>NW_025422048.1:7197500-8447500 GCF_011764305.1 Mustela putorius furo
GTTCTGCTTTTGTGGTCACACAACACGCAACGCTGCCACCAGGAACGCAGAAGGCGCTTCCAATATTCAGAAAAACGTCCAATGCTTTACCTTCCACCACGTAGAGCAGTCCCTGTCCCCGGGTACCCATGGCCTGTGCCCATCAGGCACTGTATCAGGCCCGTTAAGCCCTTGACCTGCCTGAGAGGAAGGCTTAGGGAAATCAAGGTTACTTCCCCCCACTCCCACGGTTTGTGAGTCCTGGAGCTGGGGTCTGTGAGGGACTCCCAGGTCCATGCTCTTAATCCTCGGTGCTGTGAGCCCTTGAGCCCCGAGTTACCTGCAGGTAAAATGGGGCAATGGGAGGGGACATTTTACAGGGCCCCATCTGCCTCTAAAGAATCATTCCTCTAGTCCAAAAACAAGGTTTATGGGAAGAGCTGTTCTGCCACTCTTTCCTCACTACTTGCTTTTTAATGACGCATTTTACTTGCAGGTGGTGTATCTGTAGTAGAGAGAAAAGGTGACCTTTCTTGGCTTGTGAGTTTTAAGCCCTCCAGCAGAAACTCAGACAGGTGTCGGGTATCTTCTTCCATCGGCGGGGGCCGGGGAGCGTGTGTTGGGGTAGGATACTGCACCTGACCTACTTGTGATCCCCATTTGGGTTCATTAGCTTTGCAGTGCTCTTCATAGCTACCCATCGGCCCTCAAACGACTGGCCTTACAAGTGGGCAGTCTAGCAAGGGAGCCTGGGTTGATGTACATTTAACCTCATTACTGGGGGAAAATAAGCTCACGGTACTTGGCCTCCTTGTACTGAACAGTACAGAATCGTATGTAAAGACAACACGTTTGAATAGCAAATGGGCCCCACACATTTTTTTCTTAGGGTTTCCTGCTTTGGGGAAAAAAATCAATATTTAATTTCAACCTCAGTTTCTGAAGAAAAAGTGAAACTGCAATTGTTTCTACAACAGGTAAAAAATGTAGTGTATGAAGTGTGGCCGGATGATCATGAGACCGGTGTTTTAAGGATCCAATTCAGCAAATATTTATCAAGCACCTACCGGATGAAAGCCATCGAGCCAAGAAAGAAAGAAGCTACAGAGATGAACCAGCCCTATTCTCTGACCTGAAGAGAAATGGAACAAAAACATACGTAACTTAGGGATTAAAATTTCTCTGACGTTATTGACAGATGGAGAGTAAGGAGCAGAGTCCCCTGATGGTGCTGGGAGACCACCCAAGACAAGAGAGAATTGTCATCTCTGGACTCCATTTTGGAGTAGTGGTTTAGAGTGGACCCAAACCCGTAAGTCACCAGGGTGGTGTTCCAAGGGAACTTATTTACCTGCGTTCACAGAAGGGATTAGGAAGTTGAATGGGCCAGGGAGGGACAGTGAGACTTCTGGTTATTTAAAAGTTCAAGGTCAGCTGAAATCGTTATAATACCTCAGCAGAAGGCCGCCTTTCCTTTGGGGAGTATAGAACACAGCTGCTGGGATCGCCTGGAAGGGCCCTGACGGAGAAGGACCAGAATACCATGCAGGCCCTCTAGGAGTCGTGTAAGCCCCCCAGGTCATGGAGAGCAAAGTGCGCTCACAAGGTTGTATGAGTGCCTAGAGCTAAGTACCACCAAGATGGCCTTCAAGGCCGGTGCAGCCTTCAAACCCTCAGGTACCATGTTCATAAACCACTAAGGACAATGTCACAAGATGAGATCTGTGCCCATTTTGAGCAATGGTCCTACCATCGTTTCACTTGTGACATCAAAAGCCTCGGAGAAATACCACATTTTCATTAAAAACATCATATTGGGGCTCCTGGGTGGCTCAGTGGGTTAAAGCCTCTGCCTTTGGCTCAGGTCATGATCTCAGGGTCCTGAGATCGAGTCCCACGTCCTGCTCTCTGCTCAGCAGGGAGCCTGCTTCCCCTCTCTCTCTGCCTGCCTCTCTGCTTACTTGTGATCTCTGTCAAGTGAATAAATAAAATCTTTAAATAAATAAATAAAACCATCATATTGTAATACTAACTCAGGGTGTAATACTGGTCTCTATGTAGCAAAGCCCGCTCTCATCTTGAATCTCTAATCTGGGCAAGCGCCCTGTGGCATACATAATCCAGGCAGGACAGAAAATATCTCCGAGTTACAGATTAAAGAACTGGCACTCTACGAGGTTAACGGATTCGCTTGAACACATTCAGACGCCCAAGTAGCAGAGCCAGAATTCAGCCCAGTCCCACAAAGCCGGGTGCTTTCTGCAAGATAGAAGACTCAAGTGAGACACAATCCTGAGGCCCTCACCCACCAGTAGAAAAGCAGACGCGTAATCTACTAACATCAAGACACTGTCCTAATTGTGCAGACATATGGAAATCCTCCGGAAGCTCACAGAGGGGCACCCAATCCAGAGGGTGAGGGCTATCAGGGAAAGCTTCCTGGAGGAGATGGTACCTGAACAGAAGTTTGTAGGGCTGCGTGGGGGAGACAGCTAGTGGTGTAAAGCAGGCAGGAGCCAATGAGGAGCCCCAAACAGTATGCCATTGTCTGTCTTTCCTGCTTTCAGTTCCTTCAGAGTACCCCATTCTCCCACCTCCTGCCCTTTTCATGCTTTTTCTTCTGGCACCATGCTTTTCTACTTCATTGCTGTCTGTTGGGTTTTTTTTTTTTTCCTTAAAGATCTATTTATTTATTGGGAGAGAGCATGAGCAGGGGGGAGGGGCAGAGGGAAAGAAAGAATCTCAAGCAGACTCCCCGCTGAGCATGGGGCTCCATCCCACGACCCTGAGACCATGACCTGAGCCCAAATCAAGAGTCCGATGTTAAACCGAGAGCCACCCAGGTGCCCCCCGCTCTGTTGTTTAAATTCAGTAAATGTCACTTCCTCCAGGGAGTCCTCCTATCTCCAGCCTATTACTATATATTCCTCCGCAAAAAGGTCCGAGCAGATGTTGTCATTTTGCCGAGTGACTGTCCGATCCTCCTGGCTAAACTGTGAGCTCCGTCAAGGGTGGGGGTTCCTGTTTTGTTCAGTACAGCAGCCCCGACCTCATGCAGGGCCTGGCCCGCAGAAAACAACTGTTAAGTCTTCTGAGCAATGCAGAAGTAAAAGAAATGACCCAGGACAGGAATTTGTGTTAAGGAAAAACACAAAATTCCGATAGAGATTGCTCTACAAGTATGTTTATCACAGGAGCATGTAACAACAATAAAAAAAGCATAACAAAAACAACAACAAAAAAAACAGAAATAAAGAAAAGTCAAATGTTTACCAATAAGAATATAAGTGAATAAACCGTGATGCAGACTGTGAAAGGCTGGTTGATTTTCTAAATAGCTTACAATTAAAATATCGGCTTCACATGTAACAAAATTATTTACGAAAAGAAAAAGGCGCGGAAATGTTAGAAATCACAGGAGAATGGGAGAAAGCACTTTTCACCCAGAATCCCTTCAGTCAATATTTAATCAGGGAAATAGAACTTACTTTACATTGAAGAGCCTCTTCGCCCCCCAACCCCCACCAAGACAGAGATACCCGTACAAGAATTAAAGGTTCCAGGAGAGAAAGGGTCAGAGAACTCACAGAGACAATTTGGTAACATTAAAGCTGTTGTGAAATGACCCAGAACAGGAATTTGTGCTAATTCGTGCCTTCCTGGAAGTCTGAGATGCAAGTGATTCTTAAGAAACTCCCCACACTGTGGCTTCACACCCCAGGTCCACCCATGTGTGCCACACCTGCCCCCCCCCAAAATAACTTCGATTTCTTCTCTGCTTTCCAGGTGAAGCGCTTGTTGAAGGACAGGACCACTGAACCCCACAGGGAAGGGGATTCTAGGGAGCGAAGACTGGTTTGCCTGCTCCTCCTTGGAAATGACAGACAATTCAGCCCGACTCCCTAGAGGATACAGCCCCAATAGAAGCATCCAAATCTTTCTGAACGTATCGCCGTCTGGCAGGGGAAAAGATGAGACAGAACATAAAGACCCAGATTGGGGTCCTAGCTCCATGGTTTACTTGCTACATGACCTTGGGCAATTTTCTGAACTCAATTTATTTTTCTCATGTGTACCGAAAGGAAACTGATAATATCTTCCCAGTGTCCAAATAATATTAGGTATTTGAAATGTTTTATTAATTGGAAAGCACTATACGCTAGCTATACTTATTAGCTGTAATTCAATAAGGTCTCCCATCCGCTGATAGGAGACATCAGAAAAACCATTTGCTAGAATAATAATAATAACAATAAAAATCATGCCATAGGGATTTAGCAGGCAAAACTCCAAAGCTACTACTACAAGAAGCTACTATTACGGTTAATGACCTTCTTTCCACTAAATGTAGGTTGGTCATCGTGGCAGATACCGACACCAGAAGGCTGACTGTGCGCTAAGAAGGGTAGAGGGAAACTGGCCGAAAAGCAATTTGTAGATCAACAAATACTTAAGACCTACTGAGAAGATGGTAAAACCTACAGCGGCATGAAATTGGAATTGTTAAATCCCAACTCGTTTGTGAATAAAGGTTTCAGAAAATGTATTTTGATGGCTTGTAGTTTACTGAATTGCTAAAGAAAACAATGGTTTTTGAACCTACTACTTGATCGCTTTTCATACCAACGCAGCAGAAGGGCACATCCCAGTTGCATAGTTTCAGAGAACTGAAAAGCTTCTGATGAAACGGCATCCGACCCCTCCTCCAGATGAAATACTTGAAGGAAACAGGCCCTGACTTACCTCATTCACCAGGAGGGAACTTCTTCTGAGCTCTGCTGCCTGCCTTCCACTGTCTCGGCTCCTGGGTTAGCACAGGCCCTGCCTGGCAGCCCGGTAAGAGTGGGCTGCGCCCCAGCAGTGTAGCCAAGTCTTTCTGACTCTGTGGGAAACACTGCTGGCCCTCGTACCTTGAGCCTTGACGTTTCCTTCCTGGCCTCAGTGATGGTGAGTAGATTTCAAAGATAAGACCTCCGCAAAAAACCTTACAGTGGTCAGCCTCTAGCAAAGCATAGATGAAAAGGCATCCGACCCATCCTCCAAATGAAATACTTGAAGGAAACAGGCCTTGACTTACCTCCCCAACCTCTCCAGGCGCCGACTAGCAAACATAATTGCTCCCAGGTGCTCAAGAACAGGTCAAGCGATTACACGGTAGAGACGCGGAGGTTAGGAACGGGGCTTCCCAGATGTCCACGAGCACGGAAAGGACCTGCAGATCTGGTTCTAAAGCAGACTCCAAGCCGGTGTCTGGGCTAGTTTTCTGACGGGCTCCGACGTGAAGCAGAGACTGATAGCCAGGGCCAGATTCGAGTCACAAGCGACAGCAGCCAGGCTTTCCAGATTTTCCTTTTGAGAACAATCACCTGGAGCCGTCGTTAAATGCCTCACCTCATTGCCTGCGCGCAAACGACTCCCAGGGATCAGCAGAGGTCCTGAACTCCACGTCTGAGTAACTGGAAGAGGCCGGATTTGAACCCAGGCCCACTTATTCCCGAGCTACTCTTTGCACCACCTCCAGCTGCGAGAGGGGGTAAATGGGTAGCGGAAGTAATTGACTGCCTGACCTCGGGTACATCAGCGGCACCAAAACGCTCTGGCGACTCGGCTCCTACCCTGAGTTCCAAACACCAGAGTCTATTCCCCGTCGGAATCCTCTTCCCTCGTCACTTCTGGGGCTTGTACTTCAGACTCATCCACAGCAGAATTGTCTGCCTGGCATTCCTCCCAAAAGAGCCTCAATTCCCTGACCTATGTCTGGCCCCTGGAGCCCAGCGGGACGGGTTCCCCCAGGCCCCGCAGTGTCTCAGGACCTCAGTATTCTGCTGTGTGGAGTAACAGGATCTGCTCGAGCACAGGACTGATTTCTAAGGGCCTCTTCCTGGCATTTTGGAAAATGCATTGTGCTTCCGTGCATCTGCTTCTCAGACAGCTAAGCCACCTGCCTCTTTCCACTTGATTAACAAGACCACCCTTCTCATTTTTTCCTGATCTGAGTCCTTCTAGCAGGTCAGCAGGAAAGGAAAAAAACCACACAAATAAAACCAACAAGTAAAATTCATGCAATACAACTTTTCTAAGAGCCCACAGTTACTCTTTTAATGAAGACACTAGACAAGGCCCTTAGACTCTGCTCCAACGCCAACTCCCTTAGCATTTAAGGTCTATTTTATTGTGTGCATTCTTCTTCAACTGCCAGAAATATTAACAAGACAAAAGCACCCTTCCAGACAGGGGTGCTGCTGGAACCTAGACAAGGTGCCTCCCGTTGGCTCACTGCTGACGACAGTTTTGGCATGAACTATCTTTCTTTTCCTAGATAACCTAGACTTCTTTGTATTTTCCCAGAAGAATGTATTTGAAAGTAAAATGTATTCTTCCTGCTACCTTAGGTTCTAGCGCCTCTCCCAATACAGATTTATGTCATACAGAGGTTTTGATTTAAAGAGATTTTCCATAGTAGCCTTAGGCAAATCACTTAACCATAATGAGTAAGCCATCACAGCCTTGAAATGACGCCTATTTAAAGGCTCAATGAACTGTGAGTGGAACCATTTCAAGAGCAAGTGTGAAATCTCAAATGAACTTACCACACTCATTAGCTGTGCATTCAAATATATCTTGTGTTTAGCCTTCTTCAGTGTAGGTGGGTGGGTAGAAGCGATCTCAGGACTGGCAGGTTAGTGTGGTCTCCCCTCAATTAGTAAATCATAGCCCATGAGACTGAGAGCAAAAAGCACGTGTTCTTGGCTGGGGCGGGGGCAGGGGATAGCCAGTGCTCTGGCATCCAAGGATGGTCCCGGTGTCCTGGAGCTGACTTGCACCAACTTAAGAGAGCCCATCGTACCTGGCCATTTTTGGAGCTGGTTGAAGCAACACTGTACCTCGAAATTGACCATGATGAGAATACTTAGATCACAAATGCTACAAATTACAATTGTTTCAAAACCATTCATTCATTCATTTTGGAGACCCTTCACTCATTTGGAGACCCATCCATTCCCCCAATTTTTCTTTGCCTCTCTAAGGCCATCTTCCTCAGCTGTAAAATGGAATTAATAATAGTCAAGCCTGCTACTCGCAGAACCTTAGAGCAAAAATACAAGTGGAAGCCAATATATTTATATGAGTGTGTGTGTGTGTGTGTGTGTGTTATACACACACACATATTACATATTATATATATTTTATTATTATATATTATATATTATTATATTATGTTTGTTATATATATTTAAAATATAAATTAACCAGTTAAACAGTTAAATAAAGTATGTTTTGTCATTTAATCTTAACTACAGTTCCATAATAACTATATGAAAAGATGCATAAAGCCATGTTCTTTACATTACTGAAAGTTGTCAAAATGTCAAACGTGACTAAAATATTATCACATAGATCTGAATGTTCTGTTGGTTGGCTGGCAGTGTTTGAACGAGTAACAAAAAAAAGATTTACCTAATTCATAAATTATTATATCTGTATTCAATGTGGTGTCTTTTTCTCACTTTTATTTCAGGATAATCTTTAATTAGGCTGTTATAATCAAGATTTTTGTATCATTCGTATTCACTGAAAATAATAACATAAAGGATTGGGGCCCAGTCGGTGAAGCCTCTGCCTTGGGCTCAGGTCATGATCCCAGGGCCCTGGGATCGAGTCACCAGTCTGGCTCCTTGCTCAGTGGGGAGTCTGCTTCTCCTTCTCCCTCTGTCCCTCCCCCTGCTCGTGCTCATGCATTCTCTCTCTCTGACAAATAAATAAGAACTTTTAAAAAAAGAAAATAATAATGTAAAGGATTAAAATATAACTGTACTCAAATTATGCCAAAATTGAGTATATTTTGTAGCAATGTAAATTATTTTAAAAATTAAAAAAATTATTTATATTGTTATGTCATATTCCTTTAAATATGCAAAATAATCTATTAAACTTAAATATAAGTTCCGATTAACAAATATAAATTTTTTAGGGGCACCTGGGTGGCTCAGTAGGTTAAGCCTCTGCCTTCAGCTCAGGTCATGGTTTCAGGGTCCTGGGATCGAGCCCCACATTGGGCTCCCTGCCCAGCGGGGAGCCTGCTTCCTCCCCTCTCTCTGCCTGCTTGTGATGTCTCTCTCTGTCAAATAAATAAAACCTTAAAAAAATAAATTAAAAAAACAAATATAAATATTTTAAATCAAAGTCAGGTAAATAAAGCTGATCCTTTTGGGGAACTTCAATAAAAATTACTAATTATTACTAAATCATTTTATAAAATAAAACTATTCACAATTCTGGTGTCAACATTCTTATCCTTGCTCATGTAAAGAACGGATTATCACACTTTATAGATTGGCATGTAGAGAACTGACATTATACTTTATATATATTAGCTCTATACCTATATAAATATAACATGAAAGCGTGAATCGCTGAATATTGACAAATGTCCTTCAGTGGCTCTGCACCGCTATTGAGAACACCGTGCTGACCTAGGACCAGAGATCTGGGGCTCGGGCAGTGTTAGGGAGGAGAATGGAAGTTTTGCACTATGGGTGACAGGGTGCCGGAGCTGAGCACAAGATTCAGCATGGCAGAGGTACTCGGGGTTTTTGAAAAATAAATTAATTTCTGGGTATATGTGATTCTACTATCCAGGACCCTCTACATCACAGAGTTCAACAAAGGAACCCCTCCTCTCCAGGTCTAAGGGCGTAACCATATTAAGCTCCTATGTGTCAGGTACTTTATACATAGTTTCACATTTTAACCCTTATAAAAACTACTATGGGATGCCTGGGCTCCATTGGTTAAGCACCTGCCTTTGGTTCAGGTCATTATCTCAGAGTCCTGGAATTGAGCCACACCTCAGGGTCCCTGCTCAGTGGGGAGCCTGCTTCTCCCTCTCCCTCTGCCTGCTGCTACCCCTGCTCGTGCTCTCTCTCTCTCTCCCTCAAATAAATAAATGAAATCTGTTTTTAAAAACTCTACTATATATGAACTGGTATTCTAGAATTGTTAGCTATTCTTGTTATTTTTATTCTTACTATAATTATAATTGTTATTTTTAAATAATAATTTATCTCTACACTTAATGTAGGACTTGAACTCACAACCCTGAGATCAAGAGTCCCAAGCTCTTCTGACTGAGTCAGCCAGGAACTCCCATAATTATTATGCTTTACAGGGAAAAAAAAATAGCTCTTTATATAAACTGTCACCTCAGAGGTGCATCAGCAGCCCAAAGGTGTCCCCAGTAGCATTTAGAAAAGGAAAGTGTTAATGGGTTACCAGTTTCCCATGGCTTTACCAGAGATCTAGAAGCTGGAATGAAAGAATTGTGTTTTTTTGCGTTTGTGGAGGTTCTAAGTCTGACCCAGGTCTCAGGGAACTAAAATCAAGGTATCAGCAGGGCCGTGTTCCCGGGACACTCTAGGGGAGAATCCATTTCCTTGCCTGTTACAGCAGCTACAGGCTCCGGGCCCTGCGAGGCTTGTGGCTCTCCCCTTCCACTACCAGACGGCAACAGAGTCAAGTGTTTCTTACCCTGTGTCACTCTGACTTCTTTCTCTCTCTCCTACTTTCAGGCATTGAGCCCACCTGGATAATCTGGCACACTCTACCATCTCAGAACCCTTAATCACATGTTCCCGGGACACTCTAGGGGAGAATCCATTATCCCACCTGGATAATCTGGCACACTCTACCATCTCAGAACCCTTAATCACATGTGCAAGGTCCCTTTACCATGTACAGTAACATAGTCACAGATTCCCAGGATTAGGACATGGACATTTTGGGAGGACACTGTTCTGCTCACCAGAAAGCCTCCTACATTTGGACTTCAACACATCTACTATTCCAGTAACTGGCTTCTAATCCCAGTCCCCTAACTTTCCACTTTACTGGAGTTCCTCCTTCCTTCCTCTTTCCTTGCTTCTGTTCTTCTGTCCTTCTCATTAATGGAAACTCACAGCAGACCAGTTCTTATTCTAGGTATAGTGGATAGAGCAATGAACGAAACAGACATGGCTCCTTCTGCTATAGAATTTACCCTCTAGTGGGAAAGACAGGGCTTAATCAGGAATCACACAAATGAATGTAAAATGCCATTATTGTCATCAGACTTGTGCCCAGATTGGGGTTGAGAGATTGCAGGAAGAGTCAGGATTTGGAGATCACTGACTAGGAGGATGAGAATAACAGCAGGTGTCCTGGACACTTAGATGTTTTTACCATGTGAGTTTCAGTCAATAAACACGTTCATTCCATTTAGCTAACAATTGCCTTTTCCATTTCAACTTTGTAGCTTTTATAAATGCTGTCAGTACCTGCAAGAAATAAAAGTAGATTTCGGGTAATTCGGCTGTTACAAAAATGCTTTGGCTTGAATACTCTGGGGCTGTCATCTCCACCAATGGACATCTCATAGCCCTCTGTGATAGAGCGACGCAAGCATCAACCAAAGGTAACAGCATTTGGAAAGTACTTAAACACATGGTTCTTGCTCCCATGTTCCAATAACAAGCTTTTAGGGGAGGAAAGCGTGGGTGAGAGCAGGGAGGCATGGTGTCTGTGCCTCCCCCCGCCCCATTACCATTAGTTTCTGTGCTGGTTTTTGCCATTACGATAAGCCTGGTGAGAGAGGAGAGTGCCTGAAAGCTGGGCATTAACAGAGCGAGACTTATTATTTTAACTAAGGAGGAGATCTCTGATGTCAGTTTCAGGAATAAGCAGAGAATTAAATACTTAATACAATAAAATGGAGACCTGTCTCATAGAAGACAAAGGAAAGCAATCGACAAACAAAAAAATGAATAAGGCTCCAGAATCGCCTGGCATTCAGTGGGTGGGTTTACTGAACCGCTCTAAGATCACTTTGCCTTCAAGAGACCTATTTCTTTTCCTACTTTATTGCTACTACTTTAAAAAAAAAAAAAAAGCATATTGACAGATTTATTTAGAAAAAACTAGAATAGATGTTTTCCAGCATTCTCTTATTAAATGCCGAAACTCAGGGGAGGGCAGGGGAGGGCGGCACACTGTAATGACTTGAGCACTCACGGGGCAGCACCTCTGCTTCCCTTTCATCTTCATTATTTAATTAAAACCACACATCTGGGGGAATCAGTTTGGAGTTGGCTTTCATTTATTTTCCCCAGCACAGAGATGATCAGTTAAGGCAACAAAATTCAGATTTGGACATTTGTACCGTAAACACCTTGCTAAGCAACATCTGTCAAACTAAGATGGTTGATTTGACCTTGAGTAGCCTCTAAAATGAGGTTTCTCTGGCTGGGGTGTGCTATTTCTGGAAGCCAGTTTTGGTAAGATATAATTGGCAAGAGCTCCCTTCCTGATATAGGCCCTCTTTCTAAATTCTTTTAAGCAGTTAAGAGGGAGGTGAAAGGCTTGATTGCTTTCAGTGCCACGTGCCGAAGTTGTCATCTTTTGGGGTGGCATATTCTGGTCTCCTTCAGCATATAACAGTAAAGCTTTGGGCACCTGGGAACCTCATTCGGTTAAGCATCCATCTCTTGACCTCATGGGTCGTGAAATTGAGCCCCGAGTCGGGCTCCTAGTTCAGTGGGAATCTGCTTGAGGATTCTCTCCCTCTGCCTCTCCCCTCAGGCGCTCTCTCTTTCTAACTCTCTCTCTAACATGAATAAATAAATCTTTAAGAAGAAAAGACATAAAATAGTAAAGTTCACAAAGGACAGGTCTTTGATTCTTCGGTAACCTGAATCTAGAGCTTGACACACTGCAGGCACTGAAAACATTCATTTGAAAATCTCTACATATACCTGCATACACCGGTGTGGTTATTTACTGTGTATTAAGATCGAAGAAGCCGAATGCTGTAGAGAATTAAAATTAACCTAAAGAAATGTAGCTTGGGATTGCAATGAACAGAAAGGCATGAGGGCTGAGAAATTCCCCGGGAGTCTAAACCTGGAAGGTGGCTTTATCTCCTTGATGTAGATAGAATTGCCTCGAATGGCCTGATATTTGTCTGATGACTTGGCTTTGTTCCTTTTGCAAGCAATAAAATTGCTTTCAGAATGCTTTTGCCTAGATTGCTTTCTTTGCCACCTATATTAATATCTATCTGAGAAAGGCTCAGCCCCTCTGATATGTACAATTCAGTCATTTTGGGATCTTCAAATATTCTAACCCGAACTTGACACTTCAAAATATCTGAGAGTCCAAAATGGGAGTAATGTACTTGGGGGGGGCAAAGAGCAAAACTCTTGGCTCCCACTGTTCATTACAGATGAGCAGGTCTTCTGGCTTCAGAGGGATAATAAAATCTCCCAAACAAGGTGAATCGAGTCTTTGTCTCACCTCATTTACTCCAGGGCCTCCAAAAAAAAAAAACAAAAAACAAAAACAAAAACCATACTGTGTGTGCGTGTGTGTGTGTGTCCGCTACCAACACAGCACCACAAGCCAAAGGACAAGTGACACATAGAAAACATAGATAGGTCAGGAGCCTGATTAGTAGATACCTTTCCTTTATAAATTCACCCTCTAATATTCAGATTTCAGATTTTAGAAATTCAATTCCTTAGTCCTCAACAAGTAATAAAGAATCGGCGTTTCCAAGATCCTAAATACACCGTCATATTCACACCAATGAATAGGAAATACTGAGTTTCACAGTCAAGTACAACTTCCATTTAGTGTGTGAAGAAAGTTTTTATAAAAGATGAGATATGTCAAAAATCTGCAGGAAGGTATCTCTCTTCTCTTTTCCTTCTTTTTTTGGTAATAGACTTCGCAGATAATGCTATTTTCAAATAACAAGGATTTTAAGACACCAACTTTCAACTGTACTATTTCATGAGGAATCCTGAGCTAGGCTTCTATTTTTGGACATGCGAGCGGCAGGAAGGATCAAGGCCATCTGGGATTACAATCGCTTCAGCTGCTTAAAGGGGCTCAATCGATGAGAATATCTGAAGAAAAGAACATGTCATGACACCAGGATGTGTGTAGACAAAGAAAAAAGTGATAAACAATGATTTAGGCAGATCACCTAACCTTTCTGAACATCAGATTCTCCACTTGTAAAGCAGGGAGAGTAAGAGTCTCATCTCCAAGTGTTGTTATGAGGGTCAACCAAAAGAACGGCCGCAAAATGCTTTCTAATTCTAAGGTTCCACATCAGCGGAACTCATGAACGACAGCATCCGCCCCATGAAAGCCGAATAAAGGAAGGCCGTGAACCTAGTCATAGTTCTACAGCTATCACTTGCCTATCCCTGACCTTTGCCAGACCCTGAAATCCCCAAGCACATCTGACACCCCAGCGACACCGGACAAGGACAAAGAGATGGAAAAGATGAGAGAAGAGAAGGAACTTCAGCTGAAGCGGTAGGTAATTGGCTGTCCTGAGGAAGAAGCCAAAATAAACAGTGCTGAAACAATACTCAAAGGATAACAGAAGACAATTTTTCTGGGGGCGCCTGGGGGGCTCAGCTGTCTAAGTGACTTTGGCTCAGGTCATGATGCCAGGGTCCTGGGGTCAAGTCCCACATGGGGATCCCTGCTCAGCGGAGAGCCTGTTTCTCCCTCTCCCTCTGCAACTCCCCTGCTTGTGCTCTCTCAAATAAATAAATAAATAAAATTTTTAAAAGACAAATTTCCTGGGCTATCATATATTGATCAAAAAGGTCCATTGCACTGCAGTTAAAATTAATGAAAATAGAAGAACATCTGGACTTAGCCTGGTGATCTTTTTTAATTACACGGACAAAAAATATATATATATCCTACTTCCAGCTCAGCAGAAAAACAAGGTAACTTAGAAAGGAACAAAAACCAGCTGGGTCTCAGACATCTGCTCCGAAATCCTGAGCACTGGGAAGACAGTGAAGCATTGTCTACAGAGTTCTGAGGGGGAAAAGGTTGTGACCTAAGTTTTCTTTACTAGGTTAAGAAATCATTTACAGATAAAAGTTACATTCAGCATGAAGAAATAACAGCCATGAACTTTTATGCTCTGAACAACAGAACGGGCAAAAACAAGTGCTTAAAATTCAAGACGAGCTAATGGTCTACCAGGTATGTATACCAGAAATGACCAAAGGACACTAATGAAATCAAATAAGAATTTTTAGAGTTCCCTTGGTTTAGTCAAGGCACAAGGCAATAATCATTCAGAAAATAAAATGGGAAGTTGACGAATTAAATAGGAGATTGCATTTATAACAGAAGAAAAACACCTGAAATACCTAGAAATGTCCCTAAGGAGGTTCATTGAAACTTAATGAAGAAAACAAAAAAGAAGAAGAGATATGAAAGATTTTTAAAAATAAAATATTATTTTGCAGATCAATTGACATGTTTCAAGTTATAAATATAACCATTCTCTAAAATTAGTTCACAGTTTTAAAGCACTTCAAATCAAAATATAGGAAAAACAGAATTAAAATTATGTTCTAATATTCTGGAAAAATAAACATTTGATACTTGTAATAGACAAACATTTCCCAAAAAAGACATTGCAGGAAGATTTGTTCAAGGAAATATCACAGAATCTATATGTCATGAACATTAAAAGAGTTTAATAGTGACACAAGAGTCAACAGATCATTAGATTGCCCTGAAACAGACTTTATTATTAAAACAAACTCAACGTATTAAAAATTGATTACTACAAACTAGTTGAAAAGAAACACTCCTTTAAGGTGTCAAGAAAAGAAGATAACTATTTGGAAACCACTTAAGTAAATCCTCACTTCGAATCAAATGCCAAGATAAACTTCAGATGGATTAAAGAGCTAAATGAAAAATACAGAAGCCATGAAAACACCGAAGGAAAGGGAGATGAATATTTAACTCATCATAATATTCAAGAATATGAATTTATTAAGATTGCAGAGGCCTAATATAAATCAGGGAGATCTAAACAGGCAGAACACACAGGTCCTCTACTGCCAGCCCCTTTATTTCCTCGGGGCAAAATAATCGGCACTAGCCACAAATTTGCAAACTGCCTTCTCTGTTCATTTCATGCCCAGCAAATTGTGTTTGATTTGCAATTTCTCAACTATATGTGATAGGTGTTCTCTCTGATCCGTAGAGTTAAATTCGTATGCAAATATGGGTAATGCGATATTTTCAAGGTATAGCAACAATAATGACAATTTACGGGGGGCGGTGTGTGTAAACCTTGGTATTTTAAGAGATTGAGTACCACAATGGAGAGTTGCTGGGAGAAGAGGTGTGGTGTGGATAAATGAAATCTCTGATCAAAGGGTTTCTGTGTTCTTTTGTCCTAAGACTCCCAAGTGGCAGAGGAAACATCCAGAGGAGGGAAAAGCTCCAAGTAAGAAAACCCTGGGAAAACTAATCTCAGTCATAGAAGATGGTTCCTGTCGATGTTAAATTCTCTCTCTTTATACTCTTTATGTTTTCTCTTCATGTTGTTCCATTGCAATGTGTTCAGAACAATTATTTTTTAACTGAACTTGACACTGTGAAACTTTTCGATCTAACAACACGTGCCTCTTCTCAAACTCTCATTACTGGGATATTGTCAGCTATAATGTCTTTGAATATTTCCTCTGAGCTACCCTCTATTCTCTTCTTTCCACAGTAGCATGTTCTCATTTTCTTTCATTTTTCCTTATTTTGTGATCAGGGGAAAATTTCTTCTGTTTTATCTTCCAGTCCATTAACGATCTGTTCAGCTGTGTCAAGTATAATATTCAACCCATCTATTGCCATCCATGTCAACTACTTTTTTTAATCTGTAAAATTTCTACTCAATTACTATTTCATATCTTCTGGTACACAAGTCCTAGCTTCCTGTTAAAATGCACAAAAATCTCATTTTCTTTATGTATGAAACTTGTAAATCTGTTTTAAGATGTCTTTAAACTGCTCTATTGGCTCTAGTTCCTTGAATGCCTTTGGTCTGTAAACTGCTCCTCATGGAGTTATATTTGTATCTATTTACATGTTTCCTTGGGTGTTTTCACTCTAGAGCTCATGTTCCATGAAACTTTTCTTGCTTTTGCATCTTCTCCCATGAATGGACTGAGCTCCAGAAGCATCTCTAAGAGACAGTGTTACTTATGTTAGCTTACTGCATTGCGTGTGTTTTTGCACTTCGGGTTCCTTGGTTCCGCCCATCTGTAGGGACATATAATTGATATATAACATTATTTAAGTTTAAGGTGTACAACGTGGTGATTTAGATACTTGCATATGTTGAAAGGATAAGCAATAAAAGGTCAGTTAACACGTCTATCACCTCACATAGTTACCATGGCTTTGTGTGTGGTGAGAACATTTAAGATCTTCTCTGTTAACAACTCTCGTGTACACAATGCACTGCTGTGAACTACGGTCACCATGTTGTACAGTAGATCCCCAGAATTTATTTATTTTATATCTGAAAATGTGCACCCTTTGGCCAAACTCTTCCCTTTACCCCATGCCCTCACCCCAGGTAATCACCAGTCTACTCTCTGTTGCTAGAAGTTAAATTTTTTAAGATTCTGCACGTAAGGGAGATCGTACAATATTTCTCTTTGTCTTGCTTACTGGCTTATTTCACTCAGCATAATGTCCACAAGGTTCATTCACGTGGTTGTAAATGGCAGGATTCCTTCTTTCTCATGGCTGAATAATTTTCCAGCGTGTGTGTGCCTGCATGGGGTGGGGAAGATGTACCATATCACCTTTATCCACTTATCCATCAATGGACACGGGTTGTTTCAATATCTGAGCTATTGTGAGTCATGCTGCAATGAACATGGGGTGCTGCTATTTCAAGAGAGTGATTTCATTTCCTTCAGATATCTACCTAGAAGTAGGATGATATAGTAATTCTATTTTTAATTTTTTGAGGAATTTCCATACTGTTTTCCACAGTGGCCGTGACAATTACATACCTACTTTTTTTTATAAATCCTTGCCAGCACCTATCTCATTGTGGTTTAAAAACTGCATTTTGGGGCACCTCAGTGGGTTAAGCCTCTGCCTTCGGCTCAGGTCATGATCCCAGGGTCCTGGGACCAAGCCCCGCATCGGGCTCTCTGCTCAACAGGGAGCCTGCTTTCTCCTCTCTATCTGCCTGCCTGTTGGCCTACTTGTGATGTCTGTCAAATACATAAATAAAATCTTTTAAAAAAAATAAAAATAAAAAATGCACTTTCCTTGCATTTTCCTAGTGATTAGTGATGTTGAATATCTTTTCATGTACTTGTTGGCCATCTTTTTGGAAAAACGTGTATTTGGGTCCTCTAGCCCATTTTTCTTTGTTTTTTTTTTCTTCTTCTTCTTCTTTTTTTTTTTTTTTTTTTTTTTTTTGCTGTTGAGCTGTATGAGTTCCTTGTATATATTGGATATTAACCTCTTATCAGATATAAGACCTACAGATTTTCTCCCACTCTGTAGGGTGCTTTTTCATTTTGTTGATTGTTTGCATTACTGTGCAGAAACTTTTGCATCTGATGTAGCCCCACTTGTTGATTTTGTTGTTGTTGCTTGTACTTTTGATGTCATAGCCAAAACAATCATTTTCAAGACCAATGTCATGAGATTTTTTTTCTGTGTTTTCTTCTACAAATTTTACTGCTTCGGGTCTTACATTTAAATCTTCACTTGATTTTGAATTAATTTTGGTGAGTCGTGTCAGATGAGGGTCCAGTGTTATTCTTTTGCATGTGACTATCCAGTTTTTCCATCACACTTTATGGAAGAGATTATACTTTCCACACTTTGGTTTTCTTGAGAGTTCACATATAGTATTTACCCCCAGTGCTTTCTTCACTCTGGTGCCCACCAAGTATCTACTCCAGCTAACCTGGTCGTAGTAGATAGATGATATCTGAAACCTAGAATGAATGGTGTGACATTAATTCCATGCACTTCCACATAGTAAGTGACAGCTAATCACCGATAGCCTCCTCATCTACTTATAAAATCATTCAGCATGACAAAAAAAAATTATTCAATATAAAGTTATTTAATAATTATCTAAAATTGTGTAATATTTAGCATTCCTGTTAATCCACAGGTCTCTCCCGTGTGCAGATACATTACATTCCTTTGGGTTGGCATAAAAAACGTTAGTACCTCAGTCTGCAGTCCGTCATTTGCCCTGTGGCCCGGGGTATGGATTCTCGACCTATCCACCTCCTTCCTCCCTTCCAGTAGCTGTAGACTGGATCTTTGTCTCTCACAGCAAAATCCAAAGCCTCCAGCCAGAGAGATTCAAACTTCAAGGCCGAGGAGAGCAGAAGGACAGTACGCAGCCATGCAGTGGCACCAAATGTAATAAGTACAGAAGCTTAGACTCTTCGACTGTGCAGTAGGGAGCTCCCTTTCTGTGACTGGCACTCCGAAGGAACTGTCACTCACTTCCTCTCTCTAATTGGCTAGACATAAAAGACCATCTCAAGCCAGTCTCCTGCCCACTACGCTGGTCCCCTGTCATTTCCTAGAATGTGGCATTCATCATGAACACACTGTCTAGATTTAGCTCTTTCTCAATCTTCCAGTTACTACATTGTGCTAAGTTTTTATAGTTCAGTTACACAAAAAGTCAACACCAGCAATACAGGATGCATGGAAAGACACATTTATGTATTTCAAATGCACAATCCAAGCGGGTAGATATACAAAATTAATTCTCATATCACAAATTCTCAAAAAATGCTTATATTTTGTAAATGGTGTCAAGAGCCCACGTTACCCTCTGAGAGTATGAGCGGCAGGAAAAGCATTACTTTTCCATGTTAGTGGGTATCTGGGACAAACACTATGAAATGATGCTCGGGGGTACCTGGGTGGCTCAGTCGGTTAAGTGTCCACCTTCTGCTCAGGTCATGATCCCAGGGTCCTGGGATGGAGCCCCACGTCAAGGACCTGGCTCAGTGGGGAGCCTGCTTCCCCCTCTCCCCCCTCTCATGCTCTCTCTCTCTTGTCTCACTCTCTCTCAAATAAGTAAATAAAATCTTTTTTAAAAAGACTAAAAAAAAAAAAAGAAATGACGTCCAATGAGACCTGAATGTTCACAGTTTGGATCCTTCACACTCTTACCGGCTTTCAGTTTAGCAAGATTTCTGAAGAGATAAGAGAGCCTATTACTGAAAACTGGTCACATTTACAACAGAGTAATAAAACTGGCTTAACTGAATCTGTAAAGAGATTCTCCAAACCCAACCTAGAGAGGAAGCAGAGCTTTTTAAAGGAACTATGCATGTATATTCGGCGATTCCATGAGCTATTAAAGCCACGCGCCTGTGACTGTTATTATTCATTGAATCTACATTCTAAGAGCTGTGCCAAGTTCCAGTATAATTTCCGTTGCCTTTCTGCTAAACTTACCATTTCTAGTCAGGCCAATTTTAAATTTACTACAATCAAGATTCTATTCTCTTTCCTCTTGCACGTGACCACCTTTTAAGCTTGCTTGGTTCGCCATTCTTGCTGTGATAAAGATGTAGGACTCCAGTCTTCATTTTGAGATCTATTCCCAAATGCTCTCTTTGATTTGCAAAATCACTTTTGAACTCCTTTTCCGTAATTAGAGAATCTTTTATTGGGCTCATTTTTCAAATGCTCTTCTTCTGTCATTTTATACTGCTCTGATATTGAAGGAAAGAGATTTCTCCTCCTTTTTAACTATTTTTTTAAAAAATACATTATCATAGTTATTACCAAGATAGGAATTTTTATTCAGAATAAAGGATGACACTGACCTCATTGTAGGGTACTTCAGGTTAGGTTTTAATGTTAGGTCAGTTATAAATTCCTTTCTCCTCCCTCAGTTAGTGTACGCTCAAGAAAGGCAAGTAAAATCCGATCTTCATAAAAGAACAAAGGTAAGATTTTCCTTGGCTTTCCTGGTGCATCATTTAATGGTAAATATCCAAGAATTCCACTAAAGTAGCAAGGTAATTCCTACTACTCACAGTCCCAGTAGGTAAAATGGGCCCTTCACACACTTTGCAAGGCAGCATTTTTGAGAATTAATAGTATGAGAATTTATTTGATGTAACTACCTGCTTAGATAGTAGATTTTAAATACATCTTGAAATTCTTCATTTGCAGTAAAGTGCTCTTATGTCCCCTTAGGTCTTGTGATGGACTCTTGCTAACCTGAAGCCAATAGAAGTGTGAGGTATCCAAACTGTGAACATGGAGGTCCTGTTGGTCGGTACAGTAGACCACCATGCAGTAAGGCAAATCATGTTGTAGAAAAATAATATGTGATGTGGGAAAATGAACAGAGCTTATTATGTGCAAAATGCAGGTTACTGAATAATATCCAATTTTGATTCCAAGCATCATTCTAATTGTGTTGGAATGCTACCACGAGTGTGGACCAGCTATAGAATTTACAGGGCTGAGTGCAAAAAGAAAATGTGGAGCCCCTCATTTAAAACTCATTAAGAATTTTGAGAAGGGGGGCGCCTGGGTGGCTCAGTGGGTTAAAGCCTCTGCCTTCGGCTCAGGTCATGATCTCAGGGTCCTGGGATCGAGCCCCGCATCGGGCTCTCTGCTCAGCGGGGAGCCTGCTTCCTCCTCTCTCTCTCTCTCTCTCTGCCTGCCTCTCTGCCTACTTGTGATCTCTGTCAAATAAATAAATAAAATCTTAAAAAAAAAAAAAAAGAATTTCGAGAAGGGAACAGCAGAGCATTAAATCAAGCACAGGGTCCTACTAAATACAGTCGTGTGTGTGTGTGTGTGTGTGTGTGTGCGCGCGCGCGCGCAAAATGTTACTGGGTATCTCTGAGTGGTGAGATTATGGGTGGTTTTACTTCTCTTCTTTGATCTCTTCTGAGTTTCATACATCTTCAACAAAGAAATCCTATCACTAGAGTGATTAGGAAATACCGGTGGATGTCATCAGTGAAAGATTACACTTTTAGTTAAAGGCAGAGCGATTCTGCTCAGGAACTAGAAGTAGCTATTGTTTTTGTCCACTTAAAAAGTGCTAGACAAGGTGCTAGGCGCTTTCTGCATCATCTCCCTGTATAGTCTCCTTATCTTGTCTTTCACAGATCAAAGCATTCCCTTTAGTCACAAAAGGAGGATTGAGGCTTAACACCAGAAGCTTCCCCAAGGAGATATGAACCAGATGTGAGAAACCTGGCTGAGGCTCCAGTGAGTGATAATATCTTCAGCTTGTTTTGTGATCACTAACGTAGATAATATGGGATGAAAACACTTGTGCTGCTTAATGAACAGCAGCATTGTCATGAAACTCGGAAGACAACGAGTAAGACCCCCCCCACCACCGTGCTCCTGTGTTCAGGAAGTCAGATGGGCCCGGACCAAACCCGTGGCGGGTAGTCCTGTGGCCTCAAAGTGGGCCCCAGCGCACAGGACCAGCCAACGGGGAGGCTGCGCTGCAGAGCCAGGCCGTCGGACCCCCTCAGTCATGACACTGTGTCTTGATTCAAATCAGGGTTCGCTACAGCTGCGAACCCAACGATCTCGACACCAGAGCGCCTCGCCAGGGTGCGATCCCTCACTAGGTACTCAAGGCTCTGATTATTTTACAAAAGCCTTCATGAGTACCATCTGAACGTTAAAACATCAAAAGGCAATTTGGAAAAGTGTGCATGAATTTCAGCCTTAAAGATGCCCGGGCATTGTTGGATTTGAGGTTTGACAGGACTGGACGAAACAACCTAGTTCCATCACCATGGATGGCCGCTAAGTCTTCCCCTCAAACGCAACTGCTTCCAGCAGATTTGCGTGTTAGAGCGCACGACGAGGCCGCCCAAATAGCAGGTGCAGAAACTTTCTCTGATTGAAACATCAGTTAACTTCCAACTCGGCTAATTAAACACTAATGAGGAGCTTGTTCAACTGAACTTTAAACATTTGTTTACGTCCCACACTAGCCGGTCGGTAACGATACAGCTGGTAGAACGCAAGCAAGACCCGATGGGACCACAGGGGGTTTCCAAAACCCCGCTCTCTCTACCTCCCCCTGTCTCTCTTCCTCTCTCTCTCTCCCCCCCTCCTCCCACTGTCTTCTGCCTCTGTCCTCCCTCCCCTGCCCCTCCCTCGCCTTCCCTGCATTCTCCCCACACACCCCTCGACCCCCAGACTCTCTCACTTCCCCATCACCTTTCTCTCTTCATCTTATTATTCGGCATACGCTATTTTTCTTTCCTGTTCCCACTGAATTGCATGCTATATGTCTTTCTCCTTCTCCCTCTCAGAGGAAAGGTGCCCACCTGCTTGGGTCTTCCAGTTTCAGAATTTCGCCTGCCTTTTTTTTTTTTGACGGTCTCCTGTCCCTTCTCATTTGTTACTACCTAACAAAGATAAGTTTGCTGTCATTGCGGCTTCTCAGAAATGAAGCCAGAGCAGAAAATAGACTTTGGGAGAATGTTTTCTTCATTGCCTTTCTAATTTAGAAAGCATGATAAATTTGATAATTAGGTAGAATAAAGATAGGTTTTCAGAATCAAAAATAAAAGCTGGAGGTTTACCCAGTAATGCAGTATTTAATGCATTATCCACAGTGTTGGGCAGCTCGAGGGAAGTCTCCCAAGAAACTGAAAACCGAAGTTGGAAATTATAAAGGAGGTCAAGTCTCTCCAGGCAGGGCAAGGACAAAGAGGAGTGTGCACATTTAATAAACAAAGTTCTGGGGGAATTTGGAGAGATTTTTTATGTCCTAATAGAGTACAAAAAATAAGAAAATAAGAAATAAAATAAAATAAATAAAAATAAAATAAAACATAAGAAACGAATTGGTGCCTGCCATCCTCTCTGGAAGCAAGTCAAAGCTGCGATGAGGAGAAAGAGAAAGGGGTAAAACTAAGAAAATCCATCTTCATGATCGAAAATAACGAACAGCTACTGAGTAGAATATCTAGAGGAACCATCCAGCAGGCCTGGCCCAAGCATAGTTTTTGAGCCCTAAGCATCACCAGCAACAGGACAACACACAAAACCAAAACCAAGAAATAGCCGGAGAGGATTGATGCTCGGGTTTAAGCTAACCTGGCCTCAAGATTGAGTGAGGTCCAAGCTTTCTGCACATACTGACGGTAACAGTGGTAACAGTGGCCCTGCCCTTTAGACGGTTGAGAAAAAGATCACTTAGGAGAGAAATGTAAGGAAGCCCAAGGGGCGCCTGGGTGGCTCAGTGGGTTAGAGCCTCTGCCTTCTGCTCAGGTCATGATCTCAGGGTCCTGGGATTGAGCCCCGCATCGGGCTCTCTGCTCAGCAGGGAGCCTGCTTCCACACACACCCCCCGCCTGCCTCTCTGCCTACTTATAATTTCTGTCTCTCAAATAAATAAATAAAATCTTAACCCCTGGATAGACGAGAGCATCAGGTGTGCAGCCGGGAATGAGGTCTGCCAACAGGAAAGAAAAATTTGAATTGTGCTATTTTCTCCTTTTACTTTCTTCCTATTTTACATGTTTTCATTGATTTCAGCAGTAGGAGTGACAGATGTCGAGGATGTCTCCAGTGCACCCTCTTCTTTGTGAATAATTTCACTTATTTATAAAACGCTGTGAACAGCAACCATAAACAAGATGGCTCCCCCGTGGTTCTCCTCCGCCAGTGCATCAGGACACCAGAGTGCTCGCGGAGTCCGAAGGGTTTTGTAAAAGGGCTCAGTGGGTTAGAGAAAGCCAGATCACCCTGTGCCTGACATAGCTTCACCCAATTCCCTCATTTCATTAAAGACATGTGGGGTGTTGTGTTACAGACAGCACCCTGAGAGAGACACTGCCCTTTCCAGTCAGAGTTGGTCACTGGAATGTGCACCCACCGTCTGCCAGGCAGTCTGTCAGTCTATCTTCTCTGAAAGTGAAGGAGAGAATCAAAATAAGAGGGAAGTAGGCTCCACACTGAGCAGAGAGCCCAATGCGGGGCTCGATCCCAGGACCCTGGGATCATGACCTGAGCCGAAGGCAGAGGCTTTGACCCACTGAGCCACCCAGGCGCCCTACACAATTTTGTTTTAAGGGGTGATACAGGGCGCCTGGGTGGCTCAGTGGGTCAAAGCTGCTGCCTTCGGCTCAGGTCATGATCTCAGGGTCCTGGGATCGAGTCCCGCATCGGGCTCTCTGCTCGGCAGGGAGCCTGCTTCCTCCTCTCTCTCTCTCTGCTTGCCTCTCTGCCTACTTGTGTTCTGTCAAATAAATAAAAATTTAAAAAAAAAATCTTTAAGGGGTGATACAAACATGTGAGAGGGTTCAGGCATTTCTACATTCTCTTCCGGCAGAGAAGCTATGTCCCTTATCGTCTGATGCTGCCAGGAGGGGCAGTCGGGCCCTCTGCAAGTCTGCTCAGTGTCTCAAGCTGCTGAGGGTGGATTTTGTACTCAATCAAGAAACAGTCGACAAATATTTATTGAGTGCAGTCGCCATGCCAAGAGTGGCAACAAAAATATTTGGTAATTTATGGAGTAATTGTTTAAAAGCAAGGACATAAGGTGTTTACAGACTTTTATAAGACTATGTTGACTACACAATTAGAGAAAGAGGAGAGGAGGCTTGCTCCATTTTCTGACAGAGGATGAAGAAAACTGACAGGCACTCTCTAGAGAGATGACAGGTAAAGAAAATGCCAGGAACATCACGGAAGGAGTGGAAATCTTCAGGCTTGAGGTTGATTGGAAAGGAAAGGATATTACAAATAACCTAATTAACTTAACACATGCCTAATTAGGTTAAGGGAGTGTCTATATTTTAAAAGTTCCAAGACATCTAAGCTTCTACAGTATATCAAATTGTGAGGAGTAATAGCCTTACCCACAATTCTAAAGGAAACAAGGAAAAAATAAGAGGATATTAGGTCACTCTTATTTTGTATATTCAATGATCTCACGTTGAAACACGTCTACAAAACACTTCTTACTCATAAGGCTTCTTTTATTAATTCATATATTATTGAAGCCATTGTTAGGTTCAAATACATTTTTTGAGTTTATAAATAGTTCAATTTCTGGTATAAATTGACAGTCTCCTGTCACTTAGGTGAATTCCTTCAGAAAACAGGTTTTGTATGAATTCCCCAAGTGCCCAGATTCCTCTGTCAGAGCTACGAAGCTTCTAGATGCTTGTGGACTCCCCGTAGCAGCATCGCCAGGGACCCTGGGGTTAGCATCAGAATTAAAGATTTTAAACTGATGCACAGACCCCTTAAAGAGAAAGTGGGTTTGGGCTGTGACCTCCATGTCAGAGAGTTCAGCCAATATGCACCATGACATTTTTGAGTTCTGTACCCTTTTAGTTTCCTAAGCAGAGCTATGATAAAAAGTATCTGTCTCATCATCTGCTTTGGTCACTGCCTGATAATATTGTAATGTACATGAAAAGCAGAGAATACACACACACACACAGAATGCATTATTTAAGAGAGACTCAGTGGCAGGATACCATGAAATGAGAGACCTGGGTCCCACTGCAGACAAGCTGAGTGACTTTGGGCAAGTCATCTCCACTCTGTGCCTCAGTTCCCTCAAGGGGACAGTCGTGATAATTAGACTTGTCCTTATATTATGGTTGTCACTAGGGTCAAATTAGATGGTGCTTATAAAAACATCCTCTAAGCTAAAAGACATGGTAAACATGAGTGCCATAATTACAGGCTTTCCAAATACCATGACTTCTGGTAGCTGATATAGTATTAGCCACATTCACCTCTTGACCTTGAATGAGGAAGCCTTCAAAAAGAAATCATACCTTACTCTATGGTTCCTAAGAGGTACAAACATCCCTCAGACCTTTTGAGATCATCAATACTGACACCCAGCGCTCACTTCGCCATATTCTCCCAGATTACAAAGCGCTCCAATCGGCCATCTTGCCTGTCTTCTATTTGTCTTACAGCCCGGACAGCTTTTCACTATTTCAGGAAATATACAAGCATATAATCAGCAGAGTGGCAGTAAATTGGAACTCTCTGCTACAGCTGGGGTTTCATCCACTCCCCTCTCCAAGGCCGTGTGAGGTCATTCTGTTTCTTTCCACCCTGGAAATGATAGTAAAATTATGGATGCATTTTTAGTGATCACAGAAAGGAATGCCTATAACCACGAGTTAAAAAGTTCAAATATATGACTTGGTCTTGGTTAATTATGTGGACTAATAGGGCAAGACACAGTTATAGAAAAGTGCAGGAGAGGGCTAGCATTAGAATTCCACTCCCTCATGCGGGGGCGCCTGGCTCGCTCAGTCAGTGGAGTGAGCGACTCTTGATCTTGGGGTTGTAAGTTGGAGCCCCATGTCGGGTGTAGAGATTACCCAAAAATAAAATCTTAAAAAAGAATAAGAGCTCCCCTTCCTAATACCCCCAAGAGATGTCAGGGAACCCCAGTTACAACTCAAGTCAAGCAGATATTATGTTTGTTGTCTAAGGGGCTTTTATAACAGATGCCCATTCCAAGATAATTTCATTATTAATGCCTGACATAGCATCTGGCACTTGGAATGCAACATGGGGAAGCAGAAAGGTAGAAAGAAGCAAGAGTTCTATTCCTGGACGTAGTCTAGAAGAACTGTGCGGCCTGGGCCATGGAGGTGCTTGGTAACTATTTGTTGTCTAACGAACACACTATACAGAAGACCAGAAATAGATAGCCCTCTGAATCATAAGGAAAAGAAAAGCCTGGTGCTTCTCAGTGCTCTCAAGTATGAAAATACAAATACACACATAAAGAGAAAGACAGAATGATCTTCCAGGCAGAGGGAACACACGCGGATTCTCGACTAGGACAGCATGTGCTCACTAGTTGTTACCCTGAGTGAAGAGTGGAGACCAGGGGAGTAATTGAAGAAGAGACAGCACATAGACTGTTGCAAGGGCTGTGGCCTTTACCCTGTAGTCAGTTGGGGGCATGGTGGTGCAGGGAGCAGAGAAAGATTTCCACGGTGAGAGCTCGTGTTTGGAAAGAGCGTACTCTGGTGACTGAATGGAAGGAGCCAAAGAAGGCATGGGGGGAGGGGGCGCATCATGGGGAAACTGGAGGGAGATGGAAATCAGGTTGGGAGGTGGTTCCCGCTGGCAAGGGCAAAGGATGTTAATGTCTCAGATCATAACTCTTGTGAGAGGATAAACCTTGCTTGCTTGTGATATTTTATAGGCTGCCACCGCCTCCAAGAGAACGAGAATCCGATATTTGGCCCCTTGGTTTCTTCCTCTCCCTCCTCCCTGCGGCCACTTGCTCTCCTTCCCATTCCTGAAGCTTCTTTCCATTCCTGAGGCTTCTTTCTGGGAGGGAGGATGAGTGGATCTGTATAATAAAGACCAGAGGAGAAGGCAAGGGAATAAAGAAAGGTTGTTTTGGTTTGTTGGCTTTAATCATGTTGAGTCAGGTCTGGAGTGCGGGAGAGAATTCTGACCCGGGGAAGTCTCTGGAATGTAAAGAGGTTGTCATGGACTCAGACTTGAATGCCTTCTGTCTCCATTATACTGGGGTATGGCAGAGAAAATGTCCGATGCGACTTGCTAGTAATATTAATGCTAGTAATATTAGCTAGAAATGCATTTATTAATTTTGTGATAGAAATTAATATTTGCATATTAAGACGTAAGATGACTAGGAAACTGAAGGGGGAAATGACTTAGGACGACCCGCAGAGCTAGTGAGTAGCTGACCCAGAACTTGAAATCAGGGTCTAGAAGACAGATCCTCCCCTTTGCCAATGTGTATGGAAATGAAATGGACGCACGTGAACGTCATTATTCTTTGCTCAGTGGTTTGGAGAGCAAAGTAAGAAACTCCGGAGTTTTTTACTTTGCATTTTAGTCTCTGGCCTTTCCCATCCCACAGGCTACAACACAACCCAACAGAAGCCCCAGTAAAGGCAGGAATTAGTGGGAGACACTCTCCGAGAAGACTTAGTAACGGGAGCACGCAGGGGGGCTAGGCTATGAAGACAAATCACATTCATATATAAGTTCAGTTTTGCTACACGACTGTTGGATGTGGAAATCTCCTCCAAAGCGGCGGTTCTCATCCCCGGCAGAATTCCCTGGGATTGAAAACAAACGCTGATGCCCTTGTCCCACCACAGACCAATGACATCACAATCTCAGGGTGCCAGGCACAGGCTCAGGTACTTTTTCCAAGTTTCCAGGCGATTTAAATGTGAAAACAGAGGCAAGTGTCAGGCCCAGGGATAACCCAATGCATCTGTTTGACTTGTCTCGCGGCTATCTACTGCAGAAACCCACGAGATGGTATAGAAATCCTATTCTTTTTTTTAAGATTTTATTTATTTATTTGACAGAGAGAGATCACAAGTAGGCAGAGAGGCAGGCAGAGAGAGAGGGGGAAGCAGGCTCCCTGCTGAGCAGAGAGCCCAATGCGGGACTCCATCCCAGGACCCTGGGATCATGACCTGAGCTGAAAAGAGAGGCTTAACCCACTGAGCCACCCAGGTGCCCCTGGAAATCCTACTCTTGAAGCTTCACTCGGCAACCTTGATAAACGCCAGGGAAGAACACTTGCAACTTTATTTGCCCTAGAAGAAAGATAAACAAATAAATATAATATTTGATTCTGAAGCATTAAATATTGCTACACGGTTTCATAAAAGGACCTTGCACAGCTACAAAATTACCAACTATAAAATTAGACTCCTAAATCCTCAGAGCAAATGGAATCTCGGTCCCTAAGTGCAGCCGTGTTGGTCCATAATGACTGTTATTAGTTTCATCTTTATACTACAAAATATTTCACTTGCACTAGTCATTAGGTCTTAGCAATGCATTCTGTCTCCCTAGCTTTTTAACTCCGTGTGATATTTATTTTATAGCCATCATCTGTGATATGACCGTGACAGGTGGTATTTATGGAAACATGATAAGCATGTTTGCCATGTCTGTGCCCAGTGACTGATTTCTTCACGGTCTTTCTCGAAACTTAAATTCCTGTTGAAATTGCTATAGAATCAGATTTGCTTCGTCACATGGAATGAGGACGGCTGTCCGAGTTCGAATCACACCTCGGAACGGCAAAATCCTTATCTTGAACATGTAAATGTCCCAGAATGTAACAGAGACTTGGACAGCCCAGGATATTCCTATGATAATCTCTCCCCATCTTTTTTTGTTTTTTAAAAGATTTTATTTATTTATTTGACAGAGAGAGAGATCACAAGTAGGCAGAGAGGCAGGCAGAGAGAGGGAGAGGAGGGGGTGGGAAGCAGGCTCCCCGCTGAGCAGAGAGCCCGATGCGGGGCTCGATCCCAGGACCCTCTCCCCGAAGGGAGAGGCTTAACCCACTGAGCCACCCAGGTGGTGCCCCAATCTCTCCCCATCTTAATGCCTTTCTTCTAGGACCTACAAAGCTTCCCAGTGCCCTGAATCTCTGTGTCCCTCTCCGGATCTCAGGTAAGTCACGTAACACCTCTCGACCTCAGCTACTTGCTCCATCAGCTGGGACTATTGGTCCCTGCTTTGCATGGTTGTCATGTGAATTGAGGACAATGACTCAAAAGCACGATGGCTCACAGTGTGTCTTCAATAACTTACACTATTTTTGTTATTTGTCAACTCTTTTATTCATTTATTCAGCTTTTTTTTTTTTTTTTTTTTTTTTGAGCGGTTTCTCTGTGCCAGGCCAGCTGTCAACAAAAGACAAAACTTTCTCCCCCTCATGAGATAAAAAAATAAACAAAATATATAAGTAAAATATAGAGAAGGTATTAGGTGGTAATTAAATGCAATGGGGGAAAAAATCAGGGAGGTGCCTGGGTGGCTCAATTGGTTAAATGTCTGACTCTTGATTTGGGCTCAGGTCATGATCTCGGGGTCCTGAGTTTGAGCCCTGCATCGGGCTCCACGCTAGGCGTGGAACGTGCTGAAGATTCTCTCCCTCTCCCTCTGTGCACCTCCCCTCAAAAAAAAAAAAAAATCAGAAAAAGTGGACGGGGAGTGCTGGGAGGGAGTGGAAAAGTAGTTTCAATTCTACATAGAATGGCCAGGAAAGGCCCCGCAATAAAATGACTGTGAAAGAGAGACCTGGAGGAACGGAGGAGCGAGTGAGCAATCCAGGCAGAGGAACCTCAAGTGCATTTTCCAGGAGTGAGGGCGTCAGTGACCAGCTCTCACACAGAAGCAGCCATTGGCAATGGATAAACAAAGGGGCACAGCCATGTGCCAATAAACATTTCCTTAAGACACTGAAAGTTGAATTTCATATGATTTTCACATTTGCAAACCACTCTTTTTTTAATGTGTTTTTTATTTTTTAAAGATTTTATTTATTTATTTGACAGAGATCACAAGTAGGCAGAGAAAGAGGAGGAAGCAGAGAGCCTGAGCAGAGAGCCCGATGCGGGGCTCCATCCCAGGACCCTGGGATCATGACCTGAGCCGAAGGCAGAGGTTTAACCCACTGAGTCACCCCAGGCACCCCACCACTTTTTATTTTTATTGTATTACTTTATTTTTCAAGTATCAACATACGTCAAGAACATGTAAAATGTGTAAAAAAAGAAAAATCTCAGCTCATCGGCCATACAGAAACGTGCAGCAGGCTGGAACTGGTTCCTGGGCCACAGTTTGCTGGCCCTGGTTAGGGTCTTGAAGACCATTCATTGCGAGGCTCTCTCTGATGGAGAGGAGAGTCCCTAGCGAGTGCTGAGTGACAGAATGACTTGTGCATTTTATTTTTTACTTTTTTAGAGAGAGAGCAACAGAGTGAGCTGGAGAGGGCAGGAGGTGAGATCGGAAGGGCAGAGGGAGAGGAAGAGAGTCTTCAGCGGGATCCACACTGAGGTCATGACCCTGAGCCCAAATCAAGAGTCAGATGCTGGGGTGCCTGGGTGGCTCAGTTGGTTGGACGATTGCCTTCGGCTCAGGTCATGATCCTGGATCATGCCAGGGATCGAGTCCCGCATCGGGCTCCCGGCTCCACGGGGAGTCTGCTTCTCCCTCTGACCTTCTCCTCAGTTCACGCTCTCTCTCACTGTCTCTCTCTCAAATAAATAAAATCTTTAAAAAAAAAAAAAAAAAGAATCAGATGCTTAACTGACTGAGCCACCCGGGCGCACCCTGATGTTCATTTCAAAAGGATCATTATGTTGAATGGGGGCACAGTTAGCAGCAGGGATATTGTTACCACACTGATCCAGGCAAAAGGTGATTAATGGCTTGTTTCCCGATGGCTGCGGTGGAGGTGGTAAGACAGGAACAGTGAGCGAATATATCTGAAGATCTACTTTCAGATATTTTAAGATTTTTGCATCTATGTTCATGAGCGGGATTGACCTATACTTGCTTTTCATATTACTCCTGGTTTATTTTGTTATTATGGTTCTCCTAGTCTTATGAAAAGTGTGGGGCAGGAGGTTATCTTTGTTTGCATTTACTGAAAAAGAATTGCAAATACTAGATTTATGTCTTCCTTGAATGATTGGTAAAAATCCATTATAAAACCACTGGGACCTGATATTTCCTTTCTGGAAAGACTTTTACTTTCAGATTCCATCTCTTTAATGCTTATGAGACAAATCTGGTTTTCTATTTTTTTTTAAGTAAATTTAACAATGTGTCCTTTTCTTGGACTACATCCAGATACCATGAACTTTCAAACATTTTATCATAACATTGTTCATAATGTCTTCTTATCCTGTCAATCTTTACTGTGTCTGTCATTGTATCCCCACTTTTATTCCCATTACACTTTACTCGTACTTTCTCTTTTCTTCATCAATTTTAGCAGAGGTTTATCAATTTCAGTTATCTTTTCACAGGATAAAATTTGCCTTTGTCAATCCTTTCTAGTATATCTAAGTTTCAGTTTCATACATTCCTGCCTTGATCTCTTTATTACCTTCCTTTGGCTTTCTTCGGGTTTATTCTATTTTTTTTTCTTATTTAGGAAACTTAGCTAATTAATTTTAAGCTTACTCTTCTTTTTTTTAATTTTTTTTTTATAAACATATAATGTATTTTTATCCCCAGGGGTACAGGTCTGTGAATCGCCAGGTTTACACACTTCACAGCACTCACCACAGCACATACCCTCCCCAATGTCCACATCTCCACCCCCCTCTCCCAACCCCCCTCCCCCCAGCAACCCTCAGTTTGTTTTGTGAGATTAAGAGTCACTTATGGTTTGTCTCCCTCCCAATCCCATCTTGTTTCATTGATTCTTCTCCTACCCCCCTAACCCCCCACGTTGCATCTCTACTTCCTCATATCAGGGAGATCATATGATACTTGTCTTTCTCCGATTGACATATTTTGCTAAAGCTTACTCTTCTTATAGAAGTTTTAAGGCTACACATGTCCCTCCATGTCCTGCCCAAGCTGTGTCGAGTAAGATTTGATATGTAGTATTTTATTCATTGTCCATAGGCATTTTCCAGCTAATATGATCTCTCCTCTGACCCATAAACTCTTTAATGGTGTGCTTCACGATTTCCACACCTAGGAGGGTTAGTCACCTATATTTTTACCAACTGCATGTGTAGTCAATATGATATTACTTCTTTGAAAAATTTAAAGTCTAGCTTTACAGACCACATCATCACTCTTCATTGAACTGTCTCTAAAATTTCATTTTTAGGTACCCCACTGACTGACGAGTTCCTGCCTCTCCCACTTATATTGCTACACCATTTCCAACAATTTGGTGACCACAGAAGTACACGAAACACCATTTGTCGCCTCCTGATGCCATCCCTTACCTTCTTAAGCATCACGTCTTCCCCAGCCTGGTGACCTTCAGCCCACTCATCCTTCACTCCCTTGCCCTTCCCTCTGAACAAAACCAAAGCACTGCTCAAACCCAACTCTCTGGAGCTGTTTGTTTGTTTGTTTGTTTGTTTAATGAAGCTAAATGTGGCTGGAGAAAAACACCAATGATACTGATTCTTCCTACATGAAATTCAGGGTCGCAAATCTCAAACGTACACTCAGTACCACTGAAGAATCAAACCCGATTTCTTTTGTCCATTCATTCTTCCCTATAAATTCTACCTTCCGATCAATCCTGATGCCTGTCTCAGACAACACTTCCGTAAGGCCCTGGGATCCCATAGCCTCCTACCTACTCAAGGACTTTCCTCTTCCAATTAACCCCAGTGTCCTGCAATGTCAGCATTTCACTACATACTAGATGATACCCTTCAGCACGCAGAGACACTATAATAGTTCCTATTTTTGTCATACTCATGCTGGTGGCAAAAGGGCTGCAATTGTTCCGGGTGCCAAATACTAACATGACAAAGCCCAAAAGTTAAAGAAGGGACCATCTTCTCTCGTGTCACTTAAGAATTTATAAAAAGGGGGGGGGCGCCTTGGTGGCTCAATGGGTTAAGCCTCTGCTTTTGGCTCAGGTCATGATCCCAGGGTCCTAGGATCGAGTTCCACATCCGGCTCTCTGCGGAGCGGGGAACCTGCTTCCCCCTCTCTCTACTTGCTTCTCTACCTATTTGTGATCTCTTTCTCTGTCAAATAAATAAATAAAAATCTTTAAAAAAAAAAAAGAATTACAAAAAACAAAAGAACACCCTTGCCCTACAGATTCTCATTCAGGTGTTTACTGGCCACAAAGGGTCACATGCCCATTCCTAAACTAAATCAGTGGGAAGAGGAATGGGATGTCAAACCATACTCTATGGGATTATGGAAAAGTACAGAAGTGTTCTGGGATGTCATAATGACTGGGAAGCACTAGTGACCATGTTTAGGATAGTCCCACGCAACAAATAATTTTCCTACAAAATGTTAATAGCATCCCCATTATACATCTAGGAAAATCTGTCAAATCCAAGTGCCCTAGATCTTTGAACAAGTATATTGTCTCCACCCACCGTCACAAGGAACAGATTGGTACTTTTGAATTGGATGAATTTAGATCAACACTCCTGTTCCTATGTAGACCATAGATCCAGACCCTGGAAGTGGTGGGATCTAAGTATATGCATTTTTAAAATATCCACTATGATGATTTTGATACAGACCATCATGGTCCAGAAAACCACATTTTTTAAAAAGATTTTATTTATTTATTTGACAGACAGAGATCACAAGTAAGCAGAGAGGCAGACACAGAGAGAGGGGGGGAAGCAGGCTCCCTGCTGAGCAGAGAGCCCGATGTGGGGCTCCATCCCAGGACTCTGGGATCATGACCCAAGACGAAGGCAGAGGCTTTAACCCACTGAGCCACCCAGGAGCCCCCAGAAAACCACATTTTGAAAAAGAATATTAGGGTGGCTGCATGGCTCAGTCGGTTAAGCTGCTGCCTTCAGCTCAGGTCATGATCCCAGGGTCCTGGGATGGAGTCCCACATTGGGTTCCTTGCTCTGCAGGGAACCTGTTTTTCTCTCCACCTCTGCCTGCCACTCTGCCTGCTTGTGTGCCCTTTCTCTCTCTCTCTCTCTCTGACAAATAAATAAATAAATAAAATCTTTAAAAGAAGAATATTAGACAGTACAAATAAGTAGGGAATAGCCTGGGATATTAGACAGTACAACTAGGTAGGGAAATGGCCTGATTTGCAAATGAATTACAGAGTTCCAAAATTGCACAAGTAGGGCTTTTCAACTTCAATAGGAAATGTTTTGTTTAGAACTGAGGGACATACAATTCACGTTAGACACCAATACTGAGTTCAAAAGTAGTAAAATATAAAGACATTGATGGACTTACAAGACAGTCATTTTAATTTTTAAAAACCTGAGCTTAAAAATAGTGATACTTATTAATTTCGTTATTCATCATTCACTGTACAGCATCTTACAGAAACATCTAGACCTCTGGCTCCCTCAGTAAACACCAGGACTTTTCACATCAGCTCTACAGATAAGCTCTGGGAAAAGCGAGCCAGTGACGAGATGTCCTGACCTGGAAATGTCTAGTGGTTCTCACTCAGTCCCTCCCTCAGTCACTTCCTTTATTGAATTAAAACCATATGTTCTTATCACTCCTATGTCACAGTTTCTATTAGTGTTTCACGATATTTTCTAGAACCCTAAGATCTTCTTATTCTGCCAGTTTGAAACATTTCATCCGCTCGCTGCACTCCATTAGTTGGTTTTTCGTTTTTGCTCATAGAACTTTTATATTTCTAATCACTTCTTAATAGTTTAAGACTTTATGAATTTAGTTTTACTCCAGTTGTCGAAACATATTACTTTAACTTGTGCTATTTCTAAGTATTACGGTGACAGTCTCCGACGGAGAAAAGAGCCCATGCCCATCAGACTAATTATCCTTCTCAAAGCACAATGAGCGGCCTTTAGGCAATGTTTTCCTCAGGAAGCAAAGAAACTGCCCTAACCATGGCCAAGCGTTGCCTTGACCAGCTGGAGGACAGGTATTCTCAAAAACTCTGCCTCTGTGGGTTATGGGTGTTCTGGGCCTGAAACAGGGCCTTACGCATTTCAGTGGACTAATGGTGATCAGGCCATACTCAGGTTATGACAACCATGGTTCATCCGTCATGCTTTTCCTTATGGTAGTTTCTCTAGCTGTATGTACTCAGCTTTAAAAAAAAAAAAAAGCCTGAAAATGGGATCACCCTACATATATTACTGTATATACTACTCATTTAACACTGCATGAGAATTTAAATGCTTTATTTTATTAAACTCAGGACTAAGGACTTGAGTTCAATATATTCCTCAGTTCACTAAATATTTTCATCATTATGGTAAGTTCAAGGCCCCTGTGTTATTTTATTAAATTTGTGCTTTTCCTATTATTGTTCCTAATACCTACTGCCTTTTCCTTCATATAGATATGTGTCGTTATAAAGTTCATTGTATGGTTGTGTGTGTATCTGTGGCTGTAAGTTCCACAAATTGCCTTTTGCTACAGAACTCATTTTGTTTCTTTTTATTTTAGACAGTGATACCTTTCACCGACTTATCCATGCCGCCATATATGAACCTAGTTCGTCGCTTCGAATATCTGCAGATCATTTTATGGTGTGCACCCACTACATTATGTTTACTCATTCCCCTAAGGATGGACTTCTAGCCTCAATTCCCTTCATCATCCAGAAGTTTGGAACTGAACGTGTCTGGGAGTGCCCCTGAGGCAAATACTCGGGAGATGCTGTATAGGTAAACAGGTACAAATACTGTTAATTTCGCTGAGAGCCATATTTCTCTCCAGAATGGCTGTACCAGATTACATTCTCACCCGCAGTTTATAAGAGCCCTTTTTCCATATCTTCACTAACATTTGACATTTATCTGGCTCTCTACATTTTGCAAATCTCAAGGATATAAAACAGTATCTCACTGTTTTAATTTATATATTTCTGATTATTAGGGTGGTTGAGCATCAATTTACTGAGAGCTTATCTAAAGCAGGAAGGGCTTCATTGCTAAGTAACTAAATGATTCAATAGGGCCAAATTAAACACCACCACCACAAAAGAAACAGAAAATATCCTCCAGAAAATTTTCAATATTGTACTAGAGGCTCTATTCTGTGAAATAAGGGAAGAAAAGTAAATTCAAGGAAGAGAGATTGGAAAGGATGGAGAAAAAATGTATTTATTCCTTGATGATATTACTGTCTTTTATTGAGATGTGATGATGCTACTTATCTAAAATAGAAAATTATAAGAAACCTACAAAAAGCTACCAGAAATAATAAGGAAAAAGAAAAGTTTTCCAGATACAAGGTCAATACAAAAAATAAATTGTATTTCTCAAACAAAAAAATGGACAACTGGAAAATGAAATTATAATGAATAAAATGTATGTAGTACCGGTACCCTGAAAACTACAAAACATTGATGAGACAAGTTTTAAAGACTTAAACAAATGTGGAGATATGCCATGTTCGTGGACCAGAAGGCTCAATAGTTAAGATGAAAATTGGCCCAAATTGGTCTTTGAACTCAAAACTATCTCAATCAAAATGCCTGAAATGTTTTACATAAATTGATAAGCCAATTCTGAAATTTGTACTGAAACACAAAGGACCAGAAGAGCCAAAATAATTTTGAAAACCAATTTAGAGGACTTATACTACCTGATTTCAAGATTTACTATAAAGTTACAATAATCAAGATAGTATTATATTGTTGTAAAGGAGTGACATGTAAGCCAATGGAATTGACTAGAGATTCCAGAAATGAATCCATACATACTGATTTTCGACAAAGTTGCCATGGTAAATCAATGAGGAAAAATAGTCTTTCCAACAAATGGTCCTGAAACAATTGACTGTCAGCTTAGAAAAAAATTAACCTTGGGGCGCCTGGGTGGCTCAGTGGTTTAAGCCTCTGCCTTCAGCTCAGGTCATGATCTCAGGGTCCTGGGATCGAGCCCCACATCGGGCTCTCTGCTCGGCGGGGAGCCTGCTTCCCCCTCTCTCTCTCTGCCTGCCTCTATGCCTACTTGTGATCTCTCTCTGTCTATCAAATAAATCAATAAAAATCTTAAAAAAAAAGAAAAGAAAAAAATTAACCTTGAACCTTATCTCATAGTATACATAAATAATTGAAGCAGATGAAAGATCAAAAAGTAAAAGCTCAAACAAAAATTCCTTGAAGAATTCTTAGAAGAGAATCTTTATAACCTTGGCAAGGCATATTCCTTAGATAGTACACAGAAAGCACAAACCAAAGGAAAAAACTGGAGATGATTGGACTTTATCAAATGAAAATCTTCTGGTGTTGGAAAGACACTGTTAAGAAAGTGAAAAGGCAAACCACATACTCAGAGAAAATAGTCACAATACATACTTCTGACAAAAAATAAGTATTCACAATACATAAACAACCTCTATAACTCAAGAAGAAAAACAGCCAACAACTCAATAAAGTGGGCAAACTAGTTAAACGTGCACCTCAAAAAATAAGAAACATGAATGATCGATAAGCACATTAAAAAGATGTTCCGTTCACTGGTCCTGAGCGAAATCGAAGTTAAAGCCAACATGAGATACTTCTTCGCACTTCCTAGAACGGCTAAAATTTGAAAAGACTGATAATTACAAGTGTTAGTGAGAATGTGGAGAAACTGGAACTCATACAGTATGGGAATGGAAAACAGCTTGGCAGTTCCATAGGAAGTTAAATACACACTTGCCACACAGCCCAGTGATTTCACTCCCAGCGCTTTCCCTAAGAGAAATAAAAATATATGTCCAAACAAAGACCTGTTCATGAATGTTCACAGCAGTTTTATCAAAATAGCCAAAGCAGAAACAAACCAAATGTTCACAGACAGGTAAATAAATCAGTTTTGGTGCATGCATACTACAGAATGCTACACAAAAGTTTTTTTTTTTTTTAAAGGAACCACTGATAACTACAACAACATGGCTGACTCTACAAAGAATTTGGATGAATGAAATAAGCCAAAAACAAAGCACCTACTATATGAGTCCATTTCTATGAAATTCTTAATCAAGTGTAAACTATAGTGAGAGAAGCAGGTAAGTGGTTGCCTAGGGCTGGAGGTGAAGAGGTGAGAGAATTAATCAAGGAACTTTTCGGGCTGATGTTGCTATTTTATGTCTAGATTGTGGTGGTGGTTACCTAAGACTATAAATTATGCCTCAGTAAAATTAACAAAAAACAATACAAATTGGCTTGGCTACAAAGCCAATTATAAAAGACAACAACACCACCAAAACAAGACTCTGCATTGGGAAAAATATATCTTATGAACAGTCCAAAGGATTATTTGAAATATTTTATCAGATTTGAAATATCTTATCAGATTGATGAATGAGACAAACTAGACATTTTACAAAATAGAGGCAGGGTTGATTTGGAGACGAAACTCTTAAGTGCAAAGGAAGGATAAAATTGTGTGTGTGTGTGTGTGTTTCCTGGAGAGGAATGGAGTTGTAAACTAGCAATGTGGTTATTAAATTAACAAAAGGAGTTTCAGTGACTATACTGTAAACTACAGGAAATATGAAAACAACTATAACAGATGAATAACACTTGAAACTTCTTGATAAGGAATGCCAACATATATGCATATTAGAAATAACACACAGAGGAAAACATATTCTAATGTCTTTGAAAGCAAAATAACCAGGCCTGATGTCTGCAACAGTATAATTTTTCTATATAATTCAAGAGAACAAAAATATGATTCATGTCAGAGACTGAGAAGTTCAAACATGGCATCTGTCATCAGCAATGCCAAATAGTGTATAAATATGCTATTAGATGGGGCAATCTGCAAATGTCTCTCTGTTTGACAATTCTCTTTTCCTGTTAAATAATTTAAGATACGACTCTCAGATAGCCTTCCGTGAAAAATATGACCGTTGAGGGGTGCCTAGCTGGCTTAGTCAGGAGAACATATGATCTTAGGACTGTGAATCTGAGCTCCATGGTGTATTTAGAGATTACTAAAAAATAAAATCTTTTAATAAATGAAACAAGATGGAATCGGGAGGGAGACAAACCATAAGAGACTCTTAATCTCATGAAAGAAACTGAGGGTTGCTGGGGGGAGGGGGGTCGGGAGAGGGGGGTGGGATTATGGACATTGGGGAGGGTATGTGCTATGATGAGTGCTGTGAAGTGTGTAAACCTGGCGATTCACAGACCTGTACCTCTGGCACTAATAATACATTATATGTTAATTTAAAAAAATTTTTTAAATAAAATCTTTTAAAAAATATATAGCCGTTGAGTGGAGAGAGTGAAAGAGTACTGCCACCTATGATGAGAAAAATACATTATGAAGATTCTTCTCTCCTCAAAGAGCGAATATCTTTTGGTTATTAAAAAAAATCATATGGGGGCAGCTCATGTCGGTTAAGTGACCAACTCTTGATCTTGGCTCAGATCTTGATCTCACAGTCGTGAGTTCAAGACTTGCACCCAAAAAAAAAAAAAAAATCACATGGACCATCAATGTCTATAATACAACTTATACCAAGGATGCCTTTGTAAATAGCATATCATGAAATACATTTCTCATTTGAAATAAAGTTCCCTCTCTTATTAAAGCATTCTTTGTCGGATTGCTGTTTCATGGTTTTCACTTGGGTATCGATCTTCCGTTACTACTTTGCTTGCCTGTCTCTTTTCTGGTCCAATCTCCACCACCCTAAGTAACCCCGAGTGAAAACCTAGCACATACTCGCCTCTATTTTTCTCCAAGTCCACATATATACAAAGTGATTCTGCATAATTATCGAGAGGTAGCTTTTATCACCATCTTATAAAAATTGACTATACACACCTTGCCTTTTTTTCCACTTAAAAATACACCACGGACTCATCACTCAATACAGCTGACATTCCTTGTTTTTGATGGTTTTGTAATGAATCCACAGCGTGGATGACCCATAATTTCATTAAAAGACTTTCCCATTGCTAGGGATTTACTTTGTTTCCTAAACACACACACACACACACACACACACACTATATTACAGATACAGCCTCTCTTTCGGATCTCTGTGTGGCAAGTCTGTTGTGCAAGTCTATAGTTTACTCACTTTAACTACGATTTTCAGTAACATTTACAAAATTTATATAACAAATATGTCCATTTTTTTCTGCCACAGCTTCTGAGTGTCTAATCTTACGTAAGATTGTCCTCATACCTAGATTATACCTGTAGTTTATTAAATATTCTTGCACAGTTTATGTGATCTTAAACCTTAACAGTTAAGCCTCAGTCCATCTGGAATTTACTTTTTACTTAGTATAAGAGAGGGATATATAATTTTTTTATTTTTACATTTTTTGAAGATTTTTATTTATTTATTTGACAGAGATCACAAGTAGGCAGAGAGGCAGGCTGGGGCACGGGGGGTGGGGAAGTAGGCTCCCGGCTGAGCAGAGATCCCGATGTGGGGCTCGATCTCAGGACTCTGGGATCACAACCCAAGCAGAAGGCAGAGGCTTTAACCCACTGAGCCACCCAGGTGCCCCAAGAGGGGTACATTTTTATTTTCTTCCAGATGAAGAGCTAATTCTGCCACCACCATTTGATAATCCATAAATATCTAAGTCAAAACACTACCTTTGACAGAAAACTCATATATATTAAAGGTCTATTTCTACTTGTTTATTTCTATGCCATTATCACCAATACACACTGAATCTCTCCTTTATCTCTTGTTCCAAAGAAATCTGAAATCCCTTTGGGGGCTCCAGGTTCCCCACCGCCCTCTCATGTAGTGTCTGATTGGTCCGTCACAAATTCCCAGCCCTGGGCCTGGAGGTAGGATAGGTCTGCCCCCCCGCTTCCCCCTGCCCCATCCCTCCCAGCTTTGAGCGCTGTGCCCCCAGCCCGTACAACCCCTTACCCATCATTTGCAGGGTCATCTGCTTGACCTAAGGGATGCTTAGGTCTACTTCTAAGAGAAGCTTAACCTTATTCTTTTAAGACTCTCAGCTTCTAGATCGTTGTCACTACTGCTAACCAAACAAGATTTTGCCCCAACCGCAATCCCTCATCCATTCCCTCAAAGTTCTTTGTTTCCACGCACGAGTGATTTCCACAAAGCTCAATTCAAGAGTCATTTCTCAGCTTCCTCGGTAGCACTTCATTATGCACTTGGTTTCTGGAGCGTTACCTCTAAATGGTGGAAAACCTAAGGGTTCCCTCCCGGAAAGCTGTTCTTTACCTACACTCGCTCCCCCAGCCGCCTCATTGTTCCAAAGCTTTAAACACCAGTTACACTTTACTTCCGAATCCAATCGCCAGCCCTCCTTCTGCCCTGAGCTCAGGATGCCTATATTTGGTCACCTTCGCCACACTTTCGCTTGTATGTCTAACAGACACCTAAAATTTATCACTTCCACACGGGTCAGGATTCGGGAAAGGAAACTGAATCCACGTTAGCTATTGTAAGCAAACAGGGACACAAGACAGGACCTAAATGCGGCTGCTTACTGGAAATGCCCGAGAAGTAGAGAAGGGAGGCCGAGTGAGCCAGTCAAAAGATCCCAGTAAAATGTTCCCAAATCAGACACTTGGTTTTCCTTCCCCTCGTTCCTTTCATAGTCTACCTCAGTAAAACAAAACAAAATAACTGCCGTGATCTTTTACTATGTGTCACATATGTAAATGAGTGACGTATAACTCATTTATATGCAACTCAGTCCTTCTAACTCCATGAGATAGAGACTATCAGCCCCATTTTATGGATAAGAACACCAAGGCACAGAAAGGTCAAGTAACTTGTCCAAGGTGCACAGCTAGTATGTTGCCAAGAAAAGTCTCCAGCCCACGTGGTCTGGCTAAAGACTCTGGTATCATAATTTCTGTGCTGTACCAGTAATTCTGGTTTCCCAAGCCCAGAATGTTGGAGGCATTTGTGAGTCATTCTCCTACAGCCCACATATGGCCTGTCAACAAATCTGGTCATCTCGGCTTCAAATGCCTCCAGAATCAGACCACGGTGGCCCAAGTCACCATTAGCCCTCCTCCGTATTACTGCAAACGCCTCCCGAACGGGCCTCCCCGCTTCCACACTTACCCTCTTCAATCTGTTCTCCTCACAGTCGCTGGAACGGGCCTGAACGCTTCCCGGGCCTGCATGCTCTGCCCGAGGCAGTGCCTGGCTACCTGCTTTGTCAGGCCTTTGCTTCAAGTACCACTTTCTCTGACCAACCCATTTTCAAATGTGAGCGCTGCCCCCTCCATCGCTCATCCCTTCCGTGTTTTTCTCCGCCCCACTTATTTTCTTAAGATGTGTCGGAGCTCCTGGGTGGCTCAGTTGGTTAACTGTCTGCCTTTGGCTCAGATCGTGTCCTCAGGGTCCCGGGATCGAACCCCACGTTGGGCTCCCGCTGGCTCCCTGCTCCGCCGGGGGTCTGCTTCTCCCCTGCTGCCCCCTCCCATCTGCTTGTGCTTGCTCTCTCTCTCTCTCTCTCTTTCAAATAAATAAATAAAATCTTTTAAAAAACAAGAATGGACTTATTTATTTATTTGAGAGAAAGAATGTGAGTGGGGGGTGTGAGCCCAGAGGGAGAGAAAAACTCTTAAGTAGACTCCTGACGACACAAGGCTCAATCTCATGACCCCGAGATCATGATCTGAGCCAAAACCAAGAGTCGGACGTCAAGTAACTGAGCTCGCCGGACACCCTTCTCCACCACGCTTACGACCCCATAGTATACTCTATATTTCACTTATTTTTCTCTTGTGTATTCTCTGCTCCTGTATGTTTTGTCTGTTTTGTTCACTACTTTATCTCCAGCAACTAGAACAGGGTTTAGCTCATAGGTGGGGATCAGTTAAATATCAGTTAGATAAATGAATACATGAATTTCACTATCATGGTTTCGCATTCTGTCTTGATACCTGGTAACGTAACTCCTCTCAAGATTCTTATTTTACACATGTTTTGGCTATCTTCTGGCATTTATTTTTCCACTTAAAGTTCAAAATCAATGAGCATGTGGTTTGTGTGCACACATTGAACAGACCTCCGAAACCCTGTAAATGTGCCCTTATCCTCTGCCGGCTCTTTGGAGCGCATGTATGACGGCTGACATATCCGAGAGGTTGACAGGGCCTCAGGGAGTGAGAGCAGGTGCACAGCAAATTCCCTGATGAGACACTGGGGAAAGGCCCCAGGTCCGGCAGGCTCATCTCTCTGGCTTAAGCAGGAGTAATGAGAGGCCACTGTCCATCTCCTTCGCAGCCTCTTTTAGACCAGGTTGCTAAAGCACATCAGTATGTGACCTTGACTTTCTCCTGGGATTCCAGAAAGCTCTGTGCTACATGCTCACCCCCAGACCAGAGGCTTCTGCATTATGACCCTTGGCCCGAATCTCATATCCTTGTCTTCAGGATCTCCCCCAGTCCTGGGAGAAGTAAGCTCTGCATTAGGTCTCTCTTCTCCTAACACCCCAAATCTTTATTTGGCCCCAAATGATCACTATGCTCCTTTCTTCTCTCGCATTTTCTGTGTTTGCTTTCCATATGGCTAGATAATATTTTTGAAACATTAACCAATGTGATTTCTTGGTATTCCTGCTCCCACACTTTGTCCCACCAATTGGAACTGCTAGATAATTTTATTACCATTCCAAGAAGGGGTGTGACAACATAGAGCAAAAGAAGTATCTCCCCAGCTTTTGGAACTCAAAACCCTATACTCCTTGAAGAATGAATTTTGAAAGAACCTTCCAGAGTAACAGAAAGACTTCCTCACTCCCTAGGCTAGAATGGAATTCTACAAGCTAGGGGAAAAGAGAAAATCTGAGGGGAATCAATAGAAAGAGAGGTACTAGTCCCATGAGTAGGCAGATTGCCCTAGAAAGGTTTGTGAAATACGAAGCAGGCAGGATAGACTGTGGCCACGAGACAGATCGGGGGAAGGGGCAGACTACGAAGTCGTACTGAGCCTTCATACCCTAGTGTGTTCCTCCTCCCAAGTGTGATGTGGAAACAGCACGGTGCTCTCTGTATTTCCCAACATGAGACAAATGTAGAGGACAGAGGGACCCAGAATTACTGGTACAGCACAGAAATTATGATACCAGAGTCTTTAGCCAGACCACATGGGCAGGTAAGGAATAGCGGGTATCACCTCGGTCATCTGCCTGATCAATTCGCCGCAGACGTGATGGACCGACGTATGTCTCATCAAATATCAGGGTGGACGTATGAAAACAGAAGACAAAAGGAGTCTCTGACACCTTGACGCATATAACCTCCTTCAGAATTCAGGCACTGCCCCAAGGGAAGGGGAAAAGCCTTAATTTGTGGCTACCCTAGAGATTAGGATTTTAAAATAAAAATTAAGTTCTTTCAGAAAATGAAGTTACAGTTGCCTGCCTTGTTTGTGGACTGAAGTTAATCTGCATCTAGAATGTTGTACTTGGATTTGCAGTACGTATCTATCTATACCTTGCAGGTTTTCAGATGTTACTTAGATATATGTAGTGACTTATCCATTTCCTCCTCTTTGTCCATTCATGTTGCCAATTTTCATGGCACTTCCATGCTATTTGCAGCCCTTCTAGGATTTTCTCTTTCCAGGGCATTCCCCCCCATGCATCATTAAGTTATTCGGGAGAAGTTCCTTCGGGGTCCAAGTCTTATTTGAATCCAATCATTTGTTCTAAGTATGTGTAACCTTGAAGGGGGAATACAAAAATTACAAAAAAAAAAAATAATGCAAATCTGCCAGGTAGAGAAGAGCTGATAATCAGCTGCAGTCCTGGCTAAAGGGCATTTGGAGAATGGGGTTGTAGATCACTAATTACTTAGAAATATCAGTGCAAAGGAAGCTTCTAAATGATATCTGCTATTTCCTTTCGTCAAGGATAGGACTTGTGGGAAAAAGAAAAAAAAATCAAATCTGTCAAATCCAGGGAAAGGCACTAGTCACTTATAATGGTAATGATTTCCTTATCTTCCAAACTCCCAAGTTTCACCTATAAAACCTCTGGATTTTTTTTTTTTTTCACATCCTTTGGACTCATTAAATTGGTGAGTCCCTCATCTCAGGCTGCACATGTTTTCAACAAACAGGGTTATAATATAGTATCAGCTTTATCAGTGAGCTCCGAGAGATGTTTCAATACAGCATAAACAGAGATGAAAAGACAACTGAACTATAAATTACAGAAAAGACAGGGGTACCTGGATGGCTGAGTCAGCTAAGTGTCCCACGCTGGGTTTCAGCTCGGCTCATGAACTCAGGGTCATGAGACTGAACCCAGAGTTGGGCTTGGTCCTGGGCGTGTTGCCTACTTAAGATTCTCTCCCTCTCCCTCTGCCCCTCCCCGCCCTCTCTCCCTGTCTCTCTCTCAAAAAAAAAAAATTTTATATATATATATATGTGTGTGTGTGTGTGTGTGTGTGTGTGTGTGAAATGTTGAGGTTAATCGAAAACAGTAGGGGGATAAGAATCACTATGTAACATATAATGATGAAAAGTCACACAAGACAATAGAGAAATAAACAGTTTTAACAAAATGATCCCTGTGGTTTTTGGGGGTGTGTGTGTGTGTGTGTGTGTGTGTGTGTGTGTTTTTATTCAGGTGTAATTAGCAGATCCCTGTGTTGTTTGAACAACAAACTTGAAAGTTTATGTTTCTGGATAACCAATATTAAGCTTCATCAAATGTCTTTTGGGGAAAAAACAATAAAAAATAACAGATTGGAGTCACCTATATCCCTACCCACATATAGAATTTGCTTCATTTTCATAAATTAAATGTTACAAGTAGAACTCGGTATTTCTGAAAGTAGCAAACCTTTCACATAAATCCGGATTCGTACTCCCAGTGGTCTCCGATTACAACGATAATTAACAGATATTATGTGTCTGGCATGTGTAACCTGCAGATGTTAATGCTTTAGACTAATGATGTCAGCAATTTTCCCGTGAATTTGTATTTTACTGCCGCAGTTAAGTGACCTACATATTTGCCACATTCTCGCACAAGTTGCGTTGTGCATATTAATATGTAGCAGGGAGGGAGAGGACTTGGCCAACAAAGGAACTTGGGCCTGGGGCAGCACCCAGACAGACAGCTCAGCCCAAGCCCCGTAACCGTCACGGGGGTACAGACATCGCCAAGTGCCGGCCAGTCTCAAAAAGAATGAATATTGTAGGTTTCTCTTCTTTCCCCCAAACATATCTGTATTTCTTTTGAAAGACTCGGAACATAAAAAATAACACTTAGTATTCATGCACAGCCTCTCCTCCATTAGCTCTGATTGTATTTTCTCAAGATCTTGGATAAATGCTTTTGTTACGACACCTTTGCTAAGCGACAATGAATCCTGGCATTTTAATAGGGAAAAACTGCCACGTATCATTACAGTATAGGGACTCCAATACCATTTTGCTTGCCATCTTGGGAATGAGCAATGCTTTGGCTGTGTGAATATACATATGCAGAACCTTTTGTTTTTTGGAAAGAAAAGGCTTTTACGTTGGTCAGACGACTGGTTATTTTGCAAACAAGTGAAAATCAGGCAGCTCCTTTCTAACTGGGTTTTATGACATCATGGGGCATTTCACAACTTTTCATTAGGGTTTTTGCAGACTGCAGTTCAGAAGTCCACCATATTCAAGTCCTTCCAAGGAAATACAGTCTGATTCAAAGACTGGGCCTCCATAATCAAAATGAACTGGCCAGGGGCCATAATGCAGGGTCACCTTACAATGAGTAGCCAAAGGATGTTTGTAGATCTCAGCCATACGCCTTTATTGTGCCAAATAATCAGAGCCATGTGTAATGTTCCCATCCAATTAATAGCTACCCTAAGTTCCCAAAATCGAGTAAAAATGTGTCAAGGACATTTGAGAAAATTTCCCAATATAGATTCAAATTTGTGGACGTGTTTTCTCCCCCTTGTCCGGTGTCCCCTCTGACCTTTCCACGAGAAGCTGATTTATGGCCCAATTTAGAGAGGCATTCTGCTCAGAGAATAGCCATTATTGCTCTGCACAAAAGCGAGAATCACTTGACAGGATTCGCCCCTAGTTCTGGAAGCCCACCATACCCAGTCCCGGCTTGCTCTGGTGGACCGATGACTCGGTGGTGGGTGGAAGTCAAGCCAAGTATCAAACGAGCGGGCGGAAGACCGAGGGCAGCCAGAGCCCCACAGAGGACCCCTGCGCAGCGCCGGCACGTGGCAGGCAGCCGAGGAACACGTGGCAGGCAGCCGAGGAACAGCGGTAAGGCACGGACAGAGGAAGGAGAAAGCGAGTGACGCTCCTCACTCCCAGTGAGGAACCGCCGTCAGCTCAGACGAGTGCAGAAAAGACTGGCAAGCTCAGCCACAAATACTGTTGTGTGAAGCTGCATGCCTTTGACAGCGAACGCTCCAACCATGCATGAGTCTCTTCCTCCGTCTGAGGAACGGAAGGGGGTGACCCTGCGTGCACTGCCCCTGGCTCCCCAGTCTTCACGTGTGTGCACGGGGGGTGTGGAAGTGTGCGTTCACACCCGTAAAGACACAATGGAGCCCTGTTTCCTCCTGCCTTGCAAACCACGTGATAGAAATGCAGCCTCTCTTTCTTACTTGCCACATTTCTTACTTTCATCGTTGATTTAGATCAAATCTCACTCATGCCAGTCCTTTCTGGTTCGTATACTTTATGGCAATACCTAGCGCAAAGGAATCCTGCCTTTTTATATCAAGAGGTTAAGATGAGTAAGAAATATGTCAGGCTGAAATACTTTCCCTCAGTTACAATGAGGTGATGAGGTTAAAAATATAATTCATAGATTAATTGGATCAGGTGGGTCAATAAAAGTAAGTAAGTTTTAGCAAGACAAAGGGAAAGTCTGAATCTATGCCAGCCCGGGATATTATCAGGAGCGTTAGGATCGTGCCCTAAGAAATCAATTATTTTCTAACAGCCTTGAAATATGGGTCTTTGCTCTTTTAAGCCCTTGTTAAGGAACCAATGCTGGCAGCTGTTGGGCAGAACAGAATTCTTAGTATGGTTGCAGAAAAAAAAAAATCCACTAAGAGATATTTCCAAGCTCAAAGGCATGTGCTAAGCATCATTTCAGATGGATTTTAATCTTGAATTTAAAGAAAAAAATTTAAGTATGCTATGTTTACTTTGAAATAATGTTATAAAAATGAAACAATGGTTAACTGTCCAAACTGAGAAAGTTAATTTTTTTAAATTAAGATTCCACTGCTAGATATCATTTGAGAAAGAGAAGCACTATGTAGAATCAACTGGTTATAGATATGTATATGTATCTATATACATACATACATACATATACATATGTATATACATACATTTATGTATACATACATACACACACATATGTCTCCTGTTTCAATATAAAAAATATTTTTCTAGTAATATTCCACTGTATCTAGCTTTTTAAATTTATTGACAGGTTGTTTTGAATCTTCTCTCATGTTTTTAATCTTCATCATGTTTTTAATCTCCACACTATTTATCATTAAATTTCTAGTGTTTTCTTTTATTTTTGCCAGTGTTATTGTTTGGTCCTTTGAGTAATCTTGTCAGATATTTGCCTGTTTTCAAAAGAATAACCTTTGGGTTTGTTGACTAATTGATCTAACCGGAAAATTCCTTTTCCATTTCTATTTTTTTAAATTTTTTATAGATTTTATTTATTTATTTGGCAGAAAGAGATCACAAATAGGCAGAGAGAGAGGGGGAAGCAGACTCCCCACTGAGCAGAGAGCCCGATGTGGGGCTCGATCCCAAGACCCTGGGATCATGACCTGAGCCGAAGGCAGAGGCTTTAACCCACTGAGCCACCCAGGCACCCCCCACACTATTTTGTATATAACACTCTGTGGCTAAAATTTTCCATCCATGTATCAGTTTAGCTACTACACTCATTTTTGAATTGAGGTGTTTTCTTGTCATCTGATCAAGAAATCGTGATTTCTATTAGGCTGCATCATTGACTCATGAGTTATTACAAAGTATACTTTTCAGTGTCAAACATGGGGAAAAGTGATGTTGACCTCCCCCTCGCTATATGCTTTGTTTTATTTCATTTTGTTGTAATCGCAAAATGGGACCTGTATGGTATTAACCCTTTAGGTTTAGACTTCTTTCACAGCCTAGTTCCAAGTAACTTCTTGGTAAATATTCTATGTGTGCTTGAAAAGGTGGTATTCTCTATTTCTCGGGTGAGGTATTCTACTCCCGTCCATCAATTAAGCTGGCTTATTGAGTTGATCAAATTATATGCATTCATATTATTGTTTCCATTTTATTTACTGATGTTCTGTTTGTTCTTTTTCAAAACATGGCTCTCCACTTCATTAGGGCTTTTGGATTTTCTTCTTCATTTTAGACAGACTGGTAGTCTTTTCTAGCTCACCCTGCTATCTGCATTTCTTGGTTTGCTAAATCTGTAGGTTTGTTGGTTTGTTGGTTTGTTTGTTTGTTTGTTTTAATGCGGCTAATCCCCAGTTTAAAGTGGCTTTATTTGTTTTTCTTTTATTTTTCTTATTGAGTTTTACTTGCTATGGGTTGCAAAAATATCCATACATGGGGCGCCTGGGTGGCTCAGTTGGTTGAGCGTCTGCCTTCAGCTCAGGTCATGATTCTGGAGTCCTGGGAGGGAGCCCCGTGTCCAGCTCCTTGCTCAGCAGGGAGCTGCTTCTCCCTCTGCTCCTGCCGACTGGCACCCTTGCTTGTGCCCCCTCTCTGTCAAATACGTAAATAAAATCTTTTTTTTTTTACAAAATGCCCATAAAAAGTGGTTTTGTAGTTCCCTCTAAGGGGGTTCCCACCTTTAATGGCCCTCGTCCCTTTTTTGTTTTATTTTTGAGAACTTGTGGGCTCGAAAATACACGTGTTGCAAATGTGTATGCAAACGTGCCTTCGCTGGACAAGTCGCTCAAAAAAGGAAATCTGACAATACGCCTGAGACTCCCATAACAATACGCTTGTGTTGAGGCTGAATACCGCCCTGACTATAGTCAGGTAGTGAAGCAGAAACCCCCTCAATTAACTGGTGAATTTCATAAATAAGTTCAGCCAAGTGACTAATTCATGTCAACGCTTGTGCTTTTACTTTGAAAGCAATGGTCACTTCAATTCTCCACTTGTATAGACAACCCTTAGAAGAAAAGGAATGATTCCTATTGGCAAACAGGAAGAGTGCTTATCTCACTAAAATGTTCTTTACAGCAGAATACTTTCATATGCCTTGTGCTAAAATCTCAGGGCCATTAGAGCAATGTGGTTACTTAGCAACTGTGTTGATGCTCTAAAACCGGGTATTACGTAAAACAAATAAAATCAGGAAATATGTGTATGTCAGAAATCTGTATACATCGCTACCACCTTCCGCCAGCGTTGTTAATCTAGAAGAAATAAATCACACGGCCCCTTCTCAAAAAAACCTCAACCACCATGCAGACAGTGTAACATAATTTCACCTTTTACCACCAGAAAAAATGACCATAATGCAGGTATCAGCAATGCTGACGCAGATACTATGAATAATATTAATGAACTTAACAGAGTAAGACCTTTAAAGGGAAAGCAGCTATTTCCCTAAAAAATGCTGAGTCAAATAAACATGGGAGCCTAAAGGCATTATTAGAAGGTTGCCAACATTGTTACTGTTAGAAGTCAGGCATTTCAGAGAGTAAATGGAGGCCCCCTGGGTGGCTCAGTCCGTGAAGTGTCTCCCTTCCACTCTGGTCACGATCCCTGGGGGTCCTGCATCAGGAATGGAGCCCTGCATCAGGCTCCCTGCTCAGCGGGGAGCCTGCCTCTCCCTCGCCCTCTGCCCCACGCCCCACTCATGCTGTCTTGCACACCTTCACTGTCTCTCGCGCAAATAAATAAAATTTGTTTTAAAAAGAAGAGAAATAGAAATTCTTCCAAGGTATCTCTGTGTGTAGTTGGGAAGGGAAGCGCTTACATGACCAGCGTGACCTGAACCTAAGCCATGGGGACCATGTTTGCCACAGTTGCCACAAGTGCCTAGAGCTTGCTATGCGTTAGTAGGTGATGAGTGAATTTGAGAGGAAGGTGTTTCCAGAATTGGAGACTGAACGAGGAAAAGAGGAACACAGCTCACAGCTGCTCAAAGCCAAGGGCATCCGATAGCTGTGGGATGACAGCAAATCTGGATTATCAAATAAGAAATGCTCCTATTTAGTTGCTCTGTGACAGCTGTAAAGCCTGTCATGGTCTGAGAGGTCCGTGGCAGATATGGCCAACATCTTCAATCCTCAGACGCACAGATGAACAGCAGTAGCGTGGACACATTTCACTGGGAATGCTACAACCAAAAGAATTCTTTTAAATCAGCCAGCGTTGGGGCGCCTGGGTGGTTCAGTGGGTTAAGCCTCTGCCTTCAGCTCAGGTCATGATCCCAGGGTCCTGGGATCGAGCCCCGCATTGGGCTCTCTGCTCAGTGGGGAGCCTGCTTCCTCCTCTCTCTCTCTCTGCCTGCCTCTCTGCCTGTTTGTAATCTCTCTTTCTGTCAAATAAATAAATAAAGAAGATCTTTTTAAAAATAAATAAATAAAAAATAAATCAGCCAGTGTAGCCCCACGCATGGCCTGCCCACTCCCAAGAGCAGACGTTCTTTCCGCAGGGTTTCTTCAGCATGCCCTCCCAGCCCGCTAAGACTAATGGTCTAGACGGTGAGTTGCTGAAAGGCACTCTTCCCCCTGTGCCTTCACAGTCGATAGCTGAAAGAAGGTTGTTCAAGGTCAGTCCTCGCAGAGAACTCTCAGTGGCAGGCCCCTGAAAGGCGGATGACTCCCAAACAATTAGTGGAGAGCCAGGTAGAGACAAGGGCAGAGATCATCCTCCTGGGAATGGGTGAGCTCCATGAGCCCCGGCCATAGAGCAGAACCAGCAAACACGTGACAATGACCAGAGCTGAATCCATCATTCCCTCTTTTTTAGCATTCTCGGATTTGAAATTTCAATAAGCCTCTTCTGCCTCCGCAACATATTTCTGCTTTCTCATATTTGCCAAGAAAGTTTTCCTAAACTTGCACTCCAGAAATATCCGGGTTACGTGCATCATTTCCGGAAAAGGGTGGGAAATAAGTGTCCTGGTGCGGACATTGCGACGCTAGGCAACAGCTTCCTTCTTGTGACCCTTTAGATGCCACGAGAGCAGACGGTGGCAGCCTGAAAATCTGTGTGCTTCTCTAGCTGACCCTGCAGACACAGATGATTCCCACAATAAACATGTTTTAGGCTCAAGCTGGGACCTTTGTTGAAAACTGTTTGTTGGCATTAATACTGGACACCATATCACACACAAAAATATGAATGGGTTCGGCTGTAAATTCATGACCATCAGCTGCAAATGGGCCCCCCGCACTGCTGAGCCAGCCCACCGCATCCCCTCGTCGACTTCCCCACTGTCCACAAATAGCGACATGACCCGTCACCTTCCCCTACCATTTACCCCTCTGCCTCTCACGGGTGACCTTGCCTGCTACTTTACAGAGAAAATATAAGTCACCAGATGGGAAGTCACCTTATCTCTCTGCCACCAAACACATATTCATACTTAATCCGCGCTCTCTTCCCATCACCTGTAGCATTATAGGAACCATTTCTCCTACCTATGGTCAATTTCTCCACCGATGCATCCCACACCCCGCGCTAGCAATTATCCCTTCTCTGTTTTGTATATTCAATCTCTCCTTTTCGAATAGATCCCCCCATTAGATTTAATCATGATCAAGCTTCCAGCATTCAAAAAAATTAATAAAAGCTTCAACGAACCCCATAGTACTCCAGATTACTCTGTTATCTTTTCTACTTTTGTAACCAAATCTTTTAAAAGGGTCTTCTGTACCCATGATTTGTCTGTGTTTTTTCCACTTCCCATTCATTCCCCATCCACTCAACCAGGTTCTCAGCAACATCACAACTAAAGTCACTGGACCTTTATGTTGCTAAAGCGAATGGACACTTTCCAGTTCTCATCTTTCTTGGCTTCAAAAACATGCAATATCTTTGGCCATCCTCTCCCTTTGGAAATACTCTCTTCTCTTGGATAATATATTTTTTTCCCTCCCTTCCTGTCTGTTTTTCCTCCATTTCTGCGACAGATGTGTCTTCCTCTACTTGGCCATTAAATATTAGAGTACTTCACGACTTGGTACGAAGCTCACTTCTTTCCTCATTCCCAAGCAAAGTCACCCACACTCATGGCTTTAATTATCACCTATATAGAAATGGCTCCTAGTTTTCCATCCCCAAAGTAGACTTCTTTCCTATCAGCTCTGTGTTTCAAATTATTTATTCTAATTTCTTTCCCCCAAATGTCCTGAAGGCCCCTCAGGAATGTTTCTAAAATTGAGCTCACGAGCCTTCTGCCCCCAATTTCATCTTTTTCTGCTGTTCTGTGTCTCCGTCAAGAGCGCCCCTGTCCTCCCTGTTCAAGAAGCCAGAAATTTAGGACCTGCCCTTGTTCCTCCCACCTCCTGTAATCCCACATCCAGTGATCCCTGACTTTAGGGTTTTTTCCGCTAAATGGCATCCACCCATGTCTCCCCATCTCCACCACCGCTCTAGCCAAGCTGCCAGCAACGTTCACCTAAAACATCGCAATGACCTCCTCACTGCTGCTACTCAGGTTCCCCTCCAAACCATTCTCTTCCTGAAGCCAGGGTCATCTTTTTTAAAATGCAAAACAGATGTTATTACTCCCTTTCTTAAAACTCTTCGGTGACTTCTCTTTGCTACTAGGGTAAGGAAAACAAAACTCCTAATATGTTCTCTGTGGTCTGACCCTACCCCCATGGGCCCTCCAAGCTCCAACCACATTGGCCTTCTTTCAAGTCGCTGTTCCCTGTCGTTACAGCTCTCTGCTCACACCGACTCCCTGGATGGGACAGCATTCCCTTCTGTTTACCTAGTTACACTTCATACCCAGGCCCATTGTTTCTTCTTCAGAAAATCCTCTCCCTAGTCACAAGATCCATCCTTCGTAGTATCTGTCCCTGTTACCACTTATGATTATCATTTAATGACCCTCTTTATTCACAGGACCATAGTTTCCAAGACACTGCAGAACATGCTTATCTTGCCTACAGTTATATCCTCAGTACTTTGCTTAGTACTCAGCACAGAGTAGGTGTGCGAAAGTACTTACCGCATGAAACTTTAGATAAACCAGGTAAGGGCAGACACTTTAACTAACATAAATCTTTTTTTTTTTTTTTAAGATTTTAGTTATTTATTTACCAGAGAGAGAGAGAGCACAAGCAGTGGAAAGGGCCAGAGACAGAGGCAGAAGCAGGCTCCCTGCAGAGCAAGGAGTTCGATGCCAGGCTTGATCCTAGGACCCTGGGATCTGAGCTCAAGGCAGACCCTTAACGGACTGAGCCACCCATGCATCCCAACTACCGTAAATCTTGATTAAAACAACACATCAAAATACCATAAAAATAGGTGTATTTTTGTTTGACAAGAGTAGACACTATCTGTGACATGAAAATAATTACTAGGAAGTTCCAACAATACATGCCTGCCATTGTCCTACTATTTTAATTAATTCAGGGTGACACGTATTTTTATAAATTATTTACCGTGAATTTTAAGTTGTTTCGGGGTTCATCGCTAAATGCATTTCCTACAAAATCTTTTTGACTTCCCCTAATGGATATTATTTTGGTTTTCTGTTTGTTATACTCTTAAATCTCTGTTATCCCATTACAAAAAAGTAAATGTTTTCTTTCTTCTCACATGTTAAATTTCTTTCAGGAAAAATACGGTTTTGAAGCTTTCCTAGTCTTCCCACCTTCTCTTTTGTTGCAGGAGTTTTCATAGATTTTATGTTATTTTTCCATACCCTTGAATTTCAATTAGTTACTAGTGATAACAATAATAACATTAAGAGTTACAATAATATTAATAGCTGCTATTCATCAAAGGCATTTCATATAACTGGAACAATGTGGCATACTTTATGTGTATTATTTCATTTAATCCTAACAACAAAATTGTGAGGGAGACAAATGTTATGATTATAATAAATGTTATTATTATTATCATTGTATGGCAAAGAAAATAAAGGATCAGATGGACAAAACGTGTTGCCTAAAGAAGTAATTAAGATAACAATAAATAAATAAATAAATAAGCAGGCTTCTCCTACCACTCAAACAAGTCACCTCTAAAGGATGGTAAGACCTCTCCAAAGAGGTCTGTCCTTCGCTTGGGAATTTTGGTTGTCTTGTTTTCTAAATGTTTCGTGAGCTCTAATTAGATTTAGACTTCAGTTTTAACATAAAGTATTTCTATTTTACAAAAAGAGAAAACCTAGCTGATGGTTTACCTTTCATTTGTGCATATATTGCAGGGTTTTTCTAGATTTGGGCATGTTTTCTATGGCAGATATTTCTTGTGGACCATTTAACACTTAGACCCCGTGGAAACAAAAAATTTTAATCTATGGATCAATCTCTTAATGACAACCTTTTAAACTTTATTTCATGGCAGACCAAGGATAGTTTTCATTACCATCCTAATTGTAGCTATAGTACCTGAGACAAGAATTGATTTAGGAAAAAAGTAGATATAATTTGATTAGAATGTTATTGAGCTGCAAAAAGTCTTTGGACTTCCAGTTTAAATATTGAAAAAAAAATCAATATATACCTTTTGGATTTTGTTTTCTTGACATTTGGAAGGTGATCACTTTGATGGATTAGTGCACTGGAAGGACTCAAAGATGCATTTCAAAATATGAATCTAATAATTCATATTCTAAAATATGAATCTATTTTTAATGATAATGCAGAGTCAAAACCAACACCTTGAAATCAAAATTCTTGTTGCAGGTAAAAAAGAAATGTTCACAACCTTGCATTCTTCTTGACTGCAGTCTTTAGTATTGCTAAATTGGTATTGTAACTTTAGAAACACAGATTTACTAGAAATGCATAATGGAGGGGTGCCTGGGTGGCTCAGTGGGTTAAAGCTTCTGCCTTCAGCTCAGGTCATGATCCCAGGGTCTTGGGATCAAGCCCGGAGTCTGGCTCTCTGCTCGGCAGGGAGCCTGCTTCCCCCTAGCTCTCTGCCTGCCCCACTGCCCACTATTGTGATCTCTCTCTGTCAAATAAATAAATAAAATCTTTTTAAAAATGCATAATGGAAATAACTCGATCAATATTTTTATAAAATAAAGAATAGCAATCTCTACTCTGCCAACAAGCACGTATGAATTCCGACAGAGTTCTAAAAAAAAAAAAAAAAAAAAAAAAAAAAAAAAAAACCAGAAAACTACTTACAAAACAGGTCTAAGTTTATCTGCCCCAAATTGCATATGACTTGGCTATTCCTGCATCATTGTAAACTCAGGACATAAAAGCATATTCTCCATTGCACTTACTTTCTAGGGTGAACTGAAAAAACTAATCTTTCAGGGACAGGGTAAAGACCATGGAATAAATGCTTCTCATGACCCTTTACATCTCTAAACCTTCTGGTGTGATATCAAGTCAACATGAGATGATTTCCCAGAAGAAATACAGGAGGCCCAGTTAAACTGTTAAATTTGAATTTCAGGTAAACAATGAATTTTTCAGATAAGTATATCCCATGTAATATTTGAGATGTTTTGAAAAAAAAAAAAAAAGCTTTCTTTGTTTATCTGCAATTCAAATATAACTGGGGATGCTGTATTTCTTGTAAAATCCGGCAACCTTATGTGCTGCCCATGCAAACAGGTGCTCCCCTGCTCTCTCATTGGTCTTCCTTTCCCCCGTGGGTACCAGACGTAAGCCTTCTGCTCTCCGTGTTTCATTTTCCCCCAGCCACAACCTTCCACTAGTCAACTTGATGCTGGCATCTCTCAAAATGATATTTCTTTTCCCTCAAGAAAATCTCTAACCCCACATTCCAGCTGTCTGCAGACTACCTCTGCCTGAGTATCTCACCTCCATTTCAAATCTAACATATCAAACACGAAGGATGTATGAGGAGCCTCCAAAATGTGTCCTCTAACCCATGGCTTGAAGGGGCGCCACCATTCTCCAGGGCCACGAATACAAACTTTGTCTGGGAGCCTCCTTCCTCTTGAGCCTCGCATCCAGGCAGTTACCCCGACGTGCTCATCCCTCCTTTGTAAGGTTTCTCTCCTCTACGTTGTTGCTGTCACCGACTCATCTCCAAGTTCCTCTTACGATGTGCCAAGAAACTGGTTCCTTTTTGGACAATCTTCTTTTAGGGAAAATTACTAGGCCAGAATATTCAGTGTAAGCATTGAGTTGGGAGAGAAGGTGGTGTACGATAGGTTGAGCAGAATGACACTTGGCATACAGAGTACCCATGAAAACAAGCAATGCGTATGAGCGTAGACGGAAAGCCCTCATCATTCTCAGCAGTAACCACTGAGCAGGGATGAACATATGTTAAATATTAACCAGTGGTAGGTAAGGCAATGAGGAAATGGAAGTATATTCTGTGCCATTTGTATTGGCCTCGATCCCCTTTGGAATTCTGTTCAAAATCCCTTGTATTTACATCTCTCGTGGCTCCACATGGATCTACACATGTCTGTACACTAGAACAGAGATTGGAACAGGAGAGCGCCCCTAGAGTTAAGGTCTGCAGTTGAAGTAGAGAGGCCTGTTGCCTGGGCCACACAGATGTCATTTGTGCAGAATGATAGCTAAACTGGGTCTGTTCGCTATTTCACCCAAAGACAGACGCACACTCTTGAAATTCAGAGCTGTGGCGCCCCTCCAGTGTGAAGCCAAGCCACCACTGCCTTCGACAAATTGTCCATGAATGTGTCATATTTGACTTTTGTGAAGCGACTGAAGGTTTCTGGACACCGGTGGTTTTAGACAGGGGACAACCTATTGAGAGAGAGAGCGAGAGAGCACTGCTTGAAAGCTCATTCCTCATGGTACGCAGAGCTTTTCTTCCCTCTTCCCTCTTATTTCTCATTTTCTACTGTCAAACCTTCCCCTAGTCGGAGTTGACGGGAGATAAAACAAAATGATCTCCACGGCAAGTGCTGCCTGCCCTACTGTGGATTTATTCCTTAAATATTCATATGCGAGACAGTTACAACTGGAATATCGGTTTCTTCCTTTTAGGTACCCCCTCTGTTTTAGCTTCCCCCACTATGGCCAAGGTACTCTTCCTAAGACTTTCCCCGTTTTATTTCTCTATCCAATAGCTTCTGTGATTCTCTGCTCCTTTGAACGTCATGGCCAATGCCTGCTCCTCACCTACAGAGGCAACCATCACCATCATCACCATCATCACCACCATCACCGTCATCACCGTCATCACCATCATCACCATCATCACCGTCATCACCATCATCACCGTCATTACCGTCATCACCATCATCACCAGCCCCATTTTCTCAACCCACTGGTCCTCTCCTCCATTCTTGCTTCCACTCCTTCTATCCCTCTCAACAACGAAAAAAAATGTTTTTGTACCCCAGACCTTTGCTACTGCTGTCTGTGACCTTTTTTTGACCTTCATATAATAACCCAAAGATCATAATGACCTCTAGGACAGTGTACGATCCTTCTCCTCCATTGAGGCTTCACACAAGGTCTCAAGCTCAAAGTGACCACTTTATATTTCCACTGTTATATCTAATACTGTCCTTTTTAAGCTATTTTACATTTTGTCTCCTCAATCAAAGTAATAGAGAATAACAGGTAAGGACTGCCTTCTACTTCTTTGGGTCCTAGTTAGTATAGGGCTTCACAAAGTTAACAGAACTAATTGAATGAAGGAATGGATGTATAAGTGAAGATATAGTGGAAAGACCACTGGATTTAGGGGTGCCTGCGTGGCTCAGTTGGTTGAGTATCTGCCTTCTGCTCAGGTCATGATCCCAGGGTCCTGGGATCGAGGCCCAGGTCAGGCTTCCTGCTCAGTGGGGAGTCTGCCTCTTCTTCTCCCACTGTGGGCTCTCTCTCTCTCTCTCAAATAAATCAATCTTAAAAAAAAAAAGACCACTGGACTTAAATTTGGTAGACCAGGATTGAAGTCTCAGGTTAACATTTACTAGCTTTTCTTCTTCTGCATAGGTGATTTTAGACAGGAGTGCCAATTCCTTTATTTGTAAAAAAAGAATAAACTACCCATCCTAATTAATTCATAGTATTATTGGTTGTTGTAAAGATAAAATTCAGTAATATTTTTGAAAAACATCTACCTGGCACTTAAAGGAAGCATAAGATTTAGTGTCATTGTGTGAGAAACCCAGCAAGTACAAAGGCAAAGCCATGAAATGACCTTCCCAAGATCATGGAAATAAACATCTGCCTAGCTTTTCTAGCTGTAAGTCAGATCACTGCAGATTTTCTATTTTCCCATATTTCATTATGGTAATACAAAATCAATCAACCTACCCATGAATTTATTCAGGGATGATTTTTGTGTTGGCAATATGCCTTCTGAATAAATCCATATTTTTTCTCTTCCCAAAGGTCAGATGTATTACTGAACATCTGCTCTAAGAAAATGTTTAAGGAGTCAATGATGTTCTAGAATAAGGAGACACTTAATGCTTCCAGCACATTTCTCCTATTGTCTGCCCTATGTCAAATGCCGATGCCTTGGAGAAAATGGTTCTTCAACTGACTCATAAAAAATGCTGGGATAGAGGCACCGGGATGGTGCAGTCGGTTAAGTGTCCAATTCTTGCTTTGGCCCAGGTCATGATCTCAGGGTCGTGGGATCAAGTGGGGAATGTGAAGATTCTCTCCCTCTGCCCTTCCCCACTGTGTATACATGCTCTCTCTCAAATAAGTAAATAAATAATTCTTTTCCAAAATGTTGGGATACGCAAAAGTACTTTAAAGAAATCAATCTGGGGTTCCTGGGTGGCTCAGTTGTTAAGCCTCTGCCTTTGGCTCAGGTCAGGATCCTGGAGTCCTGGGATCGAGCCCTGCATCGGGCTCCCTGCTCAGGGGGGAGCCTGCTTCCCCCTCTGCCACTCCCCCTGTTTGTGTCCCCTCTCTCGCTGTGTCTCTCTCTGCCAAATAAATAAATGAAATCTTTATAAATAAATAAATAATTAAATCTGTAAGACAAAATGGCCAAAGCATGCCTAAAAATGCAGCAACATATATCTGTTCTTATCTAGCTACAAATGATGATGGAAAACATTTGTGTAGCCTTACTAGATGCCAGGTAATGTTCTAAATGCTTTACCTGATGAATTAGCTAATATTATTATTCATACTTTACAGAAGAAACTGATACACGGAGAAGTTAAGTGACTTGTCCAAGGTCACACAGTTAGTAAGTGGCTCACCAGAATGCAAACCCAGGGAGCTGGCCTTTAGAATTGATACTTTTAACCACTATGTTATGTGCCTAAAACAATAATTAAATTTCTTTTTAAAATTTGCATAGTGTTGCTTTCTCAGTACTATGGATCATAAAGTTTGTGTAAACAATCACTTACTTTTAGGTAATTTTATCCTTTGGGAGATCATAAACTTTCCAGTGAATATTACAGTATTAAAATGCTTGCATATTTGTCAAGGTATTTTCTAGGAATAAATCTCTACCCTTTCTGGAATAAAATGGTCCAGAAAGCTTACACTTAGAGATGTTATTTTACGTGTAATATTTCATTTCGTCAACACAGTAAGCCTGTGGCTTAGGTATGTTTACCTTGAGGTGCAAGACGATTGGGAACCAGAATGGTAAAGTACTCAAAGTCAGATAGTATGTGGGGAAGGTTGGAGTCTAATCTAGGGAAGTCCAAGATCAAAACATTTACTCTTCTCACTTACATTCCATTGTCCTCCTAAGGTCAAAGCTCACAACTTCTCAGATTATAGGTGATGGATTTAAAGGTCTGTTTTCCCCTTGGGTCCAGGTCCACCCCAGAGGACTTCATCTTACAACTACATACCTCACCCCACTGTCTACAGAAAACAAAAACAGGGGTGCCTGGGTGGCTCAGTGGGTTAAAGCCTCTGCCTTCAGCACGGGTCATGATCTCAGGGTCCTGGGATCGAACCTCGCATCGGGCTCTCTGCTTGTCGGGGAACCTGCTTCCCCCTCTCTCTCTGCCTGCCTCTCTGCCTACTTGTGATCTCTGTCAAATAAATAAATAAAATCTTTAAAAAAAAAAAAAGAAAACAAAAACAAAAGCCAAAGCAAAAAATCTCATTTTACTTCTGACCCCATAATTGCCAGTATATTTTTCAGATTTTAATAAACAGATTCTTTTTAATAAAGAACATAGCCATGTCATGACAGAACCATAAAAGTACCCCAGGCCAAATGCAGTGAGAAGAACACCCTACTGAGAACAGAGCATGGTTACATGTGGCTGTAGCTACATGACCCCTCTTCATAAACAAGCCCCAAATAAGAGTTGTTGAGGTAGGAGAGTAGTTGAAAGAGATTTTTTTTTTTAAAAAGAGGGGGTGGTGGGGAATGTGTGATTTTAAAATGATGGATTTAAACATCCACGATTATTACCACTCCTTCCAGAATCCCCAGCAAAACGACGATAAAAGAAAGAGAAAGGCCCCAAAACAGAAAGAAGATAAAAACAGCACATCCATTCTGAAGATCAGTGTCTTCTCTCCTTGATGCTTGGAGCACAGATATATAACCCAAAAGCGGGCGAAGGGACAACTCCTCACGGAGGAAACTGGCCAACACGACGGACGAACGAGGCAGGGGCTCTCATTTCGGGCAAAGGGCGAAGAGGATTCCAGAGCGGGGTCAGTGGGAGGGAATAGGATTCCAACAGTGCCACAGGCCTCTGGACTCTAAGAATAGCTGTGACAGGTGGCTCCGAGAAGAAGAAAAAGCCCTAAAGTGATAGGATATCAGGATATTGAGGGGGACAATGAGTGACTGTATATTGAAGAGTAGTGAAGTGAAACAACACACAGCAATTTTAAATTCTAGGCCAAACAGAATGTCTTAACAGATCAGAGATATGTGTGTGGCTCTTCTGTGAACAATTCCTATAAAGATGAAACACTGAAAATGCAGGAAACAGAACAGTCTGATCGTATTAGAACAGCGAGGCGGGGTAACTAGAGTATGTGGGGGTGGTGTGGGAGAGAGAAATCTACACTTTTGGCAGGACAAAGAAAACAATTAATGTCTAAAATTGAAAAAAAAAACACAAACTCAAGTACTGGCAGCATGTGCATGGGATTTAGAAATGTGGAAGGCAGTTCCAGAAGATTTGGAATTAGGTTGCCTCTGAGGAACAGGGCCGAGAGATGTGGGCAGAGGAGTGCCATGTTCTTTTCTGAGCCTTCGGATTGGTTTCAATTCTGTACATGTATGGTTTTAATTAAGATACACTTGATGTTAGAAAACGAAAAATAACAACACAGAGGAAGAAAAAGAGAGTCAAATAAGAAGTAGAAATGATAATCCCCTTTGGCTGCCAAACGGACTGTGTAGACCTAATAATTTACAAAAGTCTCTTGAAATGACTGTTCGGTACGATACCAGGAATCTAAGTGCTGATTTCCTCCTACGGTTACATCGGCAACGTCTTAGGGATTTCCTGGGTTCCAACACTAAATAAAAACATGCTACAGCCAGTTGAGTGTGTATTTACAATGTATACCTCCCTTTTGTTTTCACTCCAAAATAAAACCTTTATTTTCTTCTAGAAGCTGAGCAACGCTACCCATATATGGGAGGAAAAATGATTTCCATTAAAAAATAACTTGATGGCAGTTTTATTTAGTGCTTCAGTTTTGCCATCCTGGATATCTAGAGAGAAAAAAAAAATGCCCAGAATTTGTCTCCAGGCAACTACCCAAATGCAGCAAGCTGGGGAGCAAACGGAATCAGCAAGTGACAAGACATGGGCATAAGCATAGGGAGAGATGGCGAAATGTGACTAATTGAAGAACTCGCACGGTGGAGGGGAGACATTCAGTGAGTGGAGACGACTAGAAAATGAAAAGCCTAAACTAGAACGGAAGGCATAATAAGTAGAATGGCAGCTTTCCATTTTTCTTTAACATATAAAAATAATCATCTGAATCGAGTATTAAAAAAAGGCAGGAGAGAGAAAAATAAGCCAAGTAAGGTAAAGATATCAAAACAGCCAAGCAACGGAAGGAAAGGAAGTGGAAAAGTGGATGCAAACTAGCAACAGAACGAGCAGCACAAAGCAGAAATGGCCTTCGTAGGATTACGTTATTGAACTTCCAGTCATCACGGTCAACGAAGCTAACACAGAAAACATCCCCTCTGCCTTAAAACAAATAAAAGTACTGAATGAAATGCATTTTTCTTTGAAAAAGTATATACCCAAGGCAAAAAGCAAGACAGGGAAACCCTTAGTAACAAAAATAAAGCTGGACCTCTACGGCAGAAGGTGAGTAGGAGGCATAGGAACTTGAAAGATGCCCTGAGGCGTGCATGTGGCTAAGGAGCTGGATCTGGGCTCCCGGAATAAAGCCTATCCTAAAAAGTCTAGCAGAAGCGGAACTAGGAGGGGGAAAAAAAGTATTCTATAGGTCCAAGGACAAGACAAGGAATCTTCCCTGTCCTGTCTTACCCCAGCCTTCCCGGACCTTGGGTGAAAAAGAGAGACCTTCATAAAATGGAAGGCACAAAGATGCAGCGCCTGTTGGACACGGGGAATTAACACGAGAGCAGAACTGGAGAAACCCCACCCCAGTTCACAGGACTTCCCCCCGCCCAGAGCTCGGCCCCCACGTGAAGGACACGAACCGCCTCCATAGGAAAACTCTTTGATGTAAAGGAAACTGGACCCATAAGGGGAAAAGCTGGATGAAAAACCAAAGAAATTAGTTGACATACCTTGTTGCACCTAAAGAACTTTTGACAGTGAGTAACCCACAGTAACAACGGTGAAAAAATTATGAAGGGCCACAAACAAGAGTAAAATATTAGGCATCCATGGAATGGGAAAGTTCAAATTGAATCTTCCTGAAGGCTTAAGGAGTAAAGCTATTGACTAGCTTTTAGAGTTTAAATACCTGCGTTAGGGGGACCTGGATGGCTCAGTGGGTTAAGCCTCTGCCTTCGGCTCAGGTCGTGATTCCAGGGTCCTGGGATCGAGCCCCGCATTGAGCTCTCTGCTCAGCAGGGAGCCTGCTTCCTCTTCTCTCTGCCTGCCTCTCTGCCTCCTTGTGATCTCTGTCTGTCTGTCAAATAAATAAATAAAATCTTTAAATAAATAAATAAATACCTTGTTAAAGATGTTAACCGTTGCCATTAAAGTAAGAGAAATGGATGCCTACACCGTCTGTTTTCCATTAGCCATTAAGAGGAGTCTTCCGCCTTGACGGTCCTGCTCTGTGCATCCAAAGGCTTACCTCCAGCTGGCCTCTTTGGCTGCCTGACTTCTTGGTTTGGCCCAATGTTCCTCTGCTGAAAGCCATAGCTGCACTTGCGGATCCCTGCAAATACTCACTCCTCGTGTCCGTGAGAACTCAGGGTGGCAATAGCTTCTCTCTGTCTCTTTGACCCTGTTGTAGGAGCCCCAAGATTGTCCATGAACGCTTGTTTTGTTAACCCTGCCCACACCATTGTGTGCAGTTCCTTCATTAAACTCTTTTCAATAACCCCTTTTGAGTGTGAACTCTCCATACTTCCCTGTGGACTGGACCTTTCCCGATGCAAAGAAGCAACTTCCAAATCGATACAGAGAGGGACAAAGAAGGGCTGGAGAAGGGAACGACAGCTCTAAACCCGAGGAAAGCAGGGAGAAAATAACACAGACACACAAACAAGCCGGTTGCACGGAAACACTCAATAATGTGATTGAAGTAAGCAAAATGAGTCGAATGGTGGGGCGCCATTTATGTGTATTTTAAAATGAGCAAATCAAGATGATATATTGATTTCGGCTGCATACGTGCCCAGTAAAACCCCAGAAGCGTAGGCTGGAATTCTGTATACCAAGTCCAGCCTAACCGCTGCCTCCAGAAAGGGATAAACAGAGATTCAAAAGGAAGAAATGTATCTGAAACATTTTCTTTTCTAAAAAAAATTTTTTGAAGCAAATATGCAACATATTAGCACTTTTGCTTATTTTCAGTGGTGTACATGTGGGTGTCATAAAACTTTGCACAGTACATTTTGTATGTCTCAACTCTTTTATAATAAAATAATCTATTACTCCAAATTAGAACTGTTTGGTTCTCACTCAAATCCTGTGGTACCTTGGTTGGTCTCCCTTTCATATGACCTAAGGTATTATCGTAGAATAAAAGACGTCTGAAAATGTCACAAGTGTAGCAGCAAATATTTTTCTCTGCGTGTATTATTAAACACCTTTGCTGTGTGTCTATTGACATATAAAATGTCATCCTCAAGCGACTATTAACACCCCAGGTGCTATGGGATTTGGAAAGCACAGACACAGTCGTAATGAGACTTTAACACCTCTTGATGATATTAATTAAATAAGAAAAAATAGTTGCATTAGAGAGCCATTGCAGACGGATCACATTCTGGATTGCTACAAACCATCCATGGACATTGCAACACAAAGTCACGCTATGATTTAGCATGTTGAGAAAATAAAAGCTGGTTTTTGCTGACATTGATGTATCTTAATAAAATAAGATGGATTCTAATGGCTATCTTTCTGAGAACTAACTATATTATTTACATTTTTCATTTTGTCATATGACACTGTAGATATATGAAAATGTAATTCAAATTTCCTTGCAATCTTCATCGGGCTTTCTGCTTTAGATATAATATTCTGTTATGCTCTAAGAAACAGAATAAATGTAATAAAAATTGGTATAATGTTGGTATAATGTTACAGTGAGAATAGTAAACACATTTTAATTCAATATTCTAATACTTTTCCATTTCCGTGTGCATTTTTATGATCCTAAAAGATAGCTCTCACTGGGACTTATGTCTATAAGGCTATCCATAAACCTGAAGATATAATACATAAGAAAAGAATACTTTTAATTAATGAAAGGCTGATTTTACCAAGGTCTGGATTATATAAAAGCCTTTGAATTCCTCCTCACTACCAAGATCTCCATGTGGGACAACGTTCTACTCATTCGTATTGCTCGTCCTCCTTCAAATATAAGAGTAGAAGTGGCGAAGGCGGAGAAATCTCCATTCAGGCTGAGTCTGACAGGACAGCCTTCTGGATAGGTTTTCTTCCAGAGAAGGATATTAACATAGGCCGAATGGAATGTGGAGACTGCACATAAATTCATTCTTGATACCATCTTCCCCATAAGAGTGACGGAAAGATTGACCATGATAGCCACGTTAGCAGCGAACCACACTCCTGTTTTCAAAGAGAAGGAGAAACGGACTGAGCACTCATTGATCATCCCCTGTAGGTCACAAAGCTTTGGATGCGTTATCTCATTTAATCCTCTCAACAATCTTAGAGGAACTTTATAGACGTAGAAACTGAGGCTCGGGTACATTCAATAATTGGCCGATGGTCACACGACAATTAAGTTATGGATCCAGGATTCCAGTGCCAATAATTTTGGCTCTAAATCATAATTATAGCAAAAAAAAAATGAGATTGAGGGTACTGGCTTTAAACCAGAATAAAAATTCCAGTATCCCCTTCTCTTTATAGATACCCACTCAGAAAATACTCCATTCATGCTAGATAGACAAAATCTTACCTCCCTCACTTTTTGACTGATCCATGCTCAAGAAGAAAAACCAAGCTCTAAGCTGGATCTTTGCAAGATCAAAACGTATATTGCAAAGTGAATTTCCTCACCAAAAAGTCAAGGGGAAAGAGGTTTTCATGATCTGAAGACACGATGCTGTTGACACACTTCATTCTTTAGTAATTCGATCAACACTTGTATGGAGTTAAGACCAAGAGCAAGGTTGTATATTACAATGGCATGAACCATAAAATTTAAACCTGGACAGAACCCAAGAAACCTAGTCCAGTAGCTTCAAAGACTTGTCTCAGGGACCATGGACGAAGGTGGACATAGAATTCAAGGGCAATAACCTCAGAGATTTACCCCTAATTTAACCAGAGCAGTTCTGGTTTTATCTGGGTTAAATAATAAGCTTCTTCATGAGGCCTCATTTCAATATATTGTTCCATATATTATAACAACTTTCTGAAAATCATTGTTCTGGTTCAACTCACTCACTTTTCAGATAAGGAATGTGAGTCCATTTTAGGGAGAAGACTCACTCAAGCCTGAATAGCTCCTTAGAGCTGAAGTGGATTTTGGAGGGGCAGGGGGGAGTGGATTAAAAAAAAAATCGGCACTGTCTTACTCTACACCTAAAGCTCTTATCATTATAGTTAGCATACAGTTCAAGGCTACAAGTAAATTGTCATCTTATATATTGTGAACATAATTTCTATACTGCGTGACAGTGTTAAGCACTGTGATTTTATGTGTGTGTGTTCACGACTGGTTCCTTATAGCTTTGCTAGGAGTTGGGCAGGGTTAATAATAGCATCCCTATTTTTACAGAAAAAGATTTGGGGGCTCAGGAAGGAAGTGGCCAAACTAGACCTAAAAACTAGTTCTCCTAATTTTTGGTTAGTTTCTTTTGTATTTTATATTTTCATTTAAAGCCCAGTGAGTTCGCATCCAGGGTAATGTTAGTTTCAGGTGTACGATGCAGCGATTCAACACTTCCACACCTCACCCCGTGCTCATCACAAGTGCCCGCCTTCATCCAGTAACTTCCTCCCACTCCCAGCAGCATGTCTGAATGTCTTTTCTGCTTTGATTAGGGGTAAGCATCAGGACTATTTTCTTCCACGAAGAACTTGTACCTCATTCTTTATAAAATTACATTCATTTCCATAAATTGCTATTGAGGAAGAACACGATTACTCATGACCTTCCTGGAAATCCCAGATCTTGCTGTCCCTTCAGCGAGACAACTAACTTACAGGAGACATACCTGCTTGTTTGCAGAGACTGGGAAAATGGCATTTTCCGACAGACAAAGAGCAAAGACCTGTTATTATTAATCAATGAGAAAAAAAAAAAACCCGCTTTGGATATTCTTCTACACCATTTTCAAAACAGGATTTAGTGGAAAACTGTCAAGCACTTTTCCCAGGACGTCTACAATATACTCATTGATTCATTTCCTCAATCATTGGTTCTACTAAAAAGCAGCATCACTGCTCACTTTCTTGATTGAGGGAACACATGAAAGGAAGAATAGCCCCCCTCTCTTTAAAGGGTCATTTGGAGGAGCCTTACATATGCATTCTCAGCTGCACATGGTAACGCAAAAAGTATCACAGACCTTGAAAAGAACTGACTCTTTCCTTAAGGCCAATACCACTTTGGGTTTGTTTTACAGCTGCTGTTTTTCTCCCCACACATCTGTGTGGATGTATCCATGTTCACACGCTCTCCGTTTGACCTTGTCTACTGCTCTGACCCTCCAAGTGATGTGTGGACAGTCCTTAATTTCACTTTCCATACCTTCGGATGGAAAATGAATGCTGCTCTATGTAACAAAGAAATTTGTGAACTGTCATTCTCTATCTCAATGCACTGAACTGTTATTGTTACATCTGAGCAATATTGGCTGCTACAGATACTTTGGGATAATAACCAGCCATAGCTTTTCACTTGAAATATTCGTCCTCTCATACCGTTTCCCCAGTCTGCACTGTTGAATGTCTCGTTTTTTAATTTAAATTCAATTAACACATAGTGTATTATTAACCATAAAGTGTATCATTCACCTTCAGTTTAGTGATTCATCACTTGCATGCAACACATCACAAGCCTTCCTTAATGTCCATCAACCCGTTACCCCTTCCCCCAGCTCTCTGCCCCTCCAGTAACCCTCAGTTTGTTCCCTATGGTTAGGAGTCTCCTATGGTTTGTCCCCTCTCTGTTTTCCTCTTGTTTTATTTTTCCTGCCCTTCCTCTATGTTCTTCTGTTTTGTTCTGTGAATATCTCATTTTGCTCCTTTATGGTCAACTCAAAAGAAATGTGGCATTTTTAGAATTTACTAATTTTCCACTGAAACTTCACATTTCCATGGTTAATCTTGTGTTAAGGCTTACTTGAATAAAAATTAAGGATTCTTGGGCGCCTGGGTGGCCCAGTCGGTTAAAGCCTCTACCTCCAGCTCAGGTCATGATCACAGGATCCTGGGATTCAGTCCTGCATCGTGCTCCCTGCTCAGCAGAAAGCCTGCTTCCCCCTCTCTCTCTGCCTGTCTCTCTGCCTACTTGGGATCTCTCTCTCTCTCTCTCTCTCTCTCTCTCTCTCTCTCTCTGTCAAATAAATAAATAGCATCTATTAAAAAAAAATAAGGATTCTCGCCAGATTTCTTTTCGTATTCCCTCAATTTTGCCGGAAGGAGTTCTTGAAGTTCTACGACATAAAGAGATCTCAACGGACATTTAATCCAACTCCTTTTGCCTGAAGAGAGAAAGTGACTTGCCTACGACAGGACAGTAACATAACTTGTTTTAAACCCTTGTCTTAGGATTACCAACCCAGCCTTGTTCTCTGACACCAAGCACAAGCAACCCGATACTGCTACTTCCCCAGGAGAAAGCACCTTCAAATGAAAATGGGTGAAAATCTGTGCTTCATTTCTCTTTCTGGTTTTGTTTTTGAAGGAACAGACACCTGGAAGGCATAGAGTTTTCCTATTGGTGCCATACAACACTGCACCATTACGGTGGTGCAAAATATATATTCCATTGTGTCAGCAAATTTTGTATAATAAGAAACACAAACTCGTGGCTCTTCTGCTCGCCCATTCAATTATGAATACACTAAAATAGCCATACCAATATTATGGCGTTTCCCCTAAGGGCTACTTCAGCTATTATTTGTTTACGACATATATAGGCTTAAAGTATTTCACAATACACATTCAAAAATAGAATTACAAAAAGTGAACTTGGGAAAACAATTCCACATGAAAACCTATTGAAATTATAAGACAAAGCTTTCATAAAATGTGCAAATTCATTTTCATTTATTATGCCTTAAAAGACAAAGTGTACTTAATGGTTTTTTCTGCATAAAATATCACTGTGAGGCATCCAGAGAAAGTTTTTAATGAATTTTGTTTATCACCTTTTTGGAGAAAATTATGAAAAGCAGTCAGTGAAAGCTCATCTTTTCCCCTCCCCAGGAGGAGAGGGCCAATTTCTTCTTCCACACCTGGTAATAAAATATATCCATCACTACATGTTTCCAAAGGCTCCAAGAGAGAGCAAATCTGAAACACCAGTTGTGATCTCTTTGGGGATCTTCAGCATTCTCACTGGAACGCTATCAAAAGGGGTAAAGGGAATACCTTGCCGTGTTGGATTGTACTACTGCAAATCACGCATTTCTCCCTGCGTCAGAAGAGCTGTACTAAGGTGTAACTGACAAATAAAATTGGACACATGGCAAGCGTACACTCTGATGATTTGATACACGTATACGTTGTAAAAATGATTACCACAATCAGGCTAATGAATACATCCATCACCTCAGTCACCTTCTTATGGCGAGAACACTTAAGATCTACTATGTTGGCAAATTTCACATACCCAGTGCAGTGTTAGAACTGCAGTCACTACGCTATACAGCAGATCCCCAGAACTCACCCATCCCAGAACTGAAAACCTGTGCCTTTTCACCAGCCTCTCCCCCGCCTGCAGCCCCCAGTCACCCCCCTTCCACCCTGTAGTTCTATAAATCCAACTTTCTTTTTCCTTTTTTTTCTTATTTCTTTAGATTCCACACATAAATGAGTTCATACAGTATTTGTCTTTCTCTGTCTGACTTCCTGGCTTATTTTAGTATAATTTTAGTATAATGCCCTTAAGTTTCATCCAGGTTGTCAAAAATGGCAGGATTTCCATTCTTCTCAAAGCTCAATAATATTTCATTATATAAATATGCTATATCATCTTTATCCATTCATTCATGAGTAGACACTTGTGTTGTTGCTAATGTTTTGGCTATTGGGAATAATGCTTCAATGAACATAGGAATTCAGGTGTCTCAGATCCTGATTTCATTCCCTTCAGATATATACCCAGAAGTGGGACTACTGGATCATATTTGTCCATTTTTTATTTATTTGTCTGTTTTGTTTCTGAAGTTCCACATGCAAGTGAAATCCTATGGTATTTGTCTTTCTCTGACAGACGTCATTCGCTTAGCATGATACCCTCTAGCTCCATCCATGTTGTTGCAAATGACAAGACTTCATTCTTTGTTATGGCTGAGTAATATTCTGTTACATATGTATATACTAATCTTATTTATCCATTCATCTATTGATGGACACTTGAGTTGCTTCCATATCTTAGCTATTGTAGACGATGCTGTAATAAACACTGGAGTGCATCTATCTTTTGGAATTACTGTTTTTGTTTTCCTTAGATAAATGTCCAGTAGTAGGGCTAGTGGCTCATATAGTATTTCCAATTTTTAATTTTTTGAGGAAACTCCATACCGTTTTCCACAGTGGCTGCACCAGTTTGCATTCCCATCAACAGTGCAAGAGGGTTCCTTTTTTCTCCACATCTTCACCAACACTTGTTTCTTGCCTTGTTGATTTTTTGCCACTCTCACTGATATAAGGTGGTATCGCCTTTTTTCTCCACATCCTCTCCCATGCTTGTTATTTCTTGGTTTTTTTTTTTTAGCCTGACAGGTGTGAGATGGTATCTTATTATAATTTTGATTTGCATCTCCCTAATGATGACTGATGTTGAACATCTTCTCATGTGTCTATTGGCCATCTATATGTCTTCTATGAAAAATATGTTTATTCAGATCATCTGCCCATTTTTTAAATGGATGATTTGGGGGTTTTGGTGTTGAATTGTATAAGTTCTTTACATATTTTGGATATTAACCCCTTATTGGATATATCATTTGCAAATATCTTTTCCCATTCAGGAGGTTGCCTTTTGGTTGTGTTAATGGTTTCCTTTATTTTTTTTCTTTTCTTTTTTTTTTAATTTTTTCCTTTTTTTTTTTTCCTGTATTTTTCCTTTATTTTCCTTTATTTCCTATCATTTATTTTTGCTTCTGTTTCCCTTGCCTTAGGAAACAGATCTTTAAACATGTTGCTATAGCTGATGTCTAAGTAATTACTGCTGATATTTTCTTTCAGGAGTTTTATAGTTTCAAGTATCACTTTTACATCTTTAATCCATTAATCCGTTTATTTTTGTGTAGAGTGGAAGAAAGTGGTCCGGTTTTATTCTTTTGCATGTAGCTAGTTTTCCAACACCATTTCTTGAAAATACTGCCTTTTTTTCCCATTGGATATTTCTCCCCCCTTTATCATAGATTAATTGACGATATAAGCATGGCTTTATTTCTGGGCTCTCTATTCTGTTCCATTGATCTGTGTGCTTATTTTTGTGCTGGTGCCATACTGTTTTGATGACTACAGCTTTGTAGTGTATCTTGAAGTCTGAGATTGTGATGCCCCAGCTTTTTCCTTTCTCAAGATTGCTTTGGTTATTTGTAGTCTTTTGTGTTTCTATTTAAATTTTAGTATTACTGGTTCTTGTTCTGTGAAAAACACGTTTTATTATTTTGGGTGCAATTGTATATGGGATTGTTTTCTTAATTTCTCTTTCTGCTTCTTCATTATTAATGTATAGAAATGCAACAGATTTCTGTATAATAATTTTGGGTCTTAAAACTTTACTGAATTCATTTATAAGTTCTACTAGTGTTCTGGTGGAGTTCTTTGGGGGTTTTCTATATAGAGTATCATGTCGTCTGCAAACAGTGAAAGATTTACTTCGTACCAATTTAGATGCCTTTTATTTCCTTTTCTCGTTGGATCGCTGTAGTTAGGACTTTCAATGCTATGTTGAACAAAAGTGGTGAAAGTGGACATCTTTGTCTTGTTCCTGATCTTAAACAAAAGCTCTTTCATCAAAAACCACATTAACAGTGGTTCTGTCATATATGGCTTCTATTACATTGAGGTATGTTCTCTCTAACCCACTTTGTTCAGAATTTTTATTATAAATGGACATTGTACTCTGTCAAATGCTTTTTCTGTATTCACCAAAATGATCATTTGGTTTTCAGCCTTTCTCTTGCTAATGTGAGGTATCACATTGATTTGTGAATATTAAGTCACCCTTGTAACAGTGGAATAAATCCCATTTGATCACAGTGAATTATTTTTTTAATGTGTTGTTAGATTTGTTTTGCTAATACGTTGTTGAGGAGTTTTGCCTCTATGTCTGTCGTTTTCTTTTTCTGTAGGGTCTCTATCTGGTTTTGGTATCAGGGTAATGCTGGCCTCATAGAATGAATTTGGGAGTCTTCCATCCTCCTCTTCTTTTGGTGGGTGGGAGGAATAGTTTGAGAAGAATAGGTATTAACTCTTCCTTTTTTGTTTCTTTTGTTGTTGTTATTTTTGTTTTGTTTTGTTTTGTTTAGTAAGAGAGCACATGAGGGTGGTGAGGGGCAGTGGGTGAGGGAGAGACAGAATCCCAAGCAGGCTCCATGCCCGGTGTAACGCCCAATACGGGACTCAATCTCATGACCCCAAAACTATGGCACGAGCTGAAATCAAGAGTCAAACATCCAGGGGCACCTGGGTGGCTCAGTTGGTTAAAAGGCTGCCTTCAGCGAAGGTCATCGGGCTCCTTGCTCAGTGCGGATCCTGCTTCTCCCCCGCCTGTCGCGCTCCCTGCTTGTGTTTGCTCTCTCCTTCTTTCTCTTTCTGTGTCAAACAAATAAATAAAATTTAAAATTTTTTTTGGAAAAAAAAAAAGGAATCAAACATCCAACCAACTGAGCCACCCAGGTGCCCCAGTATTAATTCTTCTTTAAACGTTTGGTAGAATTTACCTGTGAAGCCATCTACTGTTGGGCTTTTGATTTTGGGGAGTTTTTTCATTACTGATTCAATTTCATTACTAGTAATTGGTCTGTAGTGGGTACTAGGGAGTGCTCCCTGATGACAGATGACCGTGCAATGACATCTATGACCTGAGAGTAAAAATCAGATTGCATTTCAATGGCACATTTTAGGGAAAAATAAACTTTCACACTCCTTTCCTTTATTTGACATATAAGTGCGATTTTCAAAGTCTTTGTGCCCATAATTTGCCAACTTGAATAAAATATTCCATGGAGGGGAGCCTGAGTGGCTCAGTTGGTTAAGCAACTACCTTCGGCTCAGGTCATGATCCCAGGGTCCTGGAATCGAGCCCCATGTGGGGCTCCCTGCTCAGTGGGGAGCCTGCTTCCTCTGCCAGTTCCCCTGCAGTGCTCCCCTGCTCACTCTCTGTCAATAAATAAATAAAATCATCTTTTTTTTTAAAAAAATCCCATGGAAATAAAATGCTTTGCTAGATAGTAGAGCATTGGGCACCTTGAAATAACTCATTTACAGAGCCTTCATCATTCAATGTGAATAGTGGAACATATGAACAAGAAGCCACAGACAACTGAACCACACCTAATGAGACTCCAGAATCATGTCTTTCATCTTCCTCACTAAGAGCACTCACAAGAGATGGACTTTATTTAGAAAATCTTTCCAATCTTTGATTTGCTGGTTGTAAAGGATGGGTTTTATGGCTCAATTTAAGACTGTGGACAATAAAGAAAATTACGTATGCCAGACTTTTCTCACACTATTATTTATCACAAAGGAAGGGGGGGTAAAAAGAGGGGGAGGAGAGTGGCCATTCAACATACAGCAGTCCCTGATAGATGTATCTTTTGGTTTTGTTTTAATTTTTTAATTTTTTTATTATACATCTTATGTTCTAATGATCTCCTTTAATATAACCTCAGAGATGTGTGTGTATGTATGTGCCCACACACACGCGTACATGGGCATGTACACAGATCTGTGTGCAATATCCTCCAGGTTTTCGAAATTCCATTTCCTCTAAGAGGAACTAAGAAATTACACGTGGATCCTGTATATGCTTCAGTTCTACCATGTAGTACTCCTTTCCTAATGCATAGGTAGTTGGGGAAAGATGCTTAAGATGTGATGGGCAATTATTTCAGTGGACATTCCCATGAAGTAAGATACATGCCACGTGTTAGTTGCAAAGGATATTCGCACGTTCTCGTATCTGTAACCGAACCTACCATACTGTGGTGCTACATGACATTAACACAATATGACACAAAATGTCACACTTGGGCAAGCCCAGGTCCCCAAGGCTTTGCTTCTAGCTAGGTCAATATTTAAGAACCATTTCAGGAAACCAGTTGTTAAGTCCTAAAAGAAAAAAACCATAGCACTTACATTTGGAGCCTGCTAAAAGCTTTTCATATATTATTATACATCTGGTTCTTCAACTGTAAAAAGCTCTGTAGTAAATGTCAAAATACCTCCCAATTCTCTTTATTGTTTTGCTTTTAATATGTTATTAATTCTTCCAATTAAATAGCATACGGACAATAAAAAATATTTTTTCCAAATCTTACAAGATTAGAATGGCATGCCTTTCCTGACCCCACTCCCCTTCAGTCAGCTAAATACTCATTACTTCAGAGTTGTCACGTGTACTAGATCTCTATTACTCGCCCTAGAGTGGGGGTGTGGGGATTTCCATTGAAGCCCTACAATAAAGCTAAATAAGGGAGCTGGCTATACCAGAACTCACAACTTTCTGTTATGATGGAAATATTCTGTATCTATACCTTGAGAGAGAGAGCACGAGATGGGACAGGAGCAGAGGGAAAGGGTCGAGCAGACTCCATGCTGAGTATAGAGCCCAACGTGGGTCTCAATTCCAGGACCCTGAGATCATGATCTGAGCTGAAATCAAGTTGGGCACTCAGCTGGCTAAGCCATCTGGGTGCCCCTGAATTTTTTAAAATTTCATTTGAACTAAACTTAAATAGCCACATATGGAGAGTGAGTATTAGACTGACAAGGGCAGGTCTATACCAAAGATGTTTACGGTCACTTTCTAACTTCAAGACTCATCCATATCACAGTAAAAGATGAGCACCAGGGGTGCCTACGTGGCTCAGTCGGTTTAGTGCCTGACTCCTGATTTGGGCTCAGGTCATGATCTCAGGGTTGTGAGATCAAGCCCCTTGTTGGCTTCTGCACTCAGTGGAGAGTCTGCTTGCGAATCTCTCCCTCTCCCCCCACCCCCGCCTCCGCTCATATGCACTCTGACTCTGTCTCTCAAATAAATCTTTTTTAAAAAGTGAGGGGAGCTGGCTGGCTCAATGGGTTGAGCATCTGCCTTCAGCTCAGGTCATGATCTTGACGTCCCAGGATTAGGCCCTGTGTCAGGCTCCCTGCTTCTCCCTCTCCCTCTACTCCTCCCCCCTGCTCATTCGCTCGCGCTCTCTCTCTCAAATAAATAAATATCTTTTAAAAAGGAAGAAGAGGGGCGCCTGGGTGGCTCAGTGGGTTAAAGCCTCTGCCTTTTGCTCGGCTCATGATCCCAGGGTCCTGGTGATGAAGTCCCAGAACCTAAGTCAGGTTCGGTGGGGTGAGGTTCGGAGCTGATGACTAAAGAAAGAATTCTTAAGACATCTTTGGTGCAAAATGGTGGTTTATTAAAGCACGGGGACAGGACCCATGGGCAGGAAGAGCTGCTGCCGCCCCGGGTTGTGAGGGGTGGTTGGTTATATACGCAGGAGTTGGATAGGTGAGGACAAAGGGGTGTTCAGAAGGGCTATTGGGGCAAAGAATACTATCAGGATATTGAAGGCTTAGTTGCTATCAAGTAAAGACAATTGGGAGTCTGGTGGAATGTTACATTCCTGCTATCAAGCATCCTTGTTAATGAGATTTAGGTTTAGATGAAATTTAACTTTATTTACTTTTCCTTCTACCTCCGCCTCCTTCGGTTTTTCATGGAGGGGAGGGTGACATTAGGGCTTGAGGAACTGAGTTCTGTGTCTTTGGAAATTGGGCTATTGATAAGGTAACTTCTTTGTTGTAATCTCAAGGACATTTGTAAACCAAGGGAGACTCCTGTCTTGCAGGATTGTGATCTCAGCAAGTTAACTATTTATCGTTTTATGGCAGTCGGGGTGCCTGAGGAATGCTACACCTATGGAGGGGGAGCGGGTGAAGGGGGGGGGGGTTGCAAGGCGCCAGCTCTTGCTTTGTCCTCAGCCAGCCTCCTGCTCCCTCATCACTGGGATCCAGCCCCACATCCGGCTCTCTGCTCAGCAGGAAGCATGCTTCCCTTCTCTCTCTGCCTACTTGTGATCTCTGTCTGTCAAATAAATAAACAAAATCTTTAAAAAAAAAAAAAAGAAAAGAAAGAAAGAAAGAGCACCAAAAAACTCCATATAAGATGTGATATCTACTCAGCTACATTCTCTTCTTCCAACAAGACAAAGTCCGGCACACAGAGCCGGGAGGACATTTCTGCGGAAATGGAAGAAGATGTGGAAGACACACTCTTCTCATATTCCCTCAAATGCAGACGTTAACCCAACTCCCAGTCATACCTTTGGAAATGAGCCCTGCTTTAGACTGGATGTTTTTTTTTTTTTTTTTTAAAGATTTTATTTATTGATTTGACAGAGAGAAATTACAAGTACACTGAGAGGCAGGCAGAGAGAGAGAGAGAAGGAAGCAGGCTCCCTGCCGAGCAGAGAGCCCGATGTGGGACTCGATCCCAGGACCCTGAGATCATGACCTGAGCCGAAGGCAGCGGCTTAACCCACTGAGCCACCCAGGCGCCCCTAGACTGGATGTTTGTCAGCACATCACACAGCTGCTATGTCTAGAGACGGCACTACTCTTAGTCATTCAGATAAGAAACACAACACAGGCAGAGTGTGGAGCATCAACAGCTTTCGGACGGTGGAGAGCCCGGAACAACGCACACGCTTGTCCTGAACACCAGTCCCAGTCAAGGGAAGACCGCTTTCTCTGCTGGGAACAATCTCTGTGCACTCTCTGTCAGGACAATGTCTGTCATCTCATTTCCCTCTTTGTTCTGCAACGTGTGTTCAGTCAATGTGACTGACAGAGATTATTATTACATTCTAAGCCCATGATCCAGTACCTCTACATGCACCCAGGTACAAATGTACCAACGTACCTAAAGGGATAGGGGCGTATTCGAAGTTTCAAAAACCAGCCCAGCAAGTTGGGTACGAGTCGCCTGCGAGCTGAATGCCCATCTCACTGCTGTGACTGTGGTGAAGGTGCAAACTAGCGTAAGAACTTGAAAGTCACCGTTAAAAATCCGTACAAGAAAGGGAATTCTAATCGAGGGCAGCTCCAGTGATTCTGAAGGCATGGTCCTGTATCGGGCTTCCCAACGCTAGCAATGTGTTTCTTTTCCCTTCTCAGTTTTAATGAGCAGGGCTTGCTTTTGTATGTCCTTTCCCAGGTTTTATCATAACTACAGGTTGTCTTCTTGTTTGACTATGATGAGGTTTCTTTTCTCAGAGAAAAGAGAACCCAAGCCTTTTGTTACACCAGTAGAAGCAGAGGAGCCAGATGCGGCCGCTTCCCTCTGCCCCGACTCTTGAGTGTCGCCTGGTGCCGCTGCTAGGGGGGACTCAAGAGATGACCAAGAGGGGGTGAGAAGCAGCTACAAAGAAGGGGCTGTAGACGTGGCCTTTCGGAGTATGAAAAAGCGCAGGCAGAGGTGAAGAACGCATGAGCAAAGGGTGAAGAAGGGGTTTTATTTGTTTTATTATGTTCAGTTCGGCTCTGTAGAGTACTGTAGAGTACATAACTGGTTTTTGGTGTCGCGTTCAATGATTCATCAGTAGAAACAGGCATTCACACAGGGCGAGGAAGGGTTTGAGGACGGCTTCTTGTGTGGCATGGCAAGGGAGAATTACCCAAAATACACAGTTAGAGAAACAAGAATCAAACGTTTCGTCAGCATCTGCCTGTCTGTCTTTCCTACGAGAACGGGCACTCTGCGAAGGCGTGAGCCGCCCGGCCTATGTCTTCTCTACTTTTCGGACAGACGGCGGCCCCCCACCCGCCGCCTTCTAAGACGGCAGCTTGCACACTGCGAGACACGCATATCGTTGAGCAAATGTGCACCGAAGAACCCAATGGATGAACGGAAAGAAGGCGGGGCGGGGGGGGAGGGGGGAGGGGAAAAGCAAGTGGTGGAGTGACTCTCGATCTCAGGGTTGAGTTCAAGCCCCGCCGCTGGATGGAAAGATCACTTAAAAATAAAACATTAGAGAGTAATAATAATAAAATTAAAAGATGTTTAGATGACTTCCAATCCAGCACTACTATTGTGTAGGGCAAACTGGGACCTAAAGAACAAGCAGCCTGGGTAAATAAGAGCCTCCTGGTTTCCAATCCAAATGGTATGGAGCTTGGGTTTGCAATCACTACACATTTTAGCCTTTTTGAACATTTATTTTCCTCAGACGCAAAACAAGTGAAACTCTTATTTATTCTGCAGTCTTGCCCTTTGAAAACATGCCTGCCTGCTGTCAGTTTGATGACACTACTCTCTTAAGCTATTAGATAGCAGGCAATTTCTTGCATCTTAAGAACTTGTTGATTCACTCTGCTCTAATAGTGAAGATCTATTGGCTTAAAAAAAGCCTGCATATGGCCTCTCAGCCCTCAGAAGCAATATCACTAAATTACAGTCTAATAAGTATCAAAGAATCAAAAGTACATGGCTGTATGTTCCTGAAAAAATTACCCCTCCATTTTTATAAATGCCGAGAGAACACAGAGCAAGTCAAACAAAATTCTCTTTTTTTTTTTTTTCCAAACAGAATTCTCAAAGGTCAGCCCATCCAAGACTATATATCATTTTTTGGATGTTCTACCCATGAAGTATAAAATGTGGGACTTTCTTTTAAAGTTTATTTATTTAAGTCATCTCTACAGCCAACACTGGGACTTGAATTCATGACCCCGAAATCAAGAGTTGCCTGATTTATCAACTGAGCCAGCCAGGCACCCTCGAAATGTGAAACTTTTATCCAAAGCAGATTATTTAAAAAAAAAAAAAAAACACCTGAAATACAACGACCACAAATATGTAACAACAAACAAACCTTATCGTTTTCTAATGCTCGGGACAAAGGCTTAAAATTTAATGCTCAAAATGACAATGAATGATGCTTCTCTGCATGTTATGATAGACAGCTTTCAATTTTGTTGTCCAGTGTCTCATGCATATGGATCCCTACGATAAATAACTTCTAGAAGGCGGTATCTATCTCAACCACCCCCTCCCAATCAGTGACGCCAGGAAGAACTTAGTAAACATAAACAGGATGTGGTTTGGCCCCCATAAAGAAGGTGTACGTTTTCTTTGTATCAGATAAAAGGAACTAATACATTGTGTTTTCTCAACCTCCATGGAGCTTTTTTTAACAGACTTATCATAAACATATTTTTATTGTAAACTACCTCAAATCATCCTTGTAACAAGCAGAATACAGATAACAGAGCATCTAATCACCATCATTAATGAAGATAAGGTAGCCTAGTTGAAGAAGCTGGCCCCAAATTCTCCTTGCACTGGGTCAGGGTTGAATGTCTTGCATCTGGTTTATCTAGTTAAACTAGTTAACACCTAGTTTATCAGCATAGACAGTCTGTTCTGAAAGCTACTCTGGAAAATGCAGAGAAAAATCATAAAAGCAGCCCTACTTATTATCTAACTAGATATAAATGTCCCTTGAGAGCTTTACCTCGCAGTCATAACCAGGCCCAACTATAATCTGGTCATTTCAGTTCAGAGGATGTTCAGTTGGGGGCTCTTGGGGGGCGGTGCTAGGATCATCCTAAGAGAACTGATGATGGCTGACGGAAGGGCCTGGAGCGAGTCAGCCCTAGTGTGCTATTAGGGGGTTGAATATGGGAAAAGCAAGGAAATAACAAGTGTTGTTGGTGAGGATCTGAAGAAAAGGGAACCTTTGTGCGCTGTCGGTGGGAGTGGAAATTGGTACAGCCACTGTGAAAAACACTATGGAAATTCCTCAAAAAATTAAAAATGTAATTACCATATGGCCCAATAATTCTACTTCTGGGTATTTACTAAAAGAGAAGAATTCTAGGGGCACCTGAGTGGCTCAGTGGGTTAAGCCTCTGCCTTCGGCTCAGGTCATGATCTCAGGGTCCTGGGATCAAGCTCCACATCAGGCTCTCTGCTCAGCGGGGAGCCTGCTTCCTCCTCTCTCTCTGTCTGCCTCCCTCTCTGCCTACTTGTGATCTCTCTCTGTCAAATAAATAAATAAAATCTTTTTTAAAAAAAGAATTCTGGAACATATATGCACTCCTATGTTTGTTGAAGGTTTATTTAAAATAACTAAAATATGGGATAAACCTAATTGTCCATCGATAGATGAATGGATAAAGAAGATGTGATGTATAGCTACAATGGAATACTACGCAGCCATAAAAAGAATGACATCTTGCATTCGTGACAACATGGATGCATCCTCTTAGAGGCTTTGATGCTAAGTGAAATAAGTCAGACTTTAAAAAAAGACAAATGCTATATGATCTCCCTTATATGTGGAATAAAATAAAACAAAACATACAATAGTTAAAAAAAAAAAAAAAACAGAAATAGACTCATAAAAGTTTGTTTCCGAAAACAAACTAGTAGTCGCCAGAAGGGGGAGAAGTACGGGATGGGCAAAAGACGTGAAGAGGACTAAGAGGTAAGAATTTCCAGTTATGAAATAAATAAATCTTTGAGTAAAAATTTGGAAGAAAAATAAAAGAAATGAGGGTTGCTGGAGGGAAGCAGGTGGGCACCGGTTGTTCTACATAAGTGATGAATCCCTAAACTCTACTCCTGAAACCAATACTGCACTCTATGCTAACTAACTAGAGATCAAATAAAAATTTGAAAAAAGAAAGACGTCTCAGAGATGAAAATTACAGCATAGAGAATACAGTCAGTAATAGTTTAAGAACTTCGTATGGTGACTACACTTATCATGGAGAGCATTCTGTCATGTAGATAATTATCAAATCACTACGCTATACACCTGAAACTAATTGTATCTCAACTATACTTCCAAAAAATAAAACAGGCTGTGCTGTTGATAACTTCCAGAGCCTGTAAACAATGCTACTGAGGGTCCCTGATTAAAAACAAAACAAACCAACAACAAAGTGCAGAGAATTCTACCATCCGAAATGGGAACAAGGACTCCTGTAGATTGGGAAGTGCAAGTGAAGGGGCATATGAAGACAGTCGCTACAAAGTCAAAGAGTTCATCGTACTTACTGAAGCCACTTCAATTCCACTTTTGTGGCCGAACCAGACAGAGAAAGGACAGTCTGATTCATTTTGTTTGAACAGTACATCTCTATATGATTCACGTCAAACCTATGTCATATCACATTCCTGCTCGAATAACATGTCAATATACCACAACACCACACTTCACTTTAGCCAGTCATGGAAGCTGAAGAAGTAACTACCACTTTCCTGCGACTTTTGCCTGACGGAGTCCTTACCAGGTGCAAACGCATTGTCAGATGGCTCTTGGTGACGAGAGCCCAGTCCAGCTGCACACTAGATCTTATCGGAAACATTCTCCAATCTCATTTGGAATGAATAACCCACCTAGGTAAACTTCTATAACTGCAGGTAAAGACCAAGTCTGGTAGCTCATGTGAATAAAGATACGTACAGAAGCACCGTGAACCACATTTTCTTTTGGCTTCTAAGTCCTCATCTTTGACTTTGTAGAGAGACTAAAATTCACAGATGGTTACTATAGTCGGCTGCGTAACGGTCACCCGAAAACATCAGGTCCCAATCCCTGGAACCTGTAAATATTTCCTTATAATGAAAAGGGTTCTTGGTAGAAGTGATTAGATTAAAAATCCTGAGATGTGCAATTCATTCTGAATTATCCAGGTGGGACCCTAACTGGTATCACATATATCATAAGAAGGAAGCAGAGAATGATTTGACAGACACAGAAAGGAGAAGCAAGATGTGAAAATGCAGTGGAGAGAGATTTGAAGATGCTAACCTTGAAAATCGGAGTGATGTGGCCACAAAACAAGGCCTGTTGGCAGCCACCGGAAAGCTGGAAGAGACAGGAAGGAATTCTTCCCTAAAGCCCATGGAGGTCGTATGGTCTCACCAACACTGTGCATTTGGCCCAGGGATACTGATTTTGGACTCCTGGCCTGTAGAGCTATGAGAGAACATCTTACTGTTGTTGTAAGCCATTAAGTTTGTGATATTTTGTCACCAGAACCACAGGAAACTAGTAAAATCGTATCTAGAAATGACCTCAGGCCACTGCATTCAACCCTCATGTTTAATGTAGAGAAAACTAAGGAAAGAGTTATTCATAGTTTTGAATAAGGGAAGGCTTTTGAGTGATAATCTGGTGAAATCATGTTGGCTGCTCTCCACCAACTGGATATAAAGTCTGAAGTTTCTAGCCCTAGAGGAGATCCCCAAATAACTCAAAAAGAGCAACAAATTGCATTTTCAGCTTTGAGTTTCAAAATAACCAGAGAAGCCATAACATTAAAGACATAGTGAATCCTCCTTACTTGTGGATTCTATATTTGTGAATTTGCCTACTCATTAATAGTTCTTTTAGCTGCAAAATCGATACTTCAGCAGTTTCCTGGTCACTGGCAGATACGGGCAGAGCAGCCAAAATTGCAGTGTCTTCCCCCACAAGTTCCCAGCTCCTTTCCTATGTCAGCTCTTCCACGGAGATCACCAGAGAATGAAGCCAGCGAGGGGCAGGGCCGTATGGTGCCAGGAATTCCAGCTTTGGGGCGAGCTGGACAAGGTCTGAATCCCAAATCCGTCACTTCTTAGTGAGACAGCTTCCAGCAAGTCACCCTTGAACCTAGTTTTAGGGGTCTGTGTGTGTGTGTGTGTGTGTGTGTTTTGGAAAACTGTTGAATCTGGTTTACTCTTTTTTTAAAGAAATTGTAAAGAAAATGGAAACTACCAAGATGACCTGATCTTCTGATTTAAGATTATAATCTACATGGCCAGGGGAGGGGGCAGGCGGGGGGAGTTGAACCTGGGTGACTCAGTGGGTAAAGCATCTGCCTTTGGCTCAGGTCATGATCCCAGGGTCTTAGGATAGAACCCCGCTTTGGGCTCCCTGCTCAGCGTGGAATCTGCTTCTCCCTCTCACTCTCCCTCTGTGCTCACTCTCTCTCCCAAATACATAAAATCTTTAAAAAAGGTTATAATCTATGTGAGATACGTGTATACTTATCCACCCATCTGTTTAATCTACGTGTGTGTGTGTGTGTGTGTGTGTGTGTGTGAGCAGTGAGTGGTTCAGTTGACGCTAATATAATCTGCATTCATGGCAATTTCATAGACTATAAGAATGAGAACTAATGGGTGCCTGGATGGCTCAGTCATTAAGCCTCTGCCTTCGGCTCAGGTATGATCCTAGGGTCCTGGGATCGAGTTCCGCATTGGGCTCCCTGCTCCTTGGGAAGCCTGTTTCTCCCTCTGCCCACTCCCCATGCTTGTGTTCCTTCTTTCACTATCTGTCTCTCTGTCAAATAAATAAATAAAATCTTTTTTTTTAAAGGGGGGAGCTGACCATAAACCACAGAATGGGGAAAAGGGATGAATGTGCAATGTCAAAAATGACAGCAGGCAGATGCTAGGCGGTCCCCACTGCCACGTAATATTGCCCCGGGACAAAAACAGGAGAGGAGGGAAAAGAAGCAGGACAATTTCTTCATTATTTACCAAGAGAGGCTGAAGTTTAAGTCGTGTATTTACCAAAAAATTATTGGACTAGACTGAGGAAATGCTTGGAATTGCTAAATTAAGTTTTCTAGAAGGCTGGGGACCAAAAGTAAATGAAAACTTTTTTTTTTTTTTTTTTTTTTTGCTTTTGGGTCAAAATGAGAAGCGGAAAATGACCTAAATGTTCACCAATAAGGGATTGTTAAATTTTGAAACATGCAGTCCAGGGAATACTATTCAACCATTAAAAGGGGCGCCTGGGTGGCTCAGTGGGTTAAGCCACTGCCTTCGGCTCAGGTCATGATCTCAGGGTCCTGGGATCGAGTCCCGCATCGGGCTTTCTGCTCAGCAGGGAGCCTTCTTCCCTCTCTCTCTCTCTCTGCCTGCCTCTCCATCTACTTGTGATTTCTCTCTGTCAAATAAAAAAAAATTAAAAAAAAAAAACAAATATACATCTATTAATACACACACTGGTATGAAAAGGCCACCACGTAACACCATTAAGTGAATGGCAGAGTCCTAAAACTGACCGTAGAGCACGACTGCCATTGAGGAAAACAAAACAGCCTGAGTGTGTGGGTGTGCAGCCGCACGACTGATGACATACTTCGATTTATCTCATAATTTCTTCAACCTTTCTGTCTCAATTGTCTCCTGTTGCCAAAATCATGTCATGGAAATGGCGAATAACGGATTCGTAAGATGAGAAACAGTTTGGAAACTGTCTGTTTTGCCTGCTTGGTTTGGATATCTGCGGTTGTCTGCCCTGATGCACCTAGAATTTGGCCTTAAAGCGTCTCCCCATCCCACGGGGCTGCGCAGCCTTGAGCTTGGCCATCAGCGCAGAGCACAGCGGCGCAGAACGCAGCACCCTGTCTTGGCACCTTCTGAACACAAAGGGCAGTATGTGGAATCAAGAAGCCTTACCTGGGGTCCCTCCGTCATCACCCATCCATTCCTGTATTCGGTTGGCACGTATTTATCATGCCAGGCCCTGTTCTGGGAGCATGGACCAGAATGATAAACACGGCAGGCGCAATCCCTGCGCTCATGAACGCTACCATCTTACACCAGGGATTCTCAGTTCCCGCACTACAGACGTTTGGGGCTGGATAATTTATTCTTTTTTTTGAAAAAATATTTTATTTTAAGAGAGAGCGAACATGAGCTTCAGGTGTGCAATGTAGTGACTTAGCAATTCTACACATGACTCGGTGCTCATCATGCTAAATGTTTGTTGGCTTTTGAACACTGAGAAGAGCCAACCACGTGCCTTTCACAGAGGACTGGAGCTCGTCTTCAGAGTACGGGGAGCAAATTCTAATTTCAGCTCCAGCACCATGCCCTGCAACTTTCAAAAGGCCTGACCCTGCATTGACCATTAGGAATTGCGATACTGAGATGAACACTAGCTGTTCTGTACTTTCTCGGAGTCACCGCTCAGCAGCGATGCTCTGCCTCTCCCCTGCCTTCCAACTTGTCCCGTGGGCATGTCAGGCAAGCATCATGCTCCAGCCCCCCCGAACCAGTGCTGCTCCATTTTTTTCTAAGGGAGGCAGAAAGCTCCAGTGACACTTGCAACTGTCATTGGTACTTAGGAACACAGGCTTCAGTGACAGATAGCCCTGGGCTGAGATCTGGCTCTGCTACCTCCTAGCTGAGTAACTTGAACAAGGGGCTCTACACTGAGTCTCAGTTTCCATATCTGTAAAATGGGAAGAATAACACTACCACTTTCATGGGGGTTTGTGAAGATTTATTAAAATAATCCACATAATGAGGCACCTGGCTGGCTCAGTCAATGTTGGGGGGTAGAGATTCCTTAAAAATAAAATCTTTTTTAAAAATTGTGCACAAAATGTCCTCCTACAATGCCAGGTGCACAGCAATCCTCAGGAAATCCTCCTAGCTAGTGCTATTCCTGCCATCATTCCTTACGATGTGCCCATGGCCGCAAGCAGACTGAGGTCCTGACAGAAACGGAAAACCCTTTCATGGCCAACACTCTAAATTTAATGGCCTTCAAATACCTATCTGCCTTTCGCAATGAGGTCCGGTGATGCTTTAAGGGTGGCCTCCCAGCAGACGCAGACACATAAGGCAAACAGAAGGGATGGGGGACTGGATTGGATCTTAAAGCTCTCTTCCCATTTGGTGACTCATATTAACGGCATACATTTTAATAGTTGGTGCCCAGATCAAGGGAAGGTAATACCACCTTTAACATACACTGAGAGACAGGAGTCTTGGGTTCATGACCCAGCTCCACCTCAGAGGAAGTCACGAGCCTTCTCCAAATATCCATTTATTGTTTATAAATAAGAAGAAACTGTCCTGTGGTGGTGCCATTGTATCCAGAGGGGTGTTGGGATGGGGAACAAATGACTTGTCACTTCATAAAGCACGGAGTCAAACGGAACCATATCTGGACCCAATGGAAAGGACCATGGCTCACCTCCCCTGAGATTGATGCAAGAACCCGAGGGGGCTTTGGGCTATTCTCTACCTGTCAAGCACCCCTCACCGCTCTCTATGGCTTTTCCTCCATTACCTACCAGATGGATGCAACAACCCAGTGGAGAATTCCAAGGCCCTCTCAGAGTGTGAGAGCTCTGGATACAAGAACCCCAAGTCCCTCAGGGTCTGCATGGTAGAGTCCCCTGCTGAGCCAGGCCGCCGATGACAAGAATAAGAAATCAACCTCTGTTGCATTAAGCCATACATCATGGAGCCAAGATGACCTACTGCCCAGCTGTCACCTCAGGTACAATTTGGGGAGAATAACACCTACCCTACAGGGTAGGGTAGGCCCAATATGGAGAAGGTGGAAGAAGTAAACGTGCCCATGGTAAGTTCTCAGTAAATATAGTGACCTTCAGGGGCGCCTGCATGGCTCAATTGGTTTAGCGTCTGTCTTCAGCTTGGGTCATGATCCCGGAGTCTTGGGATTGAACCCTGTGTTGGGTTCCCTGTTCAGTGGGGAGCCTGCTTCTCCCTCTCCCTCTGCCACTACCTCCTGCTTGTGTTCTCTCTCTCTCTGTCAAATAAATAAATAAAATCTTGAAAAAAACCAAAAATGTAGTGATTTTCATCCTTAAGTATTTACACAAAGTCATTGCTACTTCTGAATATTCATTTTTCCTTTCGCCTCCTGATGATAACATCTTTATGTGGTAGAAATTGGCCCTTCGGAGTGAGTCTGAGTTGTTTTTAAAGATTGTATTTATTTATTTGACACAGAGAGAGAGATCACAAGTAGGCAGAGAGGCAGGCAGAGAGAGAGAGGAGGAGGAAGCAGGCTCCCTGCTGAGCAGAGAGCCCGATGCGGGGCTTGATCCCAGGACTCTGGGATCATGACCTGAGCCGAAGGCAGAGGCTTAACCCACTGAGCCACCCAGGTGCCCCGAGTCTGACTTGTTTTAAATCGGTACAGATACATGTAAGTGGCCTTGTGGTCTCTTGCTGTACAGTGTGGAGCTGAAGCTGTCATAGACACTGAACAAACCCACCACCACCCCAGTTTCTGCTGATCTCAGAAAACACAATCACTCTTCTTGTGTGTGGGGGGGAAATGTGCCACCCAATCTAGTGTCCAGAAGAAAACCTTGCCCTTCTCTATGTTGATTTCAACATGAATCTTGCCTGTTCTGAAAAATAAACAAATAACCTACTGTTCAGGTTTGCCATCGCAGGGCTGAGCCACCAGTGCAGGCTGGGACCAACTGGGGTTTCCTGTCTGCAGCCAGAGCATGACTGGTTTGGAGGTGTGCGTTCTATTTGTAATTGCTCTGTTTTCTTTTTCATTGTCCTGGCAAAGACACGCTCTAACAAATAGCTGTCATTCCTGTAAAATCCATCGGAATAAAAGGCATACTCAGGTAACCCATTCATTATTCTGGAAAAGCATTTGTAACTTTGACAAAATAATTATATAGAAAGTCAGACTGTTAAAAAATCCATTGATTTTCTACATATTCACACAAACAACACATCAGAAAATGGACGGGGTCCTAGGGCTCTGTGCTATCAATCAATCATTTATTGGATGTGGGACACACGTGACGTATCTACTAGAGGGTATGTGACATCCAGCCAGACGGAAACATGAGAACGGAGGGAATGTTATTCAAGACCCAGCCTTCTTCAGATCTCTTTTCTTCTCAGAAAGTTCCACGAGCTCCTACTGCTTGTTAAAGTCTTATGAGTAACAGAAATCTGTTATTCTGACATTCAAGGCCCTGTGCTGTAAAGCCTTACCCACCCCCCTTTGTGAACAAACTGAATGAGTTTCTGGAACACAAACCTGACCTGAGCTTTCCTACGTCCAAGTTTTCATTACGCCGCAATTTCTACATGAATGTCCTCCCTCGCCTGTCGGTGCCTGTTGAGATGCAATCTATCTGCTAAAACTCATCCTGCAGGCTACTCTGTTTGCTTCTCGAAACACTTGAAAGAGATGTCATGTGTCCTCCTTACCTCTTCACCCTTTGGAGACTGGTCTCCGGTGCGCCACTGTTGTTATCAGAAATGCAACACGGTGCTGCTGCTGTAGAAGACTGTACGGTGGATCCTCAAGAAATTAACAATGGAATTACCATACGAACCAGAAGTTCCACTCCTAACTGTATTTTCAAAAGAAAAGCAGGGACTCAGATACTTGGACACCGATGTTCATCCAGCATTATTCATAATAGCCAAAAGACAGAAACCGCCTAAATGCCCTTCAGGAGGTGAATGAATAAAAAAAAAATGTGGTATATAATACAATGAAATATTCTTCCTGAAAAAGGAAGGAAATTCTGGCACATGCTACACTGTGGACGAATCTTGAAAACACCATGCTAAGTGAAATAAGCCAGACATACAATGACAAATAATATACGATCCCACTCATATAAGACATCCAGAACAGGCAAATCCAAACAGAGAGAAAGCAGAAGGAAGGCTACCAGATATTGGGATAAGGGGGATTGGAGAGTAATCGTTTAACGGGGAACAAGGTTCTGTCAAGGATAACAAAAGAGTTCTGGAGACAGATAATCATGATGGGGGTACAACATTGCAAATTACTTAACACCACTGAATTATACACTTCGAAATGGCTAAAAGCATGTATTTTATGTTATGCGTATTTCAGCATGATTTAAAAAGTCAAAAAATTAAAATTCACTGGCAGAGCTGGGATTTAGAGCCACAGAAATACAGTTAGCGAGACGGCAGAAAGCAAGGAAAAGAACGTAAGAGTGCAACAGAGAGAAGTTCAAATTCAAGGTATCCCTGGAGTAGTTATTAACCTCTCTGAGTGTCCACTTCCTTATGTAGAAGAGGAGGACAGTGACAGCACGTGCCACACAGAACTGTTCTGCGGGACTCTAGGACATAATCCAGGAAAAGCCTTAGCGCAGCGTCTAACACGTGTTAAACACACAAGATACAGTCGTATCCTCATGACCAACAAAAGTCATCGACTACCTCTCCTGTCCTCGATGCAGAATGCCAGGCTGAGAAAGCTGCAATTCATCCTGCTAATAAGCTGAGGACTTTCGGAGCAAGAAAGAGGCTTGGTGACAGGCAGGTTTTAAGCAGTGAACTCTGGGGACAGTAGAAAGAAAGAGAATATCTTGTTTGAAAACAATTGGTTGAAATGGCAGATAAGCTGACGCAATGAATTGCCAGACAATGAATGTTTCCAGGTAGTGGCTGGGGCAGAATTTAGTGGGTCTTGTCTACATTATCTTTATTCACTACGACTGGCCAAGCTCAGGGAGTAGAATATCTAATTAAGTCTGATGAAAGCTACGAAATGCTTACTAGTATGGTAAGGATTAATAAATAAGAAGTGATCCACAGCACCGATTTCCTGTCTCTTCATTTCACAGTTTGATGTGAATGCTAAGTCAAGATTTATAAATGTAATGCTTATTTCAAAATTATCCAAAAAGTGGGGCACCTGGGTGGCTCAGTGGGCTAAGCCTCTGCCTTCGGCTCAGGTCATGATCTCAGGCTCCTGGGATCCAGGGCATCAGGATCTCTGCTCAGCAGGGAGCCTGCTTCCCCTATCTCTCTGCCTGCTTCTCTGGCTACTTGAGATCTCTGTCTATCAAATAAATAAAATAGTTTTTTAAAAATATCCAAAAACCAAACCACTAATCCTCTTATTCCTACTAAAAGATTTCTTTCTGTTTTTCTTTGCTATGAAGACTATTAAACCTACTTAAGTCCAAAGTAAAAAGCTATTTGCAGTGGTTTAAAATACTAAATAAGTAGAGTAAGCCTCTCTGATTAAAAAGGAATTAAAATTTGCAAAGAAAAATTATCTAGAAAATGGAAAAAATATTTTGGCAATATCAAACATGTTCTAGAATCACCTTGAGATAAACTAAAGTCATTAATAAGGAACCAGTGGCTGCTAACATTGCTTTCGACTACTTTACTTCCTGACAATTCATTTAGGGCCAGAGGCAAAATTTTAAAATTCAAGCAGCATTGAAAAACATGCAGAGCTGGTATAATTGGAAAATGAATTAAACTTTTTTCAATTCGAAAAATGAATAAAAATTATGAACACACAAACCCACTGCAAAGTTTCCCATCATTTATAGAAATTACCAAAAATATTTTATGAGGGCTACATGGCCAGGAATGCATAAAAGCACATAAACGCATTTCAAATTGCCTCAGGGTACACAAAACTTTACTCCCTGCATGCGCACGCGCACACGTGTGTGTGTGCTTGTGTGAGTGTGTGTGTGTGTGTGTGTGTGTGTACGGTTATAAAAGATAGTTCAATTTTGACACAGTTTTGACATGTTGCTTTGTCTGGTTTGATTTTTATCAATTTCTTTTCTTTGCCAATATCTTTTTGACAAATTCACCTTCATTTCTGCCCAAAAACAGGTGGGAGTTGGCGGAGCCATGGAGAAGTGTTGGCAGGCTGCTACCACATTGCAAGTGTGAGGCAGGGTGAGTGGGCCTGGGCCTGTGCTCTGTGAGTTTTTCTCATCCTCTTAGCAAAACAGGAGGCTCGGGCGCCTGGGTGGCTCAGTGGGTTAAGCCGCTGCCTTCGGCTCAGGTCATGATCTCAGGGTCCTGGGATCGAGTCCCGCATCGGGCTCTCTGCTCAGCGGGGAGCCTGCTTCCTCCTCTCTCTCTCTCTCTCTCTGCCTGCCTCTCTGCCTACTTGTGATCTCTCTCTGTCAAATAAATAAATAAAATCTTTAAAAAACAAACAAACAAACAAACAAACAAACAAACAGGAGGCTGGCCCAGGTCCTCCCTCCGGCTCCCCACAGCGCCGCTGCTGGTTTTGATCACAGGACTTGCCACACCCTCTTGTAATCATCTGCTTATGGTTTTACCGCCAGGCAACAAGCTTCTAAATGGCAAGAACTTTTTCCTTCCCCTTTACTCTATCCCCAGTGCCTATCAGAGAGTCTAGTGCATAGTGGGTGCCCCAAAATGTTGGCGAAATAAACAGAATCTTTACATGACTTTAGACTCATTAATGGACACTTTCTCCTCCCACATTCTACAGCATCTTCTATGGAAGATTCTTCAATGATTCTCAATTATGGAACAATATTACAGTACAGGATTCAAATGGGTGTTCTTTTTCTTTCTTTCTTTCTTTTTCTTTTTAAGATTTTGTTTTTAAGTAATCTCTATACCCAACCTGGGGCTTGAACTCACAACCGCCAAGATGAGAAGTCACGTGCTCTACGGACTTGGACTGGGCCAGGCGCCCCTCGAGCTATATCCTGATGCACTGAAAAGTACTCAGTAGACTACCGGCACAAAATGAGTACTCCTGAGTACTGTACCTGAAACGTGTACTCTAGTTACTCTTAAATGTCTTGTGTCTCCCACTAGGCCACGCAGGTACCAAGGGTGGGGATCAGGGATTTCTCCGATGGTGAGCTCTGCCTGCTCACTAAATCCCAGTGACAGGACAAGGGCTCAGAACGGGTGGTTATTAATAACCGTATTGAAAAGTATAAATTAAAATACTCACAGGCATAAGCAAAAACACCAATTTATGAAGTCACAAAAGTAAGTGGAGTAGAAACTTCTTGGAGGAGTTTCTGAAGAAGAGAGGTAAGTAACCCTCTAAAGGGTAGCCCAGGGAGGCCTGAGCAGCTAGCTCATTAGTGAAGCAACCGCCTTTGATTTGGGTCATGCTCCCGCAGTCCCGGGATTGAGCCCCAAGCCCTGTGTGGGGCTCCCTGCTCAGCAGGGAATCTGTTTCTCCCTCTCCCTTTGCCTCCCCCCGCCCCCACCCCACTCAGGCTTACTCTCTTTTTCTCAAATAAATAAATAAAATCTTAAAAACAGAAACAGAAACAAAGGGAAAGCCCCATGCTTCTTGGACAGGGAGGAGAGAAATTAGAACAACCCAAAGAAGCTCTTGCGTTCCCTGACACTATAGACTTACACTGGAAAGTTGACTTCCCTCTTCCAGCTTCAGGGAAGGCATAAGAACGGCCCGCAAGCTGGGCACTCCTTGTACAATGGCTGGTGGCGCGTGTCTGAGACACAACAGCCCAGGCAGGGCCCAAGGGGACGGTCTAGAACAGGAGGATGATTCCGCCCCTTCACAGACTGTGAAAACCGGTGCGGGAACATCATGCGGCCTCCACGGGAAGCACAAGAAATTAAGATTTCAAGGATTCAAGATATTATTTATGTATATAAGTATTTATTTATTTATTTGAGAGAGAGAGAGCACATAAGCAGGGAAGAGGCAGGCAGGGGGAGAGGGAGAGGGAGAAGCAGACTTCCTGCTAGCAGGGGCTCCATCCTGGGACCCCGGGATCATGACCTGAGCCAAAGACAGACACGTAACCAACTAAGCCCCTGACTGAGCCGCCCAGGCACCCCAAGAACTCTGACTCTCAAGCACTTGTCTACAAACCAGCAAATAACATTTGTCCTTGAACATCTGTTCGCTCGCTTCTTGTTTCCCTTCTCCACTGCAGTAATTTACCCAAGTGCGCGTGGCTCCTGTCCCGGGGCTGGGAAAGGCTGCTCCAAGAGATCTAGTCTGGAGCAATCAGTTGAGGAAAAGAAACTAAAACAAAAACAAACAAACAAACAAACACAACGCAGGATGCCCTTTGGGCAGTTTTCAGAAAGGGGGGAGAGAGCGAGCATGTAGCCTGGCCCCCGGCCTCCGAAGGCTGGAGATATTTTGTATTATTTAACACGTAGATGGCACTTACCAAAAGCCAGACCCTGCTGCAAACACAAGAATGAATTCATTTGACAGAAGCAACACTGAATAGTCTATAGCTAACAGGTTCGTGTTTGGGGCAGGGGACAACGTGTGTGGGCTGCAGCTATGGGCCAGTCGGACGCACCCTCCAGAGCCACCAGCAGTCACTTCAGGTCGCTGCTGGGAGAGAAGGGAGCAGTTGGCCGCTGGGGACTAGACGTCAGTGCTAGTTTCAGTGAGGACAGTGGAGACTTTCCTTCACTGGAGAAACGGGATCCTGTTTGTACAGCGGGAGTGTGGGTTAGGACGCGGCCGGGATTTCAGGATTAAGAGATCTTATTCGTTGATGAAAGAGAACAGAGCTGTCTCTGGCTGAGTCTATACACTGTGAAAAGGGGAAAGCGAACTGAGAGACTTGTCCAGTGCTGGACACGTTTAAAGTCGTCTGTAGAGGCCATTCAGTGAGCAGGATGAAAGCCTAGATCGCAGGCATGCCTCAAATCTCTTGATAATTCATGAATAAATGGATGTGGCTTTTTGAATTTTAGAGCCTCTTTCTCTCTCTCTCTCTCTCTCTCTCTCTCTCTCTTTTTTTTTTTTTTTTTTTACTTTATGTTCCTGTGCTCATTTTACTGATGGAAAATTCCAACCACACGGAGAGCACTAACAAGAACAAGGACCAATTTCTGAAAGGCCTGCCTTATTCCTGAGGCGTGGTAGGCAGTATTAGTGTTATCTTGCAGGTTCAAAGGGGTTACGGGTCTTCCCAAGGTCATTGGGCAACCAGCAGAGCTGAGACTCTGAGGCCTCTCCCTCGGTCCCTGACTCGGATTGCACCAGCCTGCTTGCTGATCCCGGGCCGCCCAGGCCTCTTCTGATGCCCCAAACCTTTTCATTCTCTGGTCCTTCTGTGTGGAAACTCTCTCCGAATCTTCTGTTTTCACTCTTCGGGGCCTAGCTCAAATATGGCTTCCTTTGAGATGTTCTCCCCCTCCGCTTCCCCCAAGAACTCACAGTTAGTCCTCAGTGCTAAGTCCTTATACTCACACTGGAAGTGAACTAGTAGGTGGGCGCTGTGCTAGCCAGGTCTGAGATGACGTTTCTCTGTAGACTGTGGATTACTGGCATCAGAGTCACTTGGGTTGCTGGTGCCGAGTCTGTGTGCGTTGATGGGGAGAGGGAAGGGGCTCTCCCTGGGCCCCATTCCAGGTTTACAGACACGAAGCCTCTGGTACTAAGCCCCTGGAATGCGCAAGCACCCCATTCCTAAAGACACGGAAGTCTGAGAACCTTGGTAAGCGTTAGACCTATGCAGCATCCCTGGTGACAGGCTCCCCAGAAGTATGGTACCCAAGTGGAATTCAACAGCTTCTAAACAAAAATCAGTATCACGGGAAGAGACTCTCTAATCTCAGGAAACAAATGGAGGGTTGCTGGAGGGGAGGGGGCAGGAGGGATGGGGTGGCTGGGGGATGGACCCTCGGGAGGGCATGTGCTGTGCTGAGTGCTGGGTGTTGTGTGAGACTGATGACTCACAGACCTGTCTCTCTGAAGCAAATAATATATTATATGTTAATAATAAAAAAAATCAGTATCACCTACAGGAAAAGGAAAGAACTGCAGAGACCGAGCCTTTTTGTTTAGATTTAAAGGACTTTTCCTGCACAAAAACAGACACATAGATCAGTGGAATAGAACAGAGAATCCAGAAATGGACCCTCAACTCTATGGTCAACTAATCTTCAATAAAGCAGGAAAGAATGTCCAATGGGGGAAAAAAAAAACAGTCTCTTCAACAAATGGTGGTGGGAAAGTTGGACAGTCACATGCAGAAAAATGAAACTGGACCATTTCCTTACACCGCACACAAAAATAGACTCAAAATGGTTGAAAGACCTCAATGTGAGACAGAAATCTGTCAAAATCCTTGAGGACAACACAGACAACAACCTCTTCAACCTCAGCCGTAGCAACTTCTCAGAAACGTCGCCAAAGGCAAGGGAAGCAAGGGCAAGAATGAACTATTGGGATTTCATCAAGATACGAACTTTTTGCACAGCAAAGAAAACAGTCAACAAAACCAAAAGGCAACTGACAGAATGGGAAAAGATATTTGCAAACGACATACCAGATAAAGGCTTAGTGTTGAAAATATATAAAGAACTTCTCAAGCTGAACAACCAAAGAACAAAGAATCCAATCAAGAAATGAGCAGCAGACATGAACAGACATTTCTGCAAGGAAGACATAGAAATGGCCAACAGACACATGAAAAAATGCTCAACATCACTCGGCATCACGGAAATACAAATCAAAACCACAATGAGACACCACCTCATACCAGTCAGAACGGCTAAAATTAACAAATCAAGAAACAACTGGTGTTGGCAAGGATGTGGAGAAAGGGGAACCCTCCTCCACTGTTGGTGGGAATGTGAGCTGGTGCAGTCACTCTGGAAAACAGTATGGAGGTTCCTCAAGATGTTAAATATATAACTACCCTATGACCCAGCAATGGCTCTACTAGGTATTTACCCCAAAGGTAGAGATGTAGTGATCTGAAGGGGCACGTGCACCCGAATGTTTATAGCAGCAATGTCCGCAGTAGCCAAACTATGGAAAGAGCCCAGATGTTCATCTACAGATGAATGGATAAAGAAGATGTGGTGTACATATACAGTGGAATATTATGCAGCCATCAAAAAATGAAATCTTGCCATTTATAACAATGCAGATGGAACTAGAGGGTATTATGCTAAGTGAAATAAGTCAATCAGAAAAATTACCATATGATTATGACCATTATGAAAATTACCATATAAGAATTAGCATACGATTTCACTCATATGTGGAATTTAGGAAACGAAACAGGAGCACACAGGAATGGAGGAAAAAAATAAAATAAGATGAAGTCAGAGAGGAGACAAACCAAAAGAGACTGTCAATCATAGGAAACAAACTGAGGGCTGCTGGAGGGGAGAGGCTGTGGGGATGGGGTCGCTGGGGGACGGGCATTCAGGAGGGCGCGGGGTGCAATGAGCACTGGGGGTTATAGAAGACGGATAAATCACTGACCTCTACCTCGGAAACTAATAATATACTATGTGAATTCATCGAACTTAAAGGAATTTTAAAAATAAAAATGGAATGTACTTAGAAAAAAATGATAACAAACAAATTTTCTTTTGATGAACACTTTTTAAATGTAACCTAAATGAATTTAATCCAAAATAACTACAAGTTTATTTTTATTAAACCTGCCAGATATAGTTATTGTGGATTTACAAATTTCCTTCCTGAAATGTGGGCCCATTAGACGTAGAGACTGTGTCTTTCACCTCCCTTTCTCCAGACTCAGCAGCCAGCTTGGGGGGAAAGGGTATACTCAGTGAAACAAACAGCCGAACAGGAGGACAGTAAGAGCTTCACTCAGCAAACATTCGTGGCCAAGCATTGGTTGTGGGCACCTACAACTCTGGATCACCCCCTAGCACCTGGCCTCAAGGAGCTCAGGACGCAGTAGGACGACTAACACGTCCAGCGAACGCTGTGATGATCCCTATGAGGGGTGTATAAAAAAGCCCTACCAGAGGATTAAGGGCAACGATTTTCTACTGCTGGATTAGGGAGGACTGCATGGAGGAGGGGGCACGCACCTAAAAGTACAGTAGTCTGTGTCCTTTAAGATAGAAAGTAGGCAGGGAAGGTGGGTAGGGGATGGGTGAAACAGAGATGGAGACGGTAGGGTGCACGTGCTCTGCTGAGCACCGTGGGATGGGTGGTGTATGGAAGGGCTGAATCGCTATATGGTACACCTAAAGCTAATACTACACTGTGCGTTAACTGGAATTTAAAGAAGAACTTTAAAAACAGATAAATAAAATAAAATCAACAAAAGAAAACTGAAAAAAAAAAAGATAGAAAGTAGGCAATAAATATTTCCGTTTGTACATAGTATGAATTATGTTCAAATAAAAATGAGCGAGGAAGGCAGTAGAAATCTGTCCTTACTTTTTATACCAGTAAGTACAGAATCCATAGGCAGAGTCTTTGGTATAAAAAAAAAAAATTCTCCAACTAATAAAACATCGAAATAAACATAATAAATCACTTTAATGGTAGTAAGACCAAGACAAATCAAAGTCCCAGTGTTGACTTTCCAGTTATCTTTGAACAATTTTGTATCTTGAGAACAAATGTCAACATAATTCCAAAAACTTGTGAAGGACAGCATGTAAATATATTATATTAAACAGTGTTTCATTTAAAAGACTTGCCTGCCTCACGTTTTATAGCTTTCCCATTCAGAATGTGAATTTTTGCCTGGAAGTTGCTTTGTTTTATTATTTCTGCCACATATGCTTTTAGAGAATTGTGCAGCTGAATACTAATTCAGAGATTCTTCTTACATTTTTTAATTCCCTAGATGGAGTTTAATTTCTTTGTTATGACTACTCAAGCTTTTTGAAATAAAATAGAATTTAAGGCACACAGATTTATCCTTACTTTGGGGCATCTTAAAGTCTACTGATAGCAAATGCTAGGCACAAGTTACCCACAGGTTTAATGCTTCCCACTTTTCTTTTGTTAATGAAATGTTTGCACAGCTGCTGCAGTGTGTACAGAAAGATTAGAACCTGCTGTCACTTTGTTAAGAGAAACCACGGGGAGATTTAACACATCTGGCCTGGGAATTAAGGAAACCTGGTAAAACCAAAATTGCCCATTAGTTTACAGGAGCCTCAACCCGGGGTCTGGCAGAAACCCATCACCCCACGTTTCCATCAAGGCTCCTTGCCTTCGGCTTCCACCGCAAGCAAACACCTTTAGCGCTCCCATGAACTCGCATCTGAGAACAAATTCCTCTGTGGTTTAAGACGGAGTAAAACAAAGTGAAATAACTATGCCCTATGTCAACCACACCTCGATTAAAAAGAAAGATGGGGTCAAATAGCCGAGCTGAGAAAGCACTCTCCCAACCCAACTGCAAATGCCTGAGGTCCTGTCAAGAAGGTTATAGTCGTTCTGAAAATAATAATCATAAAAAATAGATTAAAATGAAATAGCAAGTCATTGGGATAGATCAGATGAGTCACTTGCCACGTCGTGTCCTGAGTACGAAACAAAGGGAAGGGAAATGTCCCCAGAGATATGCCACTCCAGCAACAGCCGATGCCCACTTCCTCATCCCCTCGCCAAGCCTTGGGAACAGGAGAGCGCACAGATCTGGGTCGGAGTGGCTCGTCGCCCACCTGAAGGCTGCGAGGGTTCCTGTCTGTGAGTTTGCGCACCCATCTGCACTAGTCACTTCAGGGCAGAGTGGGGGGCATGCGGACAACACCAGGCACAGAGGGCTTGGAGAATGTCACATCTTGACTCTTTGTACTTGAGTGGGTCTTTCACTGCGTAAACTCAGCATGCTTTTGGGCAGCCGACAGAAGAGCAGAGAGGCCTGGAAAGTTTAGCAGCTTGCCCAAGGCTAGTCAACCTGGTCTCGAAGATGCCAGAATGGAGGGACTTTGACCTCTTTGTCCTAACCACCAGGCCAAGAGGCCCTCAACAAGGAGCATTTGTCCTAGAACCTCAGGAGAGGCACTTTGGTCAAAGGAAAATGGAATGAAAGAGTTAAAAACAGGGACACCTGGGAAGCTCAGTGGGTTAAAGCCTCTGCCTTCGGCTCAGGTCATGATCCCAGAGTCCTGGGATCGAACCCTGCATCAGGCTCTCTGCTCAGCAGGGAGCCTGCTTCCCCCTCTCTCTCTGCCTGCCTCTCTGCCTACTTGTGATCTCTGTCTGTCAAATAAATAAATAAAATCTTTAGAAAAAAAAAAAAGCGTTAAAAACAAACAAACGGAACCAGCTACCAGGGCAAGCGGAGTTGAGTGGGCTGATACAAGCCACCGGTTTTCAGTTTCAGTGCATTTCAGCACCCAGTTAATTTGCAAAGCCATCCGGGTGTGCGTTGCAAGCCTGGGGATCGCTGGGGCTGCTCTAAGGGGAGGCTTGCCGGGCCATGGTTCTCCCCTCTCTTGTCTCCTCTGATCATCTCTGGATTGAGAGCCACAGCGGGGCAGGATTTATCATTCGTACAAGAGGCTTTGGGCCCAGCGGGGTCCTCCAGGGAAGATGCCGGCGGGTCACGGGCATTTTGAGAGTTGGCAAATGGGAGATGCTCCATCCCTGTGTCTTCCAGAACCACTGATGGAGGGAGCTAGCTCTTCGCTTCTTCCCTTGTAAGCACTACTATTGTTCGTCAACAGGACATTCTGAGGTGAAGGGCAGCTGGCTTTCAGAAGTCATCAAGCTAAATTCGACTGGCAGACAAGCGACAAGACAACAGATGGACACTGCCGGAAAGTCGTGCCTCTCGCTGTCTCCTCCTTCCCACCCGCTGCCAGAGCCTGCAGCTTTTGCTCTTGCACAGTCTGCCGCGTGGCTCTGCGTTCTCTGCTTGGCCAGCGCCGCGCCCCGGGGGCCACAGCCGCACTCCCCTCGCCCCTCTCCCCTGCCCACCCCACTCGGCCAAGGTCATCTTCCGGGCCTCGGCATGAGTCACAAGTCAAGGTTTTTGAAGGTGACATTTGGGCCCTCCTACCCTGCTCATTCCTTGAAGTATATCCTCTTGCATGAACTTCAAGGTGTCTGGTGGCGCAGGATACATCTCATTATGCGATAAAACGGTAGAGAGTTGCTTACCCACTCAGAGTCCAGACTCTGGGACTGTGGTTTCCCCCCGGGGAGGGGTGGGTCTAAAACCCATGTGTCACCACTTCCTGGCTGCATGAGCTCGAGCAGCTTCCTTCACATTTCTGGGCCTTAGTTTCCTCATTTGAAAAACCCAGATAATAATAATCTTTACCTCACAAGGTAGTTTTGCAAATTTAATAGGTGAATATGTGAAGTTCTTACTACAGTGCCTGACAGATTGTACGTGTTACATGGGGTTAAATAAAAATAAATAAATAGGAAGGAGCATGAATACGGCTGCAAATATTTCTGCTGCTCTGATATCTACATCAGGCGCCAATTCTTGGCCAAACGAAAACTCAAAGTATCTCAAATGACCACCACAATTTTATATAAAACAATGTTTGTCTGTCATAATGGACTCAAATGTTGCTGTTTTCGGCCGCTCACTATTAGAACAAACAGTTGACTCATAAGGTCTTTCTCGAGACCACTGAGGTTTTATAAATAAGCCATCAGCTCCTAAGAAATGCCTTAGAGGGCGTCTGGGTGGCTCAGTGGGTTAAAGCCTCTGCCTTCGGCTCAGATCATGATCCCGGGGTCCTGGGATCAAGTCCCGCATCGGGCTCTCTGCTCAGCGGGGAGCCTGCTTCTCCATCTCTCTCTGCCTACTTGTGATCTCTGTCAAATAAATAAACAAACAAGCAAACAAATAAAAAGAAATGCCTTAGGGGCGTCACATACTCTCATCTCCCCATGTCTTTGCTCATTCCTTTCTTTCTACTTCAAATGTCCTTGGAACCCACCTTCTCTCATCCCAACCCCATGCTTCCTCGAAGTCTCCAATGCAGACATGGTCTTTGCCACCCATGCCCCCTTCCCAAGCGGGGATGAGTGGCTTCCTCGCTTGCCCTCCCACGTGACAGCGTGTCCCTATACCAGAAGTGCAGAGCGTGCCCCAAAGTGGTACTTGGGTAGCTGCCTGCACCCATCCCTCCTCACCGGCTTGAGAACCGTGTGAGGGCAGAGACGGGCCTCCTTCCTCTTGCGCGCTCTGAGCCTACAGAGCCCAGGACGGGGCAGAGCACAGCTCAGCCAGTGCGGAAGGACTTGCAAAGTGACGTGTTTCGCTTGCGTTAGAGGTTGTTCTTGTGTTGGTTAGAGGTTTCCTCTTGCCCAGTCAAGGGTACTAAGAAAGCATGAATGGCAAGACTCTTGTGTAGCTACTCAAAAATCCAAGGACAATAATGACATTTAGACATTTGACCCTACTTTTCTTTCTCTCAGGAAAAAGGTAATCAGTGGGAGAAGGAGTAGTTCTTTACGCTCGTCATGCTCCCACCCCGCGTGTTGCCACTGCATTCCCTTGGCAGTCAGAGTTCTAGACCCCAGCTTCTTTGCGTATTACTATAAAGCCAGATCTCCAGCCGTGCCAGGCTTGGACACCTCTGACGGTCACCGGGGTTGGGTTCTCTTCTTCCTTCACCTACAGAAGACCGCGTCTCCCAGCCTCCCTTATATTTAGGAACAGCGACGTGACTACGTTCAGCCAAAGGGGTGTGAGTAGAAATGATATTTGCCTCTTCTGGGCCTGGCTCACACCTCTCCCATTCCCCAGGTGCCCACCGAATGAGAGAAGTTTCACAGACCAAGAAGAGGGTGAGACTCCGGATGGACGGAGCCCAGCTCACCGACCAGCTGCCCGGAGAGAAGTCTCTCCCGTTGCCTCACACACGCCTGCGCTTGGAGCAGAAGGTCAGATTTCTAGGGTTAAGCCACCCAGATGTTCGGGCTATTTGTTACAGAACCTGCACTCTAACTAAGCTACCTCAGCTCCCAACAGAGCGGCCTCATTGTAGTCTCCTCGAAATCGACAAATGAGCCAACGGCTCCATGAATGACTGCATGTATTGTTGTTGGCTAAATGAGGAAGGAAGTTCATCTGAAAGACCCTGAGTTCTTTCTGGTTCCAGTAAGCTGGAAAGGGGACAAGGAAACCCAAAATAAAACAAGAATCAAACCAGACTGTGATGACTTGCCTTACCCAAGCTCCTTCCCCTAACCCGCTGGGCACAGCCTCAGGCACCCAGGCCCCTTTGATTTCTCTAGATTTGAGAGCCTGGACCTTCTGGCCTGCCCTTAGCCACCACCTCCCATATGCCGATGAATTCTAATATGTCTGTAACTGAGAAAAAGTCTTGGGAGGGGCGCCTGGGTGGCTCAGTCAGTTAAGCATCTGCCTTTGGCTCAGCTCATGATCCCAGGCTCCTGGAATCGAGTCCCGCATTGGGCTCTCTCTTCAGCATGGAGCCTGCCTCTCCCTCTGCTGTTCCTCCGGCTTGTGCTCTCTCGCTCTCACTGTCAAATAAATCTAAAAAAAAAAAAAAAAGAAAAAAAAGCTTAAAAAAAAAAGAAAAAGGCTTAGGAGATTAAGATTAACATTTTCTGGAAACGAGCCAATTTGCCACTTTTGACGAATGAGCATTTGCAAGTAATCATATTGATTATATTTATCCAGTTGGGTTCTGAGACCTAGACCCTAATATCCACAGCACGAAATAACCCTGAGCCATATAACGTCGGAAAGCCCAGAGTTAGACGATATAACGTATTCACGCTGAGTATCCGCACTACATGACCTTGATTCATCAAATTACCTCAACTGCAGTTCAGCATTTCCTCCTCCCCCAGGGTGAGGGAAAGAAGTGACGGGGAAATGAGGCCAGAGAGAGTAGAAGGGCCATACCATACGGGTCATCACCGCTAATGCTATTTTATTTTAGACCCTCAGGGAGTCATTAAAGGGATTTAATAAGAGGTATGCGGTGATCTGATCTTTGTTTTTGGAAGTTCGCTCTGGCTGCTGGGAGAGGATGGATCTGAGGTGACAAGACCGGAACAGAGACAAGTCAGTGGGTTGTTGGAATGGTCCTGAAGGAAGGCGTGTCTGGGGGTACAAAGAGAGAAGTAGAAACCGGAAATGCAAATATGGCCAGATGGAAACGAACCTGGTCCTTTACTATGTCACGATGTGACATGGTCTGTTAATGTCCCAGACATCGACAGAACTCCCAGAGTACAGAACACAATGGGACTTGAGTTGGGCATCATATTTTCATACATTTGCCCTAAAGGAAATTTTTACATTAATCATGTCACATTATGGGGTCCCTTTAAACCCAGAAAAAACTAAGTCTCAGACCTTATTAATATAAATTGTGCGACAGCCACTTCTCTCCCCTCTGGAGTCTGACTCCATTGCGCTAGAGAAGAGAGCACTGTTTGGCATCACATACGAGAGCAAATCTTGATACACAACGTCATGATAGAGAGAAAAACTGAGTTCTGGACCAATTGTTTGTATCTCTTTTCTAGAGTTTCACTGACCCCTTCTAATAGTATCAAGGACCCCTTCTAATAGTATTGAGGTACATAGGAGCAACCTTAGGACATACAGCTCTGTCTTTGCATCCTTCTCCAGGACTGACACTCTAGAGGAGGCTAATAAACCTATCTGAGCTTAAGTTTCACCATCTGCTAAATGGTGGTAAAACCCTAGTGCTAGGGTTTTCATTCCACAAAGATTTACTGGGCTGCAACTCTGTGCTGGGTGCTGTGCTAGGTGCCACAAATGCAATAGTGGACAAAGACATCTGCTGGACCCCGTCCACATGGAGCTTAGGTTCTAATGGTGTTTGAACATTAGAGAAAATGCATATGAAGGACCCACGACAGGGCCTAGAAAAGGGGCTGAGGAAAGGACGGCGATCGTTTTTCAGCTACGTGGTGTTGGACTCATCATGCGGTCTACCTGACCTTCTGCTCGAATTGTGAATGCTGACGGAACTCCTGTACGTGTATGTTACGCCCATCTCACCTACCCCCCACCCAGTGCACACGTGCCCACGATGGCCCCGAAAAACAAGAGGAAACACAACCGAGGACTCAGACATTCTGAGGAGCATCTTGAAGGAAATGCAGTTGAATTTTCTAAGACACCGAAGCAAGAGAAAACACAGCCTGAAGGACCGGAAGGAACAAACCACTTCTAAGGGCATGGCAGGATGAGAGAGGCTCCCAAAAGAGGGAAGACAAAGAACCCAAGGGATCCCTGGGAAATTTTTCAAGGAAATTAATGTGCAATATTAAAAACATAAGAGAAAGCCATCCTCTCCCAGCAATCCCCAAAGTTATACACACACACACACACACACACACACACACACAGTGTGGCATTTGACCTTTAAATAAAACCAAAATGATCTGACTGGACAAAGCTTCTTACAGGAGTATAGGAACCTGATAGAGAAGCAGAGAAGACCAGGCAATTGTTATGGGCCTCCACAGCAAGCATGTGTGCGTGTGCGTGCGTGTGCGTGCGTGTGCGTGCGTGCGCGCGCGTGTGTGTGTGTGGTATGTGGGTGAGTGAGGAGAGCAGCAGCATCTAGAAGAGAGACATATTCCATGAGCAGCATAGTGTCCTCTTATTGGCAGTGGACTACAGAGGCCTCTAAGCCAACCCGCCTAGTAGAGAGGCCTTCCACTTGACACACTCCAACTACTCACCCAGAGCCCGTCACCCACCTGCCATAACTTGGAGGAGAGTACTGTGGAGCCAACAGACCTGCTCCTTTCAGATCTAGACTAATCTGTGAAAACCTTCATTCAAAATAAAGATCTTCAGATCTAAGAAAAACAAGGAAGATGAAAGACAAGAACCAAGATGTGTAACCTGGACAAAGGTCCACAGCTAACTCTATAGGAAATAGGTAATTTAGGAAGCAGAGGAGAAGTGTACATCTTAGAAGAATGTGAATGGAGACTTCATTCATTAAAGAGAACAGATGGGGCACCTGCATGGCTCAGGTGGCTAAGTGCCTGCCTTCAGCTCAGGTCATAACCCTACGGTCCTGGGATCGAGACCATGATCAGGCTCCCTGCTCAGTGGGGAGCCTGCTTTTCCTTCTCCCTCTGCCTGCTGTTCCCCCTGATTGTGCTCTCTCACTATCTTTCTTTGTGTCAAATAAATAAACTAAATCTAAAAAAAAAAAAAAAAAAAAAGAACAGACTTTTATGATGAAAGACAATCCAACAGTAAGAAGAAGTATTTAAAAACTAAAAATATGGGAATGTCTGGATAGCTCAGTAGATTAAGCATCTGCCTTCGGATCAGGTCATGATTCCAGAGTCCTGGGATCGAGCCCTGCATCAGGTTCCCTGCTCAGCAGAGAGCCTGCTTCTCCCTCTGCCCTCCTCTTGCTCATGCTCTCACTCTCTCTCTCTCTCAAATAAATAAAATATTTAAAACAAAAAACTAAAACCATGGTGAAATATAATGTTTAATGGAAGGGCCAAATAACAAAATAGAAAAAGGGAAAAACTAAATTGATGATCTGGAAGATAAAGTTGAGGGAAACTCTCAGAATATAGAAAAAAAAGTGACAAGGCATGGAATACTGGGAGGTGGGAATATTCAGAGATATAAATTCTAAAAACCACTAACAGAAGACAAGAGAAGAAGAACCTAGAGAGTAGGTAAAAGGAAATCATCTTGAGAGCTAGCAGAGGAACAGTCCCCACAGCAGAGGAGACACCGAATATTTCCGTGTGAATGGACCCACTGAACATCGTCACAGAGTTAACAAATGAAGAGAGGAAGGACCCCTCTCCCCAGTCTGGACACATCTTGGCAATATTTCAGATGTCTGAAAAGCTTCCAGAGAAGGAAAACAGAATCAGATCAGCATCAGACTTATCATTAGTAATTCTGCATGACAATGATTTTGAATGAAAAAATCAGTATCTAGCCAACCCACTATTCAAATGTGAGGGTAAGCTAAAAACATGCTTGGACAAACAATAAGGAAATGTACTGACTAGAGACCCTCTCCAAAAGAAAAGTTTGGTAACTCATTCTAATAAAAGTAGAAGGAAGAAAGGAAGGAAGGAAGGAAGGAAGGAAAGAATAGGGTACTAGACACATGAGTGGCGAGCAAAGAATGCAGTATAATTTCTGGTTGCATCTAAATAAATGTGTTTACACTGATGACAATATAGAACAAAATCCTGAGACGAAGACTACAGAGGGATCTTAGGGGAATGGGAGAAAGTAATAGACTTTCTTCTTCTTCAGCGGGAGCATAAAAATACTGATTAGTTCTAGATGCTTATAAAAAAATAATATGAGCTTGGGCACCTGGGTGGCTCAGTTGGTTGGGCGACTGCCTTCAGCTAGGGTCATGGTCCCGGAGTCCTGGGATTGAGTCCCACATTGGGCTCCCGGCTCCGTGGGGAGTCTGCTTCTCCCTCTAATCTCCCCTCTCATGCTCTCTCACTCTGTCCCTCTCTCTCTCTCTCAAATAAATAAATAAAATATTTTTTTAAAATACAAGCTTAAGAATGTACAAAAATTTTAAAGCATTAGGGCAGCTGGGTGGCTCAGCTGGTTAAGCATCTGCCTTCAGCTCAGATCATGATCCTGGGGTCCTGGGATGGAGCCCCACATTGGGCTCCCTTTTCAGCAGGGAGTCTGCTTCTCCTCCCTCTGCCTCTTCCCCACCACCACTCCTGCTCTCTCTCGCTCTCTCTCTCGCTCTCTCTCTCTCTCTCAAATAAATAAATAAATAAATAAAATTTTAAAACCTTTTAAAAAATTTTTAAATATTAGAAAATAGAACTAGTAGGAAAAATGAAATGAGGAAATTTCAATCAATTCAACAAATGGCAGGCAGAGAAAGCAAGATAATAAAGGCATGGCAAACAGACAATATAAAATTAGGAGACAGGAAGAGGATTGAACAAATTGGCAATAACAGTAAATGTGTATGTGTTAAATTCCACTACTACAAAGTAGGGACTTCCAGAGTCAGTTTTCAAAATCCAGGTGTGTCTTTTTGGTAAGAGGCATATCTCTACAACAGGACAGAGAATGATTGAAAATTAAAGGACAGAAAGAAAAAAATAATGAATATACCAGCTAAAAACCTACTAAGACAAAACGAGTGTGTTGCTATTAATACAGAGGAGAACTCACATCCAAAAAGATTGAATTCATAAAGATCATTTAGGATAATTTTTAGTATTAAGAAAATGTTCAATCTAAAATCTAAAAGACAAAGCATCCAGAAGATTTTCTGAGCCTAGCAATAGTTAAAAAACATAAAATAGGGGCACCTGATTGGCTCAGTTGGCTAAGTGTCTAACCCATGATTTCCACTCAGATCTCATGGGTTGTGAGTTCAAACATGCGTGGGGCACCACGCTCAGCGGTAGTCTGCTCGAGATTCTTTCTCTCCCTCTTCCTCTCCCCCTTCCCCCTCAAAGAAACATGAATAATTTTTTAAATAAAAATAATTTTAAAAATACAGGGCACCTGGGTTGCTCAGTGGGTTAAGCCTCTGCCTTCGGCTCAGGTCATTATTTCAGGGTCCTGGGATCGAGTCCCGCATCGGGCTCTCTGCTCAGCGGGGAGCCTGCTTCCCTTCCCCTCTCTCTCCGCCTGCCTCTCTGCCTACTTGTGACCTCTCTCTGTTAAATAAAACAATTAAAAAATAATAATTTAAAAAATACAAAAACATAAAGCAAACATTCTGGAAATAAAAGAAATTTTTGGCATTTGTTCACAATCATGTTGAGAGATAGTAACACATTTCTTTTTTACTCTGAATGGTAATAAAAAGAATGAAGTTGTTGCAAAGAAAGAAAAAGGGAGGACACAGAACAAATAAAAGCCAAAATTAAGTTATGGAAAACATTAGAAACATAGACTTGATTAAAAAGCTAGTTTTTCAAATTGTGATAAAATACACATAACACACAATTCAACATATGCATCATTTTTAAGTGTCTAGTTCAGTAGGGTTAAGTATTTTCACATTGTTTACAATCTCCAGAAGTTGAGCACGTTGTAAACTGAAACTCCATTGCCATTAAACACTAACTGCCCCCCAGCCCCTGGCAACCACCATCCTACCTCCTATTTTCTATGAATTTGACTCTAGATACCCCACATAAACAGGATCACACAGTATTTGTCTCTTTGTGACTGGCCATTTCACTTAGTATAATGGCTGCAAGGTTTATCTGTGCTGAACCACATGTTAGAATTCTCTTCCTCTTTATGGAGTAATATTCCAATGCATGTACAGACCACCTTCGGTTTATCCGCTCATCGATCGGATCAGGCATTTGTTTGCTTCCACCCTCTGGCTATTGTAAATAATGCTGCTAGAAACATGGGTACAAATGTTGTAACGTTGGGGGTATCCCCCCAGAAGCGGAAGGGGAATCCACCCACACTTAAAACAGAAGTGTTTTAAGGAACTGCTGTACTGTTTTTCATAGCGGCTTCACCATTTTCCATCCCCACCAACAGTGCACAAAGGTTCCAATTTCTCTCCATATTCAGCAACACTTGTTATCTTCGGGTGTGTCTGTTTGATTGTTTGTTTGATATTGGCCGTTCTAACTGGGTGAGAGTTGATTTCTCATTTGGGGTTTTTCGTTTGCATTTCCCTAATGACTAGTGATGTCAGACATCTTTTCATGCGATTGTTAGCCATCTGTGTATCTTCTTTGGAAAATTTCTATTTAAGTCCTTTGCTCATTTTTTTTTAAAGTTTTACTTATTTATTTTAGAGAATGAGAGAAAGTGCAAGTGGCGGGAAGGGGCAGAGGGAAAGATTCCCCAAGCAGACTCCCCACTGAGAGCAGAGTCTGACCAGGGGCTCGATTTCGCAACACATGAGATCGTGACCCATGAGACCATGACCTGAGCTGAAACCTAGGGCCGTCCACTTAACTGACTAAGCCACCCAGGCACCCCACTCAGTTTTTATTCAGATATTTGGTCTTTGTTGTTCTTGAGTTGTAGGATCCCTTTATAACGTCTAGATATTAACCTTTATCAGATCTATGAATTCCAAATATTTTTTCCCATTCTGCAGGTTGACTTCACCCTGTTGATTTTGTCCTTTGACACACAGAAGTTCTTGTGATGTAGTCCAGTCTATATATTTTTACTTCTGTTGCCTTTATAAAAGCCAAGATTTTAAGAAAACACAACTGGCAAGTCTTTATGAAATCAGAATGCATTGCTGGAGAAAAAGAGAAGATCACATAAATGCACAAGTATTTAACTTCAGGAAGGAGAAAGAGAATGGAACAAGAGATCACCTGTAAAATCAATGCAAGTTCCAATTTTTTAAAAAATCTAGGCTTTTGGCTATAGAGCTTTGCCAGCTCATTCAAAAATTTATTTGGAAAAGAAAATGCATGGGAATAGAGGGAGTATATTTCATATAGCACCAAAGGAGTGAGAGAGTACATTACTTATAAAATTATAGTAATTCAGAGAGTGTACCACTGGCACAGGACTAGAAAAATACATCAGTGGAACATCAAAGTCTAAAAACAAATACAGGTTTATAGAAAAGTTTGATATATATCTATATATAGATATATAAGCCACCCACATCTAATTATCTATCTAGATATAGATATGGATATCTATATAGAGATATATAGATATATAAACTATTATCAAATAAACTAAATATTTGTCAAGTAGTCTTGGAACAATCAAACATGATTGGATCTTTTCAATGGGTCATTAAAAAATTAAACTCCATAAAAATTAAAGACTTGGGGATGAAAAGTATACAATTTTTAACATACTAGAAAAATTAAGAGAATATTTTTCATTGTTTCAGAGTAGAAAATATTTTGCTAAGTAGGGCACAAAACCCAGAAGCCTACAGAAAAAAAAAAACAAAAGATTTGAGTATGTAAATCCTTATCGTTTAATTACTGACACCATAAAGAAAAACAAAATATAAGTGGAAGGCTGATGGAAAATATGTAAAATATAAACTGGAGACATGATTAAAATCCAGAATATGGGGCACCTGGCTGGCACAGTCTGTTAAGTGTCAGGCTCTTGGTTGTGGCTCAGGTCACGATCTCAGGATCACGGGACTGAGCCCAGTTCGGGCTCCACGCTCAGTATGGATTCTTCTCAAGACTCTTTAACCCTCAAATAAACAAATAAATATTAAAAAAAAATAAAATCCAGAATATGTGCAAATCTACCAACCTAAAGCCAAAGGCAAAACAGTCAGAAATGAAGCAAAACCATAGACATTTCACAAAAGGATCATAAGGGCAATAAATATCTAAAATTTATGTCTACTGTAAATATTAATTAGGAAAATTAGAATTAATACCAAGCATAAGAATCTGTTGTCCATCAGACAGACAAAATTTTAATTTTTTTCTAGCTTTATTGAGATACAATTGACATATAATACTGTATAACTTTAAGGTACACAGTGTAGTGATTTTATATATGTATATGCTCACCACAGTAAGGTCAGTTAACACGTCACCTCACATAGTTACCATTTTTGTCTGTATATGATAAAAACTTCTAAAATTACTCTCCCAGGGCGCCTGGGTGGCTCAGTCAGTTAAGAGCCTGCCTTTGGCTCAGGTCATGATTTCAGGGTCCTGGGATCAAGCCTCTCATTGGACTCGCTGCTCAGCAGGGAGCCTGCTTTTCCCTCTCCCTCTGCCCCACCCCCAGACTCCTGTGCTCTCTCTCTTTCTCTGTCAAATAAATAAAATCTTTTTATAAAATCTACTCTCCCAACAACTTTCAAATATGTTATCGAGCCCCATAAACTAATGGCTACCATACTATACGTTACGCCCCCAGAATTTATCCATCTTATAACTGGAAGTTCGTACCCCCATCTCCCTCACCTCCATCCCCCAGCTCTGGCAACCTCTAGTCTGTTCTGTTTCCATGAGTGCATGTGTGGTGTAGTGTTTTGTTTTCAAGATTTTATCTTTGTTGAGAACAAGAAAGAGAGAGCGCACGCGGGGGAAGAGCAGAGGGAGAGAGAGAGAATCTCGAGCAAACTCTGGGTTGAGCATGAAACCTGACTCAAGTCTGTCTCACAACCCTGAGATCATAACCTGAGCTGAAATCTAGAGTGGGTCACTTAACCTAATGAGACGCCCAGGAGCCCCATGTTGTTTTTCATTTTTGTTTGTTTGTTTGTTTTTATTCCACATATAAATGAGCTCCTACAGTATTTGTCTTACTCTCATTCACCTCACTTAGCATAATGGCATCACGGTCCATCCGTGTTTGGCAAACGGCAGGATTTCCTTCTTTTAATGGCTGAGTAGTATTTCCTGGGATAAATAGAGCACATTTCCTTTACCTATTCACCTGTCTTTGGACACTTACCTTGATTCTAATAGAGTCTTGGTTGTTGTAGATAATGCTGTGGCAATAAATAGAGGTGCCGATATCTTTTCGAGATAGTCATTTTATTTCCTTCAGATAAATACCCAGAAGTGGGATTAATGGATCCCTGATAATTCTATCTCTCATTTTTTTGAGGAACCTCTCTACTGTTCTCCATTGTGGCCACACAAATTTAAATTTCTACCAACAGTATACAAAAGCTCCATTTCTCTACATCCTTGTTAACACTTGCTATCTCTCGCCCTTTTTATAACAGCTATGCTGAAAGGTGTAAAGTGGTATCTCATTGGGGCATATAATTGCATCTCCCCAGTGATTAGTGATGCTGAGCAGCTTTTCATGCACCTGTTGGCCATTCGAATATCTTCTTTGGAAAACTGTCTATTCAGGTTCTTTGTCCAGTTTTTAATTGAATTTCTTGGTTTTTTGCTATTGAGTTGTAGGAGTTCTTTATATATTTTTGATATTAAGCCCTAATCAGATTTGTGGATTACAAATGAGTTCTCCTATTCTGTAGGCTGCCTCTTCATTTTGTTGACTCTTTTGTTGTACAGAAGCTTTTTAGTTTGATGTAGTCTTACTTGGGTTTTTTTGTTTGTTTTGGTTTTGATTTGGGTTCCATTTTGTTTTGTTTCTTGCTTTTGTTGCTTGTGCTTTGGGTGTCATAGCCATAAAACCATTGTCAAGGCCAATGTCAAGGCAGATTTTTCCTATTTTTTATAGGAGTTTTATAGTTTCAGGTCTTACGTTTAAATCTTTAATCCATTTTGAGCTAGTATTTGTGAGTAAGATAAGAATGGGACCCAATTTCATTGTTTTCCATGTAAATACCCAGTTTGGCCACCACCATTTATTGAAGATAGTTCCCTTTACTCATTATGTATTCTTGGTTTCATTGTAAATTTTAATTTACCATAAAAGCATGGGTTTATTTCTAGGCTCTTCATTCTGATCTATTGGTACCTGTTTTGATGCCAGTACCATAATATTTTGATCACTCTAGCTTTGTAATATTGTTGGAAATCAGAAAGCATGATACCTCCAACTTCATTATTTCTCAAGACTGCTTTGTTCATTTGGGATCTTTTATAGGTCCACGGGAATTTTAGGATTATTTTTTCTATATCTATAAAAAATGCCATTGGAATTCAGAAGGGATTCACGAATCTATAAATTACTTTACACAGTATGAGCATTTTAACAGTATTAATTCTTCCAATCCATAAACATGGGGTCTTCCCATTTATTTGCGTTTTCTTCAATTTCTTTAATCCGTATCATACAGTTTTGTGTGTACAGATTATTCACCTCCTCAGTTAAATTCATCCCTAAGTGTTTGATTCTTTTTTAAAGATTTTATTTATTTATTTGACAGACAGAGATTACAAGTAGACAGAGAGGCAGGCAGAGAGAGAGGAGGAAGCAGGCTCCCTGCTGAGCAGAGAGCCTGATGTGGGGCTCTATCCCAGGACTCTGAGATCATGACCTGAGTCGAAGGCAGAGGCTTTAACCCACAGAGCCACCCAGGCGCCCCAGTGTTTGATTCTTTCTGATGCTATTATAAATAGCATCCCTTTCTTTCACCCTTTCTTTTTCAGATAATTCCTTTTAGTGCATATAAATAAAAGTGATTTTTGTATATTAATTTTATATCTTGTAATTTTATTGAATTTGTTTATTAGTTTGAGTAATTTTTCTGGTGACGTCTCTAGGGTTTTCTACATGTAAGATAATGTCATTGGCAGAGACAATTTTACTTCTTTCCAACTCAGACACCTTTTATTTTTTTTCTTGCTTAATTACTCTGAGTAGGACTTCCAGTACTGTGTGGAATAGGAGTGGTGACAGTGAGCATACTAATCTTGTACTTGATTTTAGAGGAAACGTCTTCAACCTTTTACCATTGAATATGGTGTTTGCTGTGAGCCTGTCACATGTGGCTTCTATTATGTTGAGATATGTTCCTTATCTACCCAACTGTTTGAGAGCTTTTATCAACAGATGTTGAATTCTGGGGGCACCTGGATGGCACAGTTGGTTATGCATCCAACTCTTGGTTTGAGTTTGGGTCGTGATCTCAGGGTCATGGGAATGAGCCCCTGCATTGGGTTCTGTGTTCAGTGCAGAGTGTGCTTAGAGTTTCCCTCTCCCTCCGCACCTCCCCCCATGTGTGTCCATGCCCACTCTCCCTCTCTCAAATAAATCTTTTAAAAAAGAGAGAGAGGATGTTGAATTCTGGCAAACGCTTTTTCTGCATCTCTACAAACAATCATGCTAATTTAACTTTCATTTTGGTAATGTGCTGCATCACATTTATTTGTTTGCATATGTTGAACTATCTTTGTTTCCTAGGGATGAATCCCACTTGATCACGGTGTATGATTTCTTCAACATGCTGTTAAATTCAGTTTGTTGGTATGTTTGTTGAAGATATTTGCATCTATATTCATCAGGGATACTGGCCTGTAGTTTTGTTTTCTTGCAGTGTCCTTCTCTGTGTCATGTTTATGCTAGTCTCATAAAATGAGTTTGGGAGTGTTTTTTCCCCTTCCATTTTTTCAAGGAGTTTGAGAAGAACTGGCACTAATTCTTTAAATATTTGGTTGAATTCACCAGTGACATCCTGGGCTTATCTTTGTTGGGAGTTCTTTGATTACAGATTCAATCTCCCTACTCGTGATGGGTCTGTTCAGATATTCTGATTCTTCATGATTCAGTCTTGGTAGGTGGTATGGTTCTAGAAATTTATCTATTTCTACTAAATTGCATGACTTATTGGCATAGGTTGCTCATAGTAGTCTCATATGATTCTTTGTATTTCCATAGTATCAGCTATAATGTCTCCTGTCTCATAATTTCACTTATTTCCCACCAAGAAGATGTAACAACAACATCAAGAAGATACAACACCTTAATATACAAAGCAAATGCTAACAAAGCTAAAAGGAGAAACAAGCAGCAATAATATTTGGGGACTTCACTACCCCGCTCTCAACAATGGACAGATCATCCAGGCAGAGAATCAATAAAGAAACAGCAGGTCCAAATAACACTATAGACCAAGTGGACCTAACAGACATATACAGAACATTCTATCCAACAATAGCAAGACACACAGTCTTCTGAAGCACACTTGGAACATTTTCTAGAAGGGACCATATGCCCGGCCACAAAACAGGTCTCGACAAATTCGAGAAGGGAGATATTATATCCAGTATCTTTTCTGGCCATATTGGAATGAAACTAGAAATCTGTAACAGAAGAAAGGCTGGAAAATTCACAAATGCATGGAAATTAAACAACACAATCCTGAACAACCAACAAAGCAAAAAAATAGAAATAAGGAAATATCTTGAGATAAATGAAAGTGGAATCACAACATACCAAAACTTCTGGATTTAACAAAAAAGAGAACAGTCCTTAAAAGGAAGTTTTTAGGGATAAACACATACATGAAGGAAAAAGGAAAGTCTCAAATAAGCAACCTAACTTTACGCCACAAGGAATCTTTAAAATAAGAACAAACTAAGCCCAAAGTTACCAGAAGGGAAATGATGAAGATTAGAACAGAAACAAATGACATAGAGAATAGAAAGATAATAGAAAAGACTGACAAAAACCAAGGGTTGGTTTTTTGAAAAGATTTTTTTTAAATTGGCAAACCTTTAAACAGACAAACTAAGACAAAAATGGAAAGGACACAAATAAAATTATAAGCAAAATTTTTGAATTATAATAATATACACCTTTGTCAGTAAACATTTAGTCTCATATGTTATTGGGGATAACATACATGGTTAGTGCTTTTAGAGAGCAATTGGTGGGATCTATATACAATTTAAATGCACAGATGCTTCAAATCGATGTTTGATTTCTTAGTATTTATCCTTATGTGAACCAAGAGTCATATACGATGCTGCTCACCACATCTTTGCTGAGTGACTACTTACACAGTGATTAATGGGAGAGTAGGTAAATAAATTATAGTATCATCTATACTACAGACAATGTGATACATTTATTTATTTTTATTTTTTTAATTTTTTATCCATGTGAGCACAGCGTGGAGAAGCAGAGAGAGAGGGAAAGAGAGAAATCTAAGCAGGTTCCACATCCAGTGTGGAGTCCACGCAGGACTCGATCCCACAACCCTGAGATCGTGACCTGAGCTGAAATCAAGAGTCAGATGCTTAACTGACTGAGCCAGCCAGGCGCCCCTCTACTATGATACATTTAAACACAGTGACATATGCCCTGACCTAGAAATATCTGTAATATAAATCATTTAGTGAAAATAAAGTCCAATTGACATATAAATGTTCATTTGTACCTGTTCACAGGTTTTATCTCTGAAAAAGAACAGGGAAATAGAGGCATATTTTTTATTTTTGTCTTATATTCTGCATGTATGAAGTCTTCTTTCACTACAAGATGGTATGTACATACTGCTTGCCTAAACACAAATGAAGATACCTCTATTTCCTAATTGCTTCTCCTGGAGAAATCATATTTCCATAAGCTTTATTATATCTTTTTTTATTTCCCTTTAATACGATAAGTGTAATTACCCATTTAGAAGTTTCACTGGCTTTATTAAATTATTGTAAATTCACCTTTTTAATCCCAGTGAATTTATTCTGCTTAGTTGGAGAGCTAGTGAAAAGAACAAAACCCTTGCATAATTGCTCGATTTCATTAGCTTCCCTGGGCCAAATAAATCACTGGACATATTTTCAATGGTCATATTACGGTCAGTGGCTTATTGAGGAGTCGAATCCAGTATTCTGGCATGCTGGTTGGTAGCCAAATGGCAATGGCATAGTTCTGTTTCTTCCATTCCTGAACTACCGTATCCACTAAACTTTCATTTGGAGTCCCAATCAAATTAGTTTTTGTACAAAAAATAGAGTCTTAATGAATATGAACAATTAGCATCTTTTAACACCAAAGCAGGGCATGCAAGTATGGTACTTCAAAGGAAAGTTTATTAATGCATATTTTATTTATCTTTTGTGTGTGCCTCATGAAACTAAAGAAACAAATGTTCCTTATACACCTCCTTGATAACATGCACTAAGCCACACTTGATAAAACTCGGGCTGAAACAACAGATGTCTTCCGGTATGTTGTCAGACTACAAGCTCTCAAGCCATGCAGTACAGGAGAAGGGCCTTGATCAAACGTGAATAGCTTAGGATCTAGTGACAGTTTTGCATCTTCCTGCTACGTGACATTGAAAGGAAAGGACCTAAACTCTATGAACCTCATCCTCTCCCCTCATGAGATTATAAAAAGATTCACATAAAATATTGGACAGCAAAGTCTTCCAACCACAAAGCACTGTGCACATGGGAGGTGTGAATATTACACGAGCATCAGCCAGTGGATGTGCTACTGATTCAGCCAACAGAAAGCTAAAGTAACTATTTAGGCCCTGTGCTTTTCTTTAAAAAAAAAAAATTGTTGTATCATAGAGTCAAGTCACAAGTATAAAATCCAATAAATGCATTTCCAAGTCACAGCCACTGGGGAGACAGAGCCCTATAGAGGAGCACAGACTCCCTTACTACTCTGAATGGTGCGGAAAAAGAGCTGTCAGTCCTTGTCACACTCAGTTATCTCTCGGTCAGTGATGCTCTTTGGTACTGGAACTGCTACTTTCGTCTCCCAGGAGAAAGGCTCAGTGCTTTTGGTGCAAGGAAAGGTTTGCAGAGAACAGAGCTAAACAGCAGCAACCATTAGCAGGATGATGATTCAGCGTTTTCCTTTAACTAGACTGAACATTAAATCTTTTCAAAAATCTTTTGCTACAACAAACATTTTAAATGCTAAGGCCAGAAAAAAAAGCAAGTTAGCTTTAATTTTTTTTCCATGTTGCATATGATCTTTCTGTGTAAAATAAACTAGGCTGTAGGTTTGGACACCTGTGAAAAGGAAGGCTCGAGAAACAGAATCAGGAGGAGAGAACCTCAGATGAGATTTGCAGAAGTCCTGGGCAACCCACAGCAGAGCTTTGGGGCAAAGAGGAGGAGTTAAAGGGCTGTCCTTTGGCCACAATGGGCAGGCCCTTGTACCTCCATCCTTTTCAGCCAGTGGCTCGGGCTTACCTGGGAAGAACACCGCCTCGCCTGGAAGGCTGAGATGTTTCCTAAAGAAGCTAACAGCTGGGAGACTGTGGACGAGCTGCATTCCTCTCCTGCAGGGAGATCCAGGCGCACACATCCATGGCTGTCCCAGAGGTGCTGGAGGTCTGGTGAGAAAGGGCATTTAAAAAAAAAGAGAGAGAGAGAGAGAGTGAATCAAACCATAAGAGACTCTGAACTATGGAGAACAAACTTGGGGCGGGGGGGGGGGCTGAACCAGTGATGGGGATGAAGGAGAGCACTTGTGACAAGCTCCGGGTGTCACATCTAAGCCATGATCCACTGAATTCTACTCCTGATACCAACAGTACAGTAGATGTTAACTAACTCGAATTTAAATAAAACCTTAAAAAACAAGTCTTCTAGGAGAGATAATGAATACATGAAGGAAAGGCAGTTAAGATTTCTGGGCAACCCTGAGGACTCACTTGGCATTAGTGTCATGTATTTACTAAACAGAAACCAGTCAGCACGATCATGTGCTTTTCCTCCTTTTTTATTTTACTTATACGTAATTTGCCAACATGTAGCACATCATTAGTTTCAGAAGTGGAGTTCAGTTCATCATCAGTTGCGCGGAACGACCCTGCTCGTCACATCACGCGCCCTCCTTTAATGCCCATCACCAGCTATCCCCTCCCCCACCCACCGTCCCTCCAGCAGCCCTCAGTTCGTCTCCTAGACTTCGGAGTCTCTCATGGTTTATCCCCCCCTCTGATTTCTTTCCATTCCATGTTCCCTCCCTTCCCCTAGGATCCTCTGCACGGTTTCTTACATTCCACATATGAGTGAAACCACACGATAGTTGTCTTTCTCTGATTGACTTATTTCACTCGGCGTAATACCATCCATTTCCAACCACATCATTGCAAATGGGAAGATTTCTTCTTTCTGATGGCCAAGTAATATTCCATTGTGTGTGTGTGTGTGTGTGTGTGTGTACGCACATACACACAAAATATCACACCTTCTTTAGCCATTCATCTGTCGGTGGACATCTGGGCTCCTTCCACAGTTTGCTTATTGTGGACATTGTTGCTACAGCCATTGGGATACAGGTGCCCCTTCTGATCACTATATCTCTACCTTTGCGGTAAATACCCAGGAGTGCATTTGCTGGATTGTAGGGCAGCTCTATTTTTAACTTCCTGAGGAACCTCCATACTGTTTTTCACAGTGGCCGCACCAGCCTGCATTCCCACCAACAGTGGAGGGCTCCCCTTTCTCCACATCCTTGCCAGCATCTGTCATTTCCTAAGTGGTTAATTTTAGCCATTCCAACTGGTACGAGGTGGTATCTCGTGGTGGTTTTGATTTGTATCTCCCTGATGCCAAGTGATGTGGAACATTTTTTCATGTGTCTGTTGACCATTTGGATGTCTTCTTTGAAGAAATGTCTGTTCATGTCTTCTGCCCATTTCTCGACTGGATTATTTGTCTTCTGGGTGTTGGGGTTGATAAATTCTTTATAGATCTTAAATACTAGCCGTTTATCTGATAAGGCATTTGCAAATATCTCTCCCATTCTGTCAGTTGCCTTGTTTACCTTTGTTGACTGTTTCCTCTGCTGTGCAGAAGCTTTTGGTCTTGATGAAGTCCAATAGCTCATTTTTGCTTTGGTTTCCTTCGCCTTTGGAGATGTGTGTAGCCAGAAGTAGCTGCGGTCAAGGTCACAGTGCTTGCTGCTTGTGTTCTCTAGGATTTTGATGGATTCCTATCTCACATTGAGGCCTTCCATCCATTTTAAGTCGATTTTTATGTGTGGTGTAAGAAAATGGTCCAGTTTCATTCTTTTGCATGGAGCTATCCAATTTTCCCAGCACCATTTATTGAAGAACCTGTCCTTTTTTTTTAAGATTTTATTTATTTATTTGACAGACAGAGATCACAAGTAGGCAGAGAGGTAGGCAGAGAGAGAGGAGGAAGCAGGCTCCCTGCCGAGCAGAGAGCCCGATGCGGGACTCGATCCCAGGACCCTGGGATCATGACCCGAGCTGAAGGCAGAAGCTTTAACCCACTGAGCCACCCAAGCGCACCAAACCTGTCCTTTTTTCCACTGGCTATTTTTTCCCACTTTGTCAAAGATTAGTTGACCATAGAGTTGAGGGTCTTTTTCTGGGCTCTCTATTCTGTTCCATTGATCCATGCATCTGTTTTTGTCCCAGTACCATACCATCTTCATGATGACAGCTTTGCTGTAGAGCTTGAAGTCTGGAATTGTGATGCCACCAACTTTGGTTTTCATTGCTAAGTATCCCCTGGCTATTCGGGGTCTTTTCTGGTTCCATATACATTTAAGGATTATTTGTTCCATTTCTTTGAAAAAAAAAAAGATGGTATTTTGATAGGGATTGCATTAAATGTATAGATTGCTTTAGGTAGCTTAGACATTTTCACAATATTTGTTCTTCCAATCCATGAGCATGGAACATTTTCCATTTCTTTGTGTCTTCCTCAATTTCTTTAATAAGGGTTCTGTAGTTTCTAGTGTACAGATCCTTTACCTCTTTGGTTAGGTTTATTCCTAAGTATCTTATGGTTTTGGGTGCCATTGTAAATACTTTTCTCAGTTCATGTTTACCAATAGCTGAACAGTAAGAAGATAGGCGAGCAGTGGGTATGTGGAGTGTTGGGTTTACTGGGGTTGCGATTTTGCTATTTGAGTGAAACAGAGGGCAGCATCTGTACAGTCCATTCTCTTCCAAAATTCTATAATTTTATGTGTATGAAGGTGGTATCTCACCCTGATGGCTCCCACATTGATTTCGGCAGCAGGCAAACTATAGCCCATGGGCCTGACTCGACTGTTTTTATAAATAAAATTTTATTGTAACATAGTCATTCCAATGCATTTATACTATTGTGAATGGCTGTTTTCATGCTACAAGGCAGAGCTGAGTAGTCACAATGGAGACTATGCGGCCCCTAAAGCCTAAAATATTTACTTTCTGGCCCTTTACAAAGTTTATCTCTGGATTAGGCTAATCTAGCTGGTCCTCCCTGTGGATGCCCCCAAAACTGTAGTTCCAAAGGGCATGACCACCTGGCATAGATGGAGAGCACAGGAGCAGGTGTGATCACAGTTTAGTTGGTACACAGTGCATTTCGTTGACTTAATCTGTGTTAAACATTATCTCAATTTGGCATTCACTCATTTATTCTACAAATATCTAAGTGCCTCATCTGTGCCAAGTCACTGTTATAGGGGCATGGGATACAGCATGTAATTATGATATCATTGCTACTGAACATTTTATCACAACTAGGTATTTTTATCCTATTCTCCAAGTGAAAATAACTCTATTCTTCCAATATATATTACTTTCTACCTATAAATAGTGGCCAAGGAACAATTTTGTATCAAATAAAAATATACGTTAGCCTTAGCCAGTATGTGATATTTGAAGTACTTTTCTTTTATGTGGAGCTTTGCATGCTAAGATTATAAACCACTGGTATTTCTAGCTCCCATCTTTACTGACCTTAACCTTGTTCCATGGCCCTCATTCAATAGGCATTTAAGCAAAGAGTCATTCAGGTGTGACCTTCCGGAACCAGTGTGGCCTTTACCGCTCATGTGCCTTATCGGGCCGCAGAAAAGGGCCAAGCTCAGTATGTACAATTCAGATGAAAGAGGTTGGCTTGCCACTTCCAGCAAGTTCTGGAGATTGGGAAGGGAAGGGAAGCACGGACTCCAGGAAACAGAGAAGTCTTTTCTCTGTTGTGGGGAGAGTTGAGACAGAAAACCATGGAAGGCGGTGCTAGAACTGGGGAAAGACAGGCTGTTCAGACAGCCAGGCCATGGTCACTGGGGCTGAGTGAGAGATGTCCCAAGTGCAGGTCCAACGCCACCATGGGCAGTGATGCTTGTGCTTTGAATGCTTGGGAAAAGGAAGAGTCTCTGACCCCTCTGCCAGGAGAAAAATCAGAAGATACACTGCTGAGGTACAGGGGTGACTCAGCCATTAAGCATTTCAGGTCATGATCCCAGGGTCCTGGGATGGAGCCCTGCATTGGGCTCCCTGCTCAGCGGGGAGTCGGCCTCTCCCTCTCCCTCTGCCCACCCCCTGCTCATATTAGTGCCTGCCTTCTCTCTCTCTCTCTCTCTCTCTCTCTCTCTCTTTCTCTCTCTCAAACACATAAAATCTTTTTTAAAGAGCTGCAATGTTGGTCACACTGGGCAAACCTGGCATCGTCACGTGGCACCTTTGGCGGCCTTTTGTTATCTGCAGAAATGACAGTTGTGGTATGGTGTCTGTTCATCAAAGTTCTTTCTGCATGTTTGTGTGGCTCGTTGCTAAGGACAAGAAGGAAGGTCCGCTGCTATTATGGACCGAATTGTGTTCCCCTCGCACATGCACGTGTTGGAAGTGCCAAACCGTAGTGTGGTTGTTTTGGGAAACAGGATCTTTTAGGGGGTAATGGAGGGTTCAAGGAAGTCATAAAAGTGGGGTCCTAGTCCTACAGAAGTGGTGACTTTATAAGAAGAAGGGACACAAGAGATCTCTCTCTGCACATGCACAGAGAAGAGGCCACGTGGGGACACAGCGAGAAGGCAGCCGTCTGCAAGCCACCAGGAGCCTCTCACCAGAAGTGCAATCTGCCAGCGGCGCCTCGATCCGGGAGTTCCAGCTTCCAGGCCGGTGAGAAAATAAATTTGTAGTTCGGGCCACCCAGCCTGTGGCATGGCAGCCTGCGCAGTCTCGCACAACTGCCCAGGATCTTCCAGAGGAGGATGAGTGCCAAGCCAGGCTCCACACTCGCAGCACAAGGAAGCCGCACCCCTGCCTTTCAGAAATGCGCCCTTCCCGGACTTGCCAGGGTGTTCTCCTAAAGGATGTCACGCTTGCAAACTGTCACGGGCCAAGTCTGGGTCCCTGTGCACCCAGACGCTCCAAACCCCAGCCGTATCACCTGAGCTCCCGGACTCCGGCACGCTGTCATATCTCATATGCCTCAGGGACTCTGAGCACCCCGGTCCCCCACCCCCGTCTAGCACGGCCTCCCCCACATCAAGCCTCCGCTCCTCCACTACCTGCCAACCTGCCCCTCCCAAGGCCAGCTCATGTGTCACTCTGTTTCCATCTCTCCTCCCTGAGCTGGAACTAATTGCTCCCTCATTTTGGTCCCTACGTGCATTTCCCTTTAATAGCGCTTGTCACATGAAATTGAAGTCGGCTTGTTTAGCGTGTCCGCCCCCTTAAAGAACGAGCTCTTCAAAGCAGAGAACACAGCTCCCTCATCTCTGAGAGGAGAACGATGCCAGTTCTAGAGCAGCTGCTGAATGAATGTCGGACCAGTCGGCAGAGAGGTTCGGCCGGGAGACCTCGCCACCAGCTAAACGAGTCACCTGACGGCCGCCTGCCGCCGCCAGCCGCCCCTCGGGAGGACCGGGCCTGGCGACAAACCACGGTCCGCTGAGAAACGAAGTCCCGGGCTCTGGTCGAGACAGACACGACAAGTCCCATCTCCCCAGCCCCGGCTTCCTCGTTTTGCAGCTATGACCTGCTGGAGAAACCCAGTTTTCATCGTCACCAAGGAAATGCTTACCTGGAGAGCGCTGGGGCAAAAGTACAAGAAAAGTAAGAAAGAAAGAAAGAAAGAGAGAGAGAGAAAGGAAGGAAGGAAGGAAGGAAGGAAGGAAGAGGGGCGCCTGGGTGGCTCAGTGGGTTAAACCTCTGCCTTTGGCTCAGCTCATGATCTCAGGGTCCTGGGATCAAGCTCCGCATCGGGCTCTCTGCTCAGCGGGGAGCCTGCTTCCCCCTCTCTCGCTGCCTGCCTCTCTGCCTACTTGTGATCTCTCTCTGTCAAATAAATAAATAAAATAAATAAATAAAATCTTTAAAAGAAAGAAAGAAAGGACTAAAGAAAGGAAACAAACAAAACAAAAAACCCATTGCAACCCTCCATTATGTAGCTGCCAGCCCAGGGCTGCCTTCCTGGACCCCACAAGCCATCCGATGTAATGACTGGGGAGAGCTGGGGGCATTCTCCACGCGTTGAAAACTCAGACAGCCCGACAGACCCCTGCTTCTTGACATATTGAGACCGATGCAAAACAGGCATCAGATTCCAAATGCCGAACAAAAGTGGTGGCTTTAAAAACATAAGCTGCGGAGTGCGCCTTTGAGACAGTGGACGAGCCTTCACCAGATAGCTGACCCGATTTAAATAAACCTACTTTGGAGCCTCCGCGACACCGTCAGAATAAATTGCTAATTGCTTAACTACTTCACGCTAATGGTATAGACCCAAATCAAGCAGATTCTCACTTTGGTGCTAGCAGAGCGATCATCACCTACGTTGTCTCGCGAGGAGCTGGTAAAAATAGAGTCGTACAGGTGTAGGGTAGGAGGAACTTCCGAGGCCGTACTGATTCTACAGATGGGAGAAGGGAAATGCACAGACGCGGAGCTGCCCCACCTCGGGCTAGAGCCCCTTCGAGTACGTAAAGGCAGGATGGCCCGGAGATGCGCATTTCAGCAGCTGTTTTCAGGACCCTGTCAGCTTCACGATCGGGCTCGTGGTAAAAAAAAATTACATAAACACCACTCCCTCCACTCACACCCTTAACCTGTCAGCGACCCCTGGTCACCTCTAGGGTTCAGATACAGGCTCCTTCCCCTGGCATCTAAGACCATGTGTGATTTGACCTCTTCGGCCTTTATAGCTCCCCTGTGCCCTGACCTGATTCTGCAAACACTCAACCCTCCTTTTCTGTTCCCATAAGTGTGATGTCGTCCTTCACCTTGGTGCCTCTCCTTGCGCTGTCACTGCTGTCTGGAAAGCCTGCTTTGCTCGACTTCTCCTCCTCTTTGGGTCCTCAGCCCTTTAATCCCTGATTTCGATAAGCCTTCCTAGAGAGTCCCTTTCAGAAAAAAATGTCTCCATTCGCTGTCCCTCTTTGGCACTGCTATTAGAGTCGTGCTCACGTAATTCCTTGCATTTAGAGCTCATCTTCATGTACATCTCTCCACTCGATTGCAAGTTTGGGAATCCCCAGGATTGTTAACATGGATCTTGGCGTATAGTAAGTGCTCAATAAAGTTGATTTGTTTGCATTTTAATTGAGGATACAGGTAAGGAAGAGGGCACAAAAGATCTTGCTGTCTCGGGGCTCTGGGGAAAAAATGCAAAGCAGCCAACACAAATTGGTATTGCCTTTCTGTTCTACATATTTCCTCACCTCTGCGATCTGATCTTCTCATCCTGGCAGATCTGGAATCTCCCCAGTGCGCCAGAGTTACCCCTTCCCTGCTGCCATCTCAGATCTGACTCCAAACCTTCATTCTCTGTGCAGCTGATCTCAGCTGGGCATTCAAGCATGGGTAATACTGGCAGGGGTGTGGGTGGGGGACACTGAACACCCACGGGAAGGATTTCATGGGCAACCACGAATAAGCTTCAGAGCAGTCCTTGCCAGCATGTCAACTACTCGTTCCTTTCTCTCCTTTTGCCCAATGAGTGAATGCCCCTGACTGCATTGGATTCAGCCACAGGAACCTGTTCTTTTATAAACTGGCTTTATCCAGCAGTGCCCAGATGGCTCCCTGGGTTAAGCCTCTGCTTTGGCTTGGGTCATGATCTCAGGCTCCTGGGATCGAGCCCCATGTCAGGGTCCCTGCTCAGTGGGGAGCCTGCTTTTCCCTCTGCCTCTGCTCCTCCCCTCTCTCCTGCTTGTTCTATCTCAAATAAATATTTTTTAAAATTTGGTTTTATCCATACAGGACTATACAGGGACCAGGTCATGGTAAACCCAGGCGACAGTTCATGAACGTAGCTGGTCTCTTCAATTTAGTCCCAGGGAGCTATACACAATGGCTCCAGAGAGCTCTGTGGAATGAGCTTGGAATCAGAGGACTGTGTTTTAGTCTTGGCCCCACCAAAGAATGTCAGTTTAGGTCTTCCTGAGTGAGATACCAAGACAGAGTTAGAAGTGCAGAAGAGTCATTGGAAGTAGCCACTGGGCTAGCTAAGCAGGAGGAGAGGGCAAGGGTAGGCACGGGAAGATTGCAGAGAGCAACACCAGGATGGCATGTGTGTGAGGAGGGAGGAAGGAAGAAGGGTCGGTTCCAAAGAGCCTCAGACTGTTGAGTAGGTTTCAGAATGTCTCATCCAGCCTAAGGGGGCGCTCCAGAGTGGTAAGGTGAAATAGCCAGACCCTGGGACAACACTGTGCGCAGGCTGGAGTTGCCCAAGGAGAGCCTGCCCCGACTTGAATGTTGCAATGAGACCAAAGGCACCACATCTAGAGAGCAGTGGACTCCTTAGAGAAGGTTCTCTCTTAAAAAATCTGAGTGGCACACCTCCATGACCGAGTGGCCACTCAAGTAGAGTCATTTCACCTTGTCTCAGTTCGACCTTCTTTCCTGCAAAATGGTGAGGAAAGTTTCAGCAATCATATCGATCAAATAAACCAACTGGCTTGCTGATTGGTCAGTTTTGCAGGGCAAAGCCTACAGAGCAGACTTGCTGGAGAAATGCAATTTAGGTAACATTCTACTAAACGAAAGAACATCATCGTTTTGGGGGTCATTTGGAGTGTGTGTGCACACACGTATGTGAGCGCGCATGTTAGTCCGGCAAGAGCTCTCTGCATCTGTATAATTGCATAACTTCTAAGCCACTTTTATATGCATTTGTTCATTTGCTTCTCAGAATATTGTAGACCTGTGTTCTACTTTTCCTATTTCCAAAAAAAGAAAAAAAAAAGAAAAGAAAAGAAAGAGAAAGAAACCTAAGGCTCAGAGAGGTTTAAGTAAATAGCTCAAGGTTGCAGAGCTAGTAAATGAGAGAACTACGTGTCAAATCCAGATCCGGATTCCAAAATCAGAGTTTCTCCTAGGAGCTAGTGGCAGAATGAGGCAAAAATCCATATGACAACTGACCTGGGATTTGTAGGGGACCTTTCAGGACTTTTCAGATGTACATGTCAATAACACTATGGGTTGAGTCTACTTTGAGATCCTGTTCTGTAGTACTTGGTTCACTGAAAAAGCGCATGGCGACAAATGTGTCGTTTTGGTCTGTATTAAAGACTCCAAAGGATTCCTGCACCTTTCATGCAAGGAATCAGCAATAGATCTTTACTGTAGCAGCTTTATTGAGATACAATTCACATGCCATACAAGGCTCCTACTTAAAGAGTACAAGTCAATGCTTTCTAGTACATTCACAGAACTGTGCAACCATCCCCACATTCAATTTTTATCACAATCACTTTCATCTTTCTCCTCGCCCCCCCGCCAAGGAAAACCTCACCATCTACCAGCTGTCTTTCAGGCCTGGCGCCCTCCACTGTGCGGAACGTTTCCCAGGTCCGGCCTTGGCGTAGCATCTCCTTCACGTTCTACTGTTATTTCCCTCATTTGGCGCCCAAATGCTATTTCATTGTACTGGCCCGCCACATTTTGCTTATTCGTTTATCAGCTGGCAGACATTGGAGCTACTCCTACCTTTGGGCTACAATGGATAATGCAGCTATGAAGATTCATGCACAAGTTTCTGTGTTATCATGTTTTCATTTCCTTTGGGCATATACCCGGGAGTGGCGCTGCTGGGTCCTCTAACTCCACATTCGACCTTTTAAGAAGTGGCAATTAAGAAGTGGCAACAGACCTGAAATCCACGAGGTTTCTGGAAATGAGAGCTTCAGAAAGACTACCTTATTCTCTGTACTAACACAGGGAACAACTTCACATCGTGGGGCTGGTTGAAATCAAGATCTCCTAGATCCGGTAGGGTGTCTTCAGTTGTCCCCAGCTCCCGGGCTAGGACCAGCTGCCTAAAGGTCCCTTTCATGTTCTTCAATAAGTCTAGATGCCTTCTTGTCTTGGGGCTTTTGCACTTGCTGGTTCTTCTGCCAATGGACATGCGTCCTCTCTATGGTCACATGGCTTGCTTCTTGGTGTCACTGTCACTTCGGCTCAAATATCAGCCCTTTGGCCAATCCAGAGGAAATCCTGTTCAGTCAGTCATTGTCCTCTTAGCTTGTTTTAATTTTCTCCATAACACTTACTGCCATCTGACCTACTATATATACATTGTTATACCTACTATATATACATATACAACATGCTGTATGGAATAAATGATACATGTATATATATAATAGACGATATTAGAGTATATACTCTCTCAGAACTGACCACAACAGCCTGCTCTGTGAAATGGGTCCGAGTGCTTGAAATAGGTCTGCGCTCAGCAGGAGTGATGTTAAGTGTGGCCAAGAGAGCGGTCTGGACAGACACTGGCAGAGAAGCATATTTGCTTCCTGGTTTCCACATGTTCTCTTGCTAAGTTCCCACAGCACTGGTAGCTTCCATGCCTGCAGCGACCCCACTGCCCAGCTGCACGCTGAAGGGTCTGTCCCAGAGCCCCATTCCCACAGAGCACCCCGATTTCTTAGCACCAGGCTCTTGCCCCCTTGGCTAGCTCCTGAGCTCGCAGAACCCAAATAGCGTATTGTTGGGTATTTGGTTTCTGCTAGGATGACTAGAATGGCAGTCCAAAGAAAAGTTTTGTTAATTATGTTTTGGTTGATTTGGTTTACTCCTTCCCCCTTCGAACTTTATTGCAGTGTAAGGGACAAATAAACGTTATACATATTTAGGAGTACAAGTTTATGTTTTGACATATGTATATATTGTACAATAATCATCAAAATCAAGTGAATTAACACACCTACCATCTCGCAGAGCTACCATTTCCCCTTGTGCGTGTGTTGAGAACGCTCAAGATCTACCCTCTTAGCAAATTTCACGTACACAATACGGTCATTCTCTCCCCACAGCCATAGCCGCTGGCAACCACTAGTTTACTCTCTGTTTCACTGAGCTCAGTGTTTAGATTCCACAGAGAAGTGAGACCATATAGTATTTGTCTTTCTCTGTTTGACTGATTTCACTTACGCATAATGTCCTCTAGGTTCATTCATTTTGTCATATTGGCAAGATTTCCTTTGTTTTTATGGCTGAATAATATTCCATTCTGTGGGGACACCTGGGTGGCTCAGTGGTTTAAAACCTCTGCCTTTGGCTCAGGTCATGATCTCAGGGTCCTGCAATCGAGCCTCAAGTTAGGCTCTCTGCTCAACGGGGAGCCTGCTTCCTCCTCTCTCTCTCTCTGTCTGCTTCTCTGCCTACTTGTGATCTCTGCCTGTCAAATAAATAAATAAAATCTTAAAAAAAATACTCCACTCTGGTTTTTTTTTGGGGGGGGGGGGTGAACATACACACACACACACACACACTCATACACACACACTCATACACACACACACACACACACTCATACACACACACACTCATACACACACACACATACACACACACACATTCACACACACACTACTCTTTCTTTATCCATGTATCCAAAGCTGGATCATAAGAAAGGATGTGAACAGAGAGCTCTGGCCACTAGTTTGGCCTGTCAATGAATGGATGCCAAACAGACAAACACAAGATCTAAGAAAACTCACTACCAAGAAGGTTAGGTGAGGAAGCACAGAAGGCAAAAACGTTTTTAATCTTCTCATATTTATCTCCTGTCTGTTTCAGTCTGATCCAGTTTGTTTTCAGTCAGGTTAAACAGGCAGCATTTCCTCACACTTTCCACAAGCTCTCTGTGTTAAAACACACAAATGAGAATAACTACAGAATTGACATTTCTTGTGAAATGCTCGATATAATGCTGTCTTTTCACAAGACCAAGATGAGAAAAAAGGCAACCTTGAATCAAAGACAGAAATCAAATAACCATGAGGTAAAGTATTACTTCCTGTTGACATTTTATAACACTTAATTTACCTTTAGAAATGTCAGAGGTCTCTCCTCCTGTATTCAGCTGCCGTCTTTGCAGACTCCCCTCTCCCTCCTAGAATTTCCCAACACAATATAATAGCGCAACTAAAACGAAAGTGAGAAAGGAAGCAAACCACCACATTATGGAAGAGGCGTACAATTTCTCAGGATAACTGAAATTAAGGATTCTAAAACATTGAGTCTTTATTCTCATAACAACCATAACTGCCAGAATTCCAACAAGGTAGAATAATTTGCATCTCTCCAGTTCATGGAGCCCTTTAGCAATTTAATCCATAGTCACATAAAACATTAGAGCTAGAATATTCTTGACAGATCACTAACCCCAGTGCTTCTCACAAACACTCAGGGATCTGCAAACATGTCCTAAGAGTTCGGGTGGTAATGGTGGCCACTGTGCCTGTTTTAATTTCTATGTTTAAAAATCAGTCCACTAGGGACGCCTGGGTGGCTCAGTTGGTTAAGCAGCTGCCTTCGGCTCAGGTCATGATCCCAGCGTCCTGGGATCGAGTCCCACATCGGGCTCCTTGCCCTGCAGGGAGCCTGCCTCTCCCTCTGACTTTGCCTGCCACTCTGCCTGTGCTCGCTCTCTCTCTCTCTCTGACAAATAAATAAATAAAATCTTTAAAAAAAAAATCAGTCCACTATACAATTTTAAAAACCAAACAAAGGAACAGATTAAAAACGAGACAAATTAAAAACCAGGCTCTTAAATATGGAGACCAAAGTGGTGGTTGCCAGAGGGGAAGGGGGCTCAGGGGAGGAGTGGAATAGGTGAAGGGGATTAGGAAACTAAATGGGGGCACCCGGCTGACGCGGTTTGGTAGAGCGCATTGCTCGTGGACTCAGGGTCTTTGAGTTCAAGCCCCATCTTGGGCATAGAGGTTACTTTAAAAAAGAAAATACACTTACTGTGATGAACACTGTGTAATGTGCAGACTTGTTGAATCACTATATTGTACAGCCAAAAACAATGTAACACTGTATGTTAATTATACCGGAATTAAATTTTGTTAAAAGCCAGTCCTTTATAAGGACGCCCGGGTGGCTCAGTCTGTCAAGCATCTGCCTTCGGCTCAGGTCATGATCTCAGGGTCCTGGGATGGAGCCCCCCGTCAGGCTCCCTGCCCAGCTGGGAGCCTGCTTCTCCCTCTCCCTTTCCCTCTGCTGCTCCCTCTGCTTGCGGTCTCTCACTCCTCTGTCAAATAAAAGAAAAAGTTTCTCTCTCTTTTTCCTGCTCCCTCTAAGCACCCCTGCAAATCATCCATTTTAATTAATTATTTTAATGTTTGGTTTCCATTTCAAATTAAGTATCAAATGTGAGTGTGGTGGTTGATTAACAGATGAGTTTGGAGGTGCCTCAGTGGCTCAACATGCTTCTCCTCTCTCTCCTTCTCCCTCTGCCCCTCCCCCAATCCAGAGCTCTCTCTATTCTTTGCCTTCAGTCTCTCTCTCTCTCTCTCAAATGAACAGATAAAATCTCAAAAAAATAGATGAGCTTGTTCATAATGCATCTCTATCAACAGCTGACTTCAGGGTTTTGGTTGGTAGAGAGCAGAAACTGTTTTTATCCTTATCATATACGTTTAATTTTCATCTTTAATATACTAGGTTTTTTCTTAAAGATTTTATTTATTTGACAGAGAGAGAGCACAGGTAGGCAGAGAGGCAGGCAGATGGAGAGGGAGAAGCAGGCTCCCCGCTGAGCAGGGAGCCCAATGTGGGCTCAATCCCAGGACCCTGAGATCATCACCTGAGCCGAAGGCAGAAAATTCACCAACTGAGCCACCCAGGCCCCAGTATACTAGGTTAAAGACAGAAAATATAAGGAACACTGATGCTGATATACAGCCTGTGACTGAGGATTACAAAAATGATAATAATTCTTATTATCCATGACCTGTGATTAACCAACATTCTCAGATAAAACAGGTCACTATCTCTCAGACTTCAAAAGACAGCCTTAAAAGATATAATAAAGTAATGAATATATAATTTGTCTATTCATTTACTAGGAATAAAAACTACCCCCATCCAGAAAGTGTCATCTGCAAAGAAATGTTTCAAAGAGCAGCCTGAAGCTTTCCTTCTTATGTCAATATTAAACAACTGATATACATTATAAAGATAAACGCCAGAACAGCTAACATGATATCGAAGAAGAACAGAGTTGGAGGACAGATGTTACTTAACTTCATGACTTACTGTAAGTGTGGTGTTGGAAAAAGAATAGACAAATAGATCAATGGAACAAAATAGAGAGCCCGGAAATAGACCCAAACATATACAATTAACTGATCTTTAACAAAGGAACAAAGGCAATACAATAGAGACAAGAAATGGTCCTGGAACAACTGGGCATCCACATGTGGAAGAAAAAAAAAAAAGAATTTAGACTCAAACTTAACAACCTTCGTGAAAATTAATCAAATGAATCACAAATCTAATTGTAAAACCGAAAGCTATAAAATTCCTAGAAGATAACACAGGAGGAAACTTACATCATTTTGGGTACGATGATGGCTTTTTAGATACAACACCAAAGACATGATCCACAAAAGAAATAACTGAAAAGTTGGACTTCCTTTTCCATGAAAAACACTGTCCAGGGAATAAGACAAGCCACAGTCTGCAAGAAAATATTTGCACAAGACACATATGGTATATTTGGAGATACCCAAAATATACCAAGAGCTCTTAAAGCTCAATCACAAGAAAACAAAAAACCTCATTTAAATATGGGCTGAAGACCTAAACAGCCATCTCGCCAAAGACGATATAGAGATGACAGAAAAGCATATGAGAAGATAATCCATGTATGTCATCAGGAAAATGCAAATGAAAAGAGCCACGAGCTACCACCACACACCTATTCGAACAACCAAAATCTCAAACACTGACAGCCACCGAACGCTGGCAAGGATGTAGAGCCATGGGGAATCTCATTCTTTGCTGGTAGGAATGTAAAATGGTACAGCCACTTTGGAAGACAGTTTGGTGATTTCTCACAAAACTAAGCATACTCTTCCATACAATCCCCATCACGCTACTTGGTCTTTACCCAAAGGAGATGAACATTATGTCTACAGAAAAACCTGCACATGGATATTTATAGCAGCTTTATTCATAATTGCCAAAACTTGGAAGCAACCAAGATGTCCTTCAGTAAGTGAATGGACAAATTATGGTACCTCCAGGCAATAGAATATTATTCAGCGCTAAAAATAAATGAGCTTTCAAGCCACAAAAAGACATGGAGGAACCTTAAATATATTTTACTAAGTTAACAACAATAACAAAAAAACTAAAAAAAGCTATGTACCGTGTGATGCCTACTGTAGGAGATTCTGGAAAAGGCAAAACTACGGAGACCATAAAAAAATCAGTGGTTAGGGTTAGGGTCATTATACTTTGGTCCAAATCTACATTAGGCACAATACCGAGAGCGAACCCTAAGGTAAACTCTGGAAGTGAGGTGATTATGACATGTCAGTGTAGGCCATCGGCTGTGACAAGTGCACCACTCTGGTGGGGGACGCTGGGCACGGAGGAGGCTCGGTGTGTGTGCCCGCAATGGACGCAAGAGGAGCCTGTGTAGAAAAACCTAAAACTGCTCTTAAAAAAGTCTTCAAAAATAAATGATAAGTACAGAGAGCAACATTTTCAAATGTCTATCAATCAGTAATCCAGACACTTAAGTGTTAAGACGTCTCTCTAGCAAGGTGTGAAACTGTGGAAAAGCTGGAGAAGTTCGTACGATCAGAGAAGAGTTGGTGTTTTCATGGAAAGAAGCTATTGTCAGCTCTCAGGCAGCGACTTGGTAAAGAAGTGGGCGAGGGCATGTTTTTCTGGAACACGTCATCTTGAGGGGCTCATGGTATGAATACAGTTGTTGGGCTTATTGTTGTAAGACAAGTGAAATAAAACTACCTATTATGAGCTGTAGCCAGATGGAGAAACTGATCTAGTTTGGCCATGTTAACAGGCATTCAGTCCCCAAATCAAACATGATATATGATGTGTTTTTTAAGTTATCTGCCAATGGAGTAGGGGGGAAAGGGCTGGAAAATGATAGTTCAGCCTACCGATCTCACTTTACTTCAGGAGAACAGGAGGCTCAGAAGTGACTTGTCCAAAGCCACACAGTAAAAGTAAAGGTGGAAAAGAGCTCAGTTTTCTTTTCTTTTCTTTTTTTTTAAAGATTTTATTTATTTATTTAACAGACAGAGGTCACAAGCAGGCAGAGAGGGAGGCAGAGAGAGAGAGAGGAGGAAGCAGGCTCCCTGTTGAGCAGAGAGCCCGATGTGGGTCTCGATCCCAGGACCCTGAGATCAGGACCTAAGCCGAAGGCAGAGGTTTAACCCACTGAGCCACTCAGGTGCCCCAAGATAAGTGTACTTTTTTTTTTATTTGACAGACGGAAATCACAAGTAGGCAGAGAGAAAGAAGAGGAAGCAAGCTCCCCGCTGAGCAGAGAGCCCGATGCGGGGCTCGATCCCAGGACTCTGAGATCATGCCCTGAGCCAAAGGCAGAGGCTTTAACCCACTGAGCCACCCAGGCGCCCCGAGAGCTCAGTTTTCTGCCTCCCCAGACCCCTAATAGTCCCACAGCAGCTTTTTGCAACCCAGAGCAAAAGCCCATTGGAGAGTCTGTAGGGACTTTCATTCTGAACACTTAAGCTAAACAATATTTTTATAGCAATTTGCTCATCTCACTAGTAGAATCAGGTCAGATATTGGGGCACCCAGCTGACTTTCTTGGGAGAGCAGGAGACTCTTGATCTTAAGGTTGTGAGTTTGAGCCCCCATGTTGGCTAAGAGATTACTTAAAAAATAAATAACCTTAAAAAAAATGAAAGTCCACATACTTAAAAAAAAAATTAATTCAGATGTTGCTAGCTCCTTTTACTCCTAGTCGTAGTACATGGGGAAGGGAGAGAAGGGGAGCCGAGGGGGGCCGATCAAAGGCGAGCACTTAAAAAGGCTTCTCTGATTATCCAAACCGGACGGGAGTCAGAGCCCGTGGGAATGACAAACGAACGGGAAGGAGGGAAAGTGTGAGAGGGCTGGCGGACGACCTGAGGATTCCGGGACTATCTGCGAGTTGTCAGAAAGATAGAAGTCCAAACGGATTCCAAGTGTGTTCACTGAGATGCCCAGGGGTCCGGAAGAGGTGTGCAAGAGACATGGAAAGAAAGAGAAGAGGAGTAGGATTGAGGACTGAAGCTCGCGCCTGTGCCAGATAGTGTCGGTAAGAATCAGCCCCGTCACTCCCTCCGGGGGGCGGGAGGCCTGGAAGCCCTAGTTCCCAGATTGTCTTGCCGCCAGGGTTCTAGGCCGTTCGGAAGTCAAAATACAAGGAGAAGCAGGAGCAGGTGGCGGCCACGAAGTCCGCGGGGGGTTCGGAGCGAGCGGCCGCCGGCGCTGTAGGCTGCTGAGAACGCGGCTGACAGCTTCTTCCCACGCCTGTGCTTCCTGATTTCCGCAGCCCCGCCGACCACTGCCTCATTGCAAGGGGGATGCTAGCCTCATTCTATAACCAGACAACGATAGCCACAACTACATTCTGGACTAGAGCCTCCTGCTCTGTCGTGGTGGTTATCGTGATTGGGACGTGAACTCAAACTTGGGAAGACTTGCGAGAGAGCAGCTGGAGACGTAGGTCATCTTTGGGCGATTTCAGTTTCAGTAGATTTATGGGGGAAGAGAAGACACTTTATAGGAAGAAAGATATAAATGGAAGGTAACAGAACAGAGGCAATAAACAGACATCGCTCTTTTGAAGAATTTCGCCATAAAATAAAAGGGCATGACCTCTCCCTCTCCACTGTGACTCCAGAACAACTCACAGCATGGTGGCTATGACCCAAGTGTTACTTCTTGGAGAGTCTTTATTTTCCACTGGACTATGGAACTCTAGGGCTATGACGACCAATGCAGTAGCCACTAGGCCCGAGTGGCTATTGTGCCCTTGAAATGTGGCTAGTCCAAACTGAGATGTGCAGTAGGTATAAAATCCAGAACGCGGGGCACCTGGGTGGCTCAGTCCGTGAAGCCCTCAGCTCAGGTCGTGATCTCAGGGTTCTGGGATCGAGCCCCGCATTAGGCTCCCTGCTCAGTGGAGAGACTGCTTCTCCCTCTCCCTCTGCTGTTCCCTCTGCTACTCCCCCTGCTCGTGCTCTTTCTCTCTCTCGCTCTCGCTCACTCTTCTGTGCACTCTCTCTCCTTCCATTAAATAAATTTAAAAGATCTTTAAAGTAAAATAAAATAAAATCCAGAATGGATTTCAAAGATTTAAAAGGAAAAATAAAATCCAATATATGTCAGTAGTTTTGTTTGTTTAAAAGTAGTTTCTTCAAGACAACTATCCTATGATCATCCTGATACGAGGAAGTGGAGATGCAACATGGGGGCTTAAGTGGGTAGAAGAAGAATCAATGAAACAAGATGGGATCGGGAGGGAGACAAACCATAAGTGACTCTTAATCTCACAAAACCAACTGAGGGTTGCTGGGGGGAGGGGGTTTGGGAGAAGGGGGTGGGATTATGGACATTGGGGAGGGTATGTGCTTTGGTGAGTGCTGTGAAGTATGTAAACCTGGCGATTCACAGAACTGTACCCCTGGGGATAAAAATATATGTTTATAAAAAATTAAAAATTTTTTAAAAAGTAGTTTCTTCATCTGGATGATAGATGTGTGACATTTCTTTATAACTATGTATTAAACTTTACATGTGCATTTTATATAATTTCCTCATATGTATATTTCACAAGAGAAGAAAGGTAAAAATGTGATCGGGTATGTAAAAATACTTTCAAAGAAAAACTGCTATATACTTGTTAAACATTATTATAAAAAATAAAAAACAAATGGAGTTTATAACAAGCATGTCTATAACAAGCTTCTTTTTTTTTTTTTTTTTTAAAGATTTTATTTACTTATTTGACAGACAGAGATCACAAGTAGGCAGAGAGGCAGGCAGAGAGAGGGGGGAAGCAGGCTCCCTGCCGAGCAGAGAGCCCGATGCGGGACTCGATCCCAGGACTCTGGGATCATGACCTGAGCTGAATGCAGAGGTTTTAACCCACTGAGCCACCCAGGTGCCCCTATAACAAGCTTCTTTATAACAAGCAAACGTAATGAGTAAGGGGGCTTTGTCATGTGTTATAACAAGCTTCTTTATAACAAGCAAACGTAATGAGTAAGGGGGCTTTGTCATGTGGGCCATTTACGGGAGAGCAGTCGAACAAAAGGCACTTACTGAGGACAGATTTCTGAGGTTACGCTATAATGATATCATCTGATTTCCCCATGAGGTAGTTCTTACACAACCACCAACTCTGAAGCTTGTTTAGTGAGATGATAGGTAGTATACTCTTCTAGATAATTTCCATGAACTGCAATATGATATCCTAATACTCATTTTGGCATGTATTCTGATGTATACTACTTAAAAACTTATTATGAGAAAACTCTGGATGAAAGTTTCATAATTATTTCAGTATCATACATAATTTATATTATCAATGTATAAACTTAGCCTGTTTTCTATAGGTTTTTGCTATTTCTCATATCAGGACTTCACAGAGTTTTTTTGTAAAACCCTCGAAAGTCAAAAGTTGTTAAAAATTTCGTGTTTTCCAACTGATTTTTAATGTATTAATCTATTTGATTGTCTTTGTGTCATCTAAATCAGTATCAAAATCTAAATCATCACCCTATCTTCATTTTTTTCTGCAACTTCTGTGGTTGGAATGTCAATTACTTCCAGTATTTTCTGATCGCTTATTAAATGGAGTAGCAACGTCTTCTTTCTTTTCTAATTTTTTAAAAGTATTTTATTTATTTATTTGAGAGAGAGAGACAGAGATACAGAGAGCACTAGTGAGAGGAGGCGGGGGAAGCAGGCTCCCCACTGAGCAGGGAGCCGGATGTGGGGCTCAATCCCAGGACCCTGGGATCATGACCTGAGCCAAAGCAAACTGCTTAATGGACCGAGCCACCCAGGCATCCCACAATGTCTTCTTTCTTTCCATATTTTCCACAAACTCCAAATTCACAGGCACATACTCTATACACTATGTGATAAGAATCCTTCACTGACGTTTGTAATTTTAACATATTTTTAAGGCTTTGACAATGGTTTATAATTGCTGTATGTTACACACATTTCAAGACCTTCTTTATGCTGCTGAAAAACTCCATCATGAAGCTTTGCATTAATTTTTTTGGTCTGAACACTCTTATCAAACTTGTCACTTTTTTAAGATTTTTATTTATTTATTTGACAGGGAGAGAACTTAAGCAGGCAGAGTAGCGGGGAGAGGGAGAGGGAGAAGCAGTCTCTCCAAACTCGTCATTTTTGAAGCTAACTGTATTCTGATGCCTCTGAGGCCTGGAGCAAGCCACATACCCCTTCTGGGAGCTCATCTGAAACTATGGTCCCCTCACATTGCACAAGGAAGGAACAGGGAAGACCAAAATGCCAGGAACAAGCCCACAGAGTCCACGCTTCTGTCCTCATGCTAGTATATTTTTTAAGTTTATTTATTTAAGTAATTGCTGCATCACAATGCAGCAATTGTGAACTTGAACTCACAACCCCAAGTCAAGAGTCACACGCTCTTCTGACAACCAGCCCGGCACCCCTCACATTAGTATTTTTTATTATTATTTATTTTATTTATTTATTATTAGTATTTTTTTTATAATCGTGAGACTATAAATGGTAATCTGTCAGCTATATTGGGTTAAATAATAAGGTTTTTAAAAAATCGATATCAGGGCGCCTGGGTGGCTCAGTGGGTTGGGCCGCTGCCTTCGGCTCGGGTCATGATCTCAGGGTCCTGGGATCGAGTCCCGCATCGGGCTCTCTGCTCAGCGAGGAGCCTGCTTCCCTCTCTCAGTCTCTCTCTGCCTGCCTCTCTGCCTACTTGTGATCTCTGTCTGACAAATAAATAAAATCTTAAAAAAAAATCGATATCAGCTGTTACTTTTGATCTTTTTTAATGTGGCTACTAGAAAATTTTAAATTACGTATGTGGCTCACATTGTATTTCTTTTCTTTCCCTAGCTTTATTGAAATATAATTGACATGTAACATTGGGTAAGTTTAACATGTACAATGTGATGATTTGATACACATATATACTGTGAAGTGATTTCCACAATCATCTTAGTTAACACATTCTTCAGCTCACACCATTACAACATTATTGTTGTTATGATAAAAATATTAAAGCTCTCCTATCATAGCAACTTTCAAGTATACAATACAGTATTGCTAACTGTAGTCACCATGCTGTACCTTAGATCCCCAAAACTTCACCTTATAACTGAAATTTCTCCCTTTGACCAACATCTCCCTATTTTCCCCACCCCTCATTCCCCGGCAACCACCTCTACTCTCTGAGTTCAGTGTTTAGGTTCCACCTCTAAGTGAGAGCATACAGTACTTGTCTTTCTCTGTCTGACTTATTTCACTTAGCTTAATGGTCCCAAGGTCCATGTGGCAAATGGCAGGATTTCCTTTCTTTTTTATGGCTAAATAATATTCCACTCTCTGTATATGTATACATTTGTGTGTATATATGTGTACATATATGTACACCCATGGGCATGTGCATGTACATATGTGCATGTATGTGTGTAAATATACGTGTATATGCACATATATGTATACACACATGTGTGTATATACACATGTGTATACATATGTGTGTGTGCATACACACACACATATATGTAAACACATATGTATCTCACATTTTAACATCCGCCGGTCTGTGGACACTTAGATTGTTCCCATGCCTTGGCTGTTACGACTAATGCTGCAAAAAATCTGGGAGTACGCGTATCTCTTTTGAGATCCTGGTTTCATTTCTTTTGGATGTATACCTAGAAGTGGGTTTGCTCAATCATATGGTAGTTCTATTTTTTTATTTTTTGAGGAGTCTCCATATTGTTTCCCACAGTGGCTGCACCATTTTACACTCCCATCAATAGTGCAGGAGAGCTCTCTTTCCCCCACATCCTCGCCAATACTTGTTATCTCTCGTCTTCTTGATAACAGCCAATCTAACACATGATGTCTCATTGTGGATTTGACTTGCATCTGCCTGATGATTAGCGATACTGAGCCCTTTCCTGTACTTGCTGGCCACTTGTATGTATTCTTTGGAGAAATGTCTATTCAACGCCTTTTGCTCATTGTTCAAGTCTACTTGTTTATTTTAAGTCATCTCAGCACCCAATATGGGGCTCAAACTCATAACTCGAGATCAAGGGATGTATGTGCTTCTGACTAAGCCAGCTAGGCGCCCTACCTTTTGCTCATTCTTCTTCAGATCATTTGTATTTCACTATTGAGTTACATGTGTTCCTTATATATTTTGAATATTAACCTTTTATAATACATATGGTTTATATTTTCTCCCATTCCCCAGGTTGCCTTTACATTTTGTTGATTTTTTTTTTGTCTTTTGCTATGCATAAGCTTTTTAGTTTGATGTGGTCCCACTTGCTGATTTTTGCTTTCCTTGTTTGTGCTTTTGGTGTCACATTCAAAATCTCATTGCAAAGACCAGTGTCGAGAAGATTTTCCCCTTGCCTTCTTTTAGGAACTTTACACTTAGGTCTTATGTGTAAGTCCTTTATCCATTTCTAGTCAATTTTTGTGAGCGGTGTAAGATAGGGGTCCAGTTTCATTCTTTCCATCACGTAGACAGTGCTGTCCTAGAAATGGGATGAGGACTTAGTCATTGAATCCCCAGGCCTGCGCACTCCACTATGCAGTACTGAATTCCTAAATGGAGATGAAAACTCTTAAGCTCTCCAGTCAAAGCTGATTTCTTTAATTTTCCTGAATCCTTACAGCACTTAATATTTTCACTGTCTTGTACCTGAAAACTGAATATACAATTTAGAACTTACTTGGCATTATTTCATATTATTACGTATTATTACATCATGTCTGTAAGTGTCACCACCTTTGTGCCTTCTATTATTCCTATTATGTCCAGCACATTCTACATATACAGTAGGACCTGATTATGTTCCCGTTAAATTAAAGTAGGTGTTTCTAATCCTCCACTTGTGGTGAACTTTGCTACCACAGTAATAAAAGCTCAGTCTACATATGACATGAGAGGCGGAATTATTTGAAGACAATCTGTCTTTGACATAAATGTGGCCCCATAATAATAAATTAGCCCATTGAGATATTAATGCATTCATCAAATATTTGACACCTACTGTGTTCCAGGATTAAGACCTCATTTATAACCACTGACTCAACCGCAGTTTTTTTTTTCTGTTAAAAGACAATGAATAAAAACATAATAACCCTAAAGAATAATAATAATAACCTTGAACCCTCATACTTTTTGTTTTTTAGAACCATAGATATTTTATATATATTTTATACTTCTTTAAATATGTGTGTTTTTCTATTACTTTCATCCAGAGTTACTTTTTACAAAGATGTTTATCTTATTTTTTTGTCTTGATTCTCAGTAACAAAGATTGTCTCGGAGGAGACAAGAAGAAATGGGTTGAAGGGCTGCTGAGGATTCATAAATTCTTCCCACAGCTTTTCTTTCTTTTTTTTTTTTAATTTAAATTCAATTAGCCAACATATAGTACATCACTAGTTTCAGATGTCGAGTTCAATAATTCATCAGTTGCGTGTAACACCCAGTGCTCATCATATCCTTTCTTAAGAGCAAGTCAGAGCTTGATGGAGAGATTTAAATGGACTTTATGATCAATAATAAGTCTCAAAGTTTCGCCATTTCTCGCTCTCCCTCTAAAAAAAGAAAGAGCTACAGTTTGATCTCCACCTTTGACATACGGTAATTTAAACATCAAAGAGGGATTTTAGTAATGGGTTTCACACTTTTAAGGGGAAAAAAGGTTCCCCATAGCTTTGTTGGCAACAGATAAAAGCACTGAATCAAAATAACCTAGATAAACTGCCTATGGAGTTTATCTGGAAAGTCCAGGTTCTTTGCTCAAAATGAGGCTTTACTTAAGTCAACGTATTTCTTTAGAGGAACAATAACCTGATTCATCTGCTAAGTTGACCAACCAAAAAACCCGTATTTTGATGTTTAAACTTCCCCCAAAGCCCAGCACGGCTGAAGCCATATCTGCTCATCCACGGTCTGCATGCCACATTGCTCTGCGGGGCGAGCTTGCTCTGTTCTCTTGTGTGTCACGTTCAACTGTCATGTGGTGACCGCCTCAAAGCTCTCATCCACCGTCTGGCTTCAGGGGGAAACACGTGTTGTTGTCAGCTGCTGATGGCTGACTTGGGAGTCGATCAGGAGAAATCTTGAAATTCTGATTTATTCCTTCTCCATATAATACCAAGATGCATATCCACATATTTCATGTATGTACATAATGCCTACACAGGTAGGGGCTCTGAAAGGCCAGCTTCGGACAGTTGGAAGTGGGCAGTACTGAGAGTCAGAAGCAGTGCTCTCTCTCCAACTAACGTGTTTGGAGTGAACGTCACTCTCACTCAGCATACAGCATTTGCCTCCCTCAGTGGTCTCCATGCTTCAACCCTTGCCCTCCTGTAGGCTCTTCTCCCATGGAGTAAAATCCAAGGTCCCTACATTGGCCTGCATGACCCTGCATGATCTGCCCCAGAACTCCTTGCTTCTAGAACCTCAATTCTCAGCTCTATCTCCCAGTAACTGCCTCTTGCAGTCATGTTCACGGTCGTCACACTCGCTCTTCCTTCCGCTTGGAACAGATCGATGATGTGGCCCTCCACAAGCTGATAGGGTCCAATCCCTCACTCACCTCAGGGCTCTGGTCGGTTGGCACCTTACTAGTGAGGTTTTCCCAGCCTTGAATGGCCCAGAGAAAATAGCAACACTGCTCAAACACTCCCTATCCACATTCCCATTTTATTATTTTTCCAAAGCACTTACTGCTATCCAATATATTATTTACATATTCATTTATTATATTTCCCCCAGTAGGATATAAGCTGCATGAGGACAAAGAGTTTTCTCATGGCTGTATCCCAAAAACCTAGAACAGGAGGTACTCAACAAATACTTGCTGAATTAATGAATTTATAAGTACATCAAGAGAAACTGTTTAAAGACCTGATTAAACACCTGGGGTTAACATTGAAAAAAAATAATGAGACTGAATGACAGGCTCTGCATCAAGATAAAAAAAAAAAATCTAATGACTAAGCCATGGTCACAATACCAAAACAGATATATTTGGAAACTCTCAGAGACCAGGACAAGCTTAGAGACAAGTTACCTGCAAATTTCCTCATAGAGGGGCACCTGGGTTAAAGCTCAGTGGGTAAAAGCCTCTGGCTTCAACTCAGGTCATGATCCCAGGGTTCTGGGATCGAGCCCCGCATCGGGCTTTCTGCCTGGTGGGAAGTCTGCTTCCTCCTCTCTCTCTGCCTGCCTCTCTGCCTACTTGTGATCTCTCTCTGTCAAATAAATAAATAAAATCTTAAAAAAAATTTCCTCATAGAATGCATTAGAATCAAATGAAGAGTCAAAAATGAAGGCAGAGGTCACAGGCTGAAAGAGAGAAAATGACGTCACAAGCCAGAGGACTGAGGAAGAGCTCTGAGAAATAATTTGGCAAATGAAACAGGGAAGTGACTGGCGCAAGGTGGTAGGTGTGGGTTCAGTTAAGCCAGATGGCTCGGGCACTCTCAATCCAGCAGCCAGAGGAGAAATGGTAGGAAATGGGTCAAGTGCACATCGGTGGGCTGCGGTTGGGTTACAGAAAGCCGGAAGAGACAGGAAACCTTAGGCAGAAGCAGACCCAAAATGCAAGCAGAGTTTGGCACCTGGGCCTCGTTTGGGAGAACGCTTTCACAAGTCGAGAACTGGCACCGGGGAAGACCAAAATCAGATTCTTGGTATCTAACGTACGTGGACAGGTCTGCACAACCAAGCAAGTATCACAAGCCTCCTTTCCCAGGCGAGGAGCTATCCGTCCTCTGGCTAAGCCCAAAGCTCCCATCTGCTGTGCCCAGGCAGACCGGGTCTGCTCCCAAGAGGTGACTAATTCTCTCACTTTATAGAGAAAATACAAACTACAGATGAGAATTCTCACATCTTTCCGACATTATTTCCTGACCTGATATCCTCACTGCATGCATAACCACACAGCCTCCTGTCCCTCCAACTCAAAAGAAGCACCGGCACTTTTTTCAGAGATCAATCTTTGGGGCGCCTGGGTGGCGCAGTGGGTTAAGCGTCTTGCCTTTGGCTCAGGTCCTGATCTCAGGGTCCTGGGATAGAGCTGCACGTCTGTTTCTCCGTCTCTCCACTCACACTCTCTGTGTCTCTCAAGTAAATAAATAAAATCTTTAAAAAGAAGAAAGAAATCAATCCTATTTTTCTCCTTTTCAAAGACTTTCTCTTTCACTCGATCCTCTCTACACTAGGCAGAATTCTAAGGTGGCCCCCAGGATTCCTGGTTCCCTGGTGTACAAGCCCTATAGAATCCCCATCCCTTGGGCGTATGTGAGATCTGTTAGTGTGGCAAACAGTGATAGGATAGGTACTCCCATGATTATCTTACATTACGTAAGACTCCTTTGTAGCCAACCGGAGAGAAGATCTCCTGTTGACTTTAAGAAGTTAGCTGCCATTTTGTGTAAGGACCACATGGCTAAAGTCTGACCGTGGCCTAAAGAAGTGGAGAGTTAATCCTGGCTGACAGTAAGAAAACGGGAACCTCCTTCCTATAGCTGTTTGAAACTGAATTCTGGATGATGAAATTAGAGCCCCAGGCCGACACTGTTATTTCAGCCTCTTGAGACAAGGAGCAGAGGACCCAGCAAATCCATGCCTGGATTGCTGACCCACAGAAAGTGTAAGATGATGAATTTGTGCTTTTCTAAACTGCTAAGTCCATGAAAATTTTTCGTGAGTAACCACAGAAAGCTAACACAGATTTTGGTACCTGCACGTAGGGTGCTGCTATAACAAATAGCTAAAATGTGGGATCAGCTTTGGAACTGGACAGTGGGAAGAGTCTAGAAGAATGTTGAAAAGCATGGTGGAGAAAGCCTGAATGACCTCCAACACTGTTGCTAGAAATCTGGACCTCCGGGGTGCTGCCGGTGAGGGCTCGAAAGAAGTGAGGAAGCTGTTATTGGAAGTTGAAGGAAAGGGCCTTCTGGTTAGAGAGTGGCAGAAAGTTAAGCCAAGTTGAGACCTATAGATGTGTAGAAAGCAGAACTTGTAAGATGATGAACTTGGATGTTGAGTAAGGATATTTCAGCTCCGATTTTCCCTCCACATACTCCACCGTTTGCACCCCATCACTCCGTCAATACTGCTTTCCCTGAGGAGATCAGCGACCTTCATGGTTTAGGCTACACATTTTATTTGACCTCTCATTAGCATTCAGTAAAGGTAACGCACTTTGTTCCTTGTGAAACATTGTCCTTTTCTGTTTCTATGCCCTGACGCTCTCCTGGTGATTCGCCTATGTCACCAACCACTGTTCGTTTGTTTGGTTTTTTTTTTAATGACTCCATTATTGCTTCAATGTTGTGTCATTTTTGTCCCCCACCCTTTTCTCCAACAAATTCTCCAGGCGATTCTTCCATTTTCGTAACTTTGACCACACCTCGCATTTGAACCCCAAACTCCAACTGCGTTCCTTGATGGCGCCATCTGAGTGTCTCATAAACATCTCAAAATACATGTCCAAAACAGAACGTGTTATCTTTCTCAAAGTTGTTCGTGTTTCAATGGAAAGCACCTCTACTCACACAACTCCTAAAGCCAGAAACCTTGGAACCCTCCTTGACCGCTCTGCCTCCCCCAGCTCCCCACTCTGAGCGCCACCGGCTACTGGAGACTACACCGTTGCGCGCATCTCAAGTCCGGCCGTCGGTACAACCGCGGGCCTTCCATTTTCCATGACCCCTCCATTCTCCACTTAGCATCCAGAGTGAGTCTTCTCATAAATAAATCTCGTGTCACTCCTCAGCTCAAAACTTTTGGAAGGCTTCCAGTCACACCTAGGAGAAAACGTCACAGCCTCTAAACCCAGCTATGGGGAGGCTGCTGTCCAGCCCCCCCCCCCCCACCGAGCTCACTCCGCCATTCCTCTCTTTGCTCCTCCCGTGTCAACCACGCTAGAATTTCCGTGCTTCCTGCAATATTTCAAGCTCCTGCTCCTGGGCTAACCCATCTGCAAGAAATTCTCTTCCGCACCACTCTCCACCTGCCTCTCTCCTCCTCGTGTTCAAGCTCTCGGCCAAAATGTCACTACCTCAGTAAAGGCCTTCACTGGGCTCCCAAGCCGGATCCTATCTGGTTCCCAATATATTTTCTCAGAAGCACTTTTCACGGTTTATAAATCCAGCTGTGGGGACACCTGATGACTGTCTACCTGCACTACTGGGCCGTAACCTAGGGAAGGCCATGACTCTCGCTGACCACCCTTCACAGCGTCCCGGGTCATTACAGCCCCTGACACATAACAGGGGCTGAGTAAATGTGTGGCAAGTGAGGCCGTGAGAGAGATGGCCAAGGAAGCAAAAGCTAGATCTTTTGAGCAGCTCTAATAATTCTCGCAAATCTTCTAGAGGACTTCCTTCCTTTCCAGTCCCTAAACCCTAGATGAGTTTTCAGTCACTGTTATTTAATTAAAATAGGTCTTGTCCCCATCAGAAAATGACGCATATACAGCCTGGCTGGCTGAGTCAGCATGGAGCGTGTGACTCTTGATCTCAGGGTTGTGAGTTCGAGCCCCACCCTGGGCTCCCTGTTCAGCGGGGAGTCTGCTAATTCCTCTGCCCCTCCCTCTGTGCTCTCCCCCACCCAAATAAATAAATTTTTAAAAATGTTTAAAAAAAATAAAATCTTCCAAGAAAGGGTGACAAATACATGGAACCTTGGGCAGCTCTTTAACTTGCCCACGGTAGCCAGAATACGGGCAACTCTCTTCTGGCAATATAAATCGTAACACACATGTTTTTACTATCACACATTTCCCGTAACACATTTAGCATGCATCAATAATAGGCAAAAAGGTCCACCCTGAGTGGTACTAATATATCATTTATCTGTGCCTAAGTCTGTTTGCTCATGTCAAGGAGCAGGAAGGAGCCCATAAACACCTCATCTCTTCAGTAGTCTGGGTTTCAATTTTCACTTACTCAGCCCCTTGTTCTACGGGAACATACACAAGCGTGCGTGCATGTGTGTGGGTTTAGAAACACATCTTCATATCTTTGTATACATCTACATGTTAAATATAGATGTGCGTGAATACATATACACACACAACGACAGCCCCCTTTTCTACTGATACTGTAGACCATGAGAGTAAGAAGAGAAAAGGTCTCTCTCTTCTCTGACCCCAGGATAATACTGTCGCTAGCTGATCCACAGATAACACGCGCACACTGGTAAGGCCTGAATACACGTATCTATGAAATGGGGAAAATATGCGTAAGTGGACCTTTTGCATTTCGTGCATTCTGTTAGACTATGTAGCCATCATAATTTGATTTGTATTAACTAGGCAACTTGAAATCAAAGGCAAAAGCATGTTTTCTAAAAATTACGCCAAGGTAAGGTGGTAACTTTTTATATAATGACAATAACAAAATGGTTCTTGGAGATTTTGGTGAATCTGGATTTTTTTTTTTTTTCTGATTCCACACAATAAGCAAGGCTTGCCGTCAGGCTCTGGAAGGCTATTCCAATAGGTAATTAGATACAATCTGTGCACGGACTGGCACAGAAGGTGAGGAGAAAAGAAGCCACACCTGCCAGCGATGCCCTCAGTTGCTGTGACAACAAGATTTCAGAAACCGGATGAAGGAAACACAGAGTCCCCAGTCCAGGGGTATTCAGAGTCAAAGTCACAGGTAGATAGGAATGGCTCTTGCTTACTTCGTACTGGGAAACGTCCTCTGAAGTTGCCTGCAAACTTCTGCCCTTTGGAAAATGTAACCTCCTCGTCACCCCCGAAATCAGTGCTGCAACCATCAGAAAGGTCAGTTGTCTACCCTCTCAGACACTGGCCATCTTGTTCCATCCCCAACATTGCCCCATATTTCTCTCACCGGAGTATAATCTGCCCAAGGGAAGCAACAAGGGAGTATGCCTATGATTGGGGTGCCTGGGTGGCACCGTCACTTGGGTATCCATCTCTTGGTTTTGGCTCAGGTCCTAACATCAGGGTCATGGGATCAAGTCCCACTTTGGGCTCCACACTCAGCAGGGAGTCTGCTGAAGATTCTGTCCCCCTCCCCGTCCGCCCCTCCCACTTGTGCTCTCTCTCTTTCTCTCTCAAAAATAAATAAAACTTTTTGTAAAATAAAAAGATGATTCAGGGGTTCCTGGGTGCCTAGTTGGTTAAGCATCTGTCTTCAGTTCAGGTCATGATCCCAGGGTCCTGGGATCGAGCCCCACATCGGGCTCTCTGCTCAGTGGGGAGCCTGCTTCTCCGTCTCCCTCTGCAGCCCCTGCCCTTGCTTGTGCTCCATCAAATTAAAAAAAAAAAAAAAAAGATGATCAAAACCTAGAAAATAGATTGTGTTCAGTTGTAGATAACTATTTTTTCCCTTTTTACAACATGTGATTAGTTGTGGAATTTTTTTCTAAGATTTTATTTATTAGAGAGAGAACATGAGCAGAGGGTGGGGCAGAGGGGGAAGCAGGCTCCCCACTGAGCAAGGAGCCCAATGTGGGACTCGATCCAAGAACCCTGGGATCGTGACTCGAGCCAAAGGCATACGCTTAACTGACTGAGCCACCCAGGTGCCCCTGATGCTATTTTCCTACAGCAAAACAAATACCATGTGAAGTCTAAGTTTGCCCCTACGATGGCAGAGAAAATACTGTAAGCCCATCAGCCCTGACAAATGCCACTTGGAATGCCCTGTCCCGTCACATGTCACCACTGTGACCTAACACATCACCGCCTGCTAAGACCCTCTCAAAGCTCCATGCACGAGCATTGCGTGAGTGCTCGATTTCCTGTGCTATGGTGACTGCAAAAGGAAAACAACCCAAGAGCGAGCTGCTAAGGAAGGCCAAAGCTTTCCCTCAGCCAAGGGTCCCCGGCTTAGACTTCTTCCATGTTTTCTTGGTCACACCTCAAAATGATACATTTCAACATCTCCCTTGCCCATCAAAACCTTGTCACATTTTCTTAGGGTTCCAGTCACTGTAAGGGCACATCGGGCAGTAAGGGGCTAATTACAGCAGCCGATCCCTTGTGCGATCTCCACAGTGTTGTAACTCAAGCCCAACACCTTCCGCTATGCCTGTTTGGTCTCCCTGGAGGAGCGGGGCTGGTGAGGGCCTCGGCGTAAACCTGCCCAAGGACCTCAGCCTCCTTTCTCACCAAGTGAATCGGGAAACTTTCCTGTCCTTCATCCTCCTCTTGGTGAAGAGCATCCCCAGAGGAAGATTCGCCAGAAAGGAGGTTGGAAGTCTAGCCAAGTATCCTCCTGCGACAACCAATCTAGTGTGGGCATCGCCGAACTGCCTGGAACTGCTCGGAGCACCACCTCCTTGAAAGAGGAAAAGCTTGCTGTGATCATTAGAAATAATGCATGCGAAGTAGCTAAGTCCAGACCTGGCTTTCCGTAGGCAATCCATAAACTGTTACTAATTTTATGTTGCTCCTAAGCTAGAATTTCTACCAAGGTTGGAACACATGAGGAAAAAGAGGTACAGGCTAGACCAGAAACACAGACCCGAAGATCATGAGAGCCACCGCTGGACGCTTGGATGACCAGAACGTGGTCACGAACATGTTTAAGGTAGGTGTTGTGCCGGCGACAGAAGCATGAGGGACTTGTGCAGGCCCCGGACTAGGGTAAGGCAAGGGAGGCACTCACATGACCTTAAGAGTGAGTTGAGTTCTTCAAGTGGGGTCCCCCGCCTCCTTGGGGTCCCCCCGCCTTCTGCTTCCTTTCAGGGCAGGTAGGAGAGAGGGCGGTGTGCCCTACAGAGGGGCCCCAGGCGAGGCAGACCAGCCGCCAGCAGCACACTCTGACCTGGGGGGTTCGCACTCGGGGATCACAAGAGAAAGACGAGCAAGAGGCCAAGCAGGGAGGAGAAAGACGGCCCCTCGAGTCGGGCTTTGCAGCATTCCCGGGTGAAAGGCTCCGAGACACAGAAGGAAGATCCGCCTTTTGTCGGAGGCACCTGAGCCAAGGCAAATGGCCTCAGATCTAGATTGTGCTACTTGCCTCTGGCACAAAGCGCATGAAAGCAGCTCCCCCGAAAGAGGTGATTCATGGAAAGGTATATGGTTCGCAGATCTCCTAAGATGAATCTGGGAGTGTCACTTCCCATTTTCTAAAGAACTTTCAAATTCGGGGCGCCTGGGGAGCTCAGTGGGTTAAGGCCTCTACCTTCGGCTCAGGTCACGATCCCAGGGTCCTGGGATGGAGCCCCGCATTGGGCTCTCTGCTCAGCGGGGAGCCTGCTTCCCTTCCTCTCTCTCTCTCTCTCTCTCTCTCTCTCTGCCTGCCTCCCTGCCGACTTGTGGTCTCTGTCTGTTAAATAAATTTTTAAAAAAAAGAACTTTCAAATTCATCATGTTATCTGTTCACTACCACTCGGACAAGTGGCAACCTAGGTGCTATTATTTCCGTTTTACAGAAGAAGAAGCCTGAGACAGAGAGGGCGCTACTGCCTCAGTGATGCGACCTTTTAGGAGGGATCACGGCGGAGCGGTGACTGTTCATCCTGGAGAAGCGTACTTTTGAGTCAGAAGTTCCCTTTGGATCCTGGATTCAGCACAATTAGCTCTGTGGCCTCACAGCAGCGGATCTTCACTTCCTGCCTCCGTTCCCGTAACATCTATGACACACGGCACAGAGCTTGCTTGGCTAGAGCGAGCATTAAATCGGTACAAGCTGTTCAGACGCCATCTAGTACAGAGCAAGCCCTCAGCCAGTGCTACCCTCCTCTCCTCTTTGGATTCAGTATCGCACGATTCCTGGTCTCTTGGCTCCAGCTTTAGCCATGGGCCCTTTTTAACCTTTTTAACCTTCTGAGTGCAATGGTCAACTGGTCCAGCCCAAAGACAAATTGCAAAGAAGAGTCTTTTGTTCGTGAAACAAATGCTTTCACGCGGCTCAGTGAGAGGGGGCTCTGGGAGCAGAGCCACAGCGAAGACGGAGCAGACCATCATTTTCATCGGAAATAAATCAATGCACGAATCAGAGCAATGCAGCTCAGGGACCGGGGCGGGAAGCATTTTTAGAACTGTCACTTTCAAAATATGTTCCCTCCTGCCTTGCGGCTCTCTCAGTGGGCAGATTTTAAAATAGAAACAAGTAACTTTAATTAGGCTCTAATTAGCCCCATAAGTTTGGTGAGCTAGGATAGTTTATTTTAGAAAAAAAAAAATTATAATAACAGACGGAGGATTTTCCAGGCGCCACAACTTTAATTACAATCCCAAACACCTCCAGCGTGCTTACTGGGCCAATTAAATCAGCAGGGCAATGGCAAAGCTAATGCACTCTACGCCAGACCCAAGCTCTGATGATGCTTTCCACTTGAGTTTGTTTCCAAAGCAATTTGAAAAGCAGATAACTTACAATGCTTACTCAAACAGAAGCAGGGGGCCTTTAAACCATTGTTAATGTATGATTAACTGAGACCTCAGAGATAGGGGCCCTCCGGATCAATGTTGCTCAAGTGCAGGTTCACGAGCAGGCTTCCCTCCCCTTGTTTGCTTCAGGCGCACCTCCTAAGATGGAGCCGCTTGGACCTGCTTTCTCCCACTGCCCACTGGGCCCTGGTAGGCAAACCAGTCCTCGACCAATCGCCAAGGAGATAGCCACCAGAGAGAAACATGGCTCTAGATGCCTTCTGGCACTTTCTGATGCATTGGGGAGCCAGCCCACCATGGATGTCCTCTGAACCCAGGGACCTGAGGGATAGTGCAAGGAAAAAGTCCCTCCTCCAGCTGCGGTTACATGCTAGGAAGGGCAAGAAGGTGACCATGTTTGGGAGAATGATGAGAGTCAACATCCATGTCCACACCTGGGCAATCTGACTCTGACCAGGGGTTGAGATGAGAGGTCCATGCACGAAGGGAAATGCTTTAGATGCCTTCCCAGAAAATGCAGTTTCCATATCCTGTGGCAGAAATACCACATTTATACCATTTATAGCCAATGAAGAGTCAGGTGGTCCCCACCCACATTCGTAGATGTCGTGAATATCCTACAAGTCAGCTTCTGATGCCGTATGTTGGGAGAGACTTCTAGTGCCTTCCTTTGATTTCTCCAGAATTACGTTGAAGAAGAGCCTCTCCAGCGAGCTAATGCTGTTGTCTCCAATGACCACGTTGATGGGAATAGCATAGTAATCAATGTGTGGGTGACCGTATGACCGTATGCACTGGTCACTGAACCCTGGAAAGGATACAATGTTGGAGAGCCGCCACACATTGAATGACTCTTTCGATTTGCTTTTCTTATTTTCCATAGCGTTGCTCATTGATCTCAACCAGGTGTTCCGTGTAACTCATTTATTCATTTAACAAAGAGTTAATTAAATGGCAAACAGATGTCTGGCACAGGGCTAGCTTCTGAAGACACCAAAAAGGCATGGCGGGGTGGAGGGACACTTGCCAAATGTCAAAGCTCTGGAAATTAGCACTCCGATATAATAAGAACCAACTCAATGCTGTTCGAAACCATCAAGCGTATCAGGTTCTGTTTGAGATCAACTAAACAAAACCACCCTTGGATAAAGAGCGGGGGTGGGGGGGGGGTAACCTGCTCTACCTTACAAGTCATCAAAGGAAAGTGTCCCAAGGCCAGTATAACCAGAACAGCCCATTTACTGTAACAAGGGCTTCTCAGGCCTCCCCTGCCCATGGGAAGAATGACAGCTTCAAAATGGTCTTTCTCGGGTTCCAGACACCTTTTCACTCTTTCCAAATCATTATAGGAATCCTCAGGAAAAGTCTTACTCTCTTCCACACATGCTCTGACTACTGAAAGGATGCCAGTGTTTCTTTTCAGCTCCGTACCTTATGTAAGTTTTGCTTCTGGTCTCTGACAACACCGAAAGTGGCAGAAACATTAGTACTAAAACTTGATATGAACAATACAAGCCAAAAAAGTTCATATAGGTGACGTTTAGTAAGTGTGTACTATATGCTCAGTGCTGTGCTAAGTGATTTGCATTTGATTATAAATTTAGAGCTTATTTAGTCCTCAAAACAACCCTGGGAAGAAACTGAGGGTCTGGGAAATAGTCTCACCCAAAATAGGAAGTGGAGGAGCCAAGAGTCTAGCTCGGACCAGCTGAATCTCAGGCAAACGTTTTGCCGTCCAGAGGGGCTGCTACTCCCATACCGGCTGATGGGAGACCAGCAGTCCCGGGCACCCGCGTCTGTGCCAGGATGCCAGACACCCAGCACTTTGAACTGGAGGCAGCGACGCCAGGACTGCCACTGTTGATGTCACGGTCTGGGTCATCAACGTCCATAATGAAAGATTACTGCTGTCATCACGGTCACGGAGCCAGATGAAACCCTTCCAGAAGCTCTCTCCTCCCAGGGGAATTAGATACGCATTCATCTGAGGACACTCCACTGTTCTTGGAATCGCTGTCCTCTGGAGCCACTGGCCTATTGTCTGACTCAACCACCTCCTCTCCAACCTTACTTTCTGCAACTGTTCCTTCCAGGGAGTTTCTCAAACCCCCTATAAAGGTTCCCTCACGTACCCACATGATCCTACTCCAGACGGCACAGGTGCTGTGACTGCCTCCAGAAGAACCAGCATCACCCCAAATTTGCAGTGAATGTTGACACCGATGAAGCTACACATACCCCAGGAGGATATAAAATGCTTATTACCTAGTTACTCTCCAGGGAAAGCAGGACAGCCTACCAGGATGTTCTCGAATGGCTTGAGAGCAGGGAAGGGAGACAACCTTGGGACCGTGTGGCTTGCCTGGCCCCGTGGGAGGGAGCACCTGGGTTTTCTGGTCAGGGGAAGGGGGAATGGCGAGACTGGAATCCTGTTAGCAGTCAGACATTAGAAGTGGAGTCGGACTCCTTGCAAGAGAGAAGTTTGAATCTTAGGATAAAATGCAATTTAGACTCAACTTAGAAAAACCCTTCTGCCCAACAATATGTGATGATTCTGCTAATGGAAATCCAGAAGACCCTATCTCCACCAATGTATTCTCAAAAATCCTATCTATAAAAAGGCACAACTTTTTAAAGTTTTATTTACTTATCCCTACACCCAATGTGGGGCTCGAACTCAAGATCAAGAGTAATGTTCTACTGACGGAGCCAGCCAAGTGCCCCCCAAAAGGCACAGTTTGATGTGTTTCCTTACCATAAAGATCATCTATGTTTGGGATGCCTGGGAGCAACATTATCTAATTCATGTCATCTGACTTGAATCATTTAATGTTTATAGAATCGAAGGTTTTTTCATTTAAGTTTTACTTAACATACAGTGCAATATTGGTTTCTGGAGTAGAATTCAGTGATTCATCACTTCCATACCCATCACCCATCTGGCCCGTCCTCCACCCACCTCCCTCCCTCGACCCTCAAATTCTTCTCTATCTTTAAGAGTCTCATGGTTTTTTTCTTGGTCTATTAGTATAGAATCCTCTTTTTAAAAATATTTATTTGAGGGGTGCCTGGGTGGCTCAGTGGGTTGGGCCTCTGCCTTCGGCTCAGGTCATGATCTCAGGGTCCTGGGATCGAGCCCCACGTCGGGCTCTCTGCTCAGCGGGGAGCCTGCTTCCCCCCCCCTCTCTCTCTGCCTGCCTCTCTGCCTACTTGTGATCTTCCTCTCTGTCAAATAAATAAATAAAATCTTCAAAAAAATATATTTATTTGAGAGAGAGAGAGCAGGGAGAAGGGCAGAGGGAGAGGGACAAGCAGACTCCCCGCTGAGCAGGGAGCCCAACTCAGGGCTCCATCCTGTGACCCCGAGATCAAGACTTGAGCCGAAGGCAGACGCTTAACTGACTGAGCCACCCAGGCACCTGAGGTGAATCTTTTAACTGAAAGCGCCTATTGGGTGCAAATCAGGAAGAGTAAATCAAGACCCACGGTGAATTTCAGAACATCAGAGACAGATAAGTCTCTTGGAGATCTCAGGGGAGGGAAAAAACAGGTCATATATAAAGAATGAGAATGGGTTTTTGTAGAGCAGCAGCACTGGAGGATAGAAATCAGTGGAATTATGCTTTCTGTGTTGTTAGAGAAAATGATTTGATCATATGTTTTTATACGTAACCTGCTTTACCCAGGATTAGGTGTAGCTTGGTCAGAAACCCCAGAACTACAGTGGCTTGAAAAAATTCTGTTTCTTTCCCTCTTACGCAAAGGTCTCAGTAAACATCCCAAAGCACCAATGACACTCAGAGACCTAGGCTTTCCCTATTTCGTTTCTCTACGATGCACGGCCTTGACTCGTGGTACAAGATGATGGCATTCGTGTTCCAGGCAGCGGTGTGGAAGGGAGGTTGATAAAGAAGAATCCCAAGAGTTCCTGTGAACTCCTCTCCCGGATGATTCCGGGAAGCTGCCATCTGACATTTCTTAGATTTGCTGCCCATACTTGCTCACAAGGTAGGCTGGGCAGTGCAGTCTTCGTTTTGGGCAGCCCGTGACCAGCTCCATATTTTATTACTAAGGGAGAAGAGACTACTAATAGGTTTCGTCACCCCGGCTGAGGTTTTAATGAAGTGTGAGGTCAGAACAGAGACACTTTTCAGATACGCAAGGCCTCAGAAAATTCACCCTTCCTGCCCTCTTCCTTAGGAAGGTTTAGGGATTAAGCCATCAAACCCAGGGAGTAAGGCAGGATAGAGGATGGGTACGCAACAAAACCATGGTCCTAACTCTTGAGAGGAGTGAGCGGAAGCCCCAGGATGGAGACTCTGCCGTAGATGTTCAGGACGATCGTCTAGAGGGGAGCAGAATGGAGGAAGGGTGCAGGGAAATAGGGGAACCTTAGAAAGGGACACAAGCGAAGGGCAAGGAGATGTGATTATGGCGGAAATACAAACAAAAAACTAGAATACAAAGAGAACGACAATTTCAAACTCTAGGATAGAAAAACTTGTATAAGAGACTTTGTTCCAAATATGAAGCAACCGATTCGGGTGGTGAGTGCACTTCCAGAAAAAAGAGAGGAAGACATTCCAAACAGGGGAGTGAGGAATCGGAAGTCATCAGGGGGATGCGGTGAAGAAGGAACTGGCTGTAATTTACTTTCCCAATAAGAAAAAAAAGGAGAGGAAATCATAAAGGACAGAAAACATTCACACAAAAAAGAAAATGACAGGTGTTGTGTCATTATGAAACGAGCTAAACTGCCGCATAATTTTGAATGCAAGAAAAGAAAATCTATGAATGTTCTCTAGTGTCACAATGGTCAAGCCATAGAAATTGCTAAGAAGAAAATGTAATCATAGCACATACTTTGGTTCAATACCTTATAAAACTGACTGACTTATTCATAATAGTGTGAATGCTATTAATTCATCTTTAACTTTTAGTGCCAATTTGGATGCAAAGCACAGAAAATGATGTTAACAAAAGGAATATAAATATTGTCAACCTGTACAGCTAGTAAAAGTAAAATTACAGTGGGCAGAATTTGGAGGAAGAAGGAGAAAGAAAAGTGAAAGGGAGACTTTCAAGTTTGAGAGTCAAGAGAATTTCTGTAATTGGGGGCCTGGGACACTCAGTTTGTTAAACATCTGACTTTGACTCTGGTCATGTTCTCGGGGTCCCGGGATGGAGCCTTCACCCTCTACCTCTGCCTCTCTGTCTCTCATGAATGAATAAATAAAATCTTTGAAAAATTAGGAAAAAAGATCGATCTCTTCATTCAACTCTAACATTCTTGTTTTATTTCTATTTATTCTTTCTTCTTTTGTCCATTCTGTTTCTAGTAGAATCCTTTTTTCTACTAGTTGGATGTTAGTCCTGATTTGAGGCTGAGGTTTCTATTGCTTTCACCATTTTTCTTTTAAAATCTGTCCTATGTCCAATCCTTCTACTGAGTTAAAAGGGGGCAATCATGTTTTAAGTTCTGAGAGCTTTCTTGCTTCCTCATTGTACATAGTATCCTGTTCTTGCCTACCAATTTCTTCTTGATTCACTCTGTAGTAGTTTTCTATCAGTGTGTGTTGGTAACATCCCCCAAACTTAGTGGTTAAGAACAAGAACTTTTTTTTAAACTCACTGTTGTCATAAGCCAGGCATCCAGGAGCTACTTAGCTGAGCTGTTCTGGCTTGGGGACTCTCACAAGGATGCAAGCTCACACACATGACTACGAGCGGGATTCCGGAGATCCGCTCCCAAGTTCATTCACGTGATTGCCAACAAATCTCTCTGTTCCTTCCCACGTGGACCTCTTTCACAAGCTGCCTCTGGAGGACTGAGTATTGATTCGGAGGGTAGGGAGGGAGAAACAAATGCAAAACGGAAGCCCCAGGCTTTCTGTAGTTTTTCAGCTAACATTGGAAGCGGACGGCCATCGCTCCCACCATATTCTGTTTGCTCTCTACAGAGGGTTCACTAAGCTCAGGTCACACTCAAGAGGAGACAATTAAGGGGAAGCGTATCCAAAAGATGTGGACATATCCTTACAACAAACACGTTCTCTAGGACGCTGATTCCTTTGTTTCTAAATTGCCTCCCAAGTCACTCCCTCTTCTTTCCCCGAGCTCTTCGCTGGTTCCGCTGCAGGCTTTCCTCCATACTGAGAAATGAACAGTTGTTCATGTCAGTGCTCAAATGAGAAAATGTGAAGGTTGGCTGGGCTTGAGCGCAGAGGATTGGGGACTGACAGATTTTAGGGTGAATCGCCAGGGAACTGGCTTGTCCCTAAACCCCAAATGACAAGGTCATTCTGCGGAGACACACTCCCCAAAATAACTGCCTTAGTTCTTCCTATACCAAGAGTTCAAATATTTTAGGAAAGTCTCTGTTCAAAGTTTTGCTTGGAACTAAATTCTTGGCCACCAACTCTTCAGGGAGGGAAGGGAAGTAAAGAGACTGACTCATCTCTGCACAGATTTTCAGCTAATCCTCAACCTTCCCATGTCCAGGTCTGGCCTCATGGAGATGGCAGTGCAAGGGTTTGGCAAGGAGCCCATTCTCTTCCTCTCCCCAGGACACAGAATGAGAGTCCTGGAGTTATTGCTAACTAGCATCGTAATCTTAGCAAAGAATTTTCCTACACTTGTCTCATTTACAAAATCAGAGGACTGGACTAATTGAACTTTCAGTTTCCTTACAATTATGGCAATCAAATTCAGCCAGGATTGGAAACTTTCCTGACAGCTTTATTTCATACATTTTGAAATATAAAAAATCTAGTACATGGTAAAGAAAAAAAATGAAATAAAATGAATTCAATCTGAGAATATATAGGAAAGGTAAGAACAAGCTTCCAAAAAATGGATGGGTCTGAATTTTCTTCAAATGTTGCAAGAAACCTCCCTATTCCTGTTGGTAGAACTCTGTGTGATAAATGTTGAAACAAATGAAGAGTGTTTTCCCCCAAAGAAGCAGTTTTTAGGGTATTTCAGTCATTTAGAAGGAAAATATGAAGCTGAGCAACACCATCATTTTCTTTCAAAGTTATAACTTGGTCTTCTGGGTTTGACAAGATTCTGGGAAAAGTAGTTCTGGGTAACCTACTTCAGTGATATTAAACAAGCCATTTCCTGACAATTTATACTTTGGAAATCCTCTCAGCAACTAATCTAATGCTTTGATGGACTTTTAGCTTCTACATGTGAAGTTCAAGTTTGTCCTCTAAATTATGAGTAATGAAAAATCACTCAGGAGGGCACCTGGCTGGCTCAGTCAGGGGAGCATGTGACTCTTGACCTCAGGGTCATGAGTCTGGGCCCCACATTGGATGTGGAGATTGCTTAAATAAACCAAACTTTTAAAAAAAAGGAAAAGTAAGGAAAAATCTCCTAAATATTTTATAATTTTGCTTCCTAGTTCTACTTCACATTAATCTTATTGTAAAGCAATATCAGTATGGTGATTTGGGTTGATGGATACATCACGCTACACTTGGAAATAAGTAGGGGAAAGGAGTGAAGTCGTGAAGTCGATGTCACAGTGACATTTTTAGCTCAGGTACAACAAAACCCTTGACAGTAAGAGAGATCTCAAGACCTACTCATTGGTCCGAAACAAGTTCAAGACTCAGGAAAAGCATGGCTGGTTATGGATAAAGTTATATGCACCCCGGCATTTATATTGTACTGAACTCTGCATAGAATCCTTTTAAGGATTCTTCACAGTAGAAGTCAGACAAAAACGAGACTGAATTTCAGAACAGACCTCTGTGCTCCTCCCCACCTTCCCTAGGGCATGTCCTCTCTCCCTCCCCTAAACCTCCTCTGAGAAGGGCCCTGTGGCTCTCAAGGACTCATGGGAGAAGCAGGCATAGAGAAAGGTCAGAGGGCTTGGCAAGAGGGAGACGAAGAAAGGGACTTGCTGACTGCCAGCAGTGTGCTGGACGCTTAGACTCACGGAGAGAAGGAGGAAAGATTTCAAGTGGGCCTTCCAGAGTAACCAGCCCTGCTTTAATAGGGAAATAAAGAAAACAAGCATCTCAGACTAAAGACCTGTACTGGGGTGGGGAGGGGGAACGAAATCATCAGGGCAAGCTGACTGGGTTATAGCTAAAATCCCAATGGCGAACACAGTGAACTGTGGCTAGAGGAAAGTTCAACAGAACAAGCACGAAACAAGACAATGGTGGCCCCGCGCACACACGCGCACGCACACGAACATACGCACACATACACACGCACGCCCACCCACATACACACGTGCATACACACACACGTGCACACACCAATCAGGAAGTCCTGGGAAATAAGCTTAAATTCATCTTGCGTTCTGTGGTTTTCGCTGACCGGCCCACACAGAATCTGTCGCATTCCCCCCGTGTCACTCCAGCTTGGGCACCTACCTTTGTTTTGGCCCTGGTCACACTGAGCGGCAGTCGCCTGCCTGTATGTTTGCCTTTCCCATTTGCTTGTGATTTTTCTCAGGAAATACTTCATCTTTGAATCCCCTGATCTTGCGCTGTGTAGGACCTGACGTAGGTTCTCAGTAAATGACTTGAAATTTGAGCTTCAGCAAGGGTCAGATACCAGTTCTAACAATTTCTGAGAATCTTCGTTTACAGGAAATTAGGATACAACTATCGCAGGAAGGGTGCTGGGTTACCTGGAGCCGGTTTAAGTTTACTAGAATACCAGGAAGCTCATGGCCCCGCTAGAGGTATTTCCGGGCTCTCTTAATCCAGAGTGAATGGACCCTCAAAGGTTGAGGGGAACGAATGGACCCTCAAACGTCAGAAACTTCAGAATCATCCCAGCACTGAACAGAGTACAAGCATTTTACTCAGAAGTTTGCACAGAATATGGGGGGGGGGTCTCCACTTTACCACTAGACTGCCTACTTGTTCCCTTGTCTAGGAGGGTCAAGAAACCTTTAAAATATACCCAAAAAACTTTACCTCTGAAAAGCCCATGGAATAGCAGGCAAGGAAAGAAAGCTCAACCAGGCCCAGGATATGTGCCTTCTGGTTGCAAGATGTTTGTTCTCTCTGCACAACAACACAAATACACATGCACACACAGACATGCACGTGCACAGCTCTGTAACCACTACAGAGTGTTGTGATGGTTTCAGGTGGCCATGAGAAAACTGAGGTTAGGAGCTCTTTCATAATACTTTTCTAGGGGTGCCTGGGTGGCTCTGTGGGTTGAAGCCTCTGCCTTCAGCTCAGGTCATGATCTCAGGGTCCTGGGATAGGGCCCCAATCGGGCTCTGTGCTTGGCGGGGAGTCTGCTTCCCGCCCCCCCACCCCATGCCTGCCTCTCTGCCTACTTGTAATATCTGTCTGTCAAAGAAATCAATAAAATCTTTTAAAAAACATTACTTTTCTAGTATCCTCCACAATGCCCACAGAACACATTGGAGGCAATCTATTTCATTCCTTTGTTTGTGGGGTCCCACATATGGTCATACTAAATTCAGATGTGCCAGGAATTCTCTGAAACTCTCTTTTGTCCCTATCCCCCTCCACATCCTGACGTAGTCGGTGGGAAGGAGAGAACTAGACACTAGATTTAATTCAATCCAATAAATTCATCCCCATTCATAATCCGAACTGTCTCTTTGAGTTGGATGCTGGTGGAAAGCCTATTGTCCTGCTGTGGATTCAACCTAAAATAGAATTTCAAGTGAGCAATGACTTCTCAGTTCTAACAAGTATTAGCCCTTGCCCTCAAGTCTAGCAACAGTAAGGAAATGAAATCTGCAGAGATGGACCTCTATTGATGTATTGCAAAAATACATTACCTGTGTTGTGTTTTCATTCACTCATTTACACATACTGAGCCCCTGCTGTGTGATCCACCTCTCCTAGATTCAGACAATACATAAATATACAAGGCCAACAAAGTTCTTCTCCAGAGAAGACCACGGTCAGTGAGAAAGAGACAAACAAACAAACAAACAAACCCCTCAGTATAGTGCAGGAAGTCCCAGACAACGATTGGTCCCAAGGATGTAATGCTCAGAGACAGCATGTGATAGAAATACAGCATGTTTGATCTAGGAATGCCTTTAAGTTCCTCTAGTCTGGTGATTCTCAGCACTAACCCCTATCAGAATCATTCATCACTCAGGAATTGTAAAATTGTAAAATCAGACATATTCCCTCTACCCCAGATACTGAGTCAGAATATCTGGGGACTTGACCCAAAGATTTCATGTTTTATAACACTTCTCAGATGATCATGATGTCAATCCACAGCCTCGTGTTTGGGAATCACTGACCTGGTCCAGAGGTTTTCAATGTTTGGGTTTTTTTTTGTTTTTGTTTTTGTTTTTAGATCTAGAAACTGTTTGATGATAAAAAGAGAAGAAACGTTCTTCCCACTCTTGGGCACAACAGCAATGAGTCCACATGTTCCTAAGAGCCACACGCTGTAAGCAACCCGGATGTCCGTCAGCAGCAGAGTGACGAAAGAAAGTGCGATGTGTTCGTAGAACAGAATACTGAAGTAGTACTTAGCAGTGAAAAAGAACGAACTTCTCTACAGGAAATGACTTGGATAAATGTCACAGATATTATGTGGAGCAAAAGAAGTCAGATACAAATGAGTTGATTTATTCCTTATCTATTAAACTCAAAACCAAGTCGAACAAAGCTATGAAAATGCCCGCGGGAACAGTAGCTACCTTGGGGGCACTGGGCAGGAAGCAGGGCCGGGGCCAAATGAGAACAAAACGTTCGGGATCTTGAGCTGAGTGGCAGTTCGAGGGCTGTGCGCATTTTGTCAAAAGGCATTGAGGTGTACACTTAAGTCTGCAGACCCTGCTGTACGGAGCTTCTGCAGGAAAAGTGGACACGGTCTCCTCCCAAGGAAGCAGGAGCGAGTGCAGCAGAGACCGTGGGCGTGCTCGGCCTGGAGCTCAATAAACAGATCCTTCCCTGGTCAGATGAAGGCACCGACTTCCAGAGAAGGAGTGCGCCTCAGAGTCACGGCAGGGCAGAACCAGGAGAGAGAATGAATCTGCCAGAAGTAACTACATCAGAAATCCATTAGACATAAAATGAAAAAAAAAAACCTGCCGTGATTGCTGCCATGACCTAAAATAAGGCGAGATGGGAGGGAAGAAGGCCAGGTCAGAATGTTCCCTTCTGAGCATCTATTCATTCCCTGGATCACCTCTGTCTTCCTCCGTGCTATTCGCACTGTAACAAAGCCTCATTCATTCAGTTGCCGCTAATTGGGAAATAATAATAATTTAGATAGATGCTCGACTGAAGTTACCTATTACTCAGCAACTCTTTCTTCAGAGATTGGACACATTAACAGTAAAAACACAATCAGGGGCAGTATGTGGGCAATGCTTAAAAAAAAAAAAAAAGGTTTCAAGTCGCACCAAGCACATTAGGAATGCGTGACAAAGCCCTGTTATCCTTCAAGTCCGGGTTTAAATAGTGCCAGTCTCCGGCGGCTTTCGCGGACGCGGCACACGAACTGACAGCTATCTTGCCCATATCCCTCGGCAACTGGAACCTACCTCCACCAAAACATTGGTCTCGTTAGCATCTAAGAATTGGTTTCATCCTTCACCTCCCCGGCTGGACTGTGAGCTCTGGGAAACCCTTGGTCGCTCAGTGAACAGAGAGGGACTAGCAGGTGGGACTAGAACGAAGGCCGCATCTGGGGGTCGGAGTATCTGAATATGAACTCAAGATGAGCGTGGAGACCCGATTCCAAACCCCTGTCTACAGTCCTAGTTTTGGGGGCGCCCGGGTGGCTCAGCCAGTTAAGTGTCTGCCTTTGGCTCAGGTCGTGATCCCAGAGGCCTGGGATCGAGCCCCACGTCAGGATCTCTGCTCAGGCATCAGGCTCCCTGCCTGTTCCTCCTTCATGTGCTTGCTCTCTTGTACTCTGCCAAATAAATAATATATTTTTGAATAAATAAAATAAAATAAAATCCCAACTCAGTCAGTGGGGCATCCAACTTTGGGTGTGAGTTTGAGCTCTGCATTGGGTGCAACGATCCCTTAAAATCCTAAAAATAAAAAATAAAATCCCAGCTTTTGGGGGGCATAAAAAAGCTATAACAGAGTGTCAGAAAATAGTTAAGTAGCTCCTGATGGCTAGAATATAGGGCAAAGGCGGAGTGGGGAGGAAGGAAGACGTGGACCGCGTTGAGGTACTAAAGGTCCGCGACAGGAAGGTTAGCAAACGTCTTGTGAGGACTTCATCAAGTAGCACATGGAGAGCCACTGGAAGATTCTGAAGAAGAGACTGAAATGGATTTCTGTTGAAAAGCTTTCCTCTGGCTAACTGTGAAACGAGGACGTGTAGCATGTGCACAAACAGGCCAGTAGTGGCCCCGGGAGTGGTGACTGGGGACAGGAAGGTGGATCCCAGGACATCTAGGACACAGAGCCACGGAGGCGGCATTTCTGCCTTGCGCAGTGCGGCTAGAGGCTAACCGTTCAGTTACCCGGCCGTTCCTTACACTACACACGTGCAGGCCAAGTGTTTACTAGAGAAAAATGTCTAATGATGAAGCAGGCGGGGCCCCTGTCTGGCTCAGTCAGTAGAACATGCTCTTGTGCTCTAGGTCGTGAATTCAAGCTCCATGTGGAGCATAGAGCTGACCTTTTTTTTTTTTAAGATGTTCTTAGGTATTCATCTGAGACAGAGAGAATGACAGAGAGCACGAGCAGAGGGGAGGGGCGCTTCGAGGAGCTTACATTGTAGTTTTGGGGGTTTTTTTTTCAGTGTTACAAGATTCATTGTTTATGCAGCACACCCAGTGCTCCACGCAATCCGTGTCCTCCATTATACCCACCACCAGGCTCCCCCATTCCCTGCCCCCCTCTCCTCCAAAAGCTCAGTTTGATTCTCAGGGTCTACAGTCTCTCATGCTCCGTCTCCCCCTCCGATTTCCCCCAACTCACTTTTCCTTTCCTTCTCCTAATGTCCTCCGTGTTATTCCTTATGCTCCACAAGTAAGTAAAACCGTATGATAATGGACTCTCTCTGCTTGACTTATTTCACTCAGCATCATCTCTTCCAGTCCCGTCCATGTTGCTACAAAAGTTGGGTATTCATCCTTTCTGATGGAGGCATCATACTCCATAGTTATATGGACCACATCTTCCTTATCCATTCGTCTGTTGAAGGGCATCTCAGCATTTTCCACAGTTTGGTTATTTTGGACACTGCTACTGTAAACATTGGGGTACAGATGGCCCTTCTTTTCACTACATCTGTATCTTTGGGGTCAATACCCAGTAGTGCAATGGCAGGGTCATAGGGTAGCTCTATTTTTAATTTCATAAGGAATCTCCACCCTGTTTTCCAAAGTGGCTGCACCAACTTGCATTCCCACCAACAGTGTAAGAGGGTTCCCCTTTCTCCACATCCTCTCCAACACATGTTGTTTCCTGTCTTGCTAATTTTGGCCATTCTAACTGGTGTAAGGTGGTATCTCACTGTGGTTTTGATTTGAATCTCCCTGATGACTAGTGATGATGAACATTTTTTCATGTGTAGCCATCTGTATGTCTTCATTGGAGAAGTGTCTGTTAATGTCTTCTGCCCATTTTTTGATGTGATTATCTGTTTTGTGTGTGTTAAATTTGAGGAGTTTTTTTTATAGATCTTGGATATCAGCCCTTTGTCTGTACTGTCATTTGCGAATATCTTCTCCCATTCCGTGGGTTGCCTCTTTGTTTTGTTGACTGTTTCCTTTGCTGTGCAGAAGCTTTTTACTTGATTAAGTCCCAATAATTCATTTTTGTTTTTGTTTCCCTTGCCTTTAAAGACATGTCTTGAAAGAAGTTGCTGTGGCTGATGTCGAAGAGGTTACTGCCTATGTTCTCCTCTAGGATTCTGATAGATTCCTGCCTCACATTGAGGTCTTTCATCCATTTCGAGTTTATCTGTGTGAATGGTGTGAGAGAATGGTCGAGTTTCATTCTTCTATACATAGCTGTCCAATTTTCCCATGTGGAGCTTACGTTTTAAAAAATAAATAAAAGGATGGGACACCTGGGAGGCTCAGTCGATTAAGCGTCTGCCTTCAGCTCAGGTGATGGGATCAAGCCCCATGTCGGGCTCCCTGCACAGCAGGGAGTCTGCTTCTCTCTCTTTTGATCCCCCTGCTTGTGTGTGCTCTCTCTCTTTCTCACAGAGATACACACACACACACACACACACACACACAAATAAATAATAAAAAAATATATTTAGAACAATTAAAGGGCTTCCTAGCTGGCTCAGCCAGAAGAACACATGACCTTGATCTTGTGCTTATGAGTTCAAGCCCCACACTGGGTGGAAAGTTTACTTATAATATAAAATATTTTAAAATAAAAAATAAAATAAATAAATGACAAACCCAGGGACTGGGGTTTGTCTCTGTTACCAGTTCACCCTTTAGCTTCGACCCCATCTGCCCAAGGACAGAGCCCCTTTCGGACCCTGACCTCCCCCACTAATCAGAAGATCAGATCCTGAACGTCGCATCTTTAAACAATCAGAGCACCTGCCAGACGACCAGTACCGCCCCCTCGCAGCACCACTCGGCTCCGAGCCAGGCCTCCCGTGCTCCACGCTGGACATACACAGATGCCCTCGAGAGTTTCCAGGCTGCTCAAAGGTGGGGGTACGTGGGTAAACCACCAAGATATGGTGCAAGCGCAGGCAGTTCTTACTCACCCACCCAGGCCTTGGTGTGTTCGTCGACCCATACAACAAACCTACTTGCAGTATCAACCTGTTCCGTGCTGTTTTACGCCCTGGGGGGTAGAAGTACATGGCGTCATACAGCTCAGGCCCTGTATTGAGAGGCTCTCAGTTCCCTGGTCCCACGGACCCCATCCCTGACTTCCTTCATTTTCCACATGTCCACATTTGAGTTCCCAGTGAGCTTTGTGGCTAAGCCTTTCTGAGATCCATATTGCACATCTAAGATCCACTGTTTCTGACATCACAGCTCAGGCTGATGTAAGATGACACAAGGCAAAAATTTTCATGGAAATCTGACATCAGAGCTCTGGGATTCTTATTCCCTCTAGAAGACCTGGATCTCTCAGGGGGAGCATTTCTCCCTCAGATTCTTCTGCTATAGAAACATCTGAGAAATCTGTGTACCTTTCCAGTATATCTGAGGAGCCTTTCCTCAGATATACTCTACGGGCTCTGACTTTTTTTGGAGTCTATAGACCCCTTTGAAGGTCTACAGCATTTTCAATTGGGAAACCCTCCAAAACAAGATTGGATTTCAGGACCTGTGGACAGTGATGACTGGTACAGATTTGTGGTCTCCAGAATGGAGTCCCTGTCGGGCCCTTTGATTTTACTCATGTCACTAAACAATTAGGATTCAGTACATTTTCCTGATCTACTCTACTCAACTCCAGAAATCTGGTGCTATTTTTACCTTAAAATTAAACTTGACTTAGATGTCTCAGAGAAATATCACGATCTAGGAACAGAAGGGAGGCATCTTCCAGAACATTACATTACACTCCCTCAGTTCCAGCATACTCCATGGGGATCTCTAAGCACCCCAAACTAACGGTTGACTTGGACCATGATAGGTATTCAGAAAACACATGAAGAATGTCATCTTATAATGTGGTCAATCTTGTTTCATTCATGTAGCTTCAGTGAAAAGTCAGTACACACTGAACTGAACTCAAAAGCCAACACAAGGAACACAGGAGCGGATGCTAGGGTAGAGTCAGCCTGGACAAGCCAATCATAGCCTTAGCCACGATTTGTCCAAGGCTTCCCATGAGCCAAGCACAATTTCTTGTTTCATCCTCACAACAACCTTGGCACATTGGTGGTCTTATTAGTATTATTATTATCACCATCAATTTATGCAGAAGGAATGTGAGGCCTGTTGAGGGGAGGTGACTTGCCTGCGTTCACACAGCAGCTAAGCCGCGGAGCTCTAATTTGCATCCAGGTCTGTCTGACTCCGGAGGATCGTCACCACTATGACTCATGGTCTCTTAGCAAGAAAGCCAGCTTTTTATATGTTCAAAACCAAAGTCAGTGCAATTCAAGAGTTCAAGCAGCAAAATCCAGTTCGAAGATGCTCGCGGGATAAGGTGGGGAGCCATAAGACTATCAGACGGTGGGCGGGGAGGTGGTTTCTGTGATCAACGGGACGATGGAAAGATGAAGCAGACGCTGAGAGAGGACAACGACAGTCTGTCTGACTGTGGCTGATGCGGTCCCAGGACTTCCGACTTTGCCATTCCCAGTGCCTTTTACTTTCTTCTTTTAAGATTTTGTTTATTTGGGGCGCCTGGGTGGCTCAGTGGGTTAAAGCCTCTGCCTTCGGCTCAGGTCATGATCCCAGGGTTTTGGGATCGAGCCCTGCATCGGGCTCTCTGCTCAGCAGGGAGCCTGCTTCCTCCTCTCTCTCTGCCTGCCACTCTGCCTACTTGTGATCTCTCTCTCTGTGTCAAATAAATAAATAAAATCTTTTTTTAAAAAAATAAATAAATAATTTTTTTAAAAAATTCTGTTTATTTATTTGACAGGCAGAGATCACAAGTAGGCAGAGAGGCAGGCAGAGGGGAGGCAAGCAGGCTCCCCACTGAGCAGGGAGCCCGACACAGAGCTCGATCCCAGAACCCCTGCATCATGATCTGAGCCGAAGGCAGAGGCTTAACCCACTGAGCCACCCAGGCACCTCCCCAGTTCCTTTTAGCTGGGCCTACTTGTCCTTCAACCTGCAAGTTTAGCCCCATTCAGCTTCTTCTCGAGTCTTCTGGACAAAGGAAAGACAACGCACTTGCCCCTCTCCCCACCTCCTTCCAGGGGAACACTTTGGCATCATGCCACGTGCTGACCGTGGGTCCCTGGGTTGCTGCTTCCTGTCCCTCTCTCCAACATTCAGGAAGCACTGCTCTTCTCACCCAGTGGACCATTTAAGTTCCCAGGACAGGGTTGTCCCCCTGCTCCCTGGTGCTCTGTCTGGTCTTACTGAATGGCTACCTCAGGACTGCTGCCACCCCCTAAATCCTGCCCAGAGGTGGCTAGCCCTGCCTGGCTCTTCACAGGGCCTCTGCTTGTCCTGGGTGGGGTCCACAGATGGATATCCGAAATATTCAGTTGTTTGACTCCCAAGTTTCCCTCCTGCCCAAAGGACCCCAGTCTGGCTCCTCTTAAACACACCAGAGCCAACCACTGGAAGCTGAGCTGCACACCCATGGCATTCGTTCACAGCTGATGTCTACACCAGGTCATTTTCCCCAGGGTCTGTCCAGTTGTAAAGGATGACTCTGCTGTGGGGTCCCAAATGCCTTCTTTTTTCACACATGCCTAGTGCCTTACTCTTCAGTTTGGATAAGATCAAAGAAAACTGTCTCTCACTGGGGGAATCTGAGAAGTAAGGGGTATTAGTGCTGGAAAGAAGTGTAGACAAGATTGTCAAGCATCTAATATTATAGATGGCCGAAACTAAGGCATGAACAGATGCCCCAGGCCAAGGCACCTCAGAACTGGCCCCTCTCGGGTATGTGGATTGTGACTAGGTGGCTAACTTCAAAGTCCCCAGCTCCTTCCCAGAGCAGAGTGGGTTTACGTCTCAGAACTGGAGCACTCGTTGTCTGATTTCACATCTATTACTCCAATCACTGGCCCTTGATGAGGTCAGGACTTGAGAAGACCACAGGATAAGGCAAAGAGAAAGGGCCAGGCCCAAGCGTGCGACCTTGTGTAATTGCTGTCTGCCAAACGAGGATTTCGACAAAGTCAGGTGCTCAGTACAAAGTAAGCAAGAGGCAACGTTAGTACAAGGGCCACTGAGAGGGATGGGCAAGTAACCTTGAAGCAGATTCCATCATTAGGAAAGCCAGACTTGGTCATGGGAGAGGGCCTACGTCATTGAGAAAAGCAAACAGGAAATGGATTATGAAAAGCGAAAAGTCATACAACTGTTTGAAAATTCGGAGTCAGATATTTATGATCTATGTGAGTTAAATGCTGGGGAGAGAATGATCAGTCCTTGATTAGCTATTGTAAAGAAAGCAGGCTCCAGAGTCACACTGCCTGGTCTTGAGTCTTGGCTTGGGAAAGGGATTAAACTCCCTGGGCCCCATTTTACTCATATTTGAAGCAGGGATAATAATGACAATAATAGCAGTAGTAATAATAATAATAATAATAGAAGGAGGAGGAGGAAGAGGAGGAGGAGGAGAATAATGTAGGATAAGTTACCAAGATTCAATAAATTAATAGACTCACCAGCCTAATACAACATCTAATGCTTATTAGGAGCCCACTTAATATTAGGACTGTACCCCTAAATGATAGCTAACGGTCTCCAAAGATTCCTTTTCATGCCAAAGACGGGACAATATCCCACAGTTTTAAGAAGACAACAGACCCCCTAGGTCAATATGAAATCAATAATCATCACAAGTACACTCTCCACATAAAACCTCCTCCAGGCACCTGGAGGACTCAGTAGGTTAAGTGTCTGTCTTCCGCTCTGGTCATGATCTCAGGGTCCTGGGATTGAGCCCCACATCAGGCTCTCTGCTCAGCAGGGAGCCTGCTTCCCCCCCCCCTCTCTGCATGCCTCTCTGCCTGCCTCTCTGCCTACTTGTGATCTCTCTCTCTCTCTGTTAAATAAATAAATTTTTAAAAATCTTTTTAAAAATAAAAAAAAATAAAGATGAGATGAGGGGACACCTGAGTGGCTCAGTCATTTGGCATCTGCCTTCAGCTCGGATCATGATCCCAGGGTCCTGGGATCGAGCCCTACATTGGGCTCCCTGCTCAGCGGGAAGCCTGCCTCTCCCTCTCCCCCTGCTTGTGTTCACTCTCGTGCTATCTCTCTCTCTCTCTCTCTCTGCCAAATAAATAAATAAATAATCTTTAAAAAATAAAAATAAAGATGAGATGAGATGAGACAATGAGGTGATCCTCAGTTATCCAGGTTGGCCTGATATAATCACAAATGGTTCTAAAAGTGGGAGAGGGAGGGACGGGTCTGACTGGCTCAGTCGGAGGACCATGTGACTCTTGATCTCAGAGTCCTGAGTTCAAGCCCCACATCGGGTATAGAGATTATTAAAAGAAATAAACTTTAAAAAGGTGGAAGAGAGAGGAAGAAGCAACCAGAGTGATTCCAATATGAAGACTTGACTCTCCTTTGCCGGCTTTGAAGTTGGAGGAAGGGCGCCATGAGCCAAGGAAGGCAGACAACCTCTAGAAGCTGGAAGAGGCCGCAGGAGGGATTCTCCCTAGAGCCTCCAGAAGGACCATGGCCCTGCTGACATTTATATTCTTAGCTCAGTGATACTACTGATCTCCAGAATGGTAAGACAATAAATTTGTATTGTTTAAGCCACGTTGTAGTGGTGTGTTACAGTAGCAATGCGCAACCAACACACCGTGCTGCTACTTATTGATAAGTAAGGATAGGAGTGTCTGATGAAGACAGTCCTGGTTAATTACGAAACCAAGGCAGCTGAAAGTGTAGATGCACACGTTCAGTGGGAAACCACCACGGAGGAGGGCCAGCCCCAGCCCTGGGAGGTCAGAGCCAAAGCAGGGTAAAGGGACACAATCCATAGCCCAATCCAGACTCCATAATGACAGCCCGGTTCTCCAGTCACTTTGAAGTTTCTCATAGGTTTCAGCCTAAGCCCGTTCTCCTCAAGCCAGCAGGATGCTCTGTGGAGTCGCCAAGTCGAGCCTTTTACTTTGGGGTCGGAACTCTCCCGTTGACCAACAGTGACGTGAAAGAGCAGGTCTCTGTGCCTCATGAGGTCACTTGAATAAGACAAGCTCAGAGACCAGAAAGTTCTGCGCGTCAGCATCCCTCAGGAGGAGGGTTCTGCTAAACGCGGCACATTTCCGTCCCAGTTATAGACACAGGAAACTAAGGAAGCTGAGAAAAGACTTCATTTAGAATACAAAGTTAAAAGGAAAAAAATCAAAATAGAAAATGTGCCAAAAAGGAAAGGATAGAAAATGAATGGAAACAAACAAGAGCAAAATTTAACAAGTCCGTTTAGGAGCCATTAGATGCTTGTTCCCGTCACTGCAGGATCTTGAAGCTGATTGCATTAAAATATCCCTAAACTTTGAACGATCTCAGGTTTCCAGAATAATTCAGGCTTATGTTGACATCAATCCTATTTTTTCTAGCAGATATTTCAACCACCCCAAAGAATTCGTTGTCAGGGAGAGGAAAACCTCACTCTGAGGCGGCTGAGAACAGGGCTGCTGGGAAAATGGGCTGAGCAGTGCTCTCTGACTCTGCCAACTGCACAGGTGGCGGGAGCGACAGGCTGGATTTCCGCAGGGCGAGCACGAATTGACTTCTTCTAGAAGCCCTCCCTGCCGGCAGCACTCGAGCCCCCGCCAACCGCACATCCAGCAGCACCTTCTGGTGCGGTGGGAAAAGATGGGTTTTGAGCGGCGGGTGGGGGCGGGGGGGTGGGGGACACCGTGCGTGCCCGGGAGTCCGCGAGACTCACCCTGCTCTGAGCCGTTGCCTTTCTAGGTTAGCTAGCCACTTCCCACCTGCTACGACGGTCGCCCGAGGGCAGTGTCAAAGCCTGTGAGCTCCAGACTCAGGGGACTTGAAATGCATCGGAGGCAGTGAAGGTCAAGTGTGGAGAACAGTCACACACGCCGTCCCATAAAGAGAAAAATGGACATTCCTTGTTTACCTAGCAACTGTGGATTGACTATAATACCTTGGTTTTAGAGTTAAATCTGAGGTGATCCTGCCCCTCAATGCACCAAAGTGTGGTCCCAGGACCAGCAGCGCTGTCCCCACCCGAGAGACAGAGGGGCTGAATTTCAGCCCCAATCCAGCCCTGCTGCATCAGAACCTGCCTTTTAACAAGACTTTTAGGTGATTCGTGTACACATTGAACAGAAGAATAACTGGGCAAGTCTACTTCTCTCTTGCTGAAGATGGGGACACCGAGGTCCAGAGAGGGGAAGTGATCAGGTCAAGGTCACGAGGACAGGTTTTAATAGAGGCAGGACTGCAACTCCCAACCTGTGTTTTTCAGTTTGTTTGTTTGTTTGTTTGTTTTTTAAACTCATCCTTTTCTTCTTATTTGGTTTCCAGAGTTGTTTTGTTTTGTTTTGTTTTTAAGATTTTATTTATTTGAGAGAGAGAGAGCGAGCAAGCAAGAGCATGAGCAGGGAAAAAGGAGAGGGAGAAGCAGGCTCCCCGCTGAGCAGAGAGCCCGACGCGGGGCTCGATCCCAAGACCCTGGGATCATGACCTGCGCCGAAGGCAGACGCTTAACTGACTGAGCCACCCAGGCACCCAGGCTTCCAAACTTTTTAAAAGAACATTTGATCGTTTTAAAAGAGAATTCTTCCAAAATATGTTACACATGACCTCATCTTCAGAAAAATCTAAAGCAAATGGAACTTTCCCTGATGACTCAAAGTCCCCAACCCTGTTTGACTCTGCAGTTTTTAAACTTCCTCTGTCTCCTGTGACTATCAGCCATGGTATGGAACGTAGTGCCGTGATAAGCTATACAAAGCCTGGGCTTCGCAGTCCTACAGACCTGGGTTCAAATCTGCATTCTGCCACTTGCAGGCTGTGCTACCTCGGCTAAGTCATTTAACTTCTCTGTGTCAAATTCTCTTCACCTGTGGAATGGAGCTAACAATACTCCATAGGGATACTGTAAGGAGTCAGTAAGATAGCACGCAGAGCCCTTACTTAGCACAAGGCTTAATGTGGAACGAAAAGTCAGCAAACTTGAGCTCTCATGCCTCGTACAACGAACTCCGGTTAGCAGCCCCGCAAAGCCTACTGGTGAGCAGCACAGCCTGGCACCGTCATTGCCCTTGAAGCTATGTAGATGTACAGGCTTTTTCTTTTTTCCTTCCAATTCCTCAGCTTCTGCTCTGGATGAATGAGGTCAGCAGACAGTAACCTTCACAATCTCTGCAGTGGGAACCCCAGTAGAAATGAAACAAGAGCTGTGTTTGGAATCACCTCCTGGGCACCTGAGTCTGTCAGAGCTTGTTTCCTCCCCCACACAGCAGCAGCCGCTCAGTCTGCCTCAGAGGCTGTAGGGCCGAAAACAAAATCATAGATAATGAGGGTGTATGTTGATTTAAGCACCAGAATCTTCAAATGCTAGAAATGAGAAGGCTCCTTAGGAATGATCTAGTTCAACCTACTCATTTTACAAATAAAGAAACTGAGGCCACAAGTATCAGAGCCAGAGGTAAAAAGTATCAGAGCCAGAGGTAAAAAACAGTAAAAGTGATCAGAGATAATAGCTACAACTCGAGTGCCTACTGTATACTGGGGGAGGAGGGAGGTGGATCTTATAACCCAATATCATTAAATCCTCATAATTTTCTTAGGTACTATTATCGATCCCTTTTTGTAAGTAGAGAAACTGAGGCACGGAGAGATTTAAAAACTAATCCAAGGGGCACCTGGATGGCTCAGTGGGTTTCAGCTCAGGTCGTGATGTCACGGTCATGAGATCGAGCCCCACATCAGGCTCCGCGCTCAGTACAGATTCTGCTCCCCCCGCCCTCAACTCTCTCTCTCTCTCTCTCAAATGAATAAATAAAAAATTTTTTTAAAGTACTAATTCCAGCCAACACTGCTAGAAAGTACAAGAGCCAGGATTTCAGTCTAGGCCTGACCCCTCCAAGCCTGTGATGTTTACATGCCCCCTGCCCCGCCGCCCCCATGCTCTACCACGCCACGCTTGGTGATCCGCAGACCAACACTGCAGAAAGAGGAAAGTCAGAGCTAGTGCCACTGCAGGCCGCAAAGTTGTGCTGTTCTCTGTGCTTTCGTTTGGGACTCCACGTTTGAGTTGCTGAGTTTCCTGAAAACTGACTTCATCCACTCAGGCTCAAGGCTGGCGCTTTGTTTCCTCGTTTAAGTTCTTGGCCAAGCCTTAAAGCTGTCGGTTGCCTGACATACTCCCTGAATTACAAGTATCTATTCCTAAGATGTCCACGTGCTGGAAGCTCCAGGTTGTGATTAACTTATTTGAATACAATTCCCTAGTTACTGTTACCCAGCCTTCCCCATAGGAGCTATAAAATCACAGTACACAGCCTCCTGCAATAATGCAGAGTATGAATAAGAACCCCAGAATGAGTGCCAAGAGAGCTGGTGCTACTGCTGCCACGGGACCTTGAGCAAATCACTGCCCCTCTCTGGGCGTCCTGTGCCTGCCACTGTGAACTCCCATTCCCCACCCAGTGTGGGCAAAGGGCCCCTCATCGGGGCCACGACTGACGTACGGGCTTCACTCTAACATAGCATGGAGCGCTCAGTGTTGTCAATGTTCATTTCCTGTTCCTTCTCTGCCTGTCGCCCTGTAGATTCCCTAGTGTTCCGGAGCATGTCATACTCATTTCTGCATCCCTGGGGCCCACAGTGTGCTCAGCACATAACTGGCACTAGGTAATGAGCTGTGAGCTCCCTTCTGCTTCTCACAGTTTCCGACGGCATTTTACCCTGAGTGATGGAGGAAAAAGGCAACTGAATTTCTCAAAAGCAGAACTGAATGTGTTGTGGTTATTTCTGTATGTAAAACTTACACAGCACTTCATAGGGGAAACCCTAACATAAATACACAGAGAGAAGCGGTCATGTTAACAGGGGATCTTAGGTCTCCAGAAGATGGAACGGGATCAGGGCGCCTGGTGGGCCCAGTTGCTGGACTATGTGACTCTGGATCTTGGGTTCACAAGTTCAAGCCACACATGGGGTACAGAGATTACGTAAATAAATGAAACTTTAAAAAAGACAGAGCTGGAATCAGTCTGTCATATTCAAGAGGACTGACCCCTCCTCATGGGAATGATTCCATTCATGTCACATCTTTTATTGCTAAAATAGGGGTAGAAGACAGGGCATAACACAATGATACTTTATGGAAGCTTCTGGCAAAGTTTATCATCCTTATTTCTTTTCGTGAATTGTGCAGAATTCCAAGGGGCAGGATCCACAGCACAAATTAGTGGGGTTAGAATTCAGCTTCTGTGTTCATCACTGCACTGAGTACATGGAAATCCCAAGATGAACAAGATTTACACTCCTGATGCTCAGGGTCAGTGGGAGCATGATGATTTTGACACAGAAACAGAATTCTAAGACTAGCATAGTAACTATTTATAACAATGAAAACAGGAGTGGTTGCATGGTTCAGTCAATTAAGCATCTGGCTTTTTTTTTTTAAGATTTTATTTATTTGAGACGGCGGTGGGGAGAACACAGAGGGAGAGGGAGAAGCAGACTCCGCACTGAGCAGAGAACCTGACATGGGGCTCAATGTCAGGACCATGGGATCATGACCTAAGCTGACGGCAGATACTTAACCTACTGAGCCACCCAGGTGCCCAAGCATCTGACTCGATTTCGGTTCAGGTCCTGATCTCAGGGTTGTGAGATTGAGCCTCACATCAGACTCTGTGCTGGGCGTGGAGTCTGCTTAAGATTCTCTCTCTTGGGGCACCTGGGTGGCTCAGTGGGTTAAGCCTCTGCCTTCGGCTCAGGTCATGATCCCAGGGTCCTGGGATCGAGCCCCACATCGGGCTCTCTGCTCAGCGGGGAGCCTGCTTCCCCTTACACTTTACCCCCTACCCCTCTCCAAAAAGTAAAATAAATAACAGAATGAAAACTGTCCGCTGTGGCAGCTGAGCGGAGGTCCTGGCTAACCCCGTCCGGGTGTGGGGTGTGGGCCACTTCGAGGGAGAAAGTGGGGAGAGAGAAGGAGGAAGAGGAAGGAGCAGATGAAGGCCTGGGAGGAGACAGAGCGTGGGAGTCGTGTCCCGGAGAATCAGGGCCCGTTTGCCAGGTGGGGGAGATGGATGGGTAGTGGGAGCATTTCCGGCAGAAGCAGCCACCCGAACACGGGACGACGGGCACCCGGAGCGCGCGCAAGGAAGGCTGAGCAGTTGCGGGGGGCGCTGGCCAGGGGGCAGCGGCTGCAGGACAGGGGAGGGGTAGGGAGGCAGCCGGCAGCCAGAACTGCGGGGCAGGCCGGAGGAGAATGGGGGGCTCCCGCTCAGAAGGCGGGGTGAGGAGAGCGGGCAGAAAGTCGGGCAAGGCAGGAGAGCCGAGATGACCTTGGTGGAAATGGAAAACAAAGGGGGAAGAATCGCTTCTTAAAAATCCAGAAAGGCCTGAGAAGCTCTGAGGTATCTGGGTTAGCTCGGGAGACAATAGAGAAAAAAAAAAATCAAACACCAACTGAATCCCACCGAAAACGGGCCGCTGGGTGGGGCAACAGCAGAAGTGGTCCTCTGACCCGGAGGTGAAAGGTTCCCCGCCGACTCCTGTTTACAGCGCATTTCCAGGAGAGTCAAGATTGAATTTCTAACCTTCTGACAATAAAATGATCCAACCCTGACTTTTTTCCTCTTCTTCTTCTTCCTAGAAAAAGACACCCAGGAAATGTCCAGATCTACTACTCTCAAAGCCAAGTGGATTAGTTATCCATTGTTGCTTCACAAACCATCAGACCTTACTTTTATTCTCTCAAAATTCCTGTAGCTCAGGAGTCCAGCTCACCCAGCACCTCTGGGCCAGGTCTCATGAGCCTGTCATCCGGGGGACAGCCAAAGCTGTGGTCTCTTCAGAGGGTCTACTGGGGAACGGGGTCCCTCCATGCAGGGAACTAAGTGCAAGCTGACACGGTCCCTGCAGTGCAGGGAGTTTTGCCACGGGCTGCCTCCTGCAATCTCGGCAGTTCACTCGCTACTTGATTTGGCTCAGCTGAGCGCTCTGGGTCACGCTGACACTCCTCGAGCTCCTCTGTAAATATGCTCCAGAAAACTCTCTTGTTTTGAAGTAAGGCAGTCACGTGGGACTTATGGTCCTCCGACCTCAAGCTCCTCGATAAACATTCTCATTATTAAACTATAAAACAAAGTCTCTTGTGCATGTTGGGGCTCTACTGGGTCATCAGCCCACGGAGACCTCCTGACCCCAGCTTTCCGTCTCTTGTTTTTCTGAATTCCCCACCGTTCTCTCTCGGTCTTCCCTGGGACTTCTTGTGCTGGTCCGCGACACCTCCAAGAGCCCCCAGGTTGTTGGCAGAATTCATCTCCTTATTATTGCAGAATTAAGGTCCCCAATTTTCTCACTGACCGTTGGCCAGGAGACAACTCGGCCCCCGAAGGGCATCTGTCATCTCTGATCCTTGGCCCCCTCACAAGGTGGCAGCTTGCTTCTTCAAGGCCTGCACTGGAGAGAGTTTCTCTGACCTGAAGGATGTTCTGGTCGCTCTTATAAAGGGTATTGCCAGATCCACTCAGGCCCACTTGGGATCGTCTCCCTTTTGATTAAGCCAAAATCAGCTGGTTAGAGACCTTAAATCTGTCTGCGAAACCCTTGCACCCTGATGGGCAGGCATTAAGGAGGGTCCTTGATGGAATGGGCACTGGGTGTTACAGACAACTGATGAATCCCTAAATTCTACCCCTGAAACTCCTAACACACTCTATGTGAACTAAATTGAATTTATATTAAAATCTTTTTGGGCGCCTGGGTGGCTCAGTGGGTTAAGCCGCTGCCTTCGGCTCAGGTCATGATCTCAGGGTCCTGGGATCGAGTCCCGCATCCGGCTCTCTGCTCGGCAGGGAGCCCGCTTCCTCCTCTCTCTCTGCCTGCCTCTCCGACTACTTGTGATCTCTCTCTGTCAAATAAATAAATAAAATCTTTAAAAAAAAATCTTTTTTAAAAACTCCCTCCACCCTGTCAGCCATCTTCTGAGGGCTGGAAGCAAGTCGCGGTGTCACCCACTCTCAAGAGGCAGGAAGGGGCGCCTGGGTGGCTCAGTGGTTTAAGCCGCTGCCTTCGGCTCAGGTCATGATCTCGGGGTCCTGGGATCGAGTCCCACATCGGGCTCTCTGCTCGGCGGGGAGCCTGCTTCTCTCTCTCTCTCTCTCTCTCTCTCTCTGCCAGCCTCTCTACCTACCTGTAATCTCTCTCTGTCAAATAAATAAATAAAATCTTTAAAAAAAAAAAAAAAAGAGGCAGGAAGAGCAGAGGCAGGGTCACTGGGGGGCACCTCTGGGTCTGTTCCCCATACCAAGCTCTGCTCCTAGACGTATTCAGTAACTCCCAGAATAAACACATCATGGATTTGAACAAAGCTAGCTATAAATGAAAATAATACCCTTGTTTTATTTCACCGAGACAAGTTTCCATTCATGCCAATCCTCAGATCTCTAGTCTCGAATGAAATCTGTTCACTAGTAAATGCAAGGCCAGAGTAGCCATTTGAGGTTATAAAAGAAGTTTCTCCTTGAGGCCCAGTCCACATGCGGACAGTCCCTCCGCAAACTGCTGCTCCACAGGGGTTTGCCTGTTGCCCACGTGTCAACAAGTTCTGTTTTACTAAACTGAGGGAACTTGCAAGTTTATCCCCAAATTATGCCTCACCCAATGTCCGTCTCCAGCAACAATGATAACAACAACAAACTAACAAGGGAATCAACGGCAATGGGTTTAGCAAATGGGGAAATTCATGAATGCAACAGGACAGAGAGGTCTGGAGATTGCCATTTCAATTCTAAGTGCTGTTTGAAGAGGCCAACTTGCCCTGTGCTTGAAATGGGCAAGAACAGCATTCTTCCAGTTGCACAGTCCTGATTACACAAGGGGTCATGGGAACGGAAAAGAGCCACCAGTAATTGCTGGGATTTTCCTGAAAATGCTTGGAAGACCACACATGCACATGGAGATCAAAGACAGTCTTTTTAGATATTTGGATTTTCCAGAGGTTGCTCCTCCTAAATTATTTATTTCAGGCATGGAGTCAATAGAAAAATTCTCATGTTATACATGCAGAAGTATCATCCCAAATGGTGGTGTAAATATAAAGACATGAAACAAAATTATGATTATACTTTGAAAGTGAGAATCATTCTTACATTAAAAAATATGACTCCTGAGGCAAGGGAAACAAAAGCAAAAATAAACTACCGGGACTACATCAAAACAAAAAACTTCTGCACAACAACAGAATCGATCGACCGAACTCAAAGCCAGCCTATGGAATGGGAGAAGATATTTGCAAACCAATAAAGGCTGAATGTCCAAAGTACATAAGGAACTTACACAAGTCAACACCTCCAAAACCCAAATAATCCAATTCAGAAATGGACAGAAGACATGAACAGACATTCCTCCAAAGAAGGCAACCTGATGGCCAACAGACACACGAAAAGATGCTCCACATCACTCATCATCAGAGAAATGCAAATCAAAACTATGATGAGATGTCACCTCACACTGGTCAGAATGACTAAAATCAACAAGACAAGAAACAACAAGCACTGGCAAGGATGTAGAGAAAAAGGGACTTTCTTGCATTGTTGATGGGAATGCACACTGGTGTAGATACTGGTATGGAATGTCCATACCAGTGGAAAATGGTATGGACATTCCTCTAAAAATTAAAAACAGAACTACCCTATGATCCAGTAATTCCACTACTGACTACTTACCCAAAGAATGTGAAAACACTAATTGGAAAGGATACATCCACCCCTATGTTTATCGCAGTATTAATAACAACAGCAAAATTATGGAAGCAGCCCAAGTGTCCCATCAATAAAGGAATGGATAAAGAAGATGTGATAGATCTGATTATATCCAGTGTATCTATATCTATGCTGGAATATTACTCAGCCATCAGAAAGAAGGAAATCTCACCATTTGCAATGCCATGCATGATCTAGAGAGTAAAAGGCTAAGTGAAATAAGTCAGCCAGAGAAAGAGAAATACCATAGGATTTCACGTGTATGTGGAATTCAAGAAACAAAACAAATAAGCAAAGGAAAAAAAGAGAGACAATCCAAGAAACAGACTTAAGTGTAGAGAAGAAACGAACGAGTTTCAGGGGGAGATGAGTGGGGGATGGGTGAAACAGGCAAAGAGGACGAAGAGTCCACGCACCATGCTGAGCGCTGAGTAATGTGCGCAAGTGCTGAGTCACTCCAGTGTACACGGGAAACTGACAACACCGTATGTTAACCACACTGGAATTAAAGTAAAAAAGCATGAAACAGGTCAAAATCTTTTTGAGTGGCATCACAAATTCTCCCTGAGTACCTAACATACAACATCAGAATCATTGGTACACACGTACACACACACACACACACACACACACAGGCATACTATGCAGCTATCAAAAAAAATACATGGGGTGCCTGGGTGGCTCAGTGGGTTAAAGCCTCTGTCTTTGGTTCCGGTCATGATCCCCGGGTCCTGGTATTGAGCCCCGCATCGGGCTCTCTGCTCAGTGGGGAGCCTGCCTCCCCCTCTCTCTCTGCCTGCCTCTCTGCCTGCTTGTGATCTCTGTCTGTCAAATAAATAAATAAAATCTTTATAAAACACACACACACACACACACACACAATCTTGCCATTTGCAATGATGTGGATAGAACTAGAGGGTATTATGCTGAGCAAAATGAGTCAATCAGAGAAAGACAATTATGATATGATCTCTCTGATAGGAGGAATTGGAGAAACAAGACTGAGGATCATAGGGGAAGGGAGGGAAAAATGAAACAAGATGAAACCAGGGAGGGAGGCAAACCATAAGAGACTCTTAATCTCAGGAAACAAACTGAGGGTTGCTGGAGGTGCGGAGGGGAGGGAGGGGGTGGCTGTGTGATGGGCATTGGGGAGGGTATGTGCTGTGGCGAGTGCTATGAATTGTGTAAGACTGATGAATCACAGACCTGTACCCCTGAGCCAAATAATACATTATATGTTAATAAATAAATAAACTATGAAAAATTAAAAAAGAACCATTCCGTGCCCACGGCATGTTCAAATTTACTATCCAAGGCACCTGCACATGAGGAAGCAGTTGCCTTCTTCTTGACAGACAGACAGCAAGAGAGGGAACACAAGCCAGGGGAGAGGGAGAAGCAGGCTCCCCGCCGAGGAGGCAGCCAGATGCCGGGCTCCATTCCAGGACCCTGGGATCATGACCTGAGACAAAGACAGACGCCCAACCAACTGAGCCACCCAGCCGCCCCGGCTCGCTCTTCTGGTTAGGTATTAGATTTGGACTGCGGTTGTAAAATAATTCCACCAATGAGAAGTGGGCTGAGGAATTTCTGGGAAAAGTTGTATGAATAAAAAAAATATTGAGGAAGAGACAGTTGCTCTTCCTCCACTGGATTCTCCCTGGGCGCATCTATGTGACGGCTGCCATCTTGTAAGTGTGAGGTCACCTAAGGCAGAGCCACTCCACTGAGAACAGCAGAGTGAAGGACTGAAAGGGGAAGTTCCCTCAAGGACAACACTGAAATTGCAAATTAGCAGCAAGCTTCCTTTCCTTGAGATTTCTTGTGTAAGCTAACTATTCTTTTTATTGTTTAGGCTGCTGTCTCTCCAAGAGTATCACCATCACCATGTTAGAAATGCAAATTCTTGGGCGCCGGGGTGGCTCAGTGGGTTAAAGCCTCTGCCTTCAGCTCAGGTCATGGTCTCAGGGTCCTGGGATTGAGCCCCGCATTGGGCTCTCTGCTCAGCGGGGAGCCTGCTTTCCCCTCTCTCTCTGCCTGCCTCTCTGCCTACTTGTGATATATATCTCTCTCTGTGTCAAATAAATAAATAAATAAAAATCTTTTTTAAAAAATGCAAATTCTCCGGCCCTACCCCCTAAGCACTGACTCTGAAACTCTTGAGGTTAGAGGCCAGCACCCTGTGCTATAAGCAGCCCTCAGGTAATGATGCACACTCAGGTCTGAAGACCATGAAAACCAAGCCATTTTGAGTTGTTTTTTTCTTTTTTTCCCCCTTTTTCCCCTATAATTTACTTAGTGCTCATCACAATAAATGTATTCTTTTTTTTAAGATTTTATTTATTTGACAGACAGGGATCACAAGTAGGCAGAGAGGCAGGCAGAGAGAGAGAGGAGGAAGCAGGCTCCCTGCCAAGCAGAAAGCCAGATGCTGGGCTCGATCCCAGGACCCTGGGATCATAACCTGAGCTGAAGGTAGAGGCTTTAACCCACTGAGAACCCAGGTGCCCCTGTGTATTCTTTTTTTTAATATTTCATTTTTAAGTATTCATACTCAAAGTGGGGCTCAAATTCACAACCCCAAGATCAAGATTTGCATGCTCTACTGACTGAGCTAGCCAGGTGCCCCCATAATACATGTACTCTTAATCCCTCTCACTCATTTGACCCATTCCCCTTCACACCTCCCCTCTGGCAATCACTGGTTTTTATTCTATAGTTAAGAATCTGGGGACACCTGGGTGGCTCAGTTGGTTAAGCAGCTGCCTTCGGCTCGGGTCATGATCCCAGCGTCCTGGGATGGAGTCCCTCATTGGGCTCCTTGCTCAGCGGGGAGCCTGCTTGTCCCTCAGCCTCTGCCTGCCACTCTGTCTGCCTGTGCTCGCTCTCTCTCCCTCTCTCTCTGATAAATAAATAAATAAATAAAATCTTTTAAATAAATAAATAAATAATGTTTTTTGGGGGCACCTGGGTGGCTCAGTGGGTTAAGCCGCTGCCTTTGGCTCAGGTCATGATCTCAGGGTCCTGGGATCGAGTCCTGCATTGGGCTCTCTGCTCAGCAGGGAGCCTGCTTCTCTCTCTCTCTCTCTCTGCCTGTCTACTGTGACCTCCCTCTGTCAAATAAATAAATAAAATCTTTAAAAAAAAATCTGTTTTTTGGGGTGCCTGGGTAGCTCAGTGGGTTAGAGCCTCTGCTTTCGGCTCGGGTCATGGTCCCAGGGTCCTGGGATCGAGCCCCACATCAGGCTCTCTGCTCAGCAGGGAGCCTGCTGCCTCCTCTCTCTCTGCCTGCCTCTCTGCCTACTTGTGATCTCTCTCTCTCTGTCAAATAAATAAATATTTTTAAAAATATCTTTTTTGGGGGACACTTGAGTGGCTCAGTTGGTTAAACATCTGCCTTCAGCTTGGGTCATGAGCCCAGGGTCCTGGGATCAAGCCCCACTTCAGGCTCCCTGCTCCACGGAGAGTCTGCGACTCCCTCTCCCTCTGCCTGCCGCTCTGCCTACCCTTGCTATCTCTCTGTCAAAATAAATAAAATCTTTTAAAAACATATTTTTTAAAGAGTCTTTTTTCTTTATCTTTGTTCATTTTTGTTTCCAAAATTCCACATTTGAATGAAATCACATGGTATTTGTCTTTCACTGACCGACTCATTATACCTCATTCCCCTCATTCCCCTCATTATACCTCTGAATCCATCCATGTTATTGCAAATGACAAGATTTAATTCTTGTTTATGGCTGAGTAATATTCACATTAATAAAAGAAAGAATTAAAATACATGATCATTTCAATAGATGCAGAAAAAGCATTTGACAAAGTATAACATTTATTTATGATAAAAAAAAAACCCTCTCACTAAAGTATGTTTAGAGGGAACATACTTGAACACAATAAAGTCCATATATGAAAAGCCCACAATTAATATCATACTCAATGGTGAAAAATGGAGAGCTTTTCCTCTAAGATCAGGAACAAAAGAAGGATACCCACTCTCACCACTTTTATTCAACATAGTACTAGAAGTCCTTGCCATAGCAGTCAGACGAGAAAAGAAAAAAGTCATCCAAATTGGTAAAGAAGAAGTAAAACTATCACAATTTGCAGATCAGATCACATGATACTATATATAGAAAGCCCCCAAGACTCTACCAAAAAAAAAAAAAAATTAAAACCGATAAATGAATTCAGGAAAGCACAAGATACAAAATCAATATATAGAACTCTGTTGCATTTCTATACACTAATAATGAAGTAGCAGGAAGTGAAATTAAGAAAACAATGCCATTTACAATTACACCAAAAATAATAAAATACCTAGAATAACTTAATAAATAAATACCTAGGGTTAACTTAACCAAGGAGGTGAAAGACCTGTACTCTGAAAACTATAAAGCAATGACGAAAGAAATTAAAGATGACACAAACAAATGGAAAGATATTCCAAGCCCACGGATTAGAAAAACAAATACTTGGGTCATATAACCCAAAGCAACCTACACATTTAATGCAATCTTGAACAAAATATTAATAGCATTTATGATAGACCTAGAACAAACAGTCTTAAAATTTGTATGGAACCACAAAAGACCCTGAACAACCAAAGCAATCTTGAAAAAGAAGAACTGATCAAAAAGGAAAAAAAAGAGAGAGAGGAGTTGGCTTTTCTTTTAGAGTCAAGAATCTTTTTTTTTAAAGATTTTATTTATTTATTTGACAGAGAGATCACAAGTAGACAGAGAGGCAGGCAGAGAGAGAGCCCCCCGCTGAGCAGAGAGCCCGATGCGGGGCTCGATCCCAGGACCCTGAGACCAGGACCCTGAGACCAGGACCTGACCTGAAGACAGAGGCTTTAACCCACTGAGCCACCCAGGCGCCCCTAGAGTCAAGAATCTTGACTGATACCAAAATGTGTATAAAATTTCAAAGCCTATGATGATTCTTTTGTGGGTTTTTTTGATGATTCTTTTCAGAGACTCATGGATGGTAGCCCCTCCGCCCAGAGTTCAGACCTGAGTTCACAGGCGTGTTCGTCTCCCACCTTCTCTTCCTTCTTACTAGGCCCGGGACTCTCAGGGAAACAGGAATAGATCTTACTCTTCCCCCCTGCCTGGGTACGGGCCCCCCCTGCAGTCCCTCCTCAACAGGAACTTCTCTGAGGCCTGTGCCCGCCTTCGGAAATGTCCTAACATGAAGACCCTTACCACACACGTTGTCTTTTGAGTCTCCCACCAACCCTTTTACACGAGTGTTATCGCCATGTTTTCCGTATGAGGAAAATCCCTGAGGCTCTGACAGGACAGGACATTTCCAAGGTCGGCCAGCTGCCCAGCAACGGAGCGTGGCGTTGGGCCTGCATCTTCTTGATTCCAGTGACTAATCTTTCCCAAGCAGCTAGGTCGGGACGGGTGATGTCTCTCCACATGGCATTTTGGTCGTTTCTGCTGCAGAGATGTAGAACAATGTAACTCCAGGACCCACCTGCAACCCAGTCACCTAGGGTGTTTTTCAAAAACATCTCCGTAGTAGTCACGCTTTTAAACAAAGTTACCATGGTTAGAGGCTCCTCTTTGCTGGGGGTCTAGAACTAAAGGTGGTGTAACTGATCAAGCAAGAGGCTAAGAGTGCAGACCCCTTAGAGGTTCTAGAAATGTAATATGTTTAAAGGCTGAAATGTAAGGGCGCTTGGCTGGTTCGACTGAACCAGGCACCCCAGAGATTACTTTTTAAAAAAGACTATGAGGGGCACCTGGGTGGCTCCGTGGGTGAAAGCCTCTGCCTTCAGCTCAGGTCATGGTCTCAGAGTCCTGGGATCCCCGAATCGGGCTCTCTGCTCAGCAGGGAGCTTGCTTCCCTTCCTCTCTCTCTGCCTACTTGTGATCTCTGTCTGTCAAATAAATAAATAAATTTTTTTTTAAAAGGCTATGAAATGTATACAACTCTGAAGCCACAAACAGGTGTTATGTACAGTATCCACTTCACCTATGATTGGGACCCACAGGAGGAAGCCACTCATTGAATACCTCACTGTACATCTTGGGCAGGAATTCTCCGTTCTTTGAAATACAGCCCTATCTTCCTTTGAAAAAAAAAAGACAATTGAGACTCCGTTCAAGGAAGATGTCCGGCAACAGCTGCCTTCTCTCTTTCTCCACCCTCCAGACACCATCCACATTTAACAGAGAGGCAGTGAGGGAAAAGACTTGGCCTCAGGAGACTTCGGTTGGATTTCCATCTATGCCACTTACTAGTCACTCGTTGGACTTAGTACTGCTCACTTAACCTCATGAGCCTCAGTCTTCTCATCTGGACGATGGGGATTATAATTTCACTAGCACCCTCATAGATCTTTTATTGGGGGGTTACCAAATGAGATAATACATATACGAATACCATTGGTGGTACAGTGGGTTGACATTAAAAATTAATAAAAAGGGGCGCCTGGGTGGCTCAGTGGGTTAAGCCGCTGCCTTCGGCTCAGGTCATGATCTCAGGGTCCTGGGATCGAGTCCCGCATCGGGCTCTCTGCTCAGCAGGAAGCCTGCTTCCCTCTCTCTCTGCCTGCCTCTCCATCTACTTGTGATTTCTCTCTGTCAAATAAATAAATAAAATCTTTAAAAAAAATTAATAAAAAAAAGTTTCTATATATGGACTTTTCACTCCTTGCCAGGCCCCGTGCTAAGGCTTTACACATATTATTTCTCTGGATCTTCACAACAATCCTACAACGACTCTTCTATTGTCTTCTCCATGTTACAGATGAAGAAACAGACTAGGGTTAATGAGTAGCTTCCTCAAGTTTGACTAGCATGTGGCCAACATCACCGTCTCATTCCAAAGACAGATACGTGAGTACTACTGTTGTGCCCATTTTACAGATGAGAAAAACCAAATGCTTAAAGCGCTGATGTGACCTGCCCAACGAGTAGACGTCGAAGCTGGGATGTAAACCCAACTGTGAGTCTAAACCTCAGGCTCTTGGTACACACACAACTCCACCGTCTCTGGCGGATACTTGGTGAAGGAATGATCACATCACAAAGTGAAGGGAGGGGCCAAAAAGTCACTTTGGGAACATCTGGGTTTCAACACTGACCCGTATCTGGTTCCTTTGCTCCTCTTTTGACAAGCTTGGCACGGGTCTCAGCAGCGTCTGGGGACCCTTCACGTCCAAGTTTCGTGAAGATGTTCTGCTTGAAGACAGAAGGAACAAAGAGCGTGGTGGTATTTACTTAAAGGGCAGAATGCAAGGGGCTAACCTAGCTAGAAAAGATAGAATTTTTGAGTTTTTCTCCAACTGAAATATTCTTTTCAAGTACACGGAGGGCATGTGTCTGCTGCCACAGAAGGTGCGGACGGCGGCTGTTGGATGAGTATCCTGCTCTCTTGGATCTGTGTTCTACTCGGGAACCGTCTCTCACGGGACACCAGCCAGCATTTGTTCCCACGGCCCTGCTCTGTACGTGACCAGAGGCAGAGCCCTCCCTCTTGCCCCTCTGCCAAGCTCCGGCTCCTCGACAGTCAGTCACGGGTTACAAGTCTCTACCAGGCATCGTCTTGTCTTCTCTTTCCCATGTCTTGCCCTCCAGCCTCACAGGAAGGTACTTCTCTGTCCCCAGCGGGTAAGGCCACGTCGCTATGGCCCTCACAGGTGGCTCTCCTTGCACGGGCTCTGGCGGGGCTGACTAGCTCGGCGTCAGTGACGGGCTCTCGCTCGCCTCTGGCCGGGGCCACTCAAGGTCCTATGGCAAAACAGATCAATAGGGAACACGGGCACATGGCCAGCATAGAAACATAGAGATCTGTCTCTGAGGAGAAGCAGAGACGACTAGAGAGAGGAAGGGAAGACAGGAGCGTCCGGAGAGCGGGCGTGCTGGCATCTGGAGGTGACACACTTGGTGGTCAGAGCCAGGCTCCCTCAGGAGGCAACAAAGGTCAGTCATCAAAAACATACTTTCTAGAACCAGCCAAGTCTGAACTCAAAGCCCTATTTTTCTTCTTCCTCTGAGATGCTGGACAAGCCCCTTCCCTCCGCTTCCACGTTCGAAAAGTGGAGAGATCGCTACTACCCAAAGTTAACTCGGGGAACACAGGAGAGCCAAGGGACAGAAAAGTCCCAGCACAGAGTAGGTGCCCAAACTTTGGCTGCTGTTCACTTTCCTTTCTGTCCTTTCTGAAAGAATCACAACTAGGGTAGGGCAAGAGACGAGGAACAACTCGGTGCAGCTTTGCCAGGAAGTTGCCCTCTCTGGGCTCAGCTCACTCACCAACCCAGCCAACCCAGCATGAGTTTCGGAGTAGATCTTCGATTAGGTTTCTCATATGGTAACTGATATTTACAAATTCTTGTCTCTACGGTGCTTGAGGGTGCTTGTGACACCACTCTCTGCAGCAAGTAAAACATCAACATTCAGGGATTTTTCCAGCAAGATGTACTTAATGAACATTTTCAATGATTTGACTCAAGAGAAGCTCTATTAGTTTACATGCACTAGAGACCAATATTGGGGAGGAAAAGGAAAGAGACAGTCAAGAGGGTTAAAAAGAACCACGGATTTGAGCAAATCACCACGACAATCCAAGTCCAATGAAAAACAAAAAGTGAAGACTTTTTGGAACGGTCCTTGCACTCCTTGGAGGGCAGAGCTTACTTAGACCCTCTTCAACATCTCTTTGAAATTTCCAGATATTTTCACGTAATAGCCAGATGAGACACAATTCATTACAACAACTGTCTCATTAAATCTAAACTAAGTACTTAAGATCATTTAAATGTGATCAATTTTGTGCTGTACTGTGTTCCTTCTGTGACTTAAAAATCATGCAAAATTTGTTTGGGGTACATTTCTGCCCCAGTAAACCTGACAAGAAGAGGTCCTTATGTATGATACCCCATTCCTGAGCCTAACGCCTGTGGATTGTGGAAAGGAAAGTCTCAAGACGCAAACTCATAACTCAGAAGACGGTGGGTCATCCAATATTTTAAAAAGGAATTTGAATTAAGACCGACCCACCTGGGGCACCTGGGTGGCTCAGTGGGTTAAGCCTCTGCCTTCGGCTCAGGTCATGATCTCAGGGTCCTGGGATTGAGTCCTGCATCGGGCTCTCTGCTCAGCGGGGACCCTGCTTCCTCCTCTCTCTCTGCCTGCCTCTCTGCCTATTTGTGATCTCGTCTGTCAAATGAGTGAATAAATAAATAAAGAGTGACCCACCTATTAACGTGGTTAGGGTTAGTGATAGAGCATGATTCAACTCACAAATGAATCTTTCCTTTCTTTTCTGCCTCTTTATTCAAACTGAGGTGTCTGCTGCTAATGTATTCAAATTAAGACACAAGGACTATGGGTACTAGTATGTGCCCATGTGGTCATATAAAACTCATTATACCTGCATCAGGGGAAATCATTTATCTGCCGGCATTAATAATATTAGAAAAACTTACGGCTTTATGATAAATCATTATTTAATCAGGCTATAGTTTCAAAACCTTACTTTTTAATTATAATATTAAAGGCAGCTTTAACTGACGTGCCTGCTTCAAATGAACAATGCTAGTGACAGAGCTCTAGAAACAATTAAGGTAATCCTGTCAAAATGAACAGAAATGGCATACTCTTTGCCCAAAATACCTGCTGGAATCCAGGATTCTCTTCTCTTATTTTTCTTTCCTTATTCTTCTCAGAGGTCACCCATTGTAAAGGAGCCCATTGCTCGTTTGTTAACCAGCCCCAGCTAAAGGAGCCCGGAAGAAGAGATCTAAAGTATGGGTCAAGCTCGGGGGTGAGGATATGCTGCTTTCCCTTCTTCTCAAGTACCGTTGTATAGTCTATTAGACCTAAAAGATGACCTAACTCTCTAGGAAGAAAGATCGTCATAATGAAGCCACAGAGATTCTTTCAAGGATAAAGCTCTACAGATTTTTCACCCAATTCCGGCGCAAGGCACACCATCTGAGATGAGTAGTGTTCTTCTGAAAGCAACACAACATTTATGGTTCTTTTATTCTCCTAAGTGTTTTAATTTTTTTTAAAGGTTTTAGCCACCTGTTTGTGCGGGGGAGGTACAGAGGCAGGGGGAAGCAGGCTCCTCACTGAGCAGGGAGCCCGACGTGGGGCTTGATCCCAGGACTCTGAGATCATGACCTGAGCCAAAGGGAGACACTTAACTGACTGAGCCACCCAGGCGCCCCTCTCCTAAGTGTCTCTAGAAGAAGAGTGTGCTGGCAGGACATGCATCTCATCCTCTTTATTAAGCACTTATTATCTGTCAGAAATGAGCTAAGGGCTATGCTTATATTACCCTATATAACCTTTAAAACAGTCCTGAGTGAAGGTGTGGCTGAGCCTGCTGGCTGCCTGTCAAATATCCATTCTTTTTTGCTGAACTAAGACTTTATTTAGGGCAGCAGTGTCACTAATTAAACACATTTCCCAGCTTCTCCTCCAACTACGCGTGGTCGTGTATGGTCTGGTCAATTACACATACCTGAAAGTATTACGATTATGTCAGACTTCAAAACAGACTTTTTTGGGGGGGGTGTCAACACAGAAGTGAGCCTTTTTCACATCCAACAAGTTTTTCTTCCTGCCGCCTAGAATATACTCCAAATGGCTGGCATGTCAGCAGCCTTCTTGGACTATGAAGTGACTTGAAGATGGAAGCCCAAGAGCTAGTGAGGTGGGACAGCTAGGGACTGGGTTGCTGCTGATCCTGGAAATGCCGTGCTAGTCGTGGACTTCCTGCTTCTAGACCTCTTCCACATGAAGATGATGAGATGAGAGATAAACTTCCATTTTTTAAACTACTATTATTTTTGATTTTTTGTTTTATGAAATCCAACCCTACCAATCCCAACTCATGCAGGAGGACACTATTTTCACTCTTATTTTACAGATTGGAAAAGTGATGTTTAACAGAGGTTCATTAACTCACTAAAGGCCCTAGAGCTACTAAATGGTGAAGCAAGGGGTCCCCTGGGTGGCTCAGTCGGTTAATCGTCTGCCTTCGGCTCAGGTCATGATTTGAACTCCAGCATGATTTGTATGTGCACAGCCTGTGGGATGTGTGCACACACAAGCATATTCATCTACCTATGGCTTGGAGTAAACATCAGTTACATTTCAATTCTGTACTTTTCTGTATACCCTCATCTGGAAAAGAAACGATATAATTACCATTTACTGAACACCAAGAATGTATCAGGCATGTCGTTAAGCACTTGTTCGTTAAGTACTTTTCATCCATTAACTCATTTAATCTTCACAGCAACTGGGAGAAAGTACTATTTTCTTTCTATTTTAGAAATGAAGAAAAGAATCAGAGAGATTAAGTAGCTCGCCCAAGGCCTCACAACTAGGAAACAGCAAAGTAAATACTCAAACTCAAGTCTGTCCAATGTACTGCACTTTCATGGAAACTGTATTGCTAAAGGGGTCTGCCTACCACTCCCATGAGAGTAGGGAATGTCCACGTCTCGTGATCCTGGGCTCTGCTAGCCAAGGAAACTCAGCCGTCATGACAATGGGGATAGTACAGATAGGTGTTCTGATCCCTGAGAGAGAAATCAATTCAGATTATGTCATTTTCATGTTTATTACCAACCAATGGCTTCTCATTGCCTTTAGAATAAAAGTCAGATTCTTCACCAAAGACTGCAAATCTTTGCATCATCAAGTGTTAATCTACTCCTCGCTCAACTGTCTTGCTTCTTTTCATACCAGGAAAGCTCATTCTGGCCTCGAGACCTTGACATTTTTGTTCCCTATGCCTGTACTTCTCTTCTCCTGCCATTTTCACATGGCTTTTTCCTTGTTACCATTCTAATTTCTGCTTAATGCCACTCTCTGAGAGCCATTTCCCAGAAAATCTAGTCTAAAGTAGGTACTGTCAATTCTGTCACTCATTTTCATTATCTGTTATTATCCACCTTATTCATAAACTCCATCAAACTTAATTACTAGAATGACTGGTTCTTCTCTGTCTAATCTTTTATGCAACTCTAATTCACTCGGCAAACATTTACTGAGTGTCTCTCCTAGGCTGGTTCACCTGATTCCTTTGCATTTTATGATTGTTGAACTTGGGAGACTAAGGAAAGATAATCATGATGGACACCTGTTTAGAGCGGAAGACTCAGTCCTATTCTCTGATGACTAGGTTGCTGGAATAAACATTAGGTCTCTGTTTAAGAACCCTTTTATATTCATTACCCTGCACGAGATTCTGCAAGGTTTGAAGTTATATTCATATCCCTAGCCTTTCTCTCTCATGACAAAAGATACACATTTGCCAGATAATCACCAGAGATGAAGGATGCAAAATCTGTGACCAAGAATCAGTGTTTATAAAAAGTCCCTAGGTGAGGAGTAAATACATGGCCTCATGCTCTAGAGTCTAAGCAAACAAGTCACATCGTATTCGTGGTTCTATTTTTTTTTTTAAGATTTTATTTATTTAGTTGTCAGACAGAGATCACAAATAGGCAGAGAGGCAGGAAGAGGTCGGGGGGAAGCAGGCTCCCCACTGAGCCGACAGCCCAATGTGGGGCTCGATCCCAGAACCCTGGGACCATGACCTGAGCTAAAGGCAGAGGCTTTAACCCACTGAGCCACCCAGGTGCCCCGTATTCATGGTTTTAAAGAAGATGCTTTTAAGGAATGTGTTTCCATTTGGAATCAAGCTGTTCTTACTTACTGTATAAGTACAGTTCCTACCGTACCTGCCTTCATGATCAGGGCATCTGCATCCCATCTGCTGAAAAAGTCACTATTGCTATTGTTCTCAGGTAGTATCATCTATAAAAATAGATCAAGTTTGGGGGGGGACATTGCGGTTACCAGCCTGACTTTGATTCAATTGCATACTGACATTCATTCATATGAAATAATACCAAGGGATCCTGGGTACCCTTTACCCAGGTTCCCCCAATAATAATATCTTTCAGGAACTGCAGCAATAATATTGTAACATTTCCTAACTGGGGACCGTAAAAATCAAGCAAATATTTTTTTTCTCCCAGCGTTCTAGAATTAAGCTACTGTCTATATAGGTCAAAATGGAAAAGCCTTCCTTGTAAGATGAGAATTGCCTTAGCCCATAATGCCAATGCTTTTTAAAAAATTATTTATTTTAAGTAATCTCTCCACCCAACGTGGGGCTCGAACTCAGGACCCTGGGATCAAAAGTCACATGGTCCTCCCACTGATCATCCAGGCCCCCTGATGCCAGTGCTTTTTTGAATTCCTGACTTACACAATCTACTCTGGAGGTGTGAGATTAAAACCAAGCATGTCAGCTGTGAGTAAAACACCATCCGGCGACCAGGACTTACAGTCTTGGTAGAAGTGAAACGTTTATCCAATTATCATTCTGTAAAAGAAATGCTATAGGTACCATTTACTGAAGTTCGTCCAATTATACGCCCCTCACATGGCTGTACCATCAGATTCAGGTTCACCTCCTCTTCAAGCCACTCGACCTCCTCATGTCTGGGGAGCCTTCCCATGCCACCATCCACCCACCAGTAGCTCCATCTCCTCCGAACCCCCCTGCTTTTAGTCACTTAGCCTTCGGTGTGTCTGTGCCTTCTGTCCCTGCTTCTGCTGGCCACATGTCAAAGGCAAAAGAGACCCCAGGAGACACTCATCACCTGATACACACAGCAGGTCCCTCTCCTGAGTGAGCGGCAGCCCGGGGGGGTTAAAAGCGGACCAAATCACTTGTTCTCCTGAGACTCGGCTTACCCAGTTGCCATATTGAATGGTGTGACTAAATGATTTCCAAGGGCTCCTTCCGACTCAAATACTCTGTGACTTAAGTATTTTAGAATTCTTAAGATTCCATTCTATTATTCTTTTCCCTCCTTCAGTTCCTCAACAAATGCAAATCAAGACCTGACTCTGCCTTGGCCCTGTTCTCAGAGCAAGAATCCAACAGCAGACAGACAGACAGGATTCCCACTCTCGCGTGGTCACCATTCCTGCGGGCGCCCTGCGGGCGCAAAAGACAATACAAGGCCATAAAAAAGAATAAATCAATTTCAGATGGTGACAGTTTTCAAGTTAAAAATAAGCCCCTAAATTTTATTTTTTTTAATATTTTAAATATTTTAGTTAGCTATTTGTCAGAGAAAGAGAGTACAGCAGGGGGAGTGGTAGTCAAAGGCAGAAGCAGGTTCCTCGCTGAGCGAGGAGCCGGGTATGAGCCTTCATCCCGGGACCTTGGGATCATGACCTGAGCTGAAGGCAGGTGTTTAAACAACTGAGCCGCCCAGGGAACCAGGCCCCTACATTTTAAACACATATATACATCCCAAGCAGAATGATAAAGCAACAATTTTAGTAGGCATATTTCCTTGACTCTGAGCTCCATGAAGAAAGAGACTGTGTTTATCTTATTCACTGCTATAGTCCCAGCATGGTGTCTGGCCCGTAATACGCGATCATTATATAAATGTTAAAGAACTTTTTTTGAACAAATAAATACCTCATCAGCAAGTCACCATTTTAAGTATATTAAAAGGCTAATAATTGCTAGAGAAGATATATAAGGTCTTTTTCACACTTAATTGCAACGGTTTTCTTAAAGATACTTAGCACAAATTCCTATATTACAATATGAAGACTTAAGCAATCTGCCTTAATGTAATTTAGAGCCGTGATGCTCATCATGGCTCTAAATTACAGAAATGAAATGTTAATCAGTCTATACCAGAATTTCAAAACAATTTGAGAGAAATAAGCTTTATGTCTCACTCAGTCCATCAGCTGGGAAAATGTTGATATAGCAACTTAGGTCCATGCAAGGATCTTTTTTTTTTTTTTTAAGATTTATTTTATTTATTTTTAGAGAGAGAGAGAGACAGAGACAGTGCAAGCTGGCGGAGGGAAAGGGAGAGAAAGAATCTCAACCAGACTTCCCACTGAGCATGGAGCCCAAGGAGGGGCTTGACTTCATGATCCTGACCATGATGACCTGAGCAGAAATCAAGAGTCATGATTGGGCCACCCAGGTGCTCCTAGGTCCATGCAAGTATCCTGACCTTTGTTAACATGTTAGCTGCCAAGTAACAAAACAAACATCTACACAAAGCCACAAGGCACTGTCCGGCCTCCCAAACAAACTTTCTATGCTCTTGTGTGAGTGGCCTAAGGATTTGAGGTGTCTCTTTTGATGCCTATTTGGAAGTGAAACCTAGTATTATTACTTTTTTTTTTAAGTATGCTCTATGCCCAACGTGGGGCTTGAAATCATAACTCTGAGATCAAAAATCACACACTCTACCAACTGAGCCAGCCAGGTGCCCTGAAACCTACTTATAAGTAAAACCTGAGAATGTTAAGAATAAACAAAAATTGTTACCATGGTTATTAATATGACTGCTGATTTCTTTTTTCTTTTACAGTGATTTCATTGTATACGGAATATATGGTTTTAAAGATGATTCATCGGAATCCGTACTGTTTTTTAAAGTTTTAAGTAGGGGCGCCTGGGTGGCTCAGTGGGTTAAAGCCTCTGCCTTCGGCTCAGGTCATGATCCCAAGGTTCTAGGATCGAGCCCTGCATCAGGCTCTCTGCTCAGCGGGGAGCCTGCTTCCTCCTCTTTCTCTGCCTGCCTCTCTGCCTACTTGTGATCTCTGCCTGTCAAATAAATAAATAAAATCTTTTAAAAAAAAGTTTTAAGTAATTTTACCAATAAATACTTTTGCCGATATCCACTTTTAAAGCATATTAGTTTTCAAAGTACACTCTTATTCTCACATCCATCCTATAGGTAATAAGAAGCATATCACCTTGCTTGACTTATTTCACTCAGCATAATTTCTTCCAGTCCTGTCCATGCTGATACAAAAGTTGAGTATTCATCCTTTCTGATGGAGGCGTAATATTCCATTGTGTATATGGACCACATCTTCCTTATCCATTCATCTGTTGAAGGGCATCTTGGATCTTGCCACAGTTTGCTGATTATGGCCATTGCTGCTATGAACATTGGGGTACAGATGGCCCTTCTTTTCACTACATCTGTATCTTTGGGGTAAATACCCAGGAGTGCAATTGCAGAGTCATATGGAAGTTCTATTTTTAATTTCTTAAGGAGTCTGCACACTGTTTTCCAAAGTGGCTGCACCAACTTGCATTCCCACCAACAGGGTAAGAGCGTTCTCCTTTCTCCACATCCCCTCCAACACTTGTTTATCATACAGTTTCACTTACTTGTGGAGCTTAAGAATAACATGGAGGACATTAGGAGAAGGAGAGGAGAAGTGCTCGGGGGAAATCAGAGGGGGAGACAAACCATGAGAGACGGTGGACTCTGAGAAACAAACTGAGGGTTTTGGAGGGGAGTGGGGTTGGGGATAGGGGAGCCTGGTGGTGGGTATTAGGGAGGGCACAGATTGCACGGAGCACTGGGTGTGGTGCACAAACAATGAAACTTAGAACACGGAAAAAATAAAGTAAATTTTTTTAAAAAGAAGCATATCACCCTATGAATGTTATTTTAGAAAAAATGACAGTACTCACAATCTCAAAATGTCTATGTGATGCCAATCCAAACAATTCATGATTTAGGAGAAGTTAGGTAAATGAGTGGCTTGACTGCATTCTATTGTTCTTGTGACCATTATTTTCACTTCCTAGTTTCTCGAGCATCTCTAGTGTGCTTTATGCTAAATGTTACGATAAGATTTATGTTTTTGTAAGTGCAAGGAGGTGTTATTAATAAGCAGATCAGGACAACAGGCATATAGCGGGACTGTCACAGACGAATCAGGACGTATGACTGCCCTGTTACAGCTTAGGGAGCACTCGACTCACATACTGTCCTAGGTCAGGTTCTCCCAGAAGTGCATTCTGAACCAAGGATTTGAGTACATGTGATTTCTTAAGGGAGTATTCCCAGGAGAAGGGAGCAGGCAAGTTGGAGGAACCAGGGCAAGGAAGGGAAAGGAAGCCACGTGAGGGTGCCATTTCAAGGAAAGTCTCAGTTTCATCCTGCTGTCAAGAGGAACCCTGGATTCAGAGTTTATCTGAATTACAATTCAGATTTACAATTACAATTGTAATTACAATTCAGAGTTTATCCCACTCCCATGCCTGCCAACCCTTGCCCATGGGCAGCCCCCAGCAGAGGTGGTAAAACTTGGTAATGGGCCGGGTACCACCAGTGTACAGTATATACACGTTCATTTATTGAATCCTCCCAACAATTCTGCAGAGGAACATCTTTTTTTTCTTTTTGAGGTTTCTTTTTTTTTATTTCAGAAACTATCTAATGGTATAGATAGGCTATACAAACATGTTTATTCTGACTTTTCACTAGCTATTTAACTCACCAAGAGAAGTTAATATCTATGCATTTTCTAGCACCTTTTAAAAAAATTTTTTAATAAACATATCATGTGTTTTTATCCCTGGGGTACAGGTCTGTGACTCGTCAGGTTTACACACTTCACAGCACTCACCAAAGCACATACCCTCCCCAATGTCCATACCCCCACCACCCTCTCCCAAACCCCCTCCCGCCAGCAACCCTCAGTCTGTTTTTTTGAGATTGAGTCTTTTATGATTTGTCTCCCTCCCAATCCCACCTTCTTTCATTTATTCTTTTCCTACCCCCCAAAACCCCTATGTTGCATCTCCACTTCAGAGGAACATCTTTTAAAACTGTATTTGGGGGCGCCTGGGTGGCTCAGTGGTTTGAGCCTCTGCCTTCAGCTCCGGTCGTGATATCAGGGTCCTGGGATCGAGCCTCGCATCGGGCTCTCTGCTCAGCAGGGAGCCTGCTTCCCCCTCTCTCTCTGCCTGCCTCTCTGCCTACTTGTGATCTCTCTCTCTCTGTCTATCAAATAAATAAATAATCTTTAAAACTGTATTTGAAGTGGGGCGCCTGGGTGGCTCAGTGGGTTAAAGCCTCTGCCTTCAGCTCAGGTCATGATCTCAGGGTCCTGGGATCGAGCCCCGCATCGGGCTCTCTGCTCGGCAGGGAGACTGCTTCCTCCTCTCTCTGCCTTCCTCTCTGCCTACTTCTGATCTGTCTCTGTCAAAGGAATAAATAAAATCTTAAAAAAAAACTGTATTTGAAGTATCTGAAAATGACTACATGTCAATTTAAAGAGACTTATCCAGGATCACATAGCATATCATGACCAGAGGGAGGAGTTAAACCCATGTATAACCCATTATATTTACATGTCTCATTTTACAGGCACATTTTTCCCTAGCTAAAACTTAAAGCTCGGGACAAGATATTTTATGTTAATGGTTAATGAGGAAAGTTAGGGCATTATTCAGGGTTTGCCAGAGAAACAGAACCAATGGGATATATATATATATATATAAAGAGATTTCTTTTTTTTTTAAAAGATTTTTATTTATTTATGTGAGAGAGACAGATCACAAGTAGGCAGAGAGGCAGGCGGAGGGGGGGGGACCAGGCTTCCTGCTGAGCAGAGAGCCCAGACCGATGTAGGGCTCCATCCCAGGATCCTGAGATCATGACCTGAGCCAAAGGCAGAGGCTTAACCCACTGAGCCACCCTGGTGCCCCTAAAAAGATTTCTAATAAGGAATTGCTTCACATGATTATGGAGACTGATGAGTCTAAAGGGCGGTGTGAATTGGCAAGTTGGGAGGCCCAGGAGAGCTGATGGTGTAGTTACAGTGAGAAGGTCAGCAGGGTAGAGACCCCAGAAGAACCCACGTGTCAGTCTGAGCCAGAGGGCAGGAGGAAAATGTGTCCTAATTCGAAGGCAGACGAGCAGGAGGAGTTCTTTCTTACTCAGGGAAGGATCAGTCTTTTTGTTCAATGTATTGCATGAATCTCGCCCACTTTAGGGAGAGAAATCTGCTTTACTCAGTCTGGCAGTTTAAATATTAATCTTATGTAAAACATCCTCATAGAAACACCCAGATAATAATGTTTGACCAAATATCTGGGCACCCTGTGGCCCAGTGAAGTTGACATGTAAAATTAACCATCATAGTTAGCATTGCCCTGCTGCCCTGTGTATGATTATAAAGAAAAACATCATTAAAAGAAATTGAATTTCAATTTAACATCTAAGCACATTTTATTCTGCTTCCTAAATTTAAACACACACACACATCTTTCTCTTCTTGTGATCTGCTAGTATTGGAAACTATTTCTATATCATTTCATTAAAATTGCATGCAATTTCTCAGAATTTAATGGTTTAGGAATTTTTTTTGTCTTTTTTTTCAGTTAATGTATAGCCACTTATGTGTGAGAAATGGATTTGTAAAGAAATGGAATAGATTTGGGGGTGCCTGGGTGGCTCAGTGGGTTAAAGCCTCTGCCTTCGGCTCAGGTCATGGTCCCAGGGTCCTGGGATCAAGCCCTGCATCGGGCTCTCTGCTCAGCGGGGAGCCTGCTTCCCCCTTCTCTCTCTCTGCCTGCCTCTCTGCCTACTTGTGATCTCTGTCTGCCAAATCAATAAATAAAATATTAAGAAAACAAGAATTGGAATAGATTTTGATATTATGAGTTTCTATGATAAGGGGGGAAAGAAAATAGTAAGGAATTTTGTTCACAAATCATTGATTGAATGCAGTCCTATTTTTGGCAGAAATTTTTTTTTTAATATTTAGGTCTACTTTTTTTAAAAGATTTTATTTATTTATTTGACAGACAGAGATCAAGTAGGCAGAGAGGCAGGCAGAGAGAGAGAGAGGAGGAAGCAGGCTCCCTGCCGAGCAGAGAGCCCGATGCGAGGCTTGATCCCAGGACCCTGAAATCATGACCTGAGCCAAAGGCAGAGGCTTTAACTCACTGAGCCACCCAGGTGCCCCGATATTTAGATCTACTTTAATAAGGCCCTGTTTATACAAGGTGAAACCACAACTGAGGGAAAGTAAGATTGTTCTTTGAACTGAGCTGATTAATTCAGCCAAATTACAAGGTCAGTAAACCAGTAAACAATATAGGTAACACTCAAATCAACTCTAACTCACTGAGTTCGATCATTACCGTATAAGAGAGGGTTTGCCATGTGCATTATTTTCAAAAGTTTTGTTTGTTTTAGCATTTTCCTAGTTTAGAGTACCTCTCCTTGCCTCCTCTTGCTATTGAAATTCAAATTGGAAGCTCAATGCAAAAGCCAGCTCCTCAAATAAGCTTTCCCTAATGCCCAGTTGGAATGCCTCTCTACCCCACTGGCTTTTTTCAACACCATCTTGCAGGAGTTTCTATCAAGCTCATTGTCTGATTGCACATCTGTCTCCCCTATTGGAATGGGGAAACCCCTATGAATTCACAGAATCTATCATAATGTCCTATATGTAGGTGTTCAATAACCATTGAGTGGGGGCGCCTGGGTGGCTCAGTTACTGGGCATCTGCCTTTGGCTCAGGTCATGATCCCAGGGTCCTGGGATGGAGCTGTGTGGGGCTCCCTGCTCAGTGGGAAGCCTGCTTATCCTTCTCCAGCCTACTTCTTCCTCTCCAGCTTCCCCATGCTTGTGTTCCCCCCTCACTATCTCTGTCAAGTAAATAAACAAAATATTTTTCAAAAAATTTTTCAGGGGTGGTGGGTTGAGACCTCTGCCTTTGGCTCAGGTCATGATCTCAGGGTCCTGGAATCGAGCCCCACATGGGACTCTCTGCTCAGCGGGGAGCCTGCTTCCTCCTCTCTCTGCCTACCTCTATGCCTACTTGTGATCTGTCAAATATATAAATAAAATCTTTAAAAATTTTTTCAAAAATATTTTCAAAAAATAAATTTTTCAAAAACTAAAATCTTTTTCAAAAAATTTTCAAAAATTTCAAAAATTTTTTTTCAAAAAATCTTTTTCAAAAATTTCCCAAAAAATTTAAAAAATAACTATTGAGTGAATGCTTCTCAACCAAATTTACCTAGGTGGCAGAGGAAAACCAGCCGACTATGCAATGCTACAGAAGCCCGGATGGGAGCTGAAAGCCCCGAATTTGGGTCCACTCTAGCTACTTAGCTCTGAGCTTGGGACCTTAGAGAACTCACTTCATTACTTTGAGTTTGCTTTAAAATGAAGAGCTTACACGCGATAGCGTCTCCATTCCTCCCTTCCTTCATTCCTCCCTCCCTCCGAGCACTTAACCACTATTTACTAAGTACCTAGGCATTCCAAACACAGCTCATTCGTGACCTCGTTCATCTAATGGGAATATATCCATTTGGGGACTCTGCCATTTCGAGGTATGTTTCTTCAAGTCTTTGGGGTCAGACTCAGTGGCAGAGTCAGGAATCTTTCTGGTTTTTCATAAGCAGAGGCTACAGCAACAAGCTGTCCTAGAACTTCTGGTATTTCAGAAAATCAGCCATCCTGTATTTTTTTTTTTTTTCCTCATAGTTTAGGAATAAATGTCTGGACAGACCAAAAGAAAAAATTCCAGGAAAAAAATGTAATGATTCAATTCTGTTATTGTTGGCCTGGCATAACGTTGGTTATATTGGCAGGTTCATCTCTATTTCATTTCCAAGGTCATTATACTAGATAGATTCTACCTCTATCCTCAAGTCACTGAGGCCCATGAAATCAAGGCCCATTAAGAGGCAGTTTCAATGAAAATCTGTCAGGATTATGGCCATTTCGTTATTCAAATGAACCAGATTTGAAGCCAATGTGATTTTCCCTTTTCACATGTGCAAGTATTCCAAAGAACAATAATGCCAATTTGGTGAGGCGTGGTGAAACCAGTGCTCCCAGGTACTACTAGCGAGACTATAAATCAGCATTAGTTTTCTGAGGGGAAATTTTACCAAATATACTTCAGCCTTCAACAGCTCCAAATTCTTTTACCCAGTAATTTCATTTCTAGGAATTTAACTTATATTTATCAGGAATTATCAAACCATAATCTATCCATATAATACTATTCAATATACCTGTATTAGTGAGAAGAGAAGAGGTTATTCTGCCATCACAAATTAACCCGGAAACCCTAGTGGCTTTACCAAAATGAAGGTCTATTTCTCACGTGTGCTCCTTTTTCGACATGAAGTAGCAGGAATCTCAGTTCCACACAGTCACTGTGAAACAAAGGCTGATGGAAAATCCACCATAGAATGACCCCATCACTGAGCAGAAAAAGAAATAAATTGGTGGATAGCACATGCTGACTCTTCTCCACTTTGGCCCAGAAGTTTATTCCTGATTTTTCCCTTTTTTTCTTATGCCCAATGGCCAGAATTAATCACGTAGCCCTATCTAGCAGCAGAGAGGATGGGAAATGCACAGGGCCAAATGGGAATGCTTGGTAAGCATCAATATCTCTATCACAGCAGTTAAGAAGAACACATTTTTATTAAGTTATAACAGAATGAAATGCTCATGATAAGAAAGTGGAAAAGCAGGCTTAATGTGTTGAACGTCATTTCAGATTTATAAAAAAAATATCATCCTCCTGTCTAATGCATTTTGAAAATATTCTTCAATAAAATGGTTTACTTTTATTTTTGTACATGTATTTATTTTTTTTAAGATTTTATTTATTTATTTGACAGAGAGAGAGCCCAAGGAAGCAGGGCAGCAGGGAGAGGGAGCAGCAGGCTCTACGATGAGCAGAGAGCCCGATGTGGGGCTTGATCCCAGGACCCCGGGGTCATAACCTGAGCAGAGATGCTTAACTGACTGAGCCACCCAGGCATCCCTGGTTTACTTTTATAATAAGATTATTTTTGAATAATTATCATTTGGCTTTTGAGACTCAAATTTAAACTTCTTTTTGTGTTTTTAAAAAGATTTTATTTATTTATTTGACAGGCAGAGATCACAAGTAGGTAGAGAGGCAGGCGGGGTTGGGGGGGAGCAGGCTCCCCACAGAGCAGAGAGCCCGATGTGGGGCTCGATCCCAAGACCCTGGGATCATGACCCGAGCTGAAGGCAGAGGCCCAACCCACTGAGCCACCCAGGCACCCCTAAACTTCTTTTTGTCTTTATTACTATCTACCTTAGTCAGACGCCAGGTGTGTACTGAGGATACAGAGGTGGACTTGATGGTCCTTACCCTCAAGAAGTTCACAGCCAAATGAGGGAGCAAACTCCGTCAAGTCCATCGCCAGGCAGCACGGGTACCGCAGCTGGCTGCAGAGCTACACCCGAAGTGCTGAAGAGCGGCGGAAAGCAGGGAGAAGAGGATGGCCAAGCGAAGGTTAACAACGAGAAGAGACTCGTTCTGAGTTTGAAAGGGTTACAGGAGCTTGCAGCCTAAAAATTCCCCAACTGGGGACGAGAGTAGTTATGTGCCCTAAAGCTAGAATCTACGAGGCCGAGGTTAGAGCCACAGGTACCCATGAGGTCTTTACGCTGGAGCCCACGTGCCACACGGAGTCTCTAGTGTTATCTCTTTAACTTTTTCACTGGGAAGACTGGAACCACAGCGGACGAGGCTTAAGCTCATAGAAGGCCCCCCGCTTCCCTTGCCAAGTTAACCATGATGCAGTAACCTCCTGGCTACAAGTAGCTCTTTTGCCCAGATGTCTGCTACCTTTTCTTTTCTTTTTTTAAGATTTTATTCTTAAGGGGTGCCTGGGTGGCTTAGTTGGTTAAGCGGCTGCCTTCAGCTTGGGTCGTGATCCCTGGGTCCTGGGATGGACCGGCATAGGGCACCTTGATCAGCAGGGAGCCTGCTTCTCCCTCTCCCTCTGTCCCTGCCCATGCTTGTGCATGCTTTCTCTCACTTTCTCTGTCAAATAAACAAATAAAAATCTGCAAAAAGGGCACCTGGGTGGCTCAGTGGGTTAAAGCCTCTGCCTTTGGCTCGGGTCATGATCCCAGGGTCCTGGGATGGAGCCCCACATCGGGCTCTCTGCTCAGCAGGGAGCCTGCTGCCTCCTCTCTCTCTCTCTCTCTCTGCCTGCCTCTCTGCCTACTTGTGATCTCTGTCAAGTAAATAGATAAAAAAAAATCTTTTAAAAAAATCTGCAAAAAAAATTAATTTCTAAGTAATCTTACATGGGGCTTGGCTTTACAACCCCGAGATGGAATTGTATGTTCTACGGACTGGGCCAGCCAAGAACCGCCCCCCGCCCCAGGTACCTGCTACCTTTTCACTTCCCCTGGAATGTGCATACCTCAGATATCAGTATCAGCCCCAACAGAATACAACTTCCCTGCATCATCTTTGGAAACTGATTTGGACCACTGACTGCCTTTGGGGCCAAATGACAGATAATGTCAATTCTTTTGCAGGATCTCACCCCTTGAAGTGGCAGCACACACCTCAGTTAAAGCCATCTTGGTGAGACCAGAGTTCTCAACTATTCCTTACTAGCCCAGAGGTGTGACTTGGGATCAGTGTCCCATCGATATTTATCATCTGCATCAAACACATTTACAGCCATTTCAGTGTAATGGCTTATTAAACGGGCACAATAATGATTTTCGAACACAGATTGTGTTCATAAGAAATGTGAAATCGTTTGCATCTATAAAATGTGATTATCTTTAGATTGCTCATTTTAGAGAAAAACATTTTGTACTTAGCACAATGAGAGATTACTCCGTAACTCCTCACTGTTTCTAATGGTTAATGATGCAGACTAACAACACCCCAACATGACATTCATCATTTCAAGATGGATAGCATAACTGGAAAAATATTGCCAACTTAATAAAAAAAATATATGAAATATTAGTTCAGGCAGCTATCGCAAAAATCAACAACAAAAAAGGAGCGCAGTTAGACTCACAGGAACTGACTACACACATTTGTCTTGTGTCCATAGAGCGCGCATACCAGGGGAAAGTGACTTCACGGCCACAACCATTAAGTTGGGAGGTAAGCATTTCAGAAGTGTTTCACTGCATAATTAGCACACAGAGCCTGCTAACATTGTAGGAATGACAATGTACTGAAGATTTCAAAACCAAAAAAAAAAAAAAAGCATGCAGAAAGTATGTGTGTGTGTGTGTGTGTGCGCGCGCGCGCGTGAGCACGCGCATGCGTGCATGTGTACAGAACAGCTAGTTGATCCGATGGACTCACAGTAATAAACATTCGTGGGCAATAATTTTATACAATGACATAGGACATTAAGTTTCAATTTTTAAGAGACAATTTGCTTATGGGGTTTTTATGGATTAAAAGCAAAACTAATGCTTCATGCATTCAGATTTAAATTTAAAGAAAGGCATTTATTTCAGTCTCAGGAATATGCTTCAGGTTATTTTTTTAAATCTTTCTTTTAGCATCACCAAATTATACTCTAAAGCAGAGTCTGCAAACCACAGCCTATAGGCCAAATCCAGCCCACCACCTCCTCATCAATAATGCTTTACAGTGCCCATCGGCTTCTATATATGTACGGCCTACAGATTTCTCTTTTTTTTCCACGTTAGCGGCAGAGTTGAATACTTGTAACAGAGTCCATTGTGACCCACAAAGCCTAAGGCATTTACTGTTTGGCCCTTCCCAGACAAAGTCTGCTGCTGGGTCCCTCCTCTAGACCCAGTGTCTAATATGGTAGCCTTTAGCCCCGAGTGACTATTGACATTTAAATTAATTAAAATTAAATAAAACTTAAAATTCAGTTCCTCCTTCCCCCTAGCCACATTTCACCTGCAGATTTGTACCCAAACCCTTGTCATTAGTGAGTCTGTTAGGAATGCAGAATGCTGGCCCCCTACTACATCAGATTCTCAGGTTTAACAAGATCCCCAGGTGATTCTTATGCATATTAATGTTGGAGCAGCAGTTCCAGGGGAACGAAGAGGAGGGTAAATAGAAGGGGAGCCAAGGACTCAGTAACGAGAGGAAAATGCCATCGCCGAGGAGGAACAAAACCAGAAAGGTCCCCCACGACAGAGACTGTGCTAGCAAACCAATTGTCCTTCCCTGAGCACCCACTGCGAGCCGCTGCCAGAAACCAGGCACCGTAATTGTGGGAGCATCCAAGCCAATGAGGTCCAGAAAGGCAAAGGCCTTTCGATTTTGTGTTGTTGCTGTTATCATTACCGTCAATGTTAAGGCTCCTGACCACGTCACGATCTGAGGACAGCTACGCAAAATGAAAGCTTGGCAAGCCCTGAGACAGTGCTGAGGGCCGTGTGCATGTGTGTGGCTGGGAGCAGAGCAGGGAGAGGTTCCTTGGTGTTGGAGTGTCTTCAACCTAGGGCTCAAGCTCCCTTCGGAGCAATCGGTCTGTAGACCAGACGAGCCGAAATGCCTTCTGGCTTTTGTTTTGTTTTGTCCTGTTTATTCTGGCTTCAGATCACTCAAGACTGAGGAGGAAGGAGAACAGTCTTCAAATAAGTCTGTTCTGCAAAGGATGCCGGGTTCCAGCGGCTTAGAGTGATGCCCAGCAGTGAAGAAGATGCAAATGTCCGTCCTCTCTCCCGGGGGCCTGCTTGTCGCAGCTGCAGACCAGAGGACTCATCAACCCTGCCAGCATGCTGGGGGAGGGCTCTATCGGAGCCCTAGATTTTCAACCGAATGAACAAACCCGAATCGCTGGGGGCGCGTGCGAGGGTGGAGAGGGGCAGTTTGTGTCACCTGAGAAAGAACCTTATGAAGTGATCTTCACCTAGATGTTTAGAAATGTGGAGTCACAATCAAGGGCAGAGAGATTTTTGTGTTTATTAAAACGTGGAATGAATTTTGAAATACTAAAGGTCTCTTCTGGGTGGAGGTGGAAATGGCTTCACAGGGTTATCCTCATAACCTTGGGGAATTTGCTCTGGTCCAAGGTCTAACTTGGCATTGAAGACTCAGAAACCTGAATGAGTCCCATGTGGAGGGCGGGGGTTGAATCCACTCACTGCTCAAGAATGCACTCGTGTTAATCAAGCTCACAAGAATAATGTATAAAACCCAAATGCTAATTTATTAATGTACAATGAAAAATATGTCACAGGAATCAAACAGCTGGCACAACTAGTTCCTGGTCCTCCTTTTCTCCCTATAGGTATTTCTACCTATAATTCAAAGTATAATCTGAATGTCAATTTTATATACAGGAAGACTTACTACAGTCACAGGACCTAGGTCATTTTAAGGACAGCATATTCTCTCCTCTGGCAAACATGTATTTGAATCCAAACCTTAATCAAATGAGTACTTTGTGATGTTTTATGAAGTCAGCTAAAGATAACCTTTTGTAAGGCTTTCGCGGTAGGAACTGCTTGCTAAAGAAATAGGAAAACTTGCTTCTGACAATTTCATTTTTTTTTTAAAGATTTTTTTTATTTATTTATTTGACAGAGAGAAATCACAAGTAGATGGAGAGGCAGGCAGAGAGAGAGAGAGAGAGAGAGAGAGAGAGAAGCAGGCTCCCTGCTGAGCAGAGAGCCCGATGCGGGACTCGATCCCAGGACCCTGAGATCATGACCTGAGCCGAAGGCAGCGGCTTAACCCACTGAGCCACCCAGGCACCCCGACAATTTCATTTATATATGCATTTGCCCACTCATTCAACATATGTAAGTGTCTAACATGTACGAGGCTCTCCCTAATAGGCATTAGGCATAGAAGTGTGACAAAAACAGGTCCCAAACCAAACTATTCTCGTGGAGCTTGTATTTCAGAAGGACAATAACAAAAAGGGAGACAAAGCAGGGAAGGGAGATAAAGATTTGCAGGGGGGGGGGGTGTTAAACAGGTGATCAGGGAAGGGCTCTACGACAAGCTTTTCCCTGGTTTCCTCAGCTAACTATACCCTTCCCCCAACTTATACCTGCCACATTCTTACTTCAGCAGCCTCCAGTGGTGTGAGTGAAATCTTGAAACCTTAGAAAGCTATTTTGTTTCTCTTCTGGGCAATTGCAACCTCGATGGTGCCCCAGAATCCCTTGGGGAGCTTTTAATGAAACACCTGGGCCCCACCCTGGCCCAATTAAATAAGAATGTCTGGTAGCCAGCCTGGGGCATCAGTATTTTTTAAAAGCTCCCCGGGTGATTCTAATATGCAGCCAAAGCTGAGAATCTTGGCTTTAAGGTGACTTTACTTTAATACAATGTATGTGGAGCTTAAAGTTTAATTCTTCAAAGGCAATCTTACTATTTTGGGAGCAACATACCTTGCTCTCCAAATTCTTCAGCCAGAAAATAAAGCATATTCTCTTTAAACTGCTACATGCGGAACAAAGAGTTTTGATGGCTAAGAGTCAATACCCTTTATCAATCTCTGAAACAGGATCAGAAATAAGTACCAAACAATCCTTTTTAAAAAAGATAAATTTGAAAAATACAGAAGCACTCTCCAAAACTAGGATCTCCCCTTCCTAGCAGATTTTGTTTTACGAATAATACAGCTCCCACTCTTGGTTCAGCAGGCTGCTCGGTAATAAAGGTTGCAACTCTTTCTCCCTTGGAGACCAGAAGATTGAGTTAGTAATCTAGCTGCAGTCACATTTAGCTATTGATTTGTTTCAGCTCTAAGACAGGTACTGCGTTGAGAATTACAGCACTTGGTTGCTGGGTACCAAGGAGATTTCCAGGTATCTTCTCTGAGGGAGACAGTTTACAGGAAATTCACAAACCCGTATTGCAGACTAAGTAGCTAATTGCGTCATTAACATGGAATTGACCAGATCTGTATAATGGTGCAATAGAAGAGTTCACTGTGAGGCAGAACTTCAGAAATATGTTGCTGATCTACATACAAAAGCAATGGGAAACGGGGTGGTGGAATTGGCTGAACAGCTAGTCCCACTACCGGGTTGATCGGGTTGATCCGAAAATTGCCAACGACGGCATTGGCTAGGAGACCCCAAATATGATTCACTCCCAAACAAACACCTGCAAGATTTGCTCATGAGAAAGCTGAAGTGTAACATTTGTCCCACCTTCTCTTGAGATGTACATGGGTTTCAGGGTAAAGGAAAAGCTCTCCTTCAGGGGTACGACAGAAAGCCACGGCCTATAAGAATTTCACTGAGAATAGGAATCCCTTCCCCAGACAGGCAAAGCAGCCACAGAGAGAAGAGACAATGAGGCCTTGGAGTTGCTCTGGGAGGCTCTTCTCACCTACAGCTCCTTGCCAGTGTTCCTTCACTTGAAAGGAACCTTTAACCCAAAGTTTTAGAGAGGGAAAAACAACAGGTTTGCCTCCAGAACACAGGTCTTGAGAGCATCTTCTGTGTATCCTCGTGGAGGAGATGCCCTCTGTCAAAATGGGGAAGAACCAGCTTCCTGTAACAATTCCCCGCTCAATTCGCGACCCTCGAGTCATTTGAATAAAAGGGGAAAGAGGGTAGAGGAAACGTGTGCTAACTGCCCACGACCCGCCAGACATTTGACCTATACTGATGTCATCTGTAGTAGCCCCCCAAATTCTTTGCCCATCCAGAACCTCAGAATTTGACCTGATTTTAAAATAAGGTCTTTGCAGGGACGCCTGGGTGGCTCAGTTGGTTAAGCAGCTGCCTTCGGCTCAGGTCATGATCCCAGCGTCCTGGGATCGAGTCCCACATCGGGCTCCTTGCTTGGCAGGGAGCCTGCTTCTCCCTCTGCCTCTGCTGCCACTCTGTCTGCCTGTACTTGCTCTTGCTTCTCTCTCTATGACAAATGAATAAATAAAATCTTTAAAAATAAATAAAATAAAATAAGGTCTTTGCAGATATAATTAAGGATCTCAAGATGATATGACACTGGAATTAGGGTGACCTCCTGATTCAACGACTGTCATCCTCGTCAGGACAGGAGAAGACACGGAGAGGAAGGCTGTGGCAAGGTGGACAGAGGCAGGGGTTGAAGTTTTGCCACCACAGCTAAGGGACACTTGGGACCCCCTGAAGCGGGAAGGAGGAAGGAAGGGTTCCCGCAGGAGCCTGCAGAGGGAGCAAGGCCCTGCTGACAAGGAGGTTTTGAACTTCCCGCCTCTAGCTCTGGGAAAGAAGAATTCCTGGTGTTTTCGGCCATCTACCCTGTGGTAATCAGTTCAGGTGGCCCTAGGAAACGAATATACCAACCAATCATCACAAATTTATGAGAAACACGTGCTTCCTCCTTACAGGTGAGGAAGCTGAAGCCTCACAGCAGTAGAAAACAGAATTTCAATCCCTACCTGTCTGGCACTGAGCCTCCCTCCCTATTCAATAACAGACTGTTGTGGAATAAGAAAAAGCCTTCATCAGTTGCCTTCCAAGCCTGAGCCTCTGGAGCTCTAATATGCATATGAATCATGGGAGCCTGGGGGGGGGGCTTTATTAAAATCCAACTGCGGTCCATAGGTCTGGAAGGGGCCTAATATTCTACATTTCCAACACTTAGGTAATACTTTGGGTAGCGAGGACCTAAATCAGCAGCCAGAAAAGTATTTCTAGGAGGAGTCGGATTGCAAATTCACCAGTGGATGCCTGAAACCTCAGATAGTACCAAACCCTATATCGACTGTTTTCTCCTCTATATACAGACCTGTGATCGATTTATACATTAAGCACAATAAGAGATTAACAATAAAAATTAACAAAATAGGACAATTATAATATACTGTAATGAAAGCTATGTGAATGTGGTCTCTCTCAAAATATGTCACTGTACTCACCCTTATGAGGATGCGAGATGACAAAATGCCCACAGGATGAAATGCACTGAGGTGAATGACGTAAGCATCGTGACGCAGCGTCAGGCTCTCTACGTTCTGACGTGGCCGGAGGAGGGATCACGTGGTATCTGACCCTGGTTGACTGCGGGGGAGGGGGGCGGTGGGTACTGAAAAGGCCCAAAGCAGAACCCCCATGAGGAAGTCTCCTATGCTCTCAGCCTTTGCAGACCATCCCATCTGGGTCCCAGCCCTGTAATCCTTTTTGAAGCAGCAGCATATTTTAAGGATGGGAAGGGCCTGGAAGAGGGATGAGAAACTCCAGGTTTTAGGACCTACCCAAGTTCCTTATTAACAAACGACTTCTCAGGGCACCTGGGTGGCTCAGTGGGTTAAAGCCTCTGCCTTCGGCTCAGGTCATGATCTCAGGGTCCTGGGATCGAGTCTCGCATTGGGCTCTCTGCTCAGCAGGGAGCCCGCTTCCTCCTCTCTCTGCCTTCCTCTCTGCCTACTTGTGATCTGTCTCTGTCAAATAAATAAATAAAATCTTTAAAAAAAAAAAAGAAACAAATGACTTCTCTACCACTGCCTTTTTTTTTTTCAATTATTTACTGGAGTTGATTAAAAAGCAAAAGACAAAAAAACAAAAACAAAAACCCTGCCCCCCTCAAGTTCCTGGGTTGTGGGCAGGTTAACTGGGAAAAGATCTTCCTGTTTCTTCCCCTTCCTTCTACCCCCTCCATTGTTCTGTTTTGCATACAAATTTACTCCCTCCAGGCAAATGAGTTGCGATGAGAACATTAATTTATGTGGACTTGTGTCAACATCAATCTTGGGAAAAAGGTGCCAGTGTGCTTTGAAGGGCTGTACATCATAAAACCGAAACTGCTGGAAATGGATACCCATACACCTGCAACCGACAGCCCAGTGCCCAAGAGGCACGGGTGAGGGTACAGGGAATGGCGGCTGGGCGGCAGAGAAGGAGAAAGGTTTATGAGGGCTGGGGGCAGAGGCATGCAAAGAGAGCAGGCAGTACCAGGAAGAGAGACCAGAGGCAAGGATGGAGGCCGAGGATGTAAACCCTGCGTTGTCAGCAGTGCGGCCCACGTCACTGTGCGGATCACTAGGGATACAGTGTGTGTAAACGACAGGCGTTGGACCCCAGCATTCCCACTCCAAAGTCCCCTTGCAGAGCCAGAAGAGGCTTGACTCGGAGTCACACTGTCTTCCTAGGAAGTCCATCTGGAATGAAATCCTCCTCCACTGGTGAGTCATAAAAATGACCCAGGACACATCTGACCCACATTAATTAATTGCTCAGAGATAACCTCTCATCTGGAAGTCTGCCTTCTGACTGGCTGGTTGGAAGTCAACAAGGCGTGGTAGCCCGGTCTTACCTTCAGTTTGGCAAGCATTTCACCTCAGCTCCAGGCATGGCTCCAAGGGGAGCAGCGTGTGGCTCAAAGCCCAAGGAGCTCACAGTCTAGAACGAGAGATGGGCCAACAGAGGTACCATAATGCAGAACACCCGCAATCAAAACGGAACCGCATGTACAAGGTTCAACAGCAGGAGTGGGGTAGAAGGGATTCACTCTAGCCGGGGCCCGGGGAGGAAGGCTAACGGAACACAGCCCGGGCGGAGAAGCCCCCCAGGAAGGGTTAGAAGAGCAGCTGATGACCACATTAACCCCTTTGATCCTCAAAACAACCCGGTCTCTCTCTTTCCCTGGAGGTTGCAATGGGGATCGAGAGACACTGGTCAGTCTCTGCCAGTGGCCTGGACCAAAGACACCTACGTGCCAGAGGCCTGGATGGGCCACGTCAGGCTGTGCGGGCCCCGAAGCCGTCCCAAGCATCCTGCGGGAACGGCGGAGTCCGAGAATGCGGCCGCGTGAGGGCACGAGCAGACGGAAGGGAGATGAGCGGATGGAAGGAGCTCACGAGGGAAAAGGAGCAAGGCTGGCACGTTTTCTCTCAAGGTCACACAGCCTTAGTCCAAACAGCTCATAGGAGCAGCTCATAGTAGGTCTCCGAGACAATCTTATTGGAACAGTTTTTTTTTTTAAAGACTTTTTATTTATTTATTTGAGAAGGAGAGAGAGAGAGAGTGTGTGTGCACGAGCAGGGGGAGGGGCGGAAGAAGAAGCAGACTCCCTGACAAGCCGGGAGTCGAAAGCGGGGCTCGATCCCAAGACCCGAAGATCATGACCTGAGTCGAAGGTGGACGCTTAACCGACTGAGCCCCCCAGGTGTCCCTTATTGGCACAGCTTCGGTGTATTTCCAAGTCTATCCATAGCCCTGGCCGATGGGACCATGGAACCCACCTTCCACCTTGTGGGTGCCAAGATGGTGAGTGGAACATGCTGGACAGAAGCCGAATTAAAGCAACGGTAGCAAATAGCAGCCTGGGTCTCCCCAGTGCTTTGCGCTGCTTGCTGTGTGTTTGGGATGCCCAGCCGTCCCCCTGCCCTTGGACTCCATGAGCTGCCTCAGTTGCTTACCAGTCACAATCCCGGGTTCCGGCTTGTGGTAGTTTCAAGTAGCAGTTTCTGTTAGTTGCAACCCGGAGAATCTTACTTAAGTCATAAAAGAGGAATCTGGGCAATTATTTTTCAGGAGGAGAACTTTTCAGCGTGCCAGCTTGTGTTTCATTCACAGCAGTGTATTCTGACTTCGCAAAATTTGGCAGACAATGAAATTTTTTCACAGAAGACTGTAATATTAAAGAATAAGAACTTAAGTGCTTTGGGTAATATGATTTAACATTTCTCTTTCTGCACTCTGTTCCCTATTTTTAGATCCTCTGTTACAGGACTGCCGGTTTCAACAGTTATAGGTAAAAGAGGCAGAGGCTGGGAAGCAGCAGTCATATAAGTACAGATGCCTTTGTGTATGAAACTCAATCGAACATGCTAGACTCATCTACTTAAAGTCTCCTTTCCCCCTGTTGTTTGCCCAGAGAATAACCAGAACCAGTTGCCACTTGATATGATTTTTACATGTGCTTGATTTTTCAAAAAGGTCCTCCTCGTGTCCTATTTGTGATACTGACAACCGAGAGAGAAGAATCTTGGAGATCGGGTTTGAAACCCATGAGCAAGTGTATCTAGGCCTGCTGGAAACTGAGGCTTTTTATTTGTCCTCATTCTGTTGAGGGGCAGACAAGACCCTGGAAATGAGAGTACTTTGTAATCTCGACATCTGTGTAAATGTGAGGAAGTAGGGGAGAAAAGCGTTGAAGGGGACATTGACATTGGTTCACCCTGCGTTTTACAGGCGACAAAACAGAGGCTCTTAAATTATGCCAGTAATCATAACAGATGGGATGCCTGAGTGGCTCAGTCAGTTAAGTGTCTGCCTTTGGCTCGGGTCATGATCCTGGGGTCCTGGGGTCGAGTCCCCCATCGGGTTCCCTGCTCCGCGGGAAAGCCTGCTTCTCCTCTTCCTGCCGCTCCCCCTGCTTGTGCTCAGTCTCTCTCTCTCTCCCTCTGACAAATAAATAAAATTTTGAAAAAAAATAATCGTAATAGATAAAACAGCTTTTCCATCCTAAAATGTTATTTTCCATGTCTCAATGTTCAAGCTAACAGATCATCATATTTCAAAGGCGGCTAAGAGAATCCCTTGAGCACAATGATTCAATAATGAGCTACATAGATTCCACGGTGAAATCAACTAATGAGGATCCACGCTACCCCCCTGCACCGAGCGGCCCCTCTGCCATATTCCTGAAACAAGGGGGAGCTCCAATAACCCACATGGAGGCAAAGCCTTGCTCAACTGATGCGGAAGACAAGTTATAGGACCGGACTTTTTGATTCTTTTGAAATAAGAGGATAAAGGAAGATAATGCCCCACATTGGCCAACCTTCCCAGCATACCTATTTGTTCTCAATTGTGTTAGCACAAAAGGTGCCCAGGGACACAGGTGAGTAGCCATTGAAATCCATACACGGGGCTGCTTACCAAGCCTGCCACCATGACATGGAGCTACTTGCTACCAGAGGGAGCATTTTTCTGCCACTCTGCCCAAGGGCACTGTAGAGTCCACAGACTCTGTGCCCCGCCCCCGGGCACTGCTAAACCCAGGAAGGGTAGCTTCTACTAATTCAAGGTCCCCTTGCCAAGGCACCCTATTGTCTAGTGGTTCACCTCTGCTTTCAAAGGCATGTGCTCTTTTTCCCCTATTTTTATTTTTTTGCCTTTACTTTGATTTTTATTTTTTTAATTTTTTAAAATTTTTTATTAACGTATAATGTATTATTAGCCCCAGGGGTACAGGTCTGTGAATCGCCAGGTTTACACACTTCACAGCACTCACCATAGCACATACCCTCCGCAATGTGCATAACCCAGCCACCCTCTCCCGACACCCCTTCCCCCAGCAACCCTCAGTTTGTTTTGTGAGATTAAGAGTCTCTTATGGTTTATCTCCCTCCCAATCCTATCTTGTTTCATTACGCACGTGCTTTTATGATTCTGTGTTCTGATATTTTTTCCCCCAAAGCACACCTTAATCCCAGAGTAAAAGTCACTCTTGTGCCAGGAAAAAAATAAAAACACCTGTGCAAAGTCCGTCCCTGTCAGGAGACTGATTTTTGGAGCCCACAAAATCACAGAAACCTAACCGCAGAGACGAAGGCAGTCCTTTGCTTCTGTCACCTCAGAAAAAGCTACTCAACACGGGCCTGGGTGAAAGGGGACAGGGCCTCTGAGGTGATGGCCTGCTCCTCTTTGAGACAGCGCTTGATCCTAGGCATCTGGCACAACATAAGGCCCTGTGCCTGGCCTCTGCCGAGGAATTCTGGGGCTGGTGGGGCTGGGAAAGGCAAAAAGAAACCTTGGGAAAATAGAGGCAGCTCTCCAGACCCAGACTCTCAAGGAGGGACACCAAAGGATCCGTTTTTCAGCCTGGTATTTGTCTTTCGTGATCAGCTTCTCTACCCTAATTATAGCTTTCATAGACATTTGCTCAGGATTGGCTTTAAAACTGTGTATAGAGAGGGGCGCCTGGGTGGCTCAGTCGGTTAAGCATCTGCTTTCGGCTCGGGTCATGATCCCGTGGTCCTGGGATCAAGTCCCGTATGGGGTCCCCTGCTCAGCAGGGAGTCTGTTTCTCCCTGGCCCTCTGCCTGCTGCTCTGCCTACTAGCGCTGTCAAATAAAAAAATAAAATCTTAAAAAAATGTATATGTGGAGAGGTGATACTCAGTCACTGTTATGGACTGCATATTTATATCTCCCCAGAGTACATATGTTTAACTCCTGATCTCCAACATGAGGATATCAGGAATGGGGTCAGTGGGAGGTAATTAGTTCACGAGGATAGAGCCTTCATGGTGGGACCAGTGCCCTCATGAGAAGAGCTTGCTTCGTCTACGTTCTCCATCGTGGTGAGGATACATGAAGGAAATGGCCATCTGAGAACCAAGAGGTAGACTCTGGGTCTGTATCACCTAGCCTCCAGAAACATGAGAAATCATGTGTTGCTTAAACTGCCCACTCTGCTGTAATTGGTTACAAAACTCAGAACTAAGACACACACCTTCTTTTTTTTTTTTAATTTATTTTCAGTGTAACAGTATTCATTGTTTTTGCACCACACCCAGTGCTCTAGCAATCCGTGCCCTCCCCAATACCCACCACCTGGTTCCCCCAACCTCCCACCCCCCGTCCCCTTCAAAGCCCTCAGATTGTTTTTCAGAGTCCATAGTCTCTCATGGTTCACCTCCCCTTCCAAGACACGCACCTTCTGATTTACTCTGTGGAGAGAGAGCTTGTAACCAGGGCATGGATTATTACACACACCTGCAGTAGGATTTTGGGAATGCGGTGCTTAGGCGATGGGCAAGAAAGGTTGAACGTAGTTGGCTTGAAACTGCTCTCTTCGGGCTGCTTGCAGCATCTGCCATTGGCTGGGCCTTAACTGTGCAAGAACTATGATTGAGGTTGGACATCTGTTTCCCTTCTGGGAGTCTGGAATTCTGGTACATTCCATGCGAAGGGTGCCTACAACACTAGCCTCTTCCAAACTTTGAATACTGAGGCTCTAATGAGCTTCCCTGGTAGACAATACTTTACATACTGTGTGTTGTCACAATTTCATGCTGGAGGAATTACATGCATCCTCTGTGACCCCACTGGGAGAGAACTCTTGCCAGCCTGTGCCAGGTTTCCTCTAGACTTGGCACCTGTGCTACTTTTCCCACATTTTGCTTTGTAGCTTTTTCACTCTAGTAAGTCACAGCTGTGAGTCTATGCTGAGTCCTGTGCGTCATCCTACCAAATCATTGAACCTGGGGTCTTCTCGACGCCAAGTGTCATAGGAGGAACAGAAAAAGAAACAAAGAGGTGAGATCTGCTGACCTAACCAACCACATTCTCAAAAAACAAACAAACAAACAAACAAACAAACAAACAAGAAGACCTTCAAGGGCACCTGGCTGGCTCAGGTGAGATAGAGCATGCAACTCTTCATCTCAGGGTTGTAAGTTCGAGTCCCACATTGGGAGTGGAGGTTATTTAAAAATAAAATCTTTAAAAAAATACCTTCAAACCACTGAATACATGTGAATTTCTATCTCGTTCATTCCTCAGATGTTCAGAGGTAGCTCCCGATAAGAATATGAATAATAATAATACGGCACAATCTCATTATGTAAAAATACACATATGGGCATAGGGGAAAAGGCTGGAAAGAATACATCAAAATATTAACAGTTGTTTTCTCCAGAAGAAGTGATAGAATTCTAATGTTTCATTTTTCCTTCTTCCTGGGCCTTAACTGTATTTTTCACAATGAGCACATATTGCTTTTCTCATGAGACTAAAAAAAGATTACATAAAAGTGAATGTTAAACACAATTAAGAATAGGAAAATCAGGCAAAATACATAAAAATGCAGGAAGCCATGAGTAAGAGAAAAACACTGAAAATAGATGTAGAGACTGTAATGACCGCTAAAACTTCTAACATTTCTGCCTCAGATTTGACTCTGAGTTCCCTGACAGTGAAGGCAAAATAGAAACACGATTGAGTCATGGTTCTCCAGGTCAGAAGTCCAGCTGTGTTCTTGTTGGCAGAATTTTGTTCCTTGTCCTTGCTGGACTGAAATCCCAATTTCCTTGCTAAGTGCACTCCTCCATCTTCAAGCAAGCAATAGTGTATCAGCGCTGTCTTGTGTTTCAAATCTCTGACTTCTTGGTCTCTAACTTTCGATTTAAAGGGCTCCTCTGATTAGGTCAGGACCACTCAGAGATTCGACTCTTGTAAAAATCAACTGTTCATAGAACATAACTGACTCACGGGAGTGAAATCTATCATATTTGCCATCTCTGGGCTATACAGGAAGTGCATATACACCACCAGGGTGTGAGGAATCTTGGGGACCAGTTTAGAGTTCTGCCTTCACATAACATGTATAATTCTGTATGTTTTGGAAAAGACGGAACTTAACTATTTTGCATACATACATATGGTCTCTCCCCTTGTTCTGTGCCCAGAGATAGTCCCAGGGGAATGCAGATAGTAACTTGTGAGAACACCCAACACATTCAAATGCTCCTTTTTAATTCTAATGTTTATCTTAAGCAAATACTCCAAAAGCAAGCTGCAAAAGAGGGAGAAATCGACTCAAGACTGCGGGAAAGATAGGTGCTCTGGGACAGAAGGGAAGGTGATGGACATTGGAGGCAGCCACAGGTTGGGGAAATGAAAACTTAATCAAGAGTCTGAAACCAGAATTTCTAGTGTTTGTCTCTACCTGGTCCTGTGGACTTCGCTAAGTCCCTTTTGTCCGCCGCAGAGGCCTAGCTTTCTTGTCCTTTCTCCCCTCCCCCCCCCCCGCCAATTTCTTTTTGTATAAGGAACAATCTGAATGATATATCCAAGTGATGTCTCTGCTTCCTGCTCTGGACTACTGGACAAAAGCTAAGGGCAATTGTGCCTTGTTCTCCAAACTATGGTTTTCTCTCTCTCTCTCTAAAATAAACAAACAAAATATTTAAAGGAAAAAGTAAGTTTCAGGCCCGAAGACCTACTAAATGGGAACCTGCTTTGCAACCAGATCGCTGAGCGAGTCCTGTAGTCTGAGATGTGGACTTCGGAGTCTTGTTGCTTCCTTTGGGAGCTCTGCTGCCCACACCCACTGAAGTCCTGAGGCCCCGGAACTGGTAGCCCTGTGGTCTACTCCAGCCCTCACTTCTACCCTCTCAAAAACGAAAAGTATTACTAAATGGCAAGGAACTGGGGGTTGTGGCTATAAGCTCAGTTTACTTCAAGAAGCTGCAGTCAAGTCTCTCTGTTCCTCCCTGTTTGACAGACCGCCACATCTTCTGACGCAGTGCCAGCCACATCCCGAGACATGATGTGGAAGGTCAGAGAACACGGATCTGGAAGTATTGGGCACCCAGTCACCAGGGCTGCTTGTAACTCTGGCAAAGTGGATACTGTCACCATCAATGACCCCTTCGTTCACCTCACCTACATGGTCTCCACATTCCCGGATGATTTCCACCCTTGGCAAATTCAGTGGCACAGTCAAAGCTGAGGATAGGAAGCTGGTCATCAACGGAAAGTCCATCTCCATGTTCCAGGAGTGAGATCCTGCCAACATCAAATAGGGTGAGGCTGGTGCTGAGTCTGTTGTGGAGTCCACTAGGGTCTTCACCACCATGGAGAAGGCTGGGACTCACTTGAAGGGTGGGGTCAAGGGGGCCATCATCTCTGCCACTTTTGTTGATACTCCCATGTTTGTGATGGCTCAGTCGGTTAGGCTTCTGACTCTTGATTTCAGCTCAGGTTGTGGTTTCAGGGTTGTGGGATCAAGCCCCAAGTTGGGCTCCATGCTGGGGATGAAGCTTGCTTATGATTCTCTCTCTCCCTCTCCATCTGATCCCCCACCCTCTCTCTCTAATAAAACAAAACAAAACAAACAAACAAACAACAGGACACCTGGGTGGCTCAGTTGGCTGAGCATCCATCTCTTGGTGTCAGCTCAGGTCACGATCTTGGGGTCATGACATTGAGCCCCACCTGTGGCTCCTGCCTGAGATTCTCTTTCTCTCCCTCTGCCTCCCCACCCCTGCTCTCTCTCACTTGCTCTCTCTCTATCTCTCTCTCAAATAAATATATTAGTTTTATTTTTTTATTTTTTTAAGATTTTATTTATTTATTTGACAGACACAAATCACAAGTAGGCAGAGAGGCAGGAAGAGAGAGAGGGAGAGCGGGAAGTAGGCTCCCTGCTGAGCAGAGAGCCCGATGCGGGGCTCGATCCCAGAATCCTGAGATCACGACCTGAGCCCAAGGCAGAGGCTTTAACCCACTGAGCCACCCAGGCACCCCGCAAATAAATAAATTAATTTTTTTAAAAAGCTGCAGAGTCCTCTTCCAGATTCTGGTCTTCTGACATAAGGTATCAAGAGGTCAAGCTAAAATCTCCCCTCCCTATACACAGTGAGGGAGGAGTTAGATATCATTTAATTGAGGAGAAGTGAAATTAAATCACAACATGAAATGAGGGGATGAAATGTCTCCCCACTCAGAGGGAATCTATCAATTTTAAAAATAAACTTTTTTCTTCTTTAGGGGTAGAAGCAAATAGCAGATGCTGCTTCTCTCAGTCGAAGTATCAGCCGGCCTCTTTCTAAGGGAAGGAATTCAACCATCTAAGTTGTGTGGTCCCCAAGCCAGGTGACAGAATTTTTCTTTCTCTCCCTAGTGAATGGACTGTTTTTAAACTTCTGTTGGTGATGAATTACTTCATTGCCCTCTGCCAAAATCCTAAAAGCTGGCGGGGTCAAGGAAATGTGCTCTGGGACACTCTCATCGGATGTTCTGCCAAGGAAGCTGCAGTGGTGGGGGGAGGGGTCTTCTTTTCCTTTGTCGCCACTGTGGTAAGTCTCAGCTTTTTTTTTTTCTTTTTAAGATTTTATTTATTTATTTGACAGACAGAGATCACAAGTAGGTGGAGAGATAGGCAGAGAGAGAGGAGGAAGCAGACTCCCCGCTGAGCAGAGAGCCCATGAGCTCAATCCCATGACCCTGGGATCATGACCTGAGCCAAAGGCAGAGGCTCTAACCCACCGAGCCACCGAGGCGCCCCAGTCTCAGCTTTTTTGAAAAGCATTTTGGGATATCTCAGGTGAAGATGAGACGTCTCTCTTCTTGACACACTCACACTCCTCTTGGCCTAGATAACTGCTTCTCATCTTATGTTTCAACTTAGGTACCATCTTCTTCAGGCAGTCACCTGGACACCTACAACAGGAGACGGGCTTGGAGGACATGTCTGATATTTCAGATTGCCCCAAAGAGGAGAAGAAGCCTATTTTTTTAAAAAATTTTTGCACGAGAAATTACTCACATTTAGCAGCTTAAAGCAATGCATGTTTATCACCTCACAGTTTGCATGGGTCAGAAGACTGAACTGCATCTTTTGCTCAGGGGCTCATAGAGGAGCAGTCATGTGTGTCCACTAGGTTGTTTGATAATCTGAAGCTTGGGGTTCTCTTCCAAACTCATTTAGGTTGTTAATAGGATTTACTTCCTTGCTGGAGTAGGACAGAGGACCTCGGTTCCTAGCGGTTTCCCTCCCTCTGTAGGAAGTTTATAACCTGCTGGTTGGTTTCTTCGAGGCCAGAAGAGAACACCTCTGCTCTTTGGAGACTCAAAGGAAGGCCTAGCTACTTTTTAAAAGGGCTCACCTGATTAGGTCAGGCCCACTCAGCACATTCTCTCTTTTGAGTGACTCCTTATCAATGGATTAGGGACTTCACTTACAACTGAAAAATCCTTTCATCTTTGCCATATAACATAAGCACAGGAGTGATATCACATCATATTCACAGGCCCCGCCCACACTCACGCAGAGAAAAATTACAGAGCCTGTGTATATCAGGGGCAGGAAATTGGGGACCAGTTTGCAATTCTGCATGTTACAGACCCCTTAATTTTACTTTAAGGGATCACACTTCCAACATCAGTTCATGAGCTTTGGATGGGACTGACCCTAATCTCCACCGTTCCCTAACTGATTTTATAGAAAATTCAATAATGAGCTGGTCTTTGTCCAATATGAGGCAGATCATGTATTATTTTTATTCTCTGTAATTATTTGTTTTTTATGTTTACAACATTGCACATTACTAGAATATAAATACCATGAGAGCAGGGACCTATAGATCTTGTTTAATTTTTTGTACTCTGAACCTAGATGACTCTTTGGTATATATTAGGGGATAATTATGTTCAAATATATATATATATATGTATATATATATATATATATACATATGGTATGTATTAGGAAACATTTGCTAAGTGGGCTTTCTCCATTTTCATATGAGAAAGGTAGCTTAAAGAAGCCATAGAATTTTCCTTGAATTATACAGCTAGCAAATGTCTCTGGAGCTGAGAAAAATCTCTTCCAAACCAAGAATAATAGTAACCACTTCTCGAACAATATGTACCAGGCACTGGGGTCACTTAATCCTCAAAACCACGCTAAGGTGTGTTCAGCGGGGGAGGTGAGGAGGATTAACAAATGATACTGATTCATTGTACATTTCACAGTTCCAGGCAGTCAGAGGTCTCCCCCACCACGTGGCTCTGCAAGCCTCTTGGACCTCAGAATTCGTACTGGCCTCCGGATTGCAGGCGAGGGAAGAGAAAATGTTACATGGCATTCCATGGATTTTAGGGGCCAGCTTGTTCTCTTTATCCCCAGCAGCGCAAGAAAACAGGTAGACCATGTTCCCTACTTTGGAAACAAAATAAGCCCTCCTGTGGCCTAAAGATGGGGGAGGGTGTGGGGCCCCAACCGGAAGTGGTTCTCACCCCGCCACATTTCATTGGCGGGGACTGAGCCACGTGAGCGGATATAAGCCCCACCGAGGGGCGCTCGGACATTTTGTGCGCCGAACTGAGAAGGAAAAGCTGGTTGGCGGTTGGCGCTCCTGACGAGGTCGTTGTTCCCGCTCGGCGCGACCGTTGGTCTTCCTGATGGGACCGTTGGTCCTCGGAAGCTCTAGCAGTCCTGGCTACGTTTGGGGAGAAGTTCGTTCTGGGTAAGTAAAGGAAAAAAAAGGAGTAAAGAAGCTTTTATTTTCTTCGTAAGCCTGCCGGGCTGTTTACCAGTAAACGCCGTTTCTTTTGTTTTTACCGTTTTTTGTTCTGACGTGTCTGTCACAGTAGAGCTAGCTCTGCAGCCCTCTAGAACTCAGTACCTGATGTAGAAAGTAAGCTGATTCTGTGTCCTGCTTCCCTTCCCCTCTCTCTTTGCCTGCTTGTCATCTGTCTCTCAGATAAATAAATAAATAAGTGTTAAGTGTTCTTTTTCCCTACTTATTTTTTGTCCACTTGACCTGACTTGCAGGGAGCGGAATGTTCTTACTGTTTGTTTGTCTCCTTGCAACTTCTGAGTTTTTACTTCATTAAGGATGTTGGTATTATTACTCGGTAATAAGTACTCTTTTTTATTATTAATTTTTAAGGAGGGGGCGGATGGAAGAGAGAGAGGCAGAATATCTTAAGCAGGCCGCATGCTTATTGTGGGGCCTGACCGCAGGCTCCATCTCAGCACTCTGAGATCATGACTTGAGCTGAAATCAGGAGTCAGACACTTAACGGGTCTCTGCCACCCAGGTGCCCCAGGTAATAAATATTCTTAAATGTATCTATCATTCTGCATAGTGGTCTTTAGTATAAAAATTATCCTTTTTTTCTCTTGCCTGTTTGCTTTGAGACTTGAATTTAACTTTAGTGATACCAGGATATCTGCAGTTTTTGTTTCTATTTTTCTGTTTGTTGCTGTTTCCATTTGTCTGGTATAGCTTTGTCCTGTCCTTTCTATTTTTGTCTCTTTGAATCACTGTTTGAGGTGTGTCTCATATATAACAGAGTTGGCTTTTGCTGTGTGTGTAAAATTGAAAATTGTTTTCTTTTACTAACCAAGGAAAGCCCATTTCTATTTATTTTTTTGAAATAGGAGTCTGTTTTACATTTTATCACAATCTTCTATAATCATGTGTATTTTATTTGCTGTTTCTTTATAAGATGTCTATCTTTTGCTCTTGATTTTAACACATATTTTAGGTATTTAGAAGAGTTTGCATTTTTGTTCTAGTGCTTATCTGGGTATTTATTACCTTTCTTCTTTTTTCAAAGAAGATTTTCTTAATCTCTATACCCAAGATGGATCTTAAACTCAAGACCCTGAGATCAAGAGTTAAGTGCTCTACTGACTGAGCCAGCCAGGCACGCCAGTATTTATACCTTTTTTAAATACAGTCTCTTGTTTTCTTGTGTAGGGTCTGGTTTATCATCTTTTTTATTAGTAGCATAATTTCCACCCATTCCTTATTTTGTTTTGCTCTTTCACTTTCCCTTATCCCATTTATTGGTTGCATTGCTTTTACTTGTCAAAACATACCATATATATACATGAGTTTTCACTCTCTTGGTCCCAAATTTGTTTTGTTCTTTATATCATCCATCTATCCTTCCATCCACTTACTCACTGCATACCAAAATACTCTCCTGTCAGGTCATTTTGCCAGAGGTGCACAGGTATCTCTTGGTTGGAAGAAGCTTATCTTCCAGTACAGGAGTTGGCAAACTTTTTTTTCTAGCAGGCCAGATAATAAATATATTAGGCTTTGCATGTCATATGGTCTCTGCCACACTACTCAGCTCTGTTGTAGACCGAAAGCGACTGTAGACAGTAAACAACGGAGTGTAGCTGTATTTCCATAAAACTCTATCTGTAAACACTGAAATTTGACTTGCTTATAATTTTCACAGGCTGCAAAAAATTGTTATTCTCTTGATTTTCTTTTAGCCATTTAGAAATGCAGAAACTGTTCTGAGCTCAGTGCCATACACAATGGGAGAGGTTGGATGTTGTCCATGAGCACAATTTGCCAACATTTGTTCTAGTAGATTCCTCAGAAAGGGCTCTTGGGTACAGAAATCCCTAAGCTTTTATATGTTGAAAAGTGTGTGTGTGTGTGTCTGTGTGTGTGTTAATAGCCTTGATACTTGAAGGCACCTTTGTTGGATATAAAATCCTTGGTTCATGTTTCCTTTCACTGAATATTTATAAATGCTGTTACATTTTTGCCTTGCTTATATATTGGGTGTTTTGTTTTGTTTTATTATTTTGTTTTTGAATGTCTGATACCAGTCCATTTCTTTCACCTTTATATGGTAGTTGATCTTTTTACCTGGAGGCCTTTAAGATTTTATCTTTTTTTTTTTTTTTAAAGATTTATTTATTTATTTATTTGACAGAGAGAGATCACAAGTAGGCAGAGAGGCAGGCAGAGAGAGAGAGAGGAGGAAGCAGGCTCCCTGCCAAGCAGAGAGCCCGATGCAGGACTCGATCCCAGGACCCTGAGATCATGACCTGAGCCGAAGGCAGCGGCTTTACCCACTGAGCCACCCAGGCTCCCCAAGATTTTCTCTTTATCTTTGAAATCTAATAGATGAAAAACTGTATCTTGGAGTTGATTGTGCGTTTTTATATATATATATATTTCACTTAATTATTTGAGAGACAGCATGAGAGAGAAAGAGAGAGCGGGCGCACAATCGGGGAGGCAAGAGGAGGGGGCAAAGGGAGAAGGAGAAACAGATTCCCCTTTGAGCAGGGAGCCTAATGTGGGCTGGATCCCAGGACCATGAGATCATGACCTGAACTGAAGGCAAATGCTTAACCGACTGAGCCATCAAGGCACCAGATAGTGCATTTTCCTTTCCTTTTTTTTTTTTTTTTAAAGATTTTATTTATTTATTTGACAGAGAGAAAGCACACAAGCAGGGGGTGTGGAAGAAGGAGAAGCAGGCTTCTGCTAAGCAGGGAGCCTGGTGCAAGACATGATCCCAGGACCCCAAGATCATCACCTGAGCCGAGGCAGTTGCTTAACCAGTTGAGCCCCACCGATTGTGGATTTTCAATGGATAGGTAATGTTCTGGAAAATTTTCTTGGATTATAATTTATTCTATTGATTATCGTTTCATTGGGACTGCAATAATGTCATTGCTTCTTTGCTTGGCTTCTAGTTCTGTTACCTTCTCTGCCTGTTTTACTTGCCTATTACATTTTCATTCTGTTGTTTGTTTTCCTGCCCCTTAATATTCTTCAGTGCTCCTTGTTAAATTTTACTAAGCTCTGTTCTCACTTGGGCACCTTGTAATTTAGTCTTCATTTGTAAAATAACTTTTTTTTCTTCCACTTTTTTTTCTGAGTTCAACGTATTTTCCTTTTTTCCTGTATTTTGTCCATTTCTGTTTTTACCATTCGTATTTCTGATTTAAGATGGATTGATTTGATTTAAGGTATTTTTTAAAAATGTCACCACCTGGCCATTTGTGTCTAATTCCACTTGGAGAATTATCTTGCATTAATATTTTTTAAGATTTTATTTACTTATTTGAGAGAGAGAGAAAGCATGAGCAGTGGCCCGGGCAGAGGGAGAGGGAGAGGGAGAAATGGAGTCTCTGTTAAGCAGGGAGCCCAGAGTGGGGCTGATTCCAGGATCCCGAGATCATGACCAGAGCCGAAGGCAACCGCTTAATTGACAGCCACCCAGGTACCCCGATATTTTTTTGCTTCATGATTGCTTTTCTGGAGTTGGGGTTACTTCAGTTGATATGTATTGTATTTAATTTTTAAAGTTTTTTACAAAATTATGTATGGATCAGCTGATCATCATCTTGTGCATTTTTGTGGTGGTGTACGGTTTGTAGGATTTTTCTAGTTTAATGACACACGCTTCTGTCAGTATAGCAGAGTCCAGATAAGTGGATTTGTTTATTTCAGTTGGTACAGGGAGGTTGTGTTTTCTGTGCTTTTATGGGTCTCTTGTCTTAGATGACCCTACCTTTTCTCTCTTGATTCTCTACTTCACCAACCAATTGCCACTGGATGCTTTTCCCTAGCTTTTACCTTTTATTTCTCTTAGAAGCTGTGGGTTTTGGAGAGTGCTTCTTCAAATTGCCTGTACTTAAAGTACTCTCCCTATCATCTATGTTCAGATACCTGTTTTTTAAGTAGTTTTCAGACTGAGGATGGATTTATGCTTTGTCCCAGTTTTTTGGGTCCATCTGAGTTTAGTTAGGCTTGGTTGCTATTTCCTCTCTTCCCTTTGCTTGGTTTTTGTGTGTTTTTTTCTTGTCCTTTTTTATTTTTGGAGGAAACATTGAGAGATGGAGGCCTAGGTGGACTTGGTTGTCTTCAGCTGCCTTAGAAAGCCCTAAAAATGGCTGCATGTTGAAAGGAAGGCTGCTTTTATGTTATAGGCGAGGAAAAATTGTGAAAACACAATTTGTATTTTTGCAAAGACCACCACTAACGTGCTGCCAAGGTCAAAGAGATGTTAATTATTTCATTTTATGGTTAAGTCATACCACTATATCTGAGATGAGAAACCTTAAGAAACCCATAATAAATATTTGATGACTTCATGGAATCTTTTAAAACTCAAGCTATTTGTCTCCATTTGCCTCAGTCTTTCGGGTACTGCCAGAAACTTCACTGTAGGGTTATGACAGTATGAGTAATCTGTGCTATTGAGTCATGTTCAATTAATGTAATTATAAAAGTTAGACTGCGGGTTTTTTCCCTAAACTCCTGGTAATGTCAAGTGATAAACAGCTCACCTAAAGTGTCAATCATTTGAGAAAAGTTTCTCCAGTCATTTTAGTCCTACTGGGAACATTACAGATAAAAAAATGCCTATACTCAGGGCACCTGGGTAGTTCAGTTGGTTCAGCGTTGGACTCTTGTTTTCTTTTTAAATTTTATTTATTTGACAGACAGCAAGAGAGGGAACACAAGCAGGGGGAGTGGGAGAGGGAGAAGCAGGCTTCATGCTGAGCAGGGAGGCTGAAATGGGGCTCCATCCCAGGACTCTGGGATCATGACCTGAGTCGAAGGCAGACGACTGAGCCACCCAGGTGCCCCTCAGCATTGGACTCTTGATTTCAGCTCAGGGTTGTGAGTTCAAGCCCCAAGTTGAGCTCCACTCTGGGCATGGGACCTGCTTTAAAAAGTGCCTGTACTCTGTGTGGGTGGAATAGAATAATATTACTTAAGGTGTTTGCTGTTCTCCCTAGTAAATAACACGTTGCCATCATCAGCTTTCAAACCAAATAGTAATTCTCTAATGATTGTGACTCTAATGATTCAGTGGTGAAGTTTGTTACATGATCTGCTTAAACTCTCATAGCTCACTGGGAGCGGATTAACCCCTCCCCAAATCACCCGCTTAGAAATTCCAAGAAAGCAGTACAGTTAATGTGCAATCTGTGATTTGCATTCTATTATACTTCAAAGGAATATTCTGAGCTACGTTGTACAAAAAGTAAGACATAACTGACAATTGCTTGTCTTTGAAAGTTCTATAACTGATAGATCCCTAAAATAGGAATAAAGTAAATTAAGTCAAGATTCACTCATGCACAAATTACTTACTAAGAATTTGCCCTTTGGGAAGTTGCATTAACTCTTTCTTGTGTAATTGATTTCCATAACACTCCTCTTTCAAATCTTGTTCAACCTAGGCAAATTTATAACACCTTCAACTTTCAGAAACTTGATCTCTCCTATACTTCATTTATGCATATGCAATCCCACACCTTAAATGTCATTATCACTTAGAAATGCTCCATCTTCCGGTTCTCAGACTCTGAAATCCACACCTTCTGTTTTCTCAGAGCTCCTGCTACCTCGCCTGTACTGCGTATGCACAAGGCCTCGGACTCCCAGCGGGATCCTATCCCTTTGCTTTTCTCTCAGACCACCACTTAGTTCAGATTTCTTTTGCCACCTAATGCGGCCTGGACCCCTGAATTGGCTCTTTCAGTCATGTCCCTGCTTTTATTTCAAGATTCCTTGCCTCTTTGATCTCTAACTTTATTGTATTTTACTTTTGATTTTTTTAAGTAAGCTTGACACCCATTGTGGGATTTGAATTCCCAACCCCTGAGATCAGGAGTTGCAGGCTCTACTGACTGAGCTGGCCAGGCACCCCTTGATCTGTCATTTTAATGGCTGTGCCATCTTCCACTGTGGTTGACCCCAGAGAGAGTTAATCCTGACACACAGACCCACCCCTCCAGCCAGCTTCACTACGAACTCCAATGCCCAACATCAGCTGAACTCTTTCGTGTCCTTATTTGTGTACCCCCTCTCCGCCCCACTTTCTCTTCCACAACTCTATTCCTTTTGAGCCTCCTCACCTACTTTTACAACCTGTCTGTTCTACTTCTGCTTCAGTCAGTTCTGCGGCAGCCTCTCTGGCTTCCCAGTCTCAGGCTTTTTCTCTTGTTGGTCCCTCTGCCGGCATTCCTTAACCCTTACCATCTCTGCAAAAGGCTATAAACCCTTCTAGGTCCAGCTGAAATGCTCCTTTTATGAAGCCCAGCCAGGACTCCTTGCTCAAAAACCTTTCCATTTCTCTAACACTTTGCTTACACTCTTCATAGGGTATTTCTGTCCTTGGACCTAATGGCTGATAAAGGTACATTTATCTTTGACACTGCTCTGAGCCCTTTGAGGCAAGGATGATCATCTGCTTTTTCTTTGTATCCTTAGCACCTAATGTAAGGCACGACACATGCTAGACACTTACGAACAAAGAGGAAGAATAGCAAATCATGATCATATGAAAAGCTAGTGCATTAGTCCAGCTAACAAAAATGTTGGTGACTTGGGCAAGGAGAATAGTGATGGGTATCTACAATGTTCTGATAATTCCAAAATAAATCTCTATATTGATGCACACAGAGCATGCAGCAAAATTAAAATACTATTTAGCATGACCTGCAGGGGTGCCTGGCTGGCTCAGTTGGAAGAACGTGTGGCTCTTAATCTCAGGGTTGTGAGTTTGAGCCCCATGTTGGATGTGGAGATTACATAAACACACACACAAATGAACATGATCTACAAAACTCATGTTCTAAATCTTTTATATCTCCTCTTCTATCATACTTTCTCTCGTTAATGTCCCTTATAGCTAGATTGGCTTGTTTGTAGGCCTTCATTCGTTTATTCATTCGTTCATTCAATATTTAGCACCTACTCTGTCTCAAGCATTTTAAGTATTGGGGCTGTACTTGTCAAGTAGGACATAGAAAGCCATAGCTCTAATGGCAGCTTCCATTTTAGTTGGGGGAGACACAAAATAGAACATTAGTTGTAAGTGAATAAAGAATTTCTAATTGTAGGTGCTGTGAAGAAAAAGAAGCAGTGGCATGTATTAGAGAATGATGGCATGGAAGACCGTGCTCTCTAAGGTTGTCAGGCAAGGGATCCTTTGTGGGGATGACACTGTAGCTGAGAGCTGAGTGGCAGGAAAGAACAAGCCCTGAGGAGGTGGGAGGAAGTGTTTTACAGGCGGAGGAATGAATGTATGCAGTGGCCCTGAGGCTAAATCAAGCGTGCTGTGGACCCTTCTGTATGCTTTAACTACCATTCGATGGCCAGGCCGGGGCTGTACTCTCACAAGGTACGATGGGAGGGTTGGGCAGTAGGAGCACAAACAAATGAACACATTTATTTCAGGTAACAAGAAATACCATAAAAAGTGGGATGGTGTGAAGTAGGATCCAAAGTATGGATATTAGTATTCGCCTTCCACAAGTGAAGGAACCACGACTCAGGAAAGTTAAATTTTCATGGGTTACATTTAAGAGGCGTCAGTCTTTGGAGCTGGGCTTGTCTGACCTAACGCTCTCCGCATTTTCCATGGCAGTGCTGACTTCTCTGATCTTATACAAAAGATCAGGTGGTTTGACTTAGGATTTTTTGACTCTACAATGGTGTGAATGTCCTATGCAGTCAGGAAAAACCATACTTGGAATTTGGAATTTGGATCTTTCCCTGGGCTGGCGATATGCAGTCTGATCCGCTCTCATGATGCTGGATGGGAGCATGGAGCATAGCTTCCGGTTAGCTGCACAGTCACAAGGGTCAGCAGCCTGTACCCTGACAGCCATCTGTCCCCACACAGCCATTCTGCTTTTCACTGTAAGTGCAGTGTTGAGTCAATCGCATGAGATACTCAACACTTTATTATAAAGCAGGCTTTGTGTTAGATGATTTTGCCCGACTGTAGGCTCAGTCTTCTGAGCACATTTAAGGTACACTAGGCTAAGCTATGATGTTCGTAGTTTAGGTGTCTTAAGTGCATTTTTTTTTGACTTCTGATATTTCCGTATATCATGGAACCCATCAGAAGTCAAGGAAGATGGGTAGTCATTTTTTTTTTTTGAGGAGAGAAAGAGAGGGAAGTAGGAGGGGGTAGAGAGGGAGAAAGAGAATTTTAAGCAGGCTCCATGCCCAGTGTGGCTGGAGGCTCAATGCAGGGCTAGATTTCAGCCCTGAAATCATGACCTGAGCTGAGATCAAGAATCAGACACTTAACCAACTGAGCTTCCCACACACCCCTATAGTCATTTTTTGAGGGACTCCCTTCATAATTATCTGTATCCTACCTGTAGGTCTACTTTTTAAAAATTATTTTTTTATGGGGCGCCTGGGTGGCTCAGTGGGTTAAAGCCTCTGTCTTTGGTTCGGGTCATGATCCTAGGGTCCTGGTATTGAGCCCCGCATTGGGCTCTCTGCTCAGTGGGGAGCCTGCCTCCCCTTCTCTCTCTGCCTGTCTCTCTGCCTACTTGTGATCTCTGTCAAATAAATCTTTAAAAAAAATTATTTTTAAAGTACTATTTTTGGGTAACTAAATTTAAATAAAAAATAAATTCCATTAGTAATATGCTTGTTCTTATAAAAATATCTGTATGACCACCACCAACAGTATTCTTTCCAAGAAGTAATCATTGTTACAAGTTAAATATTAATCATTCTAGAACATCTTGTGTGTGGTGAAACACTCAAAAATGTGATATTTTGTGTGCATGATTTTCACAAAAATGGTATTATGTTCTCCATATATTCTGGAACTTGTTTTTTCACTCAACATGTCTGGGTGGTGTATATGCATATGTATCCATTCCTCTACTGGTGAGCTTTTCAGCTATTGACGATTTTTAGTTAATATACTGATATATTTCTGTTGTGCAGGTGTGCTAGAATTTCTCTAAGTTAGAAATTTAAGAAGTACAGTTGAGGAGTGCCTTACTCTTACTGTATATTGTAATGGCTTGGGGATTGGTTTACCTCTTTGTACTAGACTGTAAACTGCTTGGTAGTAGCCATCTTTGTATACCCAAGGCCTAACCCAGAGCCTGGGACAGGTACCTACTAGACTGAGATGAATGGAAGGAAAGTGCTAGAATTGTAAATATTCACACCATTCCCTTTGCTAGCTTTCTTTTTACAAGCCTTCCTAACGTGCACAGGGATCTCCTGACAGCCTTGAGCCAGCCCAGAAACAGGAAGCCCCCTTTTGTGCTCTTCCATTAATCTCACTGTCTTTTATCCCTTTACCTTCCTTTCTTCTTTGTTCTCTCTCTTCCTTTTTGTTTCCTCCTATACCTAGATCCTTATCTCTTTCTACTGACCTCTGTCTTCTCCCCCTTCCTGCGTTTTTTTCCCCCCTGGATTGGGAGTCGCTGAAACGGAAGGAGAGAACCTGAATCAAAATATCCATGCGTTTTGACAGATCTACCTTTAGAAATCTGCCTGATACCACAATGATCTATGTGGTCCTATTTTTGTATTGCCCTAATATTTCAAGATAGATTTGGATAATTTCCATCATACATGCCAAGTTGCCCCCCTCATATGTTCACATTCTATGAAGATCATTCCATTTATTGCCTCCATCTTAGGGATGTGAGTCATAAAAATAATGAGACAGATGACTAGGGAACAATATACTCACAATGATAATAGCACTAATTCCACTCCAGAGAAGAACAATCCAAGAATGAATTTTTCCTTCCCACATAGGTTGTTTATAGTCTAAGGGGTTTAGCTGTTTTTATAGCAAGGAAAAGAGGCAACTAGAATTATGGAGCTGTGCTTTCCATCCACGTTTTCTAGCAGCTTTGTACACCTATACTCACCTGATGCCTTAGAACGGGAGTAGGCGAACTCTGGCCCACAGGCCAAATCTACCTCATGGCCTGGTTTTGTAAATAAAATTTTATTGGAAGACCAATTGCCCATTTGTTTTTGGTATTGTTTATGGCTGCTTTTCTTTATACAATGGCAGGGTTGAGTTGTTGGAACACAAAGCCCAAGCTATTTACTTCCTGGCCCTTTCCACATGCAGTTTGCTGACCCTTGCTCTCTAGAAAGAGCAAAGGGCTGTGATGGTTCAGTCACTGCTCCTGCAAGGCATGGTTAAGCAGACTCCCTTCTGTCCTCGCTGAGCCCCACAGCTCAGCTGTTCCATCCAGCTCGAGTCGTCCTCTCCCTCCCCCCATCTCCTGCCTCTAAAGCTCCAGCTCCAGAATCCCACTTCTCTGACTCCTCTTCGTCGCCCAGCCTACACAGACGGATCAATGCCAAGGACCATTCTTCCATTCTCGCAACATACGGCTTGTGGTAGCCTTAGAGATGCCAATCAGTAGGGTTTTTTTTTTTTTTATTTTGTTTTAAAGATTTTATTTACTTGTCAGAGAGAGAAAAAAACATAAGCAGGGAAAGTGGCAGGCAGAAGAGGCAGCGTGGGCAGGGGGAGAAGCAGGCTCCCCCCAAGCGGGGATCCCGATATGCTGTCCTTGATCCCAGGAGCCTGGGATTATGACCTGAGCCAAAGGCTGACGCTCAGCCGACTGAGCCACCGGGGCTCCTGCCAATCAGTGATTTTTGTTGGTAGCGGGGTGCGCCTGGCTGCCGGAGTTGGTAGGGCATGTGACTCGATATCGGTCTCATGAGTTTAGAGCTCACATTGGGCATAGAGATTACTTAAAAATACAGTTTTTGTTGGTAGAGTCTCTCGTTCTAATTTATATATATATATGTGGGTTCCCCCCCACCCCAGGCTGAGGAGCCTGGAGACTTTTCTCAACTGGTGTGCAAGGTGGGGGCTGGTCCAGCACAGGGCCACCCTGGGGAGCCACCTCCCTCTTCTCCTGTCTCTTCGCCTCTTCCGCAGGAGCAGCGCTGCTCCGGCTCAGACCCTTCGTGCGCATCCCGTAGTCCACGTGGTTGCAGCCGTCCCAGTCGTGCTAGTCATGACGGCGTCCGCAGAGGCCAGAAGTGGCACTTGAGCAGCGGGATGAGCTAGTGAGCGCAGGCCTGTCGCTGTTGGAGCACCAGCTGCGGGTCATTCCTCTGCGGCTGCGTGGCCGCCCTCTCCTGCTCCTTGCACCCCAGCCTACAGGGGCAGGGCGGGTGGGCATCCGCAGGGGGTCAGGCTCTGCACCCGCAGGGATCCCCAGGGACCCCCAGGGACTGCTGGCAGCAGCCTGCTCTGTGTGTAGTTACTTGATACAAATTTCAACTTCCTATCTTCTGTGCTATCCCTGCTCTAAACAAATGGAAAAGAAGTATCTATTTTCACTTGGAGATATTTTGGGGACAATAACTAGGTAGTATTTCTCTAGAAAAGCAGAACAAGAAGTTTCTCTTGTCAGCCTAGCAACTTCCTTCTCCTTCTATAAAAATTCATTTTCCCAGTCCATACGTAAGTCAGAATTGCTAAGAAGAAAAATGCCACTTTAATGAGAAGGAAATCGAATGAGCCACGAACATTAACATTTTCAGAATTAGATGGATAGTAAAGAACATCAATCCAACGGAGTACATTTTTAGGAAATCATGATTTCCTAGGTCTAAATATGACCAGAATATCTTGAAAAACAAATTGGTACATAAATGTGCTGTCAGGAAGATTCTATTTTCTCCTCACTTCCACAGCACTGCTTCTTAAGCCCAAGTTGAATATTTCACTATGGCAACATGAAGTAAATTACTCAGGCTCGGACTGAATTGGGAAAATTCTAACATATATATGGTACGGTAAACAAAGACCTCACTGTGCGTGCTCAAGAGCAAGGTCTTTTGTTGACTGTTGTTTCTGGTTCCTGTGGAAAAGTCCTCTCAGCTCAAGGCTGCTCCCACCTGGCTACAAGCCACCTGTTCACTGACCTTTCTTTGGTTTAAGTGTGTCCTACGTATTGCATACTAAAACTTTATTTTTCTGAAATTCAGATTTAACTGAGGATTCTGCATTTTATCTGGCCCCCTGCCCTGAACTGTTCCTTTGGCCGGGTTTCTGTTGCTGGGAGTGGGTAGCAGGGAAGCGCACAGCTCTGCCCCTCCAGCCCGGCACCGGCAGGACGTGCCGAAGGCTAGAGGCTTCCCTTTTGACATCGGCTCCCTTGCTCAGTCACGTCCATGCCATGGGCTTGCTACCACGAAGTTAAGTTAGTTAATTAACTTATTATGAAACAAGACATGACCAAAAGTAAAGTAAATAAGACGTTCCGGGCTTAATGCTGCTGCCTGTGTTTAGGTTCCTCAGCGTCAGCCTGCTGTCGCTGTCGCGGCGGTCTTCACTCTGCCCTGGTTCCTGTACAGTCATCGTCCCCCCCCCCCCCACGCCTCTACAACCTTTTCTCTCACTGTACCCCCTCTCCTCCTTTGCACGTTGCTTTTCAGCCATGCTTCTTGTTTGAACATGCCGTCTCACTTCTCGTCTCTGCCTTGATGCAGGGACCTGGAATAAAGGGCCCCCATGCCCCCCCTCCCCCGGCAGCTGAGCTCCCCACTCTGCTCCGTCCGCTGCCCGATGACCTTGTAGGAATCCGTTTGAAGCGCTCCACTACTAGAAGCCGTTTCTTACCACGGTGAGCTCGCTCAGCTAATGGGATGAGGCTTCAGCACACATCTTCTTGCATACAGCGAACCTTTCTAAGAACGCAGGAGGGGGGTTAGTGTTAGTCTGTCTGGGAAAACTGCAGTGGTAGATGGCTTTATAGAGCGCACACTGTCGTGTCCATGTAGCAGAGTCGTCACTGCCTAGTGCCTTTTTGCCAGGGCTTGAAGGTTCCAGAGCCCGGAAATCTGCTCGGGGTCCAAGGGTCAGGCTAATTCAGCAGGAGGAATGAGGGGGAGATTGAGAGGGAGATCTTTCTCAGTCATACTTTACTTTTGGTCACGTCTTGTTTCATATTAAGTTAATTAACTAATAATGGCATTTTTTAACTTGAAACTGGGAGCCTAGACCATTTGAAGGAAGCTGAAAAATCATGAAAAATTGGAGACACCCAGCTTTGTGTTAATAAAATAACTGCCAGTGTGAATAGTGTAAAAGAGAAACCTGTCATTTTTTTAGTGTGTATGGTAACAAAATTCTATAGTCCCTTATATAAGGAAGAAGTAGGCTAATTTATAGAGGTCAAAGGGAAGTCACCCCTAAGATTTTAAAAGCAGCTGCTTTTAGCTAGAAACATGGCTTACTTTAAAAAACAACCCTTGGAAAAATTTACTGCTTTTTTGTATGTCTGTTACTAAGCACCGTTAAATGTTGGTTTTCCCAGACAACCTTTTAAGAATTAGGTTGTAGGTGTCTGCTCTATTCCCCTAATAAGGCTTTGGGTAACCTCTAAAGTGGTGGTTCTCAACCTTGGTTGCATGTTAAAATCACAAGAGGGGAGTGTGGATAAAATACTGTTACCTAGGTCCCACCCCTAGAGATTCTAATGTAATCCGTCAGTGGTGAGGCCCAGGCTTTGGGATTTTTGCAAACCCCCCAGGCAGTTCTGTGCTGCCAGGTGAAGAAGCACTGATCTGTTCCAGTAATTGACCTCTCCTACTGAGGCTTCACCTTTTAACTTTGTAGAAAGCGTACTTTATAAAGTGGACCCATTACAGGAACCAGCAGAGCTGGACGCAAGGCTCCAGGCTGCAGGCTGGTTGGAGTAGTTACACGTGCACGTTTCTCCTGGGGCTGCTCCCGTTCAGTGAGGTCTGCAGGTAGCCAGAGTCTGTAGCCCATGGCCCCGATAGCTGAAAGTCCTGTCACGCACATACAGAACGCACTGCGGATACACCTTCAGTCTTCAGTCATAGAGAACGGTCCACTTGTAAGCTCTGACCTCATCCGTGGTGCTAAAAAGTGTTTGCTCTTTTTAGTCCTGAGAAGGATGCTGTTAGGAGCAGACAGGCTTGGAATTCAACCAGGTTGCTTTTATTCAGAAGGTGATGTATTTCCAAAGAATGAATAGATTACAAAGTTCTTTTTTTTTTTTTTTAGATTTCAAAGTTCTTAAGTAATCACACTTGTATGTTTCCTGTTCTGAGCCACAGCGATAGAATTTACAGTCCCATTAATTGCCACAAGAAAATAATTCCCATGTTTACATTTTTCCCTTTACCTTCAGGGTAAGCAGTGATAAGGAGTTGGAGTGAATGTTTCTCTCAGCCTATCATTTGGCATTAAACAGTGACAGTCTGAAACAGGAATCCGATCTCTTGGGATTTTACACCAGTAATTGAAAGCCCCAGGGCATCCCGCCGAGGAAGGTAGTGGAAAAAAATGTCTCCCATCTTTAGTGAAAATTATGAAGGAATCATGGGAGTTACTACTGACATGAAACATTGTATGGAGGAGGTAGTACGTTTTATGATTTTAAATTGACCTGTAAACAGCAGTGGGAAAAACAGTCTAGCAGCAGACATAAAGCCGATAAGATAAAAGCAGCAGAATATCTGAAATATGGGAGCTGCCTTTTATTGCTGCAGGAGATCATTGTTTTCATTATTATCCCGAGTCTTATCCATTTGTTCTGTAGTTGGGTGGGTCCAGGCCCCACATCCGATCGTGTTGTCCTGAAAGTATGCTTCCTTAGAGTGGGAAACAGTGAGTATGCCTTCACTGGGCTCCTTCCCTTACTTGGGAGGCTCCAGATAAACAATACACGTTTCCCACCAAAATGATAACACTGTGAACTTCCCTCTACATTCTGAAGTGCTCATCTGTTCCCGTGATGACTCCTTCCTTGCCATGGGTGTGTACAGGAAGCTCAGGTGCTGAGAGCATGGTTCCATCAGGAATTCCCTTTTCCCACCCCTCCTGTTGATCAGTGGGCTTACCTCTGTGGACAGCAAGGGGGGCAGCCTCCCCTTTAGTGGATTTGCTGTAGGAAGCTACTGGGGAGTAGGGGGGAGCATTTGGAGGACTGGGCAGACTTCTTTGGGGACTCCTTAGTCTAACGTGGTCTCAGTCATTTGAAGTTCTTTCATGGCCAGTAGCAGGAGGTAGACAGATGGAGATGGGTAGGTAGTTGGACGGGTGCAGGGAGGGACAGAGGGAGGGTCCTTTACAGAAAATAAGGTACGGGTTTTGCATGTACTCTCTCTTGATTGCAGAGAAGAAATCTTGCTAAGGTCAACTAGCATAATCGATGGCTAGGGGGTTTCTGATGGGCAAGGGGCAAAACTGAGGGACTGGCGTGGAAACCTTCCCCTCATTTTTAGCATGATTAGCATATTCGGAAGGGCAGTACTTGGCACTACGAGCACAGGGAAATTAGGATTTATAAGCTTCTTGTCAGCCACTGAGAGAGTGTTGACCTTGGTGTTTGTTTGATGAAGCACATTAATAAAATTCTGTGTTTGCAGTTCATGGAAGATATGTGCCGAGGGTAAAAATCATCCCCTGGGGTGGTGGGATAGGTGCTCCCAAATATCACACCTACTGAGCAGAGCACGATACTCTCTGAATTTTTAATCTAGTCCTTTTGAGCCAGAAACAGAAATGGGAATTTCTGATGGGGTGATTGTTGCTGTTTGCATGTAATTTCTTGAAAATGATTTGATGTTAAAATACCACCCATACACATCCACAAAACAGTCACAGATTTATGTATTCTTCCAGTGTGTGCCCATAGGATTACTACTGGATTTGTCTGGGATCTGTGGATTCTTCCTTCAAGAGATTGTGGGTCGTCTTTTCTCCCTTTCATTTTGTGTGCTACTGCAATAGACTTTAAAAAATTTTTTTTATTGAAATGTAATTTCTATGTAACTACAACTTTATCAGATGAGTGGTTGGGACTGGTTATGGAAAAAGGATCAAAGATGGAATTTATATTTTTTTTATTTTTTTTTTTAAAGATTTTATTTATTTATTTGACAGAGAGAAATCACAAGTAGATGGAGAGACAGGCAGAGAGAAAGGAAGGGAAGCAGGCTCCCTGCTGAGCAGAGAGCCCGATGCGGGACTCGATCCCAGGACCCTGAGATCATGACCTGAGCCGAAGGCAGCAGCTTAACCCACTGAGCCACCCAGGCGCCCCAAAGATGGAATTTTTAAACATGACATTGCTTGGTTCCTTTTGGATAAAAGATGAAAAGTGCATCTCCTGAGGTTGTTGAAATTTCGACCTAATCTCTTCCATTTCTGTAAGCATACTTCAGTGAGACTTGTTTCTGTGTTGGTTTTTTATATTTGTAGATTTTCAAACTTGTGGTAAAATTTAATATTTACCACCTTAACTATTTCTAAGTGTACAGCTCAGTGGTATTATTACATCCACATCCTTGTGCAACCATCACCGTCAGCCATCTCTAGGACTTTGGTCACCTTGCAAAACTTGACACTCTGTACCCAGTAAACATGAATTCCCCGTTCATCCCTCCCTCCAGCCCCTGGAAACCACCATTCTGCTTTCTGTTTCAATGAATTGGACTCCTCTGGGTACCTTATGTAAGTGGAATCATGCAATATTTATCCTTTTTGACTGGCTTTTTTTACTGACTGTAATGTCCTCAAGGTTCCTTCATGTGGTAGCACGGTTCAGAATTTCCTTCCTTTTTAAGGCTGAGTAATAATCCGTTGTATGTATATACCCTATTTTCTTTAATTATTCAGCAGTTGATGGACATTGGGTTGCTTCCACCTTTGGGCTACTGTGAACAATGCTGCTATGAATGTGGGTGTACAAAGGTCTGTTCAAGTTCCTGCTTTCAATTCTTACGGACATATACTCTGAATTAGAATTGCTGAATCATATCGTAATTCTGTATTTAATGGTTTAAGGAACCACCATATTGTTTTCTGTGGTGGCTGTGCCATTTTCCATTCTCACCAGGAGTGCACAGGAGCTCCAGTGTCCACACATGCTCACCAACATCTGTTATTTAGCCCCTCCCCTTTTTGTTGATAATAGCCATCCTACTGGGTGTGAAGTGGTATTTCACTGTGGCTTTGATCTGTATTCCCCTCATGCTTAGTAATGGTTTGGACATCTTTTCAGGTGCTTACTGGGCGTTCGTATATATCTTCTTTGGAGGAATGTCTGTTCAAGTTGTTTGCCCATTTATGAATTAGGCCATTTGTTTTTTGGGTGTTAAGTTGTACAAGTTCTTTGTATATTCTGGATATTAAGCCCTTATCAGGTACATGATTTACAAATATTTTCTTCCATTCCATGGGTTGCCTTTTCACTTTGTTGATAGTGTCTTTTGATGTACCACTACAGTAGTTTTTATTTTTATTTATATATTTGTTTTATTCTTTAAGTAGTCTCTGTGCCCAACATGGGGCTTAAACTCACCTCCTTGAGATCAAGAGTTGTATGCTCTACTGACTGAGCCAGCCAGGTGCCCCCAATAACTTTTATTTTATTTTATTTTATTTTTTATTTTTCTTGCCCCCCATAACTTTTAGTATGTCCTGATACATCCAGTCTTTCGCTTCTCTCCCTCCCTCCCCCACTTCTCTCCTCCTTCCTCCTACCTCATTTCTCTCCCTTCCTCTCTGGCCCTCTTGCTCCTCTTTCAGCATCTTTCCCTCTCCTACCGTACTCCAAATGTGTAAAGTCTCTACAAATTCCTTCTCTTCCCTTAAGGCTCACTTCCTATGTAATCTTTCATTTTGGTTGGAAGGCTTAAAGTAGACACAGTGATCGATGTTGCTATCAGTCCTTAGGTTTTGATAGTTTGCATAGCTACCATATTTGCATTGCTGTCCCTTTTTTTTTTCTGTGAAGAGTGGAAGTTCTTTGGGGATGGGTCCGTTCACGGATGAAGGAAGGCCGTAGTGGTTGGATTCCCAGCACTGTCTGGACTCCAGGCCCTGTGTGCAGTGCTTCCCAAGTGTAGTAATTTTGCTACCACGGAGGAGCGGAGAAGGTGGCACAAAGGAGGCAGAAGGGTCTCCATGCTCTGGTTGAAATGGAGCTATCTTTGAAGATAGTATGATGGACCGAAGCCCAGGAGGGTAGTGAGCCAGGAAACTCCACCAAATTCCCCCTTGGAAACAAATAACGTGGAGAAGAGCCCTGCGTTCTTACTTACTGTGCAAATCAGCTGTTCTGGACCACATGACAAGTAAAAACTGGAAGCAGGGATTGTTCTTGTAATTGTAATTGTCAATGTAAATTGTAAATGGCATGAGTGTTAATTGGACAGGCAACAGAATGACTTTGGGGACACAAAACATATAAGGAAAACCTTAAAAAAAAACTTCCAGAAAGCATAACAACCAATAAACACAAGTATCTTTCATTCTGATACTGGCTTTAGTGTAAACTACACACATAACAAAAAAATACTTTTAGTAAAACGGCAAAAAAAAAAAAAAGCACATTAGAGGCCTTCTGAATAAATTATTATCCATTTGTTCATGTCTTTCACAGCATTACTATTTATTTTGCACAAATCCTATGAAGTGGACAGTTTTTTACTCCAGAATGAGTTTTATTTTATTTTCTTGAATTATTAATGATACACTTTATTAGCCATATATCAACATCATGGACACATTTTTTACCCAAGGGAGAGTGGTTTTGGTGTGAAAGAAAAAGCAGCTATGGTCTCTTGGCAGCAGCTCCGTTCTCCCCCTATGGCCCCAGGAGGGTGCTTCATTTTCCGGCCATGATTTCTCACGAAGGGGACTGTGACAAGAGTTGAGAAAACTCCGGCACTCAGTGAATTGGGGCTGGGCATCTGGGGATTTGAAAGACTGGCTTTCCAGCGGGTCTTCTTCTACTAGCCAGTGCGAGGCCTTGGCCTCTGAGCCAGAGCCTTCCTGCTCTGTATTCACTGGCCTTGCTGTGGTAGCACCTCCAGGGAAAATCTCCTTCTGAAAATATCTTTTTGTATAACATGGAAGATTTCCAGAAAGGCAAAATAAGGAAAGTTTTTTTTTGTTTTAGTCCCTCAAAAATGCTTTGCTTTCCCCATGTTTTCCATCTTTTTTCTTAATGACTCCATTTTGTTTGCTCCTTAATGAAAGGATTATGCCATCATCATGGTTGAGAGTTTAATTTCACATTATCCTGAGGGGATGTACTCCTTCCAAATTATCCGCATATCAGTGCAGTCATGGGAGTTACAACTGCATTTTTGAATTACAATGTTTGGCAAATGTCCCTTTTGGGTTTCAGTTGTATAAAAAAAGCAGGAAGAAGAACGGAAAATTGCTATCAGAACACCATGTTCAGTGCTCCAGGAAAGGTCTTTTACCACTTTAATAAATTCTTAAAACTAAAGTATGAAGGAATATAATGACAAGTGGAAACCTCTAAAGACCAAATAAAATCTAGACCTTTCAGATAGAAGATGTTACAGGGCCTGAATTCGAAATGTGAAACTGTGCCTTCAGGTCCTCCTCAGAGTGCTAATTACACATTATCCCTTGGCCATTCTGAAGTCGGGGATGTCCGTTCATCTTAGTCACCAAGACCGTCACCTTAGTTTGGGAATTCAAAGATGTTGGGTTTCTATGCAGATCGATGAAGTGTACTCCTAAGGCAGTCTGGGAGCACATGGCCTCCAGGATTAACAGTGACTCTTTCTGGGTGGTGGGATTATGGATTGTTTTCCTTTCACTTTTCTGTCTTTCCAAAATTGTTCACAGTGAGCAAGTATGGTTTTCATGATTTTTTTTTCAAAAGAGTATTTATTTATTTGACAGACAGAGATCACAAGTAGGCAGAGAGGCAGGCAGAGAGAGAGGAAGAAGCAGGCTCCCTGCTGTGCAGAGATCCCAATGCAGGGCTCGATCCCAGGACCCGGAGATCAGGGCCTAAGCTGAGGCTTAACTCCCTGAGCCACCCAGGTGCCCCTGGTTTTTGTGATCTTAATAAGCAGTGTTTACTCCCAGAATCCAGAGCCTGGGACAGGGGGGCTCACATGAAGTGTTCTTTGGGGGAGGTGGTCTCAGAGAATAGGAGTAGAAAATGAGAGAAGAGCAAACCGAGGAAGGAATTACCCCTGGCTCCCTAGAGTCTTGGTGCTTGTGAACCACCCGCCTCATTGCACAATTATCTTCTAGAAGATGGACGAAAGGAGCATTTATCCACCGGCTCCCGCTGCTCCATGGGTCATTGGCTGCCTTATGCGGTGCTCACTTCGTAGACATTCTATGTCTGGACATATGCAGGTGCCAAGCAGGTTTCCACAGACGCCCCTGCTGTGACAGCATTTAAAAGCCCTGGGACCAGGAGCCAGAGATATGGAAAGGTGGCTGGACGGACTGCTCACCACAACAAGGGCTGGAGTAAAAAGGTAGGCCTACCGGATGCGAGGCACAAGAGGTTCCGGTATAAGAATGCAGATATAATAGACATTCTCATTTTGCCAGCAAAACTCTTAGCATAATTTGGGTTTTTTTAGTGGGTCAAAAAGACCCCCTTAACGTTGAAGACATTATGCTATGTGAAAGAAACCAGACGCAGGAGGACAAATACTGTACAATTCCATTTACATGAAGTACCTTAGAGCGGCCAGATACACAGCAGCACAGTGCAGACTAGAGGGCTCCCGGGGCCGGCAGGGAGGGGAGAGTGGGAAGTTACTGTTTAATGAAAGAGTTCTGGAGATGGGTGGTGGTGGCAGTCGCAAACAGTGTAAATGTATTGAATACTACTCAAGTAAATGCCTAAAATGGCAAATGTTACGTATATCTTACTGCAATTAAGAAGAAGCCCTCATGATTTATGATCTCCCAGTTCTGTCAGTCGAAAGTCAGGCCACATGACTCCGCTGGATCCTCTGATTAGAATCTCGTAAGGCCCACATCAAGGTGTCCGGTGAATCTGCTTCCAGACTCGTTTAGTTTGTTGGCTGAAATCCATTCCTAGTGTTTATTGGATTGCAGTCCTTTTCCTGGCTGGCTGGTGCTGTTCTGTGCTCTAAGTCATGTGACTGGGGTCACACGGGTGTCCTTTTCCTGCGCGTCTTTCTATTATCTTTGTGTCTAAATTTCCCCTTTTTATGAGGGTACTAGTCAGATTGGACGAGGGCCTGCCTCATTTTAACTTATCTCAGGAAAGACCCTATTTCCAAGTAACATCCCATTCTGGGATACTTGGGGTAGGACTTCAACATACGTTTTCATGGGGACAGAGTTCAATCGCTAACACCGGTTATTTATAACCATTATAACCGATAGCTTATTTTCAAGGTTTAGGGATTATGATGTGTACATCCTGTTTTTTTTTTTTTTTTAATGTGGATGTCTTTTGAGGGGATGGGCACATCTTTCTATTCACACCTTCATATTTTCCTTTATGAATTAGTGTCTGTGAGATGAATCCTCTCAGTGGTCTCACTAGTATTGATTTGATAGCATTTTGTAAATTCTGAGTTTATTAATCCAGAGTAAATATGTAAAAGGAATTAACATTATCTGAAAAAAAAAAAAGACACTCACAATTGCATATAATTATCCAGGAAATTTCTGGAGGGTAAGAGTTAGTGTTTTCTGATTATGGTTACCAGGGATTATCCCTCAGGATCTTTTGATATGGGCTGCATTACAGATAGAGGTATTGCAAGGATTCCACTCAAAAAGCCTTATTTAATGCTGTATTTTAAATACTTAGATGAATGGTAACTTACTTTCTCACTTTCAAAATTCTTTTCTTGGTGGGGCGCCTGGGTGGCTCAGTGGGTTAAGCCGGCTTAACCCTTCGGCTCGGGTCATGATCTCAGGGTCCTGGGATCGAGTCCCGCATCGGGCTCTCTGCTCAGCAGGGAGCCTGCTTCCCTCTCTTTCTCTCTCTGCCTGCCTCTCCATCTACTTGTGATTTCTCTCTGTCAAATTAAAAAAAAAAAAAAAAAAAAAAAAAAAAAAGAAACAAAATTCTTTTCTTGGAACATCAGGATCTCTTTAAATTAAGAATCAAACTTTAGGGCGCCTGGGTGGCTCAGTGGGTTAAAGCCTCTGCCTTCGGCTCAGGTCATGATCCCAGGGTCCTGGGAGGGAGCCTGATTCCCCCTCTCTACCTGCCTCTCTGCCTGCTTGTGATCTCTGTCAAATAAATAAATAAAATCTTAAAAAAAAGAATCAAACTTTAAGGCTTTCAGCATTCATTCATTCCTACTTCCTTTTCTTTCTTCCTTTTGAGGTACTTTTCTCTTTCCCTTATATCTTTTCCTTTATTCATTCATTTATATGTTAATTGACCAAACATTTACTGGCCTTCTCTGGGCCGGGTATATTCTAGATACTGGATGATAGATACAGAGAGGAGTCCAGCCTGTCCCTGGCCTCCGGTGGTTCACAGGGGCATTCTCTGTACTGTCTTCCCCACTAGGCCATCAGCAGTGAGACCTCTCGTCTCCATCTTCCACTTTCCACAACCATCAGCGCAGGGTTTGCCCTAGTATGACGTTGGATTTTTCCTGTCCTCTTCAATTTAATTATTTTAGTTGCATGCATAATCATTAGGATTTTCACCTCTATTTTTTTTAATCTTATTTATTTACTTTTTAGCAATGCCTCTACCCAAAATAGGGCTCAAAGTCACAACCCCGAGATTGAGTTGCATGCTGTTCCCACTGAGCCAGCCAGCCACCCTGAGGATTTTCACCTTTATTTTATTTTTAATTTTTTTAAAAGATTTTTATTTAGGAGAGAGAGATAGCAAGAGGGAGCACATGAGTGGCGAGGAGAGGGAAAAGCAAGCTCCCCAGTGAGCAGGGAGCCTGATGCAGGGTTCGATCCCAGGAACCCTGGCTCACAACCTGAGCTGAAGGCCTATGTTTAACTGACTGAGCCACCCAGGTGCCCAGGAGTTTCACCTTTAAGTGGCATTGACACCAATTTTGCCCTACCTCGTCTCCTCTGGGGCTAACTTTTCAGCTTCGTTATTGCCGTGGAAAACAGCTGCCGGCCTCAGAGCGACTCATCTCTGCCGCACCATATAATTCGGCTTTTTGCCGGCAGACTTGCTGCTGCTGCCGCGTGGTAAACCTTCAGCAGCTTGCTTGCATCTGTTTGGTTGTCTCTCAGATGGGATTAGCAGATAAAGTACAGGACCCGCAGTTCAATTCGTATTTCAGATAGAAGACAATTTTTAGTATGTCTCAAATGACGTCTAGAGCGGACTTACACTAAATACATTTATGGCTTATCTGAAATTCAAATATAACCAGGAATCTTCTATTTTGATTTTCTAAAGCTGGAAGCTTTAATTGCCAGAAAGAAACCAGACACAGGAGGACAAATACTGTACAATTCTATTTACATGAAGTACCTTAGAGTAGTCAAATAAGCAGTGACATAGCATACACAGAGGTTCCTGGGGGCCGGCAGGAGTTCTGGAGTTGTGGACGGGCTACTACCCACTCGCTGCAACATTTGAGCAGTGGATGAAGGGGACCCAGTGGATATACTCCCCTGCATTCTTCCTTAGGTGGACAGTTAGGAGATCATTCTCAGAGGGTCCCCACAGGATCAAGCCATGCTTGACCACAGCCATTGAGTAGCTAATTAACAAAGCCTTGGTTTGGTTTTTCACCGTTCCCTGTTTTCATTCTTCCCTGTCCTCTCCAGGACTTTGGGATCATTACCTACTTGCTGATTCTTCTCCCTACCTCTGCTTTATGGAAGAAACCCAAACTAAGCATCTCCTTTTCCATTCTTATACTCAGGCTTCAGGTATAATGCCTAGTATAATTGTGGAGCGAGATTGAAATGCTAATTTTGATTGAGTAGTAGGGAAATAGGAGTCCTAGCCTTGGATTGTCCATTTCTGGCACATAAGCATGCCTGGGCATATTTGGTGAACTGAAGGGATAGGCCTAAAAGAGAGCAACGGGGGGAAAAGAACCCAGGGAACATTCCTATCTAGGGTTCAAATCCACTAGCCAAGTGTCTTGGAGGAAATTGATCAGGGGTTTGAGATAGCATCCTGAGTACATATATTTTACTTCTTCCTCTCTCCAAAATTCTGTTAAAATACTAGACATAAAATGTTTCAGAAAATAAAGTACCCTTGAAAAAGAACAAAGACTGCTTTTAGGAGATCAGACATTTTGAGTAATTATATAAGTAATAAAAAAATAGAAGACATCGTATTGACTAACAAACTAGAGCAGGGGAAATCTCAAAGCAGCCATAGGAAAGGGCTGCCACAAATGTGCTTTTCTTTTCTTTTTTCATTTTTTTTTAAGATTTTATTTATTTACTTGAAAGACAGAGATCGCAAGTAGGCAGAGAGACAGGCAGAGGGAGAGAGAGGGAAGCAGACTCCCTGCTGAGCAGAGAGCCTGATGAGGGACTCGATCCCAGGACCCTGGGATCATGACCTGAGCTGAAGGCAGAGGCTTTAACCCACTGAGCCACCCAGGCGCCCTCTTTTCTTTTTTTTTTTTTTAAAGATTTTATTTATTTATTTGACAGAGAAAAATCACAAGTAGGCAGAGAGAGAGAGGCAGGCTCCTCGCTGATCAAAGAGTCTGATGGAAGGCTCAAACCCAGGACCCTGAGATCATGACCCAAGGCTTAATCCACTGAGCCACCCAGGCACCCCACAAATGTGCTTTTCAATTACAGGCTTGAATGATAGATATGAAGATGAGGCATGGATGCTGGGCAGTGGTACAGATAGTACTGTTTTCTTCTGAAAGAGCTAGGCCTGTGGGACCCCTCTCCTTTTGCCATGTATCTGTTTGTCTAATTGCCTATCAGGTGAGCATGAGAGGTGTTTTCCCCAATAAATAGTACTGATAAAATTGTCTATCACTTAACCTTATTTGTGGAAAAGAAAGGAAAGTTACTGTCTTAACTTCACATCACACATGCACAAAAAAAGTCCTTTTATATTGAAGACCCAAACATTTTTTTCCCAAATATTTTATTTATTTATTTGAGAAAGAGAGAGAGAGAGAAAGCATGAGCAGGGTTGAGGGAGAGAGGGAGAATCAGACTTTCCATTGAGCAGGGATTCCCAACATGGGGCTCGAGCCCAGGACCCCAGGATCATGACCAGAGCCCAAGGCAGACACCTAACTGAGCCACCCAGGTGTCCCATGAAGAGTTAAACATTTTAAAAGTACAAATATTAGAGAAGAATCTATAGCAGATCACCTTTATAATATCTGAAATTGTTAAGACCTTCCCAAGAACTACCTGAAATCTAAAAGCCATCAATTTTGCCCCCAAATAAAGGATTCAGTAGGGAGGAAAAATGGAAGGAAGACGTATTCTGGCATATTTCCATCAAAATGAAAATTTCTGCATGACAAAATTCATCAGTATTTATCATAAGCGAAGTTAAAAGACAACTGGCAAGGTTGGACAATACATGAGACACAGGATTAATATTACCAATCTGCGCATTGCCCCAGTAAATGAATAAGGAAATGACAACACAACAGAAAAGTAAAGGGTATTGTAGTATACTGTTTACAATTATCTGTTTTGCTTCCCTGTATGAGAATTAATGCTTTACTGTCCTGGCAAACTCAAACATGGCCATATGATATGTTTGGGTCAGTGAAATGTGTCACAGTTAGAAGCTTAAAACCTTGATATTAATTTGCCACGTTCTGTTTACCTTCTGTCACAGCAACCACAGATATTCTGGATAGTGGCTGCTCCCAACCAACCTAAGATGGAAATACATTGTGCATGAAAGAGAAATCTTTGTTTTAAACCGCTGAGATCTGGGAGTTTTGACACCATGGCTTAACCTTGCCTGTCCTGATGCATACAGAAATTACTATCAGCATCAGAATAGAGGTGCCATTGCAATAAAATCTATGAAATATATGGCTTTGATTCGAAGGTTGTGTTTTTGGTAGTGAGGAAACCCATCAGAAGCTAGGCCAGTGAGAACAAGTCAAATAGTAGAAAAAGTTTTAGTAAAACAGATCTATAGTAGCCTGAAAGGCAGATATAATGAGCCTGTAGTTTTGGGGAGGGAGGTTGAAAAACAGAATATTAGTTTCAAGTATGGCTAACTTTTGTCTACATGTCTCCAATTATAAAAGAAATGAGCTTAGATAAGGTACTTAGCTAATAGTTGAACATAAACGAAAGACAGTTGAGAGTTTAGAAATTGGTGGGCCTTCAGGCTTAAAAATGAGCTTAAACTTCAAACAGTGTGAAATAAAGTTTTGAGCAATAAAGGCAAATTTCAAGAATTACACCAAGGAAAAATCAAAAGATAGGGGTTCCTCCATACCATTGTTAAAATCTCCAAATCCTTTTTACGTATTATCTCAGTGCAAGTATCAAATTAAGGGTATAATCTTCACACCCATTATAAAAAATACTCAGTAGAGGGGCGGGTGCCTGGCTAGTTCAGCTGGTGAAGAGTGCAACTATTGATCTTGGGGTTGTGGGTTGGAGCTCCATGTTGGGAGTAGAGATTACTTAAAAATAAAATCTTCAGTAGTAGAAAAATACTCAGTAAATTAACATTCCTAAAGTTTCAACTAAGTGTGTGATATATTTGCCATTTGGGTGAAATGGCTCAGGAACAAAGTACTAAGGGTGTGACCTTTCTGTAGAAGACTGATGGACTGAAGGTACTCAAACTTAAGGAGAGAGAGATCTAGAAAAGTGGTGGTGATATGGTTATTGGCCCATAGAGCTGACTGGAATACAGTTGCTAAGAAGTCAAGTTAAGTTTTTGGAAAAAAAATACTATACTGTCAAAGAGACCGGGAGCTTGGATTAAATAGTTTGTGGCTAAGGCTTAAGATATTTGGGACCTCAACCTCTTTTGGATGAGCAGCAGTCAGCAAAAGCTGCTGGATTTCCAAGGAAGGTCATTTTCTCATACCAGCCCAACTCCATCAAGAGACAAGAAGTATAATTTAAAAGGAAGAACATTGGGGTGCCTGGGTGGCACAGACAGTTAAGCATCTGACTTTTGGTCATGGCTTGGGTCTTGATCTTGGGGTGGTGGGTTCAGGCCCAGCATTGGGCTCTACCCTGGGTGTGGAGCCTACTTAAAAGAAAAAAAAAAAAGAAGAAGAACCTGTAGATTGGTGGAGTCAAGAGCCACAGGGAAACAGTGGGCAGGCAGAGAAACTCCTTGAAGGAAGAACAACCAGGGCCTGTTCTCGGGACCGTTCTCTAAGCATGAGCCAAGGGACCATCCAGGCATTTGCCCAATGAGATGTCATTGTTGCTGTGGGCCAGGGACTGCTGGATAACTTCCATGCTGCTGCTTTCTCAGAGTGGAATGTGGTTGAAAATAGCCCTATGCCTGTTTCATCATTATTTATTGGACATGTGGATCTCTGATGTAGAGAATACCCTATGACTTGAGATTCTTCACTTTGAGCTTGAAGCAATGAGTAGATGGTAGTTAAAGTTATCTCCCTTAGAGGAAGGGGAAAGGGGAGGGAACATATATTGGTCAACCAGGCCTTTATTATGCTTCCGTAGTAGGAAGTTCCCTTCTTTCTGGAAGATCATACTCCCTAGCACTTTAGAACTGGACAGGGCTATGTGGCCTGCTTCAACCAATGAAATCTGAGCCAAACTAACATCTATCCCTTCTTAGGGATAATTATGAGGCAGGTGCATACCTCACCAAATTCTATATTCTGTCAGCATGACAACCATCACCATTGTGATTTCTAACTAGTGGTGGCTCCTTCAGCTTGGGTCCTGAGGTGTGAGGAAGGGCTCTCTGACCTGTAGTGAACACGTCATTTTGAGTGAGAAACCAACTTTTCTTTATACAGGCTACTAAGATTTGGGAGATGTTTGTCTCACAAACATCTAGCCTTCCCTAATTGATAGCTACAGATAAATAATTGGGAGAAGATTAAAGTACAAATAACCAGTAAACGTATGAAAACAGATGAATAACTGGGTAGTAGAAATGCTTAGAAAAGCAGTGCCTACAATTTGGGACTTGTTCTAGAGTACATTTAAGAATTTAATTTTTGTGGGGTGTCGGTTGGCTCAGTTGGTAGAGCATGTGACTCTTGATCTCAGGGTTGTGAGTTTGAGCCTCACATTAGGTGGAGATTACTTCAAAATAAAATCTTTTGGGGTGCCTGGGTGGCTCAGTTCATGACCCCTGCGTCCTGGGATTGAGCCCCACATTGGGTTCCCTGCTCAGCAGGGAGCCTGCTTCTCCTTGGCCCTCTGCCCTTCCCCTACTTCATACTCTCAATCGTTCACACTCTCTCTTAAATAAATAGGTAATACCTTTAAAAAAAGAATTTAATTTTAAAATTGGAGACTTGTCAGGAGACTGGTCTCACATGTGCAAGTTCAACAAGAATGGATGAATGATTGAGTGAATTATATTTACTCTGACACTTACCATTGTTTTTGTGAGTCTTTCTTTTAGTCTTTAAACTGGTTCATTTCTCTTCCTACTCATAGAAGACAATGCACTATTCCCTAAGGGATATAGCCCTAAATTCTGTGTGCTCACTGTCTTTAGTTCCAGAGTCCAAGCTGTCAGGATGATGTATGTAGTATTTTCTATCTGGTTCAGATGTGATCTCTTTTTGTCTGGCAACCTCTGGGTTAAAAGATAGGTCACCTACCCACACTACCCATATCCAGTATGCAAGTAACTACAATAAACATCTTGGTAGCAGATTGTAATTGGCGTTCACAATTTCCCCTTTCATTCCATTCCTTAACAATAGTTCCCTATGGACAGAGTGTATTTCCCCACCCACTGATTTTGTTTGCGCCTTGTTTTGGCTAATGGAATGTGAGCAGATACAACTTAATGCCATGCTGGACTAGGGTTGCTAGATGTGTTTGTGTGGCTTAGCTTCTACTCACGTGCTCTTTTCCTGCCCCACGATGAGAGCATGTCCTGGGTAACTGCTGCTCCATCGCCCTGCATCCCCCAGTTAGATGTGCTGAGCAGATCACAGTGCGACCCACAGCCTGGAGCTGAACCCCAGTGAGCCACGGCTGACCCCCAAACCTATAAGTGAGAAGTGAATGCATGTTGTCACAAGCTACTAATACATGCAGACTTTTTATTTATTTATTTTAATATTTTATTTAATTGAGAGAGAGGGAGAGAGAATATGAGCAGGAGGGAGGGGCAGAGGGAGAGAGAGAAGCAGACTTCCTGCTGAGCTGGGAGCCTGATTCGGACTCTAACCCAGGACTCTGGGATCATGACCTGAGCCAAGGGTAGATGCTTACCGACTGAGTCATCCAGGTGCCCCAGGCTGTGATAATTTTGAAATCCCCCTAGGAAGATGCTGTGAAGGTTCCCTACCCTTGGCCCTGGGAAAGTTCCTTGCTTACGCTCTTGATTCTGTACTCCGAGAGAACTCCCTTTCGTTGATGTCCATGGCTTATGGATCTGCCCTTGGGGATGGGGGTGCTTCTTACTCATTATTCTCCTTGGGCACATCTGAAATGTATTTTGGGGAGAAAGCTCTCTTTCAGTGCTGCAGAGCCTTTGAAGTTGGCCTCCTACTCACGGGAAGTTGGAAGACCCAGGTTTGTTTTTAGTCTGCAGTAGTCCAGAGTGCTTCAGTCTAGGCTTATAGTTTCTTTAACAGTATAATTATTTCCAAATTTAGTAATCTATTTATATGTAGTTCTATGTGTCATTAGTACAAAGATTTTTCTGGACATAATTCTCAGATACCCCTTCTTTCATTCTTTAACCCAGACCTCTCTCAGTTTATGGTTAAAAACATTTAGAACATTTGAAAAGACCACCCCCTTTAATTTGGGGTCTGTCCTGAGTCACTTTGAGAAGCTTGACTAGTTTTTAAGCCCATTTTATGCAGTCTCTTTATCATTTGTGTTGTGCAACCAAATGGTTTTTCCAACTTTGCAAGCCTTCCCCTGCCCCTACATCCCGCCTCTGTTTTTTGGATCCTCCTATATATCCTTTTGTGTCTTCTTAGAAACCGACCACTTCTTTCTTAGGTCATCTTTCTCATGCACTATCTTGCCAAACAGAGTCAACAGAACTTTTTTTTTTAAAGATTTTATTTATTTATTTGACAGAGAGAGATCACAGGTAGGCAGAGAGGCAGGCAGAGAGAGAGAGAGAGAGGAGGAAGCAGGCTCCCTGCTGAGCAGAGAGCCCGATGTGGGACTCGATCCCAGGATCCTGAGATCATGACCTGAGCCAAAGGCAGCGGCTTAACCCACTGAGCCACCCAGGCGCCCCAGTCAACAGAACTTAACACATGCTGCTAACGTTTTGCATTTCATCCTCATCCATTATAATGCCGACCAAGGTAAGCTCACATCTGTCATTACGTTGGTGCACTGATGGTACCAAATGTTCACCCTTGAATGAAATACAGATCTCTAGTTATCCAGCCTGTTTCTGTCATCAAGCTGCCTGACCAAGGCAGTGCTACCTGTTATTGTTAATAAGTTTCATCCCTTTTCTGGCATCAGTTTCTGTATTAGGTAAAATTAGGCTTTAAAACAAACACCTTGGCCATTGTGAGGACAAGAGCATCTGAAGATCCTGACGCAATAGGATTTATAGGAGGATAACGCTCTTACTGAGACAAAGGTTTATCTAGGTCCTACCTATGGGTACTCTATTTAGAAAAATCAGATTTCCCAATCAGTTTTCAGTTATTGTTACCTGTAAAATAGTGCGGTCTCAATCTCAATCTGATAAATGAAATGAGTAAGAGAGCAAGAAACTGGATGATGAATCACGGTGATTGGACAGCCTGTTATTTCTGTCATGCAAACAAAGTAGATTGTTTGTGATTGATCAGAGTAACAACTGAAAATTTAATGAATGTACTGCAGTCTTGTCACTTCGATCAAACATTAAGGGCAGTCACTGGAAATACCATTCCTGCTTAGGTTCCAGTGTAAGGAATTCAGCAGTCAGCCTGAGCTCCTGTGGTTAGAAATGCAGACACAGGACCCGTGGGGAAAAGGCTTGCTCACTTGGTCCTCACTTGGCCCTCAGGACCAATTTCAAGCCCAATAAAGTATATGCTTTTGAAATTAGTAGAAAATATGTATTAATAAACACTCAGGTCAAGGAGACCTAGGAAATGCTGCTTAATTTTGAGGCAGGAACTTAACAACACAAATGCATTAGGAAAAGTGAATGTTTTAAATGACAAGGATTTTTTCAAAATGCATTAGGAAAAGTGAATGTTTTAAATGACAAGGATTTTTTCTTCCATATCTATATAAAGAGCCCAATAAGGAAACCATTCTTCCAAATAGTTGAATACAGGCTCTTAGGACCAGGACTCCAATTTAAGGCATTCTTTTGAAAATGAGAAATTCATCGTGTACCCAGAGAGAAAAATTGCGCCAGATTTGTGTCATGTGGTTTTTTACTCCAGTCAGTACTATTCAGAGCAAGTTAATCCTACAAAAATAATTTGGAGAATGTCATTATTCCTTTAACACTAAGAAATAGTTTCAGCTGTGTGTGTTTACTATGTGCTCTTTTACTTAAAGGTGACACCTATGTAAGTATTTGTGACCAGAGTAAAAGGAAAGAGACAAGTGGGGCGCCTGGGTACTTCAGTGGGTTGAGCCTCTGCCTTCAGCTCAGGTCATGATCCCAGGGTCCTGGGATGGAGCCCCACATCGGGCTCTCTGCTCAGCAGGGAGCCTACTTCCCCCTCTCTCTATGCCAGCTTGTGATATCTCTCTCTCTCTCTCTCTCTCTCTGTGTCAAATAAATAAAATCTTAAAAAAAAAAAAAAGGAAAGAGGAAAAAAAAATCCTACAGTTTCCATAAAAAGTCTGTAGTTCCTCCATCACAGTTTGGGTTCTCTGGAAAGCAAACCCTGAGGTTGGGAATTGTATGCAGGAAGTGTTCTTTGTTTTTTTGAAGATTTTATTTATTTTGAGAGAGTGAGAAAGAGAAAGAGTGCAGGAGCTAGTGCCAGCGTGAGCTTACAAGTAAGCCCAAGGGAGAGGGAGAAGCAGACTCCTTGCTGAGCAGAGAGCCCAAAGCAGGACTTGATTCCAGGATCCCAGGGTCATGACCTGAGCCAAAGGCTGACGCTTAACCAGCTGTGCCATGCAGGTGTCCCTACCTGTGAATGTTCTCAGGATCAACACCTGTGGAGGTGTAATGGACAGAAGATTGAGCAGAAGGAGACTTGGTGCAATCAAAATGAAGGTTTCAGCCCAACACTTTAGAAAATCATGGAGCTGAAATACCCCTGCACATTTGTCCCAAATTGGGGTAAGAGCCAGGACCATTACTACCCTTCTTGCAAATTTTTCCTCCTACCACCCCTCATATCCCACCCCCTAAAAACTCACCACTCATTGAATAGGCTGCCCAAGAGGAAGAGATGCAATTTGGGGGAGCAGTTCATCTCTCTGGAAATTTACTCAGCTGAGAAAAATCAGTCAACTCTCTCAGCAGTTGAGGGAATGAGTATTTTGGTCCTGGAAGTGGGTAAGCTGGGCAGTGCCCTGTAGTGTTCACTACAGTTCTCCATCTGGCAAATATACTACTAACTGCTCTATGATTTTTGTTTAAGTAATCTCTACACCCAACGTGGGGCTTGCTCACAATCCCAACATCAAGAGTCACATGCTTTTCCGATTAGCCAGCCAAGCGCCCCTCCTCTATGATTTATTGCCATGTGAGTGTTGGTGATGGAGGAATGAAAGAGATGGTAATGGAGAAGGAATCAGTTGTGGTCTTCTTACTGTTCAGCTTCTTAAGCAGAAGATAGAGCCATAAATGTCACCTGATTTAAAAGTATCTAAGAAGATACCCCAGACTTCAAAGCTAGGAGGAACCTTGACGATCTCCCAGTGAAAAGCCCCAGAGATGTTAAAAGCCCAACATTGGAAGTTAGAGTAGGAAGCACACCAAGTGTGCTTGCTTGGTGGCTGAGACATGACAGAATTGTGGCTAATAATGAAACGTGGATTGTGATTGTGATGGCCATCTTCCTCATCTTTTATTCTGAAAGGACTCCTGACTTTGTTCAAGTATGGCGAGGAGGCAAGGATGCTGGACAGAGGTGGGACTAGGTAAAGTGGGTGAATCATGTTGGGCACAAAACTGAAGGATGCCGTTCTTCTCAAGGTCACTGGGAAGGGCACATGATGGATGAGGCACTCAGAGGGTTGTTGTGGGTGCATTGCCCGGAGAGTCAGCGCCTCCTTTATTTTTGTTACCCAAGATTCTTTACCTCCCTTGCCCTCTTCCTGGCCCTGGTACTGAGAAGCTGGGCCTTACTCTTGAAGGGAGGACACCCATTCCCCTTGAGCAAAGATTGGTTCAGGGCAAAGCCTGTAGCCCAGTACATGTCTGTGAGCTGTAAGAGGGTGTCAGCTGTGGGACTCCCAGGAAGGGTTTTTCTTCTTGATAAAAAGGAGACATTGAAGGGGCAAGTTACCTTTTTGTGTGTGGACAGAGTTCTGTGAAGATGGGATGTTTGGAGCTGCTGCAGCCATCTTGCAGCTATGAGGGGACAGACCGATGGCTGAATAGCGGATGGTGGAAAGGAATTCCAACTTGGAACTACCTGTCTCAAGACTTCTGGAGAGGTAAGATAGTACATTTCCATGGTTTTGTTACCTCCTGGTCAGATTAATCCAACTATTAGGCAGGGTCTTTTTCTAGCCCTTACACGTGGAGCTATGTTCCATCTCCTTGTAAAGCCTTGGATTCCCACAAGCATGATTCTCTTTCTCCATCAGAACTCTCTTAAACTAACAAATACATTAACCTGGAAAGTGTTAAAGTTTGTCAGGATCCTGAGTTGATAATCTTTGTTCCTCTATGTACTAGCTAGGAGACCTTGGACTAGTGACTTCACTGCTTTTTGCCTCATTTTTCTCATTTGTAAGATTTAGATCCTACTAGTATTTAGCCTCCCAGGGTGGTTGTGAGGGATGTTGAGAAGAATATCTATAAATGCTTAACATGGTGCCTGGTAAACAGCAAGGACTCAGTCGACGGTAGGAATTAGGAGCTCAGTAGTTATTAACCCCCTCTCTGGGACATTTATCTAGTAGAGACCTATAGAGGACTTTGTTTTTTGGCTACATGCATCTGTTTACGTTAATACGAAATAGTCGTTTGAGACTCTGCCCTTCCCCATTCTTTGCTCATTTGACTCAGGTGACACCCCGTCCCACAACTCCGTTTGCAGACTGTGTGACGGTGGACTGAACCATCAGCCACATCCCCTTGGACCCTTATGACAATAGTAATTATTCAGATTTGGGCATGCAGTGAAATCATAGCCAGTGAGATACAGTGCCTGGGACATCTTGGGAAGCGACCCTCCTTCCAGCTGGTCTTGAACCTAAGAGAGGCAGATTGGAGAGCCATGGCCGTCATCTCGTGGGCATGTTCCTCCGGAGACTGCCGCCAGCGCAGCAGAGGGCAGAATGAAGAAACAGCCCCGATGACCTCTGTCACCGTAGTCCTGAATCGAGCCACGCTGTAAGTCTGCCTCAGCCCCGGACTTGGCAGGTATGTGGGCCCATGAGCTCTGCTTGCTGAACCTAGTTTGGGTTCGTTTTCTTTCATTCATGGCAAAAGGAATCTAAACTCATGTAGGAAACTCGTATTATAGACTCATACTATATTGTTTTAAAGGCGAAACATCCACATGGTCACTTCGGAGTGGGTTGTGCGAGAAAAACCATTTTGCATGTGTGCCGGCAGGGCTGCTCTCTCCCTTCCTCCTCCCGGCTCCCCACAGCGGCCCGTGCACACTTGTACCGTGAAGTGCTGTAGATGCTCCAGGGACTACTGTATCTTCCCTGAAGAACGGCATCAAGTTTCTTAATCTGTGACTTCTTGGCTTCATCCGTAGTGCGTCTGTAACCTGTGTCGCAGAGACGTCGGCAGGATGAAATGCGATCCTAGAAGCGAAGTGCCGCTCATGCTCTTGTCCTCTTACTCCTACAGTCCCGATGCTCACGGGCGCTCTGGGCCAGGCAGCGCACACTTTGTCCCTCAGAGCAGCACCATTTCAAGACACCAGGTCTTCATTTATTTGCGGCTTTTGCTGTTGAGCACACCTGGTGGGAGGAATTGGAGTACATGGTGTCTCTTCCTGAGCGCAGAGAGCTGCAGAGCGGGGCACGAGTGTGGATGAATGAAAGGGGGCCTGATCTTCGCCTGGGAGAGGAGGGCGCCGTCTGGTGGCGACGTGGGGAAAGGAGACCGTGGGCTGTCGGGAAGCCGGGAGCCCGTGCATCGGCGCTGGGAAGTAAGCGAGGGGTCCTGGCTGAGAGGCGGAAGGTCAGAGGGACTGGGGCGGGCAAGGGGGGACGGGCCCGGAGAAGCGCGGGAAGGAGAGCGCGCACAGAGTGGACAGGGCCGGCTCCCTCGCTTAGGACACCACGCAGTCCTTCCACGCCATCGCCACCGGCTCGAGGCTTCTGGAAGACAGGCAGAATTGCCAGGGGGTCCAGAATGGGACCCAATAAGCAGTTAATATAAGCTCTTGCGAGTGTCATGATGGGTGTAGTTGTTTTTGTTTCTCTGACATTTTTCTGTTGGTTATGCATTCGAAATTGTCATGGAGTCCTCCCCATGTCTCTTTTAAGGAAGCAGGACAGGGATTAAGATCTCCATCTTGCAAGTCGGGCACCCAAGGTGAACCTTTTGCAGGGTCGCCTAGCTAGTATGTGGTCGCTTTGAATCTTAGTTCTTCCTTCTTTCAGGTTTGTGGACTTGCCCTTTATTAAAACATTGGCCTGGGTCTCTGTTATTTCCTAAGTGGTGTACCTGACATCAGTCTCCTCCCTCTGGGGCATCCTGTTTCGTGTGACCCAAGCAGTCTTTCTAGTCATGCCGTTCTTCTGCTCAAAAATATGAGTGGCTTCCCACTGCCTGGAGAGAGGAGGGTCTAGAGCCCAGCACAGCAGTCGGTGTGTTCAGCAGCAGCAGCACATCAGCCGTTTGGAGTTATTTCTTGTAGACTTTGAATGCTGTGTTACCCCCAGTCCCATGCTCCAGCCATGAAGGCCTGTTAGCTAGTTCTCGAACACACCGTCAACTCTGGAACCTGTGTACTTGGGATATGTATGCCTTTTTCATTACCAGAAACATCACTCACCCCTTCTTTGTCTGCCAAAAAAAATGTGGTTCACCCAGGAGCACCTGAAAAGTTTGCCTCAACTGGGATACCTGGGTGTCTCAGTCAGTTAAGTTGTCTGACTCTTGATTTTGGCTTAGGTCATGATCTCAGGGTCGTGGGGTTGAATCCTGTACTGGGTGTGGAGTCTGCTTAAGATTCTCTCTCTCCCCCTTTCCTGTTCCTTCCTGCCCCCCACCATGGTGTGTTCTCTCCCCCCCCTCCAAAAAAAAGATTTGCCTCAACTGGAAGCATTCCAGATGTGTCACATACTGGTCACACAGGGTCATCATGAGGAGCAATTTGCCTCTGCCTTTCTAGGGATCAGAATTTCTAGGATATTCTGATGCCTTGGGTTTATAAAACCAAGCAGTTTCCCCATTGAAAGGGAGGGAAATATGACTCCTTACACAGACCACCAGTGCAATTATTTGATGAAAAATCTGAGAAAGTGTTCTGTCTATAGATGACATGAATCACGGACCAATTCCCCAGTATGCCTTAAGAGTCCTTATTTTCAGGAATCACTGGAAGAAGAGCTCAGAATAATGGAGTTTTGGTGCTTCCCTCAAGACTGTGAAGAAGTGGGAAATACAGTCTCAGAGACCAGAAGCTAGGTCTGGGAAACCTGGAGTGATGACAGTGATAGGGTGTCTTGGTAGCCCGTGATAGCAGTTTTACCCTGTAACTTTGCCACCAATAAATCCATCCCACTAGGAGCTTTATTTTTTTTTTAAGATTTTATTTTTATTTGAGAGAGAGTGCACATACAAGTGAGCATGAGAAGGGAGAAGGTCAGAGAGCGAAGCAGACTCTCATGGAGCTGGGAGCCAGATGCCAGTCTCAATCCCAGGACCCTGGGATCATGACTTGAGCCGAAGGCAGTCGCTTAACCAACTGCACCACCCAGGCACCCCCAGTAAGAGCTTTAATATGAAGACTGGCAGACTCGCCTTATTTCCCATGCTATGTTGGTTGGCAACTTGGATGGACTGCTGCTTAAGGTAGCAGAAAGGGGAAGCAGTAAGGCCGTCCACCCGAGATTGGCAGTCACAGGACCCGGTCCAGCTGGGAGGTGGTTTGTACCTAACCTAGTCTAGCAGAAGCACAACCTGAATCCCAGTTGCGGAGGCGCCAAGAAGACTCTGCCCAGACATCTAGTCTGAAGTAGTCAGAAAAGGGGGTGATGGCAAGAGATGTTTGGAAATCATATGGCAGAGTAGTTGAGAACTTAAGGCTGTGAACAGCAAGGGAATATTGGAGTTCCCTTTTCTGTAAAGCCTAGAGCAGTTATGAAGACCAGACATTAACATCCTTATGGATCATTTGTCAGTTTTGATGTTGTAAACTTTTTGTCATGAGATCCCCTTGGGTCCAAGGGAAAGCGACTGAAATGTCATTGATTTGGCCATTTCTTCCATTTGAAAAATGTGTGCCTTCCAGTTATTGTTGGGACAGACTCAGCATGCTTTTGGCCAATTTGGAGTTTAATTCAGAAATCACTGATGGTTACTTTAAACTCAGAAGATCCCACCTGCTGGGCTGCACTAGTCTCCGCGGCCAATCAGAAGGCAGAAACATCCAGAATGCCAGGCCACTCAGTAGTGTTCTCTTTCATGTAAGCAACGAAACTGATAACAGGAAATTAGTTTCATTATGATGTTTTCCAGAATAACTGCACTTTCACGCTTTTTTCATAACGTGCTGCCTTTGTCAGAAGAAGCAGGTGGCGTGCAGGTGAATACAAGCCCGTTTCTTCTTAGCAAACACTTTCCGCTCTGCTGGGAGTAATTCAGAGTTCAGTTTAGCCTGACCACACCTGACCCAAGCTGGCAGGATGGTTTTGATCAGAACATGTCCCCCCCCAACCCCAGCACGCAGGAAAGTAGAGTTCTGTGCATTTTAGTTTGCAATCCTAAATTCTCTCACTCTGCTTTTGTTTACAGGTATTCCCACGCCACGTGCGGGACTCAGAAAATCACAGTGTAGAAAGTTAAGGAAAAATGAAAGCTTCAAATCATAAAATACAATGATTGACAGTTCAGGCAAGATGATACTAACACATTCACAATGACTTGTTTATCTCTGCTTTTGCACTTAGGGCTATATTAGCCGCATTTAAAACTTCTCCTTTTCTGTGCTATTTTTGAATTTTCTTACTCTTTTTACACTTAGATAAATTAAAAGAGTTGTAGCATCCGTCTTGTTTTGTCATTTTCATGGTATCTTCAGAAAGAATGTTCCTCTTTGTAGGCTGAAGGTCTGAGGGGCTTGCTCTGGGAGTCCTTGTCACCCGCCGTCTTGGCGGCGGCGGGTCTTCCTCTTCCTGTCACTTCCAGGCTTCTGCCATCCTGAATAAGCCTTTAAAGAGAACATGGCATACCCGAACCTCTCCAGATCTTGGTTTCCATATCTGAGAATGAGAGAGCTAGCTGGAATATGTCCAAGTTCCTGGGTCCATGACACCAGCTCTGGTATCTCTTACCCAGACAGCAGCTTGCACTCCTTTTATGCGGCACTGCTGTTTCCTTGCAGAAGTACTTGGGGATTTGTATTACTTAATCACTGTAATTGTCAGAGCATTAGGGCAAGTTACTTCCTATAACACCCAGGCCCCTTTCCCAAGCTCTGGCGTCTAGACTCGGATATGTACTGAGTGTGTATGTGTATGTGTACAGTGTGTACTGACTTGTATCACTTCCCTCTGCAACCACTCCAGGAAAACACATTTTCTTGTCAGTGATTATTTGTTCTCTGTCCCTTTGTGTCTTTACAAGCTGCATTTCACTTCTTCCTTTGGCTTTTTCTGACCGGACTCTTTGGACCTACACCTGTGTCTTTGTTTTCTTCCTTGGGAATTTGCCCAGCTTCCCCTTGGGCTTGTCTCCCTCCCCCCCACCCCCGTTTGATTGCCAGTGCCTTGTGGGGGGCGGTTGTGGCTGCTACTCAGAGCTAGGAGGGAAAAGGAGGCAAGGTGCTGAGTGATACAGCTGCCAGCTGCTGGGATTACCAGAACACTTCATCGGTCGCAGTCTTCGTCTGTGACCGGTCCATGACAACGGCTCCAGCCCTGGGAAGCAGCCTGGGACGCACTGCCAGTTTCTCTTCATGTTGTCTCCATTGTGTGGTTTTTATATCACTTTCTTGCTTTCTGTTTATAGGATCATGGATTTTTGTGTCTGATACTCTCCACTGCACTGAATGTTCCACCAAGACATTTTTTTCCATTCATACTTTATTTCTGTTTTCAGCCCCTCTGTGACCTTCTCACAGAGACCTGGATTTGAAACCTTTTTTTCCTCTTAACTTATTAGGCAAGTCTCTTGGAGTATGTGAGCCTGTTTTCCTTCCGTGTGAAATACAGATGATAATGCATTTATCATATCGTCAGTGTGAGGATTAAATGAGAAACTACCTGTGAAAATGACTTGCACATGCCTGATGCACAGTGGGGCTCAGTTTGTCCTCTGCCCCCCCTTCATTTTCTACTGTATAAACAAGCATGATGGGTTATTTTCATTTCATGGTTCCACAAAACATGTCTCTCCATCGGGTCAGGAAGCTTTGCTTCAGTAGGGTTTTCTGGCATATTTGGAAAGGCTTTTTCTAAAGCTACCCAAGTGAAACTAGAGTCCATTCCCAGAATTCAGTTTGGGTCACTGGTTGCTATGGAAACCCGTGCTTCTCAGTGACTTCCCTAAACATGATAGACTTCCATGAAATAATAATTTACCTCCAATTCTTTTTCAGTACTGTCTGTGTGTCTGTGTGTGTGTGTGTGTGAGAGAGAGAGAGAGAGAGTGAGAGCGCGAGCAAGCGCGCACACATGTGAGAGAGAGAGAGAGAGAGAGCAAGCGCGCACACATGTGAGAGCAAGCTCATGTGTGAGCATGAGTTGGGGGACAGCAGAGGGAGAGGGGGAGAGAGAATCCCAAGAAGTCTTCATACGCAGCATGGAACCTGAAAGCGGGGATCGATCTCACAATCCTGATACTGTGACCAGAGCCAAAATCAAGAGTTGGATGCTTAACTGAGTCATTAGGCTCCCTTTCTTTAGATACTTTTAATTCCCGTTCTTTACTCCTTATATCCTGAAGTAACCAGTCTGGTTTCTCCTCCTCTCACGTTTTCTCAAACACCATCTGTCATAGTGTGTACCCTGCCAACTAGCTGAGTGGCCACTCCACATTCGGACATCAGCACCTGGGCCATTCGTTAACTCTAGTTCCCAGTTTTTCAGGGGTGTTGCAAAGTCTCACTTACTCGAATATTTATCTGTTCTCTTTTCTTCCAGAGATAGCTTCGGCTTCTGAGGAATCCTTTTTGCCATCGTATACTAGTTTTCCAAGTTCCTGGCTCTAGTCTCACTCAGTGGCTCAGCTATAACCGCTTCTGCCAGGCATGTAGAACCATCCACGTTTCTCACGATCTTTGTGCATTCATGATGCCTATTTTCTAGCTGGCAAAATCCAAAACTAACTTACTGCTCTCTGTTCTTAATACAGGGAGTGTAACTATAATTCTCTGGCTGTCTTTCCCTTATCCCTAGTCCGAGAGACTATGTGCTTCTAAAGACACAGATGCTAAAGTGATTCCAGCCTCATCTCTCTGTCAACTCCTCTTTTCTGGTGTCTCGTTTTCCATGCAGTTATGTAAAGTTTACATGATGAAATAGAGACCCCATGCGTCATGGAAGACAGTCCTCAGATACCTGCTGGGCAGGCCTGGTAGGAATACTGAGACTTGGAAACAGAAATTCCTTTTGAAATTTTCCATTCCAAGCCTGATCTTCCCTCTAAAGTAACAGTTTCAGTTTTGTTAAGTGGTTATCTGTCCTCTAAAGATTTCAGATCATAGAGAAGTTAATTCTGGGCCTATTCTAACTAGTGTAGAGTTTATTTGAATGTCAGGCAAAAATCTCGCTGTCTTAAAATTTTCACCAGGTGAGCTAGGATCCTAGTTTGCCCCTCTTGAATCACACTATTCTTTTTGCATGATATTCCCTTTGAGATGTGAAGGCATCAGTACTGCCCGTGCTAATTTCTTTCTTTTCCAGACAACCTCTATTTTCCCATTGCCAAGGATTCTAGACTCTTTACCATCCTTACCATTTTTCTCTAGATATAATCTAGCATGTTAACATCTTAGAATGTGGAATTAAACACGTAAGTCAAAACATTAGGTAAGGCTTGGTCCTCACAGAACAGAGACTATCATTTCTCTTGTTAGACACAAAATGCATCTTCTGATATAACATAAAATCATAATCACTACTCAGCAACTTTGCCACACTGTTGACTCATTCAGGGCTGGGAGAAAATTATGACTTTTTAAAAAAAAAATAGTTCTTGGTTAGTTAGTTATCCTTAATTCCATACTTACGCAGTACTTCTGCTTGTTTTATTTCCTTTTCCTTTTGGTTCAGATACTGGGTTCACATTTAACTACATTAACTTTCACTTTGCTAAATTTACTGTTCTGTCATTTCAGCCCATTGAGATAATTTTGGATCCTGTCTCTGTAATCTGCTTTTATGTAGATTTAAGAAGAGTAACCTTTAAAACTGGTTTTTATTTTGTGAAACAAATACCGCTTTTTTGTATTTTTATTTACATCATTATTATATTCTGCTCTCAGTGTGTTGCCATCTTCTGTACTTTATTTAACTTTGGAAATCCTGTTTAAAGACCGCTTGTAGACCTATCGGGATTAGACTCTTTTGAAATCTCAACACTTCGGTCTGAAGTAGTCAGTCCTACACTTAGAAACAACCTGCCACTGTAGCAAAACATAAAAGGAAAGGGAGGAGGTGGCGTTCATAAAATCAGAATTGATTTCTTTTTACCAAACAGATAAACACATCACCCAAATAGCTAAGGTGCCAAGAAAGGATTTCACATTTTGGCGCCAGACCCAATTAGTTTGAATCCCAGCTGTTTCACTCCCTTGGTGGGTCACATTGGGTCATTTGATTATCCCGTGTCACTGTGAGAGAGTGCCTGACCTCAATACCTAGCATATAGTTGGTACTCAGTGTGCATTGTAGTGAGACAGACTCTTTCTTTTCAAATTCCTGATTTCTTATCACTTCCATGAAACCTTGAGATTCCTCTCTGCTCCTGATCTTTAAATTCCATTTTTACACTGCATTTTTTTTCATATGATGATGAACATACTCCCTGAAAGCCTCTCTCATTTTACCCCCTATATCCTGGACTGTGCATACATTTCTGTTTAAATTAAATAGAATACCCGACAAGAGCAGATGCTCGTGTAGGGGATGTTTCCAACCTGCACAGTTCTAGCATCTGGAAAGCCAATGTGGAAATGAAGGCTGACCTGACCTGAAAGGAAGGCTGTTTGCTAGAGGGAATCCTGGTGGGCTTTGGCTTGAGAATCTCCTAACCCATTTCTTGTGTCCCCAGCATACTTCAGAAAGGTGCCTTCGGGGGCGCCTGGGTGGCTCAGTGGGTTAAGCCTCTGTCTTCGGCTCAGATCATGATCCCAGGGTCCTGGGATGGAGCCCCGCATCGGGCTCTCTGCTCAGCGAGGAGCCTGCTTCCCCCCTCTCTTTTTGCCTGCCTCTCTGCCTACTTGTGATCTCTGTCAAATAAATAAAGAATCAACAACAAAAAAAAAAGGTGCCTTCGGACAGAAAGAAGAGGGTTTGCTTAGGTCAATGTCATTTGGAGAATGTTTTGTTTTCTATCTCTAGGGCCTCACTCAGCCTCGACAATTACCCATCAACCTCAGAGCACCTTGACCTCTTCTTACCTTCCAGTTGAATGTACAGTCATCAGGCAGTGTGACCCCTGTACTGCTTAACCACAGTGCTTCAGTGGGAAATCAGTGTAGCATGTGGGGAAGCCTTGGCCCTGAAATCAAAGAAGGTGATCGCTATTTAAACATGGATTGTGTCACCTCTGAGCCTCTGTTTCTTCATCTGTAAAGTGGGGATAATCACTGTACGCACTTTAAAGAGTTATTGTGATAAGGACACGTGGGTAGTTCAGTCAGTAAGCATCTGCCTTCGGCTCAGGTCATGATCCTGGGGTTCTGGGATCAGTCCCTGAGCCTGGAATTGGCCTCCTTGCTGAGCAGGGAGCCTGCTTCTCCCTCTTCCTCTGTAGCCCCACTCCTCTGCTGTGGTGCTCTTTCTTCCAAATAAGTAAAATCTTTTAAAGAGTTATTGTGATAAAGTGATAATATCTGCTACAGAATAAGTACTCAATAACTGTTGTCTCTGTCATTATTTTTAAAATATTTATTTATTTGAGAGAGAGAGATCACAAGCAGGCAGAGGAGCAGAGGGAGAGGGGGCAGCAGCAGCTCCCCCTGAGCAGAGAGCCTGACACAAGGCTCGATCCCAGGACCCTGGGATCATGACTTGAGCCAAAGGTTGACACTTAAATAGGATAGCCATCCAGGCACCCCAACACTGTTGTTATTATTATCTTGTCTCCAACTTAAGTTTTCCTCTTGAAATAAAATATATAAGCCACACTGGGGAGATTGATTAGTATGTTATTTAGTTACTTTTTTTTTTAACTTTACTATTTTTTTGTTTTTGAGAGAGAGGGCGAGCATGCATGTGTGCATGCACGCAAGCTGGGGCGGGGGAAGGGCAGGGGAGAAGGAGAGAGAATTTTAAGCAGGTTCCATGCCCGATGCACTAAATGTAAAGGGTACATGTCTTGCAGTCAGGGAGATCTGGGCTCAGAGAACTTGGCTTTGTCACTTAGGGTGGGGCCGTATCTATATGAAGCAGATAGTAAAAGTACCTGTTTTGCAGGGCTGTTGGGTAGATTGAAGGAGATAGTCTTGTAAGACACATAAAAAGGCCCTTGGTTTCTATTCTATAAATTGTTGGTATCATTTTTCTTGAAGAGATGGAATATATATTTGGCTCTGGTAGCTGTGATTTTCAGATGTCAGGCAGCAGAATGGACCCTGGCAATCTAGGAACATATTTGTTGTGGCATGGGCATCTCCTTCTCTACTAGGTGTGTGATTGATGATGAAGAGAACAAAGGAAAGATAAAGACAGCTAAAAAGACATTTCCTGGGCATCTGGATGGCTCAGGTGGTTAAGCCTCTGCCTTCAGCTCAGGTCATGATCCCAGGGTCCTGTGATCAAGCCCCGCATCGGGCTCCCTGCTCAGCGGGGAATCTGCTTCTCCCTCTACCCTTTCCCCCTGCTCATGATCCCCCCCACCTCTCAAATAAATAAAATCCTTTAGAAAAAAGATTTTATTTATTCATTTGATTGGGGGTAGGGGGGACCCAAGCAGGGAAAGTAGGAGTGGGAGAAGCAGGCTCCCCGCCAAGCAGGGAGCCCGAGGTGGGGCTCCATCCTGTGACCCTGGGATCATGACCTGAGCAGAAGGCAGAAGCTTAATGACTAAGCCACCCAGGTGTCCCAAATAAAATCCTTTTTAAAAAAAATTAAAGCAATTTCCTTACAACTGGCAGCCCACTGTTCAGTCCCTGAGGTGTGCAGAGTGTGAGATTCCTCAAGGAACTCGTGGCCACCCACCGTAATGTTGATGTTTCTTTAAAGACTAAAAGCAATCTTATCTTAACCATAGCTTGCCCCTCAGGGTTCTGGAAACCTTGCTTTTAAATTCCTCAAAGGCATTATCCCTAACTGGCACTAACTAAAAAATACATAATCAGTTACTCTTCATAATCCTAGGACAGCTCTTTAAAAAAAAATATTTAAAAGAAGTATTTATTTAATTAAACTCTAACCCTAATGTGGGGCTTGAACTCATGAGCCCTAAATTAAGAATCCTATGCTCTACCGACTGAGCCTGCTAGGCACTCTTTCTGCTCATTGATCTTGTCCCTGTACTACAATAAAAGTACCTTTTCCGGTGAAAACATCTCAAGAACTCCTTGACCATTAGCTCAACATCATCACCTTTTAGGATGATTCCTGGAATAAATAACCATGTACTGAAATCTTCTCTCACATTCTGCATTAAATTTTAGTTTGTGTTTATATTAATCCTGAACAAATATTGCTGAGGAGTTTATTCTTTTATTTGTTTGTTAAAGTTTATTTATTTAAGTAATCTCCGTAATCAAGGTGGGGCTCAAACTCAAGACCCCCAAGATCCAGAGTGGCACACTTATGTGACTGAGCGAGCCAGGTGCCTCTGAAGACTTTATTCTATGCATTTTAGATTTTATCACTGTCACAAATAGCTTCTTTTTTTCCCCACCGTACTTACTGATGGAGTTTTTGCTTGTCTGTAAGAATCAAATACCCGTTTTCTATATAGCTTACATATTTGTTGCACTTAACAAATACCTATTTAATATTTACCTTGTGCCAGACATGTTCTCTGTTTTTGTAAATATTAGAAATTTTTTCTGTTTGTTCACTGCTGTATCCTCAGGGCCTAAAACAGATAATGCTATTTGTGCTTTTGATGTAGTGAGACGTTTGAGCACATCATGATCTTTAGGAGCTAGACATTGCAGGGTAGAGCACACAGGCCCGGGCTTTGGGGCCCTTTCTTCCCTGGACACTGACCCGGGTTCTCGTCCTCCAATTTGGCACCTGGACCTTTAGGTGAACAATTTGATAGGCCTCTGCTGCCAGTTGGCCCAGGTTTGCCCTGGCACCCACACTCCTGGGAACACAGTGATAGACTGGCAGTGTAACCACAGAGATTCAACCTAGTTAGGTAAACAGGTGTCCTCATAGCCCTCATCCTGGCAGTTCTGTGGTTTTCAAATACCAAGTCAGTGAATGTGTTTTCATCTGCTGGAATGTACAGAACTGCAAATAATCACTGTATCTATTTCAAAGGATGGTGAACTGAGCAAAATGAACTGAGCAAGTTCACCTGTGATCATTAACCATCCTCTGGGAACACAGCTCACTCTGGGTACCATTCATGTCCATTTCACTGCCATTTGTTGCAAACTCCTGCTGAAAACACTCTTGTACCTTGCAACTGAAGAGAAACATTCTCTCCTGGCTTAAAACTGTGTTGTGTCAGTAGTTTTATGTTCTCTAATATTTTATCGTCCTAATTTCTAAAAACCATCAGACTGCATCATTTTGTCATGTAGGGGCAGAAACATTTTCCCTTCTCTTCTGGGTTCTTTGGCTGTATTTTTTTTTAAAAAAGACTTTAATTTATTTGAGAGGGAGAGAATGCGAGCGAGCGCGCACAAGAGGGGGAATGTTAGAGGGAGAAGCAGACTCCTCAGGGATCATGACCTGAGCCCAAGGCAGTTGCTTAACTTAACCAACTGAGCCACTCAGGCATCCCTGGCTGGTTTGATAATTACATTGACAGAAAACAAATAGAAGAAAAACATAAATTTTTAAAATGAATTTAATTTTGTACCATAAAGAATGTAAAAAGGGACCAAACAGACTGCTTTTTAAGCAAAGAAACAATAAGTTGATGAAGAATTGAGAAGACAAGGAAATTAGGGCTTGTGGTGCTTGATTAGTGAGGAAATACCAAGATTGTTTATATAGCCTTCTCCACCCTAAATTCATTATTTCTGGTAAGAATGCTTTCTACTCTTCTGGTACAAAGAAGATACTTTGCATAGGGGCTATTTATTTCCTGCATTCAAGGGACAAAGGAGGGTCAGAGTGTTCTTCTACTGGTTGTTTCCTTAGAAACTTTGTTTCAAAATAATCACTGTGCCCAAACAGCATATTTTGGGGTGGGATATTCTGGTCCGCCTCAGTTTCATGAGGTTCAGACTGATAACTCTGCACACTTTATCACCACGTCCTTCTGTTTTCCCAGCATTTCTTTCATTAATATGGTTCAACTGACCTGATAGTCAATGTGTGAGCCCGCACCACGTTGGGCCAGTTATACCAACTTTAAATTGGAAGTGAGTGCCTGGTGTGGTAAAAAGCTTTCATTAGGCTTGCTGTTGCAGATTTCATCAGAATATATATGTATCCAAGTGTATTTCTAGATGACTTTAACACCACATTGCTTAATTCAGGAAAGACTGATTTTTTTTTTAGTGCCATTACCGTGAAATGTACATAAAAAAAGAAAACCAACCAAAAAAACCCCTCCTCATTCATTATAAATACCAAAATTTCCCTTTCAGTATTTACTGGTTTGAAACCTCAAGAGTTCCCATATGAAATCTGAAACTGGCCTTCCCATATTTGGAAGGTAAGCACTGATGGAAGAAAAGAAGCAGGCAGGCCAGATTAGTACAGCTTTGACTAGCAAGAGAATTTAAATGTAAGACTTGTTTTGGGCAGCCTCAAAATAAGTGGATCTCAGCCCGCCCAGAATCCTAAAAGTTTATCCAGAGACCTTAAAGGGGGCTCAGTCTGTCTACCATCCATGTGGTCTCAACATCACCTTAGTCTGTCAAGGTCACATCCTTGAAAACAGTTTCCACTGTGGGGAGGGAGAGGCAAGCAGCCTTCAGTTGCCCTTGGGCAGCTCATAGGTAAATCAGCTGTCAAGTTCTGTTGATGATATCCTCAAAAATTAATAGGAATATACATCTATTCATTCAAGTATCCTTTCAGATCATTTAGGAAATATTTGTAGTTTTTCCTTACAGGATCAGAAAAACTCTTGATAGGATTATTCCTGTGCATTTGATTTTTCTCCTTTCACAGATGACTTTGTGTATATGTAGGTGCATATGAGTTACATGTATAATTTACATATATAGATGAACTATGTATCCTTATATAGTAACATTGTTATTAGTATATGTTAAAGATACGTAATTGGTTTCTAAGTAACTGATTTGACAAAGTAGTTTTCATAGTTTTTAATTTATTTTTTTGAGATTTCCACTCAGATAATATCTGCTATGATTCTGCGTTGCATTATTAAAATCAAGTGACTGCTATACATTTAAAAATTTAAAGAGTATTTTTATTTTTTTAAAGTTTTATTATGTATTTAAGTAATCTGTGTTCCATGTATGGCTTGAATTCGTGACCCTGAGGTCAAGGATGTTCTTCTGCTGAGCCAGCCAGGCGTCCCTAAAACAGATTTTTGAAAGAGAGCCACCACATTCTCATTCATTCGAAGTGCTGCACATGCCCATATAGGATGACTCAGGCAGCATCCCTGATCTGGCTGTCCCCTCCCCAAATAAAACCCCAAATGCCCTGGAAAACTGTTGGTCATAGTCTATGCTAATACCACCCTCAGTGGGGCCTTAAGCCGCAAAGTATTAGAGACAGATTGTTTCCTGCACAAAATGTACCAGAAGGTGAGTGGATTTTGGATTGAAAAACAACATGAAATCGGTAAATAGTGGCTTTAGAACTGGAATCCTGTCTTAGTAATACAACCCCTTAGCACGTGTAGTTGATTTACAGGTTAGCAAAGTATAGCCGACCCTTTAACAACACAGATTTGAATTGTATGGGTGCACTTGGTTTTTTTACATGTATGGGGTACATGGTTTTATTTCTGTACAGTACAATAAATGTATTTTCCTTGTGATTTTCTTAGTAACATTTCCTTTTACCTTATGATAAGAATAGAATGCGTCATATATATGACATGCAAAATTGGCTTTAATTGTGTTAATAACTTATTCAGCTGTATTTTCAAGTAGGGTCACTATTTTTGTTTTCTTCTTCTTCTTCTTCTTCTTTTTTTAAAGGTACGCTCTTGATCTGTGTGAGCACTTTCAGGGAGGTGGTGTAATGATTACATCTGCCGAACGGATTGTGAAGATTCCAGAAGGGAATCCTCAGGTCAGGGCACAATGTGTGAGTTGGAGAGAGCACTCAATAAACTCTCACAGTTAACAGTCCTTCTCTGTGGCACATACCATTTTTTTCCTGAAAAATTAAAGTTGGAGATATTAAGGTAGGAGAGCAAATAAATGACATTTATTTCGTTGCAATTTTAGATTTAAATTATTTTAATTAGAGGAGTTACACGTACTCAAATGCCTAGAGAAAGAATACAAAGAGATTTAAAAGCCGATGAGGATTTCTGGAGCCTCAGCTCCCACCAGCCCACCTTTAAGGCATCCCTTGTTAAAGCAGATCAGATAAGCAGACAAAGTTACGTACACATGTGCATATGCACACCCACACCTCTTAAATTTCCCCTCCCTCCCAGTCCGCCCTCCCTTAGCTCTGATCCTCAGTTCTCCCTCGACCCTTGCAGAGACACCTCCGTCAGTGCCAACACTCAGGTAATCTTTAAGAATTACTTCATTTTAAAAACAGGAATCATGCTATGCATTTTGATTTTTCTGATTTTTTTTTCTTACTCGAACTATGCTGTGGAAGTTCAGCAGATCAGTAGTTGTATCTCTCACAGGAGTATCTCAAGGGTATTGGGGGTTTGGTTCCAGGCCACCCATAATAAACGCAAATACCGCAATCTAAGAGAGTCAAATGAGTTTTTTGGTTTCCTAGTGCATATAAAAGTTATATTTACTCTGTACTGTAGTCTAATGAGTGTGTCATAGTATCATGTCTGAAAAAAACGAATGTATGTATCTTAATTTAAAAAGATTTTACTGCAGGGGCGCCTGGGTGGCTCAGTGGGTTAAAGCCTCTGCCTTTGGCTTGGGTGGTGATCCCAGGGTCCTGGGATGGAGCCCCGCTTCGGGCTCTATGCTCGGCAGGGAGCCTGCTTCCTCCTCTCTCTGCCTGTGATCTCTCTCTCTGTCAAATAAATAAATAAAATCTTTTAAAAAATTAAAAAAAAAGATTTTACTGCAGAAAATATCATCATCTGAGCTTTCAAGGAGTTATAGTTACTCATCACATGTCACCATGACAAATATTATAATAATGAAAAAGTTAGAAATATTGTCAGATACAGAGACAGTGTGAGCAATTGCTATTGGAAAAGTGGCTCTGATAAACTCGATGGGTGCAGGGTTGCCACAAACCTGTAGTTTGTTGGGAAAAAAAAATCCCACAATATCTGTGAAGCACAACAAAGTGAAATGCAGTAAAACGAGCTATGCTTGTGTTACTTATATAATTCAGCTATCTAACCTGTGTATAATATATTGAGTGTAAATTGGGAAGTGCTAATTTAACAGTTTAATTTTTCCACAAATACCTAGTTTTCGCGGCAGTATTTTTTCTTAGTACTTTTTTCCAGCGCTGTCAGTACCTGATCCAAAACCATACAGTTTGAATTTGGTAGTTTTATAATTCCATTCTAGTATCTTGTAGATACTTAGTAGATACTAGAGTATGATTACTCCTTAATTTCATTTCGTGAGTGACTTCCCCAAGGCTGAGCTGACCAACACATGAGTATTTAAATTTGGATTTATTTTAAACTAAATAAAATAGAGTTCCACCTTCAGTGCTTAAAAGCCCCTTGTGGCCTGTGGCTACTGCCTTGGCCAGTGCGAATGGTATCATACTTTCATGGTCTTTGCAGAAGGTGCTCTTGACCAGTGTCACATACTGTGAGATTTTTTTTTAACGTAGTTATCAACTGCAAGTGGAATAAAAATCGGCATCTTCAATAACACAGTCTTGCTCTGCAGAATTAGGGATTTGTCCATTGAAGCTTTTGTTAAATTTCCACAGCATCATTTGGTGGCTTTATTTATGTATGGTTTCTTGGTACTTTTGTTATTGCTGATGGGTTCTGTTTCCAACCCACACTGATTGACCCTTCTTAGGCAACCTGGCCTCCCCACTCCTGCTCCGGGGAGGAGGTCCCATACAGATACCCGAGTTTCCTGCTGACCTGATTTCCGGGGCTCCAGCCCGCCTCCGAGTATGTTAGGACTACTAGCATCACCACCGGTCCGACCTCACTATTGTGTGTGCTGCAGTTATTATTATGAAGTGGTACTTGGTGCTGTTGGTACTTAGTGTTCAAAGAGCTGGTGTTCCCTGATTTTGAGGGACGACGGGACGATCTGAGACCTAGAGGGACGGAAGGACTTGGGTCGGGGCCTAGAGTGAGCTCACATTTATTTTGTTAGGTATTCTCACTGAGATTATCCTTAAAGCTACCACTTGCTCATTCTAACTGGTGAAATATGGTATCAGGGGGTCTAGCCCAAGACGTCCGTCCCTCCCCTGCCGCCCCTCCCCGGTCTGATTTGCTGCTCTGGTCTCCCCTTCCCTGCACCACGGCTCCTCTCTGCCTCTCTGCAGCCTCGCCTCATCTTGCCGCACTGGGGAAGCAAACTAGCTTGCTTGCCTGTCGGGGGCCTAGTCCGCGCGTTGTTTCTACTACTCGCTTCCGTCAGTGAGGAGAACACCGTGGACCTTCCTCCAGGTCCTCCAGGACCCTCCTTCATGTTCTATTCGCAGTCTTTTGAGGTTTCATACAAATTTAAATATTCTAGTTTCGTGAAAAATGCTGTTGGTAATTTGATAGGGATTGCACTGAATCTGTACATTGCTTCGGGTGGAATGGACGTTTTAACAGTATGCTCGATGTTTTCATAAAAGTCCCAGCTCTTGATGCTGTGCAAAATCTTTTCAGATCTTTTTTTTTTTTTAAGGTTTGTTTATTTTAGTGAGAGAGAGAACGAGAGACAGTGTGCCCACGCGAGTTGGGCTAGGCGCCGAGGGAGAGAATCTTCAGGTAGGTTTCCTGCTGAGCACAGAGCTTGACAGGCCTCCATCTCAGGACCCTGAGCCGAGACCATGAGTCGCTTAACTGAGCCTCCCAGGCGCCCTGACTTTGGCAGACTTTCATTAGAAGATTTTTTTTTTTTTTTGAGAATTTAAGTGAGATTGAGGATTAATTTTTCCCCGGCTGAGCGTGATCCACAAACGTCCAATTTGCCCAGTGTCACATGAACTCTTCATTCTAATGCCGTGATCTCTGTCAATACTCAAGCCTCTGTGGTAACGTTTTAAATACCTTCATTTTATAGCACATTTGCTGTGGCCAGTATCCCTCATGACTCCACTAATGTGGATAATTTCATGAATTTCCTCCCTGATGACTTGTTGCAGGTTAGTTTTGGTGTTCGGTACTCTGATTGAAAGGTAATGCCTCCAGCAGTGTTCCTGTTGAGCACAGGGGCCTGGATGCCAGACGAGGTCAAGTGCATTTGTTTGCTTGTTTCAAACTCTCAGTGCAAATTTTGAGGATTGCTGTATTCCTGTTCTGGACAAATCTTCATTGTTGTCTCACTAGAACGTTTACATTCATTGCTCACCGCTCAAGAGCGCGCTCATCTGTGTCTTTCTCCCCCTGTCCACCTTGTTGACCCATCTTTGGAGGTCTTAGAGATTTCCCCTTTACGTCCTTGAGTTTTCAGGGGGATGGTTTTATCCTTCATGTGGGATGCACTGTAACATTTTATGAGAAAAGCTGTCTCCTTACCAGAAGGGCCCTGCAGAGGCAACGCAGAGTCAGATAGCAGCCTGGCACTGAGGGGCTCCCTGGCTTCCAGCGCTGTCCCCTCCTTTGCAGCTCCCACAAGAGCTTTCCCCACAAGATAGACATGGAGAGGGTCCCTGCCACCAGCACTGCCAGGATTGTCCAGGCGGTGCTGGTGAGACCCAGACACACTAGTAATGCTGGTAGGAAATAAATTGTCTTTAAGCCTTGGTGCTGGATCTGTGGCTCTTAAGGGGCTTGTTCCTGCTGCTCCTAGCCAGGTGGGTGGGTTCTTAGTAAAAAAGAACAGGGATGTAAAGTGTTTAATTAGACCTAGAAACAATGCTATAAATCATTCCTCATCTTCTTAGGCCCGTTCCCAGTTCACAAAACTTTTCACATTTGTTGGCTCACTTTGTCCTCCTGATGAAAGTTTTAAAAAGTGCTAATAGAATAGTGTTGAGTGTGCATGTGGTCTGTTTACGTAGCGCACAGCATAGGTGCGTGTGCAGTGAGCAGCGTGCGAAGTCCTTGTCACAGCGCTTCCTGCAAGGTCTGACGGGTCAGCGGACCCAGCAGGTACAGCTTCAGGTGGCTTCCTTGCGCTTTCTCCTCCTCTCTCCTCCCTTCTTCCCTGCTCCGTTCTCCTCTCTCCCCACCTCCTTCCCTTCCCCAGACTTGCCCTCTCCTCTCACTTTCCCTCCCCTGGTCTCCTGCGCTCTTTTCTGACGCCGGCCCCGCCCCCTCTGGTCTGTCTGCTCTCCCTTGTTTGAGTAAGTTAGGCTCGGCGTGTGTCCGAAGTTAACTCACATTAAATATTTGTCAGTATTTGAACATATTTATATATTACTTGTCCATAAATAGAAGACAAGCAAAGATCCGGAGTAAAACGACCCTCCCACTTCTCTCCCAAAGCCCCCCCACCCCTCACCGTGTTCCATGCGGACCAGACACTGGGACCAGACACTGCAGTTACCGTTTATGGTCTGGTGCCTCTGCTAATGCGCAATCAGAAGTACATATACACTAGGCATGCTTTGGGGTTTTTACAGAAATATTTTTTTTTAAAGATTTTGTTTATTTATTTGACAGGCAGAGATCACAAATAGGCAGAGAGAGAAGATGAAGCAGGCTCCAATGTGGGGCAGAGAGCCCAATGTGGGGCTCGATCCCAGGGCCCCTGGAATCATGACCCGAGCCCAGCGCAGAGGCTTTAACTCACTGAGCCACCCACGCACCCCTGAAATCATTTTATTCTTTACTTGAGTTCAAGGCTTTAAGCTCTTGTAAGATACAGTTCGGAGCATAGTGAGAGTTGGAGTCTTCTCTCTCCCAATATAGAACTTCCTCATTATCTTTTGAAAGCTCTACTTGCTTTTCCTCAACTAGAAACTTATTTATTTACTTAGATTTTTTTCATTTTTTTAAACAGGCTGTTTTTAAAATTCAACTAATTAACATGTACTGTATTTTCAGGTGCAGAGGTAGAGCTGAACTCTAAACTCCTGAGCCTTTGACCCCCTCCCACCACCCGAGTCTTCCTTGACGTATAGACCCAGTCCTTACACCTGGCAGGTCTCCCTTCTGGCTCTTTTTATTTTTTGTGATTTCAAAAAATATTTTCAGTGCTCCATACTTATAGGTAAACTTTAACTTGTTTTAGTTTTTTTTTCAAATCACATTGAGATTTTTAGAATGATGTCCAGAAATCACATATTGGAGAGAAGTGATTTATAATACTGATGCTTCCTATCCAGGCTCACATGTCTATGTCTGTCTAGTCAAGCCCCCTTGTAGAACCTTTCTAAAAATCCTAGTTGTCTTCAAGTTCTCAACAGTCCTTGTTAAGATTTCTAACTAAGGGATTTCTTTTATACTTTTTTCCCTTGCCCTGGTGTGTGGTTCCATTATCTCTTTTTTTTTTTTTCCTAATTATCACCTCTATGTAGAAAAGTCACTTCTTAAATATTACATGTGTATAGGTTTTGTTTTGTTCTATGTTTTGGTCTTTTCTCTTTACCAGAAAATCTTTTGGGTTCTCAAAACCCTGCGGTTGATTCTCTTGCTTTTTTTTTTTTTTTTAAAGATTTAATTTATTTATTTGACAGACAGAGATGACAAGTAGGCAGAGAGGCAGGCAGAGAGAGAGAGGAAAGCAGGCTCCCCGCTGAGCAGAGAGCCCGACGCGGGGCTCGATCCCAGGACCCTGAGATCATGACCCGAGCCGAAGACAGCGGCTTAACCCACTGAGCCACCCAGGCACCCCTGATTCTCTTGCTATTTGTGGTTTGCCAGCAATAGAATTTTGGAGTCTGAAAATGCTGCAAAATTCCAACCCAAACCATGTCTCACTAATAGTAGGAGCTGGCAAAGCCAGGCAGAGTTGTTGCTTTCTGGACTAGGATAGCCCATAGTTCTTTTTGCAGAGATAGGACCAGACCCTCAGGGAGACAGTTTACCCCTTTTACTTAATACATGTCTCTGCCTGGCCCATAACTTCCAAGAATATTCTCATGCTGGGGAAGCCTGGGTGGCTCAGTTAAGCAGCCAGACAATTATTTCAAAAATAATGGCCTGCATCTTGAAGCTAAGCTGCAGGAGTACTGCTCTGACTGATAGTCACATGAAACACAGAGCCACTTGGGGTCTTCGGGCAAAAAGAATAGTCTGAACTTCTGGGGTTGAATTCAGCTAGTAAGCATAAAACTGAACTCCTGTTAGAAAGGGATATAGAATATTAAGTAGGAAAAGGATGTGTGTGTGTGTGTGTGTGTGTGTTTACTGTTACGTAAAAATCATTGAAATGTCTTGATGATCAGCCCCCAAATTTGTGTGCTGTCTTGCAGTTGGCAAGATTATATTCACATATTACATCTTTTCATTTCAAATGAGAAGATTTTATATATGACAGTGTTTGGGGGGGGATAAGGATTTAACAAAACAGTGAGTGTAAAGGGTTCCGTTCTCCATCTGACTTCTACTTCAGCATTCCCTAGATGTAAATTGCTAATTAGGATGTGCATAAACATCTCCACTTTTGGAAATGGGGAATCTGGGGGCTTGGAGAGGATAAGAGGTGTGCTTAAGGTCTTATAATTAGGTGCACTGATTTGCTTTCAACTTTTCTTGATTTTTTTTTCCCCATCATTTTTAAATTAATTTCTGTGTGTTAGGTGTAAGATGCAAGACTGATCAGGAAAAAAGTTCTCCCATTCCTGTCTTGCTCCAGAATTCTAATACTCCTGACATACATGGTTAAGCACTCAGGAACATTTCCACAGCTTATTCCAGACCGAAGCAAATACTTCCTTCCCCACAGATGTGCATGGATAAGTCTTTTTCTCTGTATTTAATTCTGGTTCTATATGTATTTACTGTGGCCCATTTTTTTTTTTAAGATTTTATTTATTTATTTGACAGAGAGAGATCACAAGCAGGCAGAGAGGCAGGCAGAGAGAGAGAAGGAAGCAGGCTCCCGGCCGAGCAGAGAGCCCGATGCGGGGCTCGATCCCAGGACCCTGAGATCATGACCTGAGCCAAAGGCAGCGGCTTAACCCACTGAGCCACCCAGGCGCCCCAACTGTGGCCCATTTTGTCTACATAAATGGGATTACGGTACATACATGATTCTGCAGTAATGTTCTCACTAATACCTCATTGACATGTCTTTTTTTTTTTTAAGATTTTTAAAAATTTATTTATTTGACAGAGATCACAAGTAGGCAGAGAGGCAGGCGGGGGAAGCAGGAGCGAGCCTGACTCTGGGCTCGATCCCAGGACCCTGGGACCATGACTCGAGCTGAAGGCAGAGGCTTTAACCCACTGAGCCACCCAGGTGCCCCGACATGTCTTTTAATCAATAAGTTTTGAGCATTATATTTTCAAATTTCAGCTTTTGGGTTTTTCTGCCTCTGAAAGGCAGGGGGGGGGGGCGGTTGCTCCATCTCTGAAGGAGGAGGAGAGAACAGTTGGGGGAAGGAACATTGTGAGCCAGAGGTGAGAAACCCCAGGTAGAGGGGGCGGGGCAGGTCACAGAAAAGCCTCTTTCAAGGTTTTTGCTTGGATTTTATCCTGAGTGACCAGAAGCATTTGAAGACGTTTGATTGGAGGATAAGCTTGTTCTGACTACATTGAAAAAACAAAAACAAAAACAAACTCTGGTAGCTGTTGGGAAAAAGACTTGAAATTGTTCCTAGTGGAAGAAGGTCCCAACCAGCAAAGGCCCTCTGAGTCCTGGGCCTACCTGTCTCTGTTCTCTAGATTTTGGCCAGGCTTTTCCTAACTAGCTAGGTTTCTGAGACTTACAAGAGGAGTTGTAAAATATAATTTGCTTACCATATTTACTTGTCCAAAGTAGGAATGTTGATCTGAATTACCTTTCTTCATCAATATCAAAATGAGTAGTTCCCAAATATATTCCAAAAATAATGGCTGGTACTAAGGGAAGTTCTTTGTTTTTGTATGTCTTATTTGTACACCTAACTTAAAATTGAACAGTTACCATTTTGGGGTAATTTTCTTCCTTTTTTTTTTTTGTGTGTTGCATAATAAACATGTATTCGAGGCATTGCAAGATTAAAAGAACTCTGGGGATGCCTGGCTGGCCCAGTCAGTAGAACATGCAACTCTTGATCTTAGGGTTGTGAGTTCAAGCCTCATGTTGGATGTAGAGATTACTTAATAAAATCTTAAAAAGTGAACTCCACAAGTTGTCATGATGTAGTGAGTCAGAAAGCACGCTTGATGTCCTCGTACTCCTCTACACTTGCCCTGTAGCACCAGGGTGTTCACTTTTATTCAAAGGTCTCAGCCTTCTGGTCGTTATTGTGGATGGCTTTTGCTACTGGTTTATGTATTGTGGCTTTGGGGGACTCCTTACCCTTCTACTCGGAGACCTTCAGATCCTAAATGGCAGGTAAATTGTATGGTTGTGATTTTTGTTATTAATCAAAGTAGAAGGAAGGTATTGTCTTCTCTTCAGAGATAGGAAAATGAGTAGTAGGTAGAAGTTGAGTGCCTTATTTATTTATTTATTTTTAAAAAAGATTTTATTTATTTGACAGAGATCACAAGCAGGCAGAGAGGCAGGCAGAGAGAGAGGAGGAAGCAGGCTCCCTGCTGAGCAGAGAGCCCCATGCAGGGCTCTATTCCAGGATCCTGGGATCATGACCTGAGCCCAAGGCAGAGGCTTTAACCCACTGAGCCACCCAGGTGCCCCTAAAATTTTTTAAAAAATTTTATTTTGAGAGAGAGTGCAAGTGATTCAGTGCTTAACTCCGGAGAATGATAATTAAGCAAGATATCTGTACTCTTTCTGTGTCATGGTGATACTGAATTTACAGTCACAGAAGTTGATAAACTCCTTCCTTGTAATTTTAAATCTTGGGTGAACCAAAAAATCAAGGTTTGACATTTAGAACCATTTACTCTCCTCATACACATGTGGTTACAGTGACTTCGATGTTTACAGTGTACAAAGATAATCTCTATTGTAGGGCTGTCCAGAGTGTCATAGAAAAAGACAAATTGAGTAATAATGAGCAGAAAATATTCTAATATGCATAGGAGAAGCAAACCACCTATTTATGATAACTATACCTACTCTTCTTTATCACTGTTAAAAGAATATGTGGCACCTGGGGCACCTAGGTGGCTCAGTGGGTTAAAGCCTCTGCCTTTGGCTCAGGTCATGATCCCAGGGTCCTGGAATTGAGCCCAGGGAGCCTGCTTCCTCCTCTCTCTCTGCCTGTCTCCCTGCCTGCTTGTGATCTCTGTCTGTCAAATAAATAAAATCTTTAAAAAATATGTGGCAACTGTCTTCGGTCCCTTCCCTCCTTCAGAGGTTTGTACTGTCACTTTGCTATTGCTCAATAAACCTTGCTTTGCTGCACCACCCCCCAAAAAAAGAATGTGAAAGGTTTGTGTTCAGTTGTACTTTCCCTTTCAGCAAGTCTGGAGTTTGCCTTATTTCATTGCAACTACCAGTTCTGTTTTACAGTTAAAGCTCTGAATTCTTGACTAAAGAATTAAGTTTGGTACTGACCAAATTTAAGTAGCTTTATAAGGAATTTAGTGCGTTTAAATGAAGATGCCCGTGTATTGATTCAAGACTCATTTTACATTTTTTGTTAAAGTTTTAATTTTTTTCTCAGTATGGGTATTAAAATTTTAATAAGTTCTGTTATGAATGGGCTTTTCCCTTGTCTTCTATTAGATTGTTGGGTTATAAGGAAATTATTGATGTTAGTCTATTTCTGCTCAGTTTTCCAGTGTGGCTTGTTATTTCTCAGTTTTTCTATGGACGCTTTTGAATATTCTGTGCATATAATATTGCCTGAATGTAGTTTGCATTCCAGTAGTATAGTTATGCAGCTCACCTTCAGTAAAATACAACTTAAGTACTACTCTAAATTAACAAACAAAACAAGTTTTGAAGGCTCCTTGATATATTTTCTATGCCCCATTTCCCCTCCCCAAACTCCAAACATTTATTTCAGTCTAGATTTTTTTCCCCCCTCTGTTCTGGAAAAGGCTCTCAGTTAGATGTTTTGCAGAGACTAGTATTCCAATTGATGAGGATTGCCTTAGCAACCGCATGAAAAGCAAACTCACTGGAATCAGTTCAGAATAGAAACACAATATGAGTAATATATGTAATTAAAAATTTCCTAACTATCACATTAAAGCAGGTAAAAGACACAGATGGAATTAATATTAGTAATGTATTTAATTTGCTGTATTCCCCAATTTCACCGTGTAATCAGTATAAAAACAATTTATATTCATTTTTTTCTAAGTTTGAAATAGGGTATATATTTTGCTCTTACAATTCATCACAATTTAGGCAAGCCACTTTTCATCTCCACATTTCACCACCTGGCTAAGTTGTTAGTGGTGACCTTATTGACCAGTATAAATCTAAATAGTTAGAAAAGAATTAAAAAGGAACTTGATTTTGACCTAGTTGACTCGAGGATGTAATTGCTACCATTTGAGATGAGGAAGACTGTTTTAAGAAGCCTGGGGGGTTTGGTTAGAAGATCGGTTACCTTTGAGGTGACTATTAGAATGCAAATACAGATGTTGGGCAGGCTATTGTGTTCTTCAGAGGGGTGTCAGAAGCCTAGAGATGGTATTTAAAGGCCTGAGACTGAAGGTCTGCAATCTGCAGGGTGAGTGTAGGCAGAGAGGAGAGGTGTTCCAAGCCAGAGTGCAGGGGCATAGCGAACATTCAGATGGTAGAGAATCCAGAGGGACCCCAAAATGACAGAGGAGGAACAGTGGGTGACACAGAAGAGAAAATAGTTGTAAATGGGAAATGAACATGTCATAAGTGATTTCTGGGGGCAGGGAGGCTAGGGAATATTACATTTTGATGGTACAATAGCCTTGTTCCTCTGTTGCTTATCAGGCTGTTAGGAAGTTCAAATGCAAAAGTCTACATAAAAGCCCTAAGTATGCTGCCTGCCTTGCCAGTGAGGATTAAGAAAATCTAATTTCTCCCATTGTTTTTTTCCCCTCTTCTTCATGTAGTACTTAAATCTTTCAGATAATCTAATTTTCTGAGGTAATTCTCATTGAGTCTGATGGGGAAAGAAAGTGTATGTGGGAGGATTCAAAGTTGTAGACAAGAAATTGTTTGTTCTGCTCGGGTGATTTTGCTGCCGTTTGTTTGGTTAAGGAGAACCTTGGCAGCTACCTGGACAATCAGACAGTGGAGACCTTTAAGTTCCAAATACGGACCCAGGGCCAATGCAGATCAATCTCAGCTAAGAGAGGAGTTTAAAAGAGATATTGGTCTTACCCTGATAAAGTAAGTAACAGGTTATGCACTTCAGCTTTTGCATTCTTCAAGAAGATTATGTTGTCTTTCTTATAGATATATGTCTTTCATATAGATAAAGATATGTTGTCTTTCTTATAGAGGTACAGTTAATTTCGCTATTTTCTTTTTTTTTTAACCATTTCATTATTTCATTCTATTTTATTGTCATGATTAATTATTGCTTGTGGGCAAGAAACACACAGATTGAGGCACGTTTACTATTTTCCATACTACCTTATCTCTTGACCCTTCTCATTTGATTTCATATACATATATATGTATATACACACACAGACACAGACACACATACATATGTAATATTTAAAGATTTTATTCATTTGGCAGAGAGAGACACAGGGAGAGAAGGAACATAAGCAGAGGGAGAGGGAAAGGGAGAAGCAGGCTTCCCGCTGAGCAGGGAGCCCAGTTTGGGGCTTGATCCCAGGAACCCCTGGGTCAAAGGCAGCTGCTTAACGGACTATACCACCCAGGTATCCCTTGACCCTTCTCATTTTAACAACTGTTCAGAACGATCATACCCGAAGGTTTTTGATGCAATTTTAAGTGGATCAACATAGTGCTTAAACACTGTTAAATGCTTTAAACTGTAGCACAGAAAACCATTTTTGGGGTTGTACCTCATCAGTTCTCAGGTCTCTTTTTCATGGGCTCATTTTATCAAAAGAACTGAGCTCTAAAATCATAATTTCAGAGGGACTCTCTATCCTTTTCATCCAGCCTTACTGAGGGCTCATCCTGAAGCGCTAATGTCTAGAAGAGCGTATTTTATGACAGAAATGACAGTTTTGGGGGCATTTGCCTGGCTCATTTGGTAGAGCATGCAACTCTTGATCTCAGGGTTGTGAGTTCAAGCCCCAAACAGAGATTACATTTTAAAAAATATAAAAAAAAGTTTAAAAAGAATGGCAATTTTAGATCCTATCAAGATTTCCTAGAAGAACTTGGCAGTTAGGTAAGTAGATTATAAATAGGAATTAGATGTATCATGCTTAAATGGTATTCAGTAGCTATGAAATTGTGGTTGTAATTTGATAATTGCATTTCCATTTCTGTTGCTTTTTTTTCTTTAAAGAATTATTTATTTGACAGAGAGAGAAAAATCACAAGTAGGCAGAGAGAGAGAGGGGGAAGCAGGCTCCCCGCTGAGCAGAGAGCCCTAATGCGGGGCTTGATCCCAAGACCCTGAGATCATGACCTGAGCCGAAGGCAGAGGCTCAACATACTGAGCCACCCAGGTGCCGCCCCCCCTGTTGCTTTTTAGTTTCAAAAATTATGTTTTTCAAAACAAATTACCATGAAAATTCTAAGCTGTAGAGTTATAGGCCATTTCTTTTTCTTTAAAAGGTTTTATTTTAGAGAAAGAGTGCGCATGTGAGTGCACGAGTGGGAAGGGCAAGAGGCAGAGGGAGAAGCAGGCTCCCTGTTGAGCAGAGAACCCTAGAAGGGGCTTGATTCCAGGACCCCGGCATCATGACCTGAGCCCCAGGCAGACACTTAACCAGCTGAGCCACCACATTGCTCCAAACCATTTCTTTGGTGTAGGTATGTTGTGTCAAATAAGGAAATCTACTCGAATATCTAAACCATATTCCCTGCCAGGGCAGTAATTATTCACGTTTTTCCTGTGCGTTATTACACTACTGAGAGAGTGACTGCACTCAGCTCTAACAACACAGGCACTACTTTTAATAGTGGTAAAGAGGAGCAGATGTAGTTACCACACAGAGGTGGTTTGCTTCTGTGCATGTTAGAGTATTTTCTGCTCATTGTTAGTCAGTTTGCCTTTTTCTGTGACACTCTGGACAGCCCTACAATAGAGATAGTCTTCGTACACTGTAAACATTGAAGTCACTGTAACCACATGTGTATGGGGAGAGTAAATTGTTCTAAATGTCAAACTTTTCTTCATTTTTTTGTCCACCTAAGATTTAAAATTACAAGGAAGGATTTTATCAGCTTCTGTGACTGTAAATTCAACAACAGCATGGCATAAAAATAGTGAGTATAGACACAGATACCTGGCCCCGATACTCAGTCTCAGAAGCATTGAATCTTTTCACAGTTAAGTCTGATGTTAGCTTTAGGTTTCTTGTAACAGTTTTGCCCTTCAATGTGACATAAATCTGCTCTGTTTGATTTGCTGAAAATATTTTTGAGATGTGGGTATTAGGTTTTACCAAATACTTCTCTAAATATGTTGATGATCATAAATTTTCCATGTCAGTTAGCTAATATGGAAAATGGCCAGGCTTTGCCTGAGTCCCCTGTCTCCACTGGAGTCTGTTCTCTGAGCAGTTGGCTTGGACAATGGATGGGATCTCCCCATTTGTGGATTCCCTCGTGGGTCACTATTACGCACAAAGTCGGTCAGCCTTTCTTGTCATCTATTTCATTTGCTTTTTAAATTGTTTTAGGCAGTGTGTAAATTTTGTTAATCTAGTCTGGAAGCAGAAATCTCCCATTATGAAATATTAAGAGCCTGGAAATCCGGAGACTTGGAGAAGCTAAAGCTTCTAACATGTCTCCCTGCAAGTGATTTTTTTTTAAATTAAAGATTTTATTTATTTGACAGAGGTACAGCGAGAGAGGGAACACAAGCAGGGGGAGTGGGAGAGGGAGAAGCAGGCCTCCCACCGAGCAGGGATCCTGATGATAATATGGGGCTTGTCCCCAGGACTTTGGGATCATGACCTGAGCCAAAGGCAGATGCTTAACGAGTGAGAGACCCAGGTGCCCCCCAGCAAGTGATTAAAAAAGAAAAGGATTGCTGTGTTAATAAAATTATTAGTAATTCCTACAACTTGTGAAAGAAGGCAGTGATATTTATGATATTTTATAATCTCACATGTTGACTGGTATCTTCCTGGGTGTATATTGAAAATGTATATACATTGGTATGTCACATGATATGTCTAGAAATGTGTATAGGCCTTTGTTTTGGTTCTAGTTATTTCACGGTTGTGCTTTTTTTTTCCCCATGAATATTGGAACCAGTTCTGCCCATAATGACCCTATTTGTTTACACAGAATACTCAAATAGATATCCACGGTGCTATATATCCATATTGATTATATATATGATGAACATACAGTACATGATTGTTATGTATATCCTTAATGATTACTGTTTTATATTAATATTATAATAGAGAAAAATATAGGGTGCCCCCTTGGTTACCTTTGGGGCACCTGGGTGGCTCACTGGGTGAAGCCTCCACCTTCAGCTCAGGTCATGATCTCAGGGTCCTGGGATCGAGCCCTGCATGGGGCTCTCTGCTCAGTGGGGAGCCTGCTTCCCCCTCTCTCTGCCTGCCTCTCTGCCTACTTGTGATCTCTGTCAAATAAAGAGATAAAAATCTTTAAAATATGTAATTGTAGGTGTTAGCTCTCCCATTAACTGCAAGGAATGCATTGGAGGTTTTCTGGTTGTAAATGAGATTCTTTTGAGGATTGTGTAGCCAGTATTGGAATTTATATACATGTTTTTAATTTTATATTATTTTAAACAATTTTAAAAGTAAACTGTCCCAAATGTGGGGTTTGAACTCATGATCCCAAGATCAGGAATCACAAGATCTACTGACTGAGCCAGCCAGGGCCCCAGCAGTTATTTCCTTTTTTTCTTTTTTTTTTTTAAACTCATGTTTTCCCCCTTGAACTTGCCATTACTGTCTTGAACAATGTTCTCATATACTATTATTTTTATTTTTTTTAAATTTTTATTTATTTGACAGACAGAGATTACAAGTAGGCAGAGAGGCGGGAGGGGGGAGAGAAAGAGGAGGAAACAGGCTCCCTGCTGAGCCGGGAGCTGAACTCGGGAATCGATCCCAGGAACCTGGGATCATGACCTGAGCTGAAGGCAGAGGCTTTAAAACACTGAACCACCCAGAAGCCCCTTACACTATTATTTTTATTACAGAATGATCACATTTTAATGCATTGTTACCAGTGTTTCTTATATGTCACTTTTGTTTGAGGATAAAATGAAATTCTTATCTTTGGGTTAACATTGACTGTATGTATTAATAAATCCAAGGTGTCAGGTAGCAAAATGTTGGTTTAGAGTGACTGGAATCACTTTGCCAGTTGATGCCTCGGCACAGTCACCTGTACACAGTAAAACTGGAGAATGTCACTGTCTAACACATGGACATCACATAATCCGGAGGTGGCAAGGGGATACTTCTCAGAGGAGTTTTGTCCTATCTTGAATTTGGAAGGATTTTCTTGCAGGCTCTGGGCTGTCTGTCATGCATCTGAAATAACAAAATCTTAGGACCTTTGGTTTAAAGAAATATAATTGAACAGTGATGGTGAGTTATGACTGCTGGAAAGGATTACTGAAAATCTTCTATCTAGTGGATAGGCAGAATACAAATAGGAACTAAACCTGTCATACTATTTCTCTTTTTTAGATATACCAGACTGTGTTGTGGTAATAGGGTGCATGTGTCCTCATTAATCCTCGGTACAGAGCTGTATGACTTAGTGAAAGATCCAGTGGCACGTTTTGTCATGAGGGTAAAGGAGAGAGTGACACTGAAGCCCCAGGGGCATTGCCCGCGCTCTAAATAAGGAGCAAGGAAATGTAATTTCTTCTGTTGTTCTTTTTTTTAAAAAAAATCTTAGTTTTATTATAATTTTTTAGAGAGAGGGAGAGAGAGTGGTGGGGGAGGGACAGAGACAGAGGCAGGCAGAGAGAGAGGAGGAAGCAGGCCCCCTGCTGAGCAGAGAGCCCGATGCGGGACTCGATCCCAGGACCCTGAGATCATGACCTGAGCCAAAGGCAGCGGCTTAACCCACTGAGCCACCCAGGCGCCCCTAGATACCATTTTAAATGATATTTGCTTGGTACAGAAGTTTAGTTTTCATGAGTGAGTGGCCGAGTATTGTGGATTATCCCTTTTTTTTTTTTTAAGATTTTCTTTAAGAGAGAGAGAGAATGAGCATGAGAATGAGTGTACAAGCAGGGGCAGGGACAAAGGGGGACAAGCAGAATTTCTGCTGACGGAGGAAGCCTAATGCTGGGCTCAGTCCCCTATGTCGTGACCCCGAGATCATGAACTGAGCTGAAGTGAAATGCTTAACCACTGGGCCACCCAGACACGCTGCAAATGTTCCCTATTTCAATACATTTTCTGAATGTTTGCTCAGTTAGTCCTTTGTGTCAGGATAAACTTGTTCAGTCTTTCCAAGTAAGAACGGCTTGCGGGTATTAATTCAAGACATCAGGGTAGCAAAACATTGGTTTTCAAGTAGTGGGACCACTTTGCTTCCAGTTGATGAAGTTGAGTCTTTGGAATTCACCTGCATACCATCAAAACTAGAGAACCTTATTTCCTGAACATTGACAGTGTTGTAGGTAAGTAGCAGAGGGAAGCTGTGGTTGTGAGAAGGATTTTGTCACAGCTGAGAGCCATGTTGTGTGGCCTAGCGTGTAGCTGAAATGGCAAACTCTTGGGGACCATTTGAGGTAAAGAAATAGAATTGAATAGTTATGGCAAATTATAACTAGTAGAATTACTGAAAGGATTCCATCTGGTTTATAAAATAGATTATAAATAGGAAACATGTCCTCAGTACTTTTTTAGTTACGCTCAATTAAGTTGTAGTAACAGGATACCTTTGCTTATCCGTTGCTTTTCAGATTTTTCATGTTCCCCCCCTTAATCTTCATAACAAATCTGTATCATTGAGTTAGTAGTCGATTCCGTGACAAGGGTTCGTCAGTGAGCTGGGTTTGTAGTGAGGGGAAGTGAGAAAATCGACACGGAAGCCCCAGTCCTTTTCTCGCTGCTTAAGTAGGAACTAAGGAATGCTACGTTTTCTTCTGCTAGTTTTCTTTCTTTCTTTTTGCTTCCTCCTCCTTTCTCTCCTATTCCTGTTTCATGTGATCTTTTTTTGTTCTCTTCATTTTAGTCTCATGACTAAGACCTAATACCACCACTATGTGTAGTTTTATGACCCCCCTGTCCTGTATTTCTTAGTAGTCTTATTTTTGAAGATATTTTTGTCAGCACAAGAAGGAATGCAGATGGGATTTAAATGTTGTCAGCAAGAAATCCATTCCTCAGCCCTGAGGCCATGCTGCTGCCTTTTGAAACCTGATGGTCAGAGGAACCTGAGGCCTTCTTTAGACTTCTTGGCCCTAACACTGGGACAGTTGGAATAAATCTCAAAAATTAAGGGCTTCTTAGAGTAGCTGTAGCTCATCCTTGCTATAGTTTCCTAGTAGATGATGCAATTCAGATTTTGGTGATTTGATCTGATACCTCAGAGTTCCTCTTTGTTGCAATCCATGTTGCTGGGCTCTTGGGTTTCTATCTTTCCGTAAAATTTTAAGTTGATTTATTTTTTCCCCTCAGGCAATATTTGTATTTCCTGCTCAAATGCAGAAGTCATTTGAGCATTCAGTTTTGTTGTAGGAAATTTTCTGTGGCTTCGTAAACCAAAATCACTTTGCGCTACCGTTGTTCGATAATGCCGTTTTTTTTTTAAGCTAATGTGGCCACTTCCCTACATCTGTGTTCCTGTCTCTGATTTTCCTGATGCTGCTGTCATCCATTTATATTAAGGGGGGGGGACAGTAGAGCATTTTTCAAACTTCATTTAAAATAAGTTGACATTGTTGATTCCAGATGGGTAATAAGTGAATTTGAAAACAGTGATGTTAAAACGTAGGTGTTCTTCATTCCAGTCACAGTTATCTACTGGTGGAATTATTTTATGTTTTGGGTGGGGAATGATAATCTATTTTTAGAATTGATTTTAGTAAATACAGACTCATTTTACATCATAGCCAGTGATTTGCTGCAAAGATCTCTTCAATTCTAACAAGTCCACATTCCTCTAATGGATTGGTAAACCTTTGCTGCCAGCCCCTTGAAGGTTTTTTAATCCTCCAGTTGAAGAACCAGTACCTAGAGATCTTTTGCTTTAAAGAATAGCAATATTTAGTGGTGACATTGAATCATCGATAATGGAACTAGACAAGAAAATACCGTTTTTTGATAGTTAAGTAGGTTGTGAAAAGGAAATTAGCCTATCATAATTTAAGTATTGCATGTTAGTTAAAATTATTCCTTTTCTCTCTTGCTTTGTAGGTTCTAGGAGGATCTCTACCCACGTTACCCAATGAATCGTCAAAACTTACCCATGTCAGTGAGGTAGTAAATGACTTAGTGACCCAAGTTTGATGTGAGGGTCAGATGAGACATTCTACCTAAAAGCATCATGGTTGTTGCATGCCAGGTGAGTTATCAGTATTGAAACAGAACTCCTTCTCTTGGTAGTAATTCATATCAACTTAGCAGCAACTAAGTTGAAGTAATAGTAGTAGTATGAAATAGATTAGTATTACAACTTTGGTAAAAATAAGAGCTTGTTTAATAATTGTTTTCTACTGGATCAAGGATCAGGGGACCTGTAGAGGCAAAATGACGTACTCCTTAATTTTCACGTTTTCTGAGATTAATCTGGATGGATTCCATGAGGCCAACGTGTAGAGTATAAGGAACTGAATAACTTTACTTCTAAGCTGATATAGTGGGCCTTGTCAGCCAGCTGTTCTTTTTGCCTTGAACCTGTCATAATTATCTTAAACAATATCTATCGTCCACTATCACTGAAAATATTATGGAATGCTAATGCATTTGAATGCATTGGCCAGCTTCTATATTGGTCCTCGTTGTCTGAGGATAAACAGGGTTGATCGCTGTAAGTTAGCACTGCATGCATGTACCAATCCAGAGATGTCAGGTAGCAAAACATTGGCATCCAGTGACTGAAACATTGGCATCCAGTGACTGAAACTTTGGCATCCAGTGACTGAAACCACACTGTGTCCACTTGATGGATTTGGGCCTTTGTAGTCACATGCACACAGTAAGACTGGAGCATGTGAATCCTGAAAGATGGATAACACCGTCGTGATCAGTAATGTGGCTCGGGAATGCTTCTGTTCTGAGAGCAGTGTCTTCCTGTTGTGAATTCAGAAGCACTTTCCTGCTGGCTCCTGAGGTGTCCTATCCTGTGTCTGAAACAACAAACTCTTGAGACAATTTGGCTTACAGAAATATAATTGAATATTGATGGTGAATTATAAATAACAGAATTACCGAGAGCCTTCTTCCTAGTGGATAAAGTAGAGTGGTTGGAGCTGAATCTGCCATAAGTGATTTTTCTCTTTCAGATGTGCTGTGGTATGTCCCAATAAAATAGTATCTTTGTGTTTCTGTTGTTTTTAAGGATCCAAAAGTACCTTTGTGTGTTTTCACCCTAATCCTTATGACAAGTCTCTTGATGAGTTACTAGAAGAGTCAGTAAAGCAGATTTCTTGTGAGAGTGAGTGAGAGCATCTACATAGAATGCCTGAGTGAATTCCTGTTGTGCAAGTAAGGGGAAGAGTACCGTGTCATAGGTATGTGATATTTGGTTAAGTATGGCGTTTTCTTTTCTTTCTTTTTTTTTTTTTTAAAGATTTTATTTATTTATTTGACAGAGACACAGCAAGAGAGGAACACAAGCGGGGGAGTGGGAGAAGGAGAAGCAGGCCTCCCAACCGAGCAGGGAGTAGGGGGCAGGGATCCCAGGACCCTGGGATCATGATCTGAGCCGAAGGCAGACATTTAATGACTGAGCCCCCCAGGCGCTCCCTGCCCTTTTCTTTTCTGAGAGAGAAAGTAGAGCGGGGGCTGGAGGGCAGAGGGAGGAAGAGTTGGAAGCAGACTCTGCACTGACTGTGTGCAGTCCAACAGGGAGCTCAGCCCCACAACTCCCAGAGCAGGACCCGAGCCAAAGTCAAGACTTGGATGCTTATCCAACTGAGACACCCAGGTGCCCCACGTATGGGATTTTGTTTTGATAAGAGGGTTCCAAAGACCATACAGAGGCTCAATGTTTTCCCTAAAAGGATTAATAGTACCCAGAAGCAGTTCTAGTCACTGTCTTGATTATTACTATGAAAGGATACAGGTTAAAATCAGTAAAGGGAAAAGGGACATGGCCTGAATTCCAGGCAGGACATTTCAAATGTTCTGTCACACACAGCTAAGCTCCTAGGCATGTGCTGAAGACCAGCACTGAAAATGGGTTTTTCTTGGGTGTGTGTAGGACTTAAGCAATTCTGGCCTGTTGAGTTAACTCTTTATTGAATATATTGTATAGTTTTTGTATTACTTTAATTTTCATTTTCTTTTTTTTTTAAGATTTTATTTATTTATTTGACAGAGAGAGATCACAAGCAGGCAGAGAGGCAGGCAGAGAGAGAGGAGGAAGTAGGCTCCCTGCTGAGCAGAGAGCCTGATGCGGGGCTCGATCCCAGGACCCCGGGATCATGACCTGAGCCGAAGGCAGCGGCTTAACCACTGAGCCACCCAGGCGCCCCTCATTTTCTTTTTTTTTTATTAATATATAATGTATTATTAGTCCCAGGGGTACAGTTTCATTTTCTTTTTTAAAAAATTTTACTTATTTGAGAGAGAGCACAAGTGGGGGAGGAGCAAAGGGAGCAGGAAAAGCAGACACCCTGCTGTGTGGGGAACTTGTCACGGAGCTCAATCCCAAGATCCCAAGATCCTGACCTGAGCCAAAGACAGGTGCTTGACCAACTGAGCCACCCAGGCACCCCGCGTTTTCTTTCTTTCTTTTTCCCCCCCTAAGTAGCCTCCATACCCCACATGGAGAGCCCTACACGAGGCTTGAACTCATGACCCTGAGATCGAGACCTGAGTCGAGATGAAGAGTTGGACACTTAACCGACTGAGCCACCCAGGTACTCCTCTAATCATGGATTGAACGATAACTAAGTACAACTAATACTAACTGTGACAACTGTAGCTACTTGAAGCACAACAATGGACATGAATCTGTCATGAGGGTAAACGAGAAAACCTACAGCAACCTTCAGGTCCATTACCTGCTATATCCATAAGCATTTTAGAAGTACAAACTCTTGGGGTTTTTACTCTTATTTTTGCTCTTTTTTTTTTTCCCCCACGTAACTTAAGCTACAGAGCAATGAAATATAATGAAATACTTAGTAGCATCTCACTCGATGTCACTGATAACTTTGGGATCTGTTTGCCCCGTGGTAAACAATCTTCCGGCTTCTGTATGTGCTGAATATGCTGCCTAAGAATCCGTGGCAGATTAACATTCTGGGGGATTGTTTACGATGTTTATCCTCACGCATTTTTTGACGTCCAGAGTGCTGGAGTATTGGCATCTTTCTTCCTGCTCTGAATCAAGTCTTAAATTTGCCTTGGTAAAGAAAAGACCCGAGTCTTTGTCCACATTTGTGTCCAGCTTTGCCGCGGGCTTATAAGGGAAGCCTTCTGTAGGTTGTAGCTGGGAGTGAGAGTTAGATTCCGGTCCTGACAGACGTTGGCTCACGGTAAGGGCTCTCCTCCCTTTTCTCACAGCAGCCTCGGACTCAGATGCTTCAGGGAAAGTGGGCAAAACAGGCCTCAGTCTCAGAATGTAAAAATTGGAAACTATGCTTTGAACACTCAGAACCCCTGGGAAGGGTAGAAGAAATCGCAAGATAATAGGAAGAAAAGGCCAGCCTTTGGATCTAAATGCATTTCTTGTCTGGATTTCAGCAGAGATGAATTAAAAGTTCAGTTGCGTCCCAAAGGATGGGGAGGAAATTAAATTTCTGTCCTTGCCATTTCGAATGTATCTCAATTTCTCATTAGGGGATTGTGGGTGTCTTGACACTGTTTTTCTGTGTAGGTCGCTTGAAGGGATGTGAGGGGGAAAGAGATGGGGCAGGTGTGTCAGACAGGGTTTTTTTGTTGTTGTTTTCTTCAGAAGAAGCAAACCATTTTAAAAGTTGCCTTCTTAACAATGTAAAAACCTACAGGTTTGAAGAAAATTAAGTGCATTCCCAGTAAAAAAGACAACATAAATGAGCTTGTTCTCCCTCAGCCCTCCTAATCATCAAGGTAAACATGGAATAGGTGAGGGGTGCTCATTGAGGGAAGGATGACCATTGGAAGGCAGTGTGTCCGCGTTGCCCAGGGGAACACAGGCATAGTCCTCAGGATGTGGTGGGGAGAGCCGTGAAAGCCCCATTTCAGAGACAGAGCAGGACCGGCCGGCGCTGCCCAGTGAACCATGCTGTGGGGTTCCCGACCCAGGAAGCTGCCGGTCTCTTGTTGACACGGAACATTCCTTCTAGGTACAATAACACTCCACAAGAATGATGTTTGTGGTGGCCTTCAGAACGGTGAATGGGGGTGGACAAGCATATATCCTTGAGTGGCCTGCTGTGAACCCAGGAGGCCCTGGCACGCAGTTCGATCTTCCACAGCCGCAAGACCGTTCCTGACGCTGTGAACGCCTATGGATGGGAGAACGTGAGGATAAGAAGACGACACAGGATTAAGCTTGTTCTTTCTGGGTGCGTAGAAGCCTCCAAGTAGCACTGAGTGCCTCAGGGGATTCTTCCTAAGATTTGTCAGACTGAAGAAATTACCTTAGGAACTCCCTTGTTGTTTCTGGGGCCTCATGATCACCAGGGTAAATGTGAGGTGGGGGAGGGGATCCACAGTGCCGGACGTTCGTCTGTTGGGAGGAGGGAGACTGCCTTATTTTGTGTCCTCAGTCATCATGACGTGGTTGGGAGAGAGGAAAGCTGCAGTTGACAGTTGTAGGGTTCCTGGGTGGTGCTCTCGAGTCACGCTATCTGCGGCGCCCTGCCCCGAGAGGTGCTGATCACGCAGACAGTGTGCAGTCGGTGCCTCTCTGAGTAGAGGGATGCATTCAGGAACGTTTGTGGAGGCCTTTCGACGGGGGTGGAGGCCAGTGTCCTTGTGCTGCCCACCTTGAACTGACGAGGGTCCTGGGAGCCACCTAGATCTCCACAATCATCAAGAGGATTTCAGTGGTCTGTTATTAATAAGGTGAATACCCAAAGCTTAGATATTATTAAGATAACTTTTTGTAAAGAAGCTGGTACTCCTGGGCCCTTGTAATGGTTCCGATAAACACTGAGAAGGTCAGGGCATCCCCACTGAGAAGGCATACAAGTTGGAGGGTAGTAGTGCGGAACTGTCTGGGATTAGGAAAATCTCTTAAAGAGCATAATTTTGTGGGGAGAGAGAAGAAAGCTCCATTTAAGAATACGGGGGCTTGGGTTGGGTCTGTACGTGGTTCTGGACTGTGTGCAGTGCCCTACTCAGACAGGGGGTCAACACATAGACATAACTTGGAGTGACCGCCAGCCTGGGTAGAGTAAAGCTCACCAGTAACAGTAGATGAGGGGCCTGTCGGACCATCAATGTCAGCCATTTGCTTCTGACCTCAGATGTCCTCAAAATGGTTATAGTGTTCCATTCCTGACATTCCGAAGACTTCCAGGTTAAAGGAGGAGAAGATTATTTTTTTGTAGAAAAGACACAGGGACCAGCCAGTTCTCACCAGGTCCTCCTACTCAGCCTGGAAAATTGGAGCAAGTTGAGGGGATCCAGTTGGAGGGAAGTGGGTTGGACTTGTTTATTGGTACGAAAAAATCTTGTTGACCGTCACCGTGGTAGAGTGGGTGGAGAAAGCTGCATTGGAGAGCATTGGGGATTCTGGGGGCGGCGGCGTCCTTGAAGCCATGCTGTTTGCAGGGCCCTCCCCAAAAGGCTCCGGTCAGTTTATTTTATTTAATCCCAATTTTTAAAAAATTATTTAAAGTATGGTGTATTGTTTTCAGAGGTAGAGGAGTTCAGTTCTGTGTTACATAGAATACCTGGTGCTCATTACATCCTTAATGTCTGTTACCCAGTGTTCCTTATTCCCCCCACCCACATTCCCTCCAGCAACCCTCAATTATTTCCCTAGAGTTGAGTCTCTTACGGTTTTTCTCCCTTCTGCTTTTGTCTTACTTTTCCCCTCCTTTCCCTATGATCCTCTTTTATTTCTTAAATTCCACATAGAGTGCTATCATAAGGTAATTGTCTTTTCTCTGATATTATTGCACTTAGCATAATACCCTGTAGTTCCATACAAGTCATTGCAAATGGTAAGATTTTTTTTTTTTTTTGATGGCTGAGTAATACTTACCCATTCATCTGTCAGTGGACACCTGGACTCTTTGCATAGTTTGGCGATTGTGGACATGGCTGCTACAAACATTGGGATGCAGGTGCCTCTTTGAGTAAATACCTAGAAGTGCAAATGCTAAGTCGTAGGTTAGCTCTATTTTCAACCCTTTGAGAAACCACCGTAATATTTTCTAGAGTGGTTTTACCAGCTTGCATTATTACCAGCTTGCCATAAGGGAGTCACTTTAGACTATGTGAAATTGATGCCTAAGTAATAATCAAGAAATTGCTGTGATGGACTTTGGATCCCTGATGGCGATGAAGATGCATGGCTCATTGTTTCTCTTATGAACTCGGGAGGTGCCAGGCGCCCACCTGGAACACACAGGTATTCTCCGTGGGAATAGAAATGGTCCAGTGTGCTAATAATGCAAATGCTTAACAGCTAAGAGAATTGGTGGTGAGACTGGAGAAGCGAGTGTCCTTGAGCTGCTAGCTTTGAACCAGGAGGACCCTGGCAGACCCCTCTAAGGCATCCTCATGATGATTGTAGTGGTGTGTGTGTGTGTGGTTTTTTTTTTTTTTAAGATTTTACTTATTTGGCAGAGAGGGACGAAGCAAGAGAGGGAACACAAGCAGGAGGAGTGGGAGAGGGAGACGCAGGCTTCCCGTGGAGCAGGAAGTCCTGATAATGGGACTCAATCCCAGGACAGTGGAATCACGACCTGAGCCAAAGGCAGACGCTGAAAGACTCAGCCTCCCAGGCACCCCTGCAGTGGTTTATTTTTAGTGATGTGAACGCATACAAATTAGAGAATATGAAAATACTTCCTAAGAGAGGGAATGCAGAAAATTCCTTGTTCTTTAGGGTCCTCATCAGTATGTACAGCACGTGAAGCTGTCCTCCAGGAGAGCCGGATGCCGGTCGGCGAATGTGGGGTCAGTGTCAACTAGCGTTCGTGGAAGTCCTTGGGCAGTGCCATCCTCATGATGGGGTTGTCGGGGCACGAAAGCTACACAGGAGCATGCAAAGCGGGCGCGGGGCAGGATTGACCTTGAGGCCTGCTGTGTGCAGCGCCCTGCCCAGAACGCTGCTGGTCACAGACAGTAAGAGTAGTAGGGCTTCTGCAGGTGGAGTGACCCTCGATACGGACATTTGTGGAAGCCTTCAGATCAGTGACGGGGACGGAGGTGCACGTGTCCTTGAGCTGCATGTCTTGAACCCAGGAGGCAGCTGGTGACCGGCTGGTTGCCACCTCAGGTTCCCTCAAGAGGATTGCAGTGGTCCAGTGTGAGTAATGCGAACCCCCACTCTTCGGAGAAGTGGAAGGTAGTTCGTAGTAGAGGAGGACAGCGTTGGAACAAGCTTGTTCTCTGGTGGCCCTCCTAATCCTCTGAGCTCACGTAGAGTGTTTGAGGGGATCCTCCCTGAGGGGCGCGTGCAACCTGTAGGGCGTGGGCCTGACATTTTCTAGGTTTATGGAAATGTTTTGGGAGCACTCACCTGGATGTGGTCCACAGAGATCAAAAGTGTAGTTCCTAGTACAGAGGATACCAGGCAGGTTCTCTCTCTCTAGTCAGGCTTTGTGCACTGCCCAGATAGCTGCCGATCACTTTGACTAGCCCTTACTAGTGATTGTATGTTTGTAATGTCAAGGACAATAACGTTTCTGTTGGCATCTAGAGCAGTGAGGGCTGGAGGTGAGTTTGCCTTGAGTTTTGTTCTTTGATGTCAGGAGTCCTGTCTCTAGCAGCCACCTGGGCCTGTGCTCAGACCCTCCCCCTCAACCCGATGATTTCCGTGGTACACCCCTAACTATGTGACCCCAAGTGATCAGCAGTTGAATAAACATCCTGAGGGGAATTGGAAAGTGGCAGAATTGTTGTCGGTGTGTCATCCTTGTTCCTGAAGGCTGAGGCTTTGAGGTGTACTCGACATGGGGAATTGTGCAAGTTGCAGGGCAGTGAATTGCCTCGTGTAGGGTCCTCGAACAGTCTCCGGTACACTAGAGTACTGACATGGAGGGCTAGCAAGAGCTTGCTTTCAGGGTCAGGAGGGCGCTGGAGCAGGTCCTCTGACCAGAGCCGCGCTGGCTGGGGCATGTGATGTACCAGCATGACCGTATGTCCTGGGGGGCAGAATGGGACAAGATAGACGTTCTTGCGTCCCCAGACCGTCTCCCTTGTACCGGAACCGAGGAATCTGGAAGACCCGTGTCTGATCTCACACTCCCTCTGGATGATTTCCCTGGATTCTTCCTAACATGGAGCACTTAGAGATCAGAGTGGAGGAAGACACTTGCTTCTTGAGGGCAAGAACAGAGTAACAGTCTTTCTCCCTCTGATTGCTCAGCACCATCCAGGTCAGGGGAAAGGAGATGAGGGGATCCCCGTGAAGAGGTTTGTGAGCTGTATCCCGGGGTGTCCGTACTGTCCTAGAGATAAGGAATGGTGTGTGGAGTGGCTGTCCTGCTAAGGCTGTATTTGGGAGTGTGAGAGGATCCGTGCACGTCTTCTGCCTTGTTGTGCTGTGTGCCATGTCCTGTCCAGAAAGGAGCCAACAGTTGGAATCCTAAGGGTCATTGGCACTCCCCTCGCAGAGTAACATTCAGCAAGGAAAGCATGTAAAGAGCCTTCAAAACCGTGATGGAGACGGAGACAGGTGTCCTTCAGCTGCCCGCCTTGAAGCGAGTAGGGTCCTGTGAGCCATGCCTATCCCCATGATAATTTCAGTGGTCCATGCCTTACTTTGAGATGAACACCTACAGATTTAAAAAATGTATTTCCCAGTAAAGGAATGGAATGCAGGCAGAAGCTTGTTTCCTGTTGGTCCCCACAGTCCTCCAGTTGAAGATGGCAAAGCCAGGGGATCAGCACTGAGGGAGGTTTGCACATTGGATGGCAGCATTTTGGAATTTTCTCAGATTATGGGCACATATTTGGTTCGGTCTTCCTGCTGTGGCCTGGGGAAACTGAAAGCTACATTTTTTGATCTTTGCGTAACAGTATTCATTGTTTTTGCTCCACACCCAGTGCTCGATGCAATCGGTGCCCTCCCCAATACCCACCATCTGGCTCCCCCAACCTCCCACCCCCACCCCTTCAAAACCCTCAGATTGTTTTTCAGGATCCATAGTCTCTCATGGTTCATCTCCCCTTCCAATTTCCCCCAACCCCCTTCTCTCTAACTCCCCATGTCCTCCGTGTTATTTGTTATGCTCCACAAATAAGTGAAACCATATGATAATTGACTCTCTCTGCTTGACTTATTTCACTCAGCATAATCTCTTCCAGTCCCGTCCATGTTGCTACAAAAGTTGGGTATTCATCCTTTCTGATGGAGGCATAATACTCCATAGTGTATATGGACCCCATCTTCCTAATCCATTCATCCCTTGAGGGCATCTGGGTTCTATCCACAGTTTGGCCACCGTGGCCATTGCTGCTATAAACATTGGGGTACAGATGTCCCTTCTTTTCACGACATCTGTATCTTTGGGGTAAATACCCAGGAGTGCAATTGCAGAGTCATAGGGAAGTTCTATTTTTAATTTCTTGAGGAGTCTCCACACTGTTCTCCAAAGAGGCAGTACCAACTTGCATTCCCACCAACAGTGTAAGAGGGTTCCCCTTTCTCCACATCATCTCCAACACATGTTGTTTCCTGTCTTGCTAATTTTGGCCATCCTAACTGGTGTAAGGTGCTATCTCAATGTGGTTTTAATTCGAATCTCCCTGATGGCTAGTGATGATGAAAAGTTTTTCATGTGTCTGATAGCCATTTGTATGTCTTTATTGGAGAAGTGTATGTCCATATCTTCTGCCCATTTTTTGATATGATTGTTTTGTGTGTGTTGAGTTTGAGGAGTTCATTATGGATCCTGGATATCAACCTTTTGTCTGTACTGTCATTTGCAAATATCTTCTCCCATTCCGTGGGTTGCTTCTTTGTTTTCTTGACTGTTTCCTTTGCTGTGCAGAAGCTTTTGATTTTGATGAAGTCCCAAAAGTTCATTTTCACTTTTGTTTCCTTTGCCTTTGGAGACCTGTCTTGAAAGAAGTTTCTGTGGCTGGTATCGAAGAGGTTACTGCCTATGTTCTCCTCTAGGATTCTGATGGATTCCTGTCTCACGTTGAGGTCTTTTATCATTTTGAGTTTATCTTTGTGTACAGTGTAAGAGAATGGTCGAGTTTCATTCTTCTACATATAGCTGCCCAGTTTTCTCATCACCATTTATTGAAGAGACTGTCTTTTTTACACTGCATATTTTTTCCTGTTTTGTCAAAGGTTATTTGACCATAGAGTTGAGGGTCCGTATTTGGGCTCTCTACTCTGTTCCAGTGGTCTATGTGTCTGTTTTTGTGGCAGTACCATGCTGTCTTGGTAATCACAGCTTTGTAGTAAAGCTTGAAATCAGGTAACGTGATGCCGCCAGTTTTATTTTTGTTTTTCAATATTTCCTTAGCAATTTGGGGTCTCTTCTGATTCCATACAAATTTTAGGATTATTTGTTCCAGCTCTTTGAAAAATACCGGCAGAATTTTGATCGGAATGGCATTAAAAGTATAGATTGCTCTGGGCAGTATAGACATTTTAATAATGTTTATTATTCCGATCCAAGAGCGTGGAATGGTCTTCTATCTTTTTGTGTCTTCAATTTCTTTCATGAGTGTTCTGTAGTTCCTCAAGTACAGATCCTTTAGCACTTTGGTTCAGTTTATTCCCAGGTATCTTATGATTCTTGGTTGGAAGCTACATTTTTGAGGATGAGAAGGGAATTTTTGAGGATGAGAAGGGACTATAGAGAAGGATCTCTATGGTCAGCCAATCTGTGAAGTGGCCCATCTACCGAGAAATGTGCTCATCACTTAGACTACATTTTACTAGCACCTGTCCCCGAGGAGTTGTGCTCACAGGGACATTGTCGTGGTGACCTTCAGACTGGTAATGCGCGTACAGGGACCTTGTGTCCCTGTGCTGTGTGCCTGGAACTCAGGAGGGGCCCTGGCAGCCACCTGATTCTCAGGCATCCTCGTGTGCATTTCAGGGGTGGATTCCCGTTAGAGTGAGTTTGTAGATGATCGCAAAGATGATGAGCTCACTGTCCCTGCCTCCGCAGAGTCCTGGGAGTCACTGTAAAGCCGGCCAGGTAACGCAAACCCGGGGAGGTTTGTGTGTTGAAGGGGAAGCGAGTCGGCACTGTTGAACTGTCACGTGAAACTGGGGAAGAATGTCACGTGGCAGTGGTAGTGAGACAGGAGAGCCACAGTTGACAGGTGAGTGGCAGAGTGGTTGGCGACCTCCCTTGAGTTGCCCGGTGTGCGTCCCCCTGCCTAGAAAGGTGCCGATGCCACAGTCTGGGTGTAGTCAACGCCTTCCTGGGCAGAGTGACGCTCTACCAGCACAGCGTTCCGGGTGGCCTTGGGACCAGTAGGATGGCGGACATGCTGTTTGCCGGTGCCTTCTGCTTGGAAGTGAGGAGCGAGTGCCCTGGGAGGCACGTGGATCTCCGCCTTCCTGAAGCGGATTTCCATGTTTCCTTCCTTTTTGTTTTTTTAAAGATTGATTACTTGGAAGAGAGTCAGAGCACATGCACGCAGAGCAGGAAGGAGAGGAAAGCGTAGGGACTGTGGTCCGCGCAGGGCCAGACACGGGTCCCCGTGTCCACCGTGAGCTCACGACCGAGCCAAAGGCCGGAGACCGATGCTTCACCGACTGAGCCACCCAGGGGCTCCTCAGCGTTTCGTTTCCCATGGTGGGAACACCTGAGGGACTAGAAGGAGTGCTCCCTGTTGGAAGAGGAAGCCTCGGCCCCGAGGTTTCGGCTCCGTTGCTTCTGTTGGTTGCGGGGCACACAGGGAGGTGGCGGGCTCCCGCACGCTGGAGGGCATGAAGTCGGAGGGCAGTGGCCGGGCGTGTCGTGGGGTTAGGGAAGATGTGGGGACTTCTGCTGTGAAGGGGACAGCTCCTGTCCTCCCTGTGAGCCCCGCCCACCGTTGTTCCCGCTCGAGAGGGCTGAGTGCACTGCAGCTCTTGAGAGCCTGTCGGGCCAGACAGGCGATCGCAGGTCTATTAGGGGAAAGCACAGTGACGGTGGCCTTCAGGTCGGGGTTGGGGAGAAGATGCTGTCCCCTGTCGGCATCCCGGTTCCCATCCGAGGTATCCTTCCGATGGTTTCCGTGTTCCCATTTGGAAGCACGAGAACACCTGTGGGGTAGAGATGATGAAGAAACTTCACGAAGAATGAGAAAAAGGGAGAACAGGCTTCTTGTCTCTGGCCCTCCCCTCCTCCCGGCAGAGGTAGAGAAGGGGAGGGCTTCCCCCGAGGGAGGGATACAGCTTGGAGACCGCGTGCCGGAATGGGGTACGCTGGTGCGGGAATCTCGGGTGTAGCCCTCCCGATGTGGCGGAGGGTGAGCAGACCGCTCCCGTTGAGCCCGTAGGGTGGCCTTGGCTGGTTCCTCCTCGATCTGTACTGTGTGCGCTGCCCTGCTCGGACTGGCAGGGCATTGTAGAGAGCGCCTCGTAATGTTTGCCTTTCCGAGTAGAGTAACGCTCAGCTCTGCCGTCGTGCGCCAGCGAGCCTCGAAGACCGCGGTAGGGCCGCAGCTGTCCGGGATCCCGAGCGGTCTGCCTGGGACCCAGGTGGCCTTGGGGTGTGCTGCCTGGTTCTGACCTTCGGTCACCTCACGATGGTCGCCCTTGTCCATTGGAACCTTGTGATCTCCAGCTTGGAGGAGATGCAGGTCCTTCCTTTGACAGGAGAGGAAACCGGGGAGGAAGCTTTTCTCTCACTGGTTCTTCTCCACACCAGGGTCACTGGAGAGCAAAGGAGGTGATCCTTGCCGAGGGAAGTCGGATGCTGGAGGTCCTTGGATCAGGCTTGTGTAGGTTCTGGGAAAACCTTTGGTACAGTCCTTGGCATATGTAGTGGGTAGAACCAGGACAGCTCCTTGTGAGAAGAGGCGGTTTTCTGGGATGGTCTTTCACCATGAAGTCATGCTGGCTGCGCTGCTCTCCCCTACAGGTGCCGGTCACTTTCACCGTAGGGATGGTAGTGCCTGTGTGGGTGGAATAACGATCATGAGTAAAAGTTTCTGTGATGACCTTTGGCCCCACACTGGGGATGGAGCAGCATGGGTGCTCGATCTCCCTGCCGTGAACTCAGGAGGGCGCAGGCAGTGACCTGGAGTACAGGCCTTCTCGTGTCGATTTCAGGGGCCCAGTGTTGACCGTGTGACTGCCTCAAGCTTGGAGAAAAGGGGATGGTCATTCTTTTTTTTTTTTTTTTTTTAAAGAGAGAAATTTTTTTTAAAGATTTTATTTTATTTATTTGTAAGAGAGAGAGAGTGAGAGCGAGCACAGGCAGACAGAGTGGAAGGCAGAGTCAGAGGGAGAAGCAGGCTCCCTGCGGAGCAAGGAGCCCGATGTGGGACTCGATCCCAGGACGCTGGGATCATGACCTGAGCCGAAGGCAGCTGCTCAACCAACTGAGCCACCCAGGCATCCTGGGATGGTCGTTCTTTATAGAAGGTACACAGGAGCAGGCTCCTTTGCTCGTTGTTTCGATCGCTGAGCCTTTGAGAAGGTCCCCACTGAGGGAAGGGTTCCAGTTTGGTGCATTGGGTTGGAATTTTCTCAGTTTTTGGCAAATCCTAGATAGGCTCCTCATGATTGGTGGGTGGGAAGGTGAGGGCTCCGTTTATCGGAGAGACAAGGACTGGACATCCCCTCCACTTCGAAGACTTGCTCGTGCCGTGCCCTCCCATGCAGCTGACGTGGCGTGCGTGTGTCCTCAGTGTCTGTTGGCAGAGTGATGTTCCGTAAGAGCAAGGAGAGCGATGGCCTCGAGCCGGGAGGGGATGGAGATGAAGAGGTCCCTGCGCTTCGTGCCATGAGCCTGTAACGTGCTGTGCGGCCACGTGGGCCCGGGCTTTGTGACCGTGATTCCACTGATGCAGTGACAACGGTGTGGCCACCTGAGGTTACAGAAGTTGAAGCCACTAGGTAAGTGTATAAGAGAACACGGGAAGAAGCGTGTTTTCTCTGGGTCCTCACAATCATCTAGTAAATGTTAAGCAGCTGAGGGGATACAGAGGCGGAGAGATGTCCATTGGAGGGTATTGCTTTGGCCTTCTCTGTGGTTAGGAGAGGTCTTGGTCGGAGTTCTTACTATGTTTTGAGTACGGACATGGAACGTATATTTGAGAATGTGAAAGGGAGTGCATAGGTTTTCTACTTTATGGTTTGTTTCATGCAGGTTCTACCTAAGGACCTGCTCATGACTCTGTGTGGTTTCAGTGTGTGATTGGTGAATAATGCTGACCAAGAACAGCTTTTGTGTTTCCCGTCAGAACAAAAGGGACATAGACGAATGTGTACTCAGGCTAACAGGGTGCAGTTTTGGAAGATTTTATCAGGAAAGTGGGTCGATTTCAGGCACTAGCAAGGTAATCTCAGTGACCATTCTATGCAGAGAGCCGCTGAGGAGAAGGTGGCGTTTCTTCGTAGAGTATGCAGGCAGAAGCTTCATATCTTGGGGACCTGTCATTATCCAGGTAAGTGTAGGGAATGTGAGGGTATTTTCATTGAGGGAAAGGTGCATGTTTGGGTGCAGTCTGTAAGTATCATTTGGTTTCTGCAGAAATCTGGTTCTAGTCATCATGATGTGTTGTGCATGGAGGTGAAAGCTACATCTGAGTATGTGACTGGCACGTGTTCATTCACACATCTTCTAGTCTTGCAGTATGTAGTGTCCTCAGATATGTGTCTGTCATTTGTAGTATGTGAAATAAATGCCTCTCTGGGTAGTGATCAACAAGACAGGTGTTCTTGGTGGCCTTTGGGCAAGTGTTGGTTTTGGAAAGACTTGTGGCTTTGAACTTTCTGATTTTGATTTAGAGGGCTGTGGAACCCACTACAATCTTAGAACTCCTCTAGTTCATTTGTTTGATCTGTTTCTAACAGTGGATGCCCTGTGTATTCTGGAGAATAGAGAGTTCATGGAAGGAAGTTCATGTCTGTGGGACCTCACCATGAACCAGGTTATCTTCTAGCAGGTGAAGAACCTCCTCTTTGTGAAGGTAGAGGATTGGCTTTGTCTCATGTAATGGAAAATCTTTGTACAGGCACGATGTGGTGGGTAGGGAGATGAGAGGTAGAATTCGGGAGCCAACTAGACAGGTATCTCAACTGGAAGCCATGCTTTGAATAGTACATTTCCAGGAAGTTGCCAGTCACTAAGCGTATGTGTTTTTATTGCTTTTGTGTATGGAGTATTGCTTAAGAACATCAATGGTGGCATTTGTGTCACCAAATGGAGCTTGGGTTTCATTCAGGTCTTCCAGAACTGCCTTCTTTGAAGTGAAGCAGCACTTTGCTTTCTAGACTTAACTGAAAATGAAATTGGTGCTTCATTACTAAGTTATGTACATGCACGTAGAGCAGAGAAGAGGAAGGCACTTTGTACTAGAAGGAGGAAACACAACAAACTTATTCTCACTTGGTCCTCATAATCATGGAGGTAGAGGTGGGCTCGTGAGCTTGGCAGGCACTGGTTGGGCATCGAGTATGGTTATGAGTCCCATTTGTTACCAAATTCGTTACGTGGTGGGCAGAAGGATGAAAGCTACGTTTTCGAGAGTGAGCTGTCATGGGTAGTTCGGTTGTGTACAGTACCGTACAGTACTGTGGTCAGGAAGGTGCCAGTCGCTTAGACTGTGTATCGTTGGTGTCTCGCATGGAGCAGGAACTCACAAGAAGACAGCCTGTTTTGGTGGACTCCACACTAGTTGTGGTCAAGGAGGTTCTTAGGTCCTTGTGTTTTTGTCTGAAGTGTTGGAGCTCCTTGGTAGCCACCTGGATCTCACATATCTTTGAGACGTATTCATTAATCTGTTCCTCATTGTGGGATACACTTGAGAGAGGATGAAGACACTTTCTACAAGAAAGAGAACAGATGACGAAGTTTGTTTTCTCTTGGTTCTGATAATTATCCTGGTGAAAATAAGTTGAGATCCTCACTGAGGGAGTGGTTCAGTTTAGAAGGCAGTGGGTCGGCATGTTCTAGCTGAGTAACCACTTTGGGTATTGGCATTGCGATGTGGTGGGTGGAGAGGTGAAAGTTCTTTTCCAAGTCTGAGTAGGACCTGGCAGGTCGTCAACGTTGAGGCCATTGTGTGGGCACTGCCTGGCCTAGAAATGAGCATGTTCTGGTCATTCTCCTGTCTGCATTTTGTACCTCCCTGATTTGTCTGGTCTTTACAAAAACATTTTTTTTCTGGTCACCTTCAAACAGTGGTTTTACATTTTTTTGTCCTTGTTTTCTGAATGTAATCCAAAAGTTCCTGCCGGTGATCTGTAGTTCATTCCGTCTCCAGGTGATTCCAGTCGTCCATTTCTAGCAGTGTGAATATTCGCAGGTTCGAGAGCATAGAGAACTCCACCCACCACAGAGAAAGAAGCTGTATGTGCCCCTGAATTCCCCAGTGAAACGCAGAGCAGGTGAGGGATTGCTAGGGGGCGGAGGGTGGTGGTCCAGGTTTGCCAGCACTCGTTCCGAGTTTTCTAGCGTCATGGAAGTCTCTGAGGAGTGATCGTGATAGAGTGGGTAGGTGTGAAAGCTGCGTGTGTTAGTGTGCGTGGTCTTGGTCAGATCCTTCCGTGCTAGCGATGGTTCGGGCAGTATGCTTCCGAGGAGGACAATAAGGACTTGGTCTAGCTGTGCTTCAGGCTCGTGTGGGGAGCGGAATGCTCAGCCAGCATAGAAGCTGAAGAATGAAGCATTAGAAAAGTAGAAGATACTTTCTACTGTAAAAAGGGAACTCAGAAACCAGCTTATTCTCTCTGCGTCTTCATAATTGTACATTTACCGTGGAGTGTGTGTGAAGATACCTAAGGGGAGAGGGTTGCAGTTTGGAGAACACGTGCCAGTTTCCTCTAGACTCCGGAAGAGTCGTATAATTGTCTTGATATGGTGAGAGTGATATGTAAGCCGTGGCACAGACTTCCTGTGGGAAGGCCGGGGAATCCCCAGGTCAGGGTGTGTACAGCGCCCTTCCCAGCGTCATGCTGATCGCGCATAAAATACGTTAGTGGCCCCTATCTGGATAGAGCTGAACGAGGAAAAACCCTCGAAGTGGTTGCCCTCAAACTGTGACGGAGAAGGGAGGCACGTGTCCTAGATATGTCTGCCTTGAACTCGGGAGATCCCCAGCAGCCCCGTGGGCCGTGGACGTCCGCATGCGGTTTTCAGTGATCCTTTTCTGACTGTGAATGTCACAGGTTATACAAGAGAATAGTTTTTATTAGAAAAATCGAAGACTGGACCAACCTTCCTGTGTGGGTCCTATTACTCGTTCTGGAAATCCTAAGGAAGGTGAGGGGATCCTCGCTGAGGAAAGGATGCAGGTCGGGGGCAGCGGGTCCACACTGCCCAGGGTTAGGACAAACAGCAGGTGGACTCGTCGCGATGACGTGCGGAGAAAGAGCAAAGTTGCTGCCCTTGACATTGTGAGGGCCACTGAGGCAGTCCTCTACCGGGCGTCTCTGGTGTGTGCAGGAGCCTGTCTCCCAGGCTGCCGGACGAGGACTCTTTGTAATGGAGGTCTCTGGGGTTGGTGGTGTCCTTCACTCTGCTGATGCGGACGGAGAGGCGGGCGGTGCAGAACTGCCTGCCTTGACCTCCTCAAGAACCGGGGCAGCCGCTAGTCTCAAGAGGTGCCCTTGCAGTGATTTCAGTTCCTTACCATGTGAACATGGGCAGACTGGAGATGAGGATACTTCCTGATAGAAGGAAGCACTGGGGAAAATAAGCCCCAAACCTCTTCTGTCTGGGCTTGCATTACCGGCCAGGAGAATATAAAGAAGGAAATGGATTCATTACGGGTCAACGATGCTTGTTCCGGACATCAGGTTGGCAGTGTCCAGAATGCAGGAGGAACCGTGGGTAAAGTCAGTGAGATGCGGTAGAGCTGGGAGGGAGCTCCGTGTGCAGTCGAACGGGCAAGTAGGCTGTGCCGGTGCTGAGACCGTGTGTGCAGTGCCCAGCCCAGGGAGGGGCGGCTTATACAGACCAAGCTTAACGGCTTCCTTCTGGGTTGACTAATGTTCAACAAAGTCAGCATTGGTGACAGCCTTCTGGTGGGCTGATCAGGGTGGGGACGGTTCTGTATTGGAGCTGCCTGTCGGGAGGTACTGGTAAATCCTGGTTCATATCTTAGTTTTCCTCAAGACCTTTAATGTTTCCTTCCTAACAATGTGAATAGGTACAAATTACAGATGATCAAGAAACTTCCTAATAGAAGTAGAAAACATAGAAGCAAGTTTGTTCTCTCTGGAGCCTCATTATCTTTGAGGTAAGTAGGGAAGGCTTGAGGGGATCCTCACTGCAGGAGAGATCCAAGTTGGAGGTCAGAGCTTCTGCGTTGACTAGGTCGATGGGTCAGTTTGGGGAATACTCATCATGATGTGGTTGAGGATAATGAGAGATTAGAGCCCAGATTGGACTGGGCAGGATCTACCTCGAACCTTTCTGTGAGCAGTGCCCTTCCCAGGAAGGTAGTGATTGCACATACATAAGTGTGGCAGCATGGGCCCTGCTAGAACAGTGCTCACCAAGAACAGTGTTTCTGGTGGCTTTCTGTCCTGCCATGGGGATGGGGCTTTGTGTGTCTTTGAGCTGTCTACTTTAAATCCGTGAGAGGGTCCTTGCCGCCACCTGTGTGTGAGTCAGGCATCCACAGGAAATAACTTCAGCAGTTGATTCCCAAAAAAGGTGACTACCTAAAGAAAAGTAATAAAAAATGGGGGTAATTTAAAAAAAAATTACTTATTTATTTAAGAGAGAGTATGAGCAGGGGGAGGGGTATAGAGAGAAGCAGACTCTCCACCGAGCAGGGAACCCAACGTGGGGCTCGATTCCAGGACCCTGAGATCATGACTTGAGTTGAAGGCAGATGCTGAACTGAGTCATCCAGGTGCGGCAAGAAGGGTAATTTTTTTTTTTTAAAGATTTTATTTATTTATTTGACAGACAGAGATCACAAGTAGGCAGAGAGGCAGGCAGAGAGAGAGGAGGGGAAGCAGGCTCCCCGCCAAGCAGAGAGCCCGATGCGGGGCAAGAAGGGTAATTTTTTTAAAAGGTTTTATTTATCCATTTGAGATAGAGAGAGCATGAGAGGGGAGAAGGCGAGAGGGAGAAGGAGACTCCCTGTGGAGCTGGGAGCCTGATACGGGACTCGATCCTGGGACTCTAGGATCATGACCTGAGCCAAAGCTCAATTGCTTAACCAACTGAGCCACCTAGGTGCCCCAAGAAGGGTAACTTTTAAAATTTTTTTTATGTATTTTCATTTTTATTTTTTAAAGATTTTTAAATTTTATTTTATTGGACAGACAGTGATCACAATAGGCAGAGGTAGGCAGAGAGAGAGGGAGGGAAGTAGGCTCCCCGCTGAGCAGAGAGCCAGATATGGGACTCGATCCCAGGATCCTGGGATCACGACCTGAGCTGAAGGTAGAGGCCTTAATCCACTGAGCCACCCAGGCGCCCCAGGGTAATTTTTTTTTATAGAAGAAGATGACATGGGGAAAATAATGTTCTCTCTGGCTCACCGTAGTCAGCCAGGTAAGTGGAGATCATGTGAAAAATCACCGTAGAAGGGTGGATGCAATTTTGGGGAGCGGTTAGTCTGGAATGACAAAAGATTATGCAAAAATCTTGGGTACAGTTGTCATCATATGGTGGGGACACGGATTCTGATGTGTGATGCATCCTGCTCTGGTCTCCCACTTGGAAGCCGTATTGTGTGCACTGCCCTGCCGAGAGTGGTGCCAGTAGCTTAGCCTGTGTGTAGCCGATAGCTTTTTGTGTGTTTAGGGCTGTTCCTTAAGAACATTTGCGACTTACTCCCATGGAGCGGTGTTAGCGGAAGCACACGTATATTGAGCTGCCACCCTTGAATGCACATGAGCCCTGCCCAGCTCCCTGCACCACCGGCATCCTCACGGTGATTTCAGCGGGCTGTGCCTGAACACCATGAACACTGGCCTACTCAAGGATGAGTATGCTTCCTGAAAGCAGGGGAGAATACAGAAGCAAGTTTGATCTCATCAGCTCCTCACCGTCCTCCAGGTGATGCTGGAGAAGGAAAGGGACTCCTTACTGAAGATCTCGTTCAGTTGCGTGGCAGTAGGTTGGTATCAGGCAGGATTAAGGAAGAATCATGGGTCCAGCGATCATGATGTGGTGGCTGGAGATGCGTGCTACATATGCACGTGAACGGGGCACTGGGCCGGAAGGGTCTTAGCCCCCAATGTGTGCAGTGCCCTGTCTAGAAAGGGGCTAATTTCATATACTAAGCGAAATTAGTCCCTGCCTGGTCAAAGTAATGCTCACTAAACACTATATTTTTGGTTGCATTTGGATGAATGATGCGATAGGAAGCTTATTTTGTTGTTGAGGTGTGTGTCTTAAATCCAGAACTTCCTGAGGATTCTTTTGGTCTGATCTCGTCAAAACGAGTTTAGTGGTTTATTCCTAATCTGAAGAAAGCTTACAGATCAGAGAAAATAACTATTCCTCCTACTCATGGGGACTGACACGTGGGAGGGTTTTCCTTTCTGAGTTCCAACCATCACAGTGCGGGCGGAGGCAGACAGTGGCTCACCTGGGAGAGGCTTCCTCCGAGCAGGGAGCGTGATGCGGGGCTCAGTCTCAGGACCTGGGATTGTGACCTGAGCTGCAGGCAGACTCTTAACGACCCAGGGGCCACCCTGGCACTAGGTTTCTCATGGGTGGTAGGGATAGAGGTATGTTTGTCCCTGGTCTGCTGCCCTGACCCCCAGGAAGGTGCTAGCAAGGCTTCTGCCTGCTCTCAGGCATCCCTTTGATGATTTCAGTGTTCAGTTCCTTGGAATATGAATACCGAGGAGGCTACCTTGTTACAGGAGAGATAGAGGAACTCTCTTGTTCTCCGTGGGACCTTGTCATCATCCAGGTAAATTATGTGAGGGTATCCTCAGTGAGAGGATGGGGTGCTGGTTGGCGAACGCAGGGTCAGTGTCAACTAGCGTTCTTGGAAGTCCTTGGGCAGAGCCATCCTCATGATGGGGTTGTCGGGGCACGAAAGCTACACAGGAGCATGCAAAGCGAGCGCGGGGCAGGATTGACCTTGAGGCCTGCTGTGTGCAGCGCCCTGCCCAGAACGCTGCTGGTCACAGACAGTAAGAGTAGTAGGGCTTCTGCAGGTGGAGTGACCCTCGATACGGACATTTGTGGAAGCCTTCAGATCAGTGACGGGGACGGAGGTGCACGTGTCCTTGAGCTGCATGTCTTGAACCCAGGAGGCAGCTGGTGACCGGCTGGTTGCCACCTCAGGTTCCCTCAAGAGGATTGCAGTGGTCCAGTGTGAGTAATGCGAACCCCCACTCTTCGGAGAAGTGGAAGGTAGTTCGTAGTAGAGGAGGACAGCGTTGGAACAAGCTTGTTCTCTGGTGGCCCTCCTAATCCTCTGAGCTCACGTAGAGTGTTTGAGGGGATCCTCCCTGAGGGGCGCGTGCAACCTGTAGGGCGTGGGCCTGACATTTTCTAGGTTTATGGAAATGTTTTGGGAGCACTCACCTGGATGTGGTCCACAGAGATCAACAGTATATTTCTTTTTATTTTTTTAACAGTATATTTCTTGAGTAGAAAGGATACTGGGCAGGTTCTTTACCTAGAATCCTGCTCTGTGTAATTTCCTGCCCAGAAAGGTGCTGAGCACTAGACCTACTTGTTAGTAGCCTATCTCTAAGGATGCCAATATTCAGGAAGAAGTGTTGTGTTCTCCTTTAGACTGCTGGTATGGATGGGATGTGTATGCCCTTAGTTGTATCCATTAACTCGGGACATATCTGGCTGCTGCTTTGGTGGTTTTTAGTTATCCTTAAGATGATCTCATTGGTACATTCCTGACAGTGTGAACATGAGGAGAGGAGAAAAGATGAGACTTCTTGAGGAAAACTGAAACCTGAAAGACCTTGTTCTTGCCTGATGCCCCACAGTCCTCCTACACAGTGAGCAGTTGAGGTTTACTCATGTCAGTAATTTTTCAAACTGTGGACTAGTGAGTGTTCATTGTCATGGGTTATGGGATCATCTTGGGTACAGTACAGTGATGTGGTGGGAAAACACAAGGTTCATTTTAGGGTTAAACAAGGGCCTGAGGTAGTTCCCTGTCATGAGTTACGTGCTCTGCAGCGCAGAACCCAGAAAGGTATTCATCACATGCACTAAGCGAAGAGTGTGACTTTATGGGTGCAATATCTGTCCGTGGATACAGCGTGCTTTAACGCCTCCATGGCTGGTGATAGGATGGAGATGTGAATGACCTTGAACTGTCGCACAGCATAGAAGTTGTTGGCATGTCAGGTGTTTGTAAGTTTCCTCCGCATGATTTTATTGGTCCATCCTAACCATGTGAGCAACTACAAATTAGAGTAGGGGAAGATACTTCCTAATAGAGAAGGAATACAGCAAGTGGTTTTTTTTTTCTTTTGGTCCTCGCAGTCATCCAGGTAAAGGTAGATCAGTTGATTGAATTCCCAGTTAGAGAGGTTTGAGTTCAAAGGCAGTAATGGTATTGTCATAAGGATAAGAGCAAACCTTGGGTGATTCCATCGTGATTTAATGGGGAGAGCAATGAAACATGTATTTGACAGGCCGGGAATCTCTGGACATGTTTTCTGTCTTGGGCCCAGACTGTAGACAGTGTCCTGTGTAGAAAGGTCCCATTTACTTAGAGTAAAAGTTCATTGGTTCCCACCTAGGGAAATTAATGCCCAAGAAGGACAGTGTTTTTGGTGGCCTCCAAATAGGTAATGCAGATAGAAATACTTGTATTATTGGACTGTCTGCCTTGAACTCAGAACGGCACTGGGAAGCTACTCGATCCAGGGTATCAAAATGATGTAGACATCCGTTTGTAAGAAGAAAAGCCACTAAAAGTTAGGGAGAATCAATACGTCACTAATAGAAGAAGGGAGGACAGGAACTTGTATGTTCTTTCTGGCTCCCGGTGATCATCTAGTTTAACAAAAAGAGATTAGGGGATTGACAACGAGTGAGGTTGTTAACTTCAGATGGAAATAGTTCTGCCATATTTAATATTATGGAAAAATACTTAGTGCAGTCACCATGATGTTAGAGGGATGACGATGAAAGGTACATTTAAGAAGTTCAAGGGCAAATGATCTGGTCCTCAGGTTTGCAGAGCCCTACCTGGGAAGATGCCGATCACTTAGCCTGTATGTAGTCGGTGCCTCTCCAGGTAGAGTTCTGCTCCAGAAGAATGACATTTATGGTGGTGCTGGGATCGGTGATGAGGATGGAGCTGCAGAAGGGCTCGTGCTGTTTGTTACTCAGGAGGTCTGTGGAGGCCCCCTGCTTCTGTTGTCAGGCGCTTCCTACATGCTGTCACTGGTCCATGTCTTATGATGTAAACACAAACAGCTTACAGAAGATGCAGTTTCTTCGTGAGATAAGAGGAGAACATAGAAATAAGCTTATCTTTTTTCTGAGTCTTCATGTATATCCAGGTAAACAGAGAATTTGAGAAGAGTCTCAGTCAAGAAAAAGAGTAAGTTAGATTGGAGTAGGCTTGCATTATGTAGGATTCTAGAACAATCTTCTGTACAAACACGATGATGTGGTGGGGAGAGAGAACTGCAGTGGAGGATGCCCGGAGGCCTGGGCAGGTTGTGTACAAAGATCTCTGCTGTGTGCAGTGCCCTGCTCAGAGAGGAGCTCATTGCTAAGATGAACCATAATGAGCACCTGTCTGGGTAGAGTAATGCTCAAGATGAACAACGTTTAGTGGCTTTCCTGTGGGTGATCAGTTTCAAGGTGGAAGTGACATGAGTCGTCTGCCTGGAACCTTGGATGGGCCTCTTCAGATACTTGATTCTGCTAACATTGTGTGCGCCTTCATTTTCTTGCAGGGAGAGCGGTTTTCTAATAAAATGAGGAAACTTAGGAAACAGCTTGGTCACTGTGGGCCCTCATGATGATCCAGATAAACACAGAGTACATAAAGGCGTACTCACGGAGGGAATCATACGTGTTGGAGGGCATTGGGTTAGTATTTTCCAGGTTTTTGAAAAATCTTGAGTAGGAAAATTGTAGTGTTTTGAGGAGAGAGATGAAAGTTCTCCTTAAGAATGAGAAAGAGAGTGGATAGGTCCTGTATGTTGTGTTTTCTAGTGTGTACGGACTTAGCCAGTAAGGTGCTAATCACTGGTTTGGTTTTAATGTTTGTTTCTGTGAATGATTCTCGATAAGAACATGTTTTTGTGGTAACCCCAGAACAGTTATGGGGGAATGGGGATAAACGTAACTTCAGCTACCTGACTTGAATCTTAGAAGGCCATGTCAGCCACCTGGGTCTCATCTCAGGCATCCACAAGATGACGTCAGTGATGCATTTTTAATGAGGTGAATACCTTTAGAAGACAAGATGAAGACTATAGTTCTTCCTCCTCATAAAATTAAATATGGAGAAGATGAAGGGTGAGAGTAGGGTGCAAGGTAGAGTGTAGTGGCTAGGCGCTGTCTATAATAATGGAACAATCTTTGGTGCAGTTATGCTGATGTGGGGAGGGGGAGAGGAAAGGTACATCTGAGTGTGTGAGTGAAACTTGGCCAGTATTCTGTTTTGAAGACATGGAGTACCCAGTCCCCTACCCAGAAAGTTCTTGATCATTTATTATATATGTAATAAATGTCTTTTCATGTAGAGTAATGTGAAAGTAGAATAATGTTTGTCATGGTCTTTGGACCTCTGTTCGAGAAGGACATGGCTGTGTGTTTGAGCTGCCTACTTGGAACTCAGAAGGGCTCTGGAAACCACTTGGATGTTAGGCCTCTTCAGGTTCACTTGAGTGGTGTGTATTTCTAGTAATGTTTACATCTATAGATTATATGATGTGACTGTATTTTCTAATAGAATAGTTTACAGAAACACTTTCTTTTCTCTTTGGTGATCATGGTCTCCATCTAGGTAGACGTAGAACCTATGAGGGATTTTGTATTATAGAGGTTTGCAAATTGTAAAGTAGGGGATTGTCTCATTTAGGGCCATGGAAAATCTTTGTTACCATCAGGATATGGGACATAGAGTTGAAACTATATTTCTTCATAGTTCGAAGGGGAATGGGAAGTTACTTGATTTTGAGGGCATGCTCTGTACAATACAGTAACAGGAAAATGTTGATCAGATAAGAGTATTTGTTATTGTTCTTTCTACAGTAGGTCCTGGTGGTATTTTTACCATTGAAAGGGGTTGGAGTTGTCAAGACTTCTGAATTGCCTGTCTTGAACTCTGGAGGATCCTGGTAGCAATGTGCATTTCAGCCTCGTTCAGATGATTTTGGTGCTCTGTTACTGTCACTGTGTCACCCAGCTGCGGAATTGAAAAGATAGAGGCATTTCATATTAGAAGAAGAAACACAAACATTTCTCTTCTTTTCTTTGGTTCCTCAAAAACATGCAGGTGTAGAAGCATACAGTAGGTGGAAAATCTTCCCATTGATGGAGCTTTCCAGGGTGGGGAACAGGGATTGATCATTGCCTAGGTTGACTAGATTCTTTGTATCATTCTTCATTCTGCAGTGGGGAGAAAGATGAAAGTTGTTTCAGAGTATGAGGGCTTCTGACGATGTGCCCTCCACGTTAAAAGCTACAACTGTGTGCAGTGTACTGATTAGAAAGGTGCTGACCATTTGGACCATATGTATCTGGTGTTTTTCTGTGTAGCATAGTGCTCAAGAAGAACAATGTTTATGGTGTCTTTCTATCAGTGGTGGTGGGATATAGTTCCCTGTGTCTTTTGGTATCCTGCCTTGAAGATAGGAGGGTCCATGGAACCACCTGTATCTTAGGCGTCCCCAAAATGATTTGAGTGGTATGTTCATAGTAAATGTGTATGTTTCACTTCAAGAAGATAAGTTTTCATAGTAGAAGAGACCCCAATACAAGATTGTTCTCCTTAGATCCTCACTCCCGTGTCAGTAGATGTTGAGTAGGGAGGATTCCTACCTAAGGGGTTTGCAAAGGTGAAAGGCAGGAAGTTACCATTTTCTAAGGTTATGGAATAATACTTACTCTTTTTGCTGTGTTGGGGAGAGATTTGAAAACTACGTTTTATTTTATTATTATTATTATTTTTAGAGAGAGAGAGAGAACATGCATATGTAAAGGGGGGTGCTGAGGCGGAGGAAGAGAAAGAGAATCTTCAGCAGGCTCTTTGCCTGACACGGGGCTGGAGCCGGAGCTGGATCTCAGCAATCCTGAGATCGTGACCCAACCCGAAATCAAGAGTCAGAAGCTTAACTGACTGACCCAGGCACCCCTGAAATCTCTATATTAGACCTTAAGGGGCCTTGTCCAAGTCTTGCCTTAGAGGCATAGTGTGTGTAGTGCCAGGTCCAGAACTGCATAGCTGACTACTGGTTAATAAGATCTGTCTGGGTGAGTCTCCCTCCAATAAGAACATTTGTGGTGGTCTGCAGATCAGGGAAGGGGATGCAGATGCATGTGTCTGCGTGTTTGCCTTCAATACAGGAGGGCCCTGGCAGGTACCAGTGCCTGATCTCAGGTACCCCCAAGATGATTTCGTGGTTCATTCCTAACAGGGTGCTTATGCAGAGGTTGGAGAATATAAACATACTTCCCTCCGGAAGAAGATTGAAAAGAATAGTCTTTCTGTGGATCTCCAAAATCATTTAGGTAATTTACATCAGGTTTTTGATCCTTGGTGGGAAGAGAGGCTGGCAGTTTGAATAGCAGTGGTTGGCATTGTCTAGGGTTATGGAGGAAGCTTGGCCACAAATGGCATGATCAGCAGGGTTGGAAGAGAAATGGTACATGTGAGTATGTCAGGTGGACTGGGTAATATCTACCTTGACCTACGAGGGTGAGTAGTGCCTGAGCCAGAAAGGTGCTGATTACATATCCTAACTCTAACAAGATCTCTCTGATTTGCATAATGGTGAACAGGATCAGTTCATATGGTGGTCTTACAGGTGATGGGGGTAGAGGGGTGCATGTCTCCTTGAACTACTTATTTTTTTAAGAAGTATTTTATTTATTTATTTGACAGACAGAGATCACAAGCAGGCAGAGAGACAGACAGAGAGAGAGGAAGGGAAACAGGCTCCTTGCCAAGCAGAGAGCCCGATGAGGGGCTTGATCCCAAGACCCCGGGATCATGACCGAAGCTGAAGGCAGAGGCTTTAACCCACTGTGCCACCCAGGCGCCCTTTAACTACTTATTTTGAATACCAGAGGATGCCTCTAGATATCTGGTCCATAGCTCAGATTTCCTTAAGATGATTTCAGTGGTTTCTTTCTTTCTCTCTCTCTTTTTTTTTTTTTTTGTTTTAAAGTGGGTTCCCCACACAGCACAAAGCCCAGCATGGGCTTTGATCCCACAACCCTGAGATCAAGAACCTGAGCTGAGATCAGGAGTCAGACACTTAACCAAATGAGCCGCCCAGGTGCCTCACAGTGGTATGTTTCTAATATCCTGGACACCTACAAGTTACAGAAGATGAGGAATGCTAAGTAGAACACTGGAGCAAATGACTTCATAATAGGAGAGAATGCTGGAAGAAGCTTGTTCTCCTTGGGTCCTTATAATCCTCCAGGTGGTTGAAGGAAGGGCTCTTCATTGAGGTAATGGTACATATTGAAGGGTACCGAGTCAGCATGATCGAGATTTATATCAAAACATGGGGAGCACTGAATTATGATGGGGGTTCGGAGAGACATAAACTCAGTTTTTGAGTAGAAAGGACATTTGGCCGGACCTCTCCCTAGACTCAGTCTTCGTGCAATGCCTTGGCCAGAAAAGGTACTGCTGATAACTTAGACTGTGTCTTAGTAGTGCCTTATTTTACTATAGCAGCACTCCAAAAGAAGAAGGACTATGTTCTCCATTATTCTGCTGGTGGCCATGCATACATGTGGGTCTGCATTTGTATTCCTTAAACACACGAGGCCTTATATATTGGCCTTGGTCTGCTCTCAGGCATTTTCCTGAGGATTTCAGAGGTGCATTCCTTACACTGTGAGCACCAAGAGATTAAAGAAGATGGAAAGACTTGCTTATGTAGCGATGAGAACTGCAAATAGTTCCTTTTGTCTGCTTCGTGATTATCTTCCCCATAGACTTGTAGCAGTTGAGGTGTATTCTCATTGGGAATTCTCAAAGTTGTAGGGAAGTGAATGGCCCTTGTATAGAGTTATGGAAAAACCTTGGGTATAATACAATGATATAGAAGGAGAGCGAAAGTTTCATTTTGGGATTATGGGGAACTGAGCAGGCCCTTGAGCATAAGCTGTGCTGAATCCCATCTGACCCCAGAAGAGGTATTAGTCACCCAGCTGAAGTGCAGTGAGTAACTCTCTGGGTAGTTGAAGGCTCAACCATAATGATGTTTCTGATAAAGCATGATGGGTACAGATGCCTTTGTCCTTGAATCATCTGCCTTGTAAAATAGAAGGCATTGCCAAGGCCTGTGTCAGATCAAGGGTTCATTCAGGGTGATTTCCTTGGTTTTTGCTGAACAGTGAACGCCTACAGATAAGAACAAGAATGTATTTCCCAGTAACGGAGTGGAATGCAGAAACAAGCTTCTCTGTGGATCCTCAAAATCGTACAATCCATAGTTGTACAGAACCAAGGGGAGTGACCCTGAGGGGGGGTGTGCACATTGGGTGGCAGTAATCTGGCATTTTCTCCTCTTGGTTCAGTCTTCCTACTGTGCTGTGATTGGAGTGAAAGGCACATTTTTGAGCTCCAGAGGGGGAACGTGGCAGGTTCTCTGGTCAGCCAATCTTCGTGAAGTGACTTCCTACCGAGAAATGTGCTCATCACTTGGGCTACATTTTATTAGCACCTGTTCCCGAGGAGTCGTGCTCTTCAAGGACATTGTCATGGTGACCATCAGACTGGTAATGCGCATAGAGCCCCTTGTGTTCCCGTGCTGTGTGCCTGGAACTCAGGAGGATTCCTGGCTACCACCTGCATCTCCGGCATCCTCGTGTTCATTTCAGGGGTGGATTCCTGTCGACGTGAGTGTGTAGATGATCGCGAAGATGATGATTCCTCCTAAGAGAAGAAGGAACGTAGGAGCTCACTGTTCCCTGCCTCCACAGAGTCCCAAGAGTCACCGTAAAGCCGGCCAGGTAACGCACGCCCAGGGAGGTTTGTGTGTTGAAGGGGAAGCGAGTCGGCACTGTTGAACTGTCACGTGAAACTGGGGAAGAACGTGACGTGGCAGTGGTGGTGAGACAGGAGAGCCGCAGTTGACAGGTAAGTGGCGACGTGGTTGGCGACCTCCCTTGAGTTGCCCGGTGTGCGTCCCCCTGCCTAGAAAGGTGCCGATGCCACAGTCTGGGTGTAGTCAACGCCTTCCTGGGCAGAGTGACGCTCTACCAGCACAGCGTTCCGGGTGGCCTTGGGACCAGTAGGATGGCGGACATGCTGTTTGCCGGTGCCTTCTGCTTGGAAGTGAGGAGCGAGTGCCCTGGGAGGCACGTGGATCTCCGCCTTCCTGAAGCGGATTTCCATGTTTCCTTCCTTTTTGTTTTTTTAAAGATTGATTACTTGGAAGAGAGTCAGAGCACATGCACGCAGAGCGGGAAGGAGAGGAAAGCGTAGGGACTGTGGTCCGCGCAGGGCCAGACACGGGTCCCCGTGTCCACCGTGAGCTCACGACCGAGCCAAAGGCCGGAGACCGATGCTTCACCGACTGAGCCACCCAGGGGCTCCTCAGCGTTTCGTTTCCCATGGTGGGAACACCTGAGGGACTAGAAGGAGTGCTCCCTGTTGGAAGAGGAAGCCTCGGCCCCGAGGTTTCGGCTCCGTTGCTTCTGTTGGTTGCGGGGCACACAGGGAGGTGGCGGGGCTCCCGCACGCTGGAGGGCATGAAGTCGGAGGGCAGTGGCCGGGCGTGTCGTGGGGTTAGGGAAGATGTGGGGACTTCTGCTGTGAAGGGGACAGCTCCTGTCCTCCCTGTGAGCCCCGCCCACCGTTGTTCCCGCTCGAGAGGGCTGAGTGCACTGCAGCTCTTGAGAGCCTGTCGGGCCAGACAGGCGATCGCAGGTCTATTAGGGGAAAGCACAGTGACGGTGGCCTTCAGGTCGGGGTTGGGGAGAAGATGCTGTCCCCTGTCGGCATCCCGGTTCCCATCCGAGGTATCCTTCCGATGGTTTCCGTGTTCCCATTTGGAAGCACGAGAACACCTGTGGGGTAGAGATGATGAAGAAACTTCACGAAGAATGAGAAAAAAGGGAGAACAGGCTTCTTGTCTCTGGCCCTCCCCTCCTCCCGGCAGAGGTAGAGAAGGGGAGGGCTTCCCCCGAGGGAGGGATACAGCTTGGAGACCGCGTGCCGGAATGGGGTACGCTGGTGCGGGAATCTCGGGTGTAGCCCTCCCGATGTGGCGGAGGGTGAGCAGACCGCTCCCGTTGAGCCCGTAGGGTGGCCTTGGCTGGTTCCTCCTCGATCTGTACTGTGTGCGCTGCCCTGCTCGGACTGGCAGGCATTGTAGAGAGCGCCTCGTAATGTTTGCCTTTCCGAGTAGAGTAACGCTCAGCTCTGCCGTCGTGCGCCAGCGAGCCTCGAAGACCGCGGTAGGGCCGCAGCTGTCCGGGATCCCGAGCGGTCTGCCTGGGACCCAGGTGGCCTTGGTGTGCTGCCTGGTTCTGACCTTCGGTCACCTCACGATGGTCGCCCTTGTCCATTGGAACCTTGTGATCTCCAGCTTGGAGGAGATGCAGGTCCTTCCTTTGACAGGAGAGGAAACCGGGGAGGAAGCTTTTCTCTCACTGGTTCTTCTCCACACCAGGGGTCACTGGAGAGCAAAGGAGGTGATCCTTGCCGAGGGAAGTCGGATGCTGGAGGTCCTTGGATCAGGCTTGTGTAGGTTCTGGGAAAACCTTTGGTACAGTCCTTGGCATATGTAGTGGGTAGAACCAGGACAGCTCCTTGTGAGAAGAGGCGGTTTTCTGGGATGGTCTTTCACCATGAAGTCATGCTGGCTGCGCTGCTCTCCCCTACAGGTGCCGGTCACTTTCACCGTAGGGATGGTAGTGCCTGTGTGGGTGGAATAACGATCATGAGTAAAAGTTTCTGTGATGACCTTTGGCCCCACACTGGGGATGGAGCAGCATGGGTGCTCGATCTCCCTGCCGTGAACTCAGGAGGGCGCAGGCAGTGACCTGGAGTACAGGCCTTCTCGTGTCGATTTCAGGGGCCCAGTGTTGACCGTGTGACTGCCTCAAGCTTGGAGAAAAGGGGATGGTCATTCTTTTTTTTTTTTTTTTTTAAAGAGAGAAATTTTTTTTTAAAGATTTTATTTATTTATTTGTAAGAGAGAGAGAGTGAGAGCGAGCACAGGCAGACAGAGTGGAAGGCAGAGTCAGAGGGAGAAGCAGGCTCCCTGCGGAGCAAGGAGCCCGATGTGGGACTCGATCCCAGGACGCTGGGATCATGACCTGAGCCGAAGGCAGCTGCTCAACCAACTGAGCCACCCAGGCATCCTGGGATGGTCGTTCTTTATAGAAGGTACACAGGAGCAGGCTCCTTTGCTCGTTGTTTCGATCGCTGAGCCTTTGAGAAGGTCCCCACTGAGGGAAGGGTTCCAGTTTGGTGCATTGGGTTGGAATTTTCTCAGTTTTTGGCAAATCCTAGATAGGCTCCTCATGATTGGTGGGTGGGAAGGTGAGGGCTCCGTTTATCGGAGAGACAAGGACTGGACATCCCCTCCACTTCGAAGACTTGCTCGTGCCGTGCCCTCCCATGCAGCTGACGTGGCGTGCGTGTGTCCTCAGTGTCTGTTGGCAGAGTGATGTTCCGTAAGAGCAAGGAGAGCGATGGCCTCGAGCCGGGAGGGGATGGAGATGAAGAGGTCCCTGCGCTTCGTGCCATGAGCCTGTAACGTGCTGTGCGGCCACGTGGGCCCGGGCTTTGTGACCGTGATTCCACTGATGCAGTGACAACGGTGTGGCCACCTGAGGTTACAGAATTTGAAGCCACTAGGTAAGTGTATAAGAGAACACGGGAAGAAGCGTGTTTTCTCTGGGTCCTCACAATCATCTAGTAAACGTTTAGCAGCCAAGGGGATAGTCAATGGCAGGCACATCACTTGTTGAAGATTCTGCAGGGTCCATGTCAACCTGTATGAAAAATCGTGGGTTGAGTCCTAATGATGAGTTGGGATTAGATGAAATGTACATTTGAGAATGAGAAAAGGACTGAAGAAGTTTTCAACTTTATTTCATTGTATACAATGCCTTATGCAGTCCGGTGCTTATCACTTGAAGTGTATTTTTTAAAGGATTTTATTTATTTCAGAAAGAGATTGAGCATGTGAAAGCGAGAGAGCTTGCCGGAGCAGGTGGAGGTGTAGAGGTAAGGGGCAGGGAGAAGCTGATTCCCTGCTGAGCAGAGCTCAGCCCTGGAATTGATCCTGGCCACCATGAGATCCCAACCTGACCTGAAGGCACATGCTTAACTGACTGAGCCCCCCAGGATTCCTTGGTGTGTAAGTTTGTAATGCTTAGGTCAAAGGGTGCTTACGCAGAGTAATGTCTGCAGTTCCTTTCACAGTGGATATGCCGATAGAAATGAACATGTCTGTGATTTACCTGTTGTGAGTCAGCAACCTGAGTGTGACGTCAGACACCCACAGAATGCTGTCACTGGTTCCTTCTCAACCATGGGTCCACTTTTTTTTTTTTTAAAGATTTATTTACTTATTTGACAGAGAGCGATCACAAGTAGGCAGAGAGAGAGAGGAGGAAGTAGGCTCCCCGCTGAGCAGAGAGCCCAACGTGGGACTCGATCCCTGGACCCTGAGACCATGACCCAAGCCGAAGGCAGCGGCTTAACCCACTGAGCCACCCAGGCACCCCATGGGTCCACTTTTTGAAGAGAATATGAAGGAACTTGTCAGTAGAAGAGGACACAAGAGACAGCTTGATCTCCTGGGTCTTCATCACCTCAATAAATCAGGAGAGCTTCAGATGTTGTCCTACAGGAAAGGATGCAGGAGGAAGTGCAGGGGTCCCGCTCTGTCTAGTGTTTGGGAAAATCTGGGACAGTCATCTTTGGTGTCTGAGGCTGTGCAGAGCTACATTTGAGTATATGACCGCAGTGGGCCATTCTAACATTACCAACTCCGGTTTTGTGCAGTGACCCTCGTAGAAATGTGCCATTCACATTGGAGGTTCGTGCCTCTCTGTGCCCAGAGAACTGAAAGTTCATGAGGTCATGTGTCCTTGATTTTTCAGTCTTGAATACCGGGAGTTCCTGCTGGCCACATGGAACACAAGTATCCTGAAAACGGGATGGAGTATGTGTTAGAGGACACACTCTCTTGGATGGAATAAGGTAGTTTGTTTATTGTTTATATTTTCCGTTTAATTTTATTATTTCAGTGTTACAAGATTTATTGTTTATGCACCACACCCAGTGATAGTTCACTTTTTTTTTAACGGGTATTATTTATTTGACAGAGTGTGTGCGAGCGAGAGCATGCAGAAACAGGGTGAGCTGCAGAGGCGGAGAAAGAGAAGCTCCCCACAGAGCCAGGAGTCCAGACGTGGGACTCTGGACCCCTGCACCATGACGTACACTGAACACAAGACACTTTATTAACTGAACCTCTGAGGAACCCAGTGAAGGTATTTCCTAACAGAAGAAGAGAATCCAGACCCAACCTTGCTGGTTCTTGGTCCCCATCAATACCAGGGCACCGCAGCGTGTGCGAGTGGATCTCCACAGAAGGATCAGAGCCCATGGTAAGTCAGTAGGTGGGCGTTATAAGGATTGATGAACAGCAGGGGGCACGGTCATCCTGACATGGCAGGGAGGGAGGCGAAAGCTACCTGTGAGAGCGCAGGGTGTGCGGGCAGGGCCTCTGCCTTGGGTCAGGCTGGGGCCAGTGTCCCGCCCAGAGCGCAGCCAGACCAGAGCCTGCGTGTTGCGGGTGCCTCTCCCGCGAACGCGCTGCTCTCCAAGAACATCGGGGTGGCCTCTGGCGCTGCGGCGGGCCCTGGGCCGCCGCCCTCCCCGGAGGAGCGCTCGCCCGGGCCACCCCCTGGATCTGGGATCCCCAAGGGGACTTGAGTGTTCCGTCTCCGGTACAGACGAGGATTCTTCCCCGGAGAAGAGGCCCCGAGAGAGAACCGGGTGGGCGCCCGTCAGTCCTGCCATCCTTGCAGGGAGACGGGAGCGGCGAGGCGCGCGCGGCGAGGGGCGCGCGGCGAGAGCAAGGTGCTCCTTGGGAGGACCGGCGTGCAGCAGGTGGCAGGAGTGTGGGAGCTCTAGTGACCCTGCTCCTGCGGTTGGGGGCGGGAGAAGAAGAAGAAGGGCCTTTCTGAGCTCACGGGGCCTGGCAAGCTCCTCTCCCCGGGGCCGTGCTGCGTTGGGGGCCCTACGCAGACAGGTGCCAAGGAAGCAGAGTGCACACTCTTAGCACCTGCTGGGTAGGCTCCCGGGCAGTAAAAGCCTGCTCACGGTGGTGGTGACGTCAGTGGCGAGGGAGGAGGATGCTGCCGTCTTCGAGGCTCTGGGCCCGAAGCCAGGCGAGTCTGGGCAGCCCCCTGGGCCCTATCCCCGTCGACACTGGGACGGCGTTTTCTGCATATAACTGGCACACAGAGTCCCCTCAGGCTTAGGTATGGGAGTCCGTTATCGGATGCGCTTCTCATTCCGGGATGCCGAGCACAAGTGTGGCTGCCGTGCCGTGGCCCCGTACGTGCTCTTCCGTGTCGTTCAGGTGACTTCCGTGTCGTGGTGTTAGCGGTGAAGACCCAGAAGTTGGGCAAAGAGTAAGGAAAGGGGAAGAAGGTGGTTCTGTGGGTCCTCGTAGTCCTCGAGCCAAGCAGAGGCGAGCGCATGAGGGCCTCCCCTCCGAGGGAGAGCTGCCGGCGGGCCTTGTAGGCGTTGGAACCCTGTAGAGCGGGGGGACAGTCTGGGCTACCGCTCTGCTGATTTCGTGGGGGAGAGACCAGGGAGCTCCGGATCTTGGGGACGGTTCCGTTCGCGGACCGAGGCCGTGTGCCGTGCCTTGCCTGGACAGGGAGTCATCGCTTGGACTCGCTTGCAGTGACTGCCAGCCCAGGTAGAGCAAGGCTCACCAGGACCAACGTGCGGTGTCCTGCGTCCCGGGAGGGGGCGGGAGAGCCAGCTGCGCACCGGGAAGACGGGCTTCTCTGACCGCCATCTCGCTCCTGGTGTCCCGGATCCAGCAGACGATTTCTGTGTCCCGTTGCCGACACGGTGACTCTGTTTCTGTTGCAGAGGCGGACGGCGGCGACCTGGTGTTGGAAGACGGGGTACAGGACCCAGCCCGTCGTCGGTGGATCGTCCTCGTCGTCGTCCGGGTCGTTGGGAGCAAATGAGGGGATCCCCAGGGCCAGGGGCACGGCAGCGGGAGTGAGGGGGCCCAGACCTGGTGACGACGATCTGGGGAGTCCTTGCCGACGGCGAGCAGGACGTGGCGCGGAGACCCGAGAGCTCCTGCGGAGTGAGGACGGAGAAGCGTGGGCTGTGGACCTGGAGCGAGCTGTGAGCGGTGCTCTATCCAGGGGGGTGCTGATGACGTCCACTAAGAGTGATTAGTCCCCTCCTGGACAGAGCACTGCCCGCTACGAACGGCGATCGGCTCGGAGGGTCGCTTGCCCCTGGGCGGGCTGCCTTGACGGGAGGCAGCCGTGGCAGACTCCGGGCTGTGTTCTGAGCCATCCTCAAGATGGTCTGCGGTCCTCCTCTTCCCCGTGTGAACACTTAGGAGCGAGGGCAGATGAGGGCTCTCTGTAGAAGAGGGGGCCACCGAAGCCGCCGCCTCCTCTGCGGGTTTACGCGCGTAGCTGGTCGAGGTAGAGATGTGCCGGGATCCCTGCAGAGGGGAGAGTGCGAGCTGGAGGACAGTCGGTCTCCAGCATTTTCGCTGAGTGGGAAACACAGGGTACAGGCCTCAGGATGTGCCGGAGGTGGGAGGAACCCACGCTGGAGGCGCGGGGGGACGTGGCAGCTTCTCCGCACGGCTTGGGGTGAGCCGTCCCTCCCTTGATCCTCAGTCACGTGCCGATTGCTTCGCCGGCCTGATCCTGGGACGTGCGTCCAGGGGAGTCCCGTTCAGACCCCTGACCGGGTGAGAGCTGCAGGGCTTTGACCCGTCGCCTTGAACACCGGAGGGCCCTGGCCCCTACTCGTGTGTGGGGTCTTGTGCGCTCGCGTGTCGCTAAGAGTGTGAACACGACGCGATCGGAGGTGGTGAGGTCTCTTGGAAACGGAAGGAGGGACGGGTGGAGTGGCGTGTTACTCAGCGGGGTCTGTGGAAGCCGGATGTGATGCTGATGAGCTGTGAGTGAGGTCTGATGTGAGCACGTCCCCACGTCCGCGCGGGCTGTGGTCATGAGATGGCGTCGTGCGGTGTCATCGCGAGTCGCAGGGAGGGAGGTGGCCAGGCGGAGGGAGACAGGGTGAGCCTGGAGCCCACTGTGGGTGCTGCCCACCCAGAATGGGGCTGTTCACAGAGACAAAGTGTCACAGCTCCCTTCTGAGTGCAGCAGCGCCCAACATGCACTGCCTCTGCCATGTCATCGCTGCTGGACGGGATGGGGGTCGGAGTCCCTGAGCTGCCTGTGTCGAACCCCAGCGGGTGCCGGGAAAGCTGTGATTCAGGTGTCGCGTGTCCTCTGAGAGCGCTCACTGCTCTCATCCGGTCCTGATGGTGTGATTTCGCTCAGATGCAATGAACCGGGATCTCTCCTGATAGAAGAACAGAACCCAGAAAGCAGCTCATGTTCCCTGGGGCCTCCTCATCGCCCAGGTACCTGGCGGGGTCCTGAAGGGTGCTCCACATTGGAAGGCGGTAGTTGATTAAGCGTCGTACAGGAGCCTGTTGGGGCCATTCCTGGTGGCACGGTGTGGGTTGCCGAGCGAGCTGGCGGAGGGCCAGTGCGGGGCTGGACAGGACATCCCTGAGGCCCGCCGTGGGTGGTGCGCTTCCCAGGAGGGGACTGATGACAGACATGGGGATCAGCAGTGCCTGCCTGGGCAGTGTCTGCCTGGGCAGTGTCCTGCTCCCCGAGGACATTTTTCCCTGGCCTCTGTCTTTTGACGGGGATGGAGGGTTCCCATGTCCTTGAGGTGTGTGCCAGGAACCCAGGAAGGTCCTGGCATCCCGTTGTGTCTGACCTCAGGCGGTGAGGAGATAAATTTGGGGGTTCCTTCCTAAGGAGGTGAACACCTAAATGTCAGAGTACGTGAACATACTTCAGAGTACGTTACAGAACATATATATCAGTGAACAGAGGAGAGGTTTGTTTTTTGAATATGCTAGAAGCTCAGAAAATGTGAAGTAGTCATGTCCATCTCAGAAAAAGCAGGAAACCTAGCACTTGTGTGGGTATTCTTAAAATGGTAGGGATGCTTGTTTATGTACCCAATAAGTATATCTATCTCCTAGGGTTCCAGAAATATCTTAGGTGTAGTTATCATGTTGATTTGGCCAGGTAGAAGAACCTGGATTGAAAGGAAAGGTGCACTGTGTGGGTTTTCCACATGTGGTTGATATTGTATGTGCTACCCTGCTCAGGAAGTTACCAGTCACTTAGGAAATTTGTAGTCCATATTTTCCTTCATGTATGGCTCCCTAGGTCTCAGTATCCTTCAGCAAAGTAATGTGGTAGGAATTATATGTGTGATAGAGAAGTCTGTTTTTGAATACGTTGGTTTTTTGTCAGCTATCCGTAAGCATGTGATTTGCTTTGCTGTGATTATAGTGTTTCTTCCCTTATTAATGGAAATACTTAGAAGTTTGAGAAGATGAGGATACTTCCTAATAGAGTAGAGAGTCGAGTTTAATCTCATAGGAGACTCAAAATCTTTCAGGCAACCCTAGAGAACAGAAGGGATTTTTTAATTTAATTAAATTTATTTATTTGACATAGAGAGATCAGAAGTAGGCAGAGCGACAGGCAGAGAAGGGGAAGCAGGCTTCCTGGTGAGCAGGGAGCCCAGTGTAGGACTCGGTCCCGGGACCCAGGGTTCATGATCTGAGCCGAAGGCATAGGCTTAACCCACTGAGCCACCCAGGCACCCCAAGAAGGGATTTTTTTATGTGATTATTTTAGAGTCAGTGTGAGCAGGAGTGAAGGGCAGAGGGAATGTGATGGGTAGAGGGAGAGAAGCAGACTCCCTGCTGCGATTAGAGGCCAACATGGTGTTAGCACCCTGAGACCATGACCTGAGGTAAAATCCAGATTCATATCGTTATCCGATTGTGCAACCCATGTGCCCTTGAAGGTGAGTGATTTCTTTTTTTTCCTTTTTTTTTTTTTTTTTGATTTTATTTATTTGACAGAGAGAGACAGTGAGAGAGGGAGGAAAAGCAGGAGTGGGAGAGGGAGACATAGGCTTCCCTCTGAGCAGGGAGCCTGACTCGGGGTTCAATGCCAGGAACCTGGCACCATGACCTGAGCTGAAGATAGATGTTTAACGATTCACCCACTCATGCGCCTTGGTAAGTGATATGTTAATGAAGATTCCTGGAAGTTGGAGAACAGTAGGTTTCCACCATGTATGATCATGGAAAATTCCAGTTTTGGTTATTTTAATGTGTTGGGAGTGAGATGAAAGCTCAAGCTCCACATGCGAGGAAACAGGGTATTGGGCAGCGTCTGTCTTGAGCCATTACGTGTGCCACACCCTTCGCAGCATGGCGCTCCTTACGTGGCCTAAGAGTGATCAGAATCTGCCTGGGCAGAGTCCTGCTCAGTAGGAACACCATGTGTGCTGGTTGTCACCCTCCGGAGGTGGGGATGGAGGTACAGAGTACCTTCAGCTCCCTGTCTTGAGCCCTGGAGGGCTTGGGTAGCTCTCTTGCATTTTTAGACATCTTTACCGTGCATTTCTCTTAGTGAGGAGAACTACAGTTTCCAGAATTTGAAGGTTCTGTCTAATATCAGAAGAGAAACCCCAACGTTCCCGTTTCTTCGGTGTTCTCTTGAATCATTCATATGAAGACTAAGCAGGTGAGGGGGTTTTCTATTATAGGAGTTCTGCATATTGCAGGGTAAAGCAAAAGCATCGTCTGGCATGAGAAGTTCTTCGGCACAGTTCTCCAGTCGTGGTGGGCAACGAGGGTCGCCACACCCTGGGGATGGGTAGTTCTTGTCTTCCTGCACCAGTTTGTGTGTAATGTCCTTCGCAGATGGATCGTCCTCAGACGGAGGCACCATTATCAGCACAAGTTTATGTACACAAATACTCAGCAAGGATTTTTGATGCCTCTTAGATCCTTTATGGGGGTGGACGTGGTGTTCCTGTGTCCTTGTGATGGCTTGAAAGGCACAAGGGTCCTCACAGGTGGTTTCGATTACAGGTGATACTAGGTGACTTCAGTGTTTCATTCATAATAATGTAAACATGTAATGTTTAGAGAAGATGAAAGATTTTCCAACTGGAAGGAATTCCGGAAACAAGGTTGTTCTCTCTGGGTCCTTGTCCTTTGTCGGGTGATCTTGTCAGAGATGAGGGTATCTTGTGAGGGTGTCTCATGAGGGAAGTATGCAGATTGGAGGACCAGACTTGAGCATGTTGCCAGGACATCTACAGCTGTCTTCATGGTGCTTTCCTTGAACTCAGGAGAGCCTTGGGAGCCACCTGGATCGCAGGTTTCAGTAAGATGGCTTCAGTCATCTATAATACCTAGAGGATGGGGAACACGAAGATCTGATAATAGAATTTGTGAGCATAGGAACTATTTTGTGGTTTTTCTGGATGCTCTTGTTCCCCTGAGTAGAGGTAAAGCCTGTGAGATGGTTGATACTTCAGTGAGGTTATTGAGCTGGAGGGAAGTGTATCTCCAATGGTTAGTGTTTGGAAAAATATTCTGCATGGTCATGATGATTAGGGGGCAGTCGATCTTGTGAGGGTCAGTGGGTTGGTACTCCACCTTGAGATGTGCTGTTTGCAGAGGCCTACCTGGAAATGTGCCCAGCACTTAGCCTTTGTATAATGGGTATGTACCCCTCTAAACAGAAGGGTCATCTGTAAAATTGTTGGTGGTGGCCTTTGGCCCATCGATGATGGTGGAGCTGCATTGATCTCTCTGTTGGGTGACTCCAGTTTCCCAGCTCCCTGCCAAGCCACTTTGGTGTGGTTTCTGGTATCTTCATAATGATATCAATGATCCATACCTCAACATAGGCAAACCAAGTTAAGATGTTAAAGATGAAGGTCTTTTCCAAGGTAAGAAAAGAGCACAGAAATGCACTTATTTTCTTCTGGTACTGATGTTAGCCTGGAGAGACATTGTATTTGAGGAGAGTTTCACTGAGGGAAAAACACAAGGTAGAGGAGAATATATTCGTATTTTGTAGGACTATGGAAAAAAATTGTGTAATTCTGAAGATGATACAGTAAGGAGAGAGAAGAAAGCTACTGTTGGTGATGCAAGCACAATTAGGATAGGGTCAGTATATTCATCTGTACTGTGCGCAGTGCCCCACCCAGAACGGTGCTCATCACATAGGCTAAGTGTAATGAGTACCTTGCTAGGTGGAGTAATGTCCACCCAGAACAACATTTGTCGTATACTTCTGGCAGTAATAGGCTTGGGAGGGATATGTGACCTCAAGCTGCCTGCTTTGGAATCCTGGGAGTGCCTCTTAAGCCACCTGGTTGTGATTTCAGGCATCTGTAAACTGATTTGAATGACCAGTTTCTAATACTGTGAATTCCTTCACATTACAGGGGATAAAGATATTTTGTAGTGACGGCAGAGAAGAACAGAACATGCTAGTTTAGTCGGTGCCCTCCTCATCTGAGGTAATCTTATAGCAAGTGTGGGGACACCCGCAGAGGGAAGGATGCATGTTGGAGGGCATCAGATTGCATTGGCATTCTCTAGGGTTGTGAAAAATTTCGGCTGGCATCACCGTGTGTTTGGTAGAGAGATGAAGAGTACATTTGAGAATGAGAAAGGACTGGGTAGGTCTTCTGTTTTTTGTTTTGTTATGCCCTGTGCCTTAGGTAGTATGTTTTTTGATTGCTTAGACTCTGTTTTTAATAATTGGGTAGAAGAACAATCACCAAGAACCTTTTAAGTTCTGTTTATAGTGTATATATGGCTATGGACAGGAATGTTGACTAGAAGTACAATCCTGGAAGGACCGTCTGTTAGCTGCTTCTGATGGTAGTGCTCCACACTATGACTTCGGTGGTCCATTCTAAGCCATGTGATCACCTTCAGAACAGAAGATTTCTTCCCATAGAAAAAATGCATAACCTGCATTGTTTTTTTCAGTCTTCCTCAGCATCCAGGTTAACAGGGACAAGCTGAGAGTATTTCGTTTTGTTTCTTCATTTTTGAAAGTATTTTCACTGTGTGAACAGTGCAAGTTGGAGTGTACTGGTTTAACACTGTCGAATGTTATGGAAGATGTTGGGTATGGTTAATAAGAAACTGGGAGCGGGAGAGGAAAACGACCGTTAAGTGGGCAAGCGGGGCATGGAAGAGCGTGCGCCCTGAAGTCGCACTGTGATCTGCGCCTCTTCCACCAGTGTTTTTGCTTGTAGGTCCTGTACCGTGAATACATACCAGAATTGAGGAGTAACTCACAGAAAAACCTTGTTCTCCCTGGTTTTCATGATGTTCCAAGTAGAATTAGATCTGCGGAGGGATTTCCCACTCAGTGAGATTAGCTAACGGGAGGGCAGTAGATGGCCTTGTCTTGGGTTATGAAACGATGCTTGATTCTGTCCTCACAAAGTGGTGAGTAGAGGGACGAGATCGCTCCATGTCCAAGTGTACAGTAGGCAGGACAGGTGCTGCAGCTTGAAGCCGTGCTGTATATACAGCGCTGGCAAAAGGTGCCAGTCAGTTGTACATGTAACTCTGCTTCTGTGTGTAATGTCCAGGGAGAATGTATCTTGTGGCATTTGTATCACTGAATGACACTGGAGCGGTTGGTCTTCTTGAATGACCGTGAATTCAAGAGGTTCTTGGGAGGAATCTCCAGATTCTTGTAGCATTCCATTCCTAACAATGTGTTTCTTTCCAGAGTACAGAAGATGCCTCTTACTGAACTAAGTGAACATAGAAAGCACTGTTTTCTCTCTGGTTCCTCATAATCCTGCAGTTAAGCAGCAGAGTAGGTGAAGGTCATGCTCAAATATCGGAGGGTTTCACGGTGGACAGCACCGCTTGGGCTTTGTGTAGACTTATGAGAATGTCCTTGGTAGAGTATTTCTTATGTGGTGTGGAGGATGAGAAAAGGTACATTTCCGAGTGTGAGGTGAATTGGTCCAGTCGTGCTCTGTGTAGTGCCTGGTCAGAAAGGTACCACATGGCCTACATGTAATTGGTGACTGTCTAGGTAGAGTGATGCTCAAGTGCAGTAACTCTTTTCGGTAGATTCCAGAGCAGTGACAATGGTGGGTATGCCTGTGTCCTTGAGTTTGTGTATTGAGCTGAGAGGATCCCTAGCAGCCACCTGGATTGCAGCATCCTCAGGCTCATGGCAGTGACCCCTTCCCCCTAATGTGACACAGTTTAAGGAAGAGGAAGATGGTTTGTAAGAGAATAAACACAGCACCAAGCCTGTTTTCCTGGGTCCTGATAATGGTGTAGGTGAGAATAGAAACTTGATTTTAAAGATTCTTTAAAAAAAATTTATTTGACAAGAGAGTGAGCGAGCACACAAGCAGGGGGAGCAGCAGGTAGACTGAGAGGGAGAAGCGGGCTCTCTGCTGAGCAGGGTCTCGGTGAGGGACTCCTGTCTCCGGACCCTGGGATCATGACCTCAGCTGAAGGCAGATGCTTAACCCACTGAGCCCGCCAGGTGCCCCTGAAAATAGAGACATCTAAGAACACTACTGACGGAGCAATGAAATTTAGAGGGCAGTCAGGTGACACAGTGTACATTTAAGGAACCACATTGGTTACAGGTATTGTGATGTGGTTAGGTGGAGGGATGAAAGCTACTTTTCAGAGTTTGAGGATGACCTGGAAGTTCTTATGTGTCAATCATCCCGTGTGTACTGTCCTTGTCTGCAAGTTCTGATCACACATCCTGTCTTCAGTTGGTGCCTCTTGAGGTAGAGTGATGCTTAAAAAAATAATGTTTAGGGGCGCCTGGATGGCTCAGTGGGTTAAAGCCTCTGCTTCAGCTCAGGTCACGATCCCAGGGTCCTGGAATTGAGCCCCACATCTGGCTCTCTGCTCAGCGGGAGCCTGCTTTCCTTCCTCTCTCTCTGCCTTCCTCTCTGCCTACTTGTGATCTCTCTGTCAAATAAATAAATAAAATCTTTAAAAAAATGTTTATTTTGGCCTGTGGACAGTGTAGGTATTGGGGCTGTAGACATGGGTTAGCTGCCTACATTGAAATCAGAAATTCTGTACCCGTTACCTGTATGTCAGACATTCTCCAGATGAATTCAGTTTTCCCTTCCTACTCAAGTGGACACCTGGAAAGGAGAATATGAAGATACTTCTCAATATAAAAGACCACAGACGCAATCATGATCTTCCAGGACAGTGTAGAGCAAGTGAGGGGGTGCTACCTGAGGAAATCATACAGTTCTGAGAGTCTTGGGTTGGATTTTCCTAGGATCATGGAAACATCTTTGCTTGATAAGTGGTGATAGGATGGGTACTGATGAGAAAGGGGAATTTGTTAATGTCAGTTTTACTGGGCAGATTGCTTAATGTGAGGTAAGCTTAGTGCAGTGCCCTATCTGGGAAGGTGTTGATCGCCCAGACTAGTTGTATTCAATGTCTGTCTTGGGAGAATAATGACAGACAAGAATAATGTATGGGGTTGCCTTGAGACTGGTTATGGAGATGGAATTTGTGTTACCTTGACATGCTTGCTTCCATTCTGTAGAGGATTTCTAACCACCTGGGCCTCATCTCCGGCAGACTTAAGGTTTTGGTGATCTGTTCCTACAACCTGAACATCTGAGATTAAGAGAAGATGCAGGTAAGTGTATAGTAGATGAAGAAACCAAATCAGACTTGCCGGCTTGATTCCTGGGACATCATTATCCAGGAAAATGTATAGTATGTGAGGGGATCTCCAAAGTGGGGACTGGAATTTGTATGGCACTCAGTTGAAATTTATTAGGGTTCTAGAGAATATGACTGGTTCAGTCATCGTGACATTGGGGTATTGAGATGTGAGCTACGCTTGAGACTTGAAAATGACAAGGCACATCCTGATTGATGCCATGCCATTGGTTGGGCCCCCCTTACACATGTGGGGACCATTTAGATAACATGTAGTTTATCACCTGTCTGGTTGGAGTAATAATATGAAGAAAAGCTGTCATGGTAACCTTTTGTCCCATGATGGGGATACAGATGCTCGTGTGCTTAAGCTGCCTGCAATGAGCTCTGGAGAGGCCAGGAAACCACCTTGAGGGCCAGCATCTTCAGGGTTGTTTCCATGGTCCATTGCTGACAATGTGAACATCTAGATATACTCGAGAAGTTGGAGTAACCCTGACAGAAGAGAACACAGTACAAATCTTATGCTCACTTTGTCCTTGTGATCACCTAGGTAAAAGGAAAGTGTTGAGGGAATCCCCAAGATGGCGTGAGTACATGGGGCAGCTCAGTGCTTTGGCATTATCTCTGTTCGTGGAGAGATGCTTGGGATGCTCCTGAGGTTGTGGAGAGAGAAAGGAAAGTTGCCTTTCAGAGTCCAAGAGGGAAAGGCCAGGTCCTACACAGTAATGCTATGCTGTGTGCAGTGTTCTACTCAGAAAGCTCTCGATCAGTTAGATTACATGTAATTTGAGCCTCTCGTGGGCAGAACAGTGTTCTGCAAAAGCGAGTCTTGTGGTGGCCCTCAGTGTTGGCAGTGGAAATGTCAGGGTCTTCGGGCTACACTGAACTCTTGCAGCCACTAATTGAGTTGCATGTCACTAATTCTCAAAGTGCTTTCCTAGGTCCGCTTGTCAAAATGTGCATGCATCCATTTTAGGAGATGAAGATGTGACCTAGTAGAAGAGTCCTGGAGTGAGCTTATTCTCTCTGGGGCTTCATCATCATGCAGGTAATGGGCATCCCCAATGAGGGAGGTTTACAAATGGCGGAGCAGTGTGGGAGGGTAGATGGCTCAGGGAAAATTGTGTGGTTGTCAGTATGATGTTGTAGGGAGAGCTGAAATACATACTTGGCAGTGCCGGGGTACTGAGAATGTCCTACATGTAGAATTCTGCCTGTATCCTGGGCTGCTTAAGCAAAGCCTGCCGGGGGCCTATATTCGTGATTCGGTCCCCATCCTGACCGAGGAACACTCTACAAAAACCATGCTGTCTTGGCCTTGAGACCAATGATAGGATGGAGATTGATGTGTCTTTGAGTTGCTCCTTTGTAATAATGAAGGAAGGCCCTGGAAGCCAACAAGATGATTCATGGGTTTACTGCTAACAATGTGAATACTTACATGCTTGAGAACGTAATGATATTCCATAATAAAGGAAGAGAGCACAGCCCCAGCTTCCTTCTTGGTGCTCAGAAACAGCCAGGGGAACGTGGAGTAGAAGAGGGCGTATTACTGCTGCAGTGACTCGGGTCACAGGGTTGGTTATCAGCATTATCTGGGGAAATAGACAAGTCTCCTGTACGGTACTCTGTTACCACGGGAAGAGGCGAGAGCTACATCTGAGATTGTACGGGGGCCTGCTAAGTCCTGTTTCATGTAATCTTGTCGTGGGAAGAGGCCTTTCTCAGAAAATGCCCATCATTCAGATTCCATCTGTTTAGTAGCTGTATCTGTATGGGAACATTCTCACTGGACCCTGTTGGCCTTCAGTCCAGTTATTAGGGATGGGACAGCATGTGTCCTAACCTGCATGCCTTGAATGAGGAGTACCCTGGTGGACCCAGACCCCTGGCTCGATCTCAGGCATACTGAAGGTGATGTCAGTGGCCCATTCCTCGCAACATGAAAGAGTACAATTTAGAGAAGGTGAAGATCGCTTTTCCTAGTTGACGAGAACATTGGGACGGGCTCTTTCTCTCTGCTCCTTCCTCATCATCCATGGAAACCTAGTGCAGTGGAAGGGGTTCCCTCTGAAGGAAGGGCTATAGTTTGGACGGCAGTAGTTAGGCGTTACTTAGACTTAGAGGTGAAGACTGGGTATAAATCTCGGGGTGGTTGGGAGAATAAAAAGGTACACTTGACAGGGCTGGGGAGGCTGGGCGGATGGCCTGCCCCGAGCTCTGCAATGTGCTGTGCTTTACTCAGACCAGGGCTGATCAAACAGACCAGGTGTGATGGGTGGTGCCTATCTGGGTAGAGTAATGATCCGTAGGAACAACATTTTCTGTGACCTTCAGATCAGGGAACAGAGATAGAGGTTCATTTGTCCTTCATGGCTTTGACTCTGAAGACCACAGGCTGCCACCTATATTACATACATCTTCGGAGTGATTTTAATGGTGTGATTTTTCATAAATACGAGCACAGAGAGAGGAACATGAAGATACTTCTTCTTAGAAGAGAACACAGAAACAAGCTTGTTCTTTCTGCATCCTTATCATCATCCAGGAAAGGTGGAACAGATGAGGGAAGATTCAGAGTTGGCAGGCAGGCCGGGCCTGGCATCGAGGAAGATGCAGCACCAAGGCTCCTTCCTCCCTGTTGGCGCTCACCACCATGGTGGCCAAAAGGAAATCAAAGTGGAGAAGGACTGCCGGAGAGCCAGCGGGCAGAGCAGACTCCACGTAGCTGGAGTAGGGTGCCCTGCAGTTGGGAGGAGGAGCTCGGAGCTGAGGGAGTTTCGGGGCTAGGGCCCGATAGTGGGGGCTCGGCACCAAAGCCCTCCGAGGCAACCTGAATAACGTGTGGTATAATGCCCAGTGCCAGAGGACCATCCATGTGACCAAGCCCCACACCCTGTGACCAAAGCCAAGAAAAGAAAGGGCTAAAGACTAGCCCCCAGGTTTAGATGCCAAGGAGCCCGTACTTGTGCTCTGCCTCCCACAGGTTTATGCGTAGCCTACCCGTGCCTACTGTCTGTTAGATTGGTGAACCGTACCCGACTTCTTCCCTTGTACTCCTCTACCCCCATCCCCAAATGTCCCAAACGGGGAGGGACAAGGGACTGTGGACAGTTTGAATCTCCTTCCCCGGAGGGATGCGATTTCCGGTACCCCCTTTTGTTCCTTCCCACCAGACTGCCATTGCTAAGAAATAAGTAAGCTGTGGTTCTTTTCCCAAAAAAATAAAAATCAGAAAAATAGAAGTTGGAGGGCAGCAATTTTCCATTTTGCAGTGTTGAGGAGAAATACTTAGTTGCTGCCCTCTCCACGTTTCTGAGTATGGGGGGACCAAACAGGTCCATTCTTTTGAGCCACGCTGTGTGTCATGTCCTACTGAAAAATGTGTCGACAACTTAGTCTGCGTGTTACTAGTACCTGTCTGGGTAGAATCCTACTCAACAACAAAATGTTTATGGCTGGTTTCAGAGGGGTGATAGCATGGAGATTCATGTGTCTTTGACTCCCTATCCTATACCCAGGAAGCCCCTTGCCATCCATCCCCGTCTTTTCTGAGGCACCTACAGGGGGATTTCAGGGAGTCATTTGTAGTAATGGGAATGTCGAAACGTTAGAGAAAATGAAGATAAATTAGAGTAAGGGCCACAGAGCAATGTATTTTTCTGTGGGTCTTCCCAGTTCTCTGGGAAACTTCGATCAGTGGAGGGGAACCCAAATTTGTGAGTTTTGCCAAGTTGGAGGATGGCCGTACACCGTTCTTGCGAAGCATTAGAAATCTTTGGTATCGTGCCCGTGACCCGGTGAGGGGACGAGACGGCTACGTTGCGGAGTTTCGGGACTCAGCCCGTCTCGTCTTGTTCTGTGCTGAGCTCAGAGCTCTTACTAACTAGTGAGGGGCAGCACATTGCCAGCTGTTACGGTTCTGTCTCTTATGTAGTGTTGCTCAACAAAAACCATGAACGTGGCGTTATTTGGACACTGATTTTAGTGGACGTGTTTTTCTCCCGTATCTGCGTCTCTTGAACTCAGAGGATACCTGCCGCCCACTTATGTCTCAGGCATGGTGGGTGTATTTGTGTCAGTGGTTCGTGAGGAGCAGTGCGAACCCCTGCAGCTGAGAGGGTAGAAACATACTTTTTTGTGGAGCGACGGACATAGGAACAGCCTTGTTTTCTCTCAGAAATTGTAGTCCCCTGAGGAAACCTAGAACAGATGCGGGGAAACTCTGGGACGGATGCTATTTGGAGGGAACTGGGTTGTCCTTCTATACGGAAGTAGAAAACTTGGGATACAGTTACCATGATTGGCTGTGTTGGAATTGAATGCTCTATTTCAGAGGGAAAGGCGATACAAGTCTGTTCTCGATCTCTCTCTTTTTAAGATTTTGTTTGACAGAAACACAGCGAGAGAGGGAACACAAACAGATGGAATGGGAGAAGGAGAAGCCGGCCTCCCACCGAATAGACATCCCCTTGCGGGGCTCGAACTCCGGACCCTGGGATCATGACCTGAGCTGAAGGCGGACGCTTAACGACTGAGCCACCCAGGTGCCCCAAGATATGTTCTCTCTGAAGTCATGCTGTGTGTGGTGCTCAACTCAGAAATGTGCTGATGACATAGGCTAAGTTTTAGTGTCCCTTTCTGGGTTGAATAATGTTCCACAGGTACGAGTTGGTGGTTGCCTTCAGATGGGTAGCTGGGCAATGGGTGAGGTATATGTCCTTAAACTGGCTTTCTTAGACCCTGGGGAGTAGTCATAAACAACTGGTTCATATACCCAGTTTCCTCAAAAGGGATTCAGTGGTCCATTCTTGATAGTGTAAATACTTATGTTAGAAAAGATACTTTTGAATTCTAGAATAAAAAACCATCTTGTTCTTTGTGGAGCCTTATAGTAATGCTGGCAAGTCTTAAGTATGTGGACTAGGTGACGGCAGCCCCACAGAAGGAGGAGCACAAGTCAAATGGCAGTGGGATTGTCTTGTCTAGAGTTTTGGAAAAATGCTAGATCCATCACAGTATTTTGGGGAGAGAGATGAAAGTTGGATTTGTGAGGATACGAGTATCTGGGTATGTCCTTCCCCTTGAAGCCATTGTGTGTGCAGTGCCCTGCCTAGAAAGGTGCCAGTTGCTTAGAATAACAGTAATTGGCACCCCTCTGGGTTGAGTAATGCTCAACAAGAACAAGGCTTCTGATGGTCTTCAAAACCGTGGTGGGGTTGGTATGTCTCCTTGAGCTGCTTGCCTTGAAGAAAGTAAGGTCTGGTAGCCAGCTGTATCTCTGGCATGCTCAAAAAGATCTAGGTGGTTGATTCCATACAATGTTGTGAAAACCTGTAGGTTAGGGAAAAAATGAATATACTTACTATAAGCAAGAAGGGAAACCAGAAATAGGTTTTACTCTGAGTCCTCCTAATCCTCCAGGTAAAGGTCGACCAAATGAGGCCATTATGATCAAGGAAGGTTAGCAAGTTTGAGGACCGGGATTGACATTTTTCTGGGTAATGGGAATATATTTAGTATAATCTTCACACTGTATGGGGGAAAAAGAAGGCTGCATTTTTGTAGTCAAGTTGGGCTTTGCAGGATCTCTCTTTTGAACCATGCATTTTGAAGTGACTTAGCCGCCCAGATCGCCTTGGTAGAGGAACACTCAAGAATTACAACACTGGTGGTCACCTTCTGTCCCATGATGGATTTGGAGATACATGGGTCTTTGTGATGACTGCCTTAATACAGTTAGGGCCTGTGTGTGATAGCAGGGATTTCTATCACAAGTTCAATGGTACGTTTCTAATAGGGTGAATATGTAAACCTTAGAGGAAACGTAATTTCTTTTTTTTTTTTTCCAAAAAGATTTTATTTATTTATTTGACAGAGAGAGATCACAAGTAGACAGAGAGGCAGGCAGAGAGAGAGGGGGAAGCCACTCCCTGCTAAGCAGAGAGCCCAATGTGGGGCTCCCGGTATCAAGACCTGAGCCGAAGGCAGAGGATTAACCCACTGAGCCACCCAGGTGCCCCTAGATAACATAATTTCTTATAGAAGAAGAGACACAGGAAAATTTTTGTTCTCTCTTTATCCTCGTTATACAGTTGAAGGGATTCACACTGTAGAAGGATTGAAAGATGGAGGCCAGTAACATGTAGTCTTAAAAAAATCTGGGTACTGTCCTCCTGATAGCACGGAATGACGAAAGCTATATTTGAGAGTATGACGAGGAATGGGTAGGTCCTCCACTTTGAAGCCAAGCTGTGTGACATCCCTTCTCAGAAGTGTGAATTACTTAGATCTAATCAGTGACTTTACAGTTGGAGGGAATCTCCAAAAGGAAGTGGACTGGTATCTTTGCGACCAGCAACGTGGTTGTAGACACATGTGTTGTTGAACTGCCTACCTTGAACTGAGGAAGGCTCTGGAAGCCTCCTGCATCGTAGGCATACTAGGAATGATTTCCATGGTTAGTACCCAAAACCGTAAACACCTACAGATTTGAGAAAACGATGGTAGTTTCCAAAGAAGAGACACGGAAGTAAGGTTGTTCTGACTATTCAGGTAAATATAGAAAAAGTAAGGGATCCCATATAGAAGAAAGATACAGATGAGGGAACATTATGTTGGCATTGTCAAGGGTTAAGGAAAAACGATGGTTGCAGTCATCATGCTGCTGTGGGGGCGAGGTGGAGGCACATAGGTGAGTGAGTGGGCCTTGGACATTAAGTGTTTTGTGCCATAACATGTGTAGTGCCCTGCACAGGAAGGTGCTAATGTCATTGATGAAGAATGATTAGTTCCTGCCTGAGTAGAGTAATGCTCGCTAGAACAACATTTGTGGTGGCCTCCAGAGCAGTGATTCGAATAGAGATGTATTTGTCCCTGTGCTCCCTACCGTGAATACAAGAGGGTCCTGGCAGTCGAATAGGTAAGATCTCAGATATTGTCCGGATGATGTAACTGGTCAGTTCTCATTGTTTCTATAAAAGAAAAAGGAAGACACTTCAGACCCAGCCTTGCTGGTTCTTGGTCCCCATCAATACCAGGGCACCGCAGCGTGTGCGAGTGGATCTCCACAGAAGGATCAGAGCCCATGGTAAGTCAGTAGGTGGGCGTTATAAGGATTGATGAACAGCAGGGGGCACGGTCATCCTGACATGGCAGGGAGGGAGGCGAAAGCTACCTGTGAGAGCGCAGGGTGTGCGGGCAGGGCCTCTGCCTTGGGTCAGGCTGGGGCCAGTGTCCCGCCCAGAGCGCAGCCAGACCAGAGCCTGCGTGTTGCGGGTGCCTCTCCCGCGAACGCGCTGCTCTCCAAGAACATCGGGGTGGCCTCTGGCGCTGCGGCGGGCCCTGGGCCGCCGCCCTCCCCGGAGGAGCGCTCGCCCGGGCCACCCCCTGGATCTGGGATCCCCAAGGGGACTTGAGTGTTCCGTCTCCGGTACAGACGAGGATTCTTCCCCGGAGAAGAGGCCCCGAGAGAGAACCGGGTGGCGCCCGTCAGTCCTGCCATCCTTGCAGGGAGACGGGAGCGGCGAGGCGCGCGCGGCGAGGGGCGCGCGGCGAGAGCAAGGTGCTCCTTGGGAGGACCGGCGTGCAGCAGGTGGCAGGAGTGTGGGAGCTCTAGTGACCCTGCTCCTGCGGTTGGGGGCGGGAGAAGAAGAAGAAGGGCCTTTCTGAGCTCACGGGGCCTGGCAAGCTCCTCTCCCCGGGGCCGTGCTGCATTGGGGGCCCTACGCAGACAGGTGCCAAGGAAGCAGAGTGCACACTCTTAGCACCTGCTGGGTAGGCTCCCGGGCAGTAAAAGCCTGCTCACGGTGGTGGTGACGTCAGTGGCGAGGGAGGAGGATGCTGCCGTCTTCGAGGCTCTGGGCCCGAAGCCAGGCGAGTCCGGGCAGCCCCCTGGGCCCTATCCCCGTCGACACTGGGACGGCGTTTTCTGCATATAACTGGCACACAGAGTCCCCTCAGGCTTAGGTATGGGAGTCCGTTATCGGACGCGCTTCTCATTCCGGGATGCCGAGCACAAGTGTGGCTGCCGTGCCGCGGCCCCGTACGTGCTCTTCCGTGTCGTTCAGGTGACTTCCGTGTCGTGGTGTTAGCGGTGAAGACCCAGAAGTTGGGCAAAGAGTAAGGAAAGGGGAAGAAGGTGGTTCTGTGGGTCCTTGTAGTCCTCGAGCCAAGCAGAGGCGAGCGCATGAGGGCCTCCCCTCCGAGGGAGAGCTGCCGGCGGGCCTTGTAGGTGTTGGAACCCTGTAGAGCAGGGGGACAGTCTGGGCTACCGCTCTGGTGATTTCGTGGGGGAGAGACCAGGGAGCTCCGGATCTTGGGGACGGTTCCGTTCGCGGACCGAGGCCGTGTGCCGTGCCTTGCCTGGACAGGGAGTCATCGCTTGGACTCGCTTGCAGTGACTGCCAGCCTAGGTAGGGCAAGGCTCACCAGGACCAACGTGCGGTGTCCTGCGTCCCGGGAGGGGGCGGGAGAGCCAGCTGCGCACCGGGAAGACGGGCTTCTCTGACCGCCATCTCACTCCTGGTGTCCCGGAACCCGCAGACGATTTCTGTGTCCCGTTGCCGACACGGTGACTCTGTTTCTGTTGCAGAGGCGGACGGCGGCGACCTGGTGTTGGAAGACGGGGTACAGGACCCAGCCCGTCGTCGGTGGATCGTCCTCGTCGTCGTCCGGGTCGTTGGGAGCAAATGAGGGGATCCCCAGGGCCAGGGGCACGGCGGCGGGAGTGAGGGGGCCCAGACCTGGTGACGACGATCTGGGGAGTCCTTGCCGACGGCGAGCAGGACGTGGCGCGGAGACCCGAGAGCTCCTGGGGAGTGAGGACGGAGAAGCGTGGGCTGTGGACCTGGAGCGAGCTGTGAGCGGTGCTCTATCCAGGGGGGTGCTGATGACGTCCACTAAGAGTGATTAGTCCCCTCCTGGACAGAGCACTGCCCGCTACGAATGGCGATCGGCTCGGAGGGTCGCTTGCCCCTGGGCGGGCTGCCTTGACGGGAGGCAGCCGTGGCAGACTCCGGGCTGTGTTCTGAGCCATCCTCAAGATGGTCTGCGGTCCTCCTCTTCCCCGTGTGAACACTTAGGAGCGAGGGCAGATGAGGGCTCTCTGTAGAAGAGGGGGCCACCGAAGCCGCCGCCTCCTCTGCGGGTTTACGCGCGTAGCTGGTCGAGGTAGAGATGTGCCGGGATCCCCGCAGAGGGGAGAGTGCGAGCTGGAGGACAGTCGGTCTCCAGCATTTTCGCTGAATGGGAAACACAGGGTACAGGCCTCAGGATGTGCCGGAGGTGGGAGGAACCCACGCTGGAGGCGCGGGGGGACGTGGCAGCTTCTCCGCACGGCTTGGGGTGAGCCGTCCCTCCCTTGATCCACGCTGAGTGCAGTGTTCCCCTCAGTCATGTGCAGATGAGGGGATCTTCATTTAAGGAGAGATGCCAGCGGGAGAGGACAGTGGTTGAGTATCGTGCAGACTTGTTGGAAAATCTTTTGTCAAGTCATCCTGGCAGTGGGGAGACTGTGGGAAGGTGCAGCTGATGGTGTGAGGGGTATCTTGCAATTCTTCCTCATTGCAGTCCTACTGTGTACAGTGCCTGACCAGGGTGGTGATCATGACGTCCAGTAAGTGCCCTCAGTTTCCATTTGGGGACAAGAGTGCTCACCGAGAAAACTGCCGTGACTATCGGGCCAGTGGAGGTAGAAAAGTGGAAAAGTCCTTGATTTGCCTTTCTTGAAACCAGGAGGGTCCTGGCTTCCACCTGAGTGTAATCACAGGCATTCGAACGAAAGTCTCATTGGTTCAGTTGAATGAGGTAAACACCTTCAAATTAGGAAAGACTAAAATACTTATAAAAGATAATAGCAAGACATACTCTTGTCCTCTCTGGGTTCCTGTTGTCAACCAGGTAAATGTTCAGTGGGTTTCGGGATCCCCGGCATAGAGGGATTGGAGTTGGAGGGCAAGGCAGGCGCTGTGTAGGGCTACTGGCAAATGCTGGGTGTAGTCATTGATACCGTGGTTTTGAGAGAGCAACAGGATGCATCTGAGGTTATGAGGCGTGTTGTGCAAGTCTATGCTGTTGCAAAGCCATGTGCAGCATCCTGCCCTCTAAGACACATATCACACAGCCTGTGTGTAATCGGTGTCTCTGTGATTGTAGCACTGCTCCAAAAATTCACTCGTTTCTTATTCCACTGATGCACGTGGAGATGCACATGAATCTGTCTGCCAGTCTTGAACACCTGGGTGCCTAGACAGCCAGCTGTGTCACATTCATTCTCACCATGGCTTCAGCAGTCAGTCTGTCCTTCCAGTGTGAATGATGGCATATTCAAGAAGATAAGGATGCTTGTAATAGAAGAAGACAACACGGAAACGAGCTTGATCTCTGGGTCTTCATAATTATCCGGAGAAAAGATTGTGGATTCCAAACTAAACAAATACTGCAAGAGCCGGAGGATAGTGGATTGGCATCCTCTTAGGGTCAGTGAAAATCCTGAGAGGTGCGGGTGAGTGAGAGCTACATAGAAGAGTGCTTGGGCATTGGGCAGCATTTGTGATGAGGAAGGATGTGTGTAGTGCCCTGCCCAGGAGGGTGCTCACTTCATGGACTGAGAGTGAGTACTTCCTGCCTGGGCAGAGTCCTGCTCACTGGAACAAACATTTATGGGATCCCCAGAGTGATGTCGGTGGTGGAGGTACATTTGTTTCTGTGCTCCTTACGGTGAACCAGGAGGCCCCTGGTAGTCATCTGGTTGTGATTTCAGGAATCTTCAAGTTGGTTTTAATGGTCTATTGGTAATCTGAAGAAAACCTGCAGATCTCAGAAATGACAATGCCTTCTACTCGTGGAGACTAACACATGAAATGGTTTTCCTTTCTGGGTTCCGACCATCACAGCGCAAGTAGAGGGAGACAGTGGATCACCTGGGAGAGGTAAGAATGTTGGTGGGTCGTGGCTGTGCATTGCTGAGGGTTATGGGTAAATCTTCGAGACAAGCAATATGACAGGGTGAAGAGAGAGATGAAAACTTGTCTTGAGAGCCCATGGATTGGGCAGTTCCTTAAAATGGAGCCTACCTGGCCAGCCAGTCCATGGCCCACCTACCGAGAAATGTGCTCATACCTTGGACTACGTTGTACTAGCACCTGTCCCCAAGGAGTCGCACTCAACACGGACATTGTGTTGGTGACTTTCAGACTGGTAATGCGCGTACAGCCCTTTGTGTCCCTGTGCTGTGTGCCTGGAACTCAGGAGGATTCCTGGCTACCACCTGCATCTCCGGCATCCTCGTGTTCATTTCAGGGGTGGATTCCTGTCGACGTGAGTGTGTAGATGATCGTGAAGATGATGATTCCTCCTAAGAGAAGAAGGAACGTAGGAGCTCACTGTTCCCTGCCTCCACAGAGTCCCAAGAGTCACCGTAAAGCCGGCCAGGTAACGCACTCCCAGGGAGGTTTGTGTGTTGGAGGGAAGCGAGTCGGCACTGTTGAACTGTCACGTGAAACTGGGGAAGAACGTCACATGGCAGTGGTGGTGAGACAGGAGAGCTGCAGTTGACAGGTGAGTGGCGACGTGGTTGGCGACCTCCCTTGAGTTGCCCGGTGTGCGTCCCCCTGCCTAGAAAGGTGCCGATGCCACAGTCTGGGTGTAGTCAACGCCTTCCTGGGCAGAGTGACGCTCTACCAGCACAGCGTTCCGGGTGGCCTTGGGACCAGTAGGATGGCGGACATGCTGTTTGCCGGTGCCTTCTGCTTGGAAGTGAGGAGCGAGTGCCCTGGGAGGCACGTGGATCTCCGCCTTCCTGAAGCGGATTTCCATGTTTCCTTCCTTTTTGTTTTTTTAAAGATTGATTACTTGGAAGAGAGTCAGAGCACATGCACGCAGAGCGGGAAGGAGAGGAAAGCGTAGGGACTGTGGTCCGCGCAGGGCCAGACACGGGTCCCCGTGTCCACCGTGAGCTCACGACCGAGCCAAAGGCCGGAGACCGATGCTTCACCGACTGAGCCACCCAGGGGCTCCTCAGCGTTTCGTTTCCCATGGTGGGAACACCTGAGGGACTAGAAGGAGTGCTCCCTGTTGGAAGAGGAAGCCTCGGCCCCGAGGTTTCGGCTCCGTTGCTTCTGTTGGTTGCGGGGCACACAGGGAGGTGGCGGGCTCCCGCACGCTGGAGGGCATGAAGTCGGAGGGCAGTGGCCGGGCGTGTCGTGGGGTTAGGGAAGATGTGGGGACTTCTGCTGTGAAGGGGACAGCTCCTGTCCTCCCTGTGAGCCCCGCCCACCGTTGTTCCCGCTCGAGAGGGCTGAGTGCACTGCAGCTCTTGAGAGCCTGTCGGGCCAGACAGGCGATCGCAGGTCTATTAGGGGAAAGCACAGTGACGGTGGCCTTCAGGTCGGGGTTGGGGAGAAGATGCTGTCCCCTGTCGGCATCCCGGTTCCCATCCGAGGTATCCTTCCGATGGTTTCCGTGTTCCCATTTGGAAGCACGAGAACACCTGTGGGGTAGAGATGATGAAGAAACTTCACGAAGAATGAGAAAAAGGGAGAACAGGCTTCTTGTCTCTGGCCCTCCCCTCCTCCCGGCAGAGGTAGAGAAGGGGAGGGCTTCCCCCGAGGGAGGGATACAGCTTGGAGACCGCGTGCCGGAATGGGGTACGCTGGTGCGGGAATCTCGGGTGTAGCCCTCCCGATGTGGCGGAGGGTGAGCAGACCGCTCCCGTTGAGCCCGTAGGGTGGCCTTGGCTGGTTCCTCCTCGATCTGTACTGTGTGCGCTGCCCTGCTCGGACTGGCAGGCATTGTAGAGAGCGCCTCGTAATGTTTGCCTTTCCGAGTAGAGTAACGCTCAGCTCTGCCGTCGTGCGCCAGCGAGCCTCGAAGACCGCGGTAGGGCCGCAGCTGTCCGGGATCCCGAGCGGTCTGCCTGGGACCCAGGTGGCCTTGGTGTGCTGCCTGGTTCTGACCTTCGGTCACCTCACGATGGTCGCCCTTGTCCATTGGAACCTTGTGATCTCCAGCTTGGAGGAGATGCAGGTCCTTCCTTTGACAGGAGAGGAAACCGGGGAGGAAGCTTTTCTCTCACTGGTTCTTCTCCACACCAGGGTCACTGGAGAGCAAAGGAGGTGATCCTTGCCGAGGGAAGTCGGATGCTGGAGGTCCTTGGATCAGGCTTGTGTAGGTTCTGGGAAAACCTTTGGTACAGTCCTTGGCATATGTAGTGGGTAGAACCAGGACAGCTCCTTGTGAGAAGAGGCGGTTTTCTGGGATGGTCTTTCACCATGAAGTCATGCTGGCTGCGCTGCTCTCCCCTACAGGTGCCGGTCACTTTCACCGTAGGGATGGTAGTGCCTGTGTGGGTGGAATAACGATCATGAGTAAAAGTTTCTGTGATGACCTTTGGCCCCACACTGGGGATGGAGCAGCATGGGTGCTCGATCTCCCTGCCGTGAACTCAGGAGGGCGCAGGCAGTGACCTGGAGTACAGGCCTTCTCGTGTCGATTTCAGGGGCCCAGTGTTGACCGTGTGAATACCTAAAGCTCAGAGAGAAGGTGATTTTGCTTCCTTCTGTAAGAGAATACGGTAACAGTCTTACTCTGTTTCCATCACCATCCTGGTATGCATCGAGCCCATGAGAAGTTCACCACAGTTATTTGGCTGGAGGTTTGTGTCCTTGAGATTCGTGTTTGAACCCAGAAGAACTCTAGTACCTTCTTGCATGTGATAGGAGACATCCAGAAGAATACTTGTGTAGTTTTGTCCTCAGCTTATGAACACCTAAGATTTTAGTGAAGATGAGGCTACTTCTAGAAGTAGAGGAACAGCAACCGTTTCATTCTGTGAGTCCTCATAGAGATGCTGGATAATGTAAAGCACCTGATAGTCGTTTCACAGAGGGAAGGTTTACGTTGGAAGATGGTATGTCTGTGCTGTCTAGTGGCCTGGAAAAATTGGGAGGACACCCATCGCGATATGGTGGAGAGAGAGATGAGAGGAACAGTGGACATTTTAAGTGGGACTGGACATTTACATTAACGTGACCCATGCTGTCTTGTCCCCTACTCTGAAAAGTACCCAAGGTAGAGACTACATGTCATCTGTGCCTTTCTGTGTAATGGTCAACAAGAGCCATGGATGTGGTGGCTTTCAGAACAGTGATGCAAGTTGCGTGTGGTACCGAGCTGCCTGCCTTGAAGTTAAGAGAGCCTTGGCATTCACCTGGGCCTGGTCTTGGCATGTTCACCATTTTTTCAGTCATTTTTCCTAATAATGTGAAGAGTTACAGAGAGATAAAATGAAGATACTTCTTAAAGAAACTAGTTTATTCCCTTTGAGTCCTCAGAAATGTCTGCATGACGCTAGATCTGAGGCGGTCAGCACTCCGGAAGGTGCGGGCTGTAGGGGAGTAGAGTCAAACCGAAGCGGTAGGTTTTTTCGCTCGAACCATGGTGTGTGCAGTGCATGATGTAGAAAGGTCATATTTACACATAGTATGTGTTGTTCAGTTTCCCTTTTTTTAAAGAATTTTTTAATTTATTTGTCAGAGTGAGATTTTTTTGGAGTAATTTATTAATTTGATAGAGCAGAAGTACGGGGAAGCCGCAGGCCCTGTTGTGGGGCTCTGTCTCAAGACTCTGAAATCATGACGTGAGACAGAATCAGGAGTCAGTCACTTATTTGTCTGAGCCTCCTAGGCACTCCTGAAGACAAGTGTTGATAGAAGTGTACAGGGGAACATGCATGTTCTCCCTTAGTCTTCACAATTGTTCTGGCAAACATGGTGTTCTTGGTGGTGTCCTCACTAATAAAAACATGCCTGTTGGCTGGCAGTAGGTCATCATCATCAGCGATGATGGAGTGTTCGTGGGTACAGTCATTGTGATGCTGTGGCGGTGAGGTAAGCCATCTTAGAGCATGAGAGGGACACTGGACAGCATCTGAGCCGTGGTGTGTACAGTGCCTTGCCCAGAAAGGTACTGAATACGTTTATTAAATGTGATCAGTGCCTTTCTGGGTAGAGTAATGTTCACTATAAGCAACATTTGTGGCATTTTTCAAATCCACGATTGGGGGTGCGTCTGTCCTTAGGCTGACTGCCTTCAACACAGGGGGACCCTGGCAGACATCTGGGCCTGTTCTCAGGTATTTTCAAGCTGATTTCAGTGTTCTGTTGCTAATAATCTGAACACCTATAGATAAGAGAAAATAAAGACACTTGCTAAATATACAAGATAACACAGATGAAGGTTGTTTTTTTTTGAGTCCTAAGATGATTCAAGTCAATGTAGAGAAAGAGGGTGTGTATGCCCAGTGACCGAGGTATGAAGCTAGTGGGGAGTGGGCCTCCATTTTCTGAGGTTATAGAAAGATCTTGGCCAGTCTTGGCCAGGCAATATGAGAAGGGGAAGGAGAGAAAGTGCACTGAGGAGAGCAAGAGGGACAGAGCCTGCCCTGCCCTGCCTCATTCTCTCTGCAGTGCTGCCCACAGAAAGGGGCTCATCACTGAGGTTTCGTGTCCCTAGCGCTTGTCTAGGGTAATGCTTAACAAGAACAAGGTTTTTGAGATGGTCTGTATAAGTGCTGAGATGAAATCCGTCTCTGTGGTTGAAGACTTAAAACTAGACGGTACTGTTACCACCTGCGTCTGATTATAAACATCATGAAGAAGTTTTTAGTGTTCTGTTTTTAACAAGGTGAATATAGTTTAGAGAAGATGGCGATACTTTTTATAGATGAAGACCACACAGAAAGATGCTCGTTCTCTGGGCCCCAGAATTGTTTTCAGGCAAACATTGAGACCCGAGAGAATCATCACTAAGGGAAAAGCGCCAGTTGAGGTGTAGTGTGTCAGCATTATTGACATGTATGGGGAACTCTTTAGGGCACTCCATGATATGAATGGAGAGATGGAAAGCTACCTTGGACCGGGAAAGAGGAACTGGGCATGTCCTTCACTTTGAAGCCTTGCTTGTACAATGCCCTTCCCAGAAAGATACTAGTCATTGAGACTGGCGCCTGTTTGGGTACAGTAATACTCAACAAGAAAGACGTTGTACTCACTTCGGAACAGTGATGGGGTTGGAGAGAGAAGTGTCCTTGAGCTCTCCCTTGAACTCAGGAAAGTACTTGGAGCCACATGTGTCTTTGGCATCCTCAAAATAGTTGCAGTGGTCCATGCCTTATAATGTTGTGAACACCTCCAGATCAGGAAAGAAATAGGAATATAGCACAGATGCAAGCTCATTCCATAAAGGTAGGCCAGGTGAGCACACCCCAAGGGAGGTTTGCAAGTTGGGGGACGAGTGCATTGGCATTTTCTTGAGTTACGCGGTAATATCTGCACAATCCTCATGCTCCGATGGGACGAGAGAGGAAAGAAAGTACATTTCTGAGGCCGTGTTCGACTTGGTGGGACCTCTTGCTTGAGCCACGGTCTGCAAAGTCCCCTGTCCACGCAGAAAGGTGCTGATCACTTAGCCTGCATGGTGCTCGCACCTGTCTTGGCCAAGTCACTACTGAACAAGAGCAGCATTTCGGTGGCTTCATCCGCAGCCGGGCATGGAAATGCACACGTCTTGAACCCAGGAGGGGCCTAGAAGCTCTCTGGGTATGTCGGCAGGCGTTTGCAAGATGCTTTCATCGGGATATTTCTAACAGTGGACACAGATAAAGGCTGGAGAAGACGAAGACAGGTTTTTTTTTTTTTAATGAGTTTTAATGAGTATATATAGTTTGTTCATTTTGTATCATCCTAATTATCCAGGTAAATGTATCAAAAGTGAGGGCAACTCCACCAAGTGCAGGTTTGAAAGTTGGAGGGCAACACGTTGGCATCATCTCGGGTTATGAATAGGCGAAATCCTAACGGGAACGGCATTTGTGGTGGTCTTCAGACCAGTGATGGGGCTGTCCTTGTGTCGGTTTTCTAGCTGCCCTTTGTGACTCAGGAGGGCTCTCGCACCTGTATCTTCTGCACCTTCAGGGTGACTTGACGGTTTTGTTCTGGTGAAAACCTGGGAGAGAAGATGAGGACGTTTCCTATCAGAAGAAGAGAGCGCAGGAACAGTGTGGTCTCTGTGTCTTCAGAATCATCCAGGTAAACAGGAGAACATGGGAATCCTGTGTGAGGGAAGGATGCACGTGGAGGCACAGTGTATGTCTTCGTCTGGGTTTATGGGATGGTCCTGGGTGCAGTCCTCATGACCTGTGGTGGGCAGAGCAACGAGGCCTGCATTGAGAATGGAAGAGGGACTTGGTATGCTCAGTGCTGTGTCCGGCCCAGGAAGGTACCTTTTTGGGTAGAGTAATGCTCCACAAGAGTATTTCCAGTGGCCTATGGAACACTGATGGGGTGGGCTTGGCAGGTATCATTTGAGGTCTCTTTCCAGAGCACAGCTGGGTATCCATCATTACCAAGATCTTTTCACTTTACGTGTGGCCATCGGGCCAGTGAGGTTTCTCCGAACTGATAGGGTGGGTTCTTCTAGTAGATCTCGGCCATCCACTAATACAGAGTAAAGCAGCGAACAATGGTGGCTTTAACTCATGTTAGGAACAAATGTTTTTAAAGATTATTTGTTTGTTTATTTTGAAAGAGACCGAGAGAGCAAGCATGAATGGGGGAGGGGCAGAGGTAGAGGGAGAAGCAGACTTCCTGCTGAGCAGGGACTCCCATGCCTCCCCTCCTTGTGGGGCTTGATCCCAGGATCCTGGGATCATGGTCCAAGCCAAAGGCAGGTGCATAACCAGGTAAGCCACCCAGGTGTCCTATGATTAGAGAAGTTTTTTGTTTTTTTTAAGATTTTATTTATTTATTTGACCGAGAGAAATTACAAGTACGCTGAGAGGCAGGCAGAGAGAGAGAGAAGGAAGCAGGCTTCCTGCTGAGCAGAGAGCCCGATGCCGAACTCGATCCCAGGACCCTGAGATCATGACCTGAGCCTAAGGCAGACGCTTAACGACTGATCCATCCAGGTCCCCCACCCCCAAATACATAACCGTCTTGCTAGACACATCAGTCCCCTTGATTGTAGTGATGGTTTTAGTCCTGTTTTTACATGTTTTCACTCATCCAGTTGTACACATTAAATATGTTCAGTCCTTTTTATAGCAATTATATCTCAGTAAATGCATTGAAAGGAAATAAAAGCATGTTACCTCCCAGTTAAGCAGTCCTTCAGTAAGTGATTCATGCTGACTACTGCCACTACCTCTGCTTTGTTTATTAGCCAGGTAGAGAACTCATGATGTCACCGCCTTTGAACAGGATGGTATCCGTGGAGATGGTAATGACCACCGTGCTTGGGTATACCATGTAGGACATATTTTTGTTAAGAATTACACTGTTCTTTGGATATTTATAGATATTTTAAAATTCTCAGAAAATTGATTCAAATGAGGAAATAATTTTGATAATTTATTAACGTCACACAAGAAACATGCTTTTTTTTAAAAAAATATTTTATTGATTTATCAGAGAGAGAGAAGGGGAGAGAGCGAGCACAGGCAGACAGAATGGCAGGCAGAGGCTGAGGGAGAAAGCAGGCTCCCTGCTGAGCAAGGAGCCCAATGTGGGACTCGATCCCAGGACACTGGGATCATGAGTGACCTGAGCCGAAGGCAGCTGCTTAACCAACTGAGCCACCCAGGCGTCCCAAGAAACATGCTTCGTTAAAGCACATTTGAAATCAATTCCCTATGCCTGGTACTTAACACAAAGCTGCATTTTTCATGCGGCAGGAAATCTGTAGACACCCAAGATAAACCAGAATTTCAAGGAGTTTCCTGGTGGCTCTGTCGGTCATGCATCTGACTCTTGATTTCCACTCGGGTCATGATTCCGGTTATGAGATCAAGCCCCACATCAGGCTCTGCACTAGACAGGGACGTGCTTCAGATTCTCCAGCACCCCCCCCCCACACAATATTCACACACTCTCTCCTTCTCCCTCTCAAAAAACCCCCCACAAATTTCAAAGGCATATGGTTCTTTACTGTTTCATATACTTTTTTCAGTATGCTTATTTTTTTAAGGTTTTTTTTTTTAAATTTATTCGACAGAGAGAGAGCACAAGCAGGCAGAGAGACAGGCAGAAGGGGACAGGGAAGCAGGTCCCCTGCTGAGCAGAGAGCCCAATTCAGGACTCGATACCAGAACCCTGGGATCATGACTTGAGCCAAAGGCAGAGGCTTAACCCACTGAGCCACCCAAGCGCCCCAGTGTGCTTATTTTTTAAAAACGTATATACATGCCAAGAAGCATACATAATCATTTTCACTCAACTCAAGCTATGAAGATTAAGCAAACGTATTAGAGAGGGCATGATTGTATGACTTACTGCTAAAAATGAAAAAAACTGATTTTTATCAAGTCACAATTTTGAATTTCACCTTCGGGTCCTATCAGTGCATCTGTCGCTTTGAACTCCGCTTCTCTTCTTGATTCCCGATGACCCCCGCCTTTGAGTTAGTGCACTTTATGTTGATGATATTATTTGGTTGTTGCTATTTTCAAATCTTTTTATGTCCTTTGTTTGGGTCACTTCTGACTTTCAGCAGGCCTGGCCTGCTTGTGCTGCTGACTTCAGGGTGGTAAAGGAAGCCGCATTCCGCGTGCGCTGCCTGCAGGGGTGCTTCCGGCCTTCCTTGCTGCCCAGCGCTGGGGCCCCTGGACAGCTAGCTCGCAGGGTGGGCGGGGAGGGCTTTGAGGAAAGTCGTTTTCTCATAAATATAGCTGCTTTGTGAGAAATTTGCATTTTCTTGGCAACAAATGGTGTAAAATAAGTCATTGTTGTGTCTGTCACTAGGTTAGAAAAACAATTAGGAAATATTTCCGTACCCATTTTAACACCAGTTTTATAATTAATAATAGTGAAGATGAATTTAATTTGTGATTGGCATGTTAGTATTAACCCAGTGTTTAAATGATCATTGTTAATGTTAAATCAGTATGGCTTTATTAACATTAAAGTTTATATTTCTTTTCATACAGGTAGGAAGCATTGAGGAGTATATAGGTAGGGGGCTTGGTTATTTGATTTCTAAGGAAGTGAGGGTTAGATACTCAGCTCAAGTTATTTGTACTAATTTTTTTTTAAGATTCTTATCTATTTATTTGATCGACAGAGATCACAAGTAGGCAGAGAGGCAGGCAGAGAGAGAGGGGGAAGCAGGCTCCCCGCTGAGCAGAGAGCCCGATTCGGGGCTCGATCCCAGGACCCTGAGATCATGACCTGAGCCGAAGGCAGAGGCTTAAACCACTGAGCCACCCAGGCGCCCCTATTTGTACTAATTTTTAATGATGAATGTTGTTTATTCACAGGGACAAGTGAATCTAGGGTATATATACACAGACAGATTTATGTACCCTGTATAGATCTTTAAAAGTTTTCACTCTGGTACCTTAATATTCAAATTCATTTTTTCTTGTTAAACACAGACTGCGATGTTTAGTTTTAAATGTCATCCTAGGGGCACCTTGGGTGGATCGGTCAGGGAGGCATCTGATTTCAACTTAGGTCCCGGGATCAAGCCCAGCATGGGACCCCGCACTTAGCGGGGAGTCAGCTTGACATTCTCCCTCTCCCTCTGCTCCCCATACTCACACTCACTCTCAATTACCAAAAAATGTCACCCTAGTTAGGCAGTAGTACCCACTTTTTGATCAAACACCAATATAGATGTTGCCATGAGGCTATATTTTCAGATGAGATTAACATTTAAATCCATGGGCTTTAAAGACGGCTGATTACATTCTAGAATGTTGGTGAGCCTCATCCAGTCAGCTGAAGGCCTGGTCCCTCAAAGATGAGAGAATGTAATTCTGCTTTTAGGCTACCTTTGGAACTCAAGATGGAACATCGCCTCTACCTGGGACCCCACCCTGCCTCTCTGCCCTGCATAGTTCAGATTTGCCAAACACAGTGGTCCTGGGAGCCAGTGTCTTAAAGTAAAAGATCGCATTCTTGCATTCACTCTTGTTCTCTCCCTGGATCTTTCTCTTTCTCTCGTGTGTGTGTGTGTGTGTGTGTGTGTGTGTAAATATGATTGGTTCTGTTTCTCTCGAGAACCCTAACGGGTCTCTTTAAAAAATGCTTATGTGGGGTGCCTGGGTGGCTCAGTGGGTTAAAGCCTCTGCCTTCGGCTTAGGTCATGATCTCAGGGTCCTGGGATTGAGCCCTGCACGGGACTCTCTGCTCAGCAGGCAGCCTGCTTCCTCCTCTCTCCCTGCATGCTTCTCTCCGATCTCCGTCTGTCAAATAAATAAATAAAATCTTTAAAAAAAAAAATGATGCTCACGTGTTACTGTATTTGTGACGTGGTTGCATTTTTAACAAACCGGATCACACAGCATTCTTTGTGTAACATGTCAGACTATGAAAGTGAACAGATTGATCTCCTACATCAAATTTGTTTTCTGGTTTAAGTTTTAAAATGGAATTTACGTATTGAAGATAATGTGAAATGATCCTCCTTTGTTTTCCTGTTTAAGGATTTTACAGAAAATCTGATTCATTTATATATAGGCATTAAAAAGCATCACTTCAACAAATTTCTGAGTATAAGTTTTAGCCTTCTTCCTTTGCTTTTGCGATGATGGGAGTTAAACAAAATGAAAAGGTTTATATAATAGAACTTACATGCCATACAGATTTTGTTTCCTTCAGGAAAGTTATGTGTGTGTGGGTTTTGTAGGTATGTAGAATGGATGTTTCAAGTTTATCCCTAGCACTTTTATTCCTTTTTCTTTTTAGGTTGAATAAATTCTCATCCCCATCATGTTTGCTGCCTGATAATTGGTGGTAGACCGGTGACATGCCCAGTTTTACCAGCTTAAGTAACCTTTCTATCAGTTCTTAGGTTTTAGCCCACTTTAGGTAGATAATTTCATTTAAAGGTTTTAGGAAGTGTAATTAAATAAACTTTCCAAACACACTGACCTGTTTGGACCTGCTTGACGGTGGAGTAGCAAGAGATGGATGGCACCTTCACTGTTAACTTTGTAAATTCTGTCTTTCTCTGGTCTTGCCAGGCTTTCTTTTGTATGGCTTCCTTGTGCTTCAGAGAAGCTGGTAGTGACATCTGGAGTTTTGAAGGACTGGGTTTCCAGCACATCCTGTTTCACCCACTGTGTTCTGAGTCCCTGCCATCTGGGGACTTTCTGGTATGAATAACAGGGCACTTTATCATATGGGTTACTTTTTAGCTCATCAGAGAAATTGCCGGAAACAAATTCCTGAGTTCCTTCTCGATAGGTAAGTTTGCAAGTAGAAATCCACATGTCCTAATTAAATTGGTTTTTGTACTTATGTATCTAATATTGTGATAAATTTGGTTTTGCTCTCAGTTTCCGACAGGGTTTTCACGTGCTGTCTCATTACAAAACGGGAGTATAAAATAACAAAAAGTTGATTCACTTTTGGTTTGTTGTGAGTGCCTAACCACAGAAATGAATGAGGGACCTTGTCTCCCAAGTAGATAATTATTCACCAAATGATACTTACTACTTTTATAACTATTATACTAATACAGCTATTATGAGTACTAGTATGAGTAATTTTATAAGTAATGCTGAGATGAAGTTCAGTTTAAACAGAAAAACTACATGTTTAAAATACACCTATACCTACATATATTTATATTATTTTTAATTCTGTGTTTATAAAAACGGGATAATGCTATCTACCTTCAATTCAATATAACATGGATATCTTCACTCATAAATATGATTTATTAAAGTTTGTTGTGAATTCCTATACTTTATGCAGAATGTATAATATGAGGGCAATGAAGTGAGGATTTTATTTATTTTCCCTCTCAAGTAGGAATTACCTAAACACTATTTTAAGTTTCCATTTTCTTCCAGTTAACTCTGACTCTTTGAACCTATTCCACATTATTTAGTAATGACAGCTTTAGCCTAGACAATGAATATTATTAGTATCTTGTATATATATTTAATCTCCTTACAGTTTTCTGAATTACTTTTATTGTTTTTCAAAAGTTTTCATTGGATTCTCTGTGTTGATTATAATATTATCTTTGGGTTTTTTAGTATTGATTTTCTGCATTGATTTTTTTTCTTTTTTTTGAGAAACAGTGTTGTCTAGGCTAACTAGAAAAAATCTGAAAAACCAAATATTGAAGAAAAAATAGCATTTTTACACAAACTATCTTTTTAAAGATTCTCTTTAGGCATGTTTTAGAACTTGAGCTTTTCCACATCACTGTCCATGTTAAATGTGTGTGTGTGTGTGTGTGTGTGTGTGTTGGCGGGGGTCACATTAAAAAATCTGAAAGTCACCGCTGAAGTTTAAAACATAGTTTTCTCCTGGTTTTTATATCCCATTCACTGAAGTTTATTGGTAGAAAAGAAAATTTTATCGTTTTTACCTATCTTTAAAAAAAAAGATTTTATTTATTTATTTGAGAGAGAAAGAGTGAGAAGCAGACTCCCTGCTGAGCAGGGATCCTGATAACTCTGCTCGGGGCTCCATCTCAGGACTCAGAAAAGGACTCAGAAATCATAACCTGAGCCAAAGGCAGGCGCTTAACCAACTGAGTCACTCAGTGCCCCTTATGTATCATTTTTAACTAGAGTTTAATGTTTGTTGACTCTCTTATTTTTCTTGAGGTAACATTCATAATTTTTTTTCGAAGAAGCAAGAGCTCTCAGGAGAGGGAGACAGAGAAAGAGAATCTTGAGCAGGTAGAACCTGACAAGGGGCTCAATCCCACGACCCCGAGATCATGACCTGAGACGAAATCAAGAGTCGGACACTGAACCAACTGAGCCTCCCAGGCGCCCCAGCATTCACAATTCTTAAAATTATACTTTGTAGTGTGGCACAACCCCCTGTCAAGTTATGAAATACTACCATCCTGGGGGGCGGTTGAGTGGCTTGGTTGTTAAGCATCTGCTTTTGGCTCAAGTCATGATCCCAGGGTTCTCGGATCAAGCCCCACCTCAAGCTCCCCACTCAGTGGGGAGTCTGCTTCCTCTCCCACTCCCCCTGCTTTTATTCCCTCTCTCTCAAATAAATAAATAAAATCTTAAAAAAAGACTACCATCTTGTCCAAAATTTCCTTATCCTCTTTCCCAATCCAATCCCAGAGGTAATCCATATTTTCATTTTTTCCTACCATGTACTAATTTTACATGTTCTAGAAATTCATGTAAATGGAATAATATAGTGACTACTTTTCTGTGCTTGGCTTTTTTCTTTCATAAATTGCTTTTGAGATTTGTCCATTTGATACATGTATCAATATTTCAGCACTTTTTATTGCAGAGTTCGATTCCAGTTTGTGAGTATATTCTACTTTGTCTACCCACTCTCCTACAGGTGGACAAGTGGATTTGTTTTTTTAACGATTTTTATTTATTTATTTGACAGGCAGAGATCACAAGTAGGCAGAGAGGCAGGCAGAGAGAGAGAGGAGGAAGCAGGCTCCCTGCTGAGCAGAGAGCCCGATGCAGGGCTCGATCCCAGGACCCTGGGATCATGACCTGAGCTGAAGGCAGAGGCTTTACCCACTGAGCCACCCAGGCGCCCCGGACAAGTGGATGATTTCTATTTCAGGACTATTATAAATCATTTATTAACATTTATGTACAAGTCTGTGGAATTCTATTTTCACTTTTCTTGACCAAGTATTTAAGTGTATAAATGCTGATATAAGGGAGAGGAGTATTTTTAGTTTTCTGAAAAATTGACAGGCCTTTGTCAAAAGTGTTAAAATGTTTCCTCTACCGCCAACAATGGATGGCAGTTCTCTGACTGTTCAGCATTTTCACAAACCATGGCAGTTGTCCGTTTTCCTGTACTTTTCAGCCATTGTGGGGGAGGGTATCGTGTTATCTGGAGGTTTGAGTTAGCTGCTATTTATGTATCAACTGTTCCCTCTTTATTTTCTCTTTTCCTTTTTTAAAGATTTTATGTACTTATTTGACAGAGACACAGTGAGAGAGGGAGCACAAGCAGGGGGAGTGAGAGAGGGAGAAACAGCCTTTCTGCCGAGCAGGGAGCCCGATGTGGGGCTCGAACCCAGGACCCTGGGGTCATGACCTGAGCCGAAGGCGGGTGCGTAACCCACTGAGCCACCCAGGCGCCCCTCCACTCACTTCGTTTTTACTCTTCCTTTCAAATGTATTATTGCTTTTGTGCATTTTATATGCCTAAAATAGAATGGATAGTGTTTTTTCAGGTTTTTTGATAATGGACAGGCATTGGTATCTATGTTGTTCCATACAATTCTTTTTAAATCCGAAGGAGTAGATGTGTATTTATTTTTTAAAAGATTTTGTTAATTTATTTGACAGAGATCACAAGTAGGCAGAGGCAGGTGGAGAGAGAGGGGGGAGCAGGCTCCCCGCTGAGCAGAGAGGCTGATGTGGGACTTGATCCCAGGACCCTGAGATCATGATCTAAGCCGAAGGCAGGGGCTTTAACCCACTGAGCCACCAAGGCGCCTGAAGACTTGTATTTATAGTGTCTTTTATAATTAAATAATTTCATCAATTCTTTTTTTTTTTAATGTGGATTTGAATTAGCCTTTCTTTTTTAAGATTTTATTTATTTATTTGACAGATCACAAGTAGGCAGAGAGAGGGGGGAAAGCAGGCTCCCTGCCGAGCAGAGAGCCCTTCTCGGGGCTCGGTCCCAGGACCCTGAGATCATGACCTGAACCAAAGGCAGAGGCTTAACCCACTGAGCCACCCAGGTGCCCCCTGAATTAGCCTTCTGAAACACTTTTTTTATTTCAGGTTGAAAAGCTTCCTTTAGTATTTCTTGTAAGGTGGAATCACTAGCAGCATACTTGGTTTTTGTATATCAGGGAATGACTTTATTTTGCCTTCGTTTTTTCTGCAAGATTGTTTCACTGGATATAAAATGTTCAATAAGCAGTTACTTTTTCTTTCAGTGATTTGAACAGGACATCCAGTGCCTTCTGGTTTCCATTGTTTCTGCTGGTAAGTCAGCCTTTATTCTTAGTGACATTGTTTTACCCTTGATCCATTACTTTCCTCTTGCAGGCTTCATGCTTTTGTCTTAGTAATTGTATTTCAGTATTTTCATAATGATGACTGTATAAGTGTGTCTCTGTACTTTTATTACCTATAGTCCATTTGAGGGATTTTTGATGTTTAAATTTACATTTCTCATGAGATTTGGGGGAAAAAAACCTTTTAGCTGTTACTTCTTTGAATATTTTTTCTGCTCTTTTCCTTCCTTCTCTCCCTTCCCCAGTACACTTACATTGATGGTCTTAATGGTGTCCAACATCGCTCTGAGACTCAGTTTACTTCTTCTGTGGTTGTTTGCTTTGGTTGACATGTTGGATATTCCCTATCCGTTCATCATGTTATTCCTGTCATTCCTGTCATCCCCTATCCCTGTTCATGGTAGCTGGTGGTTTTTTTCTGCCAGTTCAATTCTGTTGTTAATTCCTCATGGTGATATTTTCACTTCAGTTATTACAATTTTCAATTCTTTCTATGTGGCTTTTTTAAAACACAGTGCCTGTCTCTTTGCTTGCTGTGTTCAATGGCACATCACCATTATAGCTTCCTTTACCTCATTAAGTATGATTGTTATTATTGCTTTGGACCTACTTATAACGTCTTCTCTTCCTTAAAGTCTCTGTCTCTTTCTAAACACAGTAGTGGGCTCTCTGACCCATAGTTTGTTGTCTGTCTGCTTCATTCTTGTGTGGCCGTCATGCTTTATCTTTGTATGTTTTGTGATGTTTTTGTGATCAACTGAAATCTGGATTTCTACCCCCATGTCTTGTTTTTATTGTTTTCTTTTTTTAATTATTATTATCTTAGTGACGGGGCTGGCCTGTCTCAGAGAATTACATGTCCCCTTCAATGTAAAGCCTTTGATGTTGCTTCCCAGAGGCTGAAGATTTGGGACTGCCCTGAGTTACCTTGGAATGATAGTGGTTTTAGCGAGGCTCTCATTGTCTTGGTCTTTCTCCGATTTCTCTGTTAAGCTCGCTGCCTCATTTGGTATCACAGCCATTCATTAGGCTTCACTAATTGCCCGCTGATTGCACTATTATTTTTAACAATGCCCCCGGGCATAAAATGCTCTGAAGTCTGACCCAGTTAAAATCAGGCAGGGATAATTTTTGAGGCCTATCTTTGAGGTTTGCTCTGATGCCAAGAGGGCTTTTCTTACCTGTCCCTTTGGCTTCATTCTCTTTCTTAAAGTAGCTGGTTTATGGTTTATTTTGTTGCTCTTAATTAAGAGGAACTTTTTGCCTCTTTTTTTTTCTTATTACCAAAATCTCATTTGTTTTCAATAGCATCTTTAGTCTCTAATTTCCTCACACTCCATTTTTTTTTTTTTAAAGTTCCTTTAGGCAGAGCTTTGGATTTCTCTTTTCTTACACACTGCCTCTCTCCCTCTGCGTGGTGCTTGTGCTACAAATCTGGATACTGGGCACGGTGTTAAACTGTTTTTTCTTTTAGATTACCCCTTCCAGTTGGAATGCACCCCAAGGAACAAACTAGGGAATGGGCAGTTTAGAGCCCCAGAATTCTCATACAAGGGCACCTAGAGTGGAATCTACATCATATGCGCATGGGACGGTTGTAGGAACGGAGCCTCTGATACGCGACTGCACGCATGAAGACTCAGGACCTCTTCAACTTGGAATGGGAATGACAGGTGCAGAAAACCTGCCCTTTTGCTTAAATATCTTGCTAGTTGGCCATCTGAGAGGAGAGTCTGTTGTAGTCACAGTCAGTGAGATCTGAGGCTCCATCAACACAAGATGGGGATGAGTGAGGAAGCGCAATGTGGCACCCGCGTCCTTGACTCTTGCGATCTTCCTACAGTTTAGTACATTTAACTGGAATAAACGTGTCTTAATTTGACGAATGCAGTTAGGACAGTTTCCAGAGACAGTTCTTCAAAATTGTGTTTGCTGGGATACCTGGGTGGCTCAGTTGAATAAGCATCTGTCTTTGGCTTAGGTCATGATCCTGGGGTCCTGGGATCGAGCCCTACATCGGGCCCCCTGCTCTGCAAGGAGTCTGTTTGTCCCTCTGCCTGCCCCTGCTTGTGCTCTCCCTCTCTCTCCCTCTGATAGATAAGTAAAATTTTTAGAAAAAATATTTAAAAAAATAAAATCGTTTATGCCACTGATGCCTCTTTCTCTGGCTAGTAAGCATGCTGCCATCCCGGAATTGAAACTCCTGCATTGCTCTCAGTTTTCCAGGATTATGTTTATTAACTTTACCTGTTATTCCTAGAGTTGAACATTAACCTAACTTTCTCCATTCCTCTAGGTTTATTAATAGACAGTATTAAAATAGCTGTTTGATGCATTGTGATATTTATAAATGTCAAATCCCAATTTATCTTGTAGGTGCTGTGTGTGTGTGTCTGTGTGTGTGTTTGTCATATTGTGGAAGTCAAACAGCAGTGTCTTGTTCAATATTGTGTCTGTGAGGGACGCCTGGGTAGCTCAGTTGGTTGGAGGACTGCCTTTGGCTCAGGTCATAATCCCGGAGTCCCGGGATCACAGTCCTGCCTTGGGCTCCCAGCTCCATGGGGAGTCTGCTTCTCTCTCTGACCTTCTCGCTCATGCTCTCTCTTACTGTCTCTCTCTCAAATAAATAAATAAAATCTTAAAAAATATATATTGTGGGGGCGCCTGGGTGGCTCAGTGGGTTAAAGCCTCTGCCTTCGGCTCAGGTCATGATCTTGGGGTCCTAGGATCAAGCCCCACATCGGGCTCTCTGCTTAGCAGGGAGCCTGATTCCTCCCCTCTCTCTCTGCCTGCCTCTCTGCCTACTTGTGATCTCTGTCAAATAAACAAATAAAATCTTTAAAAAAATATCGTATCTGTGATCTGGCACATAGATGAACATGTTGGTGTATACATCGGGTCAGGTCTTTCAGTCTTGTGCTTGCAGTTGAAAAGTATAGACTTTTTTGAAGGATTATTACTTAGCTCAAAAAATGTACAGTTATATGCAAAGATATTTATTTATTTATTAGGGTGAAACCTAGTGTTCAGTTCTTGCTCAGTGAACATTCGGGTTCCAAGGAGGAGCCAAACATGTTATCCATTAATGCGCATTCTTAGAATTTAAGCCATTATTTTAATGACCTTTTGAATTTGTCTTGTTATTTTTCATTGTAAGTATTTGTTACTTCAGGTTCCTCATCTTCTGTGTGCATGACCTCTCTGACGTGGTAACACCTGTGGTAAATATTCCCTATCACTTTTGTGAATACGAAATTGGAAAACACATGTAAATACACAGAGCAGAGTGTTTGACCTTTCCAGAAGCAATATGTAATTGTGGTCTGCTGCTGTTGCTATTACTACTAATAGGTATTGTTCATTCCTATCTCAGTAAGTGTACTTGAAGCTGGTTTGATTAAATGCCATTTGGTAATGTCACCCAAAAAATGCCCTATCCAAGTATTTTTTCACACTTTTGAATACACTCATTTAAATATTTTTTGATAAAAGGAAAGTATAATTATTGTCAATGAAAACAGATACACGGAAAGTGAGGACGTCAGTCACCATTGTCCTTGGTTCACACACAGCCTCACTCACAAGTGCCCATCCCGAGCCGTGTCCACAGCCCCGCATTTGTTCAAGCTCACCCATACTCTTGATTGACCTTGTGCTTTCGTTACTTTACTCTTGTGTAGACCTACAGTGAAGTTGCTTTTCATTTTTGATCACCTCAGGGAAACAAAATTATAGTATATCTGTTCTTCAGGAAATAGTCTCTCTGTTCAAATACGTTACCCATTTTATTCTTCTAGGACACATGTTGTTCCTATATTGCAACTAATATTTAACTGTGTTAAAGCCTCCTATATAAAATTTTCCCAAAAGAATTCTTCTTAAAAATTTGGTCCTTTGATGCATCTTTTTAAATTATCTTTGCCGTTATGACAAAGTGCCTTACCACTTCGTGATGGTATAGAAATTTTTATAATTTATTTAAGTTTTGAGGTAAGCCTGGTTAATCTCACCAACTTGTATTTGCTCTTAACCTGGAATAACACTTTGCCAAATACCAAGAGAGTTGAACTTTTTTTCCTCCCCCTATATCCTTGACCTAAAATTGTAAACATTTCCAGGAAGATGAAAATTTTTGGCAGCATCATATCTTTCCATACCTGAATATTGCTATGTATATTTGGTATGAAGTTTTAATTGACATAATATGGGCCCTGAGTTATTTTGATATTTTATTGCTTGGTAATTTTACTTTTTTACTTTCTTTGGTCTGTGGGGTGTTTTGTCATTGTATGTGCTAGTTGATTATCTTTGCAGTACCTGGAAGCTATCAAGTTGATGTTTATTGTTCTGAAAATCTTTCATATATATATATATAGTATATATAAACACACCCCAAGATTTTTGATGTCATTCTCCCCTTTTTTTTAAACTAGCAAAGCTTGAGCACAGCATATGTATCATGCAGCAAACTGATTTTGGAACGGCGAGTGTGAACGTGAGGACACAGGCTCTTGCTGTCCAAGCACTTACACGGTGACAGGTGGGCATTTGGCTTTTAATTACAAATGGAACATTGAAAGAATTTTCGTTAAGCATGGAAATAATGTGTAAATATAGTTGCTCATTTCACTGTTGCTCTTGAGTTTCTCAGAGTAGTTGTGTACACTGATTTGTTGAATTCTCATGAGAAATCCGAGGTATGGAATTAAAAGTGTCCACAGCTCAGGATCTTGTTCTGAGTTAATGTGGTGAGCCACAATGCTTGCTACATGCATTCCAGCTGCCACGTAAGTACGCATTAGGTTGTGAATCACGATTGTTAGAGGTCAGAAAAGCAGAAACTGTTCCTCAAGATGGGAAAACTAGGAGCCTCCTTCATCTATTACATCACTCATGTATGCATCCCATAACAAGGGAATACCCTGAGTATGTTTTCATGTTTTAAATGTAATTTGTTTTCGGGGCGCCTGGGTGGCTCAGTGGGTTAAAGCCTCTGCTTTCAGCTCGGGTCATGGTCTCAGGGTCCTGGGATCGAGCCCCACATCGGGCTCTCTGCTCAGCAGGGATCTGATTCTCCCTCTCCCTCTCCCTCTTCCTGCCTCTTTGCCTACTTGTGCTCTCTGCCTGTCAAATGAATAACTAGAAAAATTTTTTTTAAAAAATGTAATTTGTTTTTTATTAATAATTAACATTTTTTCAACCTCGTGCATAACATGGGGGAATGATCCACAGTGAAGCTTGGTGATGGGTATTGAGGACACGTGTTGCATGGAGTACTCGGTGTGGTGCAGAAACAATGAATCTTGGGACACTGAAAATAAAAAATAATTTTTTTTTCATTAAAAAAATCTGAAAAATCAATGTTTTCCTGAAAGTTCTCCAATTCATACCCAGTTTTTAACCCACTAACTGCCTCATTAATAAATTTAACAGTGCATTTATACTTAAATGAACACCTATTTAAACCATAGTGTGGAGTTGTTTTCCACATTACGATAAATTGTTTTGTAGCATCTTCTTTCTTAAAAAATACCGCAATAGCATTGTTGAGGATCTCTCCCTCTTCCCATTTCCCAAAGATCACAAGTCCCCTGTTCTACTGACTGAGCCAGCCAGATGCCACCATTTAACTTTTTTAAACTTTCTAAATTTTTAAATTATTTTTTATAATTTTTAAAAAGTTTTTTATTTACCCATTTGACAGAGACACAGCGAGAGAGGGAACAAAAGCAGGGGAATGGGAGAAGGAAAAGCAGGCTCCCCACCGAGCAGGGATCCCAATGCAGGGCTTAATCCCAGGACCCTCGGATCATGACCTGAGCCGAAGGCAAAGCTTAACAACTGAGCCACTCAGATGCCCCTAAATTTTTATTTTAGAGCGAGCATGTGAGGGCACGGGGAGAGGGAGAGGGATGGAATCTTAAGCAGGCTTCCTGCTGAGTCCAGAGCCTGTCGGGTCTTGATCTCAGGACCCTGAATCATGACTCCAGCCAAAACCAAGAATTGGACACTCAACCAACCTAGCCACCCAGACACCCCAACTTTAAGTAGGCTCCATGCCCAGCCTGGAACTCATCGCTTGGCTTGAATTCAGGATCCTGAGATCAAGACCTGAGCTGAGATCGAGAGTTGGGTGCTTGACTGACTGAGCCACCCAGGCGCCCCAACTTTTGAAAACTTTGTTTTGTGGTTCTTCTTCCATTGTCTCAACAGGCAGCCATAAAACAAAGGCATGTAATGGCCTTGATTGCATTAAGGCTCCTCCCACTCTTCCGGAACTTGGCTGTGGAGTCAGTCCCCTCCTTTGAGCTCTATGTGGAAAGAGTTTGACCAGCTTCTCCAGATTTGCAGGCAGATGTCTGAAACCAAACTCAAGAGAGTCCTTTAGATCTCTAGCTGCTCTGGACTCTCCTCAGATTGTCCCAGCAGAGTCAACCTCAGGCCTTTGCACTTACTGGTCCTTCTCCCTGAATTCTTATTCTCCGCATCCATATTAGTTGGGTTGACTCCTTCAACTCCTGCAAATTTTTGCCCAAGTGTCACCACCTCAGACAGGCCTGTGCTGACCTCTTAATTCAGCATTCTGGTCCCTGTCCTTGGCTCTCCCACGCCCCTTACCCTGGCCCACAGTTTCTGATTTCATGCCACTTGTCACATTTTAGCATGGCTTATCATTTGCTCACTCTGTCTTCTCAAGTGCACAACTGTCTCAGTTCGCCTGGGACTTGGGAAGGTTCCCAGGGTGTGCGACGTTTCAGTTTTAGTACTGAGAAAGTCACAGCAAACGGAGATGAATTGGCCACCTTGCTTCCTTGTCTTTCTCCTGCCATTTCACAACTATGGAGATCTCCGTTTTGTTCAGTGATTTATCCCACACATCAACAACAGTGCCTCACACATAGGCAGTTAATAAATCTTCGCTGAATGAAGGAAGGAATGAAGAATAAGAATTACAGGGCTTCCATCTGGTAGCTAGGCACGTAGCTTCTAAATGGACCTGCTCTATGTTCCTTTTGGAGGGTAGAATCAAAAGTGAATAAGACAATAATTACTAAAAAGTTTCTAAGTCACTTTTTAGTTCACACACGTATTATTTCCTCAGATCTTGCTTCACTTAATCTTAGTGACTGTCCTACAGCATGGAATGAATAATACCATTATGGCTTCCAATGTTTGCAAGTTTAAAAAGAATTTCTTCCCATAAGGGCATTTTCTCCCTCCGACACTGGAGTAATTAAGCATTCCGTGAATGTTCCTAACTTCATAATGATTGCTCCCGATGTTAATTTTTTTATTACTTTGGTAGTCATTGTCCTTTCCTTTGAAATGGGAAATTTGAGTCTTAGCGAAGATTGCTGACTTGCATAAAGTCACGAAACAAGTGAATGGCTGATGCTAATGTTTTTAAAGATATTTGGTCAATTTAAATGCAACGAAGGAAAGATTGCTCTTTTTACTTCTTTTTTCCCATTTTATTGAGGTATACTCATTATACAAAGCAATTGGACATCTTGAATACATTTTGATTGTATACATTTGCATTGTATGTAGTGAAGTTTTCATTCATTTCCCCAGTCTGCTTCACACGGCAGAAATGCCAGATTGGACCAGCACCATTAAATAATCAATTTTGCTGTAGTGTTATCTTTTTACGGTAATGTTCCAGTACTATACTGTTTTAATTAGTGGTCCATTTAATGCTCCTCATTACCCTTTTTTCAGGGTTTCTTTATATAATCTCACCTACTGAAGGCTTAAAGCTAACATTTAACCTCACTTTTAAAATTTCTAATAATATTTGGCTTTTTAATTTATTTGCTATGAGAGTATTTTTGAGAAACCACTTAATAACAACGGTTTTTCTATATTCGTGTCTGTTGGTGGTATGTCCTCCAAAGCTGTCCTTATAAATCCTTTAGAGAAGTTTTGTTACTTTCTTTATATAAGGCCTGAATCACTCTTTCTAAGTGTATTGGTGAGCGATCCCTTGCTGTTGTGAATTAGTTGTGAATGAGGTTATTGTTAGAAAATATTGGTATATCGTGAAAGTGGCAGTTCTGGTTTTTTAGTGGTCAACTTACTAATATGTTCAACACTGTTTAAAGTCTTGGTTCGTTCGATTTTCACATGTTATTTAAAACATAAAAAATACTCAAATGCTTGTAGCAAAATGAAAATTAAGCATCATTTTCCATAGTCTAGATGGACAGATTTTACACATCATGCACAGAGTGTCAGTGGCTGTGCCTTATTAGGCTCATGAACCCTCTAAAAAATAAATTGGTATGTGTGATCATACATACATTTTTGGAATAGACATCATAGATTTCTTCAGATCCCCACGTGTGTCTGTAAATCAAAAAATGGGAGGCGTCTGTGTATATAAAATGTATTAAATGCCTTTAAAATATATACAGGGGTCCCCGCCAGCCTAGTCAGTAGAGCATATGAGTCTGGATCTCAGAGTCATGAGTTCAGGCCCCAAGTTGGGCACACGGCTTACTTAAAAAATTTTGGTGGGGTGCTTGGATGGTTCAGCCAGTTAAGCATTTGCATTCTGCTCAGGTTATAATCTCAGGGTCCTGCTCAGCGGGGAGTCTGCTTCTCCCTGTCAAATAAATAAAATCTTTAAGAAATATATTTGGAAATAAAAATTAAGATATATACATACATCATCTTTTAGAATATATCTCTCTAACCCATTCATCCGTGTATTTTTTCAAATACAGTCAGACTTGACATTTTCCTCCTAAGTAGCTAATATTCAGAGCAAACTTCTAGGAACCAATTTTGTGTTGTTAATTTCATCCTTCTCTTCAAGTTGTTCCTCAGATACCCCATTCTGTTGGGGCCTTTGAAGAGCAGCCCGCCCGCCATCCTCACATCAGTCTTACTCTCTTTATTCTAAATGACTCTTTAGTCTTTTTGGCATATTTAACATGTTCCAACCTAGTTTTATTGTTATATTGTTTTCTTTCCTTATCGTATCCTCCCCATACACAACGTAGAGCCAAAAGTCCAATAGAGAGATATTCATTTCTATTTTGTTTACAGATAATAACTGTGTGCCAGTGTAACTCATGGCACATAGTGAGGTGTTCGTTAAATTGCTGGGTGAAAATAAATGAGGAATGGTTTTTAACAATAGAAGCAAACTTAGCTAGTGAGAAAGATTGCACAGAGTACTCACATACTGATGAGTAGGCATGTAGATACTAAATAAGACAGGAGATAATATTTAGATGCTTTATGTGTCGGATCGTTAGTCAAGATGACATCATTTTTTATGCTTCTGAGTAGCTTTTAAACTTACGGAAGTTTTTCCATACGTTGAATCATGATTAAAATTGAACATTAGGGGGCGCCTGGGTGGCTCAGTCAATTAACCATCTGACTCCTGATTTTGGTTCAGGTCATGGTTTGAGTCAGGAGCTCGAGCCCTGCTTCAAGCTCCATGCTCAGCAGGGAACCTGGAGAGTCTCCCTCTCCCTCTGCCCCTCTCCACACTCGCTCTCTCCCTTCCTCTCTCTCTCTCTCTCTCTCTCTCTCAAATTAATGTTTAAAAAAATTAACATGAATCTTATGACATGGAATTAACTGTGGTATCTGACTCTGACGTCTGTTATAAGATAGTATATAAAAAGACATTTCCACACTTCCTGACCTGGGAGCAGACCTCCAGTGAATATTAATGATTTTTTAAGTCATTCTTAATATTGCAGTTATCATGGTTATTAAAGGCAGTTGTTTCATTCTTCATTCTAGATAGAAGTGTGTGCTCAGGGTAAATGATGTGTTTAAGCATACAAAGCCAAGAGAGTGGCTGTGTTTTCATTCATTTTTAAAAATATGAATGCTCTTTGTCAATATTTTTGATATTAAAAGTCCTTGTTTGTCAGTTTACCTGAGGAAACAGCTTTCGGATATAAATTGGCAAATCCGTAATAGACCAAAACACAAGCCATTCCATACCTTTCTCATTATCTATATTAAACTTGTGCTCCACCTCCCTTTATGCACAAAAATAAACAATAACACACACACTATATATACTTTCTTGTTTCTTATACATCTTACAGGATCAGAATCATTTTATAAAATCTGTGGTAATACTGTACTACACATTTCCCTAAAAATTGGCTTTCTCCTTGGATATATTTTCATACGCATTCCTCTAGGTCATCATATACTTACGGTTTTAGATTTTAAAATTCAAGTCAAACGCAAATGAGACTCATAAAGTGGAAGATTTCCCTAAAAAAAAATTATTTTCCCCAAAAGAGCCAGTATACATAACCATGAAAGAATAACTTTCTGTTGTTTAAAGCCATGCAAGCTTGTGGTACTCTGTTATAATAGCCCTAGAAAAATAATATGGTGGCCTTCAGGATCTTGCTTAAGTTGTGAATGCTCACTAATGTGTGTATATATGTGTGTGTGTGTATTTAAAGATTTTACTTATTTTGGAAAGAGTTCTGCGTGTGTATGAGGTGGGGTGGCAGACTTCATACTGAGTGTGAGCCCAACACGGGGCTCGATCCCACGACCCTGAGATCATGACCTGAGCTGAAATCAAGAGTTGGATGCTTAACCAACTGAGCCACCCTGGCACGCCTTACTAATCGGTTTTTACAGGTAGAGTTTTCACATCTGTTTGTCAAGTTATCAAAAATTTCCTGTGGGAATTTTAATCTGATTACCTCAAAATTGCAAATAAAATTGAGAAAATTTAGTATCTCCAAAATAGCAACTTTGTATTTGAGAGCATACCTATGTGTCTGTAATTTAAACCCTTTATACTATATAATAAAGTTTTGTATTTTAATTGTAGATTCTGAAATTTTCTTAATTCTTAATATGTACTAACCGCATTTTGTGTTTCTGCTGCATTTTTGTTTCTTTTTTTCTGCTTCTACCTCTTTCTGTAATGTAAGGACTACTGATATTTTAAAATTTATACCTTTGGTCCATTTTGTAAAGAATATATTCTGTATTCTCACATTTCTGCATTAGACCATTCTTTCTTCCTTTCTTGCAGCTTTACTGAGATATGTTTGGCAAATAAAATTCTATTTAAGGAGTCCATGGTGGCGTACATATTGTGGGGGTGAATATCACTGTCGAGAAAATTGACATGTCCATTCTCTCACATAGTTACCATTTTGTTTGTGTGTGTGAGAGAACACTTAAGAATTAATGTTGTGCATGGGAGACATTTATTGTAAGGATTAAATGAGCTAACCCATTGACCTTTAAATAAGAATTTAAGTGTTACTAATCTTCATTATTTTAAGTAAAGAGTCATAGTGTCAAATGCACCTTGGGTACAAGGAATTAAATTTGTTATAATTCTTCCTCCATGACATGCTGTCCGTATTCATCTACGCCTGCCCTGCTTTAATTTACTTAGTTGTAATAACGTAGAAACACAAGTCTGTCACTGAAAATCAGAGCCACAGCGTTGATAATAACCCGCACTAGCTCCGTGCACATGCTAGGAGCTCCTGCCCTGGCCTCCCTCCAGTGGGGGTTGTCATCACTCTGATTTCTGTTCAGCACTCCCTCTCCTCCTTGTCTCTTGCTGTGTGTAGTCTTATTTGGCTCTTCTTTTTTTCATTTTGTTAGAAGTTTTATCCTCGTTTTTGTGTGCTGGTGTGGTTTATTACAGTTGACAACTATGGAGCATTCTGCTGGGTCTCTTTACCACTAATTTCAGTGAGGCTTTGGGTGATGAACTTGGGTTTTGCTATTGTGAGAAGTGCTGCTGTGAACAGCCTGATGCTGCCTGCTCTAATGAATAAAAGCTTCTCTTGGGCCTTCCCTAGGAGGGAAATAGGTGGGCTCCGGGTTAAGTAAATGTTCAACTTCAGGCCGTAATGCTAAATCGTTTCCCAGATTACCTCCACTAAGTCACACTCCCAGCAGCAGCGAAGGAGATGCTGTGAATTGACTTCAGCCAGCACTAGGTGTCGTCCGTCCTTTAAAATTTTGCTACTGAGATATAGGGAGAAGGTACCCCCTTGGGGTCTTGATTTGCATTTCTCTGATTAATAATGACATGGAACACTCCTTCATAATTTCCTTGTTATTAACACTATGAATGAATATATTACCATCAGAATATCTTTGCTGTAAGGTTTTGGTTTTTTTGCAGTGAGTTGTTATTCAGTGTGAGTTTTCTTCTACTCCCTAGTTTCTAAGAGTGCTATTAGGAATGAATCTTTATGCTCATTAGCTGCTTTTATTATGAGAGTTCCATTCTGATTTCCTACCTTGCCAAGGTTCATAGCCATACCCCTCTCCTACTCCCTGTTGCAAAAACCCAGGGCTTTAAGATCACCCAGCGTGGCGGGGCCTTCCCGCCGTTCGCATCTTCATCGTCATTTACCCTTCCGGTTGTTTTCTCTTCGTGGACTTGGACCCTACTTTATTATGAACTCAGCTCTACATTCCAAAGGAGTTTTGTTGCGGTGCCTGTGTGGCTGAGTGTCCGACTCTTTATTTCGGCCCAGGTTCATGATCTCAGATTCATGAGACTGAGCCCCGTGTTGGGCTCTATGCTCAGTGAGGAGTCTGCTTGAGATTCTCCCTCTCTCTCCCCCTCCACCTCTCCTGTTGTCCCTACCCCCTCTTGTGCTCTCTATTCCTTTCTAAAATAATTAAAATCTTTTCTTTAAATTTTGTAAACATTTTATTTATTTATTTGACACAGAGAGACACAGTAAGAGAGGGAACACAGCAGGGGGAGTCAGAGAGGGAGAAGCAGGCCTCCCACTGAACAGGCAACCCGATGCAGGGCTCAATCCCATGACCCTGGGATCATGACCTGAGCTGCAGGTAGCCACTTAATGGCTGAGCCACCCAGGAACCCCTAAAATAATTAAAATCTTTTTAAAAAGATTTTTGTTATATTTTCTCCGTATTTCTAACTTTGTAAGATCAATGTATCTTCAGATTAAATATCTGCATCAGTGATTCTCAAACTTAAAATGTGACTGAATTGCCTGGGGATTTTGGTAAAAATGTAGATTTTCATTAAGTATCTCTTTTGATGAGCCCAAGACTCAATTTGAACATGTCCTCAGGGATCGCCTGTGATGCTAGTCCTTGAACCACACTTGAAGTAGCAAGCTCCTACCTTGACTGGCATAATGGTGGAAACAGGATTCCAGAATCCATTTTCCCACCTGGTCTCTAAAAAAAAAAACAGGTCTGCAGTGATTTTTGTGATCAGCTCTCCTGCAATTGCCCTAGAAGCAACAGGAGAGTGAAAGTCACAACAAACTGGTGGGGAAGAATGACCGTTTTCAAGCTGGAGCTTAATCTTGGCTAAAAGGAATTTACTTAAAGCTCGTGCATCCTAAAAATGACCCATTAGTTTTCAAATAGGAAGTTAACATGATGAGTAAATATATCCTTTAAGATGAGATTGACTTTTTCCGTATACATGCCTATAGTGCTGTCATACCTTGATTTGCCAAGATAATTGGGATATATAATTGACTCATTCGATCCCCACAACAGATCTGGAGGCAGATGAAATAACATCGTGAAACAGCCAAGGGTTTTCTGGTGGGTTAAATGGGGTGATGCTCGTAAAAGTAGTCGGAGCCTGACCTCTAAGTACTCACCCAGGATAGGTTATTTATGGTTTTAATGTTAAGTCCTTTGGTAACATTTAGAAAAGTTTTGTAGAGGGGCGCCTGGGTGGCTCAGTGGGTTAAGGCCTCTGCCTTCGGCTCAGGTCATGATCCCAGGGTCCTGGGATGGAGCCCCGCATCGGGCTCTCTGCTCAGCGGGGAGCCTGCTTCCCCCTCTCTCTCTGCCTGCCTCTCTGTCTACTTGTGATCTCTGTATGTCAAATACGTAAATAAAATCTTAAAAAAAAAAAGAAAAGTTTTGTAGAGTACTTCATACACCACTAGAATAACTCTATATCATTAGTTTCTAGATATGTTATGCTTATCTTTGCTGTCAGTAGATTGTCTTCAGGTGATAGTTACTGGTACAGCAGGGAAATGACTTGCATACTTTTTCTGACTATCCCTCTTTACATTAATACTTAATACATGTGCTTTTGTGTATATAATCTTAACTGTCATTGATGCACCATTAAAACGGAAGTTAAAAATGCTTCACCGTTCTAATTAGTAGCATGCACTGCCAACTAGAACAAATCAGATGGAACAATTGTCTTTTTTGGTCTCTGTCCCTACCTGGCCTTGCCTGGCCACACCGTGTTTTAGACATAGTACATTTGCCTGAAGAGTGGGACTCGGGCACTCCAGGAGAAAATATAAAAGGATAAACTGCACCAGAAATGCATGAAACTCAAATTCAGTACTGACCTTTGGATAAAAAATAGTGATTTTTTTTTTGATTAGAAGATAAGAAAGGTAAACTTACTGCGCAGAATTACCCAGATTCAAAATTTTGGATGTAGGCTTCTACATTCAAAATAGGATGCTAGTATCTTCTCTATGATCATGATTTCTTAGATATCAATTCCTATTAATATAATGTCTTTTTTGAGCCTTATATTAAACTTTCCAAAAAATTGTTTTATTGCATTGGTTTCCTTGGTCCTCAAGGGAATTCTTTCGAGAGAGAAAGAATAGATATGTTTGGTAGGAATATAGTGAAACTAATGAAATAAATCATAGGAAATTGTTTAGCAAAATGCCTGATAAATAAGTCCGTATATATTTATTATTATATAATGTATTATATATTATCTCATTTTAAGCCTGATCATCTTATGATATGTGTGGGAACTTCAGAGTTGAGAATATTCAGGGATTTCTTCAAGAAAAACACAAAGTAAGCATTTCAAATTATGGTTTTCATTTATATTTTAAAATAACAAAGCAGTATTTTGTCATGCTCAATTGGGAAATTATACAAAGGTGAGTTTTGAAAGTTTATATTTTCCCTTCATTCTTTATTATTTTAATTTTTTTCCTGATGGGAGTGTGTCTTTAATTTTTTTTAATTTAAATTCAATTAATTAAAATACAATGTATTATTGGTTTCAGAGGTACAGGTCTTTAATTCATCAGTGCTCATTACGGCACACACTTTCCCCCGTGTCCGTCACCCAGTCACCGGCCACCCCAGCCATTGCAGCCATACCCACCCCCTTCCCTCCAGCAACCCTCCGTGTGTTTCCTGTGATTAAGATTCTCTTATGGTTTATCTCCCTCTCTGGTTTTCATTTGTTTAAAGATGTAATCATTCTGCTTACATTTCTGCTGTCTTGTGTTTGTCAACACAGAAAGTTATATTTCACCATCCTTTTGCCAGTGCAGATAATAGACTATCAGTATCAAAAACTTGGTTAATGCTTTAATAATTTATCCTTTAGTTAAACATCATAGTAGTACAGGGTGGTATATAACTGAATAACTTGTACATTTAACACAGTATTTTGACAAATTCATGTTGATAATTATGGTTTTTGACTAGTGCCATTTTTGAGGCACATCTGTGGTTTAAATTTTCATAGTTTGATTAAAATAATATTTTGTACCATGACAAACCTCCTCCTCTGCTCTCTTCTCCGAAAGCTTTTCCTGACTTCTGAAATAAAATTGTACATATTTAAGGCATACAACTTGGTGACCTGATAGACGTAGTGAGATAATTACTACATTCAAGATGATAACATAACAGTGACTTCACAGTTACCTTTTTTTTGCTTTGTGTTAAGAGCACCTGAAATCTACTCTTAGCAAATTTCCTGTATCCAGTATAGTACTATTAATTGTAGTCATCGTGTTGTACATAAGATCTGTAGACTTATTCATCCAATAGAAACACCATTTTGTAGTTTTGACCGACATTTCGCCATTTTCTTCACTTCCCCACCCCTGCTAACTACCATTCTACTCTCTGCTTCCATGTATAGGACATTTTTAGATTTCATGTATAAACGAGACTGAAGATTTTTCCTTAACGTGTCTGGCTTATTTCACTTAGCACAGTGTCCTACACGTTCACTCATATTGTTGCAAATAATAGGATCTCCTGATTTCTTTTTCTGATAGATCCTTGTTGATGTAAAGAAATGCAGCTGAGATCTGTATGTTGATTTTGCATTTTGCGACTTTACTGAATTAGTGTTTTCTAACTCTGTGTGTGTGGGTGGGGGGACTTAGGAATTTCTACTTATAGAATCATGTCATCTGCGAACAAATAATTTTACATCTTTCTTCCCAATATGGATAACTTCTGTTCCTTTTTCTTGTCTCATTTCTCTTGCTAGTACCTCCAGGGCTAAGTGACAATAGTGGCCATCTATGTCTCATACTAGATTTTAGAGGGAAACTTTACAAATTTTTTGCCATTGATGTTAGCTGTGGGCTTCATAAATGGCCTTATTCATGCTGAGTAAATTTCCATTTATACTTTGTTTATAATTCTTATTATGAGCAGATGTTGGACTTTGTTGAAGTCTTTTTCTGAATCTTTTCAGATGATCTCGTGATACTTAGCTTTCATTCTGTTGTGTGGTGTATCACATTAGTTGATTTGCATATGTTACAGCAATCTTGCATCCCATGTAAAAATCCTACTTAGCTATGGTGCATAATCTTTTTGATATGCTATTGAATTCAGTTTGCTAATATTCTGAGAATTTTTTGAATCTATGTTCTTCAGAGATACTAGCCTGTAATTTTTTTTCTTGCTTTTTCTGAAACTTAGCTTTTAAAAACTCTTAGCAGTTTCTTCATGTAGAGTTACATCCTTTGAAGAATAATATATGGTTCTTAGTATTAAAATGTAATTATATTTGATGTATTCTCTAAAATACTCTGCATCATACTTTTCTTTGCTCCCAAAACAAAGTATATGTTCTTACAGGTTAAGGTTTTAGATTTTAAAATTCATCAGCTATGTGGGAAGTATTTGCAAGTATACAGTAAATGTGGTTTTAACATTATTCCCTGTGACTATGTTTCCACACAGCATTTGGACTGTCGATTCTGTTAAACTGTTCTGATCAGTTCTTGGTGCCATGATTGTTTTATGTATTAGAGCTTGAGAAGAAAATTTGAAGACAAAATCCTCCAAGTTTTGAAGGACTTCTTTATCGTTTTTCTTGTTACTCAAATGAAATTAATGTCATTTTTTTACTTAAGTAAAATCACCTTGAAACATTTAATATAATTAGCTTTACAGTATTCGATCTTCTGGAATTGTAAGTATATACAGCTGTTTTCTGTGTTTAGAATAGTTTGGAAGTTCTTTTTTTAAGGAATCCTGACCAATCCTTGCTAATTTGTTTCCTAGTTATTTCACTTAAAATTTTTCTTCAGCTGGGAAGACTTTTTCTTTTCTTTTTTTTTTTAAATAAAGATTTATTTCTCAGAGCACAAGCAAGGGGAGCAGCAGTCAAATAGAGAAGCAGACTCCCCACTGAGCAGGGAGCCCTGGGACTCCATCCCAGGACCCTGGGAGCATGATCTTAGCTGAAGGCAGATGTTTAACTGACTGAGCCACCCAGATGTCCCTCCTTTTTTTTTTTTAAACTCAAGATCCTGAGATGAAGACTCCCATGCTTTACTGACTGACTCTATCCCTCATTTGTTTTTAGCTCAAGTATAGTTGAACACACAGTGTTGTGAATGGATTTTTTCCTTCGAGTATGGTTGACATACTAATGTGAGTGGATTTTGTTCCCTTTTTTTGAAATATGAGTATAGTTGACACACAATATCACATTAGTTATTAGTGTATAACAGTGACTCACCAAGTTTGTGTTATGTAAATTATTTTTATCTAGGAAGGCAGATGCTTAACCAGCTGAGCCACCCAGGCGCCCAACCATAATCTTTTCTATAACTTGCACGGCAGTGTTACACCTCACCATGATTGGTAAAGGCTACATGTAACACAGAGCACATCAGACAATAACTTAGCTCCCGCCGCCTTTTCCATCTTTATCTTTTGAAATTGCAGTAGGTCCACACCCTCAGGTAAACTTTTTGGATGGATTTGTTGCCTTTTCATATAAAATAACAATTTGACAGGAGTGCTTTGGGGCAGCTGGATGGCTCAGTTGGTTGAGCGTGGGACTCTTGGTTTTAGCTTAGGTCATGATCACAGGGTCAGGGGATTGAGCTCTAGGCTCTCGGTGGAGTCAGCTTGAGATTGTTTCCCTTTCCTTCTGTCCCTCTCCCTGCTCACTCACTCACTCTGAATAAATAAAAAACTAAAATCTTTGGGGCACTTGGGTGGCTCAGTGGGTTGAGGCCTCTGCCTTCGGCTCAGGTCATGATCTCGGGGTCCTGGGATTGAGCCCCGCGTCAGGCTCTCTGCTCGGCAGGGAGCCTGCTTCCTCCTCTCTCTCTGCCTGCCTCTCTGCCTTCTTGTGATCTCTGTCAAATAAATAAATAAAATCTTTAAAAACTAAAATCTTTAAGAAATAAAGCTTTAATTCAGCGAGAAGGAAAGTGTATTTCAAAGTATTTATATCAGTAGCAGGTAACAGTATAAAGTCTAAGGAGGAAAGCAAATACCTACAAATGTATTTCACTGGGGATGGAATCAAATGTTTGAAAAATGTATTTTGTTATATTTGCATGTTGACTTTCACTTTTAAAAGTGTTTTCCACATGTTGTTTTGTTGAATCCTGAAACCATACGTTAGAAGTGAAGATGAGTTTATGGTATAAATCTTTATAAAGATTGAAACACTCAATGTAAATTCAGTCAACATACTGCCTGAGAAGTAAGTAAATGGTCAGTAAATGTTAATAATTGTTGAAATTATTAGTACCAGTTCTAAGAACTTGTTTTATTTTCTGCTCTGTGCAGAACAGAAAATGAGATTGCAAAGGTTCTTTTTTGTTTTTTTTAAGATTTTATTTGTTTGGCAGAGAGCACAAATGGGAGGAGCAGCAGGCAGAAGGAGAGGAGCAGCAGCCTCCCCGAAGAGCAGGGAGCCTGATGTGGGACTCAATCCCAGGACCCTGGGATCATGACCTGAGCCAGAGGCAGACACTTAACCAGCAGAGCCAGGCGCCCCTGGAAAGGTTCTTGTTTTAATCGCCAAGAGGCCCAAGTTACTTAATAAAGAAAATTGAATTTTTAGTCCAACTTGTGAAAGATTACAAACTGGGGAAGTACGTAATCATCTCCCACCCACCTATGCCACAGCCCTAACATTTAAAAGGTATATACAAGTGATTCTGGATAGCAAAACTCAATGTTAAATTGATGTTACCTTTTCTCAAACACATCTACATTATTACAGCAGTTTCCATTTAACATTCCATTATGTCTCTGGAAATTCGTCAAAGTCATTTTAAAGTTCACTGGTAATACTAAATGACTGAGGATGTTTAAAAATACAAAATATGAGAAGAGAAATGAGAGGAATATTTAAAATATCCTATAATAAACCATTATAAAGCTATGATGAATAAAAAATGCAACCGTGGCATAGAAATTGGCAGATAGCTGAACCAATCTAATTTTTCAGATTTAAGGAAATTCATTAATGTTTTTTACATAACTCCAAAAATATTGTTGATGATTTTGTTTCTAGATATTTTACAACTTTTGTTTCTCTTGCAAATTTACTTATTTTTCCATTGTACTAATTTACTGCTGTTATATAGGAAAGGTACTGATACCAGTGTATTTTATTTCTGCCTAACACCCATCGTCTCACTGGTTCTCATTACTTTTCTGTTGGTTCTAGAATGATAGTCACGTCATCAATGTTGTGGATCCATTGTTCATGTTATAACCAAGTCGTAGGCTCAGTTGTCATTGGTAAGTGGTCATGTGTTGTCCAAGCTTCCTCCTTCCTTACTGCCTGCTCTAGTCATTTCAACATGGTTTCCTAACCCTTGTATTTACCAGCATACCCTAGTAGATGTGCTTTAATCACATGGCTTTAAAGAAAGTAGAATGTCCTCCTTAATGTGTATGCCTCATCTAAGCAGTTGAAGGCTTTAAAAGCAAAAACTGAAGCTTCCTAGGAAAAAAATTCCACCTCAGGAACTGCATCTCCAGTTACCTGAGCCTGGTGACTGGCTTCAGATCTCAGACGTGCCAGCCCCCTACACTAATAAGGCAGTTCCTTGAAATGAATCTCATATACAGTATATATCTTCTCCAGGTCTATACTTACATCATCTATATATCAATCTGTTCTGGTTCTGTTTTTCTGTAGAGCCTTGACTGATAAACATATCTTAAAACTATCTTTGGAGTTGTCTTAGCTAACCTGATAACACAACTTGGAACTTCTGGGAGAGAGCTAAAAATCTAAAATGCAGCCAGAACCTTCTTGGTCTAATGAGAGGTTTGTGAAGTACAGGCTCTGCTGCTATTATCTTTTGAGAGACTGGAACAGTGGTTAGTATTTTGCATGACTTTGTGTTTGAAATTTTAATAGGTATCATCATCATAATTTAGAAGCAAAATGATAATAGGAAAGTAAGAAATGAAGACAGGTAGGGAAAACAGTCACAGACGGGCTTCCTTTTATAGAGAGAAAACTGTTGGGCATTTTAAAGGTGGGGAAATGTTGATTGAACAGCACTGCTGCCCGAGATGGGAAAGCAGTTCTCTGGATGAGAGCAACAGCATCGGGAATGGACTTGGAAACAAGACAACAGCATCTCCACTCAGTTTTCTCTAGCTTTAGAGGATGCAGAAGAGGACCTCAGTGATGTCTGTGAATCCAGGTAGAGGGACAGAGCAGAGGATGGATAGTCATGTGTGAAGTCTAAGCTTACACGCCAATCTTTTTGAACAGAGAGGCAACATAGCCTGATCCCTGGGTCTGACTGCCAGCCCAAAGTTGCCATTCTCTAGCTATGCGTCATCTTGCAATTTGCTTAACTCTCCATGTCTCAGTTTGCTTGTCTGTTAAATGGGGATCATAATCATACTGGGGATTAAGTGAGCTAATACATATAAGCTACTTAGAATGGTGCCTGCCACATAGAATAAATGATACATATGGTAATGGTGACTATTAAGAATGCAGTCTGACAGGGCGCTGGGGTGGCTCAGTGGGTTAAAGCCCTTGCCTTTGGCTCAGGTCATGATCTCAGGGTCCTGGGATCGAGCCCTGCATCAGGCTCTGCTCAGTGGGGAGCCTGCTTTCCCCCCTCTCTCTGCTTGTGATCTCTGTCTGTTAAATAAGTAAATTTTAAAAAAAGAACGCAGTCTAACAGTGAAGATTGAAATTGTCTAGTGTCTAGTTTACACACATTCACATCTTTGGTAGTCAGGTGCATAGATTAAAAACAGGAAGCCATTTCTTTAGTAATAAATACATGTACATAATCTGTTACAGAAATTATATCATTTGCATCTATGTTGGTTTTCACCAGAAGTACTTTGCCAGTTTTTTGTTTTCAATTGAACCTTGTGAGAAACTTGTGAGTCTAATGTAGTAATAGTGTTCTCATGAGGATTAAATGGTATCATTCTTATAAAAGTCTTTTAGCATTTACTTGAGTGATTTTATTATCTGTTTTCATGGATGTAATAATTTGAATCCTTGAAACCTTAAAGTGGTTCCTTTTAGTTGGCATAACACATGGGTGTCCTGGGTTCTTTTTTGCTAAATTACAAAATTACCTTTCTTTCTTAAATTGCCAGTATTCACAACTGTAATACTCTCATTTTGTAACTGGTGGAATAGGCAGATAAATAATAGGAGCTGCTAATTTTTCTTCTTATCCTCTCTGTTTCCACCTTCCTGAGATGGTGGAATGCCTACATCTTGGCCCATATTGTACTAGTTTTTTGTCTTCATTCAAACACAAACCTTACATACATATGTGGGATGTTCATTATTACCATTTGCCTTTACAAACATTTTTAAAAGATGTATGTTTTTAGAAGATTTCATTTATTTATTTGAGAGAGAATGAGCAGGAGCGGTGGGGGGGGGGGGCGGAGGGAGAAAGAACCTCAGGCAGACTCCCTGCTAAGCGCAGAGTCTGATATGGGGCTCGATCCCACAACCCATGAGATCATGACCTGAGCCGAAACCAAGTTGGGCGCTTTACCTACTGAGCCACCCAGGTGTCCCAACTTTTACAAAGCTTCTGACCATAAATACATTACTCTGAAGCTTACTTGTTTCATGCCGCAATATTTAGGACCTCTCTTCTGGTCGGTGGTTCTCAGCAGGGAGAGGGCTTGTTCGCCCCACCCCAACCCCAGAATAGTAGATCAGAATGCATTACTGGAGGCAGCATGCCACCAGCATTCTGTGTGTCGATGTCAGGGATGTGGTTTAACCCAGCACAGGACAGTCTCTCTTTCACACACAGACACAGAAACACCCCCGCCATCTCAACAAAGAATTCTCTCACCCTAATGTCAGTAGTACCAAGGTAGAAAAATCCTTTTGTAGGCCAGTAGAGCTATAGCTAACTATTTAAATGGTTGTAAAATATTATATAATAGTGACAGACTGCAGTGTGTTCAGTTCTGTTCATGATGATTCATTTGAGAAGTTTCCCCAGTTTTTGTCAAAACAGACAATGCTGCAGTAGACATTCTTGTTCATAGACCTTTAGATGCTAAGTTTCTTTCTCTTGGATACATTCCCCACTGTGAGACTGTTGGTTTACTGTTTAAGATTTTAATAGTTCTCTGAATCACTTTTCAAATTATGGGGAATGACTCACACTCCATCATTAATAAGTGAGAGTGTCATTTCCCCAACATTCCGCTAGGAACTGTCTATTATCTATCTTCTATAATTTTAGCTAGCCACTTGTGTTAAAAAAAAATGATGTCTCATTTTAACTTAATTTGTATTTACCTAATTATCATTAAGCTTGAGCAGCATTTCATATATTTATTAGCTATTTGGATATTACCCTAATCCCTACTGATAACTTTCGTTGATTTCTTTTTTCTATTGTCCTTTTATAACAATTTTTGGAAATACATTCTATACTGTGGTTAATGCATTTTATCTATCATGTGCTGCAAATATTTTTCTCATTCTCTCTTTTCTTTTCTCTCTCATTTCTCTCTTCTGTTATAGCTCTTTACATTTAAAAAATTTTGGTTTCTATGTATGTTAAGTTTTTTTAATTTAATTTTTTTTGGTCAGTGTTCCAAGATTCATGATTTATGCACCACACCCAGTGCTCCATGCAATACGTGCCTTCCTTAATACCCACCACCAGGCTCACCCAAACCCCCACCATCCTCCCTTCCAAAACCCTCAGTTTGTTTCTAAGAGTCCATAGTCTCTCGTGGTTCATCTCTTCCTCCGATTTTCCCCCAACTCACTTCTCCACTCCAACTCCCAATGTCCTCCGTGTTCTTCCTTATGCTCCCCAAGTAAGTGAAACCATACGATAATGGACTCTCTCTGCTTGACTTACTTCACTCAGCATAATCTCTTCCAGCCCTGTCCATGTGGCTACAAAAGTTGGGTATTCGTCCTTTCTGATGGAGGCATAATACTCCATAGTGTATATGGACCACATCTTCCTTATCCATTCGTCCGTTGAAGGGCATCTTGGTTGTTTCCACAGTTTGGCAACCGTGGGCATTGCTACTATAAACACTGGGGTACAGATGGCCCTTCTTTTCACTGCATCTGTATCTTTGGGGTAAATACCCAGTAGTGCAATGGCAGGGTCATAGGGAAGCTCTATTTTTAATTTCTTGAGGACTCTCCACACTGTCCTCCAAACTGGCTGCACCAACTTGCATTCCCACCAACAGTGTAAGAGGGTTCCCCTTTCTCCACATCCTCTCCAACACACATTGTTTACAGTCTTGTTAATTTTGGCCATTCTAACTGGTGTAAGGTGGTATCTCACTGTGGTTTTGATTTTAATCTCCCTGATGGCTAATGATGATGAACGTTTTTTTCATGTGTGTGTTAGCCATTTGTATGTCTTCTTTGGAGAAGACTCTGTTCATGTCTTCTGCCTGTTTTTTGACCTGATTATCTGTTTTGTGTGTGTTGGATTTGAGGAGTTCTTTTTTTGTAAGATTTTATTTATTTGAGAGGGAGAGAATGAGAGAGAGTGAGCATGAGAGGAGAGAGGTCAGCGGGAGAAGCGGACTCCCTGCTCAGCAGGGAGCCTGATGTGGGACTTCATTCTGGGACTCCAGAATCATGACCTGAGCCACCCAGGCGCTCTAGTATGAGGAGTTCTTTATAGATCTTAGGTATCAGCCCTTTGTCTGTACTGTCATTTGCGAATATCTTCTCCCATTCTGTGGGTTACCTCTTTGTTTTGTTGACTGTTTCCTTTGCGGTGCAGAAGCTTTTGATCTTGATGAAGTCTCCGAAGTTCATTTTTGCTTTTGTTTCCTTTGCCTTTGGAGACATCTTGAAAGAAGTTGCTGTGGCTGATGTCGAAGAGATTACGGTCTATGTTCTCCTCTATGATTCTGGTAGATTCCTGCTTCACGTTGAGGTCTTTTATCCATTCTGAGTTTATCTTTGTGTACGATGTAAGAGGATGGTTGAGAGTCATTCTTCAATACACAGCTGTCCAGTTTTCCCAGCACCATTTATTGAAGAGACTTTTTTCTACTGTATGTTTTTTCCTACTTCGTCGAAGATTAGTTGACCATAGAGTTGCAGGTCCATAGCTGGGCTCTCTACTCTGTTCCAGTTGTCTAGGTGTCTGTTTTTGTGCCAGTACCATGCTGTCCTGGTGAGTGGTAATCAAGTAAAGCTTAAAATCAGACAACGTGATGGACCCCAGTTTTGTTTTTGTTTTTCAACATTTCCTTAGCGATTCAGGGTCTCTTCCGGTTCCATACAAATTTTAGGATTGTTTGTTCCAGCACTTTGAAAAATGCCGGTGGAATTTTGATCAGGATGGCATTGAAAGTGTAGATTGCTCTGGGCTGTATAGACATTTTGACAATGTTTATTCTTCTGATCCATGAGCATTAAATGCTTTTCCATCTTATTGTGTCTTCAGTTTATTTCATAAGTGTTCTGTAGTTCCTCGAGTACAAATCCTTTACCTCTTTGTTTAGGGTTATTCCAAGGTACCTTATGGTTCTTGGTGCTACAGTAAATGAAATCGATTCTCTAATTTCCCTTTCTATATTTTTGTTGTTAGTGTATAAGTAAGCAACTGATTTCCGTATGTTGATTTTGTATCCTGTTACATTACTAAATTGCTGTATGAGTTCTAGTAATTAAGTTTTTAATGTCTTGGTGAGTTTTTGTTTTGCCTTATGACCGCATACCCCACTCTAGCTTCATACATATATTGTTCCACATTTCCCTAATACTTTTTCTACTTAGATCCTTAATATATATGGAATTTGTGTTTTACTTGGTCAAAAATGAGAGTCCACATTAGTTTTCTACCTCATTACATAATTTCCATACAGTTCATTAACAAATCATCTTTTCCTCATTGATGTAAAAACTTGTTCCTATATATTCCTGAATCTTTTTTTTTTTTAAGATTTTATTTATTTGACAGACAGAGATCGCAAGTAGGCAGAGAGGCAGGCAGAGAGAGAGAGGAGGAAGCAGGCTCCCTGCCGAGCAGAGAGCCCAATGCGGGACTTGATCCCAGGACCCTGAGACCCTGAGCCGAAGGCAGCGGCCTAACCCACTGAGCCACCCAGGCCCCCGCTGAATCTTTTGTTTTATACTTTTAATTTTCTTGTAGTCTTCTATTTTTTATTTCTATGGCATAGTACTTTCGTTTTTTGTTTTGTTCTGTTTTGTTTTTTATTTTTACGGCATAGTACTTTTTTAGTTTTCCATAGTACTTAAGTTTTTTAAAAAAATTCAATTAGCCAATTTATAGCACATCACTAGTTTCAGATGTGTTGAACAGTTTATCAGTCTACTATAACACCCATTGCTCATCACATCACGTGCCTTCCCTATGTTCCCTATGTGTTCTAGTTTTATGATAATTTTCATTATCTGGTTATGCAGATCTCTCTTTGCTATTCTTTTTCACTAAGGCCTTAGTTCTTGGATGATCATTCTTTTCAGTAAACACTAAAATCATGATACCAAGTTTTAAAAATAAAGCTGTATCAACCAGGGCCCTGGCAGAAGACAAAGGACACCTTCACCTCGAGAACTGGAGTTTAGTGAAGGGGCGTGTGTGAGTCACAGGAGGGGACAGCGGTGCAGGTCGGGGCTACCGGGAGCAAGCGGCTGGCGCCACCTCTGTGCCTGAAGGTTGAAGGGAAGATAGAAGTTACCAGAGTCCTGAGACTTGTGTTTTGGATAAGATTAACTCTCCTTTCTATTAACAAACGGTTCTCCAATGATGTGAGGGAGAGTTGTTAACTTACGGGCATTTAATTTGTGTAAAGCAACTATCAAAATCTCATATAAACTCTATTTCAGAACCCTGTCTCCCGCAGCTCACCCTCCCTGGGAATAGGTTGGAGCAGGAAACACAAGAATTGAAGTAAACAAATCAAGACCAATTTGTCTGTCGGTAAACAGTGCGAAGAAGTGAAACTGTAGGCAGGATTGGGGAAGGAAGCAGCACCACCTTACAGACCGGGTGGTCACGACTGGCCTCTTTGAGATGACATTATCCCAATTGAGACCTCAGTGACGACGGCTCTGGAGACAGTGTGTTCGGGGCACAAGGGGACGTCAGGGTCAAGAGGCTGAGGTGGGCTGGAACTTGGAAATCTGAAAAACAGCAGGAGACTGGGAACTGGAGCCCTGAGGGCCTCATGGATCATGATAAGGGCATCCGGCATTGCTCTAGGTATACCGGCGTAGCACTGCACGGCTTCTAGCAGGAAAATGCCATAGCTTCCCCTCCATTTTTCTTTTGATTTGCTACTAAAATGAGTTATAATGTATGAGCCTGCCTCTTACGGCATATACATCCAAATGCTTTCCAGTTGTTCTAATTTATACCTACTTTAAAGAGTGTGGTTCTGTCCAGGTCAGTGTATCCTCTGTAGCTGAGTATATTATTTGAAAATAATTGCTACTTAGTTGGTTAGATAAGTTTAAAAAGGTATCTTGCTTCCTTGATTTGTATGTCTTTAAGTAGTGGTGATGGCGCCATTTATTTTATTTTTATTTTTTTTAATTTAATTAAGGCGGATTAGTCTTAATGCCTAGCATTCATCCATTTTCCCGCCGGGATATGTGGCGTATGCCATGGTGTGCCCCCCAGATCCCCCTTTCAGGACTGAGGCACTCTTTCTCTCAGTTGGTAAAAATGTCGATGTCCCAATGCCTTGCCAAGATCATTCCTCTTCAGGGGGGGCTGGCTCTCTTCCGTGACTATTCAATGCAGGGGTAAAGGCTTGGCTCCCCACCTTAAAGATGGTCACCTCCAAAGGGCTAGTCCAGCTTCGAGCTCTCCCCGGAGGAGAGGGAAGTAGTGGACTCCATGTGCACCCTCTCTTCACACACTACAGGGTTTGGTCCTGATACACTAATGACATAAAATTCCCACCTCAGAATTGTTTCCTGAAACAGGTTGTTAGTAATTCAACACTTAATCATTAATTAGTCCTTAGATTTACCCCTCTATCTGGGATACTGTAAGCTATTTTCTTGGTCTGTTATTCGTCATTCTTGTTCATAGTCTTTATTTTAATTAAAAGAAAACTGTCTTCACATGAGGGCATATTAATAATCTCTCCCATTTGAATATTGGTTTTACATACATAAAGCTTGTTCTCCTTTTTTTCTTCAAAAAATATTAGCCTCTCAGTGTAAGGCTTCTTTATTTATGGAAGATTTAAATTTTTATTTATTGAAGAATAATGATTTTTTTTTACAAAATACGTTCAGGCTTAGTAAGCCTCTGCTGTCAAATCTTTAAAATAGTAATCAGTATTGTCGCCTATGTCTTTTTTAATTCCATGTTTTAAAATTTTCTTTCTTCAACCCACTTAAAATGTGTTGGGATACAGTGAAAATCTCTTTGTCCCCCGGTATATCCAACTTAACCAACCAAATTTCAGCTGTTTTCCTCAACTTTGCATTTGGTCTCTCCTTAAGCCACTGCCACAGTATTTGAATTATTTTGTCTTTCCAGCATGCACTTAATAGCTGATAGGGCAAATAGCTGTCATTTTTGCTTCCTTTTTTTTTTTACATTTTTTCTGAACTAGAGCATCACTTTGTTAAAAAGAAAATATGAAAGTAATATTTGGATTTTAATGCAATTACCTTAATTAGAAATGAACTAGAAAAACTGGCATCTCTGTGATATTGAATTGTCCTATCTAGAAACTGCTGTATGTCCCTCAGGAACAATTTCTAGATTTCCACATACAAGCCCAGGTCTGATGTTGGTACTTGACTCTACATTTCACAGTTTCTTCTTCTGTTTGTGAGTGGGGAGGTCACTTAATAAGTTGTGTAATGCAGACAGTTACGTAATCCCACTTGCCCCACTTGCTGTATCTGTAAAGTGGCGAGGATAACAGTCCCTCCCTGGGGGGTTTGTTTAGAGTTTGAAATGAAGTAACAGACACAAGGCAGTCTTACACGGATGATCCACAGACATCACTATTATCCGTAAGCCCTACCTCCTCTAGGAGGTAGTTGTTCTGAGATTGCCTGTTAACTTTAGCCACCAGTAATCGCACAATGAATATTTGACACCTGATGCCTGGGAACCTGCTTTTATTGTGGGCCAGCCACTGTGCTGGGTGCTGGACAAAACGTCAAGGAAACTGGTCTGGTCCCTGCTCCTATGGGGTTTCCAGTATGTTGGGGACAGACAGATAATTAAATGGTACGCAGTTAGAGATGTGGTTATCTCTTATTAAATAGCAATGTAAAGAAAGAACTGCATGTTCTGAAATACTAGCTATGGAGACGCAGTTTGGGCAGGTGGTAGGGCCAAGCAGCGATGACATTTCAGCCAATACCGGGCATGCAAGGAGCCGATACCAGGCAGAGTATGCAAGACAGAGCAAACAGCAGGTCTGCAACCTCTAAGGCAAGACAAGTCCTGTGTTTTTGGATGCACAGGTCACGGAGAAGCAGTGTTCTCTGATAAAATGAACATAGGTTCTGGGATCACATGTACTTGGAATTAAATTCCAACTCCTGTCACTTACTGTGGGCGCTGGGCGATTTTGGCTTCTCCGAGGCTGGGTTTCTTTATTATGAAATGAGGTGGGTTAGGCACCCGTCCTGTCAAACGTTGTGAGGGTCCCGTGAGATCATGTGCACAGTGCCTAATTACCACAGTGCTTGGGATAGATGGATAGAGGAGGCGCCGACCAAGGCAGTGTTCTCAGCTATTACCAGTAAATCTTACTCCACTTTTTTTTAAGGCTATTTATTTCCTTGACAGACACAGAGGGAGTGAGGAAACACAAGTGCGGGGCGGGCAGGAGAGGAAGAAGCAGGCTCCTGCTGAGCGGAGAGCCTGATGTGCAGTTTCGTCTCCCGGGACCCTGGGCCCATGACCTGAGCAGAAGGCAGAGGCTTCACGACTGAGCCTCCCAGGCGCCCCCTTATTCCACTTTCTTAAGGACTGGACTCCACTTTCTTGTTGCTTTTTTCTTGTGTCTCCTTACATCTATGACTCCTGTCGTACAAAGTGGCTTCAAACATAGTAGTGGCTGTTAACTGAGTATCTTTTACGTGCCTACACCATGGTGCTTGTTTTGTTTTTTTTTTTTTTGCATTGACTCCGTTCAACACTGTAAGGTACACATTGACCTCCGTATTTTGAAGGGGTGAAAGCCAGTGCACGGAAGAATTACTGGTAGAAACTGAAGCCACACCATCAGTAGCAGCTTTGAGCCATGATTTTGAAAGAGGCCATGCAGCTTCCTCCTTCACAAAGTTGGCATTATAGCTGAAGTGTACCCAGGACTCCCGCTTTACCCTCCGTTCTAACCTCCCCTGCCAGGTTCCTTAATCTGCTGGTCTCCTGGTTTTGTCGTCTTTCAGGTTTATTGTTTGCACCATTTTCTTGTCGTCTACCTTGACTTCTCTTAACAGTGATTCCGGTTCTCTACCAAAACGATATGGTCGCAAATTGATTGGGTATTTCGAGTCCTTCTACCTAGAGTCAACCCTGTGAAATCCTGTGAGCAATGTTTTTGATAAGACTTGGAAAACCCAGTGCACAGGAACCAGACAAGGTCCACTCCAACTTACCTTGTCCTTGAATGATGAAGGAGCACATTTGGACCCAGGGATTGATGGAATTTCTAGCACTAAATACATTCCAATGTGTTTGCCTATGAAATCTGTTTAAAAATTAAGAGCAAAGGACTTTGAGTTTTAGCAAACTAAAGCCATGGCAAGTTAAATAGCTTATCATGTAGATTATCAACAAGCCTTGTACATGGTCGAACTTGCCAGCATTGGAATTAAGTAGATGTATTCAAGACACACACCTTCAACTGTCTGGTAGTTTTATTGGTACAGAAAACCCAGGTGATATTTTCTATCTATAATTTCTTTTGAGGCAATATAGTCATTTAGAAATGCCTTCCCAGAATTTAAAGAAGAAGAGGCTTTTCAGACATTATGCACAATGCCAAAAGCAATAACTTCAGTCTGAACTCAAGTCTCATCTTAGCAGAAGAGCAATAGCTTCTTTGTAGAGCGGGCATCCTAATTATGTTCATTAATTACACACAGCTCACAGTGAGAACAAATGATTCTCAACTAAGAGAACGTTGTGTAAATTAAAATCCTGGGTTCTAGGAAGGGAAGTTATTCAGTAAGATGGTTTCTACGTTGTTGAGTAAAGGACTTCATTGAGAGATTGTATAGAAGGTCACTGTGTAAGAGCATCTGGGTGGCTAAGTTGGTTAAGCACCTGCCTTCAGCTCAGGTCATGATCCTGGGGTTCTGGGATTGAGCCCTGGGTCAAACTCCTTGTTCAGCAGGGAGTCCGCTTCTCCCTCCTCCTCTGCCCTCCCACCTCCACTCATGCTTTCTCTCTCTCTCTCTCTCTCTCTCTTTCTCAAATAAAATCTAAAAAAAAAGTTCTTGAAAGGGGATCACTATGTAGAAAAGGTTTAAAAAAAAAAACTATTTTGGGTCCAAGAAAAAGCCTGTCCCCACTCTCCAGGGCCCCTCCTGTAGGGTTGCCAATGAGGGCTTTTGGGACAGTAAGAAACTATTGGCTTAAGTGTCTTCAAAATGAATTTTTGTAGCTAAAAGGAAAAGAAGGTAAAATTGGCCACTAGATCTACTTTTCCTGGACATCTGAGGCAACGTTTCTCTTTGCATCTGAGGTAGTAGTTTCGTTTGCACAGCCCAGAGCTCCTCTTCAGTCATTTACCTCATTTAAACAGACTCTTCTCTCCGGTGGCTGTGAAGCACACGTTAGTTCATAGCAACAGCCTAAGTCAAGTTGGACAAATAAAATCAGCTCATGTCTTATTCATTCCCACATACTAACCTTAGAATTTGTAACTAGCATTCTCCTAGCGAAGTAGACAACAGGTGACCTTGTGCAAAGATTTAGCAATTTTTGGGAGGAGAGCTTTTGAAAGAGGAAGCACCCCCACGGGGCAGGCAGTTCAGGATCCAGAACAAAACTTTGCCATTTGCTTGTTCATCCATTGTATTTTCAAACCTTTTATACAAAAGTCAATCGTGCTGATTTGAAAGTAATTCTGTAACTCGTGTTTTTAATGGCTGGAAGGGCCACTTGAATGTTATTCTAGATGTGGGAATAATTGAGGCTGAATAGTAGATGTTCACATTTTGTCTGACGATTTAGGAGAATAACTTGGTCCAAACACTGAAAGAAATGCTTTACAAGTGGTTACTGTATTTTTTTCTAAATATTTCTTAAAAAAAAAAAATGTGAGAGAGAGCCTGTGCATGCTTGCAAGTGGGGGAGTGGGGAGGGGGAGAGAGAATCCTAAGCAGACTCCAGACCCATTCCAGAGCCTGACATGGGGCTCGGTTTCATGACCCTGAGATCACGACCTGAGCTGAAACCAGGAGTTGTATGCTTAACCTACTGAGCCACCCAGGCACCTCTGGTTACTGTATTTTAGCAGAATGTTTAATTTACTCGAATGAGCTAAATTTACATCACCATACTCATTACAACGAGGCCAGCTGAATGGATATCTTTGTAACAAATATAGCCGGGTTTAAGGAGCTGAATTTTCTAGAGCTTTCAATATTCACTAAGAAATCCCTGCTTATATTTGCCCCTTTCCTTGGGAGCTTAAAAAACCATGCTGTATTTAAAAAATTTACGAGCCGCTTTTTTTCAAATAAGTGATTGTTCAGTAATTGAGGAGGTAGGTTTGATAGCACTGAGGAAGAGGTCACATGCTTTTATAATTGACAAGAAGTGACTTACACAATAGGGAGATTCAGAGAACCAGTTCTGTAAGTGACTTGTACGTTTGACTTGACAAATCTTTTTATGGATATACAAAAAGTGCACATTATCTTACGTCAGTATAACCAAAGAACATTTTAATTGAAGATAGTAAAAAAGACAGTTAATGGCCTGCTCTGAATTTATGTCAAGGAGAAGTTATGCTTGAAGTAAGACACACCCACACAGATGTACTTCACCTGCTCTCCATCAGGAGACTAACAAAAGATGAGCAGTTTGGATTTCTGATGACAAGTAAGTGTTTTGGTGAGCTACTAATGGGAAATAATGATATTGGAGGTATTTGCATGTAAGAACCATGTTTGTTAAGCTGGGGGTTTTATCCTTTTGTCTAAAAGTTTTATTTATGTACATGTAAATACATATATAATAGTTATATACTTAGTTGTCTATGCTCTTTTAATAGTTCATACTCCGTAAATTAACTGTAGAAACTTCTATCTCGTGTACTCTATTAACTATTTTGCTGACCATTGATAGACCTTCCATACATGTCAAGGTTGTGTGTGTTTGTGTGTGTGCGTGTGTGCATGTGTTTCTCCAAATAATGGACAAAATTCAGGTAGCTCTAAGTATTGGACACAGTGAAGAGAAAAGAAATTTTACTAACTTTTATAAAGAAGTAACTAAGGTGACATAAGTTGCTTCTCATAATGTGTACAATTCTATTTTACCTGGCCCAGGCTTTCTCCTTTCGGAACAAGTATCAATAGCATCTCCGATCTGCAGCTCAAGCTTCAGGAAGTAGCCAAGTTGAGCGTGCAGAAGCCTGAATGAGTTCTATCTATAGAGTGAAGGAATTATTTGCTGTTTGGCAAATTGAGGAAATCTTAAGATGGGTTAAGGGGGATACAGTTTGAAGCCAAGGGCTTGGATTCCTGAAAAGATCAAGGGAGAGAATAATAGATGGTTGAGCAGGGGCACAAGGATCTGGAAGAATACCAGCAATAAGATGCTTTTAAACATGGATGAGCTTTTCTTTCCCTTCAGTCAGTGGGGGGTGTGGGTACGTTCCAACATTGCCTCATTCACCCTTGACTACCTCTATTATTGTGGATAATTGAAAGCCATCTGCATCGAGGTTCTTTACTCTCCCATTATAACTAAAGAATCTATGCAAAAAATTGCCTAGCTGCAAAACAGACTCAAAATATGCAGCATCTAATGGGTAAGATCCCAGGATTTGATCTGAATGGTCACATCAGGTGGTCCAGAGTAGAGCCCTTATAAAATGTTTGCTGAAAATCCCTGAAGTCTCATAATATTGAAATTACAAATCTTAGCTCCACATTATCTTAGAAAGAACATATCCCAAGTATCAAAGCTTTAAAAAAAAATACCTCCCTAATGAATTTTCAAGGTCCGGGGTACAAAGCAAGGTACCCAGAATTAGGGTACAGAAATTATTAAACATTTTTTAAAAGATTTTATTTATTTACTTGACAGAGATCACAAATAGGCACAGATGCAGGTGCAGAGAGAGAAGAGGAAGCAGGCTCCCCGTGGAGCAGAGAGCCCGACGTGGGGCTCGATCCTAGGACACTGGGATCATGACCTGAGCCAAAGGCAGAGGCTTTAACCCACTGAGCCACCCAGGTGCCCCAAGATTTTTGATAACTACTTAACTGATCATGTGATTGAACTTTGAGTTCTAAGAAATTAAGCATTGCAGAAAGTGCTTTCATAAAATCTTAAAGCTGTCAAACCTGTTGTCCTATGAAAGACCTTTAACAGTTATAGGTCAGTCCTAAGAAAATCGACTTACCGGGCGCCTGGGTGGCTCAGTGGTTTAAGCTGCTGCCTTCGGCTCAGGTCATGATCTCAGGGTGCTGGGATCGAGTCCCGCATCGGGCTCTCTGCTCAGCGGGGAGCCTGCTTCCCTCTGTCTCTCTCTGCCTCTCCGTCTACTTGTGATTTCTCTGTGTAAATAAATAAATAAAATCTTTAAAAAAAAAATCGACTTACCAATTTGAAGAAGATTCTGTTTCAGTGTTTAATGATCCTCGTTATTATGACTTTTCATTATTTAGACTTCAGTCCTTCAAATCACAACTTAACACCCTGTGCTTTTTCAGTCTTAACATAGCCTCTCAATTTTCTGTGGATTTTCAAAAATGGCAGCTAATGTCAATCATGTCTAAGATTTGTAAAACGTTCATATGTTCACTGTCTTACCAAATCATAACTGCCCTGCAGTGCAAGTACCGTTATTATCACAGCTCTACAAACCATGGAACTGATGATGATGCACTTTATCCAGAATCACACAGCTGTTAAGTGATTGAGATACTTCAGATATTCTAGTATATGTGATGAGAGAGACAGTGATAAAATACTTAGCAATGATGTGACGTCAAGTTTCCAGGGCTTCACTCTAATGAGGAACTCCCTCCTGAATAAAAGTACTATTTGCCAGGCACGTTTTTTTTTTTTTAATTTTTAAAAAATTTTATTCATTTATTTGAGAGAGGCGGCGAGAAAGAGTATGAGCAGGGAGAAGAGGGCGAAGCAGGCACCCGTGAGCAAGAAGCCCAGGTGCCCCTAGGCACTGTTTTAATTATTTCTTTTTTCTTTTTTTTTTAATATTTTATTTATTTATTTGACAGAAAGATCACAAGGGGGCAGAGAGGCAGGCAGAGAGAGAGGGGGAAGCAGGCCTTGTGCTGAGCAGAGAGCCTGATGGGCTCGATCCCAGGACCCTGGGACCACGACCTGAGCCGAAGGCAGAAGCTTAACTCACTATACCGTCCAGGCGCCTTGTTTTAATTATTTTATATGTACATTAAATCATTTAATCCTTGTAAAAATCAAAATGTAAGTACGATTATTGTCCCAGGTTTGTTTGTTTGTTTAAGAATTTATATTTATTTCACACAGAGACCTAGAGGGAACATAAGCAAGGGGAGTGGGAGAGGGAGAAGCAGGCTTCCCACAGAGCAGGGAGCCCAACTCGGGGCTTGATCTCAGGACACTGGGATCATGACCTGGGCCAAAGGCAGACGCCTAACAACTGAGCCACCCAGGCACCCTATTGTCCCAGTTTTACAGATGAGGAAACTGAGGCCCAGAGGTGAAATAACTTTTCCAAGGTCACACAGGTGAACAGGCAATGCCAGGATTCCAAACTAGGTCATCAGGCTCCAGAGTCTGTAGTCTTTATCTTGGCATCCTGCTGTTGGCCAGCAGAACTGAAAGTGAATCACTGGGGCTTTAATTTCTATAATCCTCACCTTGATTTTGGTCAGCTAATCTGATTAGTCATTGAGCTTTACTGGTCATCCTCCCTGTCTATATGGCATACTGTCAAACGTTTCAGTTAGGTAGACCCTTCCAGGTCAAGACAAAAGTGACGAAGTCGTGTTCACACACAGCTCACTCTCTCCTTTAAAATATTCAGACAAGTGGGGCACCTGGATGGCTCAGTGCATTAAGCATCTGCCTCTGGCCCAGCTCGTGATCCCAGAGTCCTGGGACCCAGCCCCGCATTGGGCTCCTTGCTCAGTGGGAGCCTGCTTCGCCCTCTCCCTCTGCCCGCCACTCTCCCTGCTTGTGCTCTCTCTCTGTCAAATAAATAAATAAAATCTTTTTTTTTTTAATGGAAAAGAATAGAGGGAAAGCAAAACACACTAGCCACTTGTCCTGGCTACAGGAACCCAAGCCAGAGATCAGGCCTGAACTTGGAGGGAGCTGTGAGGGACAGGTGGAGAGAAGCTTTACACTGGGTGTGAGCTTCAAGTGTTGATGTGGACTGGGCTGGACTTCGGAGTCCCTGAAGGTAAGTCATGGAAAGTTAGAACCAAAACTAGGAAGTCTGCACTTCCAGTTGTGGAGCAGGGAGATCCTTCAGAACAGTGCAGGAATGATGCTTGGGGGAAAAAACCCAAGTCATTTCCTATTTGTGTCTTACCGTTTCAGTGCACTTCATAAGCTGGTTGCATTTGTGGATACGGGGCCTAAAGTGTGTACCCAAGGGCAGAGGTTTGGGAGAATCATTTTCCCCACCTCGAGAAACCAGTATCTAAAGTCGAGATTAGTTTGGGGGGCTATTATTGGCTGACTAGGTTGTCTGTCTTTGAAAAGTGACTCTGACGCATAGTCTGAGAATTGCTCTGAGCTGATGGAATGTCCGAGATGTCCAGCCTTGGAGATCCTCGGTGAATTCCATCAAAGCAAACAGGCCCTCGGAGGTTGGGGAAGAATGCTTTGAGTCCCCTTGGGAGCTTTCAGATGAGTTGAGAGAGCTGGAGGACAGTGCTAGGTGCCTGGTTGCTGTTCAAGTTCAGGTCCAGCCTCCTGACCAAGTATTCCAGTTAGGGCTCTGCAGCCCTTTGAGGTTTTCAGTGCATGTGGATTCATGATAGAGCTCTAAATACATGAGAAAACGGAATGATTTATCCACAAATGAATTGGAAGCCAAGCCATCTGGACTCCGCAAATTTAGGGTCTCAGTCACTGTCATGGGGAAAAGACCTACGTGAGAAGAGAATGATGCTAAGTGTTAAAAGTGACATGAAAATGATCTTTGAGGGGCGCCTGGGTGGCTCAGTGGGTTAAAAAAGCCTCTGCCTTCGGCTCAGTTCATGATCCCAGAGTCCTGGGATCGAGCCCTGCAGGGTTCTCTGCTCAGTGGGGAGCCTGCTTCCCCCACCCCCCGCCTGCCTCTCTGCCTACTTGTGATCTCTCTCTCTCTTAAATAAATAAAATATTTAAAAAAATCTTTAAGAAAAGAAAATGATCTTTGAAACTAAGCAGTGTTTAAGGGATAACAAGGAAACCCCGCCTTTCCTGTGGCTTTGCAAGAGGAAGGCTTCTTTCCCACTCCTGAGCGACATATTCACCCACAGTCCTTCTCACTCCCTCCTCCCATGTCCTTCGTTTGGAAGACAGATGCCGCAGGAAGCTTTGTGGGATTAGGTCTTTTTTCTCTTATGTGTTGTTTTATGGGAGCAGTGATGGTCTCCCTAGGAGAGTGAGACAGCCTATCAGCTGCTCAGAGAGCAGCAGGGGCTGGGAGACTGTACCATGGGAGCCCGAGATGCCTGAAAATCATCACATTATTGGGAAAATCTTGGACTTTGGCAGGATATAGAAAGGGCTTCCAAGTCCACCTTAACCTTAGAGTGAAGAGAACTCTGATGGACATCTGAGGTGTATATGTTTTTATGCAAACGATCCTTTCAAACAATATTTTAAAATGCCTTTGTCATTTTCATAAGGGAGAAACAATAACTATTGAAATAATCTTTCATAGGAGTGAGAACCATCCTGTTACCGTGTGATCTCACAGCTGAACGACTAAATTTCACACTGACATTGGATTAACTTCTATTTTTGTGATATCAGACTGTCATTGACTTCAACAGGGAAAAGAATATGAAACACCTCACACACATGCTTGGCATACAGTAAGTCCACAGTTAATATGTGTTGAATTAAATTTGTTGAGTTAAATTGAATTGGAATTTTGATGCTATTATATAAGAAATAGTATATAACCCACAAAGAAATTAAGAATTGATTGACAGAAAGTATTGATACGGGAGAGTATGATTTATCACTTGTGATTATCGTGTATGTGAGTCTGTATACATGCCTACGTATGTGTGTGCATCTATGCATCGTTGGGTGTATGGAGTGAGAAATTCTGTCACGTCTGTTGTCTGTCGGTCCGGTCCATTGGTCCTTTGACTGAGAAGGCATCACTGGGACTGTGTGCTCTGTGGAGGAGCCTCTAATTGCGGTGGCCTGCCTGGAGGTGCACGAGGATCCTCAGACGTATTCCCCTTTGGCAGGAAACCCGCCAGCTTCCATTCAGGCTTTCTTCGTACTTTCAGATCTTGCTTTTATCTTCCTCCTTACACCTCATCCAAGGACTCACTGGAATTGTCCTTTGGAGCGCCAGCTGATATTCGTAGCTTCCTGTGTCTTTGCCCAAGGGAAAAACGCTGGTTTCCTCTTTGCTATTTGGCAAATGTCAAAAGAAAAAGACTGGCTACACTATGTATTCCTTTCAGCAGCATGAATGAACATCCTGTATTTTTCCTCCAATCTGGAGAAGATTTAACTAGCTAAAACTTAATTAGCCTGAGCTGAGTTTTTTCCTATTATTTCCCTATTTCTTCTCCTTCATTTGTTCCTTTTTATCTTCGAAGAATCCCGATCCTATGTACTTATAATCCCAGGCCTTTATATCTTTGTGTATCATGTTTCTCTCTAACTCTTTTTTCTCAGTTCTGGGAGAATTTTCTGAATTCTTCCTCTTTATGGACTTGGTTTTCTGCAATAATCTGTTCACTGCCCCCATGCTAGTGTTTTTTGTTGTATACTTGTGTTTTTCATCTGATGCGATCTTGCCTGACTTTATATTGCTTTGTCTTCACCTATGAAGTATTTTCTCAAAACTCTTGAAAGACACAAAATATAAATGTTTTGGTATTTTCTCCAGTTCCATGGAGTAAGTCTCTTCCATTGGGAGAAACCTGCTCTTATTCCTTGGATTAGCCCCTGTCTTTGGGACTACCAAGTCTTCAAATGTCTGGGAAGTTCTGTGTGTGTGTTTTTTAAGTAAACTCCATGCCCATCCCAGGCCTCCCCCCATGTCCCTGAGCCAGCCAGGTGCCCATGGGAAGTTGTTTTCTTTTTACATCCTAACAGTAATCTTTACTGAGTTCTACTAGTTGGGGTGGGTGTCTGCACAGATAGTTTATTTCTGGCAAGAAAAGTGGAGTTTCTCATTTATGCACTTTTATTTTGCTACAGTGACGATCTAGGAGTTATAAGTAAATATGGAGGGGGTTCTTATGGAAAAGTTTTTCTGTTTAAGATGGCTACATAAAGTTAGCTAGAGGACTTCCTCTTCCAGGGTTGTCTTGACTGCCCGTTCTGGGTCTGTTAAGCACGTTCCCCTCTCCTAGCTCATCATCAGTGCTAGAGGAAGAAAGCAGGCAAGTGAGCACCCGGCCTGCCACTCAGCCTCTGTAGGGGGCAGTTGTTGGACTGTCCTGTCTCCTTCCTGTCACTGCCTCCCTCGTCCAGGAGCTTACCTGCACTTCCGCACTGCGCATGGTGCTTTGAGGAGCTGCTGTGCATGGATTACCCTCCACTTACCGCTTAACCTCACAATAAGGGGGGGCGGGTTCATTCATGTGCAAAACAGGAAAAGGGTAGGGATAATGTGTCTCTTGATTTGTCCTATCCATACCACCCAACCTTTCAGAATGTCCCGTTTCGTGCCCTCTGTTTTCTAGCAATAATGTAGACTTTCCCTAGTTTTTATATTTATGTGAGCATTTTTTTCATTGAACGAGAATGTCTACTGCAGCATTGTTTTCATAGTGAAAAGTTGGAAACTAATAAAAGGTTAACTGAATTATTTATATCTGTTAAATATGAGGCCATTCCAATGACTGTAAATCTATACTGATTTCTTCTTTTGATTAATTATTTTTATTAACATATAATGTAGTATTTGCCCCAGGGGTACAGGTCTATATGAATCATCAGGCTTACACACTTCATAGCACTCACCATAGCATATACCTCCCCAGTGTCCATAACCCCACCCTATCCCCCTCCCCCTGGCAACCCTCAGTTTGTTTTGTGAGGTTAAGAGTTTCTTATGATTTGTGTCCCTCCTGATCCCATCTTGTTTCATTTTTTGTTTTCCTACCCCCCAAACCCCCCACTCTCTGCCTCTCAATTTCCTCATATCAGGAAGATCATATGATAATTGTCTTTCTCTGATGGACTTATTTCACTCAGCATAATAACCTCTAGTTTCATCCACATCGTTGCAAATGGCAAGATTTCATTTCTTTTGATGGTTGCATATATCACATCTTCTTTATCCATTCATCTGTTGATGGACATCTAGGTTCTGTCCATAGTTTGGCTACTGTGAACATTGCTGCTATAAACATTCAGGTGGAAGTGCCCCTTTGGATCACTTCGTTTGTATCTTTAGGGTAAATACCCAGTAATAAAATTGCTGGGTTGTAGGGTAACTCTATTTTCAACTTTTTGAGGAATCTCCGTGCTGTTTTCCAGAGTGGCTGCCCCAGCCTGCATTCCCACCAACAGTGCAGAAGGGTTCCCCTTTCTCCCCATCCTTGCCAGCATCTATCGTTTCCTGGCTTGTCAATTTTAGCCATTCTGACTGGTGTGAGGCGGTATCTCACTGTGGTTTTGATTTGTATTTCCCTGATGCCGAGTGATGTGGAGCACTTTTTCATGTGTTTGTTGGCCATCTGGGTGTCTTCTTTGCAGAAATGTCTGTTCATGTCCTCTTTCCATTTCTTGATTGGATTATTTGTTCTTTGGGTGTTGAGTTTGAGAAGTTCTTTATAGATTTTAGATACTAGCCCTTTATCTGTATGTCGTTTGCAAGTATCTTCTTCCATTCTGTCAGTTGTCTTTTGGTTTTATTGACTGTTTCTTTTGGTGTGTGAAAGCTTTTGATCTTGATGAAGTCCCAGTAGTTCATTTTTGCCCTTGCTTCCCTTGCCTTTGGTGACGTTTCTAGGAAGAAGTTGCTGTGGCTGAGGTCGAAGAGGTTGCTGCCTGTGTTCTCCTCAAGGATTTTGATGGATTCCTGTCTCACACTGAGGTCTTTCATCCATTTTGAGCCTAATTTTGTGCATGGTGTAAGGAAAAGGTCCAGTTTCACTTTTTTGCATGTGGCTGTCCAATTTTCCCACCACCATTTGTTGGAGAGGCTGTCTTTTACATTGGACATTCTTTCCTGCTTTGTCGAAGATTAGTTGACCATAAAGTTGAAGGTCTCTATTTATTTTTAAGTGAAAAAAAACCATGTTATAGTATTTCTGGCATAGTATCATGACTATTAAAATTTTCGTAAAATTATATGTAAGCTGAGAAATACAGAAAATCCCGATGTCAGATGAAGGCATTCCAACCTTTGAGATGTGAAGAAAATGTTTTGATCTCCCTTCCCATGTCCTGTGGGAGTTCCAGTATCTCCCCCCAATATTTCTATGAATTCCTGACAATCTATGTTCCCATGCTTACTTCTGATTCTGAGTTCTAAGTGGTCCCTTTTTTTTTTTCCTGCTCTAAGAAAAAGACATTCTGCCGTGTCAGCGCCTCAGGCCTCAGGCCTCCGTTCTTTCCCCCTCTGTGCTCCCTCCTCTGGCCCGGACTCAGCCCCTATTCTTTACTCTCCCCAACCACAAGTTTTTGTTTTTGTTTTGTTTTTAGATTTTATTTATCTGTCAGAGAGCACAAGTAGGGGGAGCAGCAGGCAGAAGGAGAAGCAGACTCCCCACTGAGCAGGGAGCCCGACATGGGGCTGGATCCCAGAACCCCGGGATCATGATCTGAGCCGGAGGCAGCCGCTTAACTGACTGAGGCCCCCAAGTGTCCCCCCCGAGCCGCTCCTTTAACCAGGCCCCGGTTACTGATACAGGCGCCTGGCTTATTGTTGAGGAGGAGGCTTTTTCCTGGGAGAGCTTACCTTCTAATTCAGGGTGTGTGTAGCTTCACTCACATGACCTGAGTGAAGGCAGGGGCAGCCAGTGGCCATCTTTGTTGTGAACTTTCTCTGGCTACCCCGTCACAGAAACACTGTACGACCAGCTCTCCTCATGGGCGTCCTCCTCCAGCTGGGCTGCTCAGCCTTGAACTTCTCTCTCACTCTCGCCTTCTCATTGAATCCCTGCCCTTCCTTTTCTTAATTTGTTAAATTTTTCCAGAAGAGTTCAGTAATTTCATTTCTGATACTTCTTCGAATCACATGCGTGGGACCTCATCTTTCTTGTCTCCAAGTACTTACCCCAAGGCATTTAGCTAAGCAGATACAGTGCCTTCCTTTAAAAGGTCTCTACTATTGGCTTTTCAAGTGATTAACTTTACTGCCTCACTACACATATGTATAGGTTTACAAAAATACAGAGCTAGAGACATAGAGTCATCCAAAAGGATGATACTATCTCTGGACTGCAGGATTAGGAGTGATTTCCTTCCTTATTCCATCATTGATAATCTGCATTTTCTATTTTCTGAAACAAATGTGTATTATATAATAATCTTAAGAAGGAAGCAAACAGAAAAGCTTCAGTAAATATTATTTCAGCCTCTCCAGCTTATCTCATTGAAATAGAATATAATTGGGACCCCTGTGTGGCTCAGTCAGTTAAACATCTGCCTTCAGCTCAGTTCATGATCCCAGGGTCCTGGGATCGAACCCCACATCAGGCTCTCTGCTCAGCGGGGATCTGGCTTCTCTGTCTCCATCTGCCATTCCCTCTGCTTGTGCTCTCTCTCACTCTCTCACAAATAAATAAATAAAATTAAAAAAAAATAGAACAGAATTGATCTTAACTTCTCTTTTCAGGATCCAGAGGTTTCTGGCCATGTGTCTTCTTTATAAATTGAAGTCCCCTTTTCCATAGTAAATATGTTTTTTTTAATTGAAGTATAGTTGACATATATACTATGCAGCTTTAAACTAATTTTAGCCAAATGAGTACAATCTTAAATACACACACACAATTTGGGTTTATACATATTACCTATAGAAAAAGTAGACTAAAACAGTTAAGTGGCTCACTTTTGGGTGGGAGAAACTTTCTGCATGATTTAAATTTTTTTAAAAGATTTATTTTTTGACAGAGAGTTAGAGAGAGAGCACAAGTAAGCAGAGTGTCAGGGAGAGGGGGAGAGAGAGAAGCAAGCTCTCCGCTGAGCAGGGAGCCCCATGTGGGGCTCAATCCCAGGACCCCGGAATCATGACCCAAGGTGAAGGCAGCTGCTTAACCAGCTGAGCCACCTGGGCGCCCCTTTTTAAAAGATTTTATTTATTTATTTGACAAACAGATCAGAAGTAGGCAGAGAGGCAGGCAGAGGTGGGGGGGCGGGGAAGCAGGCTCCCCACTGAGCAGACAGTCTGATGCTGGGCTCTATCCCAGGACCCTAGAATCATGACCTGAGCCGAAGGCAGAGGCTTTAACCCACTGAGCCACCCAGGTGCCCCATGCATGATTTAAAATTTTAAAAATATTTTATTTATTTGATAGAGGGAGGGAGGGAGGGAGTACAGAGGGGGAAGTAGGCTCTCCACTGAGCAGGGAGCCCACTGAGGGGCTGGATCTGTGAACCCTGGGATCATGACCAGAGCGGAAGGCAGATGCTTAACTGACTGAGCCACCCAGGTGCCTCGATTTTAAATTTTTTAAGGATTTACTTATTTATTTGAGAAAGAAAGCATCTGTGCAAGCAGGCTGGGAGAGACAGAGGGAGAGAGAATCTTAAGCAGGCTCCAGGACCAGTGCGGAGCCCAGTGCAGGGCTTGATCTCACCACTCTGAGATCCTGACGCTTTACTGACTGTGGCGCCCACTGCGTGATTTTAATTTGTTTGCATCCAAGCTCGTGTTTTACTGTTACTTAAAAAAATGAAACACGCCCACAAAACTTACAGCGGGAACTTCTCTGGAGCCTTTTAAATTCATTTTTCCTTCAAACACAGCCTTCATAGGTGATTTTGCGTGTTGACTCCGTTCCCTGGTAGGGCCATAGTGTATCTCGGCTGAGTACGAAATGGCGAGCCGCTGCTAGCTGCTCCGACAAGCTGAGGCCTCTCAGTTCGTCTAACAGCTATTTTGCCCTCTGCAAAGTGAGGGGCCTGCGCTGTGTTGGGATGCATGGGAACCCAATCCAGTGTTTCCGTGGCTCCACTGAACGTGAAGCAATCCAGAACAAAAAATGAAGAAGAGTATGTGTTCTTGCTAGAGAATGCATAGGCCTGATTCTGTGAGTAGGAAACAAGGGTTCCTTCCACGGAGAAGGACTGTTGCTTTGACGGCCCTGCTGTAGGTGGGGGTGCAGAGCTGACAACGTCCTAGCTTTCCTCTGCCAGACATTTTCCATAGACTTTGTGAAATTTTTTCCTTTGGCAAAAGTGATCTGATTTTCTGGAACGTGGAATAAGAGATCTGATTTCCAGCTGGCTGTTTTGGGCTGCATGTACTCTACAGAGAGAAGGATGCTGACATCTAGATGTACGAGGTTCCTGGTTCTGGGCTGTTCTGTGGTAGTGACTGTTGCAATCCAAAGCTGCCTCAGGGAAATATGCGCAGTTTGCAAAGTCACGCCTTTTCCTTCGGACCAGATTGGAAATCGCTACCTTGCCTCAATCTTTGAAGCAGTGTCTTCAGCGACTTCCTTCAGTGCCTGTATTTGGCACTCATTATCGGGCCCCCCTTGTGCCCAAATTAAAACTAGTATTCATATAGGCCAGTCACTTTTATGGACCTAACACAAGCCACCTTGCTCGGCCTCCGTGCAAACATGCAGGACTCTATGATCTACTCTATTTAAAATTATAGAAACCCTCAAAAATAGTAGAGGCCAACAGTTATATAATCCTTCCCACTGACCATTCTCGCCAACTGAAATTCAAAAGCCCCCCCCCCCCATGTGGCGACCAGGAACGAAGTCGGAGGAGAAAAGATTCCGGTTCTTTCTTGGATCCAGTGGTGGTCATTCTCCGCTCCGTAAGCCAGGTGCCCCCTACTGTCTCTTCCATATGACACTCGCTATGAGATCTTCTGGCCATTTATTCAAGTCTACTAAATGTATCGTTCCAAGTGTGCTCAAAGTATCTAAATCATAATGCCCTCATTCTGTCAGGCTTGTTTAAAATGCATATTGGTATGTAGGCTTAGTTTATTATTAAAAAAACGGATACCTCCCATTTTGCTGTGTCTAATCTAAACAATCCTTAACTGTGTCAAGCCAGGAATTAATTAGTTTTATATTTCTTATGTTAATTTCTTTCACTTTCCCAGCTAATTTCATTGGAAATCTGTTTTATTAGCTTAATAACACTTCTATCCTTCTGTGCTAATGGGATTTTTCATAAAAAATACAAGGATTTCATATAGGCCTGAATAAATAGGAAATCATTGAATGACAGGGCTAATACATGGGAACTCCTCGGGTACCCAGCTTCTGTAACCCCTTCGGGTCCCTGCGTAGAAGCGGCTCTGCCTCATGGGTCGTGACAGCTCAGCAGTGGACAGATCCGCTCTCAAGGTGGTCATCTGTGCATGACCCCGAGCGTTAGACAGAAGGTAAGCAAGTCGACTCTTTCTTTTTTTTTTTTTTTGAAAGATTTTATTTATTTGTCAGAGAGAGAGCGAGCACAGGCAGACAGAGTGGAAGGCAGAGTCAGAGGGAGGCAGCTTAACCAACTGAGCCACCCAGGCGTCCCAAGTCGACTCTTTCTTAAAAGGCAACATTTCAAGGGGCTTGACCTATCAAACTGGGGACAATGACTCATGCTTTCCTCACACAGAGAGAAAGCAGATGAACAACTATTCCCAAAGGTTAGATGCCATCTATTGAACTTCGTGAAGCGATCAAATACCAGATGACTGGGTCACACTGTTGCTTGCATTCCTCGGGGAAGCTCGCGCTCCACCCGCCCCGTCCGTTAACTCCCCAGCAAGGAAGGTCTCTAACCTGAGAGAACGAGCAGGTACGAGGAGGAGGCTGCTGATTGAGGGAGGTCTAACTTGACGAGGGCTCTCATGCTTGAGTTTAATAAATATCCTCCACGGAAAAACACATCATGCAAGGAAAGCTCTAGAAGCAGCAGTGGGGCATACACATTCCTGGTAAGTTTAGGGGATGTTCCTTAAGAGTTATAACACCTTCAGGGGACCTTGAAGGATTCAAGAAATCAGATGTGGAGGTCGAGTCTGGGAGATACTTCAGCGACCTCTTTTCATTTTTCAAAACAATTGTGGTAAAATCTACAATAACATTTACCATCTTCATCATTTTTGTTATTTTTAATTAAAAAAATTTTAGTGGGCTCCGCGCCCAGCACGGGGCTTTGAACTCACAACCCTGAGATTAAGAGTTTCAGGCTCTACCAACTGAGCTGGCCAGCCACTCCCCCAAATCTTGATCATTTTTAAGGGTCCAGTTCAGTAGCATCAAGCCATCACGGGACTCTTCTTGTACAGTTGAATCTCTGTCCCCATCCTTCATTCCCCAGCTCCAGGGAACCTCCACTCTACTTTCTGTCTCTATGTATTTGACTACTCTAGGCACCTCTTACAAGTGGAATGCTAGAATATGTGTCTTTCGGTGATGGGCTCATTCTCCAACAGAATGTCCTCCGGCTTCATCTTTGCTGTAGCATGTATCACAACTGCCTTCCTTTCCAAGACTGAGTAATGTCTCACTCTATGAACTACTACATTCTGCTTACCCGTTCACCCATCAGTGGACACTTGGGATATAATGGCATATTTCTGAATTAAAACCAGAGATTCCTAGACACTCAGGAACTAGGTTACCAAAACTGTGCTAAAGAAAAGTTTCTGGGATACCAGGAAAGTCCTCTTCACAGTAGTTTCCTGACCAAATAGCAAAAGGGGCAAGAAAAGCCAGGTGGCGGGATTGCTGTTTGGTTGAAAGTAGAAGCACGGCGCTCCTTTAATGCATTCTCTAGGCACTTGCAGGATTTTGTTTTAAGATTTTATTTATTTGATAGGACAAAACCCTGGGGGAACGGCAGTGAAAGAGGGGGAAGTAGGCTCTCCACTGAGCAGGGAGCCCAATGCGGGGTTGGATCCCAGTCTCCTGAGATGATGACCTGAACCGAAGACAGATGCTTAACCGACTGCGCCACCCAGGTGCCCCTGGGTGCTTGTAGTTTTTATAATTATCTTTTTTTTTTCTTTTTACGGGCGTGATAATTATTGGCTTAAAATAAAATTCCAGCAGCACAGATTCTTTTTTTTAAGATTACACTTCTTTATTTGAGAGAGAGAGAGAACACAAGCAGAGGGGAAGGGCAGAGGAGAAGCAGACTCCCCGTTGAGCAGGGAGCCCCACATGGAGTGAGATCCCAGGGCCCGGAGATCAGGACTTGAGCCAAATGCAGATGCTTAAGCCACTGAGCCACCAAGGCCCCCAGCGCAGGTTCTCTCTTAAAACACCCAAGACACTTCATAACCTCATACTTTTGATGATGTAAATTCCATAAGGTCACATGGAAGTTTACCTAGTAAAGATGTATAAAATTCTGTAGGCTTTGGGTGGCTTATGGGAGAAAAGTGGTGCTTCAATAGCATTACAATGAATATTTCATAGTTTTCAAAATAGCTTATGTTTTAAAATACAACATTCATTTTCTTTTTTGTTTTTTAAAGATTTTATTTATTTGACAGAAATCACAAGTAGATGGAGAGGCAGGCAGAGAGAGAGAGAGAGAGGGAAGCGGGCTCCCTGCTGAGCAGAGAGCCCGATGCAGGGCTCGATCCCAGGACCCTAAGATCATGACCTGAGCCGAAGGCAGTGGCTTAACCCACTGAGCCACCCGGGCGCCCCCAGCATTCATTTTCTTAAAAAGATCTTTTAGAAACCTTGTAAATAGTCCAAAAATTTCATAGCGGGCTACCATAAGAATTTGCAGCTTGCCGTAAAGTCATGTTCTGACATTTGATGCCCTTTCTTAATCCCCTTATTTTTCTCATCTCTATTTTTTTAATTCTTATTTTAATTTTTTTTATTTAAAAAGAATTTATTAACGTATAATGTATTATTTGCCCCAGGGGTACCGGCCTGTGGCTCGTCAGGCTTACACACTTCAGCTCTCGCCATAGCACATCCCCTCCCCAGTGTCCGTCACCCAGCCGCCCTCTCCAGCCAGCAACCCTCAGTTTGCTTTGTGAGATTTAGAGTCTCTTATGGTTTAAAACTTTTATTTATTTATTTATGTGTCTGAAAGAGAGAGAGTGTATGCACAAGCAGGGGGAGGGGTAGAGGGAGAAGGGGAGAGAGGAGAGAGAACCCCAAGCAGATCTCTGCTGCGAGCAGAGGAGGCCTCCATCCCACCACCCGGAGAGCATGGCCTGGGCTGAAACCAAGAACCCGATGCTTCACCCACTGAGTCACCCAGGCGCCCCTCCGCCTGTATTTCGAACTGTCCTTTCAAAGTCAAGTTTCCCCCTTTTCCACCTTTCTTACTCCCCGATCCTTATCCTTGTCCAGACCTCAGCCCTCCCTCGACCTCCAGGTGTTGTCCTCACCGTTTCTCGGCCCCACCGATGGCTCGGAGAGGAAGAGCAGATGCGGGCGCACGTGACCCCCGGCGAGGCGCAGCGCTTGCTCCCTCACTGACGCAGGTGGATACATCGGAGTTACCCGGAAACACATTCACGGTGGAATATTATGGACAGGGTTCACCTGGACGGAGTGTTGGGCCAATAAAAGCAAATTGCAATTAGTTATTGCGTTCTTTTTTTTTTTTTTAAAGATTTTTTTTTTTTTGACAGAAATCACAAGTAGATGGAGAGGCAGGCAGAGAGAGAGAGAGAGAGAGGGAAGCAGGCTCCCTGCTGAGCAGAGAGCCCGATACGGGACTCGATCCCAGGACCCCGAGATCATGACCTGAGCCGAAGGCAGCGGCTTAACCCACTGAGCCACTCAGGCGCTCCAGTTATTGCGTTCTTAAGAAGGTTAGTTACTGGTTTGGATTTTTAAGGCATTTACTAAATAAGTAAACACTAAACACTTAGTGGCGATACAGCTTTCACCCTCTTACAGACCTACATCTGAAAAGGCAAACGTTCTCATTGAGGCTTTTCCTGAAGTTCTTCATTCCTTGAACCTCGTGATCTTTGGATTTCTCCATGATCTTAATTGCAGTCCATCCTAAAATTTGGGTCATTCTGCATCCAGGCTGATGGACGATGTGAATATGCATGTAAGAGAGCATGAGGGCAACTCCCCACGTTGTAGCTGACTTTGCTTACCGCCAAACAGACTTGGCTATATTCAGGGGAGCCCTAAGTCCCCAAAGTCCTAAGCTGCTCCAAGGAAACAGAGAACTGCCACTGGTCTTAAATCTCTCTCTCTCTGCGTCTCTATCTCATGCCTCCCCCAACTCACGCAAGGCTTCTTTCCACTTAAGGTCCTTCTCCTCTCTTGACCTCACTTTCACTCTCTGTAAAGTGAGGAAGGCTCAGTGATCTCTGAGACCCTGTCCGCCCTAATATTCTTTTGTTTCAAAACCTATGAATAAACATGATGCTAATACTCACACTGCTACTTCCCTTTTAAAATGACCTGTACTCTGGAAAAGAGAGGTTGATGAATGTTGTAAAAATCACTTCCTGGAAATGAGACGAGCCATTTTCATAATGAATATGATTTCATGCACCTAGCATTTAAAGAAGCAATTTGCTTGCCAGGTTGCTAAATTGAAGATTATCATTGTGGTAAGGAAATTAGTGGTTAACATTTATGGCCATCTACAAAATCTACTCCACATTGATAAGTTTTTCCTCATAGCCTAGAGAATGCTATTAAAGGGTTAGATTTCTGTTGTACAGATGAGTATTTTAAAGGTGAAATACAAGTGAATTGAGCTAGCTCATGCATTTAAATTTAAATTTGTCATATGTCTGTAGGTACTGAGCACACCATAAAGCAAGCTTTTAATGTTTCATGTACTTTTAAAGGGTGACACGGATGAGGCGCCAGCGTGGCTCAATGGGTTAAGCCTCATGATCTCAGGATCCTGGGATCGAGCCCCACATTGGGATCTCTGCTTAGCAGGGAGCCTGCTTCCCCCCTCTCTCTCTGCCTGCCTCTCTGCCTGCTTGTGCTCTCTCCTCTCTATCTCTCTCTCTCTCTCTTTCTCTCTGTGTGTGTGTTAAATAAATAAATAAAATCTTAAAAAAAACAAACAAACCCTATGGCATTTTTAAAAAGTGACATGGAGATTGTATTTGTGAGCAAGAAAGGTTTATTTAAATGGTTAATGAGGACACTCACCTCCCTCAAATAAAGCACATCTAAAAATATGTTTATCTTTCTGACCGCAAACCAAGGAAGAGTCCTGCTTATTTGCTTGCTACATCAAGTATGACCCATAGCTTTATAAGCAGACCAAGATTGATGGCAGGAGTGTCTGTAACCAAGATATTAAACTATTGGTTTGGGAAGACATGTCATGCGTCTGATTTTATTTTCAAAATATCTCTGAGCATAAACACCATTAAACAAATAAAATGCAATGAAATGTGGGCTGTGCTAAGTCATCTCGTCCTCAAACTTTCATTCATCACAGAAACTGGGAAGTATAGAAAGCTCCAGACGCTGGAAAAGCCAATTGTCATGATGGTGGTGGATGGCTATTTCTTTGTGGTCTTCAAAGGGCACCACTGCCTCGGAAAGGAAACGAGTAAAAGGAGCCCGTCCCGTGAGCCTGCAGTGACACAATAGATGCCTGATGGATCTTTCTTCTAAGTCATAATATTGCTCTTGACTTTTAAACTTTAATGCCTGTAAGAGCATCTTGAAAATGCATCTTTGTTTTGTGGGATTTAGGCTTGTGGGTAAATCCTGATATATGGAACACATCTGGGCTGGGTTTTGAAGGTTTGATAAAGTCTTTTTTTTTTTAAGATTTTATTCGTGCGTAATCTCCACACCCACTGTGGGGCTCAAACTCACAACCCTGAGATCAAGAGTCACACACTCCCCTGACTGCGCCAGCCAGGCGCCCTGAGAAAGCCTTTTTCATTTTTTTAATAATTCCTTTTCTTTTCTCCTCCTGCTTTTCCGTAGTCAGATACTAAATATTGGGAAAGGAACAAAAATTCATAAAATATGACTTGGTAGCTTAAAAGAAGGGATAAAAGGGGAAATGTATAAAAACAAATCCATCTAGTTCTGAACTAAAATCGCAGATCATGGTGTTCTACACATCTGCTAAGGATATGGTCCCAGAATTGTTTCCAGGAAGCCTAGCAGTCACTAGGAAAAGAGAGAATCTGTATGCTGAAAAAGCCACAATGTCGATGAAGTACGTACATAGCAATTATACAATGGATGTATAATTATTCTTGGTTGAGAGGCCAGGAAGTTTCCCCAGGCATCCGCATAACCAGTGGTACTGGGAGTGTAATAACAAAGGTCTCAAACACTGTCCCTGTGATGTTGAATTCCATCGGGCCATTGCTTAACATGGCCCTTAATAGAAGTTCATGGTGTGGGGGCGCCTGGCTGGCTCAGTCGGGGGAGCGTGTGACTCTAGTCTCGGGTTCTAAATTCAAGCCCCATGGGGAGTGTAGAGATTACTTAAGAAAATAAAATAGAGTCCTAAAAAATAAACAATAAAAAAGAAGTTAACGGCATAATATCATACCAAAGCTTAACGTAGGAAAAGCTGCTCGGCTGGAGGGCCAGTATGGTTCAATCTCTGTGCCCAAGCTTTCTGCTGACTCGCCTGACTCCAGGGACGTCTGGAAGCGTGGACCGATCGTGGCTTCTCCCCGCAGCCCTCCCATTTGAGGAGCTGTTCTTTTTAAGTCCGCTTTTGACAAAGACTGAGCGACGCAGAGCTGGGACCGTTCTCCCGGTAAACTGTTAGAGCTCTGCTGCTTTGTGGCGCAGGTCTGTACCACCAGACCTACATGTTTGTGGGGGCGGGAGACCTGGCAGTAAGGTAGCCTTTTCCTGAAACCTGAGGAATGAGAGAGAAGAGCTCAGCTGAAGTAAGTTATAAGATGAAAGGTTATTATAAGTGAAGGTTCAGTGACGACTGACTTTTGCCGGGCATTGTTGATGGGACTTTACATGCAGGATCTCTTTTAATTGTCACATCAACCAGTATTGTACCCATTGTCCAGATGGAGAGAGAGAAGAGCAGAGAAGCTAAGAAGTTTTGCCGGACATCACACAACTAGAAACTGATGAAGCTGGGATTTACAACCAGCTGGTTATTAGGCCAGATTCCACATTTTTAACCACCATAATACGTTGTGTCCTCGTGGCAAATCTTTTCTCATGACCCCAAAATGATATCTTGGAGAGGAGCAGAGGGCCATGAACCGACGAAGCATTTCGTACAGACAACTCCTTGCACTGCTGACCTTGGACTGCCCGCGTAGAGCAGTGTGGGCGCCCCAGAGGCCTAGATCCACCTTGGCCTGGCCGGCGGGGGAGATCCGTGACTGCACTCCGGTGACCTAGATTGGAGTCCTTCTGAGGCAAGCTTGAGTCAGTCTGGCTCAGTTTCCCCAACTGCGTAAGGAGGGATTTGAACTAGAATTGGAACTAGAATGGGGGTGGGGGGACAGCGGAGTGACGTCACCTGGGGAGCTTCCCCACGCAACGCTCAGGCCCTGCCCCAGACACGCTCGAGCTCCCACCGCGGGCTCGGTGTGCAGGGCAGGTGTGCACGGCAGGTGTGCAGGGCATAGCGCTATCTTTCCGAGGCCGGCTTCTCCTTTGCGAAGGTCTTCATGCTGTTGTGCCTAAAGAAGCAATTCTGCCTAGACAGGGGTGTTGTTGTGTTAAAAGCTAGAGCCGCGTGCCTGACTCCAGCTCCACCTAGAACAGCCAGCGGTACCGTCACTCTGGCGGGGTAAAGGTACTTGAAGAAGGGCCACGGGCACATGCTGAGGATCAATGACCAAACGGGACCAGTAAGGACCCAGGACAGGCTGTGGAAGTGCGCAAACCCGCAGCGTGGACTCCTCAGGTGAGCAAAGCCCGATCAGCAGCGGCGAGCCGACAGACGCAGCCGTGGTAGGAATCCCAGTAAAGCCGCGGTAGGAATCCCAGTAAAGCCGCGGTAGGAATCCCAGTAAAGCCGTGGTAGGAATCCCAGTAAAGCCGCGGTAGGAATCCCAGTAAAGCCGCGGTAGGAATCCCAGTAAAGCCGTGGTAGGAATCCCAGTAAAGCCGCGGTAGGAATCCCAGTAAAGCCGCGGTAGGAATCCCAGTAAAGCCGCGGTAGGAATCCCAGTAAAGCCGCGGTAGGAATCCCAGTAAAGCCGCGGTAGGAATCCCAGTAAAGCCGCGGTAGGAATCCCAGTAAAGCCGCGGTAGGAATCCCAGTAAAGCCGCGGTAGGAATCCCAGTAAAGCCGCGAGCAGTAAGGACAAGGCCACCGACTGCCGTCTCGGGCACTTGCTTGAAATCCCAGATGCCTGATCTCCCGGCTGGGTCTCCCTGGGCAAATTTCTCTAGCTTCCCTGAGCTTCGATTTCTGCATTTGCGATATAGAGACGGATCGGAGTGGACTCGGGGCTTTATTCCAGTTGGGTTATGTTTTCATTAACGTTTATTGTGTCCCTGTTACTTGCCAGATGCATTGTACGTGCTTGACACGTGTTACTTTATTTCCTCTTGACCGAACCCCAGAGAACACCGAGCTCGCAGCGGGCGGCCCGGCTGGGCCCAGTCTGCCGGGTTCCAGAGGCCGCGCCTCACCTCCCTGCCCTCTCCCCCGCCGCCTGGCCCCGACGACAGCTCCAAATGGACAGAAGCTACTAAATTGCTTCTTTATAAGCGAAGTCCATTAAATCCTCTCCATTATGAAAATGGCTTCTCTGGTTCCAGAAAGTGCTTTTTACAAGATTCATTAAACTCCCTTTTCCCGTGTACATGTCATTTTATGAGGGTGGCAGAAATCGAGCTATTAGTGCCATGGGTTTTCATTGACTCACAGAATAACAATGCTAGAGCTGTCAAGGCCCCAAGACATTGTTTAGTCTCTTCCTCTCATTTTACACATGGGGAAACTGAGGCTCCGAACAGATAAGTGTTTTGATCATGAAAAGCCACTAGGCTTGTGACTGAATCAAAATGAAAGCCCATATTCCCAGACCTAAGTCAGCGTTCACTTGCTCACTCACTGTCAGCACACAGCCTTGCAAGCAGCCGCCACTGGTGACTCGTTGATGCGTTTATTTATTCTGGGGATGCGTATTCATGGGGCGCCTGGGTGGCTCAGTCGGTTAAGCGTCTGCCTTTGGCTCGGGTCATGCATGATCCGCGGTCCCCGGATCGAGTCCCGCATGGGGCTCCCTGCTCGGCGGGAGCCGCCTCCTGCCTCTGCCTGCTGCTCCCCCTGCTTGTGCGCACGCGCGCGCTCTCCTCTCTCTCTCTCTCTCTCTCTCTCTCTCAAATAAATGAAATCTTTTTTAAAAAGGGATATATGTACTGAGCAGTTATGTAATTTGCCAAGCACTGTGCAGAGTCCAAGGGGGAGAAGAAATAAGCCGGAGGTTGCGCTGGACTCAGCCCCTTGCCGCTCTGGCTGGAAGGGACCGCGAAGGGGGCGTGCGGTGAGCCGTGTAAAGCGGCGGTGCTGGGCCTCGGCTGCGCGTGGCAGTGACCTTGGGGTGGTGAAGGTGCCGGCGCCGACCGTGCTCCGGGACCCACCCTAGCAAAGCTGCATGAGAATCTCCGGAGGGTCTGGGCTTGAGTGGTGCCCTGGGGGGCTGTGAGATGCCCCTCGGTTAGTGACCGCGCTCCGAGTGCGTGTTGTGACAGTCATGACGAGTGTGGGAAGGACCGTGCTCCCGCGCAATGCGAGGGCTCAGCAGGACATCGCTCTGCCAGGCGAAGGGAGGCCTGGCGGGGGGCACCGGCTCCGAGAGCAAGGGGAGTCGGCCCTCTCGAGCCCGAGCTCGCAGCTTCGCACGCTCACCAGCCCGGCCGGCCGGAGCCCAGGGTCCCGGGCACCTTCTCACTCCCGAGAAGTTGGTTGGAAGTTTCTGAAGCACGTGTTGGTGCCGCGCACGAACCTAGGCTAGGCGCTTCCACACAGGAGTGCGTTAGACCCTTGCGGGCCGGGGTGGGCGCTGTGACTGTGCCCGCCTTAGCACTGAGGAAACAGACTCGAGCTGATGAACTTGCCCAAGATCACACAGGAAGGGCTGAAGCAAGACTGCAGGTTACTCCCGAGTCCAGGGACCTCTTCCACCACATCATGGTGCGAAGGAAAAGCCCTTCTATAAGATGAGTAGACTGTCGCTCCTGTGCCATGTAGATAGGATGTTGGGGTGCCTGGGGGACGCAGGTTAAGCATCTGCCTTTGGCTCAGGTCATGATGTCAGGGTCCTGGGATGGAGCCCTCCCCTGCCCTTGGGCCCCCTGCTCAGTGGGGAGTCTGCTGCTTCCTCTCCCTCTGCCCTTCCCCTGCTCATGTTCTCTCTCTCTCTCTCTCTCATCAATAAATTAAGTAAAATAAAAACCTCAGGATGTTGATCAGGAACCTGTTAGAGCAGTCTGTTCCCCATGCTGGTTCCGTTCTCCCTCATCTTTCCTGTCCGCTTCCAGCACATCTTCCTGCCAAAGCAGCAGCAGGGACTGTCGTGAAAAGGAAGGAAGGCACTTGCCATTCAGCCATCTCCCTTCCAGGAGGTATGAACATGTCATCTCTTAGGATTTTGAAATCACTTCCCGTAATGAGTTTTGCCGGAGAACAGGCACAAAGAAGTGTGTCTCATTCTTAGCACATCTTCTCAGCACGCCTTTTAATGACTCCCGTGGAACCGGAGCCGCGCTTGCTGTGTTTCTGTCTTTGCTGAACATTCTCCACAATGGCTTGAAATTAGCAAGGCAGTTTTGAATACATTTCTGCTCTTTTGTTGTCGAAAGCTAAAATATGTATTTACTTTCTTCTAAAGTAACCAAAAATTTCCGACAACGTTGTGCCTGTCTGTTTGGGCTGCATTTGAGATCGAAAGGAAGCCGTCGGCACAGTGTGTGCCCGTGTCCTCGTACCGGGACTGCAGCCCTGGCCTGCGCATACTTCCATGCACTTGAAGGTGGAACCAGAGCGATGGGGGTATTTTTATTTTGTCAGTTGGCAGCCCATTCCCAGTCCAATGTGCTCATGAAAGTCTCTGCAAAGGAAAAGCCAGAGTAGGGTGTCAGAGCAAATAAAAGGCGAACCAGATTTCAGCTTGGGATTGTTATAGGGACTGCGAGGGAAAAGTCAATGTCACAATGCTGCCTACAAGGTGCTACCACTTGCGTGCCAGCTGCCCTTCCCAGCGTGGCTTGCCGGCAGAATGGGGTAACCATTGAGTGAGACGCTTTTTAGAATAAAGCACACTCACATGCACAGTGGCTCCCAAGACATTCGTCCCCGAAGAGGGACAGACCTGGTCTTGCGACCTTCACGGTTGATACTCTGCTGCTGACTTCGGGGAGGAGTGGCTCATGTGACATCTACCCTGTCCCCCAAAGTAACTCCTGCTAGGCAGGGGGCAGGGTGGGGCGGATGCAGTCCTCATCATCCCCAAAGTCCTTCAAACAACCCGAAGCACTCCTTCCCTGCGGTTCCCGCGCCCCGGGAGGAGGCCTTCGTGCTCGGGTTGCCAAGGTAGGTTTGAGAGGCCCGTGGCTCTGGCGAGGCTCTCCCCGCAGCCCGCGCAGACGAGGGCTCTGCAGTGTCTCTCAGAATCATGTCGCGTCTTCTCCCTCTCCTGGTGACTCTTCAGGCCTGGCTTTCGAACATCATCGAGCACGTGGCTTTTACGAGCGTGGCGTTGCTGCACAGGCTGTACACGTGCTGGGTAAGGCCGTGGCAAGGGCGGCACCCAGGACGCCAAAGACCCGTCCCGGACAATGGCAAGACGGGCTGCATCGTTGCAGACCTGCACAGGACTTGTGCTCCCTGGTCACCTTCAGACACTCCACGACCGTCTCGGTGGCAGCAAGGCTTGTGGAACGGCGGGGGGGGGGGCGATCTCAGGCACTTGGGGGAGAGCAGCTCTCATGTTTCCGTGAAAGGACTCTGTCCCCGCGTCGTGCATGTCCCCGCGCAAGAGGAGCGGAGGACGAGCGGATGCTCTTGCCCGCGGAAGCCCGCGAGAACTGGCACGTGCGGAGACCGGCGCGCGGGGGGCACAGGGTGCTCCGCTGCCCTCCCTCCCCTCCCGCAGCACAGCTGCTTGGGCTCCTGGCAGCGCCGGAATATTTCTTGGGCATAAAAGGCTGCCAGGCCAGGGCTGAGTGCCATGGTAAGAGAGGCGAGAAATGCACCAATGAAGGGAATTTCTCTTTCCTTTTCTCAGAACCCTGAACTAAAAATAAAACAGAGGACACTGCACTACTACAAATACAAACCAGCACAGGGGGAAACGCCCTTGGCCCCCTACACCCCCCCCCCTTACAGGATGGCTGTGAACGTGGCATGAATTAACACATACAGAGCACTTCAGATGCTGTTTACCACAAATGGAGGGCTATATAATTTTTTAACAGATTTTATTTATTTATTTGAGAGAGAGAATGAGAGAGAGAGAGCACACAAGGGAAGAGGTCAGAGGGAGAAGCAGGGAGCCCCATGCGGGACTCGATCCCGGGATTTCAGGATTATGACCTGAGCCACCCAGGCGCCCCTAGTTGCTATTATCATTCCTTACATTAGGGTGGCCCCACATCCCTATTGGATCCTTCAAAGGAATAAAACACGCAGAGTTGCTCAACATAATTCGCTTCCATCAAGTCTTGACCAAGAATAGAGTGAGTTGCGAGGCACTCACCTTTGCACATCAAAATCAATATAAACAGAGAAATGAAAGAAAAAATGGAAGGATTGGGCTCTTGCTAACTAAGCGCAGGAAACAGAGAATTCGAGCACTATTCCAGCAGAATCCCTCCGCGGAGAGTAGCTGCTCTCGGTTGAGCAAATAACATCACCAGGCCGACTTGAGAAAACCTTTGGAGAACCCCCCCCCCCGACGTCTCCCCATCTCGAATCTTAGGGGTTTGGGGGAGCAGCCGTGTCATTGCAGAGCTGAAGGAAGCCTGGGTTTCTAGAAGTCAAACGTGAAATGATTTTCCTGCCTGCTTCCCTTCTCCTAGAGGCCACCCCCCCCCCCGCCCCGTTTTGGTGAGTGTGACGGCCGGCCGGGCTGTCTGTGTTTGCTCCACTCCCTGGAAGGCGACAGCCGGTAGGGGCCCCTGAGATCAACTGGTCCACCCTCCTCGTTTTACACCCAGGGCTGAGAGCTGCGTCCCAGTTCGTCATCGGCACCGCCCCTGGCATGGCTGGGGCCGCGAACACTGGGAAAATGGGACAGGTTCCTCCTCCCCACATTCTCACGGAGGCCAAGGTCATCGCCCCCTCCCCCAGCCGGCTTCACACACAGTTTTCACTGTTCCTCTCCGCTGCGGCGGCGCGAGGCGGCTTCTGAAGCGTCAGGCCTTTGTCGCGGAGGGAAGACTTATAAGAGCTCAAGGAAGGTCAAAAGGGTGAATTATGCGGTGACTTGTGTATAATCAGCATCTTTCCAGTGCTCTCCGGGCTGAGGCTGACTGCAGGGGAGGCAGAGGTGGAGAAAAAGCATGGACAGTCACAGCACACGGAGCTTCGGGCAGGTGATGGTCCTCCTCTGTCTTCCCGGCTCTGCACGGCGTTCTGCTAGTTCTTTTCTCCGAAGAGCATTTAGGAAGAACAAATGACTCTTTCCAGATTTGTGTCAAAGTAGGAGTCGGAAATAACTGGATATCGTGTAAGATTTTCTTTATTCCTAGTCAAGAAAGAAAAGGCCCGAGAATTGGAGGACATGGTCCAGAACGGAGAGCTGTAAATCCCGAGGAGTCACTTCCATTCAAAAGGAGAGCCAGGAAGGCTTCACGGAGGAGGTGCACCTTGTATAGCTCTTCTCCCCTCTTCTTATTTCATTCTGCGTTGTTTCCTTGCACACGGGACTTCGAGAATCTGGTAGAATTTAGGTAAAATTAGGATAGGCGTAACTTTACATTCTCATACGACCATGCATAGAAATGCCAAGTGCCCATTGCATCCTGGGAACTTCCGGTCTCTCGCCCAGGGCGCCTGCGCACTCGGAATCGGCGGCCGGTGCTCTCTGGGCTGCCGGAAGCTCTGTGCTGTTGCCCGCTCAGCCGCGTCGAGGTAGGATTATGGCCCCAGTTCTTTGCAGAGCTCAGTGGCTGGGATCTCATATGAAACCGGGAAGAACATATTCCTAGGAATGTTTTCCCGCAACACCCCCCCCCCCGCTTTATTTATTTATTTATTTTGTAAGTAAGCTCCATGCCCCATGTGGGGGGCTCAAACTCACAACCCTGAGATCAGGAGGCACGTGCTCTACTGACTGAGCCAGCCAGGCACCCCCCCTCCTGCCCTTGACCTTTATAAGGGTCATTACCTTTCTGCCTCATCCATTCAGGCTTCCAGTACCTCCCATGCTGTCCTCACTTGAATATCTGTGTAAAGGCATAACGGATACGTTAGAGAAACCACTCAGCAAAGCAACCGTTTTTAGGTTTTAGGATCACCCCTTTCACTATGAAATAAGACGGCCCTTTCAAGTAACAAAATGGAGAAAGGATCAAATGTGAGTCATGACTCAGTTACATTTCTCTGCTTGAACGCTTCCCAACCATCGCCGTATGTAAGATGTGACGGACATCAGACTGTATTGACCTTTCACCCAAGAATAACCCTGGATGCACAATAAATTCACACCTTGCAGGGTTCTCATATTCCATATAGAATTTCTATGCTCCTACAGTCACCACACGTCCATGCTACAAACCAGAGGCCAGATAATGTTCAGGGTATGGAGGACCTGCTGGCACATTCATTCATTAGGGCATTCATAGATGTTCCTGTGCAAGTGCAGCCGTTTATTTGAAGCAAGTCATTTATCTACAGAAGCCTTCGGTGCATGTGAAGAAGTGAAAGTATGCTTCTCGTAGGTTCTTCGGAATTCCATATAAAAGGAGACAAGGGTTTAGTAAATGCTTTTGATGCCACGACTTTGGTTAAATATATGTGAACAGCCTGTATGATATAAACGTACAAGACTCTAGAAAGATCTGACCCCCGCCCCAATTCCTTACAGCCTTTTCTCATTTGGACTCCCTTACCCCCTAGTATCAGCAGCCCTGGCTCCTGCTTTCATTTTCATATGTTTCCCACCTCCGGTCTCTCCCTACCCTAGTCCACTATCCAAGGCCCCAAAGTGATTTTTCTCAATATACATTTGATCGTGGTACCACCTTGCTCAAACCCACAAAGCCCTCAGTGTCCTTAGAAGACATTCGAGGTCCTCCCCAGTTTGTTGCCCACCTGATCTGCCGCATCCTTGCCTCTCTCTCCTTCAGCCCTGTCCTGTAGTTAGTCACACCGGACCAGTGTCACCGTGACCACGAGACGTCCCGGGCTTGCCCAGGTCTGTGCCTTTGCACCTGCCGCTCCCTTCCCGCCTTTTGCAGTCAGCACAGGGCCCCTCCCTCTCCTAGGTCAGCTCGAGGATGACTTTTGCTAGGTCTCCCGCCCAGACCAAGTTGGTGGCTGCCTCGCCGCCATCTGGTCTCAGCGTGCGCACTCTGTCTCCTTGTAGCACGCGTTTCCAGCTCTGCGTTAGCATTTGTTTTGTGCCCCGCTTGCTCATGCACTCCTGGAGGATTAGAGCAGGAGTTTCGCGCAGTGTTTAATAAATGTTTGTTACATGAATGAATGAATGAGTCAATAAATTAATTATTTTCCCCCACCGTGGACATTAGTCAACATTTAGAACAGTCCATTTCCACTTGGGAATCCCTTTATTTCCATATAGTATGATGAGGGCTGTTAAGTTTACCAGGGGCCTGGAAAAAAGGAAATGTAATAAATGGGGAAGTATTTTAAGTAGGCATGTGTTAGCATTACCTTCAACGTTTTTTTTTTTTTAAATATTTATTTATTTGACAGAGAGAGAGAGAGAGATCACAAGTAGGCAGAGAGACAGGCAGAAGCAGGCTCCCTGCTGAGCAGAGAGCCTGATGTGGGGCTCGATCCCAGGACCCTGAGATTATTACCTGAGCTGAAGGTAGAGGCTCAACCCACTGAGCCACCCAGGCGCCCCTCCCTTAAACCTTTTAAAGACAGAAGTTATACTTAGGAAAACATTGTAAATGAGAATGTGGGGAAAAATGGTTTGCTGAGTAATAGCTAGGGGTGAAAAGTTCATTTCTTTTCCTTTTTTTTAAAGCTGTAGACCCAATGTGGGGCTTGGACTCATGGCCCTGTGATCGAGTCCCATGCTCTATGGACTGAGCCAGCCAGGTACCCCCCAAAAGTTCTTTTCTTTCACCCTGGGAATAAAGTGATAACCCACATTTCAGTCCTCTCCCTCTACCTGCTTTTGCCAGTGTTTACCAAGTGAAAAAGAGCCATTGAGTGGTTTCATCCAGACTTCTGGTCTCTGAAAAGTACAAAGGAAATACGTTCATTTTCATTGTTCTTGATTTTCTTAATTTTATGAAGATCAGGTGACATTTGCAAATGTGTTAACATGGTTTAAAAATAAGTTGCTTGCTGTAGGTAAAAATTATTCGTTCAGTTTACAAAATTGGAAATTTCTCCATCCAAAACTGAATTTATATGTTTGCTTTGGTATAATTTGAATCATAGCACAATTTGTAAAGTAAGCCGCAGAATTGTGCATTTTTAATTTTTTTAAAGATTTTATTTTTTGAATGCCTGCCTGGCTCAGTTGAAAGAGTGTGCAACTCTTAGTTTGAGATAATGAGTTCAAGCCTCCATATCGATGTAGAGATTACAAAAAAACATAAATAAACTTTTAAAATATTTCATTTCATTTTTAAGTAATCTCTACACCCCATGTGGGGCCCAAACTCATAATCCTGAGATCAAGAGTTCCATGGTCCACTGACCGAGCCAGCCAAGTGCCCCAGAACTGTGTATTTTTTTTTTTTTTAGATCAAAAGAGGTCTTAAAACCATTTTTGTCCAGTGTAGGTGACAGATTTGAGGAGACTTTGATGTCATTACTACTTGGCAATGTAAGAGATGTTATGTTATAAAAAAGCCACACAGAGTTTTTAATCTACCAATTCTAGGGATAACCAAAATACACATAAAGAATTCTGGATTTATTTATTTGAGAATTAAGCCAGAGTACCTGGGTGGCTCAGTTGGTTGGGTGTCCCACTCTTGATTTCAGCTCAGGTACATGGTCTTAGGGTCATGATCTCAGGGTCATGAGATCGAGCCCTGTGTTGGGTTCTGCACTGAGCATCGAGTCTGCTTAAGATTCTCTCTCCTCTGCTCCTCCTCCACCCTGTTCCGGGGCCCACGCCCAGGCTCTCTCTCTCTCTCTCTCTAAAAATGAAAAAGAGAGAGAAGAGAGAGAGAGAGGAAGAAAAATTAATTGAGACCTATACACTTATCTACCAAACCAGTCTTTAAGTTTTAGTTCTATCATCTTTACTTGGTTCTATGGTTTATAACAATCAATCATGAATGGAATTTAGTAACTTCAGGGCTATTCGGAGAAAACGAAATGAATAGTGCTTGAAGTTTTCTTAAGTCACAAGCTCCCTTTCTGCTATGATTCAGCAACTTTGAGCAGTTGCCGAGCAAAGCTTTCGGAATCTCTAGCCATCTGGCCCGTCTCAGAGCTCGATGGGGGGAGGCTTCAGGTGTCCGAGTCTGCACTCCAGTGTGTGGGGAAGCAAGACAGCCGGCCCAGAGGGTCACCTACTTCTGCTCTGGCCTCAGGGCTCAGGGCCTTTGCACTGTTTGGCACTACTGGGATTGTGTCAGCCTAGGGAATCAATGGGCAGTGTGCTGAGCGCTTGTATTTAGAAAAGTAGATTCAGAATAAGAATGGAAGCCCAAGTTTTGAGCCCCAGATACAGTCTGGACTTCCCACCTTACATCAGTGCCCACGGTGGCCCTGCAGTGACTGATGGGTTTCCGGGTCAGAAAGACCAAATACATCATTCAAAGATACCGTTGTCCTCTGGTCTCATTCATCCGCATTAAGGAAGACCCATGGTTGGAGGGTCAGGTGTAAACGGAAGAGCCGTTTGTGACCCAACGTCTCAGGCTTCTGAGAGCTCCAGGCTCCAAAGGCAGCTGTGAGCTTTGCCTCCGAACTCCTCCTCTGTGCCTGACGAATGCTTGACAGAAATCTTTGCCTGGGCGTCGGGGGAGTTTTTGCTTGTACAATGCTGTCATGATGTGACCTTTCTCATTTACTATTTAAAGAGTTTTGCTATGAATAACTGTTAAAATTTACCCGGGTGCCATTTAATGGAAATCCTCAAAGGCTTCAGAAACAATTTCATTTACAATGAAGAGATAGAATGCAATAAAAATATCCGGCTTCTGTGATTCTCTTCACTTACTGTTTCAAATTTTCCAAGCTCCCTTCCCTTCAAAATGCTCCTTTTTTTTGGTGTGTGTGTGTGGGGGGGTTTTTTTGGCTCCATGCCCAGCATGGAGCCCAATGCAGGGCTCTAACTCACGACTGTGAAGTCAAGACCTGAGCCGGGCCCAAGAGTCCGACGTTCAACCCACTGAGCCACCTGGGCGGCCCCAGTTTCTCATGTTCTCAGATGGAGAAAATTCTGCTCGCTTCTTTCTCCTTTCTTCTTGAGGCTCTTCTGATGAGTGCCACCTGGGCCCACTGGAAGTTTCTCTTGTGCTCACAGCTTAGATGAGGTCAATGGAGAGTGTCCCGAAGGACACAATTTCTTCCCCACAGAGCTTACCAGCACGCCAGGCCGTTTTCTTCACCTGCCCCTGCAGAAGCCAAGACGACTCTTCTAGAACACACGTGCTCGTGCAGGCGTGGAGAAACGTAACCACAACATTGGCAAAAGGAGAAGCATCTACCCTTCCCGACGCGAGAGGACAGTGGAACGAGAGCCGGGCAGCCGGAGAAACAAGAGGTCGTGGGATGTTCAGAAAAAGCGATCCCAGCAGAGCGAGCTCCGCCTTCGGCGGGGGAGGTCTGCGCCCGGTTGATGGGGTCGCTGCTGTCATAGACCCAGGACTGGTTGCGTCATCGGCGAGGCCCCCGGCGAAGGGAGCAGGCAGGGTCTCCTGTTCCAACATTGTTAATTTCAGGGGCCACTAGCGCCGCAGAGCGTGGGACCGAGGGGGGGACACTGGTTAGTGGGAGTCCCTGAGCAGCGGCTGCCTGCCCGGGCTGCTAGCCCCGACGTGAGCCCTGCACAGACCTGAGGCCCGGGGGTGGGGGGGGTGAGGGGGTCCCCTCATTATGTGGCCTTGGGTTTCTGCTCTCGTGACCGACTCCCTTCGAGGTGCTCTCCCTTCAGATTCCACGAAGAGGACAGGCCTTGTTTTCTTTACCCGATTTGCCTTCTGCTTTTCCCTTTGAGAATGTGACTATCATTAAGCTAAGAATCCCTGATGGTAAGCGGGGAAGGCTTACATGCGCGGCCCCCAGCAGATCCATCTGTACTTCCAGCTGTGCACAGCCCATGGTCAGAGGGAAGAGCGGGGTCACTTGGCTTCGTCTTCTCCATCGGGAGGACTCACTTCCTTAAACCCAGATTACCACAGCAGCTTCTGGGCCCCAGTCTCCGCTCGGCCCAAATGCTCAGATCATTCTTTTTGCCAGATGACTCGTTGCTTCTTTGTTTATCTTGCCAGACCCAGGGATGGAGCAGACAGGACACGGGTTTGAAGCCAAGTCAGAACTGGTTTCAAATTACACCTTTGCCTTGATTTAAGGACTATGTTCTATTTTGGAAACCCGAACTCATCGCTGCTCATAACCATCCTGCGAGGGCAAATATCTTAGTCACTTTGTTTCAGATGGAGAGACAGAAGCCCAGAGACGTTAAGTGACTTGCCCAAGGTCACACCGTGGGCGAGTGGCAGAGCTGGGTTTCCAATCTTGGCATGCGGGCCTGGAGGGCCTGTCCTTGAGTGTGCCCGCGCTGAATGAGGTGGCCCCTCCCAGCAGCCCGCGGGTCACCGGGGCAAGCACGCTCCCTCTCTGACCTCCAGGCTCCTCCTGGCACCCCAGCCCTGATTATCTCAGTAGTGATTACAGGGCCTCATATCCGAAATGCGTATGAAAGACTTTATAAGGCCCTGTATAAATATTAACAGTTTTATGATCTTTACTGTGCTTGAAGGCCTTTCCATTATTTATAGAATTGAGTCCAAATGTCTGACTCTGGCTTTCAAAGCCATCAAAAGGTAAGTCGAGCCAGTTGTTCCATGCTCTTCGCTGTTCTTCACAGGCTTATTTCTGTCTTTACATTTTCGAGCTTGTTCATTCCTCAAGCCTTTCCCCAATTCAAGGCGCTTTTTGTGTCATTCCTCCTCAAAGCAGATTTCTCAGATAATGCCAGTGCAGTGCGCATTGATCTTTTTCTTCTCTGACCTTGACCTCTCCTATCCCTTTCAAGAATAAGGAGCTCATCTTCCCAACTTGGTTATAAATTCCTTGAGGGCAGGAGTCATGTCTTCTTTTGGGTGCTTATGTTATGTGTCCCCGGCACAGAGAGGAGGTCCCTGACACACAGGCAGTAGCTAGCGATGTCTTCATTTCTCCCCTGAGTCGTGTTCTAGTGTGGGGCACCTGCTGGGCCTTCAGGAACACTTGTGGATCTGTCTTAGATGTGCATAGCATCTGTTCGGGTGTTCAGCACACAATGAGCACTCCATAAATTGTATTTATAGAGACGATCTGTTACCACATAAGGACTACCAGAAATTACTCACACTCTTTGTGTAAATGGATTTATACAATTATAATGTTTAGGAGCTGAAATAAAGATGAGGGAAAGAAAATCACGAGACTGTTTTTTTAAGGCAAAAAGAACAATAGAACTTCGAGTCCAAATGTTTTCACTGGTGTGTTGCAGAACAGGTGTGAGGTTTGTTGAAAATAATTTGTTATTAATGAGAGTTAATTTGTCAAGTCTGCAGATGATTTACTGTTTTTTTATGAATTGAAGTGGATTCTAGGTTTCCCCAGAAAGAAGCTCATTTTAATTCAATGGCTTCCTTGACTGGGAAGACTTTGTCTAACTACATTCTCATTCACAGACCTGGAGGCTCCTCGTCCTTTGGAGAACGGTCCCTCCACTGTTCTCAGGCTCTCCTCAGTCAGCAAATCAGAACAAAATAGAACCCCATAAAATTCGAAGTCTTACACAGGAAAATGTTTTTCTCTTGAACGGGGACCAAGGCTTAGGAAAGCTTTCTCTTGGACAGGCAAGGTTTAGTTGGGTCCTGAGATCGAGCCCGGTGTTGGGCTCCCTGCTCAGCGATGAGTCTGCTTCACCCTCTCCCCCTCCCCCTTCCCCCCAGCTCATGCTCTCTCTCTCAATGAATAAATTAATAAATAAATAATGTTTTAAAATAAATAAAAAAAATGATTTGGGGAAATATGTCTTTACCCTTCTCCTAAGGCTTCACCTGATCCATCCTTGGATATTTTTTTGGTCTAGAGAGAAACTCAGAAAGTCCAATCCAAAAACAATGAACTGCATCCCCATAGGCAAAGGCTCCCCCCATTTTAATCTGTACGAGCAGAAAAATTAGCTTAGTTTTGAAATTTCAGAACATTTGATCTGTTTGCATAGCAGAACTGAATAACTTTCTGATGAATTTGCACAAAGCAAAATCTGAATAAATAGTTTCAAACTAATAAGATTAAAGGTTACCTTGTTACCTTGTTACCCTGTACCTTGTTACCTTGTTAAAGGTAACAAGTCTGTCTCTCAAATTACCCAGATGATTGCTTAACATGTACTTGCTTTTCAGAGATCAATTTGATAGATAAAATATTTTTTTAATCTCAAAGATTTATTTAAAAAATTTTTTTATTAACATATAGTATATTATTAGCCCCAGGGGTACAGGTCTTTGAATCATCAGGCTTACACACTTCACAGCACTCACCATAGCACATCCCCTCCCCAATGTCCATCACCCAGCCACCCTCTTCCTATCCCCCTCCCCCAGGCAACCCTCAGTTTGTTTTGTGAGATAAAGAGTCTCTTATGGTTTGTCTCCCTCCTGATCCCATCTTGTTTCATTTTTTCTTTCCCTACCCCCCAGACCCCCCACGTCGCCTCTCAAATTCTTCATATCAGGGAGATCTTATGATAATTGTCTTTCTCTGATTGACTTATTTTGCTCAGCATAATAACCTCTAGTTCCATCCACATCATTGCAAATGGCAAGATTTCATTTCTTTTGATGGCTGCATAGTATTCCATTGTATATATATACACCATTCCTCTGTTGAAGGACATCAGGTTCTTTCCATAATTTGGATACTGTGAACATTGCTGCTATAAACATTCAGGTGCATGTGCCCCTTTGGATCACTACGTTTGTATCTTTAGGGTAAATACCCAGTAATGAAATTGCTGGGTTGTAGGGTAACTCTATTTTCAACTTTTTGAGGAATCTCTGTGCTGTTTTCCAGAGTGGCTGCACCAGCCTGCATTCCCACCAACAGTGCAGAAAGGTTCCCCTTTCTCCCCATCCTCGCCAGCATCTATCGTTTCCTGGCTTGTCAATTTTAGCCATTCTGACTGGTGTCAGGTGGTATCTCACTGTGGTTTTGATTTGTATTTCCCTGATGCCGAGTGATGTGGAGCACTTTTTCATGTGTCTGTTGGCCATCTGGATGTCTTCTTTGCAGAAATGTCTGTTTATGTCCTCTGCCCATTTCTTGATTGGATTCTTTGTTCTGTGGGTGTTGAGTTTGAGAAGTTCTTTATAAATTTTGCATACTAGCCCTTTATCTGATATGTCGTTTGCAAGTATCTTCTTCCATTCTGTCAGTTGTCTTTAGGTTTTGTGGACTGTTACCTTTGCTGTGCAAAAGCTTTTGAAGTCCCAATAGTTCATTCTTGCCCTTGCTTTTCTTGCCTTTGGTGATGTTTCTAGGAAGAAGTTGCTGCGGCTGAGGTCGAAGAGGTTGCTGCCTGTGTTCTCCTCAAGGATTTTGATGGATTCCTGTCTCACATTGAGAGCTTTCATCCATTTTGTGTCTATTTTTGTGTGGTGTAAGGAAATGGTCCAGTTACATTCTTCTGCATGTGGCTGTCCAATATTCCCAACACCATTTGTTGAAGAGATGATCTTTTATCCAGTGGACATTCTTTCCTGCTTAGTCGAAGATTAGTTGACCATAGAGTTGAGGGTCCATTTCTGGGCTCTCTATTCTGTTCCCCTGATCTATGTGTCTGTCTTTGTGCCAGTACCATACTGTCTTGATGATGACAGCTTTGTAATAGAGCTTGAAGTCTGGAATTATGATGCTAGCAACTTTGGCTTTCTTTTTCAACATTCCTCTAGCTATTTGAGGTCTTTTCTGCTTCCATATACATTTTAGGATTTTTTGTTCCATTTCTTAGGAAAAAAAAAAGATTTTTTTTTTTACTTTTTTTTATGTTCAGCATAACAGTATTCATTATTTTTTCACCACACCCAGTGCTCCATGCAATCCTTGCCCTCTATAATACCCGCCACCTGGTACCCGAACCTCCCACACCCCCTGCCACTTCAAACCCCTCAGATTGTTTTTCAGAGTCCATAGTCTCTCATGGTTCACCTCCCCTTCCAATTTCCCTCAACTCCCTTCTCTCCATCTCCCCTTGTCCTCCATGTTATTTGTTATGCTCCACAAATAAGTGAAACCGTATGATAATTGACTCTCTCTGCTTGACTTATTTCACTCAGCATAATCTCTTCCAGTCCCGTCCATGTTAATACAAAAATGATGGTATTTTGATAGGGATTGCATTAAATGTGTAGATTGCTTTAGGTAGCATATACATTTTCACAATATTTGTTCTTCCAATCCAATGAGCATGGAGCATTTTTCCATTTCTTTGTGTCTTCCTCAGTTTCTTTCATGAGTACTTTATAGTTTTCTGAGTACAGTTTCTTTGCCTCTTTGGTTAGGTTTTTCCTAGGTATCCTATAGTTCTGGGTGCAATTGTAAATGGGATTGACTCCTTAATTTCTCTTTCTTCTGTCTTGTTGTTGGTGTATAGAAATGCAACTGATTTCTGTGCATTGATTTTATATCCTGATATTTTACTGAATTCCTGTACAAGTTCTAGCAGATTTGGAGTGGAGTCTTTTGGGTTTTCCACATAAAGCGTCATATCATCTGCAAAGAGTGAGAGTTTGACTTCTTCTTTGCCGATTCGGATGCTTTTAACTTATTTTTGTTTTCTGATATCTGAGGCTAGGACTTCTAGTACTATGTTGAATAGCAGTGGTGATAATGGACATCCCTGCCATGTTCCTGACCTTAGTGGAAAAGCTTTCGGTTTTCTCCATTGAGAATGATATTTGCAGTGGGTTTTTTTTTTTTAAAGATTTTATTTATTTGTCAGAGAGAGGGAGAGAGAGCGAGCACAGGCAGACAGAATGGCAGGCAGAGGCAGAGGGAGAAGCAGGCTCCCTGCTGAGCGAGGAGCCCGATGTGGGACTTGATCCCAGGACTCTGGGATCATGACCTGAGCCGAAGGCAGCTGCTTAACCAACTGAGCCACCCAGGCGTCCCTGCATTGGGTTTTTTATAGATGGCTTTGATGATATTGAGGTATGTGCCCTCTATCCCTACACTGTGAAGAGTTTTGATCAAGAAAGGATGCTGTACTTTGTCAAATGCTTTTTCAGCATCTATTGAGAATATCATTTGGTTCTTGTTCTTTCTTGTTCCCACTTGGTCGTGGTGAATAATCCTTTTAATGTAATGTTGGATTCTATTGGCTAGTATTTTGGTGAGAATTTTCACATCTGTGTTCATCAAGGTTATTGGTCTGTAATTCTCGTTTTTGATGAGGTCTTCATCTGGTTTTGGGATCAAGGTGATGCTGGCTTCATAAAATGAGTTTGGAAGTTTTCCTTCCATTTCTGTTTTTTGGAACAGTTTCAGGAGAATAGGAATTAATTCTTCTTTTTTTTCTTAAAGATGTTATTTATTTATTTGACAGACAGAGATCACAAGTAGGCAGAGGCAGGCAGAGAGAGGGGAAAGAAGGCTCCCCGATGAGCAGAGAGCCCGATGGGGTGCTCAATCCCAGGACCCTGTGATCATGGCCTGAGCCGAAGGCAGAGGCTTAACCAACTGAGCCACCAGGCACCCCAGGAATTAATTCTTCCTTAAATGCTTGGTAGAATTCCCCCTGGGAAGCCGTCTGGCCCTGGGCTCTTGTTTGTTGGGATATTTTTGATGACTGCTTCAATTTCCTTACTGGTTATGGGTCTGTTCAGGTTTTCTATTTCTTCCTGTTTCAGTTTTGGTAGTTTATAGGTCTCTAGGAATGCATCCATTTGTTCCAGATTGTCAAATTTGCTGGTGTATATTTGCCCATAATATGTTCTTATAACTGTTTGTATTTCTTTGGTGTTGGTTGTGGTCTCTCCTCTTTCATCCATGATTTTATTTATTTGAGTCCTTTCTCTTTTCTTTTTGATAAGTCTGGCCAGGGGTTTATCAATCTTATCAATTCAGAGAAGCAGCTCCTAGCTTCACTGATTTGTTCTACTGTTCTTTGGTTTCTATTTCATGATTTCTACTCTGATCTTTATTGTTTCTCTTTTCCTGCTGGGTTAAGGCTTTTTTTGCTGTTCTTTCTCCAGCTCCCTTAGGTGTAGGGTTAGGTTGTGTATTTGAGACCTTTCTTGTTTCTTGAGAAAGGTTTGTACCGCTATATATTTTCCTCTCAGGACTGCCTTTGCCATGTCCCACAGATTTTGAACAGTTGTGTTTTCATTATCATTTGTTCCCATGAATTTTTTCAATTCTTCTTTAATTTCCTGGTTGACCCAGTCATTCTTTAGAAGGATGCTCTTTAGCCTCCATATGTTTGGGTTCTTTCCAAATTTCCTCTTGTGATTGAGTTCTAGCTTCAGAGCATTGTGGTCTGAAAATATGCAGGGAATGACCCCAATCTTTTGGTACCGGTTGAGACCGATTTGTGACCCAGGATGTGATCTATTCTGGAGAATGTTCCATGTGCACTAGAGAAGAATGTGTATCCTGTTGCTTTGGGATGGAATGTTCTGAATATATTTGTGATGTCCATCTGGTCCAGTGTGTCATTAAAGGCCTTTATTTCCTTGTTAATTTTTTGCTTGGATGATCTGTCCATTTCAGTGAGGGGGTGTTAAATTCCCCTACTATTATTGTATTACTGTCAATGTGTTTCTTTGATTTTATTATTAATTAGTTTATATAGTTGGCTGCTCCCATGTTGGGGCATAGATATTTAAAACTGTTAGATCTTCTTGTTGGACAGTCCCTTTGCATATGATATAGTGTCCTTCCTCCTCTCTTATTTTAGTCTTTGGCTTAAAATCTAATTTATCTGATACAAAGATTGCCACCCCAGCTTTATTTTGATGTCCATTAGCATGGTAAATGGTTTTCAGTCCCCTCACTTTAAATCTGGAGATGTCCTTGGGTCAAAATGAGTTTCTTGTAGACACCATATTGATGGGTTTTGGTTTTTTATCCATTCTGATACCCTGTTTCTTTTGATTGGGGGCATTTAGCCCATTTATATACTATTGAGAGATATGAATTTAGTGCCATTGTATTGCCGGTAAGGTGACTGGTACTGTATATTGTCTCTGTTCCTTTCTGGTCTACTACTTTTAGAGGACCTCTTTCAATATTTCCTGTAGGACTGGTTTGGTGTTTACAAATTCTTTTAGTTTTTGTTTGTCCTGGAAGCTTTTTATCTCCTATTTTCAGTGATAGCCTAGCTGGATATAGTATTCTTGGCTGCATGTTTTTCTCATTTAGTGCTCTGAATATATCATGCCAGTTCTTTCTGGCCTACCAGGTCTCTGTGGATAAGTCTGCTGTCAATCTAATATATTTTTTTCCCAATCTAATATTTTTATCATTGTATGTTACAGACTTCTTGTCCCGAGCTGCTTTCAGGATTTTCTCTTTGTCACTAAGACTTGTAAGTTTTACTATTAGATGATGAGGTGTGGACCTATTCTTATTGATTTTGAGGGGAGTTCTCTGTGCCTCCTGGATTTTGATGCTTGTTCCCTTTGCCAAATTAGGGAAATTCTCTCCAATAATTCTCTCCAATATACCTTCTGCTCCCCTCTCTCTTTCTTCTTCTTCTGGAATCCCAATTATTCTAATATTGTTTCATCTTATGGTATCACTTATCTCTTGAATTCTCCCCTTCATTGTCAAGTAGTTGTTTGTCTCTCTTTTGCTCCAGAGCTCTCTTGTCTCTTTACTTCTCCAAACAAGTTTTCTCAAATATCCTCTATGCCTTTTTTGAGCCCAACTTGCTCCTTGAGAATCATCTTCTGAACTCTAGATCTGACATATTGCCTATGTCTGAATTGATTAGGTCTCTAGCCTTCAGTACTGCCAGTTGTTCTTTTTTTTGTGGTTAGTTTTTCTGCCTTGTCATTTTATCCAGATAAGTATATATGAACAAGAGAATGAAAAACTGAAAGTGTGGCAAAGGCCCCAGAAAAATGTACACTAACCAAATAAGAAGATATACCAAATCAGGGGGAGAAGATAGGGGGTAAAAAGAAGTTTAAAAAAATCTTTAAAAATTTTTTTTAAAAATTAAGAAAAAAATATATATTAGACTGGTGAATAGAATAGTGCCAACCACTTGATTTGGGGGTGTATTTTGGTCTTAGAAGAAACTACCTTGCAAAATTTTAAAGAAAGAAAACATATATATACAAAAGTAAGGGTAAACACGATGAAGGGATGGAATATGACTGTAAAGGTGATCATTTTTTAAAAAATTCTAAAAAAAGGGGTTGGTAAGTTGGTTGGGAAAGGAAAGAAGAAAGTGGAGAGAATTTGCTCAGGCTGGAGACTAGAACAAAGCCCTGTGCTAGATTTAGGGTATATTTTGATCTATTAGAAGAAGTCATATCCCAAAATTTTTTAGAAGAAAAAAACCCCTATTTATATAGAAAAATAAAGTTAGATACAATGAAGGATAAACTATGACTATAATAATGAAGGTTTAAAAAGATTTTTTTAAGAAAGTTATTGTTAAGACAAACTAGTTAAAAAACGTTAAAAGAGGAAAGAGGAAAAGTTAAAAAAATTAGAAAAAGAAAAAAATTTACAAAATTTAATTAACTTTACAATACTAAAGAATCATGGGGAGAAAGCCATGAATTCCATGCTTTGCTTTCCCCTCCTCTGGAATTCCGCTGTTCTCCTTGGTAAGTGAGCTTGGTCTTGGCTGGATTTCTTGCTGATCTTCTGGGGGACCGGCCTGTTGTAATGATTTGCAAGTGTCTTTGCTGGAGGCGGAATTGCACCGCCCTTACCAGGGGCCAGGCTAAGTAATCTGCTCAAGTTCGCTCTCGGAGCTTTTGTTCCCTGAACGCTTTCCATAGAGTTCCGGCAGACGGGAATGAAGATGGCGGCCGCCCAGTCTCCAGCCCAGAGGAGCCGAGAGCTCGGGGCCCCACTCCTCAGTGTGCCCCCAGAGAAAAGCGATTCATCCCTACCGTCTCCCTGGCCTCTGGCCATGTTCCGAGCTCACCCGGCCTGTGACTGAGCGTCTCTGTCTCTGGTGCACAGCCCCGCCTGGAGTCTCCAACCCCAGCAGATCCTGCCGCTCTGCTCTTCCGGTGGAGGAAGGTGAGTCTCCCTGGATCTGCCACTTGTGGGGTCCCTGCTCACAAAGCGGTGGTCCGATTGTGCCACGGGTCACAGTTTAAGGTAACCCGGAGCTGAGAGCTCACTCCTTGGCTCCATCTCTGTAGCTGGCTTCCGCACTCTAATACCTGTGAGCTCTGCGACACTCAGACACCCCCAATCCTTCTGTGACCCCGCAGGACCTGAGACCACGCTGTCCCTGTGAGGGCTTCACCCCAACTTAGCCTCTGGAGTGATGTCCCTCGGTGGAGCAGACTTCTAAAAGTTCGGATTATGTGCTCTCTTGCTTCACCACTTGCCAGGAGCTGCCCCTCCCCCCCCCGTGGTCTATCTTCCCGTCACTTCGGATTCACTTCTCCCCACGACTTCCCTTTCAGAAAGTGGTTGATTTTCTGTTTCTAGAATTGCTGCTTTTCTCTTCAATCCCCTCTTGGGTTTGTAGGTGTTCGGAATGGTTTGATAACTATCTAGCGGATCTCCTGCGACCTGATGTCATCTCAGCCTGCTACTCCACCATCTTGCTACTCCCCCACCCAAAAATTGAAAAAATATATTTTGTTCCAAAACTTCATGTTGAACACTTGAGATGTAATCATACTCTGAGTCTTTAGTATCTGGGTGGAATCCTATTTTATTTTTTTTTTAAGATGACAGCTTGGGGGGCCGCCTGGCTGGCTCAGTGGGTAGAGTATGTGACTCTTGATTTCAGTATTGTGAGTTCCAGTCCCACGCTGGGGGTAGAATTACTTAAAAAAAAAAATCTTAAAAAAAATGACAGCCTGGACTGGCATAACCTACACTTCCTTTTTCATAAGCTTCTGTAACATGACAGGAAACACACTGCAAAGTGTAGCTGGGTTTTCCCTTCATTCACTAATGTTTTTAATAAACCCCTCAGAAACCTCTGGAAAGCAGAGGAAGTTTCTGAATGGGTATTTTTCTTTTCCACTCTTCCAAAGATCCTGTCAGCTGAATATTGCAAGATTGAGGGAGCTTTAGTTCTTTGTTTCCAGTTAAAATCTATTTGTCCAGTTAGAGACACATGGGCCCAGCAATAAAACTATGGCTGAAGTTTATGATCAGGAAGAGGCCAAATGCCACTTGTCAGCTAAGAGCTGTGCTCGCTGGAATGAAACATTGCATTTCTGAAGTGCAACTGAGTTGTACAAGGGTTTGTCGGTATCTCTGATGATAAGAACCTTGGCAGTGTTGGCTAAAAGGGTGGGGTGAGGAACAACCAAATGAGAAAACTACGCTATGCCCTGAAATGTGGTAATAGGATCTCCCTAGATAGACACGTAGTTTAACTCTTTTTTTAAAAATTTTATTTACTTGTTTGACAGACAGATTACAAGTAGGCAGAGAGGCAGGCAGAGAGAGAGAGAGAGGAGGAAGCAGGCTCCCTGCTGAGCTGGAAGCCCAATGCGGGGCTCGATCCCAGGACCCTGGGAACATGGCCTGAGCTGAAGGTAGAGGCTTTAAACCATTGAGCCACCCAGGTGCCCCTAACTCTCTTAATAATAACACAGAATAATTAAATATGGCAGCCCCATAGTGCACTCCCCTGCAAAACAGCTACATGAAAATTCCATCACCTCCCATGCTCCACCAAACCACCAAAAAAAGCAGTATGATGTTGTGATTTACAAAGAAATAAGAAAAGTGGATTGAACATTTTTGAAGTCATTCAAGAAGTGAAACTGATCCAAGACAAATGGTGCATTTGAATCCTATAAAAATAAAATCAGAGGAAAGCTATGTCCGAGTCGTAGCCAAGAATCCTAGAGTATAAGTTTAGATATGTCCATTGAGTTCATCCTCTCCAATGCTGCTTCCAGTTGGAGAAAATGGAACCCAGTGAGGGCTATGGCTTGTCTTCCTCACAGTTTTTTAGCTTCACGAAGATCAGACGCTCAGATCCTAGGACACCTCGTTATGAAACACTACCAGTAGGTTCTTATTTTGTTTAAATGGGACTTTACGAGACAACTGTGTTGTGACAGAAATGTGGCTTAATATGGTCTTGAACCCAAAGACTTTCTCTCTTATCTGGAAGACTTAAGAAACAACCTAATTACATATACAGAGCCATAGGAAGAACTATGTGATAAGCGCTAGAAGAATTCATCATTCAAGCTTGTCAGGGAGTGCATTTTCTCTCAAGTCAGAATCTCCCAATTCTAAAAGCCAATAACAAGGCAATCTCACAGCTCAGCAGTAAAGCTACTTTTAAATCTAGAATGAGATCATTGGGTTCAATAGACAGACTCAAGTATCACTTAAAATTGGGCCTGCCTGCGTGTAATAGACTTTGGATCTTGGCTGTGTGTTACCATAACTTCTCTGCCATCCTCATGGTGTGTGTGTGTGTGTGTGTGTGTGTGTCTGTCTGTCTGTCTGAAAATGAGTTCTGAAAATGTTCCAAGTGAACATTTGTTTCAGATTTCCTGGCATAGCTAAGAATCAGTTACAATTATGCTTTGAACTTATATCCTCCAGTTTTCAACCTTGTCTTCATTGTTCACATGAAAGCCAGAGTCTTTCTCATTTATTCATTAAGGAAATATTTACTGGAGAGTTATTATGTTCCCAAACACTGCATCAGGTGTTAATAATTTGAAGATGAAAGGGGTTTGACAAGCGAGGGACTTGGCCAAGGATTATCCACTCACCTATCTTGTCTGTCCAAGAGTCACTCGTGAGCTGGAAAGTAACTTGTATTTCCTGTTGGAGCCAACATTCTGCCAAGATCAGATCTGTCGAAAAATGCCAGGTAACTGGATCTGACAGATAATTAGCTCAAATGTTCCTTTTTAGGATAATGTTGATAGCAAATATAAAATAATGTTTGAAAATTAAATTAATAAAAATGATGTGTACTAATTACCCAGTCGTTGCTCAGGGAAACAGGGATCAGGTGCATTTCCAGCCCCCCTTCTGAAGGAAGCATCTATTTTGATGGTCTTTTTCCAGTCTCAACAGACACATCTGTCTTGCTGATGTTCTATTACCTGCATTCACAATGGGGAGCTGTGCATTATTTTCATTCCCATTCCTTTTCAACTCATCTTTTAAAAAAAATTGATTAATTTCAGAGAGAGAGGGGTGGGGGGGCAGAGGGAGAGGAGAGACTCCCAAGCAGACTCGGCACCCAGCATCACCCTGAGATCGTGACCTGAGCTGAAACCAAGAGTCAGGTGCTCAGTTGGCCACGCCACCTAGGCAGGCACCTTTTTAAAGGAGCCGATGATCTAGCCTATCAAGTCCAGCTCTCATTCTTCCACAAAACAGTTCAAAATGAGGCTAGTCCCATTGTTTTAGCCACCTTGTGAAGGCTACATGAAAAAGCTGAATGAATTCTGCATGTAGCGAGTTAATAATCTCAAGAGGGACTAACTTGTCCGAAGTCTTCGCGTCCACCACAGGAATCCCAGACCCTTTGACATGGCGATGTATTTGGATGTTCAACCAAATGCCACAATTACAGCCACAAATGTACCTCTCTCTCTCTCTCTCTCTCTCTCTCATTTTAACACTACTCTATTCAAATGTAGTGATACTATCTACATTAGAGATGAATTTGTAATTTCCATTCCTTGGATTTGCATGTCAATCTGTCTTATTTTATAAACTATGAAGTTATCAGATTACTTACAGTATTAGAATTTTATCGTGAAAACCAGTTGGCTGTGGAGTGTGTGTGTGTGTGTATGTGTGTGTGGTAGGGGTGTGTGAAAAATCAGTAGACTTTCCTTCAGGTCCTAGAGAGACATCTGTGTTTAAATTGGGTTTTTTTTTTTTACTTCCAATTTTTTAAGTTTGATACTAATGAACATTCATGGAAAAGTAGTAATATATTTTCAAAAGACTCAGTTTACCCTTAACATGTAAATTATAATCATATAAGGAGCAGAAGACCTTAATTTGTAAGCTTTTGAACACCTTACAACAAAGTTCCAGTAATACTTTTTCATTAATTCCACTTAAATTTTTCTAATCCTAAAGAATTTTTCTAATTTAAAATACATTGTCATTAATTCCTCTTAAAATCATAAAGAAACTTTTCTAACGAATTCAAATGTTCTTTTTTGGTGGGTATTTATTTGTTGACTGTATTTATTTACTAAAAGGTAACTCTAGCATAAATACCTGTGTGAACAGTTTATCCAATAGAACAATGCTGTTGATGACATTTTCAGTACTTTTCATTTTGCCTATTAACAGCCCAAACCATGACATTCAGTTTTTGAGACGGTGTCCCTACTTGGCACAGAAGTCTACACGAGAGCTCGTTTCATTTGCCATTTATTCCAATAACTTGACAACAGTTATTTGCATCTAACTCTAACAGTATTTGTACAAGTACTTTCAAGCTAAAACTGCTAAAAATTTCCAATAGGCATGCAGTTCAAGATATTTACAAAGTAACATATTTATTGTAAAGCGTGTGACTCTAAGCTCTTTATAGGATGTGAATACAGGAGTCACTCTACCCTCTACGAAAACACGGCCACATCTGAGAGAGGCGATTCTGCTGGCGAGAGTCCTGTGTTCAATTGGGTTGAAACGGGTTGAAACAGGTTGGCTGCTCTAACTGTACAGGAATGCTACTGTGCCATCATGGAATCGCCCGATAGCTCAATTCACACAAAACAGCCCCAGAGTTTCAGGTACAAGCCCTTAGCAACCAAGAGACCCGCAGCACAAGCAGCACTGGCGGAACACACTCATTCTGCAGGTGGGCTCTGCTTTAAGCAAAGTCAAGATTGAAAATCCAAACATACAAAACCAATAAAGTAGAGGGATGACTTGTATTCTAAGATGGTCTTCTGCTTTATGAAAGTATTCACAAGTTTTGTCTAAGTGGCAGTTCCCCTGATGCACTGAAAATACAATTTGATTCACAGAACTTCAGTTTACATGTGACTTTTTGCACAACCATCGTGAGAAGCAAAGTAACGCCTATATACAGTACTGAATTTTCTCTCTCAGGATCTAGGTAAGTGTCATATCACTGTACTGGAAAAGGACACTTAAGCCGAAGTGTTACCTTTTGAGCTACTGAAATATGGAGCAAATACTGCCTCTAAAACAGTTTTGGGACTCAACTTTATAGCATAGATCTTTAGATAGCCCAAGTACATAGCTATCCAGAGGCCACAATGTTGGGCCCTATCCTGCAGAAGTTTGTCTTATTTTTGTGGATTTCCCCCCTTTTTAGCTGTGTAATTTTAAAGAGATGTTAATGGTGGTTACACTGTAGCTAGTCTATTTATGATGTCTCATTCTTATACTTCATTGCACAGAATCACCTTTAAAAATGCAACTTCCTGCATTTCATTACTTTTCCCATTGTTGACCCGGGGTGATTTTCATTCAAATAAGATTCTCTTTTATTAGCTGTAAGCTCCCTGGAGGGAGGGTGTTGGGGGGGGGCAGAGATCCTGTCTACTCTATTTCTGTCCCCCCTCGGCACACATCATAGAGCCTGGCACCTAGGAAGCAAGCTCTCAATAAATATTTATTGAATGAATGAAGGAATGAAGAAATCATTGGATTGGGAGAAACGTCTGGAAAGCTTTCTTCACTCTAGCATCCAATCCAATATGTTTCTGGAATATGTACAATCAAAATGAATTTCCAGAATCTGAAAAAAAATCACAGAACCTCTGTTGTTCCCTATACATTTTTTGTTTTGTTTTTGGTAGAATCCACTAAAATATGGAGCCCTTGATGACATAGACAGATTTAGAAAAATTAAATCACCTTAGAGGTCAGAGGGCAAAGCAGAGAAAATTGAAGAGCGTTTCCTTACTCACCAACTGCTAGAGGGAACTAAAAAAGCACACAGATTGACCAAAGTCCAAAACCAAATCAAGCTGTTGGCCATGGTGTCCAGACCCAGAAATAGTACTTTTGAGTGTTGCAATACAAACTTAGCCACAGGTATATTCAGAAACAGTGAAGGCAATTCATTAAGAGCTAGAATCGAAGGAAATTACCATTTGCCATTTTGTAGGGCCAGACACATAGATCTGTTCCAGGCAGGGCCGGGGGAGATCACACTCCGTTGGCTGCAACCATTTCGCTGTGCCGATGCTCATACCCATTACAGGTTGCATAGGAACTATAAGTGAAATAGCAAAATCCAGCTGTAGGAGACAAAAACAAAATCCGAAAATAAAATAGCACTTGAGTGGATAAAGCAAACCAATATAGTCAGTGGGCATGCTCATAAGTTAATAAACGTAAAAGCGTTCGTGATTGTGTTAGGAAATAAAGCTTCAGAGTCTACGGTGTATGATGCCTTTAAAAGAAATAGTCTGAACCGCATTCAAACAGTTCAACTTAAAACCTAATACAAATAAAGTAAAAATCTAAGGAGCATGAGAATCTGGATTTATACCAGAATTAACGAAGTGAGAGAGTTTATGAATCTGCCTTCTTCTGGAATGTCTCTTTAGGATCATGTAACTACGTAAATATTAAGCTGTCTCTATTTAAGATCAATGAATGGGTTTTTCTATGGATAATGGAATGACTTTCCTTTCAGGCGAATAAGAGCAAACGCTGAAGTGGGGTCACTACCTCAGTAGTTCTAGCTGGATGTGTAGTTGGAACCTAAAAACTGTATTCACAGGATATGTATCCTAATTTGCCTTTATAGTCACTTCCCAAAATACCTACCTCGGTATTCTGTGTTTATCATTGCACCAAATAAGAGCAGCCCCAAGAGGATTTTTGAAACTCTTACAGGTATATATGTGTGTGTGTGTGCGCGCGCGCGTACACATATGTGTATATATGTACATATACATATGTATATGTACACATATGTGTATGCATGTGTCTACATGTATGTGTATGTGTGTGCATACGTGTGTGTATATGTACATATATGTGTATATAGACACACACACATGTATATAGATACTTCACTCAAGGAGGAGATGGTTTTTCCGGGAGCTGTCTCCAAGTTCAGTTACCAGAACACTCTCTCTCTTCTTGTATGCAATGTAAAATCTCAGTACATTAACTTTCTTGTAGATCATTTCGTGCCACCATTTTTTACCTCAATCTAATGGATTTGGAGAGGAATTATGATCTCTAATCAAAGAGGGAACATGTTAGATTGTCCCTTTCGCTCTTCAGAGATTTTAGGTTGTTAAAGGCATTTTTCCCCGAATGCCCTTTACGTTTAAATATACATAATTGACACAATTGACTTCTATTGTTAAAAAAAAAATGATATTGTACCAGTAATTCTTAATCCAAATCATTTGGACTTAAGTAATTTCTAATTGAAAGCCTATCACATGAATTGTTTATGGTGACAGACAATATACTATTAGTCATTTTAAAGCTCTAAAAGTGAGTTATCAGGATCCACTTCAATCTCCACATGATAATAAAGGATTATTATGTGCAGTAACCTATTTATGAAAAGGAAACAGTGTGCTTCTTTCAGACGCCATCAATTGCTTTAATAAGGAATTGAAAAGCGGGGCTACTTTACATGCAGGTCACCGTCCCAGTTGCATAAGGATTTACAATAGACAAAACAAAACTATTTTTTGTTGTAAAGAAGGGCCGTTTGTTTCAATCGCACAATAATGTTTGCATCTAAAAATTCTTTACAGGCTAATAAGGCTTCATATAAACGTTACATAGACTTGGTTAGTTAAAATCATTCTAACGCTAAGACCAAAATGAAAGGCTTGCTGGAGCTGACCAGGAAAAATTCAATTAACCACATGCCTAAAGAAGGCAGAAGAGAAAAGATGTTTCCTTTCTTGGTTTAGGTACTTTTTAATTGATTTGAAGATGCAAATGTTACATGATCAGATAGCACCCCATTAGTGCTCCCATAAATGTAAGAGGAAAACACCGCTTTCCCAGAAAATGTGCAAATTGAGGATTCGGAGCCTAATCTTTAAGCCTAAAAGAAATAGAAAGCGATGCACACATTTGTTTCTGCTGCCTTGAATTTGCAAACAAGTTAGTTGGGATGTTTGAATCTCACCTTTGAAGGGTTCCTTCAAGGTATTTAATGGCTCATATGTTTTTATTAAATGAGGTGTGTGGCGGCCTCTACTGGTGTGTGTTTATAGAAAATGTTTCAGTAGGCAGAAAAAATACTAATTTCAATTAAAAAGTTAGAAATACACACTCTGTCATTGAAATATACAAAAATATCTAATTTAATGCAGAAAAAATATATTACACGTTATGTAATGCACTCTTAATTAGGAAAATAATCTAAAACACTGACCACGTTAGTGTAAAATGATTTACGGAAGGGCATTAATTGTTCAATTCACTCTGAGATTGGGTTAAATATATTTTATTAATGAATTACTAATCCCGACTGAGGCAGTTTCTTACCTCTAGTCCACTGTTAAATCCCCTTAGTTGACTTAAATAAAATCACTTAGAACAAACCCAGAGGAAAGGAAATATTTTACAGTTAAATCTCTAAAGTCCTACAACTAGAATCATTTGATGACAGGCTGGTTTCTATAACTCAAGCAAACTGTACGTTGACTTAATAGAGCTGACATTTTGATCTATTTTACAGTGTTTTTAATTTCAAAAATACAACACATTAAAATATGTTCAATTTATCAAAGCTAAAAGCAACATTTAAGTAATGTACTTAAAGTGCAAAGGCACTTTAACACAAAGAAGTGATGCCTAGTGGCTATACTTGGTAACTGAAGACGGAAATACCATATATCATTATTTACAAAAGAATTTATAGTCTCAAAAGATCTTTGGAGATCTTCTACAAAATACACTGAATATCCATTTTTATGTGAAAAGTCTGCTTACTCTTTCTTCATTCATTATAATTTCCTCTTCCCATTCCCACACTGGAAAAATAAAAGAAGAAAAAAAACAAAACCATAAACAAAATATATGAAAACAATGCACTGTAGAAACATTCATGTTCACTGATGATTCCTAAGGAGAGAAGGGAGGGTGGGGGGAGCCAGAGAGAAATAATTTAAAGGAAAACTCGGAAAAGCGGTATCATTGCTTCACCCCATCCCCCAGACATTTTCAAAGTCCCCCGCTGATGCCGAGAGATTGAGATTGAGGGAGAGAGAGAGAGAGAGAGAGAGGACGCAAACACGCACAAAAGCAAACGCGGTGTCTCCAACAGTCTGGAGCAGCGTCCTTGGAAGCGGGAGGGTTGTAAATGGTTTCCGTTCACAGCTGACTGATTGCAGTTTGTTTCTCCAGAACTTCGAGGTAGTCTGGCTCTGATTGCGGCTTAGCTCGCAGTAAAGGGTGGTCGGGCTTTGACTGCCCCACAAAGCATTTCCTGGGAGTTCCGTATAAAACGGTTTTATTGATTCTGTCCTGGTTTTGGCGTCGAGATTCATACGAAGGGGCGAACTGCCTTTTCGGTAAGGTACAAAAGTTATAGTGGACCAGTCCTGCACTGGGAAGTTCCTTGACTCGCTCAGCGATGTTCTGATACAGCAGCTCGGGCTCCCTCGGCGTGGCCTGCTTCTCGAGCAACTCGGTGGCACTTATCGTGTACGCCAGCGGGGCGGGCTCTTCTTTCTTCTCCTCCAGGTTGCCATAGCTGAAGTCTTGCAGGTTTCGGTAATAGGCTACCGGGTCTCCTTCCTTCTGCATGTAGATGGGGTTCTGGCACATCTGCCCCACGGGCGGGGGGATGTAGTTGTAGACGTGGCCGTCTGTTTTGTCCTGAGCCTCGGTATTGTAAGACCCATACTGCAGCTGGAAGGAGCTGACGTCTAGGTTGTTGGAACTCCTCGGCACACTCGGCACCCCCTTTCTGCGTTTCAGGACAAAGACGAATAAGCCGGCCCCAAAACAGACAGATAGGATAAAGACAACAAGCAACCCTAAAATCAGGACAGAAAGTGGCACTTCAGTGTGGAGCTCTGGGTAGGAACTGGGAGACACACTAAGCGACCGAGGAGTGTCTGTGTTGTGATTCATGGATAAAACGGTTCCGTCTGACAAGTTGGGGCTGTCGGGACAGATAGCGTCCCTCCCCAGAAACTTCAGGATCTCCCCCGCGTGCTTTGCGGGAGATTCGCAGGTCACCTCGTTGATGATGACGGGGGAATTGGCATGTTCCGTCCAGTCCTTTAGCCCCATGATGTCACAGGTGCAGTCCCATGGGTTCTCTTGCAGATCTATCTGGATAAAGGCCGGAAGCTGATCCAGAACCCCTTTCACAGGCAGGTGAGAAAAATGGTTGTTTCTCAGATTCAGCCTGGTGAGGGCCGTTCCCCCAAATATGTTGTTGGGTAGGGAGCGCAGCAGGTTGTTATTCAGAAACAGCAGCTGGAGGTTAATCAAAGCATCAAAGGTCAGTGGCTTAATCTCCTTGATGACGTTGTACTCTAAATAGAGATACTGCAAGCTGTGCAGTCCGTCAAACATCGAAGGGTACAGCACTTCCAGGTAGTTGCCATTCAGGTAAAGTCTGCGTAAACTGGTCAGGTTTGTGAAGGCACCTTCCTGGATGACCGCGATCCTGTTGTTCCCTAAATGCAACAAGTCCAAAGAACTGTATTCTAGGAGGTCGTTCTTGTAGACAGTTTGAAGATAGTTCCCTGTCAGGTAGAGCTTCTTTGGACTGGTAGGTTTGGGCTGCAGGTCGGAGATGTTCGTGAACTTCCTTTCTTGGCAATTTACGTTGAGACCGTTGTCCGAGCTCTGAGAGGTACAGACGCAGCTGCTGGGGCAGGTGAGAGGCACGGGGGACTTGGTCTGGTACACCATGATGGGTCCGAAGCTCTGCCTGTCCTTTGACACGGTGACCCGGGGAGTCGGGCGATTTCGCATTTTGGGGGGTCGGCTGGCTTTGGGCGCCCTGGTTGGGTTGAGAGCGGGATTCATGGTGGGCGACAGCCTTTGGACGTGCGTGTCGGCATGGCCGCCCCTCTGACCGGAGTCGCCGGTGCTTTTTCTGGGACAGAGATCTTGCCTGGTCAGCTGGGTCACGTCTTTCCCGTGCAGCCGGAAGGGAGTCTCACAGACGATCTCCCCGACGAACACGGTTATGGTGTCCAGCCAAGCCTTGAGAGGAAGCAAGTCACAAGTGCAGTTCCACGGGTTCTCCTCCAGCTGGATCTCCATGATCCCGCCGATGTGCTCAAGGACGCCGGCGAAAGGCATCACCTTCAGCCTGTTCCCTCTCAGGTCTAAGTGGGTCAGCAGGACGAAGCGGAACACATTGCTGGGCAGGGACAGCAGAAGGTTGTCATTCAGGATGAGCACCTTGAGCTTATTGAGTTTGCTGAAGGCCCCTGCCTCGATGGCACTGATGTAATTGTAGTCGGCCTGGAGGTACTCGAGGTTCTCCAGGCCCAGGAAGGTATCTTCCCTCAGCACCTCGAGCTTGTTGTTGTTGAGGTGCAGTCTCTTGAGGGTTTTCAGGCCGCTGAACGCCCCGGTTCGGATCTCCTGCAGCCCGTTGTTGCCCAGGTGGAGAGTCACGGCGTTGGAGTAATTGACGAACTCGTTAGGGTACAGTCTCGTCAGGAGGTTTCCATTGAGGAAAAGCTGGTAGATTCGATACTGGGGGGGCTGGAGCAGGCTGACGGTTGTAAATCCTTTGTTTTCGCAGTTAATATTCAGGACGTTTTCCTTCTCTTCGCACAGGCAGCGGATCTTGCAAATGTCTTTGGCAGTTTTGCGGCTCTCCGTCTGTAAGATCCCGGCCACGGTTAACACACTGAGGAACCAAACGCCGCTCAGCATCTTTAGGCACCGTCGGTGTCAGTTCAGGTACCTACAGGCAAACCTTGGGGAAGGGTGCCGGAGAGAGCAGGACGCGGGGGAGAGAGAAACGAGGAAGCCCGATTAAAATGGCAAAGCAAGGGGGCGGAGTGGGAGGCAGGGAGAAAGCGGGGAGCGGGCAACACGGCAGAATGAAATCGCTGCGTTCGTTTCTCAACGCGGTTTCTTCTCGCCTCGCCCTCCCCCTCCCGCCCGGCCCCCGCCAGCCCACCCACCCACGCGTCCCGGAGCACACATGCTTGCACCTGATTTCCCGGCGGGGCGCAGCCAGCCGCGGAGTCATTAGTAATCGAGTTGTCCTACTAAATCCGGCCCATCACCTCCTCCCCTGGGGCATCTTGAAGAGATCTCGGGCGGCTCGCCCGTCTTAGCTCGCAGCAGAAATCGCTTTACTTTTTTTTTTTTTTTTTTTTTTGAACTGCGCAAAAAGGGGGTGGGAAAATCGGGACTGGCGGTGGGGGAGGGGGAGAGGATGGAAGAGCAAAGACAGCGCGGGGTGGGGGTTACTCACACATCAGGAGAAGACGGGACCCCTCTCCTCTGCAGTCCGCCAGTAGTTTAGCATCTTCGGAAAGAGAAGAAGAGCAAGGTAAAGGGAGACGCCGCCGCTTCCGGGGGGATGCCCTGCTTTCTGCCGGAGGATTTAATTTGGCAGGGTTGGGGGGGGAGGGGTGCGCAGGAATTAGAAATCCGGCAGGCCGCAGGGGAGGAGAGGAGGGCCCGAGCGGCGGGAGGCCGAGGCGACGGGGACCCGGGGGGTGCGATTGCGTAGGGAGGTCGGGGAGCCGGCCGGCCCCGGCGGGCGGGCGGGCGGCGGCGGCGGCGGCGGCGGCGGCGGCGGCGGCCGAGCCTGGGCGCGCGCTTCCAATCCGGCGGCGGCGGCGGCAGTGCGCGGAGCAGTTTGAATTTGAGAGGTTTTGCAGGCTCCCCCGGACCGGGCTGGGGTGACGTCACGCGGGGAGGGGGCAGGCGGCGGATCGAGGGCGCGCGGTGGGGGAGGGAGGGGCAGATGCTTCCCTTCCCTGCGAGCGGTTTGCAAAGCTCAAATCCGGGCTGCGTCAGTTGCTTCTGAACTACTCCACCTCCAACCCGGCGGGCGGCGAGCCGCTGCGAAGCTCCGGGAGAGGGATTCTCCGGGAGGGGCCCGGCCGAGGGGCTGGGACCGCGGGGACTCCTCCGGCCTCCGGTCCCTTCGACTGGTTTCTCCCACCTGCGACTCCCTCCTGGCCCTTCCGGGGGGGGGGTCCCTCCCAGTGAGAGAGGGTGTGTGTGTGTGAGCGTGTTTGTGTGTGCGTGTGTGTGTGAGTGTGTGTGTAGGAGATGTGCCTCTTTGCCTCAGGACAGGGGCGCTTGTGCTCCGATGCTCTTGGTGCGGAGTGGGGGTGTGCCCGCTCCGGAGTGGCTGTGTAGGAGGGCGAAGAGGGGCTTTGTGCTTTACAGACCGAGCTTTGTTTCGGGGCTGGGAGAATTACTTTCCGGGCGGTGACTGGCCAAACAGATACTTGCGGGGATTCTGAAAGCCAGCTCAGCGTCAGAGAGAAACCACACCAAAACCATTCTCCTCGAGGCTGAGTTAGGCAGATGATGAAGTTTAAACGTGTGCTTTTTGCCTGCAGGAAGGAGAAGTGGGTGTGAGAAAGGGCCTGCCAGGCTGAGCCTCACTTGGCGGGGTGTGGGAGCCCAGGAGTGGGGGGGGGGCGGAGGGGGCCTAAGCCTCCAGGCGGCATTTAAGTGCCAGGTGTTGGATTTTTGCCTTCATTATCTCGCGCCTCCTGAATTATCTTAAGGTCCCCTGGAACCAGGTGGCTCCTGGTGTGGAGTCCATCTGCAAGACAGGAACGTCTGCTGTTGCCCGGGAGGGCCGGGGGCAGCCTCTGGAGAGGCAGGAGAAGGAGGCGATGGAAGAGAAGGGGGCGAAGGGATGCACTGAGGCCGCGCCTGTCCCGCGGAACACTTACACTTGCTTTCCCCGCCTCTTCAGTCCCAGCCTGCTGCGGACAGGGTCGACACAGGGTCCCTTTGCTGGGCCACATTTGGAATAGAGATAATCCCACCGGCAAAACGAGCCGCCGGAGAACGGACAGCCCCCTGCTTGTCCCCACCTGCCTCCCCGGCAAGCTCAGGCTCTGGATCCTTCGGCCCCCACGGGCTCTTTCCTCCCGCAGAAGGGCTCTGAGAGTCTGCAGACTTAGGCATTAAGACAACCTGTGGCTCCGCCAGTCTCCTCCAGAATGTTGCTAATGGCTTTCACCTTGCCCTCTGCTTTTCCTTTGGGGAAGAGCCTTGCCCCTGACGTGGAGAGCCCTCTCCCCATCCTGTAATGCTTGCTTGGTGTTGGGCAAGATCCTTTCCCTCTGGGGCCTCAAATTTCCCTTCTCTGTGCCAAAGGGCGGCGGGGAGCTGAGCTGTCCTCGGCGGGGGAGGGGCAGCTGCGAAGGCCTCCCACTCGCTATGGCAGTCTCCTCACTGGGTGCGCAGGGATGCGTGCCCGATGAAGCTTCCTTTCACAGCAAAGGGGCACTTGTTCCTCCGTATTTCTAAATATTACACAGAGTTCCTAGAGAGACGTGGCTTATTCGTTGTCATTCATTTAACAAAACATTAACTAATTAGGTTAATATTTCATGGAAGCAGAAGCCAACATGAGAGCGGGACAGGACTTTTGCAATCAGATTCATCTTATAGATGAGGACGTTCCTCCACCAGAAGTGCTGACTTGCTTAAGTTCAAGCATCTATAAAATGAGAAACCGAACCCAGGGATTCCGAGTCCTGGGCCAGGAACTTTCCCCCAAGCTCACTACTGCTTAGTGTGAACTGGAGAAGAACGGTCTGCCTACACTTACAGTGGTGCTGGTGTCTTACCTGAAGGTGTGCTTTTTGAAAAAATTGTATTTGAAAGCGAAATACTAAATATTAGTTTTAGTTCGCAAGTAATTTCCTGCAAGACCCTGACGACGCTGTCAGGACTCCTTGAGGACAGCGACGATTTTCTTAAAAATTTCAGAGGGAGAGGGAGAGACAGAAAGCGGGCAGATAGATGGGGGCAGCTCGAAATCCGTGAACATTATTATTTAGAGTGAAAGCCAGGCGGAGGTAAGCTGGCTGGAGGGGGGGGGGGGGGGGGGCGACACTGGGAACCCGGAGATGGTGTGACACATCTTCCTCCCCTGGTTCGCTTCCGACCCGGGTCGGTGGACTCTCCCACTCCTCCTGGGCCTCTTGCCTGCTGTCCCCAAGCCTCCACAGCCGCTTTCCGCAAACACGGTTCCAGGGAACGAATCGGCCTCAGCCCGAGAGAAGCACTTCAAGGAAGTTCGGTCCGGCCCCGCGTCTCGGGAGGAACGGCCGCGGCACCCCGCTAGGGAGAGCGGGCTTGGACGGCGGCGGAAAGCTTCTGGGCGAACCGGGAGCCCAGAGGCGGACGCTCCAATAAGGCCCACGCTCCCTCTCCTCTTCTTTTTCCTCTCGGTGGCCTCGAGCTCCCTCGCATCTGAGTGGAGCCCCGCGCGGGTGGCGGGGGCTTGCACGGCGCGCGGGGAGGGCCGGCGGGGTTGGAGCCCGCGCCGCCCGGCCGCCCGCCGGGCCTCGAGGGGGTTAACGGGAGTGCGGCGGGCCCGCTGCGGAGGGGTGTCAGCCGCCCGGCCGCCCGTGTCTCCCCCCTCCCCAGTCGCGGCAGGTTCGGTTCCCGGAGGCCGCTTCCGGCGGCCAGCGCGCCGGACGGTTCCCCGCTCTCCGGGCACCGGGCACCGAGCACCGACCGCGAGCTCAGCCCTCCTCGCCCTCCCCCGGGGCCGCGGGACGACTCATGCCCGGCGCTGGGGCCCACAGCCGCGACGGCCACGCGCGCTGCCTTCGCCCCGGCGACCGTCCTCCTCGGGGCCCGCGGTTCGCAGCCGGCGCACGGGGACGCCCGGCCGGCGGTGGCCCCGGAACCTCGCGACGCCCCGGAGCCCGACCACGCCCGCGCGGGCAGTCTCGGAGCCCGCGAGCCCGGGCGGGCGGGGGCGGCCACCGAGGGGGCGGCTGCCGGCGCGCGCGCGGTCCCCGGCCCATCGCGCCCAGGCTTCCCGCACCCGACCACCCACCCGCGAGGGGAGGCGGTGGGCAAAGGCAGGGGGCTGAGCGCCGCGTTCCCGAGCGCTGAGAACTTACCCGGCGAGCGCGCCACCCGCAGCTTCCCCAGGAGGCGCCTGCAGCACCGGCCAGCCGGGAGGCGCGGGAGCCGGCACAGCCTCGGACCCGCGCGCCCGGGAGCGGGGGGCTCGGCGCGGCGAGCGGCGCCCCCAAGGGCAGGCAGATCCCCCACTGGAGCGGCTCGCCGCCGGGCAGCGCTCCTCGCAGGCAGGGAGAGGGAGGAGGGAAGGAGCACGGGGGCGGGGGTGGGGGATGGGGGGCGGGAGGCAGGCGCGGCCGCCCCTCTCCCGCACTTATCAATCACCCTGCAGCTCAAATGGCCCCGCCGCGCTCCCGGGAGGGGCCTGTAGCCGCCCACAAAGGAGCCGCCGCTCCAGCTCTCGGACGAGCGCGGCGGAGCGCGGCTCGCGCCTCTCGGCCCCTCGCGCCGGGCACCCTGCCCCGCCCTTGCAGCGCCGGCCGGGGGGCTGCGGCCGGGACTCGGTCAGGAGAGATGAGGATGGCCCTCGGTCGGTACCACATCCCCCGGGAGACTGAGACCACTGGGCGGAAGGTGCAGACCACGGGGAGGCCGCGAGCCCCGGAGCTGGACGCCGTCCGGGACGGCTGCTCCCCTAACTAGTTCGGGGGCCGATGTTTAAGGACCTCCTACGAGGATGGCCAACAAGGAATTTCCATATAATATGGAGCGAAGCGCGGCTTGGGCAAACGTGTTAACAGAAGCAAGCCCTTAGCAGCGTGCCAGTCCCTGTTTTCGTTTGATTCTTCCTATTCTGCGCGACGTGGCCCGGACCGACGGCGCGCACTGTGGACCCCCCCCCCTTCCTTTGCCCTCGGGTTAGCAGTCCAGGTGGCCGCGATGCGACCACAGGAAGGCGCTCAGCCGAAGAGTCACTGTAGTTCCAGAGGGAGGTGCGGGGTTCGCCAGGAACGTTGCCGCTGCCTTCAAGACCTGCCTTCCCCAGGGTGTTCGGCATGAACTTGCACTTGTGTTTGTGTCAGCGAGGAAGAGGGAGTTTCTCTGAAGGGCAGAAGACATTTCCCCCTCGATCCGGGAGGAGGGGGGCCTTCACGAACGCCCTCGCCGCCTCTGGTCCTTCCTACACCCCCTCCAGAGTCTGTAAAACCCCCAGTTGTTCGAATCTGCAGTTTGATGATGGAGGGGGGGGCGATGAGAGGGACCCCAAGTTACAGCAAACATTAGCTCTCCCGCTAATGAATGAATCTGCTTTAGGGTTTGTGTGTTTTCAAGGTTATTTCCTATACAATGAAGCCAGTTCTCGCTGCCCTGACTCCCACCACATTCTTATCCTTACCCTGGGGCGGGGGTGGGGGGTTGGGGGGTGGGGGCTGTCTTTTGTGCTTTTCCCCACTCTTTTCATAACGGTTTTCTAAGGAGCGGGTGCTGGGCCTTTTGAAGAGAAAATTACTGGTAATCTTATCTTGTGACTGTATGCAAAGTTTACTTTTGGAATAGTCCAGAGAATTATCTCGTATAATCTTAGCTCTGAGGTTTTAAGGATCATTGCTGCTCCTTTCACTTCGTTCCTTTTGGGATTTCCCTGCCATTCAGATCAACAATTTGGGCACAACAGCGTTCTCACATGGGCACAGGAGCAGACTATTCACAGTTACTTACTCAGAAACATTACCCTGTTTCATTAATGTCCTTTTTCGTGCAAAATACTAACCGCACTCTTTGCCACAGACTACAGCTGTGATCTGGGCACATCATATTATTACTAACTAGGAAAAGTTAATGCTGTTTCCTCTGTGTCTTTACCTCCTTTCTGACTGTGTCATCTTTTCTTGTAGTTATTTAATGGGTGCTATAAACAACCACAAAACACAGAGCTAAGAGGCTATTCAAAGGCAGAAATAATGAGACAGTCATGCTGGAAAAAGGAGACAGTTTACTGAGAACGGTGGTGTGTCTCCAGCCAAAGGGAACACACACACACACAAAAGCAGTAACTTGTATGCAGATTAGATGAGGAACACAGTGGCAATGATAAAAACCGACATTTTATTTTTGATCCGGTAGAAACATGTAAAATATGGCATGCATCAATTTTAATTAGCCTTGGAAGCAAGGCTAATGTGTTTACCAGCCCTCAGAAAAGCATTCAGCAGGCTGCCTTTCCACAGGGGACCACACTGATGGTAAGATAAAAGGAGAAAGAGCCGATTTTTCTTTTCGTCAGCATACAGTTTTCCAGTAGGGGGGTAGCTGTTCCGAAGGGTGTCGTGAACACACACACACACAGACAGGATGACGAGCAACACAAAACTTTGTGTGAGGGCTGCGGCATAGATAATTACGGTAGGAGAGAGCTCCAAGTGTGTGAGTTTCAAATGTAACAATTTATTTGAAAGTTTCTTTGTACTGACTTTTCTAAAAGTTTCTGCATTAGGGGAAAATGCCCTGCTATACTTGAATATCAAAGACATGCATATTAAGGTACTTTTGTTAATGAGTAGAAGTGGCATTGTTAATTCTTTGGTGTAGTGACCTTATAAACATCTCTTTCTGTGCTCTCTTTTCTAGTGATCATTTCATCTTATCCATGGGCTTAGAGATGCTTGACTGCGATGCCAGTAGGGAAACAGAGCAAGAAAATGAAATTTTTCTTTTCATTCTAAGATTCAGGGAAAACCAGAAATTTCACCTAGAATTAATCAAAAAACAAACATGTGCATGCATTTCTAAGGTGATGCAAATGTTGCCCGATTACTGTGTAGTGCACAGTTTGAGAATGTTATTTTTCTACCTTCTCTGCACCTATGCAGAGCTGGAAAGCTCTTAAAAAAAAAAAAAAAGACCAAGTAGGAACCTCATGCAGAGCGAGTAATTCTAAGACAGATATGAGATGTTCTCAGAGTAGACTCTCTTTGGAATCAGAGGTTTCAAAGATTTCAGACAGAGACAAATTCCTAAATAAAGAAACGCAGCACAGAGGACATGCCATTAATACCGGTTTATTCATAGTTTAGAGGATACTGTAGACTTCGGTTCTGCAATGCTATTGAGAGTGTGGATATTTTTAAATTCAATTCCATTATTTTGATTATTTTGGCAGGCATGTTGGCTTGGTTGGTAGAGTGCTGGGCCAGGACCCAAATAGTTTGTCTTTTAATCCAGCACACCTCCAAACCCTCAGAAACCTGGGTTCAAATCTCACTTCTTCCTCCGACTTGCAGGGGAGACCTGAACTGGCACCTCTGTCAGTTTCCCCATGTGGAAAACTGGGTGCTAGAACCTGCCATGTGCAGTCGGTAGAGATGGGATTTGTGCAAAAGCCCCGGAAAAGTGCGAAGCGGTACATACATACAAAGGGAAATCTTGACACGAGGGATTCCTAAACTCACTTCTTAAAATAACTAAATTATACAAAACCAGTGATTTTAGTGAGAAAGCAACATTTTAACTGAAATTGGATAATGAACTCATGATTAGGAAGTTATTTACGAATTTGGTTGGCATTCTATGATGTCGCACATTCCAATGGAAACAAAAACATTCCACCGTTTCCCTCAATTGTTCCATATATATATACATATATATATATATACATACATATTTGATGTATATAGAATGTGTATGTATGTATAAACAGCTTACACTTATTTAACAAATACAAACAAATCAAAGGAACACGATCTGCACTATGACCCAGCAACAGAGTGAGAGGGAGACCCTAGGCTCCCTGATGCCCTGCTTTGTGATCTGCTTGGGTGTTGAAGCAAGAGTTTCTGGAACCAATTCTCCTTGTCCTAGCCATGTGTCCTGAAATATTCCATCGCTGTATACTTTAAAAATCGCCAGCCATGGCCTACTAAATTGACTTCATGAATGACTAATAGGTTGGATCTCAGAGGTCCAAAAACACTGACCTACAGAATCCGGAAGGGGAGGAAGGAAAAGAAAAGAAGTAGAGGAAAAAGAAGTTAAGGAAATACTTACGGTGCTCAACCAATTGTGTCGAGTGTCACTTAGCGATGCAATCTCCTCCCTGAAGGTTCTAGAGCCTCGAGCCTCGTCCTTACTGATGGAGTGGGGTGATTCATCAGTAAGAACTATATTTAAGCTCACTGGCCTTGGGAATGAATATACATGGCAAAAGCCACAGATTTTGCAGATAAGGCTTAGGACAGCCTTAGCAGGTATTTCATTTATCCTGACACATTTCATCCTGTTAATCTCCCTGGAGCTGGAAGTGATATTTTGGTCTGGAGTTACAACCTAATGCGTCCAGGAGGAAACCAAATTTATTGGGTTCGACATTGCACATTATTGGAACGATATAATGCAGTTGAGCCTCTGTACTAAGTTTTGTTGATTTTATTTATGTATTTATGTTTGACTAGTATAAATATATGGTAAAGTATGTGCTGTAATGGAGAGTTTAGTGCTGACTCTGCTGGAACAGTCAAAAATGTCTGCTCACAAGATGCCCAGTTCTAAAGACTTACAGCCCAAAGAGCAGCGACTAAGGATTTGCATTAAGTATTTCTGATTTTTTTAAAAAGTCATCATTCGTGGAGGGGACCAGGCTATTAATATTCAAAAATAGCGAGGATGGCACACTCCAGATCTAGCCTGAAGTTGTGATTTGCACAAAACGAAGCAAGGTAGAAATTGTGGGTTCAGAGGGGGGGTGAGTGAAATCTAGAAAGTAAATAAAATCATTTCCAAGTAGTAGCTGAGTGCAGCATTCAACCATCATTGCAAATCAATGAGAGGAGAATGGATTTTTTTTTTTTTTTTGCCTTGAGTCTTGATGAGTTATTACTCGGATGTGGTTTCAGTTCTTTTTTCTTCCCTCCATTTTTCTTCTCCTGGGAAGTTTCCTAAATGACATGACAAGGCTACCTGGCATGCACCTTATTCACCCAATGATTGCAGGTGGGGTCACCCAGAAGTCAAATGGGATGGCTCCGGAACGTATGTCCAACTTTTGCCTCTGTCTGTGGCCATATTGTGCTTCCTGGGCAGATTAAAAAGAAAAAAACAAAGCTTCAGATTCCATGACATTAGATATCCCTGAGGCTTTCTCAGAAAACCTAGCCCAAAGTCTCTCTGGAGTGGGGGAACCATATGGAGTTTCTTGTAAGCACTTTGGAGCAACCCCAGGAAACCATGACAGACCTAGAGACATAATCACCCACGGATTTGTCCCCCAGCGTGGGCATCACCACAGCAACTGGTGTGCAGTAGTGGGGTCCATGTCATTTTATTAATATTTTGAAAGAAAGCAAAAGCAAGCTTATTGCTTGCTACACATCAATGCTTCAGAATAATGAGCTCAGTGTGCTGAACCCTTAGCTCTTTATATAAAGATCTAGTGGGCACAGGTCAGGAAATGGCACTATTGGAACTAGAGAACTCATTTGCCATCCTTTAAATATATTGAATTGTTTTATTTTAAAGCATTTTTCCCATGACATTTTTTCCTATGACGTATATCATAAGATGTGTACAGTATTATGAAATGATGAGTGCTGGTTATTGTTTGCAGCAAGCATGGACAATTGTCACATGAATGAATCCATGTTCTGCTCACGATTTAAAAAAAAATTTATTTATTTAAGTAATCTCTACACCCCAATGTGGGGCTCGAACTCATGACCCTGAGGTCAAGAGTTTCATGCCCTACTGACTGAGCCAGCCAGGAGCCCCTCTGCATACACTTTTTGTAAAATATAATCATCAGTCAACCTAAGATAACTTCTATCTCCTCTTTTAAAGATTTTATTTATTTGAGAGAGAGAGAGAGAGAGTGGGCGGGGGGCAGGAGAGGGAGAAGCCGCCTCCCCACTGAGCAGAGAGCCCAAAGTGGGGCTCGATCCCAGGACACTGGGATCATGACCTGACCTGAAGGCAGATACTTAACTGACTGAGCCACCCAGGCGCCTCTAACTTCTATCTCTTGAATACAAATAAACAGTACAAAACAATTTTAGATAATCCTGAGTCCCCGCTGTAAAGTTCCAGTTGCTTGGAATTCAAATATATGATTTACTCAAGGGTCTGAACAGAGCTGCTTTGATTTACATTGATAATATTGGAATGTATTAGACTACAACCAAATTCGTTTATTATGCCTGCTATGGCCACTAGCCAAGTTCAATCTTGAGCTATAGTAATGTCAAATTGTGCATCATCACTGACCTTTAAATAAGTGGTTTATCTAAAATAAAGTCTAGGAACATGAGTGAACCATGATACCCATGTGGCCTTAAATTACCAAATTCTTTTTTTTATTTTTTTTAAAGATTTTATTTATTTATCAGAGAGAGAGAGAGGGGGAGAGAGCGAGCACAGGCAGACAGAGTGGCAGGCAGAGGCAGAGGGAGAAGCAGGCTCCCTGCCGAGCAAGGAGCCCGATGTGGGGCTCGATCCCAGGACGCTGGGATCATGACCTGAGCCGAAGGCAGCTGCTCAACCCGCTGAGCCACCCAGGCGTCCCAAATTACCCAAATTCTTGATCCATTTTCAGTATTAATATTCATTAACACCTCAAATAATTTTTTAAAATTCCTGTGACATATTAATATGACAAATATTCTATGCAGAAAGTTCTCAAAATACAGGGGAGTAGGGCAAGTGATCTACAATTACACTTTGCAGATGTACAAAGTTGCTTGCATGCATGTTCAATTGTTATCTTTCATTGAAATACCAAAGTAATTAGTCATCTTTAAGAATTTTCTACTTGTAAAATGTCAGTGATTATTTTGGGTTGATGTTGACTAAAAGCACTTGATAGCCTAAGAATTTGTCTTTTATATGTCTGCCTGCCTGCCTTCCTCTCCTCTCTCCTTTTTCTTCTTAAAGTTGGTCTGCGAATTCCTTCCTCCACAATCAGATGTTTTGTCAAAGAAAACTATGAACACCACAGGCAGAAGTCTATCTCCCAGGAAAATGATCATTGCAATGGGCCAACACCGCAGAGAGGTTTCCCCCAGAAAGATGCCATCGTGATTGCTGTTTCCACTTGAGTTGTCCCTTGGCTAGTAGAATGGTAGTGCTGGGCGGGGCTTTGGATGGGAAGGTCTAGGGATACCACCGGCATCCACCTCCTCTGGGCTCTTGGTACAGGGGCAGGTTTCTGGGCCCTGCCCCAGACTCGCTGAATGGACTTCTCTGAAGGTGCAGCCAGGGAATGCTGTTTGTGTAAGATTCTCCAGGGACTTTGATGCAATTTGCAGGGCCAATTCTAGCAGGGAGAGAGAGAGAGAGCACACAAGTGCGCACCAGTGGGGTAGGTAAGGGCCAGAGGGACAGGCAGACTGAGCAGAGAGCCCGATGCAGGACTAGATCCCAGGACCACAGGGTCATGACCTGAGCCAGAGGCAGATGCTTAACTGGCTGAGCCACCCAGGTGCCCCTGCTACTTTAGTTTTAAAATTGTTTTGTGTTTTTTTTTTTTTTTCAGTGACAATCAGCTTTAAAATTTAATGCAGCAAATACACTTTGCTTAGGAACCATGTTACAGTAGGCCTGTAAGAAGTGGCTTGCTGGTCAGCCACATGAAGAGACAACATTTTATTTCAAACTCTTTTGACTGCAAGTTTATTGCTATTTATTTGTGCTTTGGGTGATAAACTATATAAAATGGAAAAAAATGCTTGATAAATACTTATTGAATTGAAGGGAAGAAAAGAACACAGACCTTGCTGTTGAGTTGGAAAAGATTTCCTTTCTTATCAGCATATCGATGCTAAAATCGCAAATTTAATGGAATCTGAAGTAGCTTAGTTTTCATGTTATCCTTTCCTTTCCTGGGTCAGCTGAATCGTTATGAAGACATTGCAGAGAGACCAATGTCCATAATAGTTTTTCTTTTGCCTTTTGCTTTCTTCTTCAAGATTTTGAGCAAAGTTATATAAACCCTTCGGAAAAGGCTTTGGCGCGGCGGGGGTGGGTGGGTGCTGAGGGTGCCACGTGAGGGCTTGAAACTCTCTTGACCTGTAAGTGTCAACTTCAAGAAAATTTCTGCTCGAAACTTTGAAGATAAAATAGAACATCTAATTAACATTTAGGAGTGGAAGATATATATCCATTTCAAGTAACCTGACCTGTATTTCAGCAGAGGATCTCTTCTTGACACATTTGTAACTCATTTTAATTGCTAATAGGTACTGTGTGTACACACCCAAGGCAGAATGGGGGTTAACCTCACAGAGTTCCAAAGGTGAATTAACTTGAAATTAAACAATAAATTTTTGTGAAGGGACATTTCATTTGCAATCTTCTAATACTGCATCAGATGCGTATGATTGACAAGTACCAATTATCCAAGAAAGTTGGAAGGACTAGTGGCATTTTGTGCTTCATCTGTATTACTATAAATATTTTCAAGGGGAATTGGGTGACTTCAGGGTATGAAGCATGGTGATGGGCTTTGGAGCCGTACAAAACTAGGTGGGAATCCCAGGTTGGCCACCTAACTGGAAGCATGTGTCTGGGCAGGTTACTTAAGTTCTCTGAGTCCTGCTTTCCTCTTTTGTGAAGTCTGGGCAATTCTGCTGATTTTGTGAATGTTGTGAGAAACAGAAAACAGATACGAAATTTTTCATATTGTGCCTGACATTTAGGAGGTCAAGGGGGAACCATGTTCTCCTTCTGGTGTCCTTAGCTTGGTCCATAGAGTAAGGAATACCGTCTTTTTTGCCAAGAAGAAGAAGAGAGGACTTATGGGCGCTCGTGCTGGCTCTCTCTCTCTCTCTCTCTCTCAACCCCCAAAAGAGAAGTGACCTTGCAAGTGAATTTGAGTAAAGAATCTGAATAAACTTAGCTCGGTGCCTTTTGTGTTCTCTCTCTTTTAGGTCTACTTACCTGTAGAATATGGCTAGCACTGCCTGGAATTGGGTGGCTGAATTAAGTTGAATTGACTGTGGCCATAGACCTCACTAGCTTATTGAATTCAAGGTTAATAGTATGAAGCTGATATTTTGATCTCCACGAACCTGATGCTTTTGTTTACTTCTCAGTAGGTGCGAACTGAAGGAGCGGACTGTGTGGGGCATCGGGCAGGCTCAGTCGGTAGAGCATATGACTCTTGATCTCAGGGTTGTAAGTTCAAGCCCCATGTTGGGTGTAGACCTTACTTAAAAATAAAACATTGTTGGGGTGCTTGAGTGGCTCAGTGGGTTAAGTGTCCGACTCTTAGTTTTGGTTCAGGTCAAGATCTCAGGGTCCCGGGACTGAGCTCTGCACAGGCACCGTGCTCAGTGGGGAGTCTGCTTGAGATTCTCTTCCTCTCCTTCTACCCCTCCCTGCCACTCTCTCTCTCTCTCTAAAAGAAATAAATCTTTAAAAAATTTTTTAAAATTCTCAAAAAGGGGCGCCTGGGTGGCTCAGTGGGTTAAGCCTCTGCCTTCGGCTCAGGTCATGATCTCAGCGTCCTGGGATTGAGCCCCGCATCGGGCTCTCTGCTCAGCGGGGAGCCTGCTTCCCCCCTTCTCTCTCTGCCTGTCTCTCTGCCTACTTGTGATCTCTGTCAAATAAATAAATAAATAAAACCTTTAAAAAATTTCTTAAAAAATAAAGGAGCAAACAGCTATCACTCCCAAATTGCCAACAATAGACAATCAAAAAATTGAAGCTGCTGTTATCATAGCTTTCTATAGTAATTCGATCTCACAATACCAGATGTCTCTACTCCAATGCACTGTTTATGGGACACTACCATATACTCTGATTCTTTATTCCTTAATTGGGAGGAAAAAAATGCCCATTGCTATCTTTTTTCTAAGTGAACAACATGATTTGTCAAAACTGAAATTCTTTCTACAATTTCAAAGGCAGAAGAAATACTATGTTTGGTGCTTCCTCCAGTTGAATGCTGCTTGGTCATACATTGTATACACTCCTTGTAAACTCAGAAAATGCCCGATATATCAAAAGTAACAGAGTTTAGGGGCGCCTGGGTGGCTCAGTGGGTTAAGCCGCTGCCTTCGGCTCAGGTCATGATCCCAGGGTCCTGGGATGGAGCCCCGCATCGGGCTCTCTGCTCAGCAGGGAGCCTGCTTCCCTCTCTCTCTCTCTGCCTGCCTCTCTGCCTACTGTGATCTCTGTCTGTCAAATAAATAAATAAAATCTTTAAAAAAAAAAGTAACACAGAGTTTAGAAGTATTATGAGGGGATAATGTTTGTCATAGGGAGACCAACCCTCCCAATGTAGCTTCAGCTGGTTTGTGAGAGAGAGGGAGAGAGACAGACAGAGACAGAGAGAGACAAGAGCAGAACATACAGAGAATACCATCGCAAACACCTCTGTTCCCGCCACCAAAATGGATGATGGAAAAAAGACCTAAAGCAAATCCAAACAATATTAATATAAAAGAAATATGTGAAGATTCAGATGACATCTCACCCCTTTCTCCTCTGCCCACAGGGACCACATTGATGTGTATATTTCCGGTCCCTTTTGTGTATCTTTACATATAAATGTGTATATATTTATGTATATTTATGTATTCATCCATGAACAATATATAGGCTCGTTTTGTGAAGAAAACACCATATGTGTCATTCTTCATTTTTCTAATTTAACATTTTTAAAACTCTCCATGTTGATGCATAGGAATCCTTTGATTCAGCTTAACTGTGAATTAATAGTCATCATATAAATGTGTCAAATTAGATTTACCCATTCCCCGATTGATAGACATCTCAGTTGTTTCCATTTTCCCCCCATTTTTAAAACCACCAATAGGAACAACCCACGTCCTTGTTACGAACGCCTTTACCTGTCACTTGTCTTCAGTGTTCTGAGCGGGCACTGGTTTTCCTTCCATAGTGTAGACGCCAGATTTCTTTTTCTGCAGGGCATCTTATGCTGTTTCTGACCATGTATTGAGTTCTTTTATTCACTGTTTACTTTTTTTAAAGTAAGCTCTGCGCTTAAAGTAGGGCTGGAACCCAGGATCCTGAGATCAAGAGTCATATGCTGTGTTCACGGAGCCAGCCAGGCGCCCCTCTGTGTTTACTTCTTGAAGATGGTGGCCTCCCCCATTGACTGAACGTGTGTATGGCAGTGACTGGAACATAGCGCGTACTCACTAATGCTTGTTGAGTGAATGAATGGAATGAAAACAACAAATAAGTGACTTTCTTTAAGGTGAATCTGCTCCGTCCTTCACACAAAGAGGCTTCTGGCAAGTCTGCACCATGGCTTAGCTAAAAATACCCGACCTGTCTGGCTCCCTGTAGTACATGTGGCTTCGATTTAAGCTCACATTTCTGCTGGGTGCTGTGTAGTAGGCCAAGAAACCAGACCCCCAGATGGGCATGTCATTTCCCTGAATCCTGGAATCACTGGTAATAGAAGTGACTGTCATTCTTTTAAAATATAAAGTTGTCCCCAGAAGTCTTCAGACAGACCTTAAGACAAGCAAGAGCTACTGCAGCCTTTCCATGTCTGTTCTCCATCGCTTGCTTAGGCAAAGAAACCAGATTTTCACTCTAGCCTGTGCCAGAATCAAGACGATCATTGCCGCACGTGTTCGTGGCTAAGCACGACTCTGTGACTGAGTTCCGGCTAAGGAGAGCGGAAGTGTCCGGGAGTGAGTGGAAGCTGTATTTAAAGGGGGAAGCTGAGGAGGTCTGCTGGCCTATGGCATTTCCCCTTTGTTGGTCACTATGTCTGGCTGTAAGTAGTCCCTGGGTCAGGGAGGGCCTCTGGATATTTTGAGCTGGGTTTCCTGACGGGCCTGTTCGTAGTCAGCTAGGGGCTCACTGACCCCTTCCTACAATCCATCACTCAAGCCTGTTTGCCCATAAGCAGCCTCTACTTCTTGTTCTGTTCTGCAGTCATCCTGGACCATAGAGACTACGGTTCTCTAGGATAGAGGAACAAGTCCCCGGAAGGGACTCAGGTCCCTAAGGGCCAAGGGGAACCATCATAACAGCCCTCAGCTGTTTACCTTTTTCTTTAATGTGAGAACTAAACTTCTAGAGTCAGGTGACACTAATCCAAACAGATACATTTAACTAAAGCAATATCATCCTAACAATCTTGCCATTTACTAGTAAATATCTCGACCTGCTGGTACAGTGCCGTGCAGTAGCTGTGTAAACCTCAGCAGCTCTGTCTCACCACTAAGCTTTTCTCTTCTATGGAACAGCAGGATAAGCTCAAGACTGACATCTTTGTCTGTTAGACAGTCCTGTGACCATATTTAAATATAATCGCTCTGGATGGTGAAACTAGCATTAGTCAGAAATGAAGCCTGTCTTTATAGTTTGGCAAAAAGCTCATTAATTGGATTTTTTTTTGATCGTTTGAATGCAGACTAGCCTGAAGTTTATCTTTGTACTATCAAAAAAAAAAAAAAAAGCCCCTAAACAAATCTGCAGGGTAATTGTTGGCTTACTTTAGAAACTAACTGCTTTCTAATTGAAAGTTGGCAGCTTCCTATTCGCATAGAAACAGTTAATGTACTAACTTTCAATTATTTTTAAAAATCCATTTACTAAAACAGTCTGACAGTGGGGGGCCTGGCGGCCTCAGTCGCTAGATCATGCAACTCTTGATCTTGGTGTTGATAGTTCGAACCCCACGTTGGGTGAAGAGATTACTTAAAAACAAAATCTTAAAATAATAGTCTGACAAGACATTATTAGTGTTACTCGTTTTATAGTGAGGTGGTCCAAGACTGAACCTCAGTATTTCTGGTTCCCTGAAGACGGGCAGCACGGATAGAGCTGCTTTTCGAAAATTGCAGGAATTGCTTCCCCCAGGGCCGGAAGAGTAAGGCGGGAATGTCCCTTTGGATTGGAAGTAGGTGGTCTTTCTCTCCCTTCTGGAAGGGGTTAACTGGGAGCACCGTTGACATGCAGAAGTAAGCTAAGTACTTATTCTTTGTCCTCTGATATTGGAAGTCATCTAAGTGTAAATAATTCAGAGTGGAATGCTAACTTATTTGAATAACGCAAACGTTTACTTTTGGTGGAGGATGGAGGCAGAAGGCGGATTAAACCCTCATGGATGTCAGGGGATTTCCACTTCTGGAACGAAACCTGGGAACAGGGGACAGAGAGATGATGGGAGAAGAAACTCTGGTTGCTGACCTGTCCGAGACCCTCCATATCGGGGTGTGTCCTGTGAATTTGATGGACTGAATTGTCCTTTTCTGCCTTGTAACGTTCTGATGAAATTGTCATTCCCAGCGCAATGGGTTGACCATTACTACTTGGGTTTAGATTTGTGTTAGTACTGCCCTGTGGAAAGGAAGACAGAGGGGTCTTGCTTCTGGATTCAGACAGAGGGTTTTTTTTTTATTATTATTTTTAAATTCATTCATTTATTTAAGTAATCTCTACACCCAGCTTGGGGCTTGAACTCAAGACCCCGAGATCAAGAGTCACTGAGCCTGCCAGATGCCCCTCAGACAGAAGTTTGTGAAGACTGGAGGGGTTCCTCTTAGTGGTAACTAGGTGGACTGAAGGCAGCAGTGGCCCGAACGAAGAAGGAGGCTGCGGTTTAGAGCCAAATGTCACAAGGAACAAGCAGGGGAGATACATGGTCCCCAGGAATCATCTGAAATACACAGGTGGCCTCTATTACTAGTGATTACCTGGGGTGACATCTCAAGTCATTTTCTTTAGATATTCAAGAAATGGGATTCCTAGAGGGCTAAAAGATGGGGCACTAGGGTTCCCCAATAATACAGCCGTTTCTCTTCAATGCCTACTAAATTCTGGTCCCTGAGTAGAAGACAGTTGATACACATGATCTCCTTGTGTATCAACTGTCCTTGCTCACAACACCTGAAAGGCAGCATATTCTGGTAAAAAGAATAAAAGCATATTCTTTTTACCAGAAAAGGCAAATGCATAGAAATATTGGAGATCTGTGTTTACCTTTTCTCACTAGTTCATACTGCACTGCCTTGTAGTTCATGCGGATTGGTGACGTTTTGGTAGTCAGATTGCAACACAACTTAGTCAGAATTACTTATCAATAGGATTCATTTCCAGGAAGAACGTGGAAATATTTCTGCAACTCCAGAGTCTTTAAAAAATAGTATTTCTGCTGAAAGTAGGAGAGGGAAATATCTTTATAGCTTAGAGAAACTAAACTCTTATTTTATTTTACGATTGGATGCAGTTGAACCTTGAACAGCACAGGTTTGAACTGCAAGTCCACTTGTATCGTTCTCCTCAGTCAATACAGTAAAGTACTATAAACGCATTTTCTCTTCCATATGATTTTCTTAATAACATTTTCTTTTGTCTTGCTTACCTTCTCTCAAGAATACAGCGTATAATACATGGAACATACAAGATCTGTGGTCATTGTTTATGTTATCAGCAAGGCTTCTGGTGGACAGCAGCCTATTAGTACTTAATGTTTTCGGGGAGACAGACGTTACACATGGAGTTTTGAATGCCTTTGGGGGTGTTGACACCCCAGCCCCCATGTTCTTCAGGGGTCAGCTATATTTTGTTTTGAATCACGATGCAGAATAACAATGAGGGTTTTTGATATTCTGGTATTAAACGACCGAAAGTGAGTGCTATTTACTCAGGAGCTTCATGGTTTCAGTGTTATTGCCATGCTCTCCAATGACAGGACACTGTATACAGATTTAATAACGAAAAAATGCAGCAAAAGTAAAAGGCTGTAAAAAATAAAATAAAAGGCTCCATTAGTAATGGATAATAAAGTCAGGGAAGCTCTTAATGGTGACCAGTATCACAGTTGCTGAGTCTGCAGCTTTTCTTAATTTTTTCTTAGCTGGTTTACTACTGTTTTGCTGTGGAGGGTTGAACACGTTTCTCCGCTCTTCTTTAACCAGCCAGACGGCCCAAGATGATCTGCAGAAGTGCGCTCAAGCGGAATCGGAAATGCCTGGCAGTAAAGGTCGATTGGCCTTTCCTAAAATTAGGAGGAATATTTATAGCCATTCAAAAAGCAGATTTGGTTGATTACAAGGAGTAGAGTGTGACCTTACGCAAGCCCCTTGAGGGACCTTTTTGTCACTTTGTCATATGTGCGGTGGCACGGCGTTGAGCTGGTGACTTGGTTTGATTGGAGAAAGGGATGCTATGGTCTTCTGATCACTCTCCTGACCCCTGTACCTCCTAACTCCCCATTAAGTAATTCCCGAGGAAGCCCCTGGAGTCCTACGTAGGTAGGTCGAGTGTAGGGGGACGACAGTGCAACCTGTCAGGTCCATGAGGCTTCAAAGGAGAGAGAGTGGGGGTCAGGCTGCCTGGAGACAAGACGAGTCGCAGTGTGGATGGGGCTTAGCCGGGCCTGCAGTCCTACACGGAGCTGGGAGGGGCACGGGTTCTGAGCGCAATCAAACCAAAAGCTTGTTTGCAGGCAGGAAGTGAAGCAGTTTCAAAATGATTTGGCAGAATCTGGAATGATCCCTAAGGCAAGTCTGGGCAGGGTCAGCAGACCAGAGACTGTCAGGCTGTGCCTAAGGCAGGAATGAAGCAGGCTGGGGCTTGGACTTTGGGACTCGGGTCTACATCTCAACACGACTAGTTTCCAGTGAGTCTTGTGGCTGCTGCCAGAGCTTACAGCAGTCAGCATCCCGGGGTGGAAAGGGTCAAAGCCACTTTGGACCGACTAGCCTTCATCTCTAGGGAAAGAGGCTGCGTCTCTGTCCTCTGGGACGCTCCCCCAGTGCCCACTGCGTGTGATACCACACTCTCTGGATGTATTACGGGCTGGGCGTGGTCTGGGGGAGCATCTCCCTGGGTCACTGCCATCTGCTCCTTTACCAACTTCTCAGTCTGATTCTAACTTCCTCCTCTCAGGTCTTGACAGCTAGACTCTTAGCAGTATGGGTTTTTCTGTTTCGGTCATGTGTTTTTTAAGATCCTTTTGTGACTTCAGCCTAGTGACATATTAGCTACATAAGAAATGCATTACCTGTATCTCTGGGCGTTGTCTCTGTCTTCTCCATCTCGAAGTCAAGGCCTTATACAAACAACAAATACTTATCGAGTGTCTTTTATCTATCTATCTATCTATCTATCTATCATCTAATCTATCTTTTAGAGAAATTGATGTGTATTCGGCACTATAAGGGATATGAAAAATCACATTTGCTATAGCAGGGTCCACTGGGGACACTTCCATCTTGGAGAAAGACAGAAAATAAGTACTGTGTGGCTTGCAGTTGTCCCAAAGTTTTCGAGTATGAGGGGTTTAAAAAAAATAAGTGGATAGAATTGAGATGAGAAGGAAAGGTGGCAGAATCTACTTACTCGTTTGACAAGGTAAATAATGCCTGCTGGATACAAGGCACTCTTTTGAGGACTTCGCAAGCAAGAACTTCTCGAATGCTCATAAGCAGCCTTTGAGGTAGATCAAATTATGGGAAAACAGAGACACAGACAGGTGGAGGAGCTTATGCGAGGTCCGGTAGCTGAGAAGCGTCTAACTCTAGGCATGCACTGGGGGTACTTGGGGGGCTTAGTCGGTTAAGTGTTTACCTTGGGCTCAGGTCATGGTCTTGGTGTTCTGGGATTCGTTGGGCTCCCTCCTCAGCAGGGTCCCAGCTTCTATCTTTGCCCCTCCTCCCCCACTTGTGGTTCTTCTCGCAAATAAATAAGTAAAATATTTAAAAATAAATAGAAATGCACTGGTCAATGTGGCAGCTTTCTCAGTTGCACTAACCACATCTCAGATGTTCAATAGCCAAAGGCGGCTGGGGGCTACCGCAGTGGCTAGCACAGATCGAACAGTTCCAGCATCACAGAACTTTCTGGTGGATAGTGCTGGCCTACCGTCCATGTATTGAACAATTTATCTGCACTATCTCTTGCTGGGGTAATGATGCAAGCAAGCATGGGGGTGACTGCATGCTTCTAAGTCCTTACAGAGAAATTTGCTTCAGGATAGAGCCAAAAGCAAGAAGTGGAGGCTAGTTTTGAATACTGGGCCCGGTACTGGGCTTAGTCCCTATACTGGTTTCCTGTTGCTCTATTCAGGTTGTCAGTTTCTTCCTGATTCAGTTTTGGAAGTTTATAGGTTTCCAGGAATGCATCCATTTCATCTAGGTTGCTTAACTTATTGGCATATAACTGTTGAAAATAATTTCTGATGTTTGTTTCTATTTCCTTGGTGCTAGTCGTGATCTCTCCCTTTTCATTCATAATTTTATTAATCTGGGTCCTCTCTCTTCTATTTGGTTTAGTTTGGCCAGTGGTTTATCAATGTTATTGATTCTTTCAAAAAACCAGCTTCTACTTTCATTGATGTGTTCTACTGAATCTCTAGTTTCTATCTCATTGAACTCTGTGCTAATCTTCATTATTTCCCTTCTTGTGCATGGAGTTGGTTTAATTTCTTGTTGGTTCTCCAGTTCTTTAAGGTGTAAAGAGAGCTGGTATATTTTGGATTCTTCAATTTTTTTGAGGGAGGCTTGGATGGCTATGTATTTCCCCCTTAGGAACTGCCTTTGCCGTATCCCATAGGTTTTGTACCAATGTGTCTTCATTCTCATTGGTTTCCATGAATTGTTTCAGTTCTTCTTTGATCTCCTGGTTGGTCCAAACATTCTTGAGCAGGATGGTCTTTAGCTTCCAAGTGTTTGAATTCCTTCCAAACTTTTCCTTGTGATTGAGCTCCAGTTTCAAAGCATTGTGATCTGAGAAGATGCAGGGAATAATATCAGTCTTTCGGTATTGGTTGAGCCCTGATTTGTGACCCAGTATGTGCTCTATTCTGGAGAAAGTTCCATGTGCACTGGAGAAGAATGAGTATTCTGTTGTTTTAAGATAGAATGTTCTGTATATATCTATGAGGTCCATCTGGTCCAACATGTCATTCAATGCTCTTGTTTCCTTATTGATTTTCTGCTTGGATGATCTATTACTGAGAGTGGTGTGTTAAGATCCCCTACTATTAATGTATTCATATCAATATGACTCTTTATCTTGATTAACAGTTGGCTGATGTAGTTGGCTGTTCCCATATTGGGGGCATAAATATTTACAGTTGTTAGATCTTGGTGGGTAGACCCTTTAAGAATGATGTAGTGGCCTTCTTTACCTCTGACTACAGTCTTTAGTTTAAAATCTAATTTATCTGATATAAGAATCGCTACCCCAGCTTTCTTTTGAGATCCTTTGGCATGAACGATGCTTCTCCATCCTTTCACTTTCAGTCTGGATGTATCCTCAGGTACCAAATGGGTCTCTTGTAGACAATATATGGATGGGTCCTGTCGTTTTATCCAATCTGCAGCCCTGTGCCATTTTATGCGAGCGTTTAGGCCATTCGCGTTGAGAGTGATTATTGAAAGATATCTTTTTGTTGACATCATGTTGCCTGTGAAGTCTTTGTTTCTATATATTGTCTCCATAAATTTCTGTTCTATGACACTCTTGGGTTCTTTCTTCTTTTATAGAACCCTCCTTAATATTTCTTGTAGTACCGGCTTGGCGGTCACATACTCTTTTAAATCTTGCGGATCTTGGAAGCTCTTTATCTCTCCATCCATTTTGAATGTCAACCTTGATGGATAAAATATTCTTGGCTGCAGGTTCTTCTTATTTGGTGCCCTGAATATGTCTTGCCAGCCTTTTCTGGCTTGCCAGGTTTCTGAGGACAGGTCTGACATTATTCTGATGGACCTTCCTCTGTACATAAGGAATCTCTTCCCCCTAGCTGGTCTCAAAAGCTCTTGTCTAAAATTATGACTCATTAGTCTTATAATCGAGTGCCTCAAGGTCTTGGTAGATTTGTTGATCTTGGGGGTGTCCTTTCTACTTCTAGGACACAAATGCTGGTTCCATTCCCCAGACTGGGAAAATTTTCATGGAGAATTTGTTCAACTATATCTTCTAGTCTTCTTTCTTTCTCTTCCCCCTTAGGGATCCCAATAATTCTGATGTTGGAACATTTCATGGCATCATTTATTTCCCTAATTCTGTTGTCATGGCTTCTAAGCTGTTACAGGCCTCCTCCTGATCCCTTTTCTCTATCAGTTTGTTCTCTAGAGCACTAATTCTATCATCTGCATCAGTTACCCTAGCTGTTAGAGTATTTAGATTAGATTGGAACTCATGATAACATTTTTGACTTCTTCCTGGGCAGCTTTCACTTCTGCTCTTAGAGATTCCATGTTGTCACTAATGGTTTTCTCCAACCTAGCCATTGGCTGGATAGTCGTTATCCTGAATTCCCTTTCAGACATACTGTTTATGTCCATATCCAATAGTTCTGATGGAGAGGGCACAGTCTCTGAATTTTTCCTCTGTTGGGTGTTCCTCCTCCTAGTCATTTTGGTAAGAGATGATCAAGGGGATGTGTAGTTGAATATATCAACCACGATCCAGGCAGTGTACACCCTGGAACGCTTCTGAGCAATTGGAAGTCACCACCAAATTGCTAGGTAGCTAGCTACCAAAATTAGCAACTCGCAGCTCATACGGGTTGGAAGTCCAGGCTCGGCTTAGCTGAGTGCCCGTGCAGTCCCACCAGGGGGCAATCAAAGCGTCAGCCAGAGCTTCTGCCTTATCCGTGGCTTGAGATCCTCTTCTGAGCTTGTTGGTAATTGGCAGAATTCAGTTTTTTGAAGCTTCAGAGACGAGGTTCTCAGCACCAGTCGGCCTGCTTTTCCGTCTGCCTGCTGTTCCCTCCCTCGTGATCCTCTATGTAACATGGCGATTTGCTTCTTCACTGGGAAAGTATCGGCCGCTGCCCCTCTGGTATCTGAATTCTAGTCCCAGTTTTGCTTATTTATTTACTTATTTAAAAGGTTATATTTATTTATTTATTTTAGAGAAGGAGAGAGTGCATGCACATGAGGAGGGGGAGGAGCAGAGAGAGAGGGACAAGCAGACTCGCATGCTGAGCATGGAGCTAGATGTGGGGCTCGATCCCATGACCCTGAGACCATGACCAGAGCTGAAATCGAACCAGAGTCTGATGCCCAATGGACTGAGCCACCCAGCATGCCCCTAGTCCCAGTTTTAAAGGACTCAACTGATTAGGTCAGGCCCACCTAGGAAAAACCTCCCTTTTGATTAAATTAAGGGCAACTTAAGAGGGACCTTAATAACATCTGCAAAATTCCTTTGCATTTGCCATGTACATAGCATACTCATACCCATATTAAAGAAATCCCATCCTATTTATAGGTCCTGATCACACTCAGGGGAGAGGATTATACAGGGTTTACTCACCAAAGGGGTGTTTCAGCAATCCATCTGCCACAACTCTATGTGTTTTAAGAAAGGAAGTGGGTTTTCTGACAACAAGGTGGGAAGATAGGGCTGTTATGCTTTCAAGAGGCTGTTTGTTCCCCTTCAGTCATTTGGTCTCAAGTTAACAAGTGTCACATTAAAACCTTGGCCTTCTGAGCCACCCAGGCTCTTGGGATCAAACCCTGCATCGGGCTCCCTGCTCAGTGGGGAGTCTGCTTCTCTCTTCCTCTGCCCCTCTCTAATGGTTAAGCATCAAACTCTTGGTTTCAGCTTAGGTCATGATTTCAGAGTCCTGGGATCAAGCCCCACATGGGACTTGACCCTGAGCATAGAGTCTACTTTTCTCTCTTCCTTTCCTTCTACTCCTCCCCCTGCTCCCATGAGCTCTCTCTCTCTCTCTTCCTCTCAAATAAATAAATGCATATTTAAGAAAAACCTTGGCCTTCTGATGGGTGAAAGGGAGTGGGAGATACAGGCTTCCAGTTCTGGACTGAGTACGTCATGTGGCTGGAAGGTGGACCATAGCAAGGCTAGTCAATGAAATTGACAGACGGGAGCTGTGGCGACAACAGCATCACCTTACACACTTGTTGCATCACCGTGTTGTGCACCTGAAACTAGTGTAACATTGTGTGTCATCTAGGCTCAAATAAAAAGAAAAGAAGCCTTGTCCTTTTGGTCTCACCATTTGTCTATTAATGTATAGTCTTGAAATGGATATTTTCATGCTTTTGAAACCCAACGATGCTTAAAAATAAAAATGATAACTTTGGCATTAATATTTTAAGTACAAAATGAACACATGGTTCTAGTTAGAAAAAGTAAAATGGTAGAGAAGCCCACTGACAATAGAGTAAAATGGGGAATTGTCCCGTCTGCCACTGACCCCCTCGTTTTTGCCCCCCAAGAAATATTCTTTCAGATTCTTTATTGAGCATATGCAGATGCAGATATTCCATATTTTTATTTTGCATGCTTATTTTCTACAGTTCACCATGGATAGTGGCATTTTTCCATGTCAATACCTACAGACACTCCTCTTTCTCATATACACGTAAATATATATATATGTATATATATATATATATACACACACACACACACAAACACGTGTGTGTGTATTTACATATAAATTTAACTACACATATCCATATTCATACAAAATCATGAATGTAAAGATTGAAAGAGGTCATTCTGAAGGGAAAGCTGTTGTAAAGAAGGAATGTTCACGCACAGCTCCTTATCTTATCCTTGTAATAAATTGTTGTTTGGACTAACCCTGGTTTTAGCCTCCTCAGAACTAAGGAGAGCCCATCTTTAAACTTACCTGAATCTTTAATCTTTGTTTTATGTCAAGAGCTATTTTCAGACCATAATCACAGCTCTGGAGCTTTAAAGCATCGAGGCAACTCGATATCAAAAGGATTTGACTTTGTTCTTTCCAGGGAGACAGACAAAAATGCCTGCTTGAAATAATCAAATGGCAGGAGAATTGGCTCTTTCTAATCCCCGCGCTCTCCCCGGATAAGGGAGGATGAAGAAGAAATTGTTCAAGGAGAAGAGAAACAGAACATCTCTCTGAAGTCTTCTGTCCGTAGCCTTTTCCATACCTTTGGCCTGTTCCAGGGACTCGGTCTCATCTCTGGTCCTAGCACCGATCCTGTGCCTTAGGCGGGGAAGATGCAAGAAGCCTGAGCCAGATGTTTTACTGTAAATCAGCTCTCCTGTCGGTGCTGATCTGATCAGCGAATTCTACCAGTTGGCTTCTTGCCCCATTCCTTATGATGAAGGTGCCATTTGGGGACGTTTTTGTGAACAAAGAGAGGTGCTGTTAATAACTAACCTGGGAAAGAAAGGCTTTCCAGGGCTGCCCCGTGCAAAGTGGACACACGGTCGCTCTACTCATGGCCAGGCTGTGCCTGGCCCCCGCGAATGATAATTACCCCCCCGCGCTTTGAGCCAGGGCTCCCCAGCCACCACGCTAAGCACTAGACTTACAGTGTCTTATTTAATCCTCACCGTCAATGACCCTATCGGATATTGCTATTATCTCTGCCCATCTCACAGACGAGGAACGGCAGTCCCCACGGTGAGGTTCCCACGTGCGAGACAAATTGCAAGGATGTGGAGAGGGCGAATGGGGGTGTCAGCTCAAAAGCAAGGAGGGCCGCGCTGCAAAGAGGGGATGAGTGACGGGAAGGATGAATCCTGCAGGCTGTGTTTTGGGGCTAAAAGGGTTTCCTAAGAGGCCAGGAGACCGTGGGTTGATAGATGATTTTTTTTTTAGAGATTGTATTTCTTTCTTTGACAGAGAGAGACACAGCGAGAGAGGGAATACAAGCAGGAGGAGTGGGAGAGGGAGAAGCAGACTCCCCGCCGAGCAGGGAGCCCGATGTGGGGCTCGATCCCAGGACCCCAGGATCATGACCTGAGCCGAAGGCAGACGCCCAACGACTGAGCCACCCAGGTGCCCCCTCATAGATGATTTTTGTTGCCACGCTCAGGGATTCTTTTCTCTGTGGCAGCACGGAGTTCAAGGAGCCCTTATCCTCCATCTTGCTCACTTCGGCATCATCTTTTCTTACCCACGGGTATGCCTTGTGTAAGCCGCGTTTCCTCAGGCAGATGGCAAACGACTCAAAGGCGGGGACCAAACCGTTCTGGCATCTCTCTGGGTGACTGTCACAGTGCTAAGTGCAGAGAGATAGTCAGCAAGAATTTGGGGGCTCTTTGTTTTCTAATGCTGCCATACCGGGCGACTGTGAATGGGGTTGCTTCAAACAACCCAGAGTGAACGTCCTGGTCCTCCGGAACGTCGGAAGTCTGAGAGGGGTCTCACTGGGCTACGGTCAAGACGTCGGCGGGGCCCTGTTCCCTCTGCGGGCTGTAAGGGAGAATCCGTTTCCACATTTCTCGGCTCGTGGCACCTTCCTCCATTTTCGAAGCCTCTCTTCTGCCTCTCTTTCCAGCTTTAAGGACTCTTGGGATGACATTGGGCCCCTCCAGATAATCCAGCATAATCTCATCTCAAGGTCAGTTGATGGAACGACTTTAATTCCTCCTTGCTGTGGAACAGAACCTACAGTTTCTGGGGATTAGAGTGTGGGCATCTTCCCGGGGCCACTACAGTGCCCTCCACAGAGCGCAAGGAGAAAGCGGGGAGGACGCATGTCTCTCCTGGGGACCGTTTTCCATTGCTGACAAACTTAGTGGCTTAAAGAGCACAGAGCTATTATTGTACAGTCCTGCAGGTCGGACGTCTGAAGTGGGTTTCACTGTGGCATTCCTTTGGAGGCGCTAGCCCAGGAGCCATTCCTTGCCTCTCCAGCTTCTAGAGGCCACCTGTGTTCCTTTGCCACATAACCTAATGTATTTACACCATCTGGGGATTAGGACCTGGACCTAATTCTACCCCACACCCTTTAACAATTTGCCCCCAAATGTTCAAATACGCACAAAACTATGTACTCAGAAAGTACAATAAATCACCATTTACTCATCCCTGAACTTTGGAATTAGTTCATTTTTTAAAAGTAAGCTCTAGGCCCAGTGTGGGGCTTGAATTCACAACCCCAAGATCGAGAGTCACGTGCTTTATGAACTGAGCCAGCCAGACACCCCTTGGACTTTGTTCATTTTTAAGGGTTATTCTCTGAGTGGTTGAAACGTTATTTCATACAGTAAATACTAGTCAGCTTTATTTCTGAATTTTTTCCACTTCTTATATAAACACTATCGATTAAGTTTATAAAGTGTTGATTAAACATTTTTGTAGACTTTAATATCTATAGTGGTCATAAGTGATGTGAAATAGTACTTCTAAGCACCCTTAAGGCAGAATATTATATTTAAAAATCAAAAAAAGTAAGAAGGACACAAAAAAACTAATATTCTGAATCCTCATGTATGCAAGAATACCTCTGAAAAGCACATTTGTGGGAAATATTTTTCAGAGCTTGCAGTTTTTAAGTCTATGGTCTGTTAAAAGTTTATTTACAAATCCCATGTTTGGACTGTAGTTTATATTTTAAGACAATCTACATTATATTTTCCCAGCTTTATTGAGCTATAATTGACATATAACATTGTATAAGTTTGAGATGTACAGAGTGTCGATTTGACACATGTACATATTGTGACATTGACAATTTACATGATCAAACCCAAGGACACACAGTTTTAAAACAGAAAATACTTGGATTGTATGCATTTTCATTCAAATTTATAAGATTCACAATGTAGAAAGCTTTTTAAAAATTTCGTGATAGCTTCATTATGAGGAGATGGCGTTTTGCATTTGTGTTACCACCTTGCTTTTATTTATTCCCAGAGTCTTGTTGGACTTAACAATATCGGAAGTTTCAGCCTGGAGAGGTGTTCAGACCAGTGTTCAAGCTTTTGCTGTCCGTGTTAGTGACAGTAGATCTGACTCTGTGTGTTCTGTATGTGTATGTGTTTGTATTAGTCAAACTAATGCTCATTTTGGTAGCATATGACAGGGAATTTGTGATATCTTAACCTAATTTGGGCTTATTTCACACCTGCATAAAATCTGATGCGGATATTTCTGTTTCAGAAGTTCTCTTGAGCAGCCCTGCTGCTGGCCATCATCATCTTCCATCATCTCGGATGGCTTCACTCCCTCCCCTGCAGTGGGGAGGGAGAGGGAGAATGTGGGGAAATTGCATGGAGCAGTGTAGGGGCCAGGCCTGAAAGTGATGTGTTTCACTTCCACCACACTCCATTGGCCAGTACTGGGCCATGTGGTCCCATCTACATGTAAGGGGTGGGGTGAGACTAGAAGATGTTGTCTTCCTGCGTGCGCTGGAGGAAAATGAAATTGTGTGAACACATAGTAGTGGTCTCTTCCAGTTTGTGAAGAGAGTTTTAAGATCTCCAATCTGCAAGACACTTTGAGGCTCAGCATCTTATCTTACAGAAGTGGAAACTGAGGCACAGTTGTGGAGGAAGCCTTGTACAAGACTATAGGGAAAGTGCCAGGCCAAAATTCTAACACCTAGTATGTAGATAACAATTGGGATTGGTTCAGACCCTTCCTCGCATCTACCTGGTGGAAAATGGAACCCCATGAACAGCACCGCTACCATCGCTCTAATGAAAAGTTTATTTATTTTTATTATTTGATTTTTGTTTAGTTATTTTAATTAATTAATTAATTATTTTTATTGTTTTATTATTATTATTTATTTTTTTTAGTTAAAAAGTGAAGAGAGGTACAAGTTTACAAATGCCAAGATAATGTATATGTAATTTCTTAATATTTTAATGTAAGTTTGATCTTATCCATCATGGACTAGTGTGACATTATTTTATTTTATGGTGCTGAACATTTTTTTGTCCATTAATGAGTTTTGTAACCATTAAGTACCATTTTTGAAATATATGCTTGAGAGAGATAAAACTAGAATGCTTAATATCTATACTTGTTATGCTTTAATATCTTGCCTAAGAGTTTGGAAAGGAAATGACATTTGTGTCCTGTATATGCCAGTATTTCTAAACCTTTCCTTTAGTATTCACATTAGAGATAAGTGAAGAAAAATTAAAATTATCTGGAAATTGAAATGTTTCTTCATTAAATTTGAAGTTTTCATTTTCCAGAATATATTATTCTATGATTTCAGCTCTAATATTCTTGTTCTTACCATGCGACCGATACATAATACATAAATTATAGATATGGAAAGATTTGGCTTGGGGGCTTGGAGTGAGGTGGCAAATGGAGAATAAAGAAAAATAAATACAAGTTCTATGAGATTATTCCTTCTTCCTACTGAGGGAGCATCAGAGCTCTCTCTACGGCTACAGTGCGATAAATACTGTTGCTCCATATCTATGTCCCTGTTAGTTCTGAGCCAGTTTCTGCATGTTTCGGTTGAAAAATTCTTGCTTGAAGAGCTTTGTTTTCCTAGCTATTGTCAAAACGCTTTCTGTGGCCATGTGCCTCCGTTGTGGGTTAGTGTTCATCCTCACTGCATGGATAGAAATGCAGTGTTCACAACCACTACCACATCTAGGGGACCCTGGCCACTGCAGTGTGCTACACATTTACAATAACAGCAACAGCAAGAAAACAGCACTGATACCTAACGATTGTTTTTACCAGTCATCTGTTATTGGAAGTTAATTCTCAGTGAGGATATGAAAGGATTCAAGGGTGCCAGGCAAAGGTCACGGCCAGGAAGTAGCTGCTCATGTTTGAGTTCCTTGTAACAATGGCAGTAGTTGAAAAGCACAGAAGCTGCCAGCACCAGCGACGCCCCCTTTCTTCACATTGACATACTTGTAATACCCACAGTGACCTCTTTGAAACGCTCCAGCAGTGCCTTTAGGGGTGAAATCCCTCATCAGTATCCAGCTTGGCAGCTCTCCTAGTTTCACGGCCACGAGCTTCCTCTCCTTCACTGGTACGGGGGACGCCATCTTGGGGTCCGAGGTGTCCGCTCTGGATACCTAAGGATTATTGAGTTGTTATGGGCCAGTTATTGACTGTCTGCCAGTCACTGTTCTAAGCAATATATATTCGCTCATTTAATTCTCAAAACAAGAGTCTGCATCTCTCATATATTCCTTTTTAAGAACAAAGAAAACCTTCCCAGAAGCTTCTGGCAGATTTCCCCTAAAGTCTCCTTGGCCAGAATTACATCACTTGCCCAGGCCAAACCAAGCATTTACCGAGAGGAATGCTTGGCTTAGAAAGTCCAATCAGAACTCATCACCCAAGTATGGGGAAAGAAATTATAATTCAGAGGAGGTTGAACAAAATCTGGGTTGTGCTGGCAAGGGAGAAGGGAAAGGTCAGGCTATTGGGTAGGAAGCCAACAGTGTTTACCACAGTAGCCAGGGAGAATGGAGTGGAGATCAAGAGAATCTAATTTGAAGGCATTTTTCAAACTCTAAATATTGAAGTGAAAATAAAATTCCATTAGTATTTGTACTTAAAAATAATGAACATCAACCAAAATAGCTACAGATTTTCTGGGCACCTCTACTTAATTTCTTCTTAATGGTTTGCAGTGTAACTCCAGGCAGGTTCACTTAAGCATTTGGCATTTCTTCCCTGAATATGACAACCCAATAATGAGACTTTTTAATTCCAGAAACTAGAGCTGTCATTCTACGCTCGTAGTTCATCCCCGATGTTCACAGCTTGATCTATTTCATTTCCCCCGTCACCAGGACTCAATAAAGGCAGGAGGAAACATTTCCATAGCCACTGAAAGTATTTGGCAAGACCTCCAGCAATCCTATGTCAGAGGGCCAAAGAGCCGGACACGCACAAGGCACTCGTGGAGTAAACATCTGCGGCGCCCTTCTGTTACCCAGGTGCGAGGTACAGTCTTCTTTCTTTCCTGTGTGTAATAACCCCCAGTTAGCATTACAGTGATTTTGGCCTGATCTTCTTGGGCATCTGGGGCCCACTGCCAGTTTGTACGGCGGTGGGAGTCCTTGTGAAATGTGGCAGATTTGTAAGCATCTCTTTCTCTCAGACAGACACAGATTTTCCACATTGAATATTTATTATAGTTGAAGTCACACTCTACACAACTGTTTCCTGTTTTGTTTGTTTTGTTTTCACCTAGAATCGTTCTCAGCCTGTAATGGTGTTAAATTTTCCGTAAGTCTTTTTGGATTTTATCTGTGATAGGTGAGTTTTGTCCTGCTCCCAGTGCTGTACGTACCTTCTGCCTGCCTCGCTTGCCTGCCAGCATGCCCAGAGCCCTCCTTCCTAATGAGTCTATCGCCCTTGCTCGCAGGGGATCAGTAATAATGTGTTTTTGTCCTCTGGAGAGGCAACCGACAAGGGCCACTTTGCCTCCAGTGTGGCAGTCCTTTCTGTTTTATTTCTTGTGGACACTATACTGGTTCTGTTGAAGTTGAGTCAGTGTACTTTGGAATCGCCTTCCCAACTATTTTTCTAGGAACAGACAAATTTCATTATTTTCTCACCAGGTGATGCTTTTTTTCTTTTAAGATTTTATTGATTGATTGATTGATTGATTTAACACACACAGAGAGAGAGCGAGAGTGCACAAGCAGGGAGAGCAGCAGAGGGAGAGGGACAAGCAGGCTCTCTACTGAGCAGGGAGCCCAATGCAGGGCTTGATTCCAGGACCCTGGGATCATGATCTGAGCTGAAGGCAGATGCCCAATGACTGAGCCACCCAGGTGCCCCCAGATATAGCTTTAGACTTAAAGAATATACCTAGGTTGATCGTTCACTTTTTTTTTTTTAAGATTTTATTTATTTATTTGACAGACAGAGATCACAAGTAGGCAGAGAGGCAGGCAGAGAGAGAGGAGGAAGCAGGCTCCCTGCTGAGCAGAGAGCCCGATGTGGGGCTCGATCCCAGGACCCCAAGATCATGACCTGAGCCGAAGGCAGAGGCTTAACCCACTGAGCCACCCAGGCGCCCCAATCATTCAGTTTTTAACAACAGATTTCCCTTCTAATGACATCTGGATTTTTCTGAAAATTTACCTTCAGAGGATGAAGATCAGTGAGTGTTGAACACGCTTGTGACGAGACTGCTGGGTTTAAGAGAGTACCGTGTGCTCAGTGTGGAAGGTCCTGTTTCAATACCATCCCATCTCATAAAGCAGTCCCCAGTCATGGCCGGAGTGAAACTTCCGTCCTTGGCTCTGCAGATTAATCCCAAGGCACTTAATTATTCGTGTGCAAAGTTTCATGGAAAAACAGGGCTAGCGGTCGCTGGCGGACCTAGTGTGCCGCCTGGGCGCTGTGCGGCTCTCCAGCTTTTACGCCGCGTTACAGCTGCAGAGGCAAAACTCACAGGAAATACACACGCTCGAGCACTTCAGAAGCTATTTTATACAAGTAGATTTTATAAATAACCACAAGCTCTCTTATCTATCAAATCTCAACACCTAGCCGCCCCTGTGCTCGCTGGAGAAGTGTGCACTCCCTAGAGAGAGGAGAGAAGAAAGCCTTGGGGTTCACACCCCGAGCTGCCAACATTTGTGTGCGCTGTGACAGGTAACTCCTGATTATGGAACTCCTTATCTTCAAGGAAAAAAAAAAATTGCATTGAGTTTCCCTGCATTGCCCTTTATGTGCATTTCCAGAACTAGAGTGGGCTTCCGGGCGGGGGGGGGGGGGGGGGTGGGGGAGATCACTGGGTCACGTTCATCATCAGGAGAAGATCGTAAGAGGAATTCTTGGGCACAGTGCTTTTCAAACCACATTTTGAGCAGGAATAAGAATTCTCCTTTATACGATCACGTTTAAAGAGCACTCCTGAGATTCTTGATGGCAAAGGGAAGAAGGGGCCTCCTCATCGAAAGGGAAGGAGTTCTGTCTGTTACGGGCGGGGGCGGGGGGCGCGAACCGAGAAGGACTCTCCAGATCAGGTCCTAGGCCGCTCTGTCCAAGTCTCAGCCTCCTCTTAGCTAGTTAAGTGCCTCAATTCTTACAGAGCTTATAAAATTGCCCATCTATTTTGCTTGTTTTTTTTTTTTTTCCAAAGACTCTGCTGACCAGTGGAATGCCCACAAGTGTCAAAAGAAGGGGGGGGGTCTTACTTGTGGGGGGGGGGAGATGGAAGTGCGGGTCTTAGTATGTTGCACGTCTGAGCAGAGCTCTTTATAGTTCGGTTTTGTCTTTTTATTTCTTTCTGCCCCCGAGAGCTTCATATGGAGATTCAGGGTGACCTCCCGCTCTGCTTCTCTGGCAGGCGCTCACATAGACACCAAGAGCCCTCCCTGGGCAAACCACCTCCCTCCCCAAACCTGCGAACTCTGACCCCCGAGCCCTGGCCACGGCCCTCTGGGCAGAATGGGGGACGGACTAGAACCGAGGGGCGGGCTGGCTGTGCCATTCCGCAGGTACCCGGCTCTGTAGTCGTTGTCCGCAGGGCTCCTTCCTTCGGCCTGTGCTCTCTGGGGTTTCCTGCTCAGTTCCATGTCGGCTGCATTCTGCTGTCTCTCCACAACCCGCCATTCCTCAGACATGCCAGGCTCCTGCCCGCTGCCTTTCCGGTTCCTCTAGCACTAGGACGGCTTTTTCTGCTCCCCCCACCCCAAAATCTTTTCGATGATTCCCAGAGGATCTTGGGAGGAAACACAAGTAGATGTGTGCTCAGTGCACTTTTTTTTTTTTTTTTTAACTCCAAGCCCAGATTTCTCTTTATGTCTTTTTAATGTCACCTGTTGGGGGAATGTACTTCAGGCCTTACCCATCAGACAGAAAGAAGTCAGCCTTGTTAACTATTCTAGTTTAAGGAGCTTCCTAAGCACTTGGCACACATTATCAGCTAACCTATGTGATTACATCATCATCGTCTGAGCTAATGGCCTTTCAATCAGCTTCTCTTGGAGCTCAGTGGGTGCTCTGTGGGACTTCTTTCTTGCTCCTGCCCAAAGCCGATGCCATAGCTTTCTGTGGTGATTTATGTCCCCATCTTTTTTGGTGATGTCCTTTCTAAATATCACAATTACAGAGATAAGCTGCAGTATTTAGTTTGAGCAAAACAATGTCACAACACCATCAATTTTCCTACCATTGCTTTACTATTGGTCTGTGGAACACAGATTATTTTTGGATATATAGATACAAGCCACCCTGATTTTATCCCCAGTCTGCCCACCACCAGAAAAAGTCTCTTTCGACAACAGTCTGTCAAATCATTCTCTTTCTATTTCCCCATTCTACTCAGAGCGATTGAGCTATAAGTACCCACGACATTTTTGAGCTGTACAACCTGACACTTCTGCATGTGAGCAGTATATTGGAAAGTATCAATAATTAAAAAGGACCAATGAGGTCTCCTCCACAGGTGTAGCAATTTTTGTAAGAGGGCTGCAGGTAAACAGAGAACAAACACTGCACAGAAATATTACTTCTTAATTAAAAGCTCTTGATCTGGGGGTCCCTGAGTGGCTCAGTGGGTTAAGCCTCTGCCTTTGGCTCAGGTCATGATCTCAGGGTCCTGGGATCGAGTCCTGCATTGGGCTCCCTGCTCAGCAGCGAGTCTCTCTCTCTCCTTTTGCCCCTCAGCCCCACTCAATCTTTTAAAAAAAGATTTTATTTATTTATTTGAGACAGAGAGAGGGTGAGAAAGCATGAGAGGGGAGAAGGTCAGAGGGAAAAGCAGACTCCCCACAGAGCAGGGAGCCTGATACGGGACTCATTCCCAGGATTCCGGGATCATGACCTGAGCCGAAGGCAGTTACCCAACCCACTGAGCCACCCAGGTGCCCCAATAAATAAAATCTTAAAAAATTTTTTTCAAAGGTTTAATTTATTTGACAGAGAGACGCAGCGAGAGAAGAAGCACAAGCAGGGAGAGTGGGGGAGGGAGAAGCAGGCCCCCCACTGAGCAGGGAGCCTGACACGTGGGGCTCCATCCAGGACTCTGGGATCATGACCTGAGCCGAAGGCAGACGCTTAAGGACTAAGCCACCTAGGCGACCCTACATAAATAAAGTCTTAAACAAATAAAATCCCTCGATCTGGAAGCACTGGAGTGATTGTCGCCCACTAGTAGGCTCTCTCAAAGGCATCTCTTTTATACCCGCAGCCAGTGCTCTCCTTCGAGACCTTCCCATTTCGTAGCTAAACAGTTACAGTGGCCCCCCACTGGTCTTGATGGTGATCCAGTCCATTCACCACCAATGTTTTCGGCTTAAAATGAAAAGCAACGTTCTTTTGCTCTTCATCTCTCAACCATCAATCCCGTTCCTTTAGCTCTTTTAACTCTTGCTTCTGGTTAGTAATAAATTTCCTTTTTTTTTTCTTTTTAGTGATATATATCTAAATAACCGTATACATCACTGTTTTGTGGCGAACATTATACATCTTCACTTTTTGCTCCCCAACCTACCCCCAGGATGGTTTTTTCCCTTTTTTTCCTAGCTCCTCTCTTGATTCCTTTTGTAAGTTTAAGTAATATAATAACGATTTGATTGCCCATCTGAACAACTTCCGGCAGTATTTCTGAGCTACTCCTCTGGTGAGAGGTTGCTGGGACACGTGAGAGGAAGTGGGACGCTCACTTCCGTTGGCAACGCACACTGTCTCCTGATGACACGTTTTCCTTTGCTTACTGCTGTCTACATTCGGTTGCCTTCCCGAGAGAAACCTGAATTTTTGGATCGTTTGAAAACTCATTTTATCCTGTTCTCAACCTTGAGAAGTACTTTGGCTGTGTGGGGGGTTTTCGCTTAAAAAGTGGCCCCAGGTCTCAAAGGCATTGCTTCATTATCTTCTCGAATCTCCTCTTGATGGTGAGAAATCCAGTCCTGTCATTCCTTTGTAGGTAACCTAAAGTTTTCTCTTAAGGGCTGGGGTATCTTCTCGTCCTGAAATGGGGTATCTTCTGAAATGTCATGATGGGTCCACGTGTGGAACTTTTCACTTTGAATCTGGGCTGGGCGCTGACTGGGCTCCTGTGCTGGGAACGCTGAAGTCCGTTAGCTCCAGGAAGCTTGCTTTTGTTCCTTCTCACAATCTGTCCCCTGCACTTCTGTCTTTCCAGAACACCTGTTTGTTGAGTGTGAGACAACCTGTATTGAATTTCTTTTATATTTTTCCTCACAGTTTTCTTCTTCTTTTAGTTTTGTTCTGCCTAGAAGATGTCTATGTTATATTTTAATTACACTTTAAATTTCAGCGGTCGTATTTTTAAGTTTCAAGAACTTTTTCTGATCCTACTGATTTTGTAACATCTTGTTTTTTTTTTTTTTTTTCCTTTGGATGCAAAACACTGCTGGTCCCTTTCATTCCATTCCTCCTCCTCTTCTGTTCTCTGAAGCATTTCTGTTTCCTTTGCTATTACTTTTCCCCAGCTTTACTGAGGTATAGTGACATAACAAATACGAGTATCAGGTGTACGCGGTGCGGATGATGTCTGTGTATGCGTAGTGAAATGGATTTAGAGAATGGATATAACACGTATGCACTGAAATGATGATCGCATAAGGTTAGTTAACATGTCAGTTCCCTTATATAAATTACCATTGTCTTTCAGTGATAACAGCGAAGGTCTTCTCTCTTCTGGCTTGCGCGTGTTCAATACAGTGCTGTGAATTCTGGTTGCCATGCTGTAGCTCAGATCCCAGAGCGCTTTCATCTTATTGCTGGAGGTTTGTACCCTTTGACCAACACCTCTCCATTTCCACCACCCCCACCCCTGACAACCAGTAGTCTGCTTTGTGCTTCTTTGAGTTCAGCCTTTTTGGATAACACGTAGGCGTGAGAACAGGCCGTGCTCGTGGTTCTCCGTCTGACTTACTTCACTTAGCGTGATGCCCTCAAAGTCCATCCGTGTTGCCACCAAAGGATTTCCTGCTTTGTTCTCTTGTGTGTTTGTGTGGTACAGACGCTGCTGCTCAGGCCTGGGCCGCATCCTTCCATAGCGGGTACAGCCGCTGCACCTGCCGCTGCTTCTTGGTCTCGGGTTCTCCTCGTGCTTGTTCAGTCGGCGGCACATGGCATGTGTCTTCTGGGGGTGCAGATCAGGGTCTTGTCCTTCTTACCCTCGTAGAATTTCCTGGGGTTCCCTTGCTGGTTCTGGTTGATGGTGGGGAGAATGCGAGCAGTGGGTCTGTGAACAAGTCAGATCTTGGAGAACTCGGAAGCCATGCCGCCTGTCACTTTGTTCCTTTGTCCTTTGTCCCTCCTTCTTGACAGGAAGGTCTTGAGCCTCATTCTTGGTGGTGGCTGCACAGTCTGTTGCAAGCATTTCCTACTTTTGTGTGGCAGAATAATATTCCATCACACACACACACACACACACACATACACACACACACCAACCACATCATCCAGTTCTCTTTTCAGGTCTGTTAATATTTGCTTAATATATTTATGTGCTCCAATGTTGGGCACACATATATTTACAAGTGTTACATCCTTTCGAGCAACTGACCCCTTTATCATTATACAGTCACCTTTTCTCTTGTTACGGGTTTGATTTAAAGTGTGTTTTGTCGGATAAGTATAGCCACCCCTGGTCTCTTTTGGTTTCTATTTGCATGGAATTTTTTTTTTCTATTCCTTTACTTTGAGTTTATACGTGTCCTTCAGTGTGAAATGAGTCTCTCAAATGAGTCTCTTGTAGGCAGTATATAGTTACATCGTGGTTTTTAATCCTGTCAGCTGCTCTGTACCTTTTGATTGAAGAAAGTAATCTATTTACATTTAAAGTAATTCTTGACAGATAAGGACTTACTGATGGCATCTTATTAATTGCCTTCAGGCTGTTTTGCCAGGTTCCTTTCTTCCTCTTCTGAAGTCTTCCTTTGTGAAATGACACTTTTCCATAATAGTATGCTTTGATTCCCTTCTCTTTATCTTTTGTGTATCTCCTCTTTTTGTTTTTTGGTTACCACAAAACTTACATAAAATATCTTATGGATAACAGTCTTTTTTATACTGCTAACAGCTTAACTTTGATCACATAGAAAAACTCTACCCTTTTACTCCTCCCCTATACTTATGCTTTTGGTGTCGCAATTTACCTCTTTTTATTTTGTGTATCATTTAACAAACTACTGTAGCTATAGTTATTTTCAGTTCTTTTGTACTTAATCTTTTATACTTGAGTGAAGTGATTGACACAGTGCAATATTACAGTGTTAGAATATTCTGAATTTGACTGTATACTCACCTTTACTGGTATGTTTTACTTTTTCATATATTTTCACTTTACTAGTCATTGGTCTTTTGTTTCTGCTCAAAGAACTCCTTTTTGTAAGGCAGGACTAGTGGTTGTGAACCCCTTCAGATTTGTTTGGGAAAGTCTTTATCTTGCCTTCATTTCTGAAACACAGTTTTGCCTGGTAAAGCATTCTCAGCTAGCAGGGTGGGTTTTTTTTTTTTTTTTCCCAGCAGTTTGAATGTATCATCCCACTTGCTTCTGTCCTGCAAGATTTCTACTAAGAAATATGCCGATAGCCTTATGGGTGTTCCCTTAAATGTGAGAACTTTTTTTCCCTTTGCTTCTTTTAACATTATCTCTTTGTCTTTGACTTGAGATCGTTTTATTTTAATGTGTCTTAGAGAAGATAATTTTCTGTTGGAATTTGAAAAATCCTACTGTGATTAACATATAGTGTTATATTCGTTTCAGGTGTACAATACAATGATTCAACAATTCTCTACCTTTCCCAATGCTCATCAAGACAAATATACTATCAATCCCCTTTATCTATTTCACCCACCGCCCACCCCCACCCAACTCCTCTCTGGTTGGAATTTTGGAGTGACCTATTAGTTTCATGAACTTGGACGTCCAACTCTTTCCTCAGGTTTGGGAAGTTCTCCGTCATTATTGGTTTAAATAAGCTTCCTGCCCCTTTCCCCTTCTCTTCTCTTTCTGGGAACTCCAATAACATGTAGATTGTTTCTGTTAATGGTATTCTGTAATTTATGCAGACTTTTTCATTCTTTTTAAGTCTCCTCGGACTAGATGATTACAATGACCTGTTTTCCCAATTACGTATTCTTTCTCACGCTTGGCGAAGTCTGTTGTTGAAGTTCTCTATTGAAATCTTCAGTTCGTTCATTGTATTCTTTACTGCTAGAATTTCTAGGTTTTTTTTTTAATGGTTTCTATTTTATTGTTGAGTTTGTCATTTTGTTTTCCTAATTTCATTTAGTTGTCTGTATTTTCTTGTAGTGCACAGAATGTCTTTTTTAAAAAATATTTTAAGTAGTCTCTACACCCAACATGGGGCTCAAACTCACAACCCCAAGATCAAGAGTTGCACGCTCCACCTACCGAGCTGGCCAGGTGCCCCTCACTGAATTTCTTTAAGAAGATTATTCTAAATTCTTTGTCAGATAGTTCATAGATCTCCATTTCTTTAGTGCCAGTAATTAGTGTTTTGTTAGTTTCCTTTAGTGGTGTCATGTTTCCTTGATTATTATCCTTGGGGCCTTGTGTTGGTGTCCCTACGTTTAAGGAAGTAGGTACTTCTTCCATTCTTAACAGACTGTCTTCAGCAGGGGAAGCCCTTCACAAGTTGGCCTGTCGGAAGATTCTTGGTGGGCTATCTGGTGAGGACCATACCCAACAGCTTGCTGCTGGAGTCACTTAGCAGTCAGAGCGGATGATGGCAACCTTCTTGCATTCCCCTGCAATGCTGCTGTGCTAATGTGAGCATTCTCAAGTCGTGTTTTTAGCTCTCTGCTCCCTGGACTTTCTCCCTATTAAGTTTTTCTCTGGCTTTGCAAATGAACAATAGAGCGTCAAGACCTGCTAAAGCCTCAGAGTCTTTCTTTAGCCCTAAATTTTCCATGCAACATCAGTCAGAAATCTACTCTCAACTCTCCTAAAACTACCTCCTTTCAGTGCTTTCTTGATATATTATCAACACTAGAATTAATTTCAGAGATAAGTTTTAAGACCTCTTTGTTTGGGGCGATTGGCATGGGGGAATATAATGGACAGTGCCGGCATCTCTGTGGTCCTTTGTGACCAAGTTCAAGTTCCTATCACATTTTCCCTTGCTATTTTTGTCAATATGAATAAAGGATAGACTACTGAAAGATGAATAACACAGTGTAAAAATAACTGTGTGGAAACAATGAGTAGAATTAACATCTCAGAAAATTGAATTAGTAAATAAGAAGCTGAACTTAAAAAACTTCAAGAACCCAGAGAAGAAGAGACAGGAAGATAATGGAGGTGGTGACAGTAAATATGGTGGAGGGGTCCAGTAGATAAGAGCTACAAATAAAGATGAAACAGAAGCAATATTGCAGAAAAACACATGGGAAAAAAGTTTCTGATCTCAAGAAAGACATTAAATCTAGAAAATAAGGGTGTTCACCGGCTTCTATAAAAAATTAATAAAAACAGATTCACATCAGGTAAAAATATTAAATGTCACAAAGAATCCTAGTTTTAAAGTGTCTACAGCCCACCAAAATAAAAAACAAACATAGTAACCTAATAGTAGTCATCCACAAAGAAACAAGTCAGACTACCCTTAGTCTTCTCCAAAATACTAAATTGAAGAAAACAGTAGATCATCAACTACAGAGCTGAGAGGGCAGATAGTTTGAGTTAAAAATTGTAGATTAGGCCAAGACATCAAATTCTCATTCATTTTGACTATGTTGAAAAGAAATGGTTGATCTATCTCTATCTGTCCTCAACATGTATAGATCTAGGGTTTGTGCCCCCAGAAGCGTTTACAATTTTGGGGCCCATTTAGGAAAAAGAATACAAATTGAGGCATGAAAGTGAATATTTATTCAGGCTAAGAAAGCACAGCAACTTACAAAGTTGATAAATAACTGCAAACATGACTGCATTTTCCGATAACATTTGTTGACTGTGCGACCACAGAAGATATTAAGGTCCATAAAGCGAAGTCAGATACTTGCTATTGAGATTGCTTGTAGTCACTTCATTATCTCCCTCTCAATTAATTGCTCAGTAGCATTTCACGTGGTTGACTATTCCCTACTTGTGGAAACACTTGCTTCTATCTGTTTCCTTGATCCCACACACTTGTGTTTTTTCTTCTGTTTCACTGGCTGATCCTTTTTGGTCTCTCTTCCTAGCTTCTCTTCTCTTGGACCTGTAGAATATGGTGTCCCAAGAATTTAATCTTGGGCCACTTTTCTGTTCTTACTCTACTCCCTTCTCAGGTGATTTCATTTGTTACGTGGTTTTACGTAACATATTCCAAAGATCCCAAGTCTGTATTCTGCTGTGACATCTCTGCTGAGCTTCTGCCTTAATGGTACATAACCACATCCTACATGATACCCTTTCCTGGGTGCCAGCTAGGCATCTCCAACCCAGCACATGAAAAACAGACCTTTGGATTTCCCTCTAAGCCTGTACCTCTCCCAGTCTATTCAGGTGTCAGCAAATAGTAGTGCCATTAATGTAATTAGACCACTCTGGTTTAAGTCACCATTATATTGTTTCGAAATTTTTTTTTAAAAAGATTTATTTATTTATTTGGGTGGGGGCAGATAGTCGTAAGCAGACTCTATGCTAAGCGCGGAGCCTGACGCAGGACTCTAGCTCATGACCCTGAGATCGTGACCCGAGCTGGAACCAAGAGTTAGTCACTTAACCGTTGGAGCCACCCAGGCACCCCTGCTTCGACTTATCTCTCTGCTCCCATTCCTCATAGTCTCGCTTACTCGCAGTAGCCAGAGTGATATTAAAATGTAATCCTCATCATGTCACCGCCATGCTGAAACTCCCCCAGTGGCTTGCCAGTTGCCTTGGAATGTAATCCAAATTGTTTACCCTGGCTTACAAACAAGCCTTTCTTTACATGACCTGGACCTTCTGCCTCTCCAAAGTCAATCCCCAACACTCTCTGCTTAGCTCACCAATGCTCCAGTCACACAGGCCTTCTTTCTGTCCCTCGAGCAAACCGAGCTAGTTCTTTCCTTGGGGTTTGTCCACGAGTTCTTCTCTCTGCCAATAATATCATCTCCAAAAAGTGTACACAGCTGTCTACTTCTTCTCATTCGGATCTCAGCTTACATCGTCCCTCCTGAGCAAGACCACCTTTGAGACTCTTATTTTATTTATATTTAAATCATTTTTGGTTTTCTCTCCCCACTGGAATGTCAACTTCATCTTTTAATCACTGAAATTTCCTGAATACCTAGAACACGACCTGGCACATAGTACGTACTCAGCGCCTGCGTCCAAAAGAGGAAAGAATGCTTAAATGGACACTAGTGCAAAAAAGTAGGTGCTTACCTTTCAAGTCATGGAAGATGAAAGCAATTGTATGAAGCACATTTACCTGGGAGTACACTGACGAGAAATAGTAATTTTTTTTTTCTCCGCTATTACTGTAAATCCATCTTGGGGAATCTGGTTTGGAGTCCATGAATGAAATTGTAGGCAGTCTTTGTACCTTATTCACTCAGCCTTAGTCGCTATGAAGTCCACTGGTTGCTTTCATTGGTGATCGTTCTGCTTTAGTAATGACTAGTCTAGTCTAGTCTAGGGTAAAAATAACAAAACGTTGAACTTCAAGATGAAGAATTCTAGCCTCCATGCGCGTGACTCTCCCTCATCCATTTCCTCCTTTCTCCACCCGCCGCCCCTCCACGCCAGAGTGTAGTTACGGTTTCCGACCTCTCTGGGATAGAAGGAGGGAAGGTCAGGGTCAGGAAGTTCTCTCTTGACCAGACCTCCAGGTATCTGCTTACGGCAGATGTTTACAGTTGCCTTTCCTTGGGCTTGGTGGATGGTCCGATCTGACTCTTTGCTTTAGAGGTTCCCCCAGTGGCAATAATCGATCAACACTACGTGCCTGCCTTTTATCCTGAGAATTCAGCATTTTTATCTTCTATTGGATCGCTTTACCCCGGTAGGCAGTCTGCCTTGGCAAGACTCAGAAAGGCTTCAGGTGACTAGCTCTCCCTACCACCTGGCCCGCATGTCGCATTTGGTCCGAGAGAAACCATCCTGCGTCCTTGCGCCCGTTCGGTAACCGCAGAGCTGGGACCCAGGGCTTCCTGTTCTCACGCCAGGCCAGTGGTTGTGACCTCTCTTGTTGTCAGATTCCTCACGTATCTACGCGGCCCATGTTCCCCACTCCCAGTTTCTAGTTCTAAGTTCACAACAAACCTGTGAAAAAGGTGTGACATACATTATTGATAATGTCAATTAACGCCAATATATTATATATTAATTATATTGTATATTATATAATTACATATTAACATATGTTAATGTGACATTGAAATCAGCATATTATATAATATTAATGACTATATTATATAAAACTGTATTATCACAACAGTGAATAGAAATACCAGATTGTCCATGAATGGAATCCTACCAAATATATCAAAAGCCATGTATCTGCTGAAATTTAAAGCCTCTACCTGAGATAACAGCATTTGTTTAACACTTGTGCGGTCAAATATGTATTTTTCTTTGATATTGCCCCACTGCTTTTAAGTTTAGAAATTCCTGACCCTCAAGAGCGTTGATTTCACCATTCTGTGGTGCTTTTGTATTTTCCACATTTTCTATGACTGTCTATTACCTTGACAATTAAAATAATAAACTATAGTTAATACTGGAATTAATCTTCAACCCAAATTACAGGCCTATAAACATTATCAGATAATCCTTTACAGCCTGACCCCTTTATCTTCAAACTCAGTGCACGACTAGGCTTCCAGAGACTTCTCTAGTAGTCCCCGGAACGATGCTTTGACGCTTTGTGTCTGTGTCGTCAGATCATCCTGTGCTGAGCGACGGGAAGCGAACCTGTAATGGGAAGAGTCAAGACTCTGGAGTCGGTCAGATGGAGGCTCAAATTCCAGCTGTCTCACTCCGTAGCCCTTCGGAATGACATTTGTGAAAGGGGGGCAAGCCTGGGGTCCCCGTCAGCATTAAATGAAACAATACAGGGCGAGCACCTAGCGCATTAAAAAAATGCAAATACATGTTAGTGTCTTTGTGTCCGTCCCCACCTACCCCTCTGGACGCGTCGCAGCTAGCTCAGCACTCATTTTTGGCGTGCTTATCAGGGATTCTTGTTAAAATTATTTGCTCTATAAACTGAGGATGTCAATTAGCTATATCCCTGAATTAAAAACGGTAAGAATGGAAGCTGTATTTCCCACATAATGTAGCACAGAACTTTCTGGTAGAACACAAGCTCAGAGTTACTTCATGAAAGCAAAGTAATTTTCTTTCCAGTGTATTTTTGCCTATCAGTCCGTTTTTGTGAAGTTATCCTACAGTCAACAGCCTCCAAACCTCAGTACTTCCAGAGGCAAAAGTTTCCTCACTCACCTTGCACAACCTTTACGGGCCAAGCACTGTCCTCCATAGCTCCTTCATCCTGAGAAGCAGGCTAGGGGAGCAGGCCCCTCCTGAGCCACACCAGCCTCAGGGCCGAGGGCAAAGTGAAAGAGAAGAATCCTGTGTCCCGCCGGGGCCCTGAACGCTTCTACCCAAAATTGCCCCATGACACTTGAGCTTGTCGTTGGCCACACCAAGTTACAGGCCTGAGTCTGGTGTCCGGGAGATGCGAAGTGCTACTTTGCCGCCGGCCCGAGCCAGCCGACAGTGGGGTTCTGGGCAAGTCTGGGAGCAGCAAATGTTACAGCGGTACCGTTTAGCACATATGGTCTCTCAAGCGTGAGGTTCCCATTTGAGGTAATTCCGGAATACCTGAAGCTGAGGTCAGAAAGCTGTAACCTGACCGAAATGCTGTGACAGGGGTGCGGCTTAGTCATTTCTGGAATCTGTGAGGCCTCTCGCTGCGGGGCTACCAACATCTCTGAGTGCCTTAGGAGCTCAGAGTCTGTTTTCGGCTCTGCCGAGATGCCTTCCTTAACTATGGGGGAACGTGATGTTCTCTGGCTCGTTGAAGGGTCTGGACAAGAATGGCCTATTTGTGAACAGTGCTTCTGTGTCTTTTTGCGCAGTTACAGTTGAAAGTGTGGCCCGCTCTGCACCTCGGTGCTTCTTATACGGGGACTCACAGGATTAGCATCAGACTTTTGTCCTCTGTGGAAACAAAGCTCGTTTCTGCAGACTAATACATGTACCTTCTTTCTTCAGTCACTGAAGATCCACCATGTTTCCCTTTTTGGACTTTCATTGCCAGAAATCTTGGTGCCCAAGTCACTGCCAAACCGTGGTCATTGACTTGACTCAGCTGCCTCCTAGAATCTTCTCTCGCTGCTGACTTAAAAATCGTTCCTGTGCCATTGAATCCCCCGATTGTCCAGATTTGCATCTTTTAAGACTTCCAACCTGTCTCTAATGTTTTGGGAAATAGTCCAAATACTGAATCCTGAAAAGATAAAAATGTGAACCACGATTATAAACGAACTCAGAAGAAAATGTTCCAGTTCTTCGTAACGTATCTACGGAGAGATGGAGCATATTATGACCAAACTTGAATTCACTGTGAAAACTTTGTCTTAAGCCCTAAACTGAAGCAAAGCAAAACACAACGAGATATTGCTTGTGTGTCACAAAGGGGAGTGTGGAAAAGCTTTTATGCATCGCATTCTCCATCGAGAACGGGAACCTGATGAAGGCAAGATCCACGGCAAATCTACATTCCCAGCATCGGCCACGTAGCCCCAACCGGAAAGAGGTGTTCCCTGCGCATAAGACACCTTGCTCTGTGGTGGAACTCCAAACATGAGGCAATTGCCCTGAGGTCACAGAGCTAGGAAGTGGCAGAGGTTTGGGGGTGTACATGTAGGGACCTTTTCAATTTTAAAAGTTCTGCAGTTATTTGCATGTGTGGCAAAAATAATGAGCGTGAGAACACGTCTGACTTCATGGATCTTAGGGACTAGGTTGAAGCACAATTTATTTAAGTGGAAAATGGGGGTCAATGAAAAGAGCAGTGTTGAGCAAATCAGAATATGGGGGAGGGGCGCCTGGGTGGCTCAGTGGGTTGAGAGGCTGCCTTCAGCTCGGGTCATGATCCCAGGGTCCTGGGATCGAGCCCTGTGTCGGGCTCCCTGCTCCTTGGGGAGCCTGCTTCTCCCTCTCCTCCTTGCTTGGGCTCTTTCTCACTATCTTTGTCCGTCGCTCTCTCTCAAATAAATAAATAAATAAATAAATTTCTTTTTTTAAAAGTAAGAATATGGGGGAATATAAGGGATGTGGAAACTAGCCTGTACATGTCCCAGGAATGACCAAAGTCTGGGAAACAGTAGGGTCTACCCTGATGCTTAACTCCCATCTCCACCCAGTCGACACATTCATCATATACCATGTTTTTCCTGTGATACAACGTATTTAATCTAAGCTGGTTGAGCTTCCTCTACATGCCAGACACTTCCCAAGAGCAGGAAGAATGGCAGGCACGTTGCCTCTCCTCATTAGGCTTTCAGTAAGCCCCTCAACGACACCTGAAATCAGCCACATCTACTGTGGGTGGAATTTAAAAAAAAAATATTCTGGACATCTCTGCCCACCAGTTCTAACCAGGCATTTTAAAAGTCTTTCCATTATAAGTTTCCTCTATTGTGTGGCAATTTCCTTCTTCCCTTTAAAACAGCAATTTTGATGTAAGTTAATTCAGCTCTGCTGTTCAGTCCCTCAAAGGTCAATTAGCAGCTCCGATTAAATAGGGTGTTGTCTCTTTGCATCTGTGGTATTGGCTTTAAAAATACGGATGCCAGAGACCGAGATATCAGGTGAACCTGGGTCCTATAAATAGAAAAGATAATAAGGCACTTCAGCTTTCTGCTAGTAAAACTTTATGTAGGGTCTTGGTGACTAAAATTATAGGCATTTAGAGTGTCGGGAAGGGGAAAAACGTATTATGGCAAAATAGCACAGAGTTTTCCTCTCTGTAATAGTTATGAGTTTTTTCCTCGCTTAAAATAACATGATTTTATGAGCTTATAATACCTGCTGGAAATTAAGAAGAGTACTGCATTTTGGAGCTCATTAAAGTGTTGATTACGGGCGCCTGGGTGGCTCAGTGGGTTAAGCCGCTGCCTTCGGCTCAGGTCATGATCTCAGGGTCCTGGGATCGAGTCCCGCATCGGGCTCTCTGCTCAGCAGGGAGCCTGCTTCCTCCTCTCTCTCTCTCTGCCTGCCTCTCTGCCTACTTGTAATCTCTCTCTGTCAAATAAATAAATAAATATAAAAAAAATTAAAAAAAAATAAAGTGTTGATTACGTAAGTATTTCTGGGTGAAGCATCGTTTGAATTTTCCTTTAAAAGCAAAACTGATGTTTTTTTTTATCCATCCCTTTTGTTATTATTTTCTCAATTATGTGTTTGTAAAGCACATGATTACTCTTAGTTATTCTCATGAGCATTCCTTTTCATATCTAGCAACAACGTTAGATCTGAAGAAAAGTTTCGCAAGAGAAGCAGCAGGAAAATCTGTGTACTGTTAGCTGGAAATGGCATTTATGAATATTTTAGTTGATTTTTCTATAGCTCCTTTTTATTAGCACCACATTATTTTCTCTATCATGTCTTCATCTAAATATGTGTTAATGTGAATTAATTTAGTTGCAGCTGGAGAACCCTTTAAGCAACGGCTATAGCTCGGCTAGTTATATCTCCAGATCGAGAGTGATTAAGGAATGAGGGGGCCCCTGATGGCTGAATGTTGGGCTAAACTTCATTTACTTCCATAGTTTCCCCAGAAGATTAGACACTCAGGACTGGCGGGGGTGGAGGGAGAGGGATGAGTATTTCAAACAAATTAACGTAGTTTAAGCTAGGTATATTGGTTCGGGTCCAGCCAAGAGACAGAAAACACAAATTTTGGAACTGAGAGGGAAGAAATTGCTAACTGGCACTCTGGGTTTTGGCGTTACCACCTCGTTCACGATGGTACTCTTGCTGTTCTCACACGTGCCGTGGGTGCCGGCTTTAGGCTTCGGCACTTCGTGTTTTCTCTCTCTAGAATGTTCTTCCTTGCCTCTTTACTTCCTTTCCTTGAATGTCATCTTCTTAGTGAGGCCTTCTTTGGGTATCCATCTCACATTCCGACTTGCTCTTAACCTTTCATTTCGCTTCTGTATGCTTGTTTTATTGTCTCCTCCACATCTGGAATTCCAAATACTCCTAATCACTCATGCCAGGGTTTTGCTAGTACCGGTTTTCCAGGGATATTATAAAGATTTGATTTATATGTATCTATATATATAAATTTATATATTTTTATATATACTCACTATATAAAAATGAAAAAAAAAAGTAAAGTGTGGGCCCTGACACAGGGAACACCCAGGAAATATTCGCTACATATGGCCAACAAGCCCTAGGAAGCATAGCCTAGGAAAACCTGTGTGTGATCTTTGAAAACCCCTTTTGTCCATGGTTGGCATCTTGTCACACATTCAATATAGACTCTCAAGACCTGAACTTTCTGAAGGTAAGAGGCAATTAAAGGTGAACATAAGTGTGGGGGGGACACCCAGGTGGCTCGGTTGGTAAAGCATCTGCCCTCAGTTCAGGTCACTATCCTGGAGTCCGGGGATGGCACCCCACGTCAAGCTTCCTGGTCAGCGGGGAGTCTGCTTCTCCCTCTCCCTCTGCCCCTCCCTCTGCTCATATTCTTTCTCTCACTTTCTCTCTCTCAAATAAATAAAATCTTAAAGAAAAAAGATGAACATAGTGACGGTGTACTAAGGGAAATAGAGACCACGGCGCCCTTAAGAGACATTGCCAAAGAGGACACACCAAAAGGCGTTGGTCGAGGATATAATAATGTTGCGTTCTAACTACAGGGCCTGGCAAGGGAGCATGAAGAAGTTTCGAGGATATCCCACGATGAGCACCGCTGGAGCCGTCTCCCAGGGCGCGGGCACACACCGTGCCTCCTCAGATGCCCGGTCCGCCCTGTCCCGGCTTGCGCAGTATTTCCAGAGGTTTCAGGCATTTTATTTCTTTTTATTTTTTTTTTAAGATTTTATTTATTTACTTGACAGAGAGAGATCACAAGTAGGCAGAGAGACAGGCAGAGAGAGAGAGAAGGAAGCAGGCTCCCTGCCGAGCAGAGAGCCTGATGTGGGACTCGATCCCAGGACCCTGGGATCATGACCCGAACCAAAGGCAGAGGCTTAACCCAAACCCACTGAGCCACCCAGGCACCCAGTTTCAGGCATGGTAGATCCCTTCTTCCTTCCCTGCTCTCCCCCGCCCCCGTTCATTTCCAAGATCAGGCTGGCCTGCCCGTGTTCCCTCCTTTCTCTGGAGGAGCGCTGTGGCAGGTCCCAGCTCGTCCTCCCACGGCCCAAACCCAGCGTCCGCCCTGCCGCCACTTAGTCCCATTCTGGCGTCGGCCCCGAGCGCTGACTGCATCCCACACTCGCCTCCGGGCAGTCCACCTTGATCGTTCCTTTGATCTTCCAGCCACGGTTTGAGCGGAGGACTCGGAATAGTTCCGCTACAAATGCGGAAGCAAGTCCAGAGGGGTTAGATAACTTGTTCTAGGTCTTTCCGCTAATCCTAGCAAGGTGACGGCTCATGACTTCTGTACCACCTCATACCTGCCTCTCATCTTGCCAAAACATAAGCCCCTTTGCAAAACTGAACCTTGGCATTTAAAGATCTTCCTGACCTAGCTCCATCTACCTCAGATCCTTATCTCCCTTCCGATCACCCCTGACAATTCACCGTCCAAGTCAACCAGTTGTCTGCCCCCCCCCCCGCCCCCCGCCCCGTGTTCTAGGGACTACAGTGCGCTGTAGCTTTGCATGTGCTCCCTCTCTGCTGGCCGTACACATTCCTTCCTAGACTATCAAAAATCCCAGAAATTTTCAGGCTCAAGTTCATTACTACTTCCTTCAGGAAAGCTTCAGTGTTCTTGGGCAGGATTCATGACATTTTCGGCTGTGTTCTCACAACATTCTGCCTTTACTCCTAATACAGTATTTTTTTTTTAACGTTCTGACTTCTGTTACAATTGTTCATATATTTGTCTCCTCTCTCCATACCAAAACTTCCTCTGGGCAGAGACTACATCGGATTTATCACATAATTTTCATCACTAGCATAGTGCCTGGGACATAAAGTTTCATAAAGAAGGTTTGTCGAATGTGGACTGAACACTGGACTTCTCCAAGGCGGTAGTAGCTCTCAGTTATCAGGGTTGGGGGCCTCTCCTTCAGGCTCCCACGATATTCCGTGTACTTTGGACGTTGTATTGTCACTTTTTCTTTATGCATCTGCCTTCCTTGCGAGACTGCCTGAAATGCAGGAGATGCGTATAAAGCCGCTGACTCTGATTCAGTGAGTGGGTTTGAGTGAATAGATGAAAGCTGACTGGACCATTCGAATCAGTCAGCGATAAATCAGTGTGACTGGCCGAGAAATGAGCAAGTCAGTTGTCCTCTGGGGGAAAGGGATGACTATGGAACAGTTTGACCGTAATGGTGATCAGAATGACTAGACTTGGGGCTGCTGCTTCCCATAGAGACCAAGCCCAAAGCAAATGGACTGGATAATTGGCCAGTATAAGCACCTCTGTGGTCAGGGTAATAGTAGAAATGAATATCTCATCCCCTCTGCTGTTAAGAGATGTCTACCAGTTTTGTCTAATTTCTCATTTCAAGAATATCAAATTCTGATGGTCAGTCTCCACAAATAGAATAAGTACATGGAGAAAGGCCCAGCAGATCTGAAAAATGTCATGAAGAATGGCCTGTGATATTATCAACATAATGTCCTGACCTAAGTTATTCAATCCCTTCATTGAAAAATGCAAAATATTTGCATACAGAAATCCTTCAATAGTATTTTTTCCTTTCCTGATACCAACCCATCTGGCTTGAGATTTTGTAAACCAGATGACTTTTTTGATTCTCACAAACATGACATTTTTATGAACATAATAACATAAAAATGTGTATCAGTGCCAACCTGTCTTAAATATTTTCTATCAAACTGTGACCTTTTCTATCCGAAGTAATAGCTAAATCCTTTTTCCTTGTGTTCACATAACCTGCTGAGAAATTCAAACAATGTCATCTGAAATGTAAAGGTATGTTTAGTAAAATTGGTTAAACCCAGATGTTTATTCAGGGGTGCAACAGCTTGATAGAGCTGCTGATTGAAAAGGAAGCTGCAGGCTCACAGGTTAGCTTGAACCTTTCAGATGAGTGAGGCCAGAGGACAGATCAGCTGGGTTCATCAAGAGGAGTGTCAAGAGGAATTGGAAGATTTCTCCCGAGGGGCTCGATTACAGTTCACAGCATATTTAGAGAACATTTGCTCGCTCTCATGGTAATGGGTACTAAGTGCTAAAGGTGCCTCTACTGTCCACTCCATCCTTTTCTGTAAAGCCTATGAAGGGTCTGAGCATACTTAATTCAAGCCCCATGTCCTTCCCACATTTGCTCCCACTGTGGCATGAGTGGCTGGGGAAACCGTGCAAAATAGTAGTGTGGTACCAGGACACCCGTGGCTTTCCCTCCTGCTCACTGCAGACTCCACAGAAGTCAGATACAAAAGGACGAAGTGATGCTGTTATAGTAAGTTACTCAAGAGAAATGCCCAGAGGGGTAGACGTAAGCACTTTCTTCCCTTAATAGGATAAGGGCTCTTCCCCCTTCTTTTTTTGGCAAACTCATCTTCTCATCTATGAGAGCCTCACATAGCTCAAATATTTTTCACTGTGAAAGTCTTGCTAACCTCTGGGAATGGTCATAAGCTCCTCTACGGTACTATCTGTATGCTGAGCACTGTAGGAAGCAGAGACGATAAAATAAGACCTTTGCTCTAGAGTATCTCACAGTACGGAAGGGAGGATAGACACATGAACATGAAGCCCAAAGTATTACCATGAGATGCTGCTCTAATCACAATATCTAATAATGTAGTAATAAAAATGTGTCCCAGTTGGCCTGGGAAAATTATGGAAGACTTTTCCAAAGAAGTGATAGAACTAAGTCTTGACCTTACCTAAGCAAACACAAATATTTTTTTTTTACTTTTTAAAAAATTTCTTTTCAACATAACAGAATTCATTGTTTTTGCACCACACCCAGTGTTCCATGCAATCCGTGCCCTAATACCCACCACCTGGTACCCCAGCCTCCCACTCCCTGCCCCTTCAAGACCCTCAGGTTGTTTTTCAGAGTCCATAGTCTCTCGTGGTTCACCTCCCCTTCCAATTTCCCCCAACTCCCTTCTCCTCTCCATCTCCCCATGTCCTCCATGCTATTTGTTATGCTCCACAAATAAGTGAAACCATATGATAATTGACTCTCTCTGCTTGACTGATTTCACTCAGCATCATCTCTTCCAGTCCCGTCCATGTTGCTACAAAAGTTGGGTATTCGTCCTTTCTGATGGAGGCACAATACTCCATAGTGTATACGGACCCCATCTTCCTTATCCACTCGTTCGTTGAAGGGCATCTTGCTTCTTTCCACAGTTTGGCAACCATGGCCATTGCTGCTATGAACATTGGGGTACAGATGGCCCTTCTTTTCACTCCATCTGTATCTTTGGGGTAAATACCCAGGAGTGCAATTGCAGGGCCATAGGGAAGCTCTATTTTTAATTTCTTGAGGAATCTCCACACTGTTCTCCAAAGTGGCTGCACCAACTTGCATTCCCACCAACAGGGTAAGAGGGTTCCCCTTTCAAACACAAGTATTTTTTAAAAGATTTCAAAAGGTGTCTCAAGGATTCCAAGAACAAGAAATTGAAACCAGAAGTTGAAATACTAGAAGGATTCTTTTCTTAAAGATTTATTTATTTATTTATTTTAGAGAGAGAAGAGTTCATGCAGGCAGGGGAAGGAGCAGAGGGAGAGGGAGAGAGAGAATCCCAGTCAGATTCCTCACTGAGCATGGAGCCTGATGCGGGGCCTGGTCTCATGACTCTGAGATCATGACCTGAGCTGAAACCAAGAGTCAGAGGCTTAACTAACCAAGCCACCCAGGTGCTCCTGGAAGGATTCTGGTTTTGTGCTTCTTACCTCTATTATTTTTGAAGGGTTGACCTCAATCTCTCTCTCTCTCTCTCCCTCCTCACTCAACTAGCTATCAATACTTCAACATACCCATCGTGAAATATGGCCGTTTGAATTCACAGCCTCACTTAGAGAGTGCTTCCTGGGAAAAGAGAATCTATTTTTTTTTAAATTTTTTAATTTAACAATTTTATTTATTTATTTGAGGGAGGAGAGTGAGTGCAAGCAGGGGGAGGGGCTACGGGAGAGGGGGAAACGTGCTCCCTGGGGCTGGATCCCAGGATGACCTGAGCAGACACTTAACCGACTGAGCCACCCAGGCAGCCTGGGGAAAAGAGAATCTGGTTGGCCCTACTAAGGTCAGTGTATACCCCTAAACTAATATGCTATACCTAGGGGCCAGGCTCACGCAGCAGAGACGTAATAGCTGGGTCACCAGCCCTTGGATAGGGAGAGGGATCCCCAGTGTATAGTGCCTGGACTGATACCACTTGGTATTCATTACAAATACCATATGCAAAGAAATTCCCTCAGATCTGTGTGACTGAAACATAGCTGTTATGTGGGGAGAGAGGCAAAGATGACGTGTAGTGCTAGGCAGAGGCCAGATTTTAAGGACTTTGAATTTGAACTTTGTCCTGTAAAGTGGCATGACAAACTCTGCAAGGGGACAGTAATATATGGCATCACCGACTGAGACAGAGAAAACTCGAGAAGCAGCAGTTGGGAGACTATTATCATATGTTATTCCATCTCCAACTGTATATTATACATCGTAATATGGTATATGCTAATGATAGCATATATGACATTTCCTATGATATACTGGAGAGTCTGTTGTCTATTGCGTATCATTATTATATATTATTGGTACTATTTTTGAGTTTGAGGTACTTCTATCAAAGTGGAGATGTTTCATAAAAGCTGTAATTTATTGGGTGCCTGCTGTGTGCAGCCACTCGACCTCACATAGATTATTTTACGTAATGCGCACGAGTTCCCAAGAGTAGGTTTAACTTTCGTCACCATTTTACCGATGGGGACTGTGAGGCACACAGGAATTAAGTTGCCCAGGGTCACACACATAGCAGAGCTAGGGTGTGTCTCCACACCGTGTGAACGCCGTCTGTCGACTTACCCTCATCTTCTCTGGCCTCTCGGTCTGCAGCTCCAGGCCAGAAGCTATCTTTGTTATCACGCGTGTCCCTTATATGGCCTGTCGGTCTTCTCGCCTAGACTCGGAGCTCCTTAAGGTTAGGGACTGAGTCTTTCTCATTTCTGTGCCTAATGCCTATCATGGGATTTGGTGCAGAAAATGAGATGATGCATTTCGTGGGTGTACTAGTCACACCAGTGTTTCTGGTTCTAGAACTCTCATTGGCCAATGAAAAGCGAGCAGAAGTTATTCGATTGGCTTTCATAGTGGAAGCCTTTCAGAATCGCCGTGTTTCTCCATGCTTTCCTCCTTTGCTGTGGCAAAGCTTGGAGTCTCCTGTTGAGACAGAAGAACTAGAAGATGGCAGAGCCTCTGTCAGCTGGCTTTCTGAGTGACCACACGGAGCAAAGATACAGTCCCTCACCCCTGCCGAAATATAGTGGACGTAGGGCTTGAAGGAGAAATCAGCTTTTATTGATTGAAGCCACCAAGTATCAGAGGTAGTCTGTAACTCTAGAAAAGCCTAGTCCTTTCTGCCTAGTAGAGTGAGCAATTGTTGATTGAGTACTAATATCTCTCCCTGATTTCTACTTCCCGTTCATCTCATTTGCCAGTCTCTCCTTTTCTTACCGCTCACCCCTCTGCCTCACAGGACTGGCGCGGTGGATTTCCTCAGCTGTCCACGGCCACTTACCCCAGCTTGAAGGGTTGCCATCAACTAAACTTGGTACTTCCACTGAACCATAAAGATGCATTCACCACTGACTGATGCCTAAGAAGGGTTGCCTCAGAACAGTGCCTTTCAGTCTCCTTTCAAATGTCCCCAATGGCAGAAGAGAGAGATTGGAACGGAGCCGGGAGCAACTTAAAGCAAGCATAAAATGTTTTTAAGGTCTCCTACGTTATCTAAAAATGCTGTGCAAATTTTGCATTCTTATTCATTATAGATCTTTATTTTAACTTAAAATAAGGTTTTCCCTCAAGTCCTCAAGGGATATTGATTTTTTCCCTCAACAAATGTGTCCTGTAGATTGTTTACTACATATCTTAGATAATCAGAAGAAAAAAAGTGTCTGGACTCTATTATCTTAGCTCCCCAAAGAAATGCCTTCACTATGATTTAATGTTATTTTGTGTATTTTTATAGAGGCCTGGCTCAGGAAAATCTATGTGAAGAAAACACCTGTGTCTTTTATCAAAGTGTAGTAACAAATACTGTCTAAAACAGTACACAGTATCCTTTATACAAGAAGCCATGCAATTCATTTTTGTCAAGTTTTTCCTGTGTCCTCAACGACCCCCCAGGTATCCATATATCTCTGTTGGAGGAATAAGACTTTGGCACAGTGGTTCCCAAAGTGTGGTACCCCGACAAATATCATCAACGTGACTTGGGAACTTGTTAGGAAGGCATATTTTCAGACCCCTCCCCAGACCTACCGAATCAAAGACTGTAGCTGGGACACAGCATGCTTTTCGTCTGCCTGGTGCTCTTGTGTTTACCTCTGCCCACCCCATCCCCACCACCTCATTCCACTCTCCCCTCTGCCCAACTAGCCTCTTTTCCCTTTCTAGAACACATCAAGCTCCTTCTTGCCCTAGAGCCTTTACACTCACTGTTCTGTCTCCTCTGCTTGCAACATTCTTTACTGTGGCTCTCAAGTGATTGCCACCATCTCGTCATTCATCATACTTCAGTGGAACGTGACACTTGCTCAGAGACACCGTTACAAAAGGCTAATTTAAAGTAACCAACCAGGGGTGCCTTGGGGGCTCAGTCAGTTAAGCGTCTGCTTCCAGCTCAGGTCATGATCCCAGGGTCCTGGGATGGAGTCCAGTGTTGGCTCCCTGTTCAGTGGAGGGTCTACTTGTCCCTCCCCCACACCCCCTCCACACACTCTGCCTCGCTTTTGCTCTCTCTCTCTCTCAAATAAGTAAATAAATCTTAAAAAAATGATGTAGCCAACCAGTCCCTCCACAACATCACCATTATTTCTCTCCAGAGACCTTACCACCATCTTCTACCCTGTACATTTGTTTGCTTATTGTCTGTCTCCTCCACTGGGATGAAAGCTCCATGTAGATAAGACTTTTGTTGGTTTTGTTTACATTTGTATCCCCTACACTTAAAATACTGCCTGGCACATAGTAGTAATTGACCAAACGTTTGATGAATGAATAATTAGTTAAAAGAACCATAACTTATGAGTCAGGAGAACTGGATTGATAAAGGAAAAATGTGAATGGGGGTGCCTAGGTGGCTTAGTCGGTTAAAGCGGTGGACTCTTGGTTTCAGCTCAGATCATGATCTCAGGGTCTTGAGATGGAGCCCAGCCTTGGGCTCTGTGGTCAATGGGGAGTCTGCTGGAGGATTCGCTCTTTCTCTTTCACTCTGTCACCCACCCCCACGCCCCACCGGCTATGCTCTCAAACTCTCTCTCCCTCTCTATAGTGGATAAGTAAATCTTTAAAAAAAAAATGTGAGTGATTTAAATGATCATGTCCACAATTTCCATCTAATGAGGTGTTTTTAAAAAAGATTTTATTTATTTGTTTGACAGTGAGACAGAGAGAGTACAAGCAAGGAGAGCAGCAGGGAGGGGGAGAAGCAGGCTCCCTGCTCAGAAGGGAGCCCTACATGCGCTCTATCCCAGGACTCTGGGATCATGACCTGAGCAGAAGGCAGCACCTTAACTGACTGAGCCACCCAGGTACCTTCCACTTAATGCGTTTATGCCCAGAAGTAGGTGTGAACTGGAAGTCTGGACTCTTAGTTGATCTCAGTTCCTATTTGCCACACATGGATTGAGGATATGGCCACGCTGTATGTGATTTTTAGACAACAAAGCCCTTAAAGTCAAGCCAAACTACTTGTTCGGGTGCTCAACCAAAGAAGCACAGCTATGTTCCGACACTGGGGAGGAAACGGTTGTGCTGGGCTTATTGAGAGATGGTATGTAGGTCTCCCAAGATGATACCATCTTAAGAGATTTTCAAGGGTGATTTTGACTGTACTTGATTTTCACCTTAGACTGGCTTTGTAACATTGTCCTTGAGTGATATATGATTTTGCTGTAGCTGTGCTTTGTGATTCTTTGTGATTCTTTCTTCTTTGCCAAAAAGCAGACAGACATGAATGGAATAGAAAGGAAGTCTGGTGGTGGCTAGAATGCGGTGGCAGGGTTGGGAGATTTCATATGTATAGGGAGATCAAGCAAATGAGTACATAAACGAAGTAAATATCTTGAGGAAATAAGTAAATATATTGAGAACAAAGGGAGCCAGTTGGTTTTAACTGTTCAAGAAGGGAGTTATAAATATTTAAAGGATAAAGTGAGACTGAACCCTGAGCTGTTGGGTAGGGATTAGAGGTGTTGATATGAACTCAGTATTCAGTAAATACAATGTAGAAATAAATATCAATGTAAATGTGTGTAATATATATTTATATGTGAGTGTGTATATAAATATACATATGTATATGTAATTTACATATGTAATATACATATGTAAATATACATATGTATAGACGTACCCCCTGACACACATACACACATGTATTTCCTAACTCTGTTCATTGAGCAGTCCTAGAAGAGTGATAGTGCGGTAGCAACAAGCACTCTTACTGTACAGCTGTTGGTTTCTAAATACCACTCACTGTCCAGTGAAAAAAGCCAGAGCGCCTTTGAGAAATGACTGCATCAAGGATTGAGGCAAGAAAAGAACCAGATGGACCTAGAACCTTTTATTGTTCCCACAATAAGGAGGTTCTCTACGAATGAAGGGGCTATGTATAAAGGATACAAATGCAGCTTAAATAGTACAAATATACTATTGCTCAGAGAATTTGAGCAATAGTATATATAATCACGGTGATGGACTATATCCCACTAAAAAAAAGTCACCATCTGACAACCATCATAGAAATAATTAGGTCAGGTAAGACGGGGTCCCTGGCTGGCTAAGTTGGTGGAGCACATGACTCTTGATCTCAGGGTTGTGAGTTCGAACCCCCTGTTTGGTGTAGAGTTTATTTAAAAATAAAAATTTTTAAAAACTTTAAAAAGGAATTAATTCATGTAAGAAACAACAGCAGATGCTAAAACAAGTGGGTGAAAATGGAGTGAGGGGTGGGATTTTGTGTGGTTCCCAAATGTCTCCCCCAAAACATTTATTCCTCAAGAAGAAGATAAAAAAGTCACTGCACAGTAGAAATACAGGGCAGAGACCATATTAATCGTGTGACCAAATTTAACACCTTAGGCTGACAGAGCAACACCATGTACTACCTGTGAGGACAGAATGAGAACATAGCATCACTCTTGTGATATTTCAGTCAAAAACACAAAACTTGGGTCTAATTGTGAGGAAACCTTAGACAAATATGTAATGAAGGACATTCTACAAAATTACACCATAATCTTGAAAAAGTCGAAGTCATGAAAATCAAGTGGAGACTAAGGAATGAGTCCAGATTAAGAGACTGGAAGGTTGTATCAACAGGGTGCAAGTTGTGGGCCTGAACTCTATTCTCTTGCTAGAAAAGATATTGTAACAACTGGTGAAATTTGAATGGGGTCCCTGGATTAAGGCTATATGGGAGTTCCTTGCCAATTTTTCTTGCTACTTTTATGCAGGTTTGGCATTATTCAAAATGCAGTTTTTTAAAAAAGATTTTATTCATTCATTCATTCATTCATTCATTTATTTAGAGAAAGAGCACAAGCAGGAGGAGGGGTAGAAGGAGAAAAGGTGAGAACCTAAGGCAGCCTTCCCACTGAGGAAGCCCAACGCCAGGCTCAATCTGAGATCTCAACCTGAGATCATGCCCTGAACTGAAACTAAGAGTCGGATGCTTAACTGATTGAGCCACCCAGGCACCCCCAAAATGCAGTTTTTTAAAAGACACTAAAGTAATAAAGTAAGTTCTTATAAGAAACTGCGTAATTTTGATTTAGATTCTGGTATCATTTTTGAGCACCTACTGCATGCAAGCCATCGTGCCAGCTGTAATGATGACTAACATATAATGATGCCAACATTCCAGAAATATCTATCCCGGGGCTAATACGTGCCAGAACAATGTGATCATAGGGCTAAACTGCTCAGTTTCCCTTGTCTCAGAGAACTCAGTTCTGATGTTGCCTGATGTCCAATATCTGAAAACAGTTGTTTCACTTATTTTGTCCAATTTACTAGTTGTTCACTGTGTGAAGACAAATATGGTACCATGGCCACACACAGAAATTCTGTGTAATTTTATTTCCTATAATCATTTCGGAGAAATATTTTACAGTTTCTCATAAAGTTAAATGTACACTTAACATAAGATCCAGTCATTCCACTTCTAGATTTTTCACCTTAGTGACATTAAGGCATAGGCCTATACTAAGATTTGCACACAAATGTTTACAGCAGCTTTATTATAATAGCCCAAACCCGGAAATTCCCAAAGCGTCCATCGAAGCGTCCATCAACAGAGGACTGTGTCAGGAAATTGTGGTAAATCCATAGAATAAAACTAGAAGGAACGAAGTACTGACATATGCAATAACAACTATTATACTTGGTGAAAGAAGCCAGGCTCAAAAAGTCTATATGAAATTTATATGGAATCTGAGCACAGGCAAAACCAACCTACAGTGACAAAAATCAGATCCGCAGCTGCCTGGGGCCTGGGTGGGGAATTGCAGTCCAGAGTGGCAGGAGGGAAGTTTGGGGGATAATATTCCATATCTTCATTTGGGTGATAAGTATATGTATGTATATATTTATCAAGATACATTAAACCAGCCACTTAGCATGAGTATATTTTATTTTCAGTAAATTAAACGTCAATAAAGTTGATTTTAAAAGAAAAAAAAAATAGCAGAGGTGCCCTCCTAATAAGAGCAAGTAAAATCACTCCACATAGACAACCATCTAATTTAGAATTTAAGATTCAACTATTATTTGTTTAGCTCTTACTAAATACAAGGCACTATGATCATCACCATAGTGGCTAACATTTCCCGACCATTTACTGCATGCAGGTACTATGCTAAATACTTTCTGTGGATTTGTGCTTTTAACAAATATTTATCAAGGCGCTGCTCTATGCGAGGTCCTGTTCTAGGCACTTGAACTTGTTTTTTTTTTTTTTTTTAAATTTTTTATTTTTTATAAACATATATTTTTATCCCCAGGGGTACAGGTCTGTGAATCACCAGGTTTACACAGAGTTTACGATCTCACGGCAAGAAACAACCTGTTGATGAAAAGGCAGGATGGAAAAACTTCAGTCTTCACTCTCAGTTTAGGACACTTGTATAGTTAATATACGTGCTGTGCATGTCACTACACACGTGCACACACACCCACGCACATACCTGCGTGCACCAATCTGGGTTGGCTGCTTTGGACGCACTCTTTCCTCCCCCTTGCAGTTACCTAGAATGCTCCTGGTGACCGGTGCGCATGCGCAGGCACACTTGTCCACGCCCTCTCAAGCACCAGCGCATGCGCTCTCTGAAGTGGTCAGGCCGAGTACAGGATGCGCGCCTAGCGGGTACGCCCATCTCTTTCACTCACTTCTTTCCCTTCCTCCTGCAACAAATGGTTTTCACTACATGGAGCCAAAACCTACAGGCTTTCTGTAGGACAAATAGAGCCGGGCTCTTCCGACACTTGGGAAGACCCCACGATCGAATTCCATCAATATTTTATAGAGTGTCCATCGTGGCAGGCTTCGGAAGTGAATGAGACCAGCTCCTTATCCCGAAGGAGCCTGTCAAGTAGCGAGTACTTAAAAGCGAACATCGCAATCCCTTACCAGCTTAATCTGCAGCACATTTTTGGCATCCTTGGAAGAACACGGTTGGGCCTCCTGGTCTTCAGATTTGAGTTGTCTGTGGTGGAACAGACTGTTGTTGTGAAGTGATGGGAGTCCATTCAGCATTAGTATCCAAACCAAAAGAGCCCTCAGAGATCACCAGGGCCAGGGCTGCTCCACAGGTGGTCCCTGGACTGGAGATGGGTCTCAGGCAGCTCTCTGTCCACAGTGTGCTAAGCGCAGACCCGGAGAGGAAGCATTTTCAGACTTTTAAAGTAATTTGGCACTGCGGTGATGTCCAAGGGTGTGATTTTTTTTTTTTTTTATTTTCAAAAGCCTTGGTCAATGATATATTGGGCTAAAAAGGTCAGTGTAGAGAGTAGGGGAAGCATGTCACCCTCATGTCACCTCTGTGGAGACTGAGATCCAGAGCAGGAAGTGACTTGCCCAAGGGCTCGTGGCTCTCCCTTCGGATCTGTTGCTTATCATGCTCCAAGGTTTATTCCCAGCTCACTAGAAACAATGCTGACCCGATACCCATCGAAGGCATTGTTCACACGGGATCTGTATTCCTCATGACATCTGTGTGTATATATTATTATCACTTTGCAGGTGATGAAAATGGCCTTAGAAAGGTAAATCACCATGTCCCAATGTCACCCAGGAGTCCGTGGGGGAACACAGGCCTCTTACCCACCATGCTAGACACACCTTATCTCAGGAAAACCCCCAACCCTCGTAGGGGGTAGAGACGATCACGAGCTGCATTTTACAGGGGGAGAAATTAAAGTTCAGGAAGATGAAGTGACTTGCCTAAGGCCATAGCGAGCGGGTGATAGGGCTGGATTTTATTCGCCTGCTGGCTCCAAAGCCCACACACTTTCCCACAATGCCACGCTGCCTCACAATGTTCAATGAGAAATGCGAGCGAGAGAATAGAATATTGTTCTCTCGGTATTGAAGCATATCGGTTTCATGGGAAAGGTCACAGGCTGGGGAAGTTCGGAAGTGTAATCTGGGACTCCTGCCAAGGTCTGAGTCCTGTCTGGTTGGCACATACTTCGACTGTGTCACCAGTGCAGGCTATAGCTCATGTCGGCTGTTTAACTCCTTTTCTGCAGCCAAGTCCCAACGGAATTCGCTACGATTCCTCTGAACTCTCTCCGTCCAGGCAGATGCCAGTGATACTCCCTTTGCCTGGAATGATCTTTTCTAGCTCTCAGCCTAGCTCACTCCGATTCATCATGCAAGCGCCAGCTTCAGTTTTATTTCCGCACGTAGGCTTTTAGGCAGTCCTTAGGGAGTCAGGTCTCCCCAGTACCCACCTTCGCAGCATACTAAAACACCCAGGGGCACTTCACATAATTGTAAAGAATTGATTGTGTAATTTGTATTTTCACTTTCTCTTCGTAGGGTGTAAATTCGGAGAGAGCAGGGGCTTTGTCTTGCTCACGCTTGCCTCTCCTAGCGCAGTGCCAGGCATGCAAGAAACTCAATGAAAATCTGGTTTTGGAAATGAAAGAGCGGAGGCACCGATGCAAATGTTGGGTTCTTGTGCAACCGTGCCTGTGTCTTCTCGGGGTTCGGTCCCATCAGTGTTTCCTAAACTTGTCTGATCATAAAATTCACCTGCAGTGCTTGCTAAAAATATAGATAATTAGGCAGAGAAGCCTGGGGGTAGTCCCCATATCTCATTTTTTTTTTAAATTGGCAGACTGGGTGGTTTTTGTGGGCAGGGAAGTTTGGGAAAGACTGACTTTAAATATCTGTGTCTTATTTCTGAGGATTTTTTGACAGTTGGACCTACAGACTCCCAGGATCCGACCCGGAACTCTTTTCCTTTTGCTCCCCGCCCCCACGTGCCCTCCGCTTTATGTGGGCTCAACTAGTTACTACTCCTCATACACACTCCACAGCCCAAATGTTTTCACTTTAGTTGTGCTATTTCTCTGGTTCAAATGTCTTTTCCCCCATTTGTGTTGTTTTCAAATGATACTTCTTGGATCCAGTTCAGTGGTGCTTCCTCCATGCAGCCTTCCATGATTTCCCCTTCTTCTGACCTCTCCTCCAAATGAATGTGTTCCTCTTTGATGGCTCTTATCACATTCAACTTTGTATCATGGCTTCTTGTGTCTCCATTTCTTTTAGCCTATGAGCAACCCGAGGGCCAGATCCATACCCAGGCCCAAGTTTTGTCCCTCCTGAAGCACACTCAAGATTTGACTCCAGTAGGAACCAGGTATTAGTTTAAGACCTTTTCCCACCAGCTCTCCAACACCATTAAGAAAATGGAGACCATCAGGTAGATGCTTCCTCAACTATACTCTTCTTTCCATCTCCAAACCTATCCAGCAGCTCGTTGGCCAAAACCAGTCACACGACCATACCTAATTCAAAAGGGAGTAAGGAAGTATAATCCTATTGTTTGTCTGAAAGGAGGAGAAATCTGGGATATTTGTGGACACCCTTAATGATTGCCAAAAGGTATGGCTGGTACATATTTCAATGGTACTTTTCTTGCTGTATTTTTTTTTTTTAGAATTTACTTATTTTTGAGAGTGAGACTCTGGGGGGTGGACAGAGGGAGAAGGAGAGAGAGAATCTCAATCAGGCTCCCCCTTGAGCACTGAACCCTGTGTGGGGCTCAATCCCAGGACCCTGAGATCATGACCTGAGCTGAAATCAAGAGTCAGACGCTTAACCGGCTGGGCCACCCAGGTGCCCCATTTCTTGCTTTATTTTTAATTACTTTCCCCAGCTCTCTCCTGGATAGAGAGAGGGTACATCTGTCTTTCCTTTCTTTGGCTCACTGACTATGCATATATTTGAAAAAAGTGGAGTCGTTTATGACCCCACGTGGGTGCAAGAAATTTAATTATAGACTGACTCTTGCTTTGGTAGAAAGTCCAGGAAAGTTCCTCAGAGTTAAGAGACTGAGAGTCAGAGCGAGACAAGTTTGGGAAACTGTCAAACTCTGTTACTTTAGAGGACACTTAATTACACTTAATAATTTGCAATTTACTGCTTGATGTTCCGTGCAGATAACATCTGCTTCCTTATAAAGGATATATGGGAAACAATAGCCCCAAAGATGCTTTTCGGAAGGAGGTTTAGAGAGCATCCAGGTGTGTAGATAACTAGCCCTCTTGTTATGGCAAGCAGTTAGGTTTGGTCCTTGACTCTAGCCTGACTTATTTTTGCATGTTTGAAAGCCACTTAAACTTTCTCCATATCATCCCCCACACCCTGCCCCCCTGCAGCAAGGAGAGAATAGTTCTTAGCAGCTTTGGGGGAATTTCAGAGGAAGGGGCCAGGTAGCGCAGCAGTGGGAAAGAGTCTCTTGGATGGTGGGCTTCAGCTACTCTGTATTAACATCATGTTCAACACTGACATCATGCAAAAGGGTGCGTTATATAAAACAGAGGACACCCATTTGGAATCAGAAATACATCATTTTGAGTCTCATCTCTGTTACTTCCTAGCTCTGTAAACTTGGAAAAGGCACAGTCACCTCTGAAAAATGGGACAACACTTACCTTATGGCACTGTTGTGAGGATTAAATGAGAGAAAATACACAGCCCACCTACCACAATGCCAGCACATAGTAAATTATAAATAAAAAGCAACTGTTAAAATGGAAGAGCAGGGGGTGCCTGAGTGGCTCAGTGGGTTAAAGCCTCTGCCTTCAGCTCAGGTCATCATCTCAGGGTCCTGGGATCGAGCCCCACATCGGGCCCTCTGCTGTGCAGGGAGCCTGCTTCCCTCTCTCTCTCTCTTTCTGCCTGCTTGTATCTCTGTCAAATAAATAAATAAAATCTTTTAAAAAATAAACTAGAAGAGCAGGCAAAAAGATTCATTTCCGGGAATTCAACACTCCCCAAACATCCTTTAACCCAGCATGCTTGTATATTAAATATGCTGGGTTAAACGTTTTACTTGTATAACTTCTAAAAATCTTTTTTAAAGGAATCTCTACTCCCAATGGGGCTTGAACTCATGACCCCAAGATCAAGAGTCACATGTCTTACTGACTGAGCCAGCCAGGCGCCTCTGTATAATTTTTACTCATAATTATAATGTGCACAGATACTGAATTTCTCCCCTCTTTCTGAATTAATCATGCTCAGCTATGTTGTTCTCTGAGTCAATAAAACTTGGCTTCCAGAAGGGATGGTAAGATCTTCCAGCGTTACATACATTCTAATAGAGGAAAATTATCATGTTCTTATCTTTAACGATCAAAATCAGGACTCCATTATTCTCTGCTGTGATATTCATTATTAATGTGTGACAGTGGATTTGGAGTTAAAGTATGAATGTGTGAATTGCTATGGTACCACAAATTAGGGTTTTGCATATTGAATCATCTCCTATATTAAATACGAAGAGACTGTAGGTAGACAGATACATTTGTGTGGTAAGTGTGGCAGGAGGAAATGAACACTGATAAAACAACCATCGTGAGGCTCAAATACTTTCTCTTGAGGTGTCTTTTTTCTCAGTATCTACCATTTAATTTCAACATATTTTTCTGCTACTTCAGTAGTGACAAATGGTCTCAAATGAGTATTTACCTTAACTGCTTTTGGGTTTTGCTTACTTAATCTGTACAGGGCATCTAATGTTTGAAATGGGTTAGTTTATTTTTTTTAAAGATTTCATTTATTTATTGGAGAGAGAGAGGAGAGAAAGGGAGCACCGGTGGGGGCAGAGGGAGAGAAAGAAGCAGACTCCCCGCTGAGCAGAGAGCCCACAGGGGGCCAGTGCGGGGTGATCCCAGGACCCTGAGATCATGATCCGAGGGGAAGGCAGATGCTTAACCAACTAAGCCACCCAGGTGCCTCACTCTCCTTGGTTTTTCTATTTACATTCTCTCCAACTGGGCGCCTGGACGGCTCAGTCAGTTAAGCATCTGCTTTCTGCTCAGGTCATGATCACAGAGTCCTAGGATGGAGCCTAGTTCTCTGCTCAGCAGGGAGCCTGCTTCTCCCTCTCTCTCCCCCCACCCACATGTTCTCTCTCTTACTTTCTCTCACTCTCCCTCTCAAATAAATAAATGAAATCTTAAAAGAAGAAAAACCAAGAAGAGTATATGTTCCTGCAAGCCTAGAGCTGGGAGGGGCATTTAAAAAATTCCTAATCCACAGCTGTCATCTGGCAAATTGGAGTAGCTTCTAGCCAGAGAGATCAAGGTCCTTCCCTGGGAATAATTTCTAGAGGCAGAAGTAGGATTAGAACTCAGGCCACCACCTGCCTCCTGTGTTCTGTTTCATTCTAAGTACAGGGCTGTCAGGTTGGCAACTGACGATGCTACATCCCCATAAAAGACTCTAAACCCAGGGCTTGTGTCCCTCCTTGGGAGGGACACAAAGTGTCATAGCTATCATCTGTATTTTCTGTTTCCCTTTGAGACGACAGGACGAATGCTCAGCTATTCCAAAGGGAATGAGTACGCAGTGAGCCGTCTGACAGGCAGGTGCCACCCCCACCCCCCACCCTGCCGCCCCCAGCAGCAGGTGGGACCTGTTAAGTCCAAAAAGCAAACCACTGAGATAGGAAACAGGATGTGGTCCGCTTAGCCCTGCATCTCCTTCCTTCGCACTTGAATAAGACATGCCTGACCTAGTGTTTGTGGCTCAAGCTGAGGCTTGATTTAATTCTGAGCCTTTAGGGCGCCTGGGTGGCTCAGTCCGTTAAGCGTCTGCCTTCAGCTCAGGTCATGATCCCAGGGCCCTGCTGTCGAGCCCTGCATCAAGCCCCATGTTGGGCTCCCTGATTGCAAGGGAGGGGGGTCCGCTTCTCTCTCTCCCTGTTTTCTTGCTCTCTGTCTCTCTCTCTGATAAATAAATCTTTAAAAAAAATAAAAAATAAAACTATGCCGTTATTCTGATTTTGTTTGACTGAAACTGCTGTGATGGTGGGTGAACACCTGCATTTTCTGTCTTAGCGAACCGGAATTCAGTGAACATTTATGGCTGCATTTTAAGTGACATGAAGTAACATGAAACTTGGAAGCAGTCGTCCCAATTTATGTTATTAGCCAATGCCTTTGCCTAAACAAGGGAAAACATTACTAAAACTCAGTATGGGTATCTTGTGATCGCGCTTCAAGATTTTTCAAAGTTGAAAGATCAAATCTAAAGGAAAAAAGACAAATATATCCGTGTGATTTAACCAAGAGAACGACAGCAATTTAATCCCGGTTCTAAGTTCACGGGGCGTTCTCGCCGGAAAAGGAAGGTGACCAACACGATATAAATTTCTCAGACATCTGGATTTCTTTTTTTTTTTTTAAGATTTTATTTTTTTGACAGAGAGAGATCACAGGTAGGCAGAGAGGCAGGCAGAGAGAGAGGGGGAAGCAGGCTCCCTGCTGAGCAGAGAGCCCGATGCGGGACTCCATCCCAGGACCCTGAGATCATGACCCGAGTTGAAGGCAGAGGCGTTAACTCACTGAACCACCCAGGCGCCCGATATCTGGATTTCTTGACAGCAAAGACTGTTCAGTAGTGGACCCCTTCCCCCACCTCCCCCGTGTTCAGGCAAATCTTTATTATTAGCCAATTTCCTGTATGAAAAGGACTGGTGAGGGCATCGATAATAAAGCCTCTTTTATTTAGTAAAAATCCAATATAAAAGATTATCAGAGTACCAATTAGCAGGCTGTGTTGCTGGACTTCAAAGTAGTTTCATCTGTGGTCCAGGGGCTTGGCGCTAAGGATGGAACTGGAGTCTCCGAGGAGCGGCCATGCGGGGAAGACACAGAGAAGGAGGCTGAACGCCTGCCTCCTGCAGTCCCGTTCTCCTTAGTGCGAGCGAGGCCAGGGCGCCCCAAGCATGATCCATACCTGAGTTACACACCAGGGGGGAATGACGGGTCACCCCCCCCCCCGCCCGCGCCATGGTTTTCACATCCTGGGATCCATTCATGCAGATTTCTAGCTTTGCAAATCATCGCAGGAAGCTCCGTCCACAATCTTTGGACAGAGAATAAGAAGGACCATTTTCTGAGGACTGGTGTGGACCCGGTACTCTACCAGGCTCCTCGTATACATCAGGCTCCTCGTATACATCAGACCCTCATGTCAACCCGAGAGGGTAGATGTTGCTATGATCCTCGTTATCCTTGTGAAGAAAACTGGTGCAGGGAATGGCCGGTAAATGCCAATGTTATTATGTTTGCTTGAAAATATTTTGGGGGCACCTGGGTGGCTCAGTTGGTTAAGCGTCTGCCTTTGGCTCAAGTCATTATCTCAGGGTCCTGGGATCGAGTCCCATATCAGACTCTCTGCTCATTTGGGACTCTTCTTCTCCCTCTCCCTCTGCCTGCCTCTTCCCCTGCTTGTGCTCTTTCTCTCTCTCTCTGTCAAACAAACAAACAAACAGACAGACAGACAGACAAACAAATCTGTTTTAAAAAGAGGAAGAAAAATGTTTTCAACGAAAGGCAAAGTGGCAGGAATTTAGTTGAATGACCTTGGGTGAGCTTTAAAGAGACTTTCTTTAATATGTGGTATTAAAATTCCCACTTTCCTGTCTAGCATTCTTAATATTCAGCTCCATAGTCAGGTGCTGAGGTATGCCCGTGGATTAATTATTTTTATGCAATGGTGACTATTTCCCAAATTGAACTGTTTTCGTAGCTAAATTCAGGCTTGCGCATAGGCGTGTGTGTGCGCTCACACAGAGAAAAGATCAAGGAACCTAATGCTATTGCAGGAAGCATCAATATTTCTGCTTGGTAAAGTGTATAAACAGAAGTTTTCAATTAAGTAAGCAGAATAAAATAGGGAGACTCGAATTGAATCTAAACTAGCTTGAGCGTTTTAACAATCAATGGAGTTAACATTATAGTTAACTGAAGGTTAGAGATAAAACTCCTCTCTGCTTCATCCTGATGGGAAAACCCATCAATCCCCCTTTCCAACCTTACTGAGCTGCAGGTTCCCATTGGTGTCTTGAAGACATACACACATGTGACTGGTTTAAAGCAAAGGGCAGTGAAAAAGCACACTTCGGTGGTGTGGGTTGGGTCCCGCTCACCGCGGCTTCCATGTTTCTGTCTCTTCTTGCCTGGAATCCCTATTTTTTGTGGTTGGCTAGATCATTCCACTCAAGTCGTGCTAGCAGCAGGTAACAACCTACCACTTTCCTAAGTCCCGTCTGTAGACGAAAAAGACTCCCAGGTAGGAACCCAGGCCACCTGTCTGCGCCTTGCTTTCCTTACGCTTTCTTGATTATCATCCTGGGTGGGCCTCCATCTTGACTCTGGATAGTATCGTCTGCTCTCCACTTTGCCCCTGAGGACAAGCAACGTAATTTGGAATTCTTATAACCTGATATCAAAACCATGTTAGAGCAAGAATTTCAGTATCTGCACCTAGCTACACTCCAGGAAGCCCTGGGCAAGAGGTACCTCGTATCCCATGTAAAGCCCCCATCCAGGGGCTCCAGCCAAGTTCACCCTTGGCCTAGCCTCATCTGAGAGAGGAGGTGGACAGGATCAGTTCGGACACCCATCTCTGACCCCATCACCTGGACCGTGGACTGTGTGTGCTCTTTTCTCCTTGATTGCAGCAGTGACCTCCTGCGGATCTCATGCCCTCTAGGCACCCAGGGTAATCTCAGTTAACATAATTCTCATCACTTACCTCTATGAATCAAGAAGTCACAGATTAGCATTTATATCTCTATTCTTCTCAATACGTCCATACGAAGCTGCTTTTTGAGATAAGTACTTGGCGTTCACTTACTTTCTTTTAAGGGCAGGACATTAGAAAATTCTAGGGAGGTAAGGGTATGACTCAGCTGCAGTAAAGTGTGTACTACTGTACATTTCCAGGGGGTCCAAATGCAGTTACTTAGTACTAGAATGAGGAAGAGGTAAAAGAAAATGAAATGATCATTGTGGGAAATGAATTATAATTATTGTTAGCATTTTCTTTGTTTTCAGCTTTGAGGAAGTATCTGAATGTTTTCTAAAATAAGAATTTGCTTCTCTTGTTTTCTCCATGTTAACTGAATCTTTAGTGTTAGGATGGAAACATACAGAAGTGAAAACCCACTAGAAATTATATCCTTGGTTGTTTTATTACCAATCAGTAAGAGGATTAAAAAGGCTTAACATCAATTACCTGACTAGACAACCAATGGAAAAATAAAATTGCATCCAAAGTAATGGTGATAATTGGCCTGTTCGGGCTGCTGGAGACCTTATTCACATGCCCTATGATTATGCCTTCATTAGACCCCGCTGAAGGGACGGCCCTCTGGGGGGCCGTGATTCATAGGCAGTGGCAATATTGCACAGGGGTGGAATGTGACAGGTGAAATTAGGCCAATTAAACACACATAATTCTGGGACTCGTTAAATTTGTCCATACCAGATTGCTTGGTTGATGTAAACTACATTTTCCTAGCTCGTGTGATTATGATTTCATCTTGTGCTTAATCTTACCCCCAATGAATGGAAGTTAGGCTGTGGACAGAGAGATGCCCACCTTATTATCTAAGTTATTCCTGGCACTGGTTTTAAGGGCTTGTCCAGTAACAAGGACAGAAGTTTTACCCTTTTCCCTTGATCCAAAAATCCATCCATTTAAGCTAATGTGGCACAGACTGTCTTTCCCGATGCTCTTCCCGGGCTCCCTTCTACTCATCTCTTAAGGGGGAGGGAAAGGTTTTCGTTCTGCTCCTTCCCTGCCCCGGCTGGAGATGCGGTGACTCTCTTAGGTGCACCTTTCTCATAGCTCAAAAGAGACAGCGATCAGACTGCACCCCAAAGCCCACATTCACAAATATGCAGAGATATCATTTCAGAGGACAACGTGCTGGCTTGGAAGGCGTGTGCAACAACTGACTGTAGCTTAGCATGGTTCCTGTGGTCTGTCTGTCCCGCAGAGGTACTCTGACCGATGGACCCAGTACATGGGTCTCCCTTATCAAGACAAAGGAACACCGGGGAGCCTGGGTGGCTCAGTCAGTTGGGCGTCTGACTCTGGATTTCAGTTCAGGTCACGACCTCAGGCTCATGAGATCGAGCCCTGCGTTGGACTCCATGCTGGACGTGGAGCTTGTTTAAGATTCTCTCTCTTCCTCTGCCCCCCTACCCTGCTCATACACGTGCGCTCTAAAACAAAATAAATTAAAAAAGACTGAAGAAACCCCTACCAACTTCTAAAACCCTTCGTACGTACTCCTTTTTGGTGTTGTTTTTGGTAAGCACAACTTTGCTGTTATTTTGATCTTTAGTTTATCAGGATTTATCCGTATATACCACATTTACTTGTCTAAATCCTGGGCGGACGGTCCCACTCAGGCATCAAACCGAAGGGGCCACGCAGACGGAGACTCCGAATCCAGCGCCACGCCAGGGGAACTAGCAAAGAGCAAGAAGGTTTCAAGGGGAGGGCTGAAGCCAGAGTCTCGAGGGATTATTGAACTGGAAAGAGTAGCTGCGGCATCGCATGGATTTGTAAGAAGGCCAATCAACCCGGACTGCTGACTAAGCCTCCGTCCATTCCAACAGTCCTCCGTTATTGAAAACTTTCTCTTGGTCTGCCGCTAAGCAAAAGATACAGAGATAAGCTGGCCGGGTCTTCTGGAGCCACAGAAAAGAAGATTCTCCATGCTTGCCGAACTTTGGTGCACGGTGGGTGTTCACAGGGCCCTGTATCCGTGACTACCCAACAGGAATTAACGTGAAGAACATTCTTCCTGAGCACTCACTATAGGTCAGGCGCCTTTCTGAGTGTTTTCTGTGCTTTCAAACATTCTATCCTCATAACAACTCTTTAACAGAGGGATGATGAATGTCTTCATATTACAGATGAGGACACAGTAGCACAGAATAGGTGAGGGGCTTGCCCAAGGGCAAACCGTTTGTCAAGGGTAGAGCTGGGATTGGAACCTGGGAAGCCTGGCTCCAGAGTTTGAGTTCCTAACTTCTAAACGCGCCAACTCTCTCAGTTTCCCGTTCACCCAGTAGCATTTATTCATTCACCACATCTTGACCGAGAACCCACTAGGTGTTGAGCATTGGGCTTGTTGCTGGGGATGGAACGGTAAAGAAGATAGGCAGGGTTCTAACACGGTCCGAGATAGACGGGCTGTTAAGTGGCTCATCAAATTAGACAAAGCAATGACACTCCACCTGTTCCCTTCAGGACTCTAGTCATGTCCCTCCTCTACAGCCCCGGAGTCTCAATGCCAACACAGGAAAGATGATGATAATAATAATTATTATTATTATCATTATTATTATTATTCAGCCTTCAGATGAGAGGGAATTCAAGTGTAAACTTGAGAGCATCTGTCTGCCCCGCCCCCAGCAGCGTGGACCAGTGTCCACAGAGGATCAGAAGGGGGCATTTTTAAATGAAAAGACATGGCCAGCTGTATTTGTCTGTTGCTACATTATTATGGCGCCTGCTTCATATTTGAGCATAACTTTATTAGTTAGAATAAAAGCAGAGTTGATGATAAACCGACAGAGAGAACAAGGTAGATGGATGTTTAAAATGTTCTTGCTTTCAAGCTCAATAGCGAGTAACCGAAAATTCAATTCTTAAAGATCACTACAGGAGGGAAGAAAACACTATCTTTTGAAAAAACAGATTTCATCGGGACCGTGTGGGAAGCCCTTGTACAGCAGAGTGCAGGCTGTTATCTGGAAACTGTATCATACTTATCTCGGAGTCTGGCAGAGGATTCCATATTGTACCTCTACTCTGAGTCATTTTAATCCCCATCCTGCTTTTTCTAGTCTGGTTTCGACATCAATTTTGTTTTATTGGCGTGGGTCTTAAGAACCACAAAGCCCCTTTGAATTCCAGTGTATAGACTTAGACAGAGAGGGCAGGGCAGGGGCCCTGGGAAATTTTATATGATCCATTCAACACACACTAACTCTGGGCCAGGCTGTGGGCTCTGGGCTGGGGTATGAAGCTCAAGAAGTTCTCTCCCTGGCCCAGCAAGCCTGCAGTCTAGTCTGGTGGGAGGGGAAGACACAGATGGATGAGTTACAACACAGGGAGGGAATCCTGCGAGATCTGCGGAGCTGGTTAATGCCAGCAGGAGGGTACATCTGTGGTCCGGGTTCCCAGAAGAGGGCAAAATGCCGCCCGGGTGGGATCCAGGCTAGCAGCTGTGGCTAAAAGCAGTGACTGGGGCCAAGGCTCTATTTCAGGACCTAGGAGCCACGAGGCCTTGCGCAAGCTCATCACCATCTCGGAGCAGCCATTTCTGAAACCACCAAAAGGTTTGGCACAGAGGAAATGTAGAGTCAGCTATGTGCTTTGGGAAGATCTCTCAAACATCCCCATGGAGAGCGGTTGGAGGAGGCAGGGCCGGAGGCAGGAATGGAGAGGAGAGAGCCGAGCTCTGTTGAGGAAATCGAAGTCTCCAAATGCGGGCTCTTCTGTATGCCCAGCATCTGGCGGTGCCCAGAGCGACAATGATTCACCATATATAGTACTTACTTCGGGTTTGGCAAGTGGCCAGTGAGGAGAGCCCCCCCCCCTCCTCTCTGCTCAGCACACTCGGCTGGGCTCCTTGCCCTCCAATCCCTGGGCTCCCCTGGCCCTGGGGAAGTGACAGGCCTTGGGAATCAGAGAGACGGTGCCCTTCCTCATCACGTTCAGCTGCCCTCCCGTTTAGGGGGTCCCGGATGGTCCCGGAGGCAGCGAAGCTTTTAGTGCCTTTGCGAGGAGGATCTTGTGGATGTAAACTCTGCTACCTCTTCTCCCAGCACAACCCCTCCCCCCCGCCAGGACGTGGGTCGGCAGCATCTCCGGGTCGGCAGCATCTCCGTGGGCCCGGGGCCAAGATGCAAACAAGCTTAGCATCTTCATGCTTCCTGGCCGCGGAAGGACCTGCCCCCGCTCCTCTGGGACGGTGCTTGCTGGTGAGGCAGACTTTAAAGCGGTCTGAGGCTTCTTCCAGGGCATGGTTTCCGGCTCTGGCCGTGGTGATACTCTTCAAGAACAGGAACAACAAGAACAAGGCCGGTGTCTTTTTGTCTACGAATGACCCTAAGAAACGTTGTTGCAAAGAAACCCATTCAGCTTTCCCAGAACCAGTGTTCCCAACGCATGTGATCTCAGACCCTTTTCCCATCCATCTGTTATCACCTGTGTCGAAATGATGTGGGGACATGCCACTGCCCTGAGTCTGGGAGTGGGGGTGTCACGGCGAGTGGCCATTTTGGAGTTTATTAGCCGTGGGACCAGGCAGGTGAGTTAGCCCCGCCGAGCTAGCAGAGGTTTCCTTCTTGAACGCCGGGCTGTGCAAACACTTGCATCAAGGCTTCCAAACCAAGTACTGACCAACGCAGACACATCTTATAAAAATGATCCCCCACCCCTGGCCATCTTCAAGACCGTGACATTAAAAGATAACGAGTTTTGTCTGTTTGTTGTTGTTTCTGGTGTTTCCCTCACTTAGGAAAATCAGGGACTAGACTTGGGGTGTGAGGAGGTTCTGAATAACAGGGAAGGCAGTGTGATTTCTGGGGTTCTTTGCTGGCCTAAAACATTTCCCCACCTGCTGGCTGTTGCTTGGAATCACTGTCACCGAGCCAGGAGAACTGCCTTGGCTGATGGACACGTGGAGGGTTGGGGGGGCTAGATACGGCACGACCTTCTGGCGCGGCTACCTTCGTATATTGTCCTTTCGTCCACGACAGCATTTCCTCATCCGAAGACATGTATTTTGTAGCCTCCAGCTTGGGTCTTCTCCCAGCCACGCCTCCTCAGTTTCTTCTGCTCCTGTCGGTATATGCCAGTCTCAGGATCCCCGCCCACGGACACCCTGCCTGGCTCAAGCAATTTAAGCAGGTCCTTTATCCCAAACAGCTCTGTTGGAGGAAAATCTAAGCCACAGCCCATGCGTCCAGGCTTCTCAGATGGGCTCCCCAGACACGGGACTCCTGGCAGCCCTGCCCCCACAGGGCCTGCCCTGTTTTGGGAGTTCAGAGATCACGGCACAAGAAGATTCCTAGCTCTGTGAGGGGGAGGGGAGCCCGAGTGGGAACGAACGTCAGCAGATGACACCCCCTGACATTGCTTCCCCTTTCTCAGAAGTGGTGTTTTGTTGGTTGCTTTCCCACAGCTGAGCTTGTCATAAAAGAAGCTCTGTTCTCCCAGGGTTTGTTAATTGCAGCATCACTGGGTTTAAAAAAAAAAGAACCTTCAAGAATGTAGGGAATCTTGTCTTAATTCATTTTGATATCTAGTCCCTTACTGCAGTGTCAGTTTCCAATCTTATTTTTGATACACCAAAAATTAACAATTCAAAGCCATACCGACATACTCAAATTTCCAAGATTTAAATAACCCTCTATGCTAATTAAGTGTAAATTACATTAGACATATCAGGTGACGGTGCTGCATATCACCCAACAGTTGCATAATCTTTCGAATTCTGTCAAAACCTACCGATTTCAAATAGTGTTAACTTTTTCAGGAGGAATCTCTCTTAATATCTAGTGAGTATCTAGGCCCATCGGTGAAATGTTTTTGACAACTAATTTTCTGGCGCAGCAAATACTGGTGATACTTGGGAGTTGGCTTTGGTCCTTTGATCTAGTGATGGTGTGGGTGAGCGTGGAGGAGGGATGGGGCTGAGTATAGTTCACGTGGTGATTTATCTATAAAATAGAGCTCCTTTCGCAGGACTAGAGTGAGGATCCTAAAGGAAACGGCATTGTTGGAGGCCATGAGACTTAGCAGGTCTCTCTCTAGCTGGACCGGATTCCAAAGCCATCCCAGTGGCTTGGATGTCAGAGAATCCTTTTCACTCTGTGCTTAAGAAGCATTCCCCTGAAGGAGTCCTGCTGATTCTGGAGATTAAGGAAGAACTTCCTGGTGGCAATTAATTAATTGTATGCAACACTTTAATTTAAAATGAGTCACTCCATTTTGAGAATAAATAAAACCCTCTAAACTGTGAAGGCAAAATGAAAATAAATGTTGATGGCCATATTCCCAACCTTGCGTGTGCATTTAAGGGTGTTTCTTTTGGATTCTTAGTGCCGGTGCTTCGAGGATCACAGCCCGTCTAGCTAAGAAGATCATTCAGCTCGGTCTCAGGGCCCACGATCTCCTTCAACCAGGCTTCCTGCCCACGGTGCGGATCGCCGGGGAACCAAGTCAGAGCCAGGGAACGGCGGGGCGATTCCACTGCCAATACTGGGGCTCAGGGTGCGCCCTCTTTGTCTAAACCCGAAGACCAGGCAGCAGCATTTGCCTCCATCAGCTGCATTTCCTCAGGCACCTCGGGGGGCTCTGAAGCCCAGAGAATCTGTGAGGAAGGGAGGGCCCCCCAGGGGAAGCTGAGAGCGCGTTTTCATCCCGGGCATCTTACCCACTCGCCCTGCGAGTGCATTTGCACATTCTCATCGTCTCGGTTGACTGGATGCTCCTAGAAAGCACAACTTGTCTGGTCTATTTCAGGCCTGCACCCGAGCTGCTTCCAAGGGGGGCTTTTCCTCCGACGAGCTCGGAGCCCCGCGGCAGCTCGGAGAGCGTCCCCGAGCCTCTCTCTCGGGGCAGGACGCGCGCCTCCCCCTGAATTCGCTCGCCTTTCCGGGGGGCGGGCAGATGGGGGGGGGCCCGTGGCGAGCGCCGCCCGCTGCTGCTTCGGCCCGGATCTGGCTCCGCGTCGCAGCCTTGTCGCCTGGGCTTTCGGGCCGTGTTAGCTGGGGACGCCTCAGTGCCGCTCCCGCGCGGCGCCGCGGGCGTCCCACACAACCTCGCTCGCACCCACGGGAGGCTTATAAAAAGCCGCAGCAGCTGGGCACCGGCCACCGGAGGCCGACGCGCCAAGCCTCGCCTGCCTCCCTGTAGCTCGCGCCTCCCTCCGCTTTCAGAGGCAGGAGCCGCCCTTCCCCGCTCTCCCGGCTTAGCCTCGATGGCGCAGCCCCAGCCTCTGCTCCGTGGCCAGCTCGGACAGGCCGCAGGCTGCGGCGGCCGTGCACGTGCGTCCCCACGACCCCGAGGCACCCGCTCCGGGACCGCGGGCCACCGCGGCACTATCGGCAGCGAGGCCGGACGCTCGGTCTGGCCCCCGCGCACCGCGCCCTGGGGGTGTCCTGAGCAGGGGCCGTAGGAACCCCAGCCCCCCCGCCCCCCATCCCCTGGCGCACGAAACCCCATCCTGGGCCGAGCAGCGGCTGGAAAGCGGCTCTTTCCCCAGAGCTGGTCCTCGGGGCAGTAATTCCTGCCCGTGCCGGGTTCCGAAGCTCAGTGGCTCGGGCTCTCCCGGGCGCGCCCACTCCTGCAGGGTCGCCCAAGCCTTGGGGCCGGCATCTTCGAGGATTTAGACAAACCCTTTCCGGAAGGTGCGGGCTCTGATGGGGCCGTCCGTCGTGGCAAAACTCCCAGGGGGATCACACGGCAGAGGCCGAGGGGCGAGTCGATGTGAGTGACGGGCTTAAGTCCCGGTGAAGCCATGTGTGGAAACGGCCCGAAACGGCACCTTCAGATGGTCCCCGAACACGTGGCGTCCGGATTTAACATTCTCAAGCCTCTTCTTAGAAGTCTGCCTTGGTTCCCATCATCCGCTTTGCGGAGGAGCAGAATTTGCCACCACAAAATGTGTCTCTTTGGCATGAGGATTATTTTAGGCTGATTATTTTTTAAGAAACAGAAGATTCAAGAAGGTTTTTTTTTTTTTCCCACCACCCCCTTAACTGCCCCTCCAAATTTAGTTGGGAAGCTTGTACCAGAAAAGAGCCCTCACCGAAGATGACTTCGTTTTGCATTAGAAAGAATTCTCTGCTTGGCACAGCAAACATTTGTTTAGGGAACCTTTGCTCTTCCCAGTTTCCTGTGAATTGTCTTTCTCCCCTTTGAAGTCCCGGACCCTACCTTCTTCTCCTTATTTCAGAAGAGCACAAAAGCCTCGCTTGCCTGACTGCTTGCGTGTGGGCCTCACAGTCTTCCGGGGCCCCTGCATGTACAGAATTAAGTTTGGTTTTCTGGTGGTAATCTGTCTTGGGTCAATTTGATTATTAGACCCACCAGAAGAACCTAGCAGGGGACATGAAACGTTTTTTTTTTTTTTTCCCTTCTGAAACTTCCAGCTTTTAAAGACGTTAGACCAGGTTATGAAGCAGGGAATGGAGGTGAGGCATTCCTAGAGATCTAGTGGGAATTCAGATTCTGTCTGGGTATGTTACCTTTTCTTCTTCAATCAAACCACTCTTCTTAGTTGCTAGATAACACTGGAGGTTTTGTTATGACACTCACTAAGAACCAAATAAAGCTAACCAGCATAGTTCCATTTTCCTTGTTATTTTATTTTATTTTTAAAAAGATTTTATTCATTTATTTGACAGACAGAGATCACAGGTAGGCAGAGAGGCAGGCAAGGAGAGTGGGGGAAAAGCAGGCTCCCCGCCGAGCAGAGACCCAACGTGGGGCTCGATCCCAGGACCCTGAGGTTATGACCCGAGCCAAAGGCAGAAGCTTAACCCACTGAGCCACCCAGGTGCCCCCTTCCTTGTTATTTTAAATGGAACTCTGCTATGTGCTGATGAGAGTAACCATCAGCGGGCTCAGAGCCCGATTGTGGGTTTTGCTTGGGTAGAAATTAGTTCATCAATAGAAAAAAAAATTTTTTTTTTCCCCCAAACTGAGCTCTCCATAGTATCCTGGAAGAAAAACTTTGATTGGCCAGATTAGACTGTGGTAACGAAAACCTCCTAAATTTAAGTGGCTTATAGGAGCTCCTTATATTAGCTTATATTAGCTCCTTAGCTCCTTAGCTAATTGATTTCTTGCTCTAGTGGGCGAGAGCCCACTAGAACGTGACTTCCATGCCCTCTAGAACAGCCCCTACCTAGCCAGGACATTGCTATTGCTCAACTCATGGCCGAAAGAAAAAAAGGCAGCGGTAAAGGGCATGACGGCTCTCGAGGCTTCTGTCCTGACGCGGGGATGGGTCATTTTCTCTTGGCCAAACTAAGTTGCATGGCTCAGCCTGCCGGGGCAGAAATGTGTAACCTTCCCTAAGGGAGGGGCAGCGAGCATCTGGACAGTAACATAATCTCCCACAGGCTCTCTCACCACATTTCTCCCGAAAGGGCGAAGTTGATTTTGCATTTGCATCGTGGTTTTTTAATTGTGAGCCATCCTCTGTGGTACCCAGACAGCAATTTCAGGACAAGGCCCCTGGCCTCTTGTGTCAAAGAGATTTCCTGACCTGTATCAAAAGTGCCCTGGGGAATCTGTGGCACTGTTGAAAGAGAAGTTGTTCGGAAGGTACCTTCTCTCCATAAGAAAGCTCTTCTTTGCCCTTAGCAGAGCAAGCAGAACAGGGCTGTTGCTTTCCAGAAGCTTCCTGTATTCATGTAGTAAGCCTGGGCATCAGCAAACCTGACATATATTTTAAACCATAGGCATTAGTATTCCTTCTCCTCCACGTTCTCCTTTTTTAAGCTTTGTATACTCGCTGCTGCAGTCATCATGTGGTATGACCCTGTTGGGTTTCTCTGATTTATGTTCACATAACATTCTCCATCCCAGTCATAAGCTGCCTTATAATTACTTTTACAATCTCTATCTCCCCTGACTTATCCACATGTGCCCGCCTCGAGGCTAGTCTCTCCTACACCTAACTGGGAACATCCTGTTCTTTTGCATCAGCCCAGGTCTTGAGACATCATTGGCCATTCCTCTTGGAGCTGGCATGTTGAGTTCCTGCTTTAGGAAGCATTTCTGGGGTCCATTCTAGTCTGCATTCTGCATACCAACTTCCTAGGATCCCCCACTTTTCTCGGTTTTCCCTCTCTCTTATTCGTGTGGACTTCTAAATCTCCCTCTTCTTGGAAGCTTGGCACACAATCTTTGATCTCATGAAACATGGAGCTAAAGCTCAGTTCGGGGGGTGAAGTTGGGGAGAACCGAGAACGTGCTCCTGCACTTGGCAGACTTGGGGTCCCTAGAGAGTTGAGACTGCTCAACCTTCCTGGTCCCAGGGAGGGAGCTCTGTGTGCAACAAAAGAATGTCTACTGGCCTCTGGCCGGCCCCATGCTGCTGATACCACTCATTCCTCCCCAGGATGGGTTTGGCCTTTGGGGAAAGAGCACTGGCCTCAGGCAGCCAGGCACTTTGCCGGCATGTTAATATTAAAGACAAGGCAGGAGAAAACGAAATGATGTTTTATGTAAGAAAATGGTTATCTTAACAGCACAGTGGGTGTAATGTACTCACTGATCTGTTTTTCTTACCTGTCAAAACTCCAGTTTGAGGATTCATATCAAACTTATTTTAGTTCACAAAGAAAGGCTGTTTCCATGGGGGTTTGGGAGAAAAAGCATCACTGGGTTGCGGGGAAGACAATGCTTCCACATACAAGCCCAGATTCACAGACTAGAGGGCCCAGTCAGGTGCGCCTGTGTGTCTGCCGGTTGGAAGGCAGCTTGTCTGGGATGGAGACCAAACAGCACCTTCCCTTCGACGAGACGGCAGTTTTTTCATGTGTCGCCTGAGGATAATCATAGTACCTATTTGATAGGGTTACTTTGGAGGAGCCAAAGTGAGAATATGCGTTACAGTGTTTCCCATAGGGCAGGGCACAGAGGAAGTCATCAAAAATGTGAATTTGCATCGTTATTATAAAGGTGTTACCTAATCAGGTTTCGAAAAGTGGAGTCATCGTAAAGGGTGCAATTGGCATTGCTTATCCAGAACTGGGGCTAGAGTCCCTCTCCGCAGTTCCAGATGTGGCCTTCAGGCCACTGCATACACTAATCACTGATCTGGCTGCCCGAGGCCAGGAAGCAGAATCCCGTTAGACTCCCATGTGGTCCGAATTACAATTCTAGACACATCTCCTATGTGTTGACTGCACTTCTATGCACCAAGCGTCATTCCTGACTCCCGAAGGACAGCATCTCATGTCAGCCACAGAACAATCGGAAGGTGGGCACTGTGACGAGCACCAGAGTGGAGGGATTAAGACAATGAGGTGCAGAGAGTAAGCCCCGGCCTCGTGCTAGCGGGGAACCTAGTAAGTGCCAGGGCTGGGACTTGAACTTCGGTCTGGCTGGGCTCCAAGTCTCCAGATCTGAGACTCTTGTAATAGGAACAATAACTATAAAAGATATCCTTCTATTCCTTATTTTTATATTTCCCTAGGGGTCTTATGTCTATTATGACTTCAAAGAAAAGACTATGAAAGTCTCTTTTAAAGCAAAATGATTATAAGTAACTTTTCCTTATACACGTAAAGATTTATTAAGGCACTATTATTAAAATTTCTTGTTCAGGATTAAACTGTTCAATTTATAGTACTTGATAAATTACCTTGATACACTTAGCTACCTCTTCTTTAGCATCTCTTTAAATTAAATGTTTGGTTTAAGAGCAGAGAACACTGACAAAAATGAGATTTCAAAATAAAATGACTGCATGCAGAAATCTGTATATAGCTCTAAGAATTCTGAATGTCTCAACATTTTAATGCCTATCACACGGATATAAGCTTGGACTTAAAATATCTATAATTTCACTTTGAATCATACATTTAATGATTATTTTTTATGCCTTGCTGAATTTGTTTCCACTTCCTCTCTTCATCAGAGCCCTAGTTTCGCCAACGCCGAAGTGACACTAATCTTGAGACCAGGTTTGAATTCATTTTAGTAATTTGTAAGTACATGTGAATACCAAGGAAGTATTAGCAATGTACCCACGTGCTCGATTTAGCAATTTTGGAAGAAAGACTGGCAGAGCTCAAATAGCATGGGGTTTTCGGGTAGATAATGCTGAATATGATTACTGACCCTGCCACGTACTAGCTGTGTCATTCTGAATATATCATTTAAGGTGAGTGACCCTTCATTTCCCCATCTATAAAATGGGGGTCATAATACTTTCTTCCCGGGAAAGATGGTATGATGTACATCAAGGGCATAGACACAAAATAAACTCCGTTTTTATTGGAAACAGGACATAAGAGATGCGATCGTGAGATCAGCCCCATCTTGGGCTCTGTGCTCAGTGCGGAGTCTGCTTCGGATTCTTTCTCCTTCTCTCTTTCCCTCTGCCCCTCCCTCTGCTCGTGCTCGCTTTCTCTGTCTCTCAAATAAATAAATGAAACCTTAAAAAAAAGTGAGGAAAAAGTAGATCATTTCTAATGCATAATGTGGAAAGAATTTTTGGCAATTCCTAAATATGTAGATATATTTATTTGTTCTCTATAGTATATATACAGACTCTGTATATTATGTATATATAGCATATACATATATATATACACACACTATAAATATGTAGAGAAGCCATATATATATTCTATATATATATTCTGCATATATATACTATATATACACACAGAATATACTCTCTCTCTCTCTCTCTCTATATATATATATATATATAGACTTATAATCCCCCCACACACACACACTTGCACACTGGGTTACTTCATCGTTAGCTCACCGTTACAGCACATATGGAGGGAGAGTATAATCAGGCTGCTGTAATGGCTTAAATGAGATTCTCACCCAGAACAAACAATGGCTCTCCATTCTTTAAAATGAAGTTAGAACGCTTATTTTCTTCAGTGTTGTTTGTATGTTAATTTTTTAAAAGATTTTTTATTCATTCATTTATTTGAGAGAGAGAGAGCACAAGCAAGCAGAGAGAGAGGAGGAAGCAGGCTCCCCGCCGAGCAGAGATCCCGATGTGGGGCTTGATCCCAGGACCCTGAGATCATGACCTGAGCTGAAGGCAGAGGCTTTAACCCACTGAGCCACCCAGGTGCCCCTGTATAGTTAATTTTTTAACATTAGTTTCTTCCTAAAAATTATTGTGTATGGCACAATTGTGGAAAGTCCATGCTTGGCACAAAGGTGATCTTATTTAAGGCTATTAACAACCTGAGGGTGTAGGTAGCATTATCCCCATTTTTCAAAATGTAACTTCTTGAGACATAAGAGATGTATAAACAAACTATAAATTTTAAGGTGTATGGTTTGATTCATTTTGATGTCCCATGAAACCATGACCAAGATAAGCGAACCTTTCCAGGGCACACCTGGGTGGCTCAGTCGGTTGAGCATCTGAATCTTGATTTTGGCTCAGGTCATGATCTTAGAGTGGCGAGATCAAGTCCCACGTTGGGCTCTGCACTCAGTGGAGAGTCTGCTTGAGAGTCTCCCTCCCCCCTGCCCCTCCCCCTTCTCTCTGTCCCTCAAATCAATCAATCAATCTTAAGGAAAAACCTTAAGTTTCCTCACATTCCCTTATAATCCATCCCTCTGTCCCTCCTTTGTGGTTGATTTTCGGGGAGCTGTCACACCGTTTCTAAGGTGACTTCAAAATTCTCCATTCTCCAGAGTGTTTAAATATATGAATATATGGAATTAGAGAATGTTAAAGACTTGCTTACGGCCACAGCACTTGCTGTCCAGTGCAAATTTCCCAGCAAGGTGAGGGCAAGCTCCTCCAGGATAGAGGTGTTTCTCAACTTCCTGCATAGCATGGGCAGATGGCTACCTCATAACATCGCTGATTAAATAAATTAATGGTTATTGATTACTTTGCTCAGTCCCAGAATACTTTGAGTTCCATAAAGATTGATCGTTTCTACGTTTCCCTCGCCTGAACATATACTCAACAGAAATGAAAACACATGGCCACACAAAAACAGGTACGCTCATTTCCACAGCCCTTTGTGACATTCGAGCTATGGCCTGTCTTTCAGAGGCAGGCATCAGAAGTAATGTTCAGTACATACCTCATTGATGACAGGCTTTCTGCTAGGCGCTGTATGTCCAGTGGTTCATGTTTTCATTTATTTTTAAAGATTTTTACTTATTTATTTGACAGACAAAGATCACAAGCAGGCAGAGAGGCAGGCAGAGAGAGAGGAGGAAGCAGGGTCCCCGCTGAGCAGAGAGCCCGATGTGGGGCTCAATCCCAGGACCCTGAGATCATGACCTGAGCTGAAGGCAGAGGCTTAACCCACTGAGCCACCCAGGCGCCCCTCATTTATTATTTATTTTTTAAAATTTTATTTATTTGAGAAGGAGAGAGAGTGCCCACAAGTACAAGCAGCAGCAGTGGCAGGCAGAGGGAGAGGGAAAGCAGGCTCCTCGCAGAGCAGGGAGCCCGAAGTGGGACTCAATCCCACGACCCTGGGATCCTGACCTGAGCTAAAGGCAGACGTTCATGACTGAGCCGCCCAAGCACCCCAGGGTTGTCCAGGGACTCATTTAACCCTCATAATTGCCTTCAAGCAGAGGATCGATCATTTCCGTTTGTAGAGGAGAAAACTGAAGTTCACGGACTTAAGTGCTTTCTCAAGGTCACATAGGGTGATTTCTGCAGTGCTCCCAGAGCCGTTTCTTCTCTGCCATCTTTCCCACTTCTTCCTCTTTAACTACCAACTGAAGCATCCTTAAAGGTGCAGTTGCTTCACGACCCCTTCCCATGATTTGACAGTCTCCATTCAAGCATTTTAGCATAATTGGGGAAGTCAGTGGGCGGGTGATTCTAGCTCGCTGTGGTAGAAGCCAGTAAGCCATCTACTTATCATTCGGTTGGTGCACTTTCTCTGCTTTCTTTTCCCTTGATAACACAGCAGGTTGTCATTTTAAAGGATGCCGACCCCAACATGGTTCTCGCACCTAACTTGGAGCATCAATTATTGGCTGGATGCGAGAGATGCCTCCATTGTATAAATGAGCGCATTCATTCCGACACCTAAATTGTCTTCACGTCACATCAGGCCCAAGTTGCTCAAGTTGAACATGAGGCGGTTTCATAATGTGACTGTTAGACAAGGCGGAGGGTGAAGCGAGTGTTTTCCAATTTCACACCCCTAATCCAATTTACTAGACGCTGCAGTGCATAACTTTGAAAGCAGAAGAGGATGTGGTCTCTCACTCCTCGGAGTGGACTTTCAGTCCTGCTCTAAGTACACCTCCTTGCACAGGTTTCCTAAAAGGAAATGGAATGGAATCCAGAAAGAACGGGGGAGCTCACTGGTGCCCGTCGTTCCTCAAAGCACCACGGACAGGTCTCTGGTGCTAATCTTGGTGTGATGGTGTCGCAGGCGGGACAGGAGGGTGAGGTTGGTGGGGAAGAGTGAAACCCCACCCCCGGCCTCCTGGACACAGACGTGACTTTCCCTTGTTTCGGATGCTGAATCTCTTCTTTCCACATCCTCTAAGGTGTGTGTGTATTACGGAAAAGAGAGAGAGAGAGAGGTGGGAGACAGCATATGCTTTTATTCACTAATTATATTAAGTACAAGAGGAAATGCATTCGGAGTCCCATGTCACTGTGTTTTTTCATTCTCCTTCCCAGCGTGCCACATCCCTTCCTCTTCACACACAGAAAGTAAAAGGGGTAATGATCCCCCAGGAGCACCTTAATTGTTCCAATTAACCTGACCACTTTTTGCAATCAAAGCCAGGCAGAGAAGAGGATTTAAAGTGATCAAACACCATTTTATGAGCTGTAGATAAGTAATAGACAAGGCAGGGCATTTTCTATAAAGGATGGGCTCTGAAATGATTTTTTTTTTCCTTCAACCATTACTGAAAGGAAAAATGACATTTTAGCAGCTTTTAATTCTATCATCACCGTGCTTTTCTTTAATAACATGGCACATGACTACAATTATCCTTGCTTGTTTAAGCTGTTTGTGGAAGCATTCTGTGAGTGGGACTGTTTGATGGCTAGGTTTGAGCCCCTCTTCTAAAACTGGTGTGCGCTACAGCACTGGACAAGCCACTAGAGCTTGCTGAACCCCACTCTCCCTATCCACGTGCCAGACCGTCCCGGTCAAACCCCCCACCCCTGGCCCCAGCTCCAGGAGGCGGACACTGTCACCAGTTTAGTTTACATGATGGAATTGAGTTTCAGTGAACTGAAGTGACCTTCCCAAGTTCATGATTTAGCTCGGTAGTGAGTTAGAATTCATTTCTCCCCCCCCCTCCTCCTCCTCCTCCTCCTCCTCTTCCTCCTTTTAACGTCCTAATATTCACTGAGAATCTGCTATGTACCAGGTACTCCACTAAATATTAGGGACCCAGTGGTGAATACAATGGACAAATTCTCTGTTGTCATGAAACTTAAATGGAATTCAGCTCTGTTTGCAAAGCTCATATCCAATTGCAATACCATAGAATTTTGCTTTCCTTACAATATTGTTAGGCTCAGATTAGTGAATGAATGCAAAACTGCTATATTCTTTAAGGAAGTTGGGTTATGTATGTGATACACACACACACCACACACACACACCCATCTTACAGCAGACTGAGTCTTTATGAACCTGTTCAAAGCTAACTGAGGCATGATCGAAGGAAGTAACTATAACTAAAAATTGGGTCATTTGCTCAAAATCAGTTAAATAAAATGTAATAGAAAATATACAGGCAACTCTATAGGGATAGAAAGTAGATTAGTGGTTGCCTGGGGTTAGGAGAAAGAGCAAGGTGTGATTGCAAAGGGGCATAAATTTCTTTCTGGAATGTTCTGAAATTGGATCTGGTGATGGTCACGTGATGCTGAACACTTACTAACAATCTTGAATTATATACTTAAAATGAGTGAATGTGGGGCACCTGGGTGGCTCAGTGGGTTAAGGCCTCTGCCTTCTGCTCAGGTCACGATCCCAGGGTCCTGGGATCGAGCCCCGCATCGGGCTCTCTGCTCAGCAGGGAGCCTGCTTCCCCCTTCTCTCTCTGCCTGCCTCTCTGCCTACTTGTGATCTCTGTCTGTCAAATAAATAAAATATTAAAAAAATGAGTGAATGTTCTGGTATTAAATTAGACCTCAGAAAAGCTGTTAAAAACACAAAGGAAATTAATAAAGGCTTATGAGTTAGTCCGGATGGGAAGCGTGAGTTTAAGTCTTTCTGGGCTGATTAAGGAAGAGATAGGATCATGAGAGGTAGTAGCACATGAGCTTTACTGGGCAGTACATGGACAGGATAGAGTGAAAGGAGATGTCCTTCTCAGCAGGAGACCTTCCAGAGACAGCAGCATGGGGCTATCACCCCAAAGAGGAACAGAGCAAGGGACCCCCCTGAGGGAGAGGGAATCGGAGACGGGGCTTACATGTCTAGGCAGCGTTGCTCAACACCAAAGTGGAGAGTCTCTGTGTCAGAGAGCTCTGAAGGGCAGTGGTGGTTTGGGGTCCTCTTTAGGCACCCGGATTGCCTTATCTCTGGCAAGCAGATGTTAGGTGTAGTTTCACAGAGTATATAAAGTAACTAGGTTCTGTATGGTAAAAATATGTTTATTTGGACCATATTTAAAGCAATGTGATGTGTAGGAACCTGAGTTCAAAACCCCAGGGCTCTGAGCTAATGGGTCTAGGCCTCCTGGGAATAAATAAATGACCCAGGTATCATTTTAGGCCAATGCACAGGGGCCATCTCCGGACCATTTATATAACAGGAAGGTATCGTGGATTTGCCACATCACTTAGCTAATAGCCTCCAAAATTATACTGGTTAAGAGCCAACAGCTGTCTAGTTCACCTAGACGGGTCATGTACCTGTTACATAATGATCCTGGGCAGCTTTACCTATCTAGTTTCCTCATCTGAAAAACGGGACAGCATGAACATTTGCTACACTAGACTGTGACAGTTACCTACATGTGTACCTGTACGGTAAAAACACTCGTCACAGTGCCCTGCCCATAGGGAGCTTTTGACAGTTGGTGGCTCTTACTACCTGAGAAGCATAAACAGCAATCCGTTTGAGAAACCTCAGGAAGAAGAGAGATTTTAATTAATAAAGTCTACGCTATTTCTGTTGAGAGCAACTTTTGAAGCAGCGTTGCGGTCAAAAGAGCTGACGATCTCCCACAGACATGCAGGCACGTTGCCATCAGTCTGGTACAGGAGGCCGGTTGGCACTGACCCGCTCCCACCTGGGATCCTTTGCCCCGACACCTGGGTGAGAGCAGCTGCCCCCAGAGTCTACACCTGCGGCTCGAACAGGCTCTGTTGAATCATTCTGAGGATTGGCTGAACGAGCCCAGGCCAACGGCACACAGATCACCCACTATGATTAGGAAACCGAGACTCGGAGACATTCAGTAGCTCGTCCCCAGTCACGACGGTAGACAAGACCCGGGCTAAGATTTGAACGCTGTCGATCTGAAGCTTGAGGTTGTTCTCCTGACTCTTATGCTCCCCAACTGACCCTCTGTCGCCCCCGTGGCCGGAGGAACCTCTCATCCCTTGTATCTTCATCTTTAAAATGTCAGAGTTAATAAGACCTCGGTCTAGGATTGTCCTGAGAATTCAATGAGACGTATAAGACATTAGTAAGGGCTCGTGAGTGTTCAAGGACTCCGGTCATTTTTGCCCGAGACGCTTTCACTTTAAAATGTACCTCCTGGAATGAGGTCACAACTCATGAGAGAAGATTGGGGCCCAGGCCGGGGTGGGCTCCAGCCCTGGGGTCCCTTGATCATCATCCATCTCAGCAGATGTCGGTCCCATTCTTCGGTTGCTGTTTAAAACCTTGAGCGTCATCCTGGACTTCTTCCATCTGACCCTTTTCCATCACCTTCACCTCCGCCCTCCGGGCCCACGTCCCGGTCCCCCTCTGACTCGGATTCCCCTGCGAGCCGGCTATTAGCTCCTCTCCCTGCTTCGGTCTTGTTCTCGACACAAATGTCACCGTGACCCAGCGGAAACCCACGTCAGGTCAGGCCAGTCCTCGGCTGCTCTCGCTTTTCTCCTCGCCACGTAGCTGCCTGGCTGCCTCTTTCGGCTCCTGCATCAAGCCGTCCACTGCTGTGCAGCACAGTACTGGCGAGCCGGCGGCTTGACTGATATCCATTTATTATTTCACAACTTCAGTGAGTGAGAAATCTGGACACCGCTTCGCTCTGTTCCCTGCTCAGGGCCTCCCCAGGCTGCCATGAAAGTGTCGACTGGGCTGCGTTCACCTCCAAGCCCCCTCAGGTCAGGGACAGACCTTGTTTCCTCGCAGCTGCAGGATTCCTGACAGTTTCCTTCCTCAAAGCCCGTAACTGAGACCCAGAGTCTCTGCCACTCCAAGTCTCTGACTTCCAGATACTTTTTGAAAAAGCTCACCTGATTAGGTCAGGGCCCCCAAGAGTGATGGCCCTTTTAATTATCTCAAAGTGAAGCTGATCAGGGACCTTGATTCCATCTGCAGGAGTCCCTTCTCCTTTTCCACGTAGCATCACCCAGTCGTAGGAGTGATGCCCACTGCGTTCGCTGCTCTGACCCCACTCAAGAAGGGGATGTGAGAACAGTGGGTGCCCTCTCAGAATTCTGGTCACATGATGCCTCTTCTGGTCACACCATCTAATATTGTCATCTGCCCCCTTCTACCCCTTCCCATGTTCCAGTGACTCTTCTCCTATTCTAGTCATTTAAAAAATAAAGTATATATATTATAATTATTAACATATAATTTATTATACTACTAACATCTTATATTTTAATGGTGCATTTGTTATGATTAATGAACCAATATGGATATATTCTTGTTATTAACCGAGGTCCATACTTTATTTACATTTCTGTGGTTTTCCCCTCAGAGTCTTTTTACAGTCCAGGATCCTATCCAGAATAGTGGATTCTATTTACTGGTCATGGTGACTTAGGCTCCTCTTGGCTGTGCCCACTTCCTCACACAAAAGAGCCAAGAAGGATTCCTTCTGGATCTGGCAGGGGCAGAGTAATCATTGTGAAATCCTTGAGGCTGTTCTCTACGAGAAGGCCAACTCTACAGGGGAAAGACTTTGCCAGAACCTTATTCCACCCATGCAAGGCCATTCACTTGATTCCATCTGCCTCTGGCCTTCCTGGTTAACCTAGGGGTAGAAAATAAACGATTACAAGAATTGTGAAGACCACAGTCCAGGAGAGGCCAAAGCAATCAGGAGAAAAGAGAACGAGAGAGGAACATGAGGTTGGACCTACCCCTCAGCTTTCTCAGATAGTGTTCAGAAGGCACCAAGAAAAAATCAAGGTGGAGGCGTGTTTTCTGACTCAACCTGTTTCAAAGAGGCAGGAAGCAGAAGAAAGAGTTCTGTACGTGGGTACGGCTGTTCAGTGCATAGTGACCCCACACAATGGTAAACGTGGCCAGATTGGTGTTGTTGAAGTTGACGCATTCTGATTAGTAGCTCTCCTTTTCAGTGGGAGTAGAAAGGAATTGAAGAGAGTGACAGCAACAGAATCCCACTCGTAGCGGACACCGACTGCCGTGGCAGGTGTGATCTCAGTGTGCGTGAAGGCGGGGCACATGGGACAGATGGGAAAAGAAGTAATGGCTTAGCATAGACTTCAAGACTGAGTAGGAACTAGGAAAGAACAGGAAGGAGGAAGGAGAGCCAGAAGAGAAAAGGGCCTATTGCGCGCACGCGCGCGCGCGCGTGTGTGTGTGTGTGTGTGCGTGCGTGCGTGTGCATGTGCGTGTGTGTAAGAAACTGAACAGGACTCGAATGTTGAGTGTTATGAAGGAGAGTGGAGCACAGCCAGAAAACAAAGCTGGAGAGGGTGGTGGGGATCAAATCATACAGAATATTGTGTTCAGGGCTGGGAAACTCATTTTTTATTCTAAGAGCAATTAAAACCATTGAATGGTAATGGTGCCATCTGATTTTTTTATATTGGGAAGATGATTCTGGTTGCTGTGTGGAGAATGGATTGTAGGTGGTGGTGGTGGTGGGGTAACAAGAAATGTCAAGGACATCAAAGTCCAGCATTAATGTAAATGGTAAATGACATCAGGGTGATGGTGAGGCTATACAAGAGTAGAGAAATATTAGAGAAAAAATTAAGAGGGGCAGTCTGCTGGAATTGATGATTGCTTGGATGGGACATGGGAAGGTGAGAAGAGGGACTCAATGATGAACCCAGGAATCTGGTAGGGAGACACTTTTTGTCCAGTTCCAACAATGCCTTGGGAAAATAGTGTCTACATAGTTAGCAATCCTTTCTACATAGTTAGCAATCCTTTCAGTACCTTCACAAAGGATTTATGCAATGAAGGTAGTTGTTTAAGGATACCATCTGTCTTAATTAGAGCATGCAGAATTTGAAATCTTTGAGCGAGCCCAAATTTCTGGTGAGAAATGCCAAACACATACAATTGTAACAACTTGTGGAAATGAAAAAAAAAAAATAAGAAAGCTATTTAACTAATGTCCAGTCCTATTGTTTATCAGGAAATTTTTACTTGAAGGAATAACTAGATATAGGATAACTGTAGACAGAATGATAAGTGGAGGATTCATTAATTGTCCCTTGCCAGGTTCTGGCCTTATTCTTGACAATCAATTACAGCTAAGCTGAGTTTCTAACTTTTCAGTTGGACAACTTTAAAAAAGGTAGGAAGAATTTGCTGCCCTGAACTATTTACCTGATTGAGTTATTTTTAAATTGCCCTGTGAGAGTATTGCCAAGGACTGAAAGCTGACATATCATCTTAGAAGGGGTGAAGTTTGATTGTGAAATCGGACATGAACTGATCTGGCAAGAACACAGCTTCTGAAGTGTTTTTGCCTAAAATGTTTCTTCTCATATAAACTTATGAGAATGTCAGAGATGACATTTTAAAGGTCAACCAATCCAGCCCTCTTTTAGACATAGATGAAACTAAGGCTTACAGGGTTAAGGAACCTGCCTGTGGTTGCATGGCAGCTTTAGAACAGAGCCACGATTCAAAGTCATTAATTTTGAGATCATTGGGTCCAGTGCTCATCAGACTGTCTCGCACCTCTATGTATGACTGGCTTCCAAATGCAGATAGGTACTGTTATTGATAGAAAATAACAAAGCATAGATGCATTTAAAAGCATCCCTAAACTGAGAGGAAGTTTATAAAAGTTTCTAAAAATCAGGGCGCCTGGGTGGCTCAGTGGGTTAAAGCCTCTGCCTTCGGCTCAGGTCATGATCCCAGGGTCCTGGGATGGAGCCCCGCATTGGGTTCTCTGCTCGGCAGGGAACCTGCTTCCTCCTCTCTCTCTCTCTGCCTCCTTGTGACCTCTGTCAGTCAACTAAATAAATAAAAATATTTTTAAAAAACTTTATAAAAGTCAATGTATTTTTTTCCCAATCAACAAACATTAAGATTATAAGTCCTCTCATCTGGAGATCAATATAACGGAGGAGGACGCTGTTAATAAGGTGTTCTCACACTCAAGAAAATTTGGAGCCTTATTGTTGTGGGTTGAGTCCTGCTCCCTAAAAAGATATGTTGAAGTCTTTTTCCCCAATACCTGTGAATGTGACCTTATTTGGAAATAGGGTTTTGCAGGTACAGTCAAGATGAATTCATACTCGATTAGGGTAGGTCCTAATCCACTAAGACTGATGGCCTTACCTGAAGAGGAGAGAAGATACACAGGGAGAATCCTGTGTGATGACAGAGGCAGAGCTTGGAACCATGTATCTCTCAGTCAAGAAATGCGAAGATTGCTGGTGGCACCAGAAACTAGGAGAAAGGCATGGTACAGGGTCTCCCCTAAAAGACTTCAGGGAAAGCATGGCCCTTCTGACACCTTCATTCCAGACCTTTAGACTCTAGAATTGTGGGACAATGAATTCCTGTTGTTTTAAGCCCCCCAGTTTGTGGTGATTTGTTACAACAACCCTATCAAGCTAATACACTTCTTTTCGGTTGAGGGCTGCCAACAGGTTATGAAAGATCACCGTTTAGATGGCGGGCTGTCACTGTGGGCTTTCTATTTGCCCCACTTACTTCCCTTCCTCGAGATGCTACTGCTTTCAGCACAGTGCTTCTCTGTCACTGGTACGGTGTCGTGAATGAATTTTAACTCAGGTCATCTCTCCTCCTGTCCTCTTCCAGTCTCTACCCCTTCCCCGCTTCGGTCTGCAGGAATGGAGGTCTTCCACATGACCCTTGTAGATCAGATTTATTGTAGAGGATGAAAGCAGATGGGGTAAAGCAATGATTACTTTTATGAGCTCTTTCATTTCCTCTTACTTTTATTTAAGAAAAAAACTCAGTTTGCTTTTATTGAAGACATTAAGGATTATTTCCTCTGCCTCCAAATTGAGACCTACATGTATAGACTTTTATCTGAATCCCAACTAGAAATTTGGGTCTTTTTTGCTGTACCAGGCAAAGATCAAAGCACAAGTCAATATCTAGGAAAGATAACAGAGAACCAGGAAGTATGGTACTTCAGCAGCATAAAATAAATACAATCATTCCCCCTGGCAATTCTGTTCCAATTAGACACATAGGTGACCTCTATACTTGTGTACTCAGGTGCTGAGCTTCTTAGGTATTAATGTGACACCAGCTTGAAATCATGCTCTTTCAACAACATCCTCCTCTGCCATTCAACTTTGGGGTTGGGAGGGATGTCAGAAGTCAGTGAGCTCAGTGGAGTCTAGGGAAGTGCTGAGAGTTGCTCAAGTTCACAAAACTAATTGATGGCAGAGTCAAGCCTGGAACACTGGCTTCCTGTGCCCAGCCTGGCATTATTTCAGCCAAATAGCTGTTCTCTTTACATGAGATTTAGTTTTCTTTCAGGAAGTGTCATTGCTCTTCCTTTCCAAGCAAGTGTAGTGCAGTTCAAGGTCTGATCTTTGAACGCAAAGGACAGAAGTTTCCTGCAGAGCCATCGACTTCAACGCTCTTTTATTTCAACGAGAGCTGCAACACTTTGCCCTCCTACCAACAGAACAGGAGAAAATAGAGTAGAAGCTTCAGATAATAAGACAGCTAATTCAAGATACAACTTCAAAATTAAACAACGGTAATTCCTTAGTTTTGATCATTGTACTGTGGCTATGTAAGACGTTAACACAGAAATCTGGGTAACGGATATAAAGGAAGTCTATACTATTTTTGCAACTTTCCTGTGTGTCTAAATTTAGCTCAGATTAAAAAGGTTTAAAAAATTGAATAAGCAGGATTTTGAAATATACTGATGGCTTTCCTACCTAACCTTATTCCTGAAAGAAAATGTGTGTGTATATTCCTCAGAAGGTTCTGTACAAATTCTGTCCTTATACTGCAGCAACACAGTAAGTTTGATAAGTTCCTCTTATCATTTTGTGAAAATTACATTTTGTTAATAGCCATTAACCATTATATGATAGACTATGCACTCAGTAGCTATAATCTGCACATAGTAGAGCTATGGGAGAGAAACAAAGCGTACTCTTGGGGGCAATGCAATGATTGGATAATCCTCTATTGGAAAAGCTATAGTGCTCCACTTCTCCCGGGGGGAAAAATGCAGTTAGTATCAACTGGAATCTGAAACTGGTAGCTACTTCTCTCCAAGCCCATTTCTACATTTAAAATCCATGTAATTATTTCAGACTCAGGCTGAATGTATTTAATGTTATCTCTTGCAATTGCCCCAAATGGATCCTGCAATGCATTTATATTAATCAATTAACTGTTGAGTGCCTACTATTTGGAAATCATCATTCTAGTTGGAAAGACAGGCAAGTAAGTAGATTATCATTATATGGTTTCATAAGTGCTATGGTAGTAGAGGGAGTCACCTGGTTCTATCAATGTACAGAGGGTCGGTACTTCTAATTTGGCCTTTGGAGTGGAGGTACCAGGGAGGGCTTCCCGAAGGAGGAACTATTTGGGGCTGAATCTTTAAGGAGAGCATGAGGTAGCCAAGCACACAAGGCAAGGTCTGTAGAGAGGCATTCTACACAGAAAGAGGAATATGAGCACCGTGATAAGAAAAATTTGGCAAGTTTATTTCTTTATCCAGTCATCTACTGATGGACACGTAGGTTGCTTCTATAATTAGCTATTGTAAATAATGCTGAGATAAACCTAGGGTGCATACGTCTTTTTGAATTAGTGTTCGTGTATTCTTTGGGTAAATACGCAGTAGTGGTATTGCTGGATCATATGGTAGTTCAATTTTTAATTTTTTGAGGAATGTTCATTCTGTTTTCTGGAGTGGCTGCACCTGTTTGCATTCCCACCAACAGTGCAAGAGTTTTCCTTCTTTTCCATTTCCTCGCCAGCACTTGTTTGTCATGTTTCTGATTTTCGCGGTTTTGATAAATGTGAGGTGACATCTCATCGTAGTTTTGATTTGTGTTTCCCTGTTGTTGAATGATGTTGAGCAGCTTTTCATGTGTCTGTTGGCCATCTGGATGCCTTCTTTGGGGAATGTCTCTTTATGTCTTCTGTCCATCTTTTATTTGGATTATTAAAATGAATGACATTTATAAAAATTGAATAAAGAAGTGCACTCTAGTTTCACAAGCAACTTATTATTTTCTAGGCAAATCTTAGCTTGGCATAGGGAAGGCACAAACGTTTTTGAGTAGAAAACCTGAGCATCAATTACTTTTGCTCTGTCACTGCTCAAGTTGTGGACGTAGAATGATAGCGTCACCACTGTTCTCCACGGCCTTTTCTGGGCGATTATTCATTTATGCTGTGGTTAAATCCCTTTGCTATCATGGAAGTTCTATCATTTATTGCTAAAAACTCTTCCATCTTCATACTGCGATCAACTAGTCTACTCATTTATCTAAGACTCTGACACCTGCTTCACAGTCGTCCTCTACATTCTAAGTCCCAGTTATCCTAGGATAAGATCAGTGCCTACCTGGATGACCTGTTCAAATACTCTGGCCTCCTAGTTCTAAGGACCTCATCCAGTCCACCTCAGTTAGCCCTCCTCAGAGGATCACACTGGATTTTGTCATCACGCATGACTGCTTCACCTCCACACGTATCCCATTTTAATACCACACTTACCTTTCCTTCCAGCTTTGTAGTTTACTCCTTTCACTACTGTTACTTTACCTCTGTAAGACATCAAGCCATTTACCATGCTATTATTTTCCCAATCAACCTTCTGCTTTCTTCACTTTCCTTTGTAAGCGGCCTAGTTTTAGAATTCATCAGTTCAATAACATCTTTGTCAACAACCCACTTTATGTTATTTGTCTTTTCATTTTGTCAACCTGAAAAAAACCCAACCTTGTATCAATCCAACTGTCCACCTTCTCTGATTGTGCCAAAATGCAGTTGAATACTACAAAGACTGTGATTTAACAGAACAGGTGAATTCTAATAAGAATTCATGATCTTGAACTTCCTGTGGACCCTTGAATTTTAATGAAAGAAACCTATTATATCTCTATGGTCATTCTATTCCCTCGCTCTTCACAAACTATTTCAAAACTTTTCTTCAAACTCTAACCCCGTCTCAGGTCATATCTTGTAGATGACCTTTTATTCTGTCTTACTGAGAAAAATGAAGATACAAGAAGGAAACGTCTGCATTCCCCCTACCAAACGTGCAAGGTGATCTATATCTGAACTGCACGCATTTTATCTTCCTTCCATTTTGTCATAATATAGGACCTGTCTGTCCTTCAATCCAAGGCTGAGGAGTCAACTAGAGCTTCAGATCCATCAGTTTCCATTTTCCCAAGACCTTTACATTCAGGAACTTTAAACTACTGTTTACTTTTTTTCCTTATTATTTCAACCTCTCTAATAGACTACTTGTATCAGCTTTTATACATGCTCAATTATCTTTCACTGAAAACAAAATAAGCATTCATTTACTGATCACTCTTCTCCCCTACACAACTAAACTTCTAAATAGGTTGTTTATACTCATTGCCTCCACTTCCTATTCCTATTCACTCCTCAACCCAACACAATCCAACTGCCATCCCATCATGCCACAAACTAGCTTTTGCTAAAGTCATTAATGGACTCTGTCACCAAATAAAAAAAATTAAAATTCTTCTTTTACTTGACTTCTCATTAACATTCAACCTGTTGACCAATTCCTCTTTTTTTGAGAAAAATAAAAGCTTTACGATACAACCCTTTCTTTTCTTTTCTTTCTTTTTTTTATACAACCTTTTTGTTTTGTTTTGTTTTCCTTCTTCATTTCTTACCTTCCTTTTTCTCCACCTGTGTAGCAAGTGCAGTCTTTTCCTCAACCTTCACCCCGAACCTCAAGATTCCTCTTTCCTTTGCAGTTTGGGTGTTTTATATAGTAAGAGAAGATGCCATAAATAGATGGAGTCCAGGAAAAAATTTCTACCTCCGATCCCTTACAATCCAGCCTTGACTTCTGTGCACCTGCTGCCGGGGCAACAGCGGGGTGGATCAAGGAGAAAGCTGTGCTAATGGGACTCCAGGTCCTGTGCTGGGTTTCAGTGAAGGCCAGCTCCATGATCTGATTTATATTATTGGAGTTTCATATAACATTTTATTGGTAAAAAATGTTTTCTGCACATACTCACATTTATATGTACACACACATACAGGCACACACACACACACACACACACACACACTGGCATACATGCACACACAAGCCTAGTCCAATGGTTGCACTGAGCCTGCGACTAAGAAACAAAGTGTGGGTATCATTTTGAGTTTCAGATATCTGAATGCTTCTAGTGCGCAAATCCTCTGTAGAGACAAATAAAGCGTTGTATGTAAGGCCTCAGATGGTACGCAGTATGCTGGTTTCAGTGGTGCCTCATTCTCACTCACCCCATTGCCTAAACTTGATGCATCTTGGAGTTTCTAACCCCACATCTATTTAATCTGTCAGGGCATCTAGAGACTTTTGCTGATGCCCTAAAATGAAAATTGCCAACCAGGGATGGCAACATCTAAATAAGACTGATGAGTATACTAATTATTTCAGGGATAGATGCTCTATAAAGAGGACTGATGGGAAACACTCTCAATGTTAGCTACCAAGAAAAGGAAAGATAGCATTTTAGCAAATAGGATGCTTAATCAGCAAAAGAAAGCCTTCTAAAGATCACTTTAAATCTTAAGCATGGAAAGTATGTTAGTGAATGTCAAGTTGAATATTCAGTCTGTTTCTTTCAATTTAAGTTTGATTCAGGGCGCATTTATTGGGGTTTGGTATATGTCAAGAACTCTATCTCATCCCATGGGGCATCCAGATGAACGAGTCATGGTTTCTACACTTAAGGAGCTTGGAATATGTCACCTACAGATCATGTGTCTTTTGCACCAAATGATTAAACCCTACAGTTTCTGAGCTGCTCAAGGTGAGTTGAGAATGCAGGGTATGATGGAGGCCAAACAAACAAACAATCAAACAAAATACTATGATACTGTTCAGTATCCAGTTTCCAGAAAGACTGAGATAGGAAGTGTAGCTTTTTCTAAGGAAGGTTTAAGACATTCTCTATGTTGCCACAGTGCTCGGAGAATACAGATAAAATAGAAAGAATGGATTTGACAGAGCAAGCGTATATCATTTGGGCTAAAAAGAAAATATAACTACGTTATGAAGCCATTCCTATAAATCAGCAAAGCTAGAAACCAGTATTTTGTGTGGTCAGCTGGGTCAAGGGGGCTGAGCAGTCACCTAGGAGGAGAAGTAATGATTGCTTATTGGATTCATTAATATTACAACCACCACCATCACTACTCCTGCTGCTGCTACTACTAGTGGTAGATAATGTTTAAGGAGTTTTTATTCCCTGCTCCAGACCTTTTTCTAAAAATTCTATTCATATTATACCACTCCATCTCTCTGAGAACTCTAAGTGATACATATTCACATTTTTATTTTATCATTGAAGTATCTAAAGCTTACAGATTAATTCATCCAGAACTTCACTGGCTGGACATTGGTGATTGGGACAGAAATGCTTTGGGTGGGTAATAGGAATGGGGGGCAGGTTGGAACAGGTTAAAGAGAAACCTACAGGTGAAAGTACAGCTAAGGAGCAGGGGAAACATATCTGGAGATAATTTTTTGCATGAATTTTTTTTAACTAAAGAAAGGAGCTCTCTAAGAAGGAACAAAGCAAAGACTAGTGCAGAGATAGGTCACTTTGTGACATTTGATAGGCAAAAACTGAAGCACTTTTTGTCCAATGGCATCTAGGCATCTATTTCCTTTGTGAAGGAAGAGACAAGATCATCTTCTAGAAAGAAAAAAGAAGGTGGGGTCAGAGTTTTGGAAGAGGGTGATCAGGTTCGAAATAGACCTTGGAGAGAGTGGAAGAGTCAGTTGAGAAGGGAAATACAATAGAACTGCTTGGCAGTGTTGAAGATTGATTTATTTAAGGTTTGTGATCATATATTTATAGTAATATGAACCTGCACTCTTAGAATTTTCTCTTGCAGCCCTGGGATTCTTCATTGCAAGGAGAGAAAAGGTGGATGTTTGAATTTTAGCTCTGTTGGGATTTGCCAGATAAGTGCCATGAAAGACAGATGGGTGAGAGAGATTAGGATAATGACAGTGATTATCAATCAGTGTTACTGATGTGAGAGGATGTGGAACCCAAGCTGGGTCAAGAGGGCAGTGAGGAAAGTCGAGGACTGATCAATAAGGAGAGAGTAAAGAAGTTTTAAAACTCACAATGGGATGCTTTAAGCCAGCTTAGAGTTAGAGATAGTGTTCAAGAATGATATGTTTGAATCAATGCTTTCAGGAGCAGCAGAATTTCAGGTAATAACAGAGTCCACGCTATGACTGTGCAAATGGGTAGATAAGCCAGAACACAGAAGGTCGCTTAGTTTTTTCTGGATGTGCTAAGCTTAATATAAATTCTGGTGTTTGCATTGTTGTTCTCATTATTTCTATAACCTGTATAATCAGGTAATCTATGGTGTGTTGGGATACTAAATTTTGCCCTGTTCTTGCTGTAGGAAATTTTAAACACGAAAAGGCAATATTGCCCCCACCACACACACTCAAGCCTTGTGTTCTAAGATATAGGCCACTCGTTCTAAGCTGCAGTGGTATATCACCCCCCCCCCCCACAACATGCGCACCACCAGGAGGTACTTGGGAAGTGGGTTGGGGTGTTTCTGGCTGGAGATTAGGAAACTACTGGCATTCAGAGAGTGAGGGCCAGGCAGCCCCCTTTGTAGACGTCCTGCAAAGCTAGGGCAGGCATTGCAAAAAATTCTGCCATTTTCTGCACTATTTTTGAATGTCCCCTTAAACATTATTGTAGGTGTAAAAACTGTTTATCAGAGTGTGGAACCAAACTCAATTTTAGGTAAACACCTAAAAGATTTGTTGTCTATTTTAATAACCATTAAAATTTCAAAGAGATGCAAAATTCCATAAAAAAAAAAATTAGGAGACCCTGTCTTCAGTTTTGTTTGAAACTTGTTGAGGTTTGTTCACCACATCACAAGATAAGATAATCATTCTGCTAGACATATTTGAGGAAACTGTATCTGCATTTGTAACTGCTTTATGCAAATAGCTAAAAGGAAAATTTTACTTCTAAGTCCTTTCAATGGAAATAAATATTACTAAATTAGCATATATGAATTGCAGTGAGCTCATTAAATTTTATCCATAAAGGTTGTTTTAAGTATATTATTAATACTATTATTGCAATACAATAATTAGTCTAATTAGACATCTTAGTTGTAAATATTTCATATGAAAATTTTAATTTTGATGCTGCCTATTGGTTTTCAATCTCATTCTGATCTTGTTCCCTGAGGTCTATCACAGCCTCTCTAAAGCTTCTTTTGTTAGCCTCCTCTTTTTTAAAAAAAAATTCATTTTAGATAGAATATTTTTAGAATATATATTTATATATTTAGAATAATTTTAGGTAAAATGTTCTATTTTGTTCTAAAATAGTAACTATTTTTACTAGTCCTTCCTTACTATTCCCTTCCTCTGGGTTAAGATTTTATAGGTTTCAATGTTAGATCATTCAAGGGATCATGCTGGACTTGAGGAAAGGGAAGTTACTGTCTGCACCAAAAGGGAGTGATCTGCCCTGGGATACTCAGGGGATTCCCCTAGGGATGGCAACTGGGTTTGGGTTTTCGTTTTGGTAGCGAATTCCTTGTGTGGAAGACACTTGCTCTCTGCTTCTGGGCACATCTCCAGTGGGGAGATGGCTACATCATCATCACATTTTTCTGGACTGAATAACCCCTTTGTCTCCAGTTTAAACCCAAAGAGAAAGGAAGTCTCCCAAAGCCCTGTTGAGATTGACTTTCCCAACAGGTGTAACAGATGGGCTAAATTAGATTTATTTGACTTAAAAAAAGAAAAAAGAAAAAGTCACTAGCCCTGAAGTGCACTGGTGAAAACTCATACCAATTACACTTGAGCATGATAATATTATTTTAGACATCTTCTCACCAGAGACACATTTAAAAACCTTTAGTGAGGGGCGACTATTTTTAAGGCTCTCTTCCTGCATATTCCAAAGAACTAGTAGCTTCTGGTTGACCTTCTGTCCTGTCCCTCGGGCACCTTTGGAATGAGTATCTTTTTATTTTTAAATTTCCACATCCACTAGCATCTCTGTGTGAAGCCTCCAGGGAGTAAGTGAATGTGAGGTAAGATTCCCACATCTTTCTCTGGTTTGTTACATTGTGGAGAGCATGGTAATACTTTGGCAAAAAAGAAGAACTTCAGATTGTCAAATCCCAGTGCTTTTGTAAAGCTGGTGTTTGTAAGAAAGTAGACTGAATTCATCAGGATCAGACAGTGGTTGGAATAAATCACCAGGGAAGACCATGAGAGGCAGGGGGAAGCTGCTGGGATGCATACACTTGGGAAATGAGAAAACAGATCTTTGAGTTGTGCTTACGAAAAAGAACTCTCTGGACTTATCCCTTAGGAGTGACTGGTTGGTGAATCAAAACGTCTGCATTCGTGTTTCCCCTTGAATGACTGTTGCACAATGAATGCTTTTGAGGAGAGGTCTACATGGCTTTTTTTTTTTTTTCCTCAGCTGAAAGCTCTGGAACTCAAGACAAGATATTTCAGTTGTGTGGCTTCATTGTGCGGGTCGTCACAAAATGAGGTGGGGAAGAAATATTGCTCTTTAAAAGTTAGTGAACCGTGGGGATCTTACGTGGAATTGTAAAGAGTTCAGGCTAGTCAAGGAAAGAAATGGCAGAGAGACAACTCGAAGAGGGTTCGGGCTCTGTTTGAAAGACATGGCCATTGATTTCAAAGGGCTTTCCTTTCAGAGATTCACAGCCCAGGCCTTGGGGATTTCAATAGATGGTCAAAAAATATCCATGTTATTGCTTTGGGCTTTTTGCCGAATAGAGTTTCCACATCCATCCTCAAGACAAGTTTATAGTTAGCTCCACACAGCACATAAACTGCTTTGAAAAGGCCCCCAAATGGTTAAATTTCATCAAACAAGTGGTTACTTTGAAATGACTCATTAGCATCCTGTCACCAAGCAGGGCCTTGACTGAGTTAAGTTGCTTGTTTTCAAACACCTGTTAGAAAATGCACCATATGCCGGCCACTTGAATTGAAGAGAATTCTCAGAAACACAATCTTGGACATCTTTTAAAAACAAACAAGAATTGCCAAGCATTTTATGTCTATCTGGGGAGGACAGGCTTCTGGGTGTCTTTTAGTACCTGCTTTACAGCTATTGCAGGCGTAAATCGTGGTCCTTATAGAACCTTCATTCTGCCCGGCCTCTCAGCTGCATTCTCATTGTTGGCCTCCCCGTTTTGCAACTGTGTTTTTCATTGTCTGTTGACTTCCTGTGTTCCTACTTGAGCTCCCGGCCTATCCCCTCTTGGGGTCCCCTTCTCTGCACGTCCCCGAAATGCTTACTTGTTCCCCTGTTGTATTGTAGGCTCTGTTCTCTCCTCTGCACGAGCTCTCTGGCAATCTCATCTTCCACGGGCCTTCACTTTTCCTCTGCATTTGTGATGTCCATTCTGGTAGCCACTAGCCAGGCGTGGCTCTTGAAGCTTAAATTAATGAAAATGAGATAAAGGAAAATTCAGTCGCACCAGCCTTTTTTCCAGGGTTCAACAGCCACACATGGCCACAGCCAATGCAAATACAGAACATTTCTATCACTACAGAGAGCTCTATTAGAAAATGTTGTTTTGTTTTTTGGTGACTCTTAGATGGGACTCCAGTCCAGGCATGTCTCTGGGGCCTCGGACTCATAAGAGCCTACCAGACATCTGCATTTGAATGTTCCATAGGCTTCACAGATGAATTATTTCCCCCAAATTGCTCCTTTCCTGAAAGTTTGATTGGGGCCTTGAATGCAGAGATAAGCAATTTCATCTGTATTCTTTACGAAGAGGAGAGCCATCAAGAATTTTGACTGTTCCAGGTAATTAAATTCAAAATTGACAATTCTTTATTTTTTTTTAAATTTTATTCCTTTCTTTTAAAAGAAGACTTCCAGTTTTCAAGTGTGGCATTTGACAGTTTCTAAGTTGAGTCATCACTTTCAATGACCCTGTAAATGGCACCCATTCCCTCCCATTACCCCTGTCCCCAAATTAATTTCACATACTAGATGCAGAATGAGGCTAACAAAGCAATCTTTGTGATAGGACTTCCACAGATTGCTTAATTGACACTTCCAAATCTCTCATTTATTTGGATTTCTAAATCAACAGAATTAGACTACAAATTAATTCATTAGTGCAAACAATAGAAAATGGGGTCAGGATTATTAGGAGAAGAATAGACAAGGAGATGAATTGATCTACAGTCAGATGTACAGGTTGATCCCTGAAACTCTGAAAAAGTAGGTCAACTTTCCCCCCTCTCTCTTAATTACATGCCCACAAGCTTTCTTCTTGTCAGGTCTGGAAATCTGTGTAATTATGTTTCCATATCCGATCGCGTCCAATTTTGAAATGAAATAAACAGTAAGAATTGGTCACATTAGCAAGTGGAGCCACGAAATTACATTCATTAAGGCATTGTTCAATTATGGAGAGCAATCCTCTGGTGACCCCAGGAAGGGAAAAATTCAGTTTACAATTAAGAACCTGCAGTACTCAATAAATATATGTATTATTTCGGAAAGAATGCATTCTTTCCCCTTCTATCAAAAGGAATCTAGACCGGGAAAGGGTTTGGATAAAGAATAATTACACTTTGATGAAAAGAAGCTGAATTCACCTTGATCCAAATCAGGTCAGTAATTATCCACCCAAATGCAGTGTAATTATAAACCTTCAGGAGAGTCTCCATGTAATTCTGAAGGAACAGCAAGGTAACAAGCAATTTTTCCCATTTAATTTTCCACAACATACAACTTGATTCTATACTGAATCACTAGTATGTTTTTATTACAGTCACTTCTCATGCTTTTAAAAAATTCCCTCCTCCTTAGACAAATTTTTATCAGGCAGGCAAAATGTCTGCTTTCCTCCCAAAGTTTTCTTTTCTTCAAGACCTTTTTCAGAACTTCCAGGAATAAGCAAGGAACGATGATTTCAGCTCAGAATAGCTCAAATGGCCAAAATGGAGACCATCATCTTTCCTTGTCCTGCGTTAGCCTGTCTACTACATAACACTACATATTCATTTGATATTTTACTAGATAACAGAGCGAACCTGAACAGCCTACAGCCTACGTGGCCATGAGAGCAAGATATGCATACTAAGACAGAAAGAGGGACAAAGAGGAAGGGAGAAAAGGAGAGAGGGAGAGAAATGGGGCACTTTTGTATAATATGGAATATTATATATATAATATAATATATATAATATTATAATATGTCTCATGGAAATGGGCCGACTTTCACACTCACGTGCAATGGTCCTTGAGTCAAACATTTTCTCTTCTGAGCCTCGGGTTCCGCATTTGTAAGATGAGACTCAGAATACCTATCTCATAGAGTTGCGGAGGACCCAAGGAAATAAAGCTGTGTCTGATAGCCACATAGACCTATCAGTCATTTTTCCAAAAATAGTGTAAGCATGACATATGTTGTACACATTTGAATTGTCAAGCATAGACATGTGGGCAGTTGTAAAGTCTGGAATAATTGAAGGAGGGCCTGGCTGGGAATCAGGAAGTCAGTGTTTGAATCTTGACTACGATTGCTGTTAGCCAGATGAACTTGGGAAAGTCATGTAACCTTCGGAGCTGGAGCGTCTATGACTGTAAGACAGAGGCCATAGGAAGTGCCCCGGACATCTGGTGTGCTAATCCATGTAAAGGATTAGCTATTGTACGTAAAGCTCTTTGGGTGTTTATAAACCATGAAGGGGTGAGACCCTGTTAGTGTCCTTTGCCTTGGGGAAGCGGTTCCAGAGGCAGGACCTCCTGGTGTGTGGCTGAGCAGTCTTAGACTTGAAGGCTGACAACATCCTCTGGCCCTGTGTGCGTGAAGCTTCTCCATTCTGTTTCTCGAGGGGCGACTGCCACAGTAGCAAGCTGTGTCCAGCCCTATCTCACCCGGGAGTCTGGGAAACGAACCCGTGGGCGCTGGACATGGCGATGGGCAGGTAGTGGGGCAGACTCCTTGGCGCCTCTTCCAGGCAGCTGGGCTGAACGCAGAGATTTTCAGGGAAAGCAGACACCACCTCGAAATCATGTTCTGTTTATCACCATCTAGCAACCCAATCGGAGCACAGCACACAGTAGGTGACTAGTAAATATGGGCCATCTCCAATTTCATGAGCCCAAAAACATCAAACCACGCGGAGTCCACTGACTCTCCATTCGGTCTCGACGTGCAGCGTTCAAGAAAGACTTTATGCTTCATTCCTGGGGAAATTTTCTCAATTGTCCTTTCTCCCCGCCCAGAGACGGCCTTCCTTTGTGCTGTCTTGCGACTTCACTTTCAAAACTCTGGTGAAATCAGGTAGGAAGCATCTTGGGGATTTTCCTTTGTCTGCCAACTCTCAGTTGCCGATCAGGTTGCCGATCAGGATTGCTAAGTGGCCTTCTAATTCCCATTTCATGCCCGGTGCTTTGTCCCCCGTTGGCTCTACAAGACTGTCAGATCCGATTTACTAACCTCGCCTGTCTCCTCCCTCAGAACTCTTGAGCCGGGCTCTTTCCCCTGCTCTGCGCCGCCGCCACTGAGGAGCCAAATAAGCGAAATAAGGCGACTGAGTTCCATGACACATTTCGAAGAGAAACATCCACTCTTTCCCGAGCGCATGAAGTTTTAAATATCAGAAGTCTGTGTCTCTGTGAAAGAGTTGCCAAAAAATTACAAACGGATTTCTTTTTTAACAGAATTTCTGTGTAACTTCAAGCCATACAAGTAATATTGAGGTAAACCTGCCTGGGGCTGGGTGGGTAATGAACCGCCAGTCACTCTTAGCTACACTTGGTTCTCTGGGAGGGGAAAAAAGGTTGTTTTTTTTTTTTTTTTTTTTTTTTTTTCAGACCAAGAAGGAAAGAAAATCTATCATCAGATACAATTTTGGATCCTTTCTCTCTCTCTCTCTCTCTTTTTTTTTTTTTTGGCTGAAGATTTTGCACCGAAAACATTTTTACAGGCATGTCTAAATGGCCAAAAAATACAGTGATTTCCTAAAAGCTAATAAAGTTTTAACATAAAAAATAGATTTTCTGAGATAGCAACTGGCAGTTTGGGGATAGAAATAATGTATTCAGTAAATAAATTTCACACAGCCCAGCTAAGCACTCCTACAGACTATTCAGATCAATATTTGATGAGAATGTATCAAAGCAAACTTATTGCTATGAGGAACCACTGCTGTCTTTTGATTGAAGTTAATGAAGCAGACATATTAGTGTAAAGCACTTGCTGGATGCATTTGAAATTTGTCCTAACCACCACTCGTGATGCTAATGGAAGATGGTAATTACTGTCCACATAATTCTGAAATAATTAGGAAAATGGGCACTTTTCAGAATCATCCTATTTAAAATGCAGGCCCAATAACAGAAAAGTTTCTAGACATGTTCTGACTTGAATCAGTGAAGATAAAAGTGGCAGAGCGCCTTTTTACTTTACAATTGAAATCTCTCTTCCATTGCCGCATAGCTATAGAAGGAATGAGGGAGCCAGACACCTTGCCAAGAAGTGTGGGAGCAGCAGGTTGGCTCACCTCCCCATTACAGTTAAAGACGCTCTCGCCCTCCAGTAACTTGAGACCCTTCCTGCCTCATTCATGTTAAAAGAAGCTCCCTGATGGGGCTGAGTCTCTAGGATGCTTCCCTGAAGGCATAGATAGATCACAGCACTGACAAGGACTTCCTAGGACTGAAGATGGTCAGAGCCTTCGGGCTCTGTGTCTGAACAGATCCTGGCAGGAGTGGCAGCGGAGGACAGGGGTGCCCCGCTCCCGGGATCACCTGACTGCAACAAGAGGGATGCTAAATGCAGGGCACGGGGGAAGAAAAGACAAAGAGTTCTCGGAAGAGTATTGTCAATTCCGAGGCATATTGTCAATTGCGAGGCAGCACTCCTTCCCACGCCCCCATGATAGAGAAGGAGCTGCCTCAAGAAGAGAGCCCGCGACACCATCAGTAAAGAGGAGACAACCTGATAAGCAAATGTGGTCTCTGCGTGTGCATACTTTACCAGTCAATGTAAAATGCTGTGAAAATAATTTCTAATTGCAAAGAAGAGAACCTTGGAGATGGAGAGGCCCAGAGCATGCAGGAGAAAGCGGTCTCCTTAGAGAGGGGTGGTTGCTTGGGCCGTGGTGCGGGTGTCCCACGAAGCACACCACGGGTGATGATTCAGGAGGGCACAGATTTTTCTCCACGAACGGTCAGATCTTAAGTCACGGGGCCATCCTCACAGCTTATCGGATAATTCTCTGCATACATTTGATCTCAATTCTCTGCATAGCCACCGGGTGAGGAAGGCAAGTCAGGCGGGCAGGGAGTCACGCCCCCCATTTGAGAGGGGTACATCCTGCTGCCCATCCTCAGACCTCAGCAACCCTCCCCTATGGCTCTGCTGTGTGCTTTGTGCGGGCTGGCGATTAGCATCCCCACAGAAAACCTGGTCTCAGAGAGAAAAAGAGAGAAAGAGAGAGAGAGAGAGAGAGAGAGAGAGAGAGAGAGAAGGAAAACAAAACCTGTCATCAGAAAAAGAAAATATGACAAGAGACTAAGGCTCTTAAAAAATGCCACCTCTTCTGGCTGTTTTCCCAATGGTTCGCGGGGACGTGAACCTGCACGTCCACACCTGTGACCCCGACATTCAAGCTCCTTCATGTTTGATGCTTTACCCCATTTTACCCAAAGGGAAGCCTTCTCCACCACTTGAAACCACGTTGATTTGTAATACCCCACACTTTCTCCTATGGTGTTCCCTCCATTGGCGAGGCCACCCTTCCCTGGGCTGCGACTAACCCTGCCCCGGTGTGCCGCTGCTGACTGGGCTCACAGGCCCGCCCTGGGGACTGCAGGCCCGCACGGTGTCAGACTGTCGCGAGGGATCCTGGGAGGTTGCTGTCCATAGCAGTCGCCACGGATCCCACGGCAAGTGGCCGACTTGAAGTTGAAGTTCAACTCGATCTTGCTAAGGCCCAAAGAGAAATGTACTGGAAGGCCCTTGAGGCATTTCATATCACAACAACAGGTGGGAAGATCAAGGGCAGCTGGGCCTTAGGGGCATCTGGAATCAGAGGCTTAAACGCTGCCAGTACTGTGCCCCTCTCTTATCTTTAATTCCCTTGGCTTGACACCTTTTTTGTCTCAGCTTCTCCCACGTTCTGGGGAACATAGGCATCAACAGCTCCTGTGCTGCGCGTCCCACGGGTTTTCCACCAGAGGACGACTTTCGTTCTCTCCTCCATCTCATCTCAAGTAATTCTGGAGGACTGCTCGAGTGGGCCTGCTTGCTCTGCACACCTACTTCCAGACAAATCTCCTACCGACTGGGGCAGAACCACTTAACAGAGACCCCATCACAGGGAACCTCAGGCTGTGTGTCCTGTCCAGAGCAAACAGGAAATCCCTGTAATCTGGGTAGCCTCACTGCTTGGTGTCCCCTACGGAGACACACTGGAATCGCCTGTTCACTCGGCTCGCATCACATCTCCTCTTCCGATCACATTCCAGCTCTTCGAGGGCGGACCCCAGGATCACATATGATCCTTCTAGAATCCCTGTGGTACTTAGTATAGTTCCACGCAATTCGATTTATTTCCACAACCATCTTTTTCCTCCAAGTTTTTATGTAAATTCCAGCTAGCAAACACACAGTGCAGTACTAGTTTTAGGTGTAGAATCCGGTGCTTGTCACCTGCATAAAGCACCCGGTGCTCAACCCACGTGCCCTCCTCAATACCCATTCCCTATCCGACACATCCTCCCCCACCTCCCCTCCAACAACCCTCGGTTTGTTCTCTATAGTTAAGATCTGTTTTATGGTTTGCCTCTCTCCCCCCACCCATGTTCATCTACTTTGTTTCTTAAATTCCACATATAAGTGAAATCCCAAATGATATTTGTCTTTCTCTGACTGACTGACATCACTTAGCACTATACTCGCTAGCTCCATCCATGTCTTGCAAATAGCAAGATTTCATTCTTTTTGATGGCTGAATAATATTCCATTATATATATTATAATATAGCATATATGTCACGGCCAGCGTGACAAATCGACCAGGAAACGTGAGGGTAAGAGGCTGGTGAAAAGAAATTAAGAGACAAAGAGATGGGGGCAGGAGGGACACTGAGGAGAATGTCCAACCGTGCCGAGTTTATTCCACAGCTTACAAGCATTTATAAGGCAGACCGCAATAGAAGGAGTAACACATCAGTACGTAGTCAGATGACTGCAGTTCCTATAACAAGTTTACATTAACTACAAGCAAACCTCGTGATGCCAGGTAGTCTCGGCTAATGCCATTAGCAAGACAATCAACCAGGGAGTGGGTTATGGGAAGTACAGGAACAACAAGGACCAACTAAGAACTCATGACCTTGACCACATTGTTCCCTTCTGTAGGGAGAGCGTGTGGGAAGTCACGTGGGCGAGCGCACAACACGTAGCACAGACCCTTTCTCAGTGTTACTCAACTTTCCCATCCTTAACCCCTTGTCAAGGTGTCCGGACTTTAAAGGAGACACAAGTCAGGGCCTGGTTTGGTCCTCGACTCCAACTGTGCTGTGGCCTCCAACACATATATAAGATATATATGTGACTATATATATATATATATATATATATATATATATATATATATATATCTTACCTCTCACCTCTCTGCCCTCACACATGCTTTCCCCCCCACCCATAATACCTTTCTAATTCTTCTTTCCCCGACAGAAAAGCCCATTGCGCCTCCACGACTCAATGCTATGTCACCACTTCTGGAAAGCCTTCCTGACCACATCCCCTTGTCCCTCTATCCCAAGGCTAGAGGCAACGTCCGTCTTCTGTGCCCCACAGTATCCTTCATGGAACTTACTGCTTATCACTTTGCAGTGTATTTATTGGCTTGTTGGGCTCATGTACTAAGTGGGTGCTTCTCAAAATGTGGTTCCTGGAGCATCAGAATTACCTGGGAACTTGTTAGAAATGCATACTTTTGGGCCTTACTCCAGGCCTAAGGAATCAGAGATTCTGAGAGTATACCCAGCAATCTCGGCTCATTTTTTTTTAAATATTTTATTCATTTATTTTAAGAGAGAGGGCATGCATGAGCAGGAGGTAGAGGCAGAAGGAGAGGGAGAAACAGACTCCCCACTGTGCAGGAAACCCGACGCGGGGCTCGATCCCAGGACTCCAGGATCATGACCTGAGCCAAAGGCAGATGCTTAACTGACTGAGCCATGCAGGCTCCCCTGGCTATCTGTGTTTAAAGGAACCATCTGAGTAGTTCTGATGCATGCCCAAGTTTGAGAACCATTGAGACATGTACTGCTAGCAGTCTGCATGTTCTAGCTGATAGTAAGTACTCGGTAAAGTTTTTTTTTTTTTTTTTAAGATTTTAATTTATTTGTTGAGAGACAGCATGAGAAAGGATGAGCTGAGGAATGGGGCAGAGGGAAAGGGAGAAACAGACCCCCCACCAAGCAGGGAGCCTGACACCAGACTCGATCCCAGAACTCCGGGATAATGACTTGAGCTGAAGACAGTCACTTAATCGACTAAGCCAACCAGGCGTCCCTTGGTAAAGTTATGATGAGTGAATGAATGAATCAGTATTTCTTACTTTATGTGAGTGAGATTTGGGATGTGTTGTTTCTTCTTGCTTGCTTTTCAGGCACTATCAATAGGTAGATGACTGATTTCCATTCATTTGTTAGATCATCCATGTATTTATTCATGTTAGACTAGCTAAAACTTGACAGCCAGAGTAGAATTCACACTGTTGGCCACAACAGTGGTACCTAGCTCTCCCAACCCTTACTTAATCCTGATGCTTCCTAGTCATCTTCGCTGATAAACCCTGGGCTTCAGCTGTAAACAAATTAAAGACTGAAAACTTCTTTATTGCTGTCTGTGAGTTACTCGGTTCCTGTCAGAGGGAGCAATCTCCGCGCCCTGCGCCGAGCGGGGTCTCCCTGCGCCTTGGCAAAGCCTAGTGAGAGTGTGTGTGAGAGCCTGAGCTGTCTCAATAGCCAATGTTATGCTTTCAGCAAGCTTTTGAGAACAAACTCTCTGTTTTTATTGCTGTCCCTGCCAGTGATTGCGACTGGCTTCTTTCAGTGGGACATTCCATGCCTTTGCGCTGAGTGCCAAAGCAGGACATGCCGTAAGTGCTCTAAGCTCCTCACAGAGCCCCAAAATGAGGCCATTCTGGAGTCTACCTCCTCTCCCATTCTGCATGCACAAATCCAAGCATGGTTTTCTGGTCATCTTTTCCTGCATCCCAAAGAAGACAGTGAATACAAAGCCCCCAAGAGCAAACATAGTCTTTTTATACCAACTTGTTACATTACAAAAACTGTAAGTAATTAGTTTCTGGAAACCTGTTCTATATGGTCATGTCCAAAACTTATGCCAAGCACATACACACAAAACTGACTTAAGGGAATGAACTGCTTAAAGCTTAGGAGGTTAAGGTTAAAGCCATAAAGGATAAAAGCATAAATTATGTGGAGAGGTTTCACACAGGTGATGTCCGATTGAGCTATATAGAGCAATTCCAGGTCAGTCTGTGCCTGCAAATAAGATACATAGTTAACGTGCAGATTCCCCTGGAGTGTCTCATTCAGTAGGTTCAGTAGGTTTCCTCATCCACGAAATTGTTATTTTTATCAGTTGCCCCCAGGTAATTCTGATGTTCAGCTACTGCTCGGAATTACTGGATTAGGTGGTGGTCAACTCTCCTTCCAATGTAGTCTATAGAGTTTTGTATTACCAACACACACTTTGTGATTTTCTCTCTCTCTCTGTCAACCCCCCCCCCCCGCACACACACTACTATCCAAATAAGGGAGGGGATACCAGACAATCTGGGTTATGGTCCCATTCTGGCACACACTCACTGTTGCTGTAGATAAGTTATTAGCCTCTTCTTTTTTTAATTTTTTTTTACAATTTATTTTCAGCATAACAGTATTCATTGTTTTTGTACCACATCCAGTAGTTATTAGCTTCTTCTTGCTTTCAGTTTCCTTCTTCACAAAACAAATAGTCTGTACTACTAGATTCAATAGTGTGCTGATGAAAAGAAAAAAAAAAAGAAGGCTTGATTTGTAGTGTGTGCAGCATTTGCCAGTTTGCATGGTATAAATAATCCCACCTGCCATGGCCACTTTCAAGCTATCAACGTGGTATCAGTGAACATGTAGTTGAGAGGAGATGCAAACACTCGATTCTCCCAAATTAGTACAAACTAGCTCCAGCTCAGCCCTGACTTTAAATGTCTATATTCCATTTTATGCAGTTAATGAGTTAGTAATGGTTGTATCTCCTCTTTAAAGAAAATGAAAGTCAGTCGTTCGTGGTATGAAGAGAGCCTGAACTTGGTAGTTGGACAGACTTTTAAATTCCAGCCCCACCATTTGGACCTTTGAAAGGACAATTAGCTTATGGATCTTGGCTTTCTCATTTGTAAACAAAACACTTCTTTTTAGTGAGGAGTAATGAGTGAATGTCTATAGAGTACCTAGCAGAGTGTCTACTATCTGTAACATGCAAATGAATTAAATAAGAAATGAAAGAGAAAAACAATAGCAGTCATAACATTAAAAACACCAGCACTAAGCTGAGTGGCATCCCACTGTATGTGTATATTACATTTATCCATTGAAGGGACTGGGAGATGATAAGTGAAGTGAGTCCCGGAAGGACAAATACTGCACGATTCCACTTACGTGAGATATCCAAAACACTCAAACATATAGAAGCAGAGAATAGAATAATGGCTACCAGAGGCCAGGTGAGAGGAAATGAAGAATTGCTAATCAGCGGGTATGGTAGTACATTTATACAAAGAGAATAAGTTCTAGAGACCTGCTACATAACATTGAGCCTCAAGTTAGCAATACTGTATTATATGCTTAAAAACTTGTCCAGAGGCTAATATACAAAAAAGAGCAAGGAGACACATGAAGTCTTCTAGAGGTGATGGATCTGTTTATTACCTTGTTTATGGTAATGGTATGACAGGTGTATGCATCTGTCTGAACACTTCAAAATGTGTACATTAAATATGGTAACTTCTTGTACATCAAGTATACCCCAATTAAAAAAAAAAAAAAAACATACCAGCACCAGGCAGGAAAAATGTCCCAAGACATTTTTGTCAAAGAGAGTTCACAATAAAACTCAAGATTAATGATAACATTACTTACCGTTTTATTGAGAACTTTCCATGTTCTAGGCTAAGGTAAGAGCTTTACATGGTTATCTGATTTTAAAGGCACAGAGAGCTACACGTATTATAAACCAAAATGTCACTTTAAAAAAGCTTGTAGATGTCTCAAAACCTAGTTTTAGATTTGAGCTTCTGCACAGGACGATTTTGTGGAGGATGAATCTAGAGAGGAGCAGAAACATGAAACCAATTTACCACAGTCCTGAGCTTTGTACTTTGGATTCAAACCAATTCATTTGTGAAGTCATTCAGTGGACATCCGCTACATGCAAGATACTGAACAAGTCACTGGGAGGAGGAGGAAATGCATTAGTGAGAGAGACAGACTCAGGCATAAATCACCTTGATTTAAAGCTGACTCAAACCAACTTTTCTCATGGTCCCTTAGACTGTTTGTCTTCGAAGTCATTCACCTGGGCCTCTTATTCCCAGCCTTTTGTTATAAACACAATGTGCTCTCTTTTGAAACTCTAGTAGGCATGTTTCAGTGGGTGGGTAGTGAAAAGACATCCGGGGTTGAAACCCTATCTCTACCCTATTCACTAACTGTAGCAGCCAGGACAATGTCCATGACTACTTTTTATTTATTTTTATTTTTAAAAATTTATTTTAATTCATTTTAATTTTTATTTCATTTTATACTCAGGGTTCAATAAATATTGATTATTATTTTTGGTAACTTTGTAAAGTAGCTTGATACTAGTTCTTGACAATATCCTAAAATACATAATAGCTCAAACCTGCTAGAAGCTTACTCACATAAATTCTAAAACAGGTCTTTCTGATTAGCAAGTCGTTCTTTTTCCTTGGATTCTTCTATCTCATGGATCCACTGTCTTTAATAAATGACGTTCAAGGTCATCAGGCTTTGCTACTTCCACCAGGAAAGAATAAAACCTGAGGAAACCACTGTGGAGGATTTTATGGACCAGTCCTGGAAGGAATGGATATGACTTCCTCTGATAATTCACTGGCTAGAACCCAGTCGAATCACTACACTTAACTCCATGAGAAGCTGAGAAATGTAGAAGTAACAAGAAATGTTTTGGTGAGTAGCTGGCTAGTCTCTACCACAGAAACCAAGTAACTCTTATTCTGTTCTAAAGATCTCACCCCACATAACACCATGTAACGTCAAACTATATCTTTAGTTTAGTTTTTTTTTTTAATTATATTAAGGAAATTCTACCCCTGACATGGGGCTCAAACTCATGAACCAAAGATCAAGAGTTGTGTGCTCTAATAACTTAATAGCTGGGTGTCCCTATATATTCATTTTTCAAACAATATTAACAGTATCAAAAAATTTCTAGGTGTCATATTTGCATATTTGGATGCAAGTTGACAGGAGAGATGGTCTAAGGAAACTTTCTCTTGTCTTTTCCCTTGGTGATTTTCCAGCACTTTGTTGCTGCCTTATCTGCTGTTCATCAGCTTCCATTCATGGTATTCCAGTTTACGTAGTCTATCATGTGGAGCTAAAATGATAATAAAGTGAAACTTGAGAAACAAGCTAGGCATCAAGATTCAGAAAGAAGTCATGAATCAGTACTGTGCAGTAGAAGTACACACAGGGCAGGAGAAATGTCAGAAGCCTAGCCAGAGAGGAAAAATGAAGAATTTGCAAGTACTGAGGGTAGAGAAAACCAGGCTCAATATTTCACGACAATTACTAGAGATCAGGGTACTTGTGGAAACTACCCCAGTGTCTCAGAGGCAGAGCCAGAATAGAGAGTTATTTTTGTAATGCCAAAAGCAAAATGCACTAGCAGAAGGATGAACAGCTTTGGTAGTGTCCTATCTTCTTTTTTAAAAAAATTTTATTTATTTATTTGAGAATGAGAATGAGCATGAGAAGTGGGAGGGTCAGAAGGAGAAGCAGATGCCCTGCTGAGCAGGGAGCCCAATGTGGGACTTGATCCCAGGACTCCAGGATCATGACCTGAACTGAAGGCAGTCGCTTAACCAACTGAGCCACCCAGGCATCCCTTCTTGGGGAAATTCTTATAGCACTTTCTACATCATGTGAATCAGCACAATTTGTAATTATGTATATATTTTAATTAGAACTTTATATTCTTCAATGCTGAGCACAGTACTTGACTCATAATAATAACTGCTCAATAAATACTTGTTGAGTGGATGAATGGATGGATGGCTGTATTATTATCTTAGTTCAACTAAAAATTGGGTGACCTCCTAGAAGATATCCTGCAACCTTAACAATTTCTTTCTATTTAAAACTAGTGCTTTTGTTTCCAAACTTTCCTCCCCTATTTCCTTTCTCATATCTGATAATTTCTATTTAGTCCCTTCATAGGCTTCTCTTTCTCTGCTCATCTCCTAAGTATTGAGTCTCCCAGAGTTTTGCTCCCAGGCCACACTTCTTTTGTTCTATGTACCTTCCAGAAATGGTTTCTTTCAACCCAGTCAGCTTCTTGTTGATGGTTCTGATGAAATCATACAACTACCAGAGACCTCACCTTCAAATTTCAGATGGTGTGAACTGCTGGGTGTCTTCATTTTGAGTGTCAAGTTCATGTTCATTAAAATCAAACTCATCTTATCTTCTTTTTTTTTTAATTTTTAATTTTTTATTTTTTATAAACGAACTCATCTTATCTTCTTGTGAATGTTCTTCTGTTTCTGTGCTTTCTATCTTTGTTTTCATGAGTGGAAGTGTGTTGTCCTCCTGTGCAAATATCTATCATAGCACTTAGCACACTCTATAAGCAGCTAACAACTTTCAGAAAACAGGAGCTATGTTTGATTTATCTTTGTGCTCCCAAGACCTAGCATAGTATAAGACACAGAGCTGGTATTTGCTGAAATGAGATCATATATGTATATCATAATTACCCTTCCAGGTTCCTAAACTTGACCCTTGAAGCTATATTTGATTTCTCCCCGTTGTGTGATTATAACATTCAATCAACCACAAAATTCCATGGATTCCTCTTTTAAAAAGTCTCATAGTTCCCTCCTTTCCAATCATTCTTCCTTTAACCAGAGTCCTTCACCCAAACTTTTGTAATGGCAGTCTTAGATGGCCATTCACTAATACATCCTACAAAAGCCCCCTTCCTTAGCTTGTATTCAACAGATGTTCATTGAGTGACTACTATTTGCTATGCAGTTTTTTAGATGCTGGAGATATGAAAATGAACAAGACAAAACAATTTCTCAAGGAGTTTTCATTTTATTGGGAGAGATCTAAAGTTAACCAACAGTCAAAAATATATTATTTTTCCAACATTGTTGAGATATAATTGACATGTAATTTGGATAAGTTTAGTGATGTTGGATAAGTTTAATAAGACATGATGATTTGACTTACATATTTATTGTGAAATGATTACCACAGAAAGTTAGCACATCCTTCACCTCACCTAGTTACAGAATGCTTTCTTGTTATTAACTATAGTCACTATGCTGCACATTAGATCCCTAGAACTTATTCATCTTATAATTGGAAGTTCATACCATTGGACCACATGTAACCACTTTTCCTACCCTTCCACTCCTGGAAACCACCAATCTGCTCTGTTTCTATAACTACCTCTTTCTGGAGTGCCTGGGTGGCTCAGTGGGTTCAGCCTCTGCCTTCAGCTCAGGTCATGATCTCAGGGTCCTGGGATCAAACCTCACATCAGGCTCTCTGCTCAGCAGGGAGTCTGCTTCCCCCTCTCTCTCTGAGTGCCCCTCCGCCTACTTGTGATGGCTCTCTCTCTGTCAAATAAATAAATAAAATCTTAAAAAAAAAAGACTACCTTTTTTCTTATGTCCACATATAAGTGAGATCATACAGTATTTATATTTCTGACTTATTTCATTTAGCATAATGCACCCCCCTCTGTTTCAACCATGTTATTGCAAATGGTGGAATTTCCTTATTTTTTATGTCTGAATAAAACACCACAGTTTTAACCTATCCATCTGTCAGTGGACACTTAGATTGTTTCAATGCCTTGGCTATTGTCAATAATGCTGCAGTGAACATGGGGGTGCTGATGTCTCTTCAAAATAGTGATTTCATTTCCTTTGAATATATACTCAGAAGTAGGATTACAGGATCATGTGGTAGTTCTATAATTTTTGGAGGGAACTCCATATTTTTTAAAGATTTTTTTTATTTATTTGAGAGAGAAAGAGACAGAGTGCATGCATGCAGGGGGGTGGGGCAGAGAGAGAGGGAGAATCAGGCTCCATGCTGAGCAGAGCTACAGGACCCTACGATCGATCATAGCCTGAGCCTAGCCAAAGGACATGCTTAGCCAACTGAACCACCCAGGTGCCCTGAGGACTCTCCATATTGGTTTGTATAATAGTTACACCAATTTGTTCTCCCACCAACAGTGCACAAGGGTTCCCTTTTCTCCATATCTTCACCAGCACTTGTTATCTCTTGTCTTTTTTTTTTTAAGATTTTATTTATGTATTTGACAGAGAGAGATCACAAGTAGGCAGCGAGGCAGGCAGAGAGAGGGGGGGGAAGCAGGCTTCCCGCTGAGCCCGATGTGGGGCTCGATCCCAGGACCCTGGGATCACGACCTGAGCTGAAGGCAGAGGCTTAACCCACTGAGCCACCCAGGCGCCCCATCTCTTGTCTTTTTGACCATAGCCATTCTAACGTGTATGGGGTGATATCTCATTGTGATATTGATTTACATTTCCCTGATGATTAGTGATGTTGAACACCTTCCCATGCACTTGTTGGCTGTTTGTATGTCTTCTTTGGAAAAATTTTTATTCAGTTCCTCTGCCCTATTTTTAATCAGATTATTTAGGTTTTACTATTGAACCTCATATATTTTGGATATTAACCCCTTATCAGATATATGACTTGCAAATATTTTCTCCCATTCCTTAGTTTGCCTTTTTAAAATTTATTTATTTATTTATTTTTTGCTGTGCAAAAGTACTTTAGTTTTGTGTTGTCCTGTTTAATTAGTTTTGCTTTTGTTGCTTGCATTATAGATGTTAAAACAGTAGTAAATGCTAGGAAGAAAAAAAATGAGGCAGGGTAATTGGGTAGGTGAGTGGTTCCTGGCAGTGTGAGTTAGGAGATATTTAGCTTGGATAGTCAGATAAAGTGTGTTTGAAGAGGCAACATTTGAATAAAGTAAAAGAGTAAATCATTCAAATGTCTCTGGAAAGAGATCAACACTGAGGAAACTGTAACTCCTTTAGGTGGGAGCCTACTTCGTTTAAGCTAGGTACCTGCCATGTAGTAAGCAAGAGGTCACAGGAAGCAGAGTCATGTAGGAGGTTGGTTATGGTGCTATAGACACTGAATTATTCTAAGCATGATTGCAGCTATTATAAAATTGAGGGCAGTGGAGTGCAATAATTTGCTGTAAGCACTAAAAGATGGCTATGCTGTTAACAGACTGTAAGGATGTGTATCAATCAGCCACTGACACAAGAATACGGAAGCAAACATGTTCCTTCGGCAATAGGAAAGTAATAGAGAATTCAACCGTACTCCTGTATATTTATTCAGAGATGGCAGTTGACTCAGAGCAAAATATGTAACCTTAAATTATCCTAAATCCATGGAAAGAAATGAATTTGTTATACCCAATAATAAAAATATCGATAGCTATAATTTATTCACTTATTTAGCAAATAATTATTAAATCATTGAGCCTACTGTGTGCTAAGCACCAAGCTAGATATTAGGGGAAACGACATTAAATGGGGGGTGCAAAATAGGCACAAGGGACATGGCACTAAAACCTCATCTCATCATAAGCAACCTCTAGGTCAGCCCACACACACAAGAAATCTATTGCGTACACACTCGTAGTCCATGGGATAAAGTTTATACGCTTTCCTAAACGACAGCAAGCTCCACAGGACTAAGGCCCAATCAGGTTCCCATACACTCAAATGTCCATCTGTGGTTCAATATTGCAAGATAGAATTCAATTTATTCTAACTTCTTCTCTGGGTGACATTTCATCATGGTACTAAAATCTTTATCCTCAAATGCTCTGGTAATTAAACTACATGAACTATGTGGAGAATTTTAAATCGCCATTAAGCATAACTTCTGAAGTTTTTCCCAGTGTGTATAAATTCCCACTTAAATGTGTATCCATTTGTGGTGCTTTATTACTACAGAGTTAAAACAAAACAAAACAAAACAAAACAATTACATGCAAAGCTCAAACAGATTCAGGGATTTTTAAAATCCTAAGATAATTAGTTATCTTAGCTGAGGAGACGTTCATGTTTGCACACATCAATCAGCCTATCACATCTACTTATTTCCTAGAGCAAAACGTTTTCAACAAAGAAAATCTATGAAAACAAAGTTTAGATGCGGCTGATAATCGCGATCTGGTCAATTCATGTCCCTCTGCACATTGGACTTTCTCTTTCAGTGAGACCTCCCTGTGAAATCTGTCTTTCGTGGAGATCTTGAGCAATGCGCCTTTGACAGGCTTCTATTGTGACATCAGCTTCCCAAACTCCTCCTGGATAGTTTTGGACTGTGGATGGGGTCTTATGCATTCAGGCTCGCTTGGCTCCAGAGCTCCTGCTTGCAGATTTACTTTTCCATCCAGAATAACACTGAGCTAGTCATGACCGCAGCTTCTTCTCCAATTGCCAGAGATGCTCACACACAAACTTTCCTCCCATAAAATACATACCAGTATTCTAGATTTCACAAGCTTGATTGGATTGGGAGGGCACAGAGGAATAGTGTACCTTTCAGCAACAGAAAGGAGGTAAAATTCAGTATTTAGCATCCGTGATTATACTAGTTTCCTGTTGGCTGCTGTAACAGATTGTCACAAACTTGGTGGATTTAAGACATGATTTATTTTCTTACATTCCTGGAGATCAGAAATCTAAAAGCAGTCTTACTGGACTAGAGTAAAAGTGTCCGCAGGCCTAGTCCCTTCTAGAAGCTGTAGGGAACAATCTGTTTTCTTGCCTTTTCGGCTTCTGAAGGCTGCCTGCGTTCCTTGGCTCATGATCCCTTTCCCCATCTTTAAAGTGCTTCATTGCAACCTCTGCTTCTTTTGTCCCATTGCCTTTTTCTGGTGATGAATCTCTTGTCTCTCTCTTATAAGGACCCCTGTGATGTCATTTGTTCACTGGATAATTTGGGATAATCTCCATCTTAAGATCCTTAACTTAATCACAACTAAAAAGTCTCTTTTGCCATGTAAGGTAACATATTCACAGATTCTGGGGATTAGGATGTCAACATCTTGGGGTGGTCATTGTTTGTTTTACCACAGTGATGAAAATTTTTTTAAAAGTTCTTTTACTTTCCCATTACCAGGAAATTTTGACTGCCTGGTTCAATTTATGTAGTCCCACAGGCTCATACATCTTAATAGTTCCCCCTCTCTTTTCCTTCCTTCAGTTTTCCTCTTCACCCCACCTCTCCACCCAGATTGTCCCTAGATAACTTCAAAATTATCTTATTTTATTATATGTAGCCATTCAACTCTATGTTGCTATTATAAGCTAACTCCAATTCAGGTCTACCTCTGCCATCTGAAAGCACTAAAGTGTTAAGCAGAACACTTACGGTTTTTCATTTAGCTGGAACCACCCTCTAGAAACAATGATGACTGTAAAAGGAAGAAAATGCCCTTATATTATGTATGAATGCCTCTCTATTATGGTTAGCTCAGCTGGTCAGTATACGAGTTATAAAGAAGTTGCCTTTTCCTTGATATCAAAAGTGTTTCTTGGTCACTTATCTTGAGCTTAGCAAAAGTGAGTTTTTTGCAATGTTAGAGCTTACTTTCTACTTCAAGGTCTTCCCAGAGTAGAAACAGCACCCTTCTGATGCAGAGGCTTGCCCAAGTCTATTTCATGAAACTGACTGGATAGGAAGGCAGACATTGAGAAGAGAATCCAAATGGAACACATGGGTTGAACTGTGTCCTCCAAAATACTTATGCTGGGGTCCTTAGCCCCCAGTATCTCAGAATATGCCCTTATTTGGCAATAAGAATTTTACAGATGTAATCAAGTTTAGATGAGATCATCAAGGGTGGAACTTAATCCAATATGACTGATGTAGAAAAAGAGAAAATGGTCACGTGAAGACATGGATGGAAAGAGAGCATGCCAGTTGGTGAAGTAAGTAGGGGCTGGAGTGATACAGCTACAAGCCAAGGAACACAAGGATTACTGGTCACCACTACTTGAAGCCAGGAACAGTCAAAGAAGGATTCTCCTTCCACAGGTTTCAGAGGAATCATGGCCCTGCTGGTACATTGCTATCTGGAAGTTCTAGCTTCCAGATAATAAATTTCTATTGTTGTAAGACACCAAGTATGTGGTACTTGTTACAGCAACTCTAGGAAACTAATACAGGAGTCAAACATAGAAAAGTGTGGTTTCGGCTTCTTATAAATTCTAATAAATTTCTAACAAATTCTAATAAATATATGGCCTGGACATATCTATGTCTTTGTCTTCCTTGTAAGGGATGAAATGGGGATAAGGAATGTTGAGTTTTACCCAAATGTTAGATCTTTACATTTTGCTGTTTTATGTTAGCACAAAGGCCTACTAGTCAGACTTACAATCAATCTGGTACAAGGTTGACCCTTCAGGAAGGAAATTTATAGATGATAGGAAAAGTCCTGCAGTGCCTGGGTGGCTCAGTCAGTTCAGCGTCTGACTCTTGATTTCAGCTCAGGGTTTGATCTCAGGTGTGTGAAATCAAGTCCCATGTTAGACTCCACGCTGGGTATGAAGATTTTCTTTCCCTCTCTGCTCTCCCACCCTGACTTGCGTGCTCTTTCGTGCTCTCTCTCAAAAAGGGTCCTGCTTGTCTCTTGGGGAAGCTACTTCATTTTTTAGTGCTGCTCTTTTGAGTCTACCTCAGACCAATAAGAAAACCATTTCAGCCTCTCAAGGCTGTACTTAATGACGGGTATTTCTCCAAGAAGCCTCCGAAATATTAGACATTTTAGACATCAGACTATTAAGTTTTCTCCTAAGGCCAAAATGCATATTAAGTAAAAAATCAGTGTCTGTTCTTTCTATTCATTAATTATGCTCAGTTGGTTCATTCACTCACAATTAACATGTGAGGTTATGCAGTGTGCATTAGATTATAATTTTACCATTTTAGTAATATTATAATATATAAAATATAATATGAAATATACATATCTAGAAATGTCATATGTGAAATTTAACACCCTCCTCACTTATCAATTCCAATGTCTGTGTTCACAGATAAATTCAAGTATAAAGAAGAAAATCTTCCCTTGTTTTATTTTTTCTTTGTTGTTGTTGCTATTGTTGATGTTCTGTTCTGTCCAAAAAAGAAGAGCTTTAGTCAAGTGGCTTGCTAGAGACCAAGTCACCTCTTTAGTGCTGGCAGCCTGGGGAAGTTTTTCACAAACTGTTGTAGTGCCTTCAGTACCTGCAAGGTCCCACAGGGTAAATTGACAAGAGTCAATTGATTTTCTATACACAAGTATTGAACATTTGGAATTTGAAATTAAATTAAAATATTATTTGTAATAACATCAAAAACAGAAATTCTTTGGTAAAAGTCTAAAAATTATATAAGATTTATATGTAAAAAACTACAAAACTCATGAAAGAAACTAAAGAAGATCTAAGTATAGAGACATTTTGTGTTCATGGACTGGAAGATTCAGTATTATTAAGATGTCAATTCTTTCCACATTGATAGATAGATTCAACACAATCTCAATCAATTTCCCACAAGCTATTTTGTAGATATCGACAAACTGCTTCTAAAATTTATATGGAAAGACAAAGACCCAGAATAACCAACACAATACTGAAGAACAATGTTGGAGAACTCACAGTAGCTGATTTCAAGTCTTACTATAAAGCTACCATAATCAAGACCACATAGTATAGGTGAAAAGACAAACACATAGATCAATGAAATACAATAGAGGGTTCAGAAATAGACTCACACAAAGACAATTAACTGATTTTTATCAAAAGTGTAAGGCAATTTCTGGAGAAGGAATAGTCTTTTCAGCAAATGGTGCTGGAACAATTAGACATCAATATGAAAAATGAATCTAGATACTTTACACTTTATAGCAGAAGTAACTCAAAATGGATCATAGACATAAATGTAAAATGCAGAAAACTGCATTTTAAAACTTCTAGAAGAAAACTTAGGAGAAAATCTACATGACTTTGCATTTAGTGGTGAGTTTTTAGATATAACATCAAATGCATGACCCATGAAAGAATATAAATTAAAAATGTCTGGTCTCTGAAAGACACTGTTAAAAGAATAAAAAGACAACACATAACTGTGGAAAATAGTTGCAAAATATATATGATAAATGACTTGTAAACAAAATGTATGAAGAGCTCTTTAAACTGAACTACAGATCTTTCTTAACTGATAAACCCACTGTGAGTTGAAAATACACTAAGTTTAAGATGCATTCAAGGGGTACCTGGATGGCTCAGTGGGTTAAGCCTCTGCCTTCAGCTCAGGTCATGATCCCAGAGTCCTGGGATCGAGCCCCACATCGGGCTCTCTCTCTGCAGGGAGCCTGCTTCCTCCTCTCTCTGCCTGCCTCTGCCTGCTTGTGATTTCTGTCTGTCAAATAAATAAATGAAATCTTAAAAAAAAAAAGATGCATTCAATACACCTAACCCACAAAACACAAGAGCCTACAGTTGGACAATACCATCTAACTAACACAAAGCCTACTTCATAATAAAGTGCTGACTATCTCATGTAATTGGTTAAATATTGTATTGATAGTGAAAAGCAGAATGGATGTATGGGGACAGAATGGTTATCAGCATATGGGTTATTGACCCTCATGATAGCGTGGCTGACTGTGTGCTGTGTCTTGTTGTCCCCACCCAGCATCATGAGAGGGGATAAGAATGCATAGCGCTAACCTGGGGAAAGATCCAAATTCAAAATCCCAAGTACAATTTCTGGTGAATGTATATCATCACTTTCTTGCCACTGTAAAGTAAAAAAATCATCAGTTGAATTGTAAGTCAAGGACCATCTGCATAAGGAAACAACCTATCTTAAAAATGAGCAAAGCCAGTATTTTGTTGAGTATTTTCGCATCTGTGTTCATCAAGGATATCGGTCTATAGCTCTCTTTTTTGGTGGGATCCTTGTCTGGTTTTGGGATCAAGGTGATGCTGGCCTCATAAAATGAGTTTGGAAGTTTTCCTTCCATTTCTATTTTTTGGAACAGTTTCAGGAGAATAGGAATTAGTTCTTCTTTAAATGTTTGGTAGAATTCCCCCGGGAAGCCGTCTGGCCCTGGGCTTTTGTTTGTTTGGAGATTTTTAATGACTGTTTCAATCTCCTTACTGGTTATGGGTCTGTTCAGGCTTTCTATTTCTTCCTGGTTCATTTGTGGTAGTTTATATGTTTCTAGGAATGCATCCATTTCTTCCAGATTGTCAAATTTATTGCCGTAGAGTTGCTCATAGTATGTTCTTATAATAGTTTGTATTTCTTTGGTGTTAGTTGTGATCTCTCCTCTTTCATTCATGATTTTATTTATTTGGGTCCTTTCTCTTTTCTTTTTGATAAGTCGGGCCAGGGGTTTATCAATTTTATTAATTCTTTCAAAGAACCAGCTCCTAGTTTCGTTGATTTGTTCTATTGTTTTTTTGGTTTCTATTTCATTGATTTCTGCTCTGATCTTTATGATTTCTCTTCTCCTGCTGGACTTAGGGTTTCTTTCTTGTTCTTTCTCCAGCTCCTTTAGGTGTAGGGTTAGGTTGTGTACCTGAGACCTTTCTTGTTTCTTGAGAAAGGCTTGTACCGCTATATATTTTCCTCTCAGGACTGCCTTTGTTGTGTCCCACAGATTTTTGAACCGTTGTATTTTCATTATCATTTGTTTCCATGATTTTTTTCAATTCTTCTTTAATTTCCCGGTTGACCCCCTTTAGAAGGATACTGTTTAGTCTCCATGTATTTGGGTTCTTTCCAAACTTCCTTTTGTGGTTGAGTTCTAGCTTTAGAGCATTGTGGTCTGAAAATATGCAGGGAATGATCCCAATCTTTTGATACCAGTTGAGTCCTGATTTAGGACCGAGGATGTGATCTATTCTGGAGAATGTTCCATGTGCACTAGAGAAGAATGTGTATTCTGTTGCTTTGGGATGAAATATTCTGAATATATCTGTGATGTCCATCTGGTCCAGTGTGTCGTTTCAGGAACACGGCAGGGATGTCCATTATCACCACTGCTATTCAACATCGTACTAGAGGTCCTAGCCTCAGCAATCAGACAACAAAAGGAAATTAAAGGCATCCAAATCGGCAAAGAAGAAGTCAAATTATCACTCTTCGCAGATGATATGATACTATATGTGGAAAACCCAAAAGACTCCACTCCAAAACTGCTAGAACTTATACAGGAATTCAGTAAAGTGTCAGGATATAAAATCAATGCACAGAAATCAGTTGCATTTCTCTACACCAACAGCAAGACAGAAGAAAGAGATATTAAGGAGTCAATCCCATTTACAATTGCATCCAAAACCATAAGATACCTAGGAATAAACCTAACCAAAGAGACACAGAATCTATACTCAGAAAACTATAAAGTACTCATGAAAGAAATTGAGGAAGACACAAAGAAATGGAAAAATGTTCCATGCTCCTGGATTGGAAGAATAAATATTGTGAAAATGTCTATGCTACCTAAAGCAATCTACACATTTAATGCAATCCCTATCAAAGTACCATCCATCTTTTTCAAAGAAATGGAACAAATAATGCTAAAATTTATATGGAACCAGAAAAGACCTCGAATAGCCAAAGGGATATTGAAAAAGAAAGCCAACGTTGGTGGCATCACAATTCCGGACTTCAGGCTCTATTACAAAGCTGTCATCATCAAGACAGCATGGTACTGGCACAAAAACAGACACATAGATCAATGGAACAGAATAGAGAGCCCAGAAATAGACCCTCAAATCTATGGTCAACTAATCTTCGACAAAGCAGGAAAGAATGTCCAATGGAAAAAAGACAGCCTTTTCAATAAATGGTGCTGGGAAAATTGGACAGCCACATGCAGAAAAATGAAATTGGACCATTTCCTTACACCACACACAAAAATAGACTCAAAATGGATGAAAGACCTCAATGTACGAAAGGAATCCATCAAAATCCTTGAGGAGAACACGGGCAGCAACCTCTTCGACCTCTGCCGCAGCAACATCTTCCTAGGAACAACGCAAAAGGCAAGGGAAGCAAGGGAAAAAATGAACTACTGGGATTTCATCAAGATCAAAAGCTTTTGCACAGCAAAGGAAACAGTTAACAAAATCAAAAGACAACTGACAGAATGGGAGAAGATATTTGCAAACGACATATCAGATAAAGGACTAGTGTCCAGAATCTATAAAGAACTTTGCAAACTCAACACCCAAAGAACAAATAATCCAATCAAGAAATGGGCAGAGGACATGAACAGACATTTCTGCAAAGAAGACATCCAGATGGCCAACAGACACATGAAAAAGTGCTCCATATCACTCGGCATCAGGGAAATACAAATCAAAACCACAATGAGATATCACCTCACAACAGTCAGAATGGCTAAAATCAACAAGTCAGGAAATGACAGATGCTGGCGAGGATGCGGAGAAAGGGGAACCCTCCTACACTGTTGGTGGGAATGCAAGCTGGTGCAGCCACTCTGGAAAACAGCATGGAGGTTCCTCAAAATGTTGAAAATAGAACTGCCCTATGACCCAGCAATTGCACTATTGGGTATTTACCCTAAAGATACAAATGTAGTGATCCAAAGGGGCACATGCACCCGAATGTTTATAGCAGCAATGTCCACAATAGCCAAACTATGGAAAGAACCTAGATGTCCATCAACAGATGAATGGATCAAGAAGATGTGGTATATATACACAATGGAATACTATGCAGCCATCAAAAGAAATGAAATCTTGCCATTTGCAACAACATGGATGGAACTAGAGCGTATCATGCTTAGCGAAATAAGTCAAGCAGAGAAAGACAACTATCATATGATCTCCCTGATATGAGGAAGTGGTGATGCAACATGGAGGCTTAAGTGGGTAGAAGAAGAATCAATGAAACAAGATGGGATTGGGAGGGAGACAAACCATAAGTGATTCTTAATCTTACAAAACAAACTGAGGGTTGCCGGGGGGAGGGGTTTTGGGAGAAGGGGGTGGGATTATGGACATTGGGGAGGGTATGTGATTTGGTAAGTGCTGTAAAATTAAAATAAAAAAAAATGAGCAAAGCCAGACAGACATCTCACCAAAGATGTACAGATTGAAAATAAGATTTTTTCAGCAACACCTCAGGTTTCCATGGGGAGAGTCTTTTCTTAAATAATCCTGTACTCTTGCTCGACCCCTTGTTCTCCTCCGTGGAAATGAAGAGTCACCTAAATGATGCATTTGTTGGAAGAAATGGCAAAGGTAGCTAACCTCTTTATGACAAAGGTAGCTTAATCATTTTCTCCATCCTTTCTTTTTTGGACCTATATTATTGCAAAGAGAATGTTCTTTAGGGTATTTTACTTGTATGCCATATGCTTAATGGCAAACACTTTGCTCTAGGTGTTGATGATTAGAGGGCAATTATGATGGTATCTGATTATTTTGTACTGCCTGTAAATCTGAAAGTAAGTTCTTAATTCTGGGATTCAGTGTTTAGACAATTGTTGCTTGAACACTTAAGCCACAAAGGATAGCTCAGCATTTATCAGTAATGATGATGCTATTTTCATCTTTATATGTTTTCCCTATCTCAATTTGTTTTGCATTCAGACAGGAAGATGTACTATTAGTTTGTACTATAATGCTAATAAAGGAGGTATAAACAACTCCAGAATTTTAGTCATAATGAGTAGTTGGTTAAACAGATTATAGTTGGTTATTATTGGGCTCCGGGGACTTTTTTTTGTTGCATTCAACAATTTCAAGTTGGAGACTATACTGAAGCATGTTTATAAGCTAATGTGACTCAGTCAATAAAGAGGTAGAGCCTAATTTGCAGGACAACTGTAGGAGAAAATTTCAGGAGAATGAGAGGTGATGGAATCCAGAGATCTAATGAAAGGAGTTGACCTTTTATAGGCGTGATACTGTCCCTACTATAACATAAAGAGATAAATGCATAAACAGATAAACTTTGGGATTTTTTGGTAGCTGTTGGAAGAAGCTTTGGATTTCTCAATTCACCATGTAGTGGTGTCAACAAGAAAAATTTGTTAGTATAACAGAAGGTATGAGAAGTCTCTAGATAGAGAACTTATGAAACAGTAATTTTAGGTTGTGGAAAGACAAATTTTCTAGGGCAACCTAGTAGGCCTACTGGTCAGCTCTTTCTCATTTAGGATTTTTATTATACAATAAAAGTAAACACAATCAGTTCAGTTGTGCAATTTTCTCCAGCAGTGGTCAACTACTGAGATATAGGTATAAAGAGAGTAAGCTAACAAAGTCCATCCAGAGCCCATATTTTCCATGCAAGTTTGACAGAAGAAGAGGGGGAACAAAGGATTTGAAGTTGTCAGTAAGGGAATGGTTATAATGATGAGCGCATATACACTTACATAAGTGAGTTGGAAGGTTAGGAAGTGGTGGTCAGAAAGTAGGATGCTTAATGTCAAAATTTGAAAGATAGGGGTACCTGGCTGGCTCAGCTGGTAGAGCATGTGACTCTTTATCTAGGGATTATGGGTTCAAGCCTCATGTTGGGTATAGAGCCTACTAAAACAATTTTTATTAAGCTAGTATTGTAACTAGCAATGGCTAGGATCCAGAGTATAACTATGGAAAGATTGATTGACAAGGACTTAAAAATAAAGTTCATTTGGGATGAATTGAATAGGGAGCTTTGAGGCCAGATTGCTATGTAGGTCAACCACATAGACATTGAAGTTACCCAGGGTAATGACAAGAGTTGAGGTAGAGTGGAAGAGAGTGAGCAAGAAGTTAAATCTTCCCTGAAAAAAAAATTGACTGACAAGGAAGTAGTGAGAAATGACAGGGACAATAAAGAAGAGTGATGTGGTTGAATGACATGTGCCTCAAAGCAGCAAAGGTAAGAGAACAAATCACCAGAATTAGCAATTGAGATTGAGAGTGCTGGCTACCTTGTCTCTTGTTCTTGAGGTGCCCAGAGTACAAGAAAAGCAGCTGTAATAACAAAAAAGACAAATAAGAAACAGCATCTGCTTGACAGGGCTAAGAGGGAAATTATGCATTTAGATAAGACAAGGCTGAAAGCAAAAGAGATGAGAAAAGATATTCAATCCCATGCAAATGATAATCAAAAGAGAGCAGAGTGGGCATAATTATAGCAGACAAAATAGACTTTAAGTTAAAAACTGTTACAAGAGACAAAGAAGGATATCAGATCATGATAAAGTTCAATTCACCAGGAAGATATAACAAGAATGGGGCTAGGTCATATAACACAAGGTAATATGTAGCATGGGGTTAAGAGTCTAGCAATAATGAATTATCCAGGGATTTAAAGTTCTGGGGATATATGCAATTCAGATGTGCCCTCTGCTAGTTTAGCTTTGCCTTCTAATGGAAGGATGGAATCAACATTACTAAGAAACTTGTGGGAAAAGTGGCAACCAAAGAGGACTGGGAAATTGGATGGGAATCAGAACTTAGTTTGGAATATGTTAGTTTAGAATGTCTATTAGACATCTAATTGGAGATGTTAATTGGGCATTTGGATGTATGAATCTGGAGTTTGAGAGAAAAGATGTGGGGCTAGAAATGTCAATTTAGGAAGCATTACAAAATAGATGATAATAAAATCCATGAAACTGAATGGTATCATCTAGGGAGTCCATGTATATAGAAGACAGACAATGTACTAAGGGATTGGCCTTGTAACATTCCAACATTTACGGACTGGAGAAAGTTTAAGGAAGCAACAAAAGAGACAAAGTACAAGTAGGTAACCAATGTGGCACAAGAGGGAAATTAAGTGAGTGTGGGATCTGGGAAGCTATGTGAAGGAATTGTTTCAAGAGAAGCGATCAGCTGGCTTAAGCCCTGGTGTGCATAACAATAACGTGTGGACCAAGAAATGGCCATCAGGTTTAGCAATGTGGAGGTCAGTGGGGACTATGACAAGTGAAGTTTATGTGGAGTGGTAGGGGAGAAGCCTGTTTGGAATGGTTGAAGAGAGAATGAGGGCAGAGAATTTGGAGATAGTATTAGCAAACCTGTTATTTTTGTGTTTTAAGGAAAGACCAGTAGATGGCTTGGAAAATGGGGTTAAATGAGGGTTAGTTATTCTTTAGTTCTCTTTTTAATATGAGAGAAGAATGGTTGTATGCTGATCGGACAGATCCAGTAAAGGGGGCAGGGAGTTGATGCAGGATTGGGAAGAGAAGCAAAGTCCTTGAATGAGCAAGAAGGTTGGAGAGCTAATGCCCCATTGGCCTTAGCTAAGAGTTTGGGCAGCTCATTCACGGAAACCAGTGGGAATACAGAGGACAGAGACCCAAAAGTAAGTAGGTAGGTAGATGTGGTTGTGGGATATTTTTGAAATTCTCTCCTGATTGCTTCAACTTTCTCACCAAAGTCGGAATCAAGGTAATGGATGAAGAGTGAGGATCAGCGAGGAGATGGAGGTCTGAGTAGAGAAGACAGCATGTTAAATGCTCATGTAGGATAGTGCAAGAAGCCATGAACTAGGGATGCATAGTATGATTGCTTTGCAGCATTAGGACCCCTTCTTAGCCCTTAAGGTATTATGATCAGGATTTGAAAGTGAGGCCACTTTGCATGGTTTGTATTTTCTCCAGTTATGTTCAGCCGTATTGGGGAAGACAAATATTCTTTGGTGCTCCCTGAAATACTGATATGGATTCTTCTCTATCTGGTGACTAAATGCAAAGTACTGGATTGCCTTGGGAAAAGCTCAGAGCTATGAACAAAAATAAGTTATATCCTTGAGCTTCTAAATTCAAAGAACTATCATTTAGGGGGCTAGCTTATTTTAATCCTCACAAAGACGGAAATGAAAGGAAGTCTGTTGAACAGCTTCCAAAAAGAAGAATAGCAAATATATTGTTGTCCTTTTCCTCCATTTTGGATGACTTCTCTCTTCAACACCAAATAATTCCCTTAAGAATCTGGGGGCTATTGCTAGAGGGATTTGGCCTGCAAACTGTCGGAAATTCACACTGCTAGAAGTCACAAAATTACCTAACACTGCTGGCTGAAGGAGAGACTAGAACAGCATAGGGAGGACAGAGTAGCCCAAGAAATCAACACAGGGCAAAGATTTTTCCCACTTATGCAAAGGTTGACATAGGGGGCTATAGGAAGTAGTAGCACGGGACTCTAGCTGGCTTGTCAGATCCATTCAAGAAGGCTTATAGCTTATAAACATCCCAGTGGGATGAAAGGATTTCAAAGAGGAGTTGTGGAGTGAAACACAAACTTGGGGTAACAGTTATGCCTCTGTAGAATCATTGGTATCCAAAGGCTGTGGAGGCTCTGCCTAGCAGATGCCTATAAGTCCCTGATTGTTCCACATACAAATAACAGCTTTGGACTATCTTTGTTTTTTCCATCCTTGAATAGAACACACTGAATGATACAGTCACAAACATCAACAGATGTATGACTGCTGCTTTAGACTGAGGATATAGAAAGCTGCCATCTGTTTCTACCAACTACCTCCCTTTCACCCACCCCACCCATGCCCTGCCAGCCACTTCCAGGAGGCAGGTGTCCCTTCAAAATATGTTGAAGTCCTAATGCTCAGTACCTCAGAATGTGACTTTAATTAGAAACTGGGTCATTGCAGGTCTAATCATTTAAGATGAGGTTGGGCCCCAATCCTATGTGAATAGTGTCCTTATAAAAAGGGGGGAGATTTGTACATAGACACACACATAAGGGTAAAAACCATGTTGAAGGCAGAGATGGTTATGATATTGCTTCAGGCCTAGGGATTCCAAAGATGGCCAGCAAACCACCACAGGCTGGGAGATAGGCATAGAACAGTTCCCTCCCTCAGAGCCCTTAGAAGAAAGAACATTTCCCACACCAGGATCTCAGACTTTGGTTCTCTAGAACTGTGAGACAATATATTTCTGTTGTTTAAGCCACCCAGTCTGTGTTACTTTGTAATGACAGGCCCAGAAAACTTATATAGGCATTTTTAATATTTTTTTAAATTAAAGCAGAACCAGGGAAGATGAAGGAGAAAATACCTGCAAGAAGGAGAAGCCCTGGGATGGTGAACTTGACAGTGACTTGAATCTGATTGCATACGTATCCAAGAGAGATGAAATTTTAAACCAGAAGTATCTGAAACATTATGAGGTTGAACCGGAATGCGATAAAATGAGTTGTCTTCTCTGAGCATAGTCAGGACTCAAATCTAAGAAGAGGATATAGTTTTATGAAGAGATCAAACTTCACATTTTTTCCTCTCAGAGAAGAGCTTGTTTCTATTATACATTAAACTCTTCTGAATAGACCTTTCAAGGTTGTGTGTGTGTGTGTGTGTGTGTAGGAAAGTGGGTAGTATTGAACTGTCAGTCTATTCATGGCCAGTTATATCAAAACATATTAGCCAAGCTTCAATCACTGAATATTTAAAGAATAACCAAAGTGATTTTTGTAACATTCTATAAGTCCTGGTAAATTCAGCTTAGCAAGACTTTAGTTGTTTTTTCAACTTAAGACCTGTAGTATTCATAGAGCTAAAGAAAAAAAAAAGATTAACACTCCACACAAAGTTTATAACAGCTTCATAAGTCACAAAGATTCACTGGGTAGGTCATAGATGCTTTTGTTGACTGCATGAAAATCAAATAGATCCACTAGATGTTTTGTTCTTACATGATTATGTGAGCAAATTCCATTTCCCTTTAAGGAAGTAAACTTGGAACAAAATGCAACATAGACATTTTCAACTCTGGATGAGGAAAAAATTACGGAGGAGTTATAATTATAGCTGTCTTGCAATTCTGAAAATGCCTTCATTAAATCCTGAGTGCTCTAATATAATGACCCTAACCCATCTTCATGTGCCTTTCAAAGAATTCTTCATACATAGATGCTTTTTGTACAATTTTATACACAGTTTTCCAACTCATAATAACTAATTTTTTGTATCTATATACAGAAACTGTTGAAAATTTGGGATTTTTATTTGGGGAAGTTTTGCACACATTGAGGGGGAAAATATTATAGGATATCACAGTATGTATATTTGCTGTAATAAACTGACTATTTGATTATTATAATGCCTGAAAACTAAACATGAATTCTATTTTAAATGTATTAGTGTTGGATAGTATTGCTGAGTGGAAAGAATCTTATTTATTTATTTATTCATAGACTCTTTTATCCAAAGATAGGGTTCTAATATATTTGTTGTACTGGAAACTGGCTGTGAAACTTTAGCTCCTTTGAGTTGCATTTGCTTCACTGATAAAACAAATGGTTTGGGCTAGATAAATTCCAAGTTTTCTTTCAGTGCCAAAATTCTTAATTCATTAAACAGGTATTTATTTATTTTTTAAAAAGATTTCTTTATTTATTTGGGGAGAGCACAAGAAGGGTAAGGAGCAGAGGGAGAAGAAGACTGTAGTGGGATGAGGGGCGGAGAGAGAGAGAGGGAGAAGCAGACTTTCCGCTGAGTAAGGAGCCCAACACAGGGCTCTATCCCAAGACATCAGGATCATGATGTGAACCGAAGGCAGACGCTCAACTGACTGAGCCATCCAGGCACCCCTCAACAAGTATTTATTGCCTAATTTGTACAAAGGACTGTGCTAGTAGGCACTGATAGCCTGTCAGTGAATAAAACAGACAAAAATCCTTGCCATCGTGGAAGGAAAAAAAATTGTCCTCCTGGAATCCAATGTCTGTCCCAGCCCTCATACTCATCTTCATATCCTGTGCCATTTGAATAATTTTCCTACAGAATTCTTATGAGCAAGTCCTTATACTCAAAGACTTTCCAGGTTCTCTATCAATAGCACAATATTGCAAATTCTTTAATTAGGCATTCTTTACCCAAGGTGACCTAGCCCAGTACTATGTTAACTGTCTCATTATTTCAGTGGAAGTATTGGATAATAGAAAAGAACTGACACAGGGGTCCAAAGCCCTGGATTTAGGTCCTAGTACTACCACTCATTAGCTATATAAGTTTTTGGCAGAGCATATAAATTCTTGAAGCCTCTATTTCCTCATTTGTAAAATAAGAAAGATAATAACCTAATTCCATAAGGCAATATACAAACAATGAATCACACTTGGTAAAGTTTTGAGAGTACCTTATAACTCTTAAGGTAAAGTGGGAAAGTGAAAAGACCATGGATTTTGCAATCATTTAGAACTAGGTTTGAAATCTGGTCAATACTTGATAAATAGCTTTGTGACTTGACAAGTTAATTAATGTCTCTGAAATCCTTACCTATACAATTGGGTCAAAATGGTTATTTTTGCATGGTTATTATGAGTGCTAAGTGAGTTTAAGGAAAATCCTTAACAGTCAGTAGGTTATTAGGTGACCACTGAATAGTAGCTATTATTAAAGCAGTTAGTATTTATTTTAATTCTGCATAAAGAATGAATTGTATAGATACTATATTCCTACTGGTTGACAAATTAATTCAAACTTCCCTCAAGAGAAAAAATACTATATATATATATACATATATATATGTATATATATATATATATATATATATTTGAGAGAGAGGGAAGAAGGGAGTGAGAGAAAGAGAGAAGGGAGATTATGAAAGATTCCAACTGGAACAAGAATGAATTGCAATCCCAATTTGGAGGTTATGCTGATCTAATAGAACCATCAAATAGTATTAGATAGTCCACAGTTAGAAATGCATAATAAATAAAAAGAGTAAGGAGATTGATTTAGTATTACGTTATAGAGTTGAAAATGTTTAAACATTATGATCTAACATATCTACCCCTAGATATGTACCCTATGGAAATTCTTACACATGTCCAAAGTGAGGTATGAACAGAGATGCTAATTGCGGAATTGTTTATAAAAATGAAAGATTGGAAATAAGTTAAAAGTCCATCAACTGAGGGGGCCTGAATTTGACCTTTGATTTCAGCTCAGGTCATGATCTCAGGGTCATGAGATTAAGTCCTGTATCAGGCTACCCACTCAGTGGGGACTCTGCTTGAGATTCTCTCTCTCCCTCTTCCTCTGCCCCTCCCCCCCTCAAATAAATGAATAAAATCTTTTTTAAAAGTCCATCAATTGAAGGGTGAATGAAATAATTGTGATTTACCTAACAAATAGGATATATACATCAGTAAAATGAACGAACTATATTGTATAACTTACCTATCAACATGATTGAATGTTTTTAAAAATATACACCCCAAAGAGCTAGAGGAATGTTGAAAAGGTACTGTCACAAAAACAAACACATATGTCTGTTAGCCATTTATAAGTCTTCATTGGAGAAGTGTCTGTTCATGTCTTCTGCCCATTTTTTTGACGTGATTATCTGTTTTGTGTGTGTTGAGTTTGAGGAGTTCTTTATAGATTTTGGATATCAGCCCTTTGTCTGTACTAGGGAGCTGGGGGAATTTGGAGGGGAAGACAAACCAGTTGGAATCTTTCATAATCTCCCTTCTCCTTAATGCCCATCAACCAGTTACCCCATCACCCTACCCACCTCCCCTCCAGCAATCCTCAGTTTGTTTCCTAGAATTAAGACTCTTACGGTTTGTCTCCCTCTCTGATTTCATCTTAGTTTATTTTTCCCTCCCTTCCCCTAGAATCTTCTGTTTTGTTTCTTAATTTCCACACTTGAGTAAATCATATGATAGTTGTCTTTCTCTGATTGACTTATTTCACTTAGCGTAATACTCACCAATTCCAACCATGTCATTGAAAATGGTAAGAGTTCATACATATTGATGACTGAGTAATATTACATCAGGTGTGTGTGTGTGTGTGTGTGTGTGTATAAATATATCACATCTTCTTTATCCATTCATCTGTCAATGGACATCTGGGCTCTTTCCATAGTTTGGCTATTGCAACATTGCTGCTATAAACACTGGGGTGCAGGTGTCCCTTTGGATCACAATGTTTGTAATATTTGGGTAAATAACTAGTAGTGTAATTGCTGGATCATTTTTAACCTTTTGAGAAATCTCCATACTATTTTCCAAAGTGGCTGCATCAGCTTGCATTCCCACCAACAGTTTAAGAGGGTTCCCCTTTCTCTGCATCCTTAACCATCTGTCATTTCCTGACTGGTTAATTTTAGCCATTCTGACAGGTGTGAGGCGGTATCTCATTGTGGTTTTGATTTATATATCCTTGATGCTGAGTGATATGGAGTATTTTTTCATGTGTCTGTTAGCCATTTGTATGCCTTCTTTGCAGAAATGTCTGTTCATGTCTTTTGCCAATTTCTTGACTGTTCTTTGGTTCTTTTTCTTTGGTTTCTTAACTGTTCTTTGGTTCTTTGTTCTTTGACTATTGGGTTAGACATAGATCTTGGATACTAGCCCTTTATCTGGCAAGACATTTGCAAATATCTTCTCCCATTCTGTAGGCTGTCTTTTGTTTTTGTTTTGTTGGTTTTTTTTTAAATGTTTTCTGTGCAAATATTTTTTATCTTGATGAAGTCCCAATAGTTCATTTTTGTTTTTATTTCCCTTGCCTTTGGAGATATGTCTAGCAAGAAGTTACTGTGGCCAAGGTTACAGAAGTTGCTGTCTGTGTTCCCCTTTAGGATTTTGATAGATTCCTGTCTCACATTTAGGTATTTCTTCCATTTTGAGTTTCTATTTGTTATGGTATAAGAATTTGGTTCAGTTTCATTCTTCTACATGTAGCTGTCCAATTTTCCCAACACCATTTATTGAAGAAACTGTCTTTTTTCCATTGGATATTCTTTCCTGCTTTGTGGAAGATTAGTTGACCATAAATTTGAAGATCCATTTCTGGGTTCTCTATTCTGTTCCATTGATCTATGTAGGGCTTTTTTGTTTTTTTGTTTTTTATTTTTATTTATTTTTAGAATTTCTTTTCTGTGTTCCAGAATTCATTGTTTATGTACCACACCCAGTGCTCCATGTAATACGTGCCAACCACAATACCCACTACCAGGCTCACCCAACCTCCCATCCGCCCCCTCCAAACCCCTCAGTTAGTTCCTCAGAGTCCAGTCTCTAGTGGTTTGTCTCTTTGGGACACATGATGGAACGAGCACTGATGAATCACTGAGCTCTACCTCTGAAACTAATGATACACTATATGCTAAATTTAATTGAATTTAAATAAGGTAGAAAAAAATATAAAGACTATTTACATAAAGTTTAAAAACTTACAAAACCATACTACATATTGTTTGAAAAAAATATATGGTAAAACTATGAAGACATGGATAGGAATGATAATCACCAAATTCAGGATCAAGTCTAATTCTAAGCAAGGTGTGTATGTATGTGTGTGTGTTTGTGTGGGGGTGTGTGCATAAGAGGATAAGAAGCATGCAATCAGGGTGAGGTACTCAAGGAGCTTCACTTATATATGCAATGCTCTGTTTCTTAAGCTAGATGGTGGGTACATTATTTTCTGTACCTTGTATATATCTACATTATTTTGTGATATCTACTGAAAAGAGTATGATAATGAAGTGAGAGGAGAGGAAAAGAGGGATCTGGTTCTTCCATGTTAACTAATCAGGAAGTCATGATAAATTGTGAGTTCTGGTGACCCAGTGAGAATCTAAGAGAAGTAATCATTGTATGAAGAGTGATATCAACACACTTCCAACTTACACAAAATAACCATAAAAGCTTTGGTGGATGGTTGCATCACCCATACTAAGGCCCAGGTATCTGTCTAACATCTTCCTGGAGGCAACTAAGTGGGATAGTACAAGCAAATGAATGGTTGAAAAGAAATATAGGCTTTGAAGGCAGACTGACGTGACTTGTAAATTTCCTTTCTGCCATCTGCCCATGGAAATGAGCTGTAAACTTAGAACTGTCAGTGAATTGTTATGTTACCTTAGATAATTTTTAGTTTCAGTATCCTTAAAAGTCTATATCTATATATAGATAGGCTATAATATCTATATCTATATATAATATTTAGTTCACAATACTTCAGGGAATATACACATGTACCCACACAATGCTAGAAAATAATAGGTACTGAAGGAATTTGTTTTCTTCCTTTTTATACCCTAGGAGATTCCTTATAGCCTGAATCCTCCTAAGATTGATTATTAAATTTCACTATAATCTGCTTGAGATCAATTTGTATAATACCATTATTACAAGGACCTGAAGCAGTTTTGATGTAATGCAGTTTTTCTCATTTTAGTATTTCTTTGTTCACCCTTATTTTTATTATCATAAGTACCCCCCAAAAGTTGGTTAAATTTCTAATCAAGAGTTGGATTGGAGAAGCAAATTATCTGTTCATGTTCTGTCCTGACAGGTGTTGCTAAAGCATGTGGTGACCTTAGACAGCACTGTCTCCCTCAGCCACCAAGATGACACTCCTATTGCAGAATGACTTTGAGCATCTATGCTCTCATAGCACCCTCGGCCACAACAGCATGCATTTTCTCATCATATTTTGTGGATCCTAGCTTCTGAACAAGCTGAGATCTCTCTGGTGAGCCATCTGGGAATAGAGATGGGCTAGAAATTATAGGACTATCACTATGAGAAGAAACAGTTTTGGTAATAGCACCTGAGAAAAGTGATTGGCAATTCAAATTTCAAGGAATAATAGGAATCAGAGAGCTCAAGCAGCCACCAAACTCTCACAAGTTTATAGGTCCAAGCAAATCCCATAGCATCATTTTTCTTTTGAGAAAAATTTAGAGGGACAGAGTTGTTAAATATCAAACATAGCCAAGGTAGGAGCAACCTGATTTTCTCTCCTATAACCAAATGAACTTATACTCATCTGTGATACCAAGCCAGGATGTCTTAACTCTGTTCAAAGGCATTGACTGTCATAGGGCTGCATGCTGAAATCTTGCAAAACAATACAGGAAATGGAATATTTAGCATGGTAAGATTGCATAGAAATCCAAAAGATCTGATATTTTATCTTGCACTTCACATTCATTTGTTATAATTACACACTTTTAACTGTGTGTGTATGGGGGGAGTATGTAGGTAGTAGAAATTCTGCATTTTGGTACCCTCTTCTATTACTCTCTGACCACAGTGAAATAAAGTTAGAAATTAAATTGTGTACAGAGGCACCTCGGTGGCTCAGTCGGTTAAGTGTTTGACTCTTGTTTTCAGCTCAGGTCATGATCTGAGGGTCATGAGATTGAGCCCTTCACACGTTCAGTGTGGAGTGTGCTTGAGATTCTTTCTCCCTCTGCTTCTGGCCCTCTCCCCACTTGCTTTCTCTCTCTCTCAAATAAATAAATAAACAAAATCTTTTAAAAGTGGTGGGGGGGTGGGAGGTCGGGGTACAAGGTGGTGGGTATTATAGAGGGCATGGATTGCATGGAGCACTGGGTGTGGTGAAAAAATAATGATACTGTCATTTCCTGACTTGTTGATTTTAGCCATTCTGACTGGTGTGAGGTGATATCTCATTGTGGTTTTGATTTGTATTTCCCTGATGCCGAGTGATATGGAGCACTTTTTCATGTGTCTGTTCGCCATCTGGATGTCTTCTTTGCAGAAATGTCTGTTCATGTCCTCTGCCCATTTCTTGATTGGATTATTTGTTCTTTGGGTGTTGAGTTTGCTAAGTTCTTTATAGATTCTGGACACTAGTCCTTTATCTGATATGTCGTTTGCAAATATCTTCTCCCATTCTGTCAGTTGTCTTTTGAATTTGTTAACTGTTTCCTTTGCTGTGCAAAGCTTTTGATCTTGATGAAGTCCCAGTAGTTCATTTTTGCCCTTGCTTCCCTTGCCTTTGGTGACGTTTCTAGGAAGAAGTTGCTGTGGCTGAGGTCGAAGAGGTTGCTGCCTGTGTTCTCCTCAAGGATTTTGATGGATTCCTTTCGTACATTGAGGTCCTTCATCCATTTTGAGTCTATTTTTGTGTGTGGTGTAAGGGAATGGTCCAATTTCATTTTTCTGCATGTGGCTGTCCAATTTTCCCAGCACCATTTATTGAAAAGGCTGTCTTTTTTCCATTGGACATTCTTTCCTGCTTTGTCGAAGATTAGTTGACCATAGATTTGAGGGTCTATTTCTGGGCTCTCTATTCTGTTCCATTGATCTATGTGTCTGTTTTTGTGCCAGTACCATGACAGATGCTGGCGAGGATGCGGAGAAAGGGGAACCCTCCTACACTGTTGGTGGGAATGCAAGCTGGTGCAGCCACTCTGGAAAACAGCATGGAGGCTCCTCAAAATGTTGAAAATAGAACTGCCCTATGACCCAGCAATTGCACTATTGGGTATTTACCCTAAAGATACAAATGTAGTGATCCAAAGGGGCACATGCACCCGAATGTTTATAGCAGCAATGTCCACAATAGCCAAACTATGGAAAGAACCTAGATGTCCATCAACAGATGAATGGATCAAGAAGATGTGGTATATATACACAATGGAATACTATGCAGCCATCAAAAGAAATGAAATCTTGCCATTTGCAACAACATGGATGGAACTAGAGCGTATCATGCTTAGCGAAATAAGTCAAGCAGAGAAAGACAACTATCATATGATCTCCCTGATATGAGGAAGTGGTGATACAACATGGAGGCTTAAGTGGGTAGAAGAAGAATAAATGAAACAAGATGGGATTGGGAGGGAGACAAACCATAAGTGACTCTTAATCTCACAAAACAAACTGAGGGTTGCCGGGGGGGAGGGGGTTTGGGAGAAGGGGGTGGGATTATGGACATTGGGGAGGGTATGTGATTTGGTGAGTGCTGTGAAGTGTGTAAACCTGGTGATTCACAGACCTGTACCCCTGGGGATAAAAATATATGTTTATAAAAAATAAAAAATTTAAAAAAAATAATGATACTGTTATGCTGAAAATAAGTAAATAAAATAAATAAATAAATTGTGCATGGGTTTAAATTCATAGAAAAATCCAACCATTTGGAAATTTTAAAACATTCTCTTAAATAGCGCTAGGTCAAAGTGGAACTCTAAACTGGTGACAGACCAGAATATGATGACATGAGAACACTACATCTCAAAATATGTGGACGGTGGTCAAAGATGAACTTAGAAGACTTACAGCCATATATATTTTATTATGTGAAAGAACAAAGATAAGAATTTACTAAAAATAATAAAAATTAAAAGAAATAAATGTAAAAAAACCAGGAGGAATTAATTTACTCATTCAGTAAGTATTTATTGAGTGGCTACTATGTGCCAGACACTGCTAGGTACTAAAGCTACAGCAGTAAAGGTAACCAACTCTGTGCATTCATGGAACTTACACTGTAGGAGAAACAGAAAATTAACACATAAACAAGTAAATAATGTGTTAAGTGGTAAGTGCTTTTGAATAACAATAAGTCAGGGTAACAGAAAGTATATTTAATGACTGAAGTATGTCCTACTCCTCAGCAAAAGCTTCAAGAATCAATGTTCATGATTTGTTATATTCCCTTTTTTCTGCCTCTATGATCATGGAAAATGGTGTCAAGATAGGGCCTCCATCTGCCAGAGTCCATGAGACCCCTTGTTGACTCATGGTGGATAGTTAGCTTGCTTGAGAAATAAACATTATTGTTTGAGCCACAGATGTTTCCATGCTTTTGTTACTGCCTATAGCCTAGGCAATCTTTATTCTTTTTTTTTAAGATTTATTTATTTATTTGAGAGAGAGAGAGAGTCCATGAGCAGGGGGAGGGTCAGAAGTAGAGGAAAAGAGAGAATCTCAGGCAGACTCCCTGTTGGGTGGGGAGCCTGACACTGGGCTTGATCCTAGGACCCCAGGATCATGACCTTTGAAAAACAACACAAGAAATCAAGGGTCAGTTGCTTAACCAACTGAGCCACCCAGGCATCCCAGTCATCCTTACTCTTAAATTCATCTATGTGGAAATGTCAACTAGTTGGCCATTTACTCAAGACTTTGGGAGAGAAATTGGGATGCTAATATATAGCTGGTAGTTGAAGTCATGGAACTAGGTAAGATTCCCGAGGAATGAGTCTATATAGAAATCTGAGTATTAAGCTCCAGGGCCTTGAAAAGTTAAGAAATCAATGAGAACATAAAAATCCAGCAAAGGAAACAGAGAAAAAGTGATACATGGGAAAGGAAAAAAAAATAACAATTATCTCTGAAGCCAAGAATATAGAATATTGCAAAGGGAAATTCCAATGAATCTATTGTTAATAGGTCATAGAAGAGGAGGACTGAGAATTGATCATTATATGTAGAATATGAAGGTCTCCGATGAATTTGACAGATGTAATTTTGTTGGAATGATGGTATCTTAGTCCATTTGGACTGCTGTAATAAAGTATCATAGACTGGGTGGCTTATAAACAACAGAAATTTATTTATCATGATTTTGGAGGCTGGAAGTCTGAGATCAGGGTGTCAGTATGACTGGGTTCTGACTGAGGGCCATTTTTCAAGTTGCATACTGCTGACTTCTTGGTATATCCTTCCATGCTGAAAGAGCAGAAGCAAATTCTGCCCAAGGACACTAATCCCATTCATGAGGGCTCCACACTTAGGACCTCATTATCTCCCAAAGGCCACACCTCCTAATACCACGTTGTATGGGGTTAGGATTTCAACCTAAGAATTTTGCAGGTACACAAACCTTTAGTCTATGACAGATTGGAAACTCAACTTGAATGGAGTGGGTTGATGAGAGAATAGGAAGTAAGGGAGTATATGAGCAATGAGAATCCACTACTTTTTAAAGAAATTATTCTGTAAAAAGGAGCAGAGAAGGGGGTAGAGTACATGGGCCCATCTGTAGGGAGATGTGGTTTGGGAGTTTGTTCAAATTCTTTTCTAGTTATTTCAAACTTCTCAGTGAATTAGGAAGAGGGTTCATCAGCTTACAATAAGGAAGGTGAGAGGATTTTGGAAGTTTGTGGGGAGAAGGTATAAATAATCACTTTGGACAGTGGAAGCAGGAACTATCAGGTAACTAATATAGACAAACATGGGAATTATCATATAAACAAAAGTGGGAATTAATATGTTAGAACAGAGAAAATCAATAAGGCCCATAAATACATCCAAAACTTTGTTCTTTGGATAGATCAATAAAAAAAACAAACTTCTGATTAATAAAGAACAAAATAGGAAAAGAGAAAATGTACATATATAATATTTGAAATCAAGAAAGGATACAACCACAGAGTTGGAGAATATTTGAAATATTTTATATAGAAACTTAGACTAATACATAAAAAAAATCTTCACATAATGAGGGGTGGCTGGGTGGTTCAGTCAGTTAAGCGTCCAACTCCTGATTTTGGCTCAGATTGTGATCTCAGGGTTGTGAGGGCAAGCCCTGAATTGAGCTCCACACTCTGCAGGGAGTCTTCTCTCCCTCTCTCTCCCTCTGCCTCTCCCCCTGCTCACTTTCTTTCTCTCTAAAATAAATAAATAAATCTTTTAAAAAACTTAACATAATGAATAATTTTCTAGGGAAATAGATATTATCACAAGTATTTTAAAGAAGTAGAAAGTTGGAATAGGACAACAATCACAGAAAAAAGTTGAAAAATTATCAAAGAGCTACCAGCAAAATAGCACTAACCTCAGAAGATGTTAAAGGCAAATTCCTTCAAACTCCAAGGTATGAACAATTTTCAGAGTATGGAAAACAATGACATACTTTCCATTTCATTTTATTAGAGTGGTGTGACCATAATCCTCAAATGAAAAAATACCATAAAAACCCTAAAGACCAATTCACATGGGAATCTGAATAGCAGAAAGAAGGTTTACTTCATGACTCCTTTCTTTAATATTTTTGTGCCTTTAGATATAGCAAAAGTTCAGAACGGAAAATCAGTGTTCTCTCTAGGGCAGTTTAGAATTATGAAAATCATGACTAACACAAGAAAATAAAAAAAATTTTTTTGGTAATAGCTAAAAAAAAGAATTATTACTTAGAGGTGGCTATCCAGCTGTGGACTACATTTTGCAGTTCCCTTTACATCTACATGTAATCAAATGACTGGTTCTTGCCAGTGGACAATGAGTGGTAGTGACGTGAGACATTTCCAGGCCAAGCCACTTATGCAGATGTGCTTTCTCTAATCTCTCTTTTTTCATGTGATGGCTGGCTCTAGATGACACAGAGGTCCTATGAAAAAGTGCAGTCAACATATGGAAGCAACCTAGATTCCCGAGTCATCGTGTGGAAGACCAGTCTGACAAACACAAACAACAACATTGGACTGATACATGAGTAATAGGTTTCTGTTGGTTTTAGTCAATGAGACTTTGGGATTTATTAATTAAAGCAATTGACTGTATCCTAATTAATGTATGAGATTAGTCAATTACTTGCCCTGAGCTTCCATTTTCCCATCTCCAATATGGTTATCAAAACATTTTAGGTGGAAAAAGAATATCTTTCCACCCACCTCATTGATCCCTATGTGCCCATTCAAGGAATAGAGTTGGTAAGATTACAGTTATCCCATGACATTCATTAGGCTATCTATGGTAGAGAGATGGGTCACTCAGAATCAATTGCATAGAAACAAATTCACCAGAGCATAATATATAAACAAAGATATTTATCACAATGTTTCTCTAGTATCAAAAGAGGAAGAAGAGAAAGGAAGAAGAAAAAAAAGAAGGGGGAGGTGTAGAGGGAGGAGGGAAGGAACAGGAAGGAGGAAAAGAAGAAAGGAAGGAGGAAGGAGGGAGGGAGGGAACATTTTTTTTTCTTTCTTTCTTTTTTTTTTTTTTTTTTTGAGGCCAACCTTACCCTGACACCAAAACCTGACAAGCACAATACAAAAAAAAAAAAAAAAAAAAAAAAAAAAAAAAAAAATCACAGGCCAATATTCCTTATGAACATAGATGCAAAAATTCTCAATAAAATATTAGCAAACCCAATTCAGCAGCATTTTTTTAGAGAGGAAGTAGGGGAGGGACAGAGGGAGAGGGAGAGAATATTAAGCAGGCTCCACACCCAGCATGAAGCCCAACGCAGGGTTTGATCTCACAACCCAGAGATCATGACCTGAGCCAAAATCAAGAGTCAGACGCTTAACTGAGTGAGCTACCCAGGCACCCCCTAATTCAGTAGTATGTTAAAAGAATCATATACCATGATAAAACAGGATTTATCACTGGGATGCAAAAATTGTTCAACATACACAAATCAATAAAAATGATACACTACATTAACAAATTGAAAGACAGAAATCATGATCATCTCAATAGGTGCAGGAGAAGCATTTGACAAAGTTCAGTATCTTTCCAGTCTAATATTTCTCAACAAATCAGGTACAGATGGAGTGCAATATAATAAAGGCCATATATGACAAGCTCACAGCCAACATCATACTCAATAGCAAAAAGCTAAAAATTTTTCCTCTACAATCAGGAATAAAGACAAGGGTGCCTTCTCTTACCACTTCTATTAAACATAGTATTGGAAATCCTAGCCAGAACAATTAGAAAAGAAAAAGAATTAAAAAGATACTGAAATTGGAAAGAAGGAAATAAAATCATCTGTTTGCACTGACATGATCTTATGTATACAAAATCCTAAAGACTCCACTAAAACACTGTTAGAACTAATAAATGAATTCAGCAAAGTTGCAGGATACAAAATAAACATACAAAAATCAGTTGTATTACTATACAATGACAATGAACTATCTGAAAATTATGTGAACAATCCCATCTATAATAGCACCACAAAGGGTAAAAAGTTAGGCATAAAATTAAACAAAGAGATGAAAGATACATACAGTGAAAACTATAAAACTTTGTTGAAAGGAATTGAAGAAGACACAAAGAAATGGAAAGATAACCATGTTCAAGGATTATAAGAATTATTATTATTAAAATGTCCATACCATCCAAAGTGATCTATATATCAAGTGTAATTCTTACCAAAATTCCAGTGGTACTTTTTTGCAGAAATAGAAAAAATACTACTAAAATTTTATGGAACCAGAATGTCCTCAAATGGACAAAACATACCTGAGAAAGAACAAAGCTCGAGGCATCACCCTTCCTGTTTTCAAACTATACTACAAAGATACAGTAATCACAAAAGTATGTTATTATCATGAGATCAATCAAACAGAATGGAGAGCCCCCAAATAATCACAGGTATATATGGCCAACAAATTTGACAAAGATACAAGAATATACAATGAAGAAAAGATAGTTTCTCCAATAAATGGAACTGGAAAACTGTATATTCACATGCAGAAGAGTGAAACTGGACCCCTATCTTAAGGCACATACAAAAATCAACTGCAAATAGATTACAGACTTAGGCATAAGACTTCAAAGTGTAAATCTCCTAGAAGAAAACATAAGGGAAAAGCTCCCTGACACTGGTCTTAGCAATGTATTTTTTGGATTTGACACCAAAAACACAAGTGACAAAAGCAAAAATAAACAAGTGGGACCACAAAACTAAAGTTTCTGCATAACAAATGAAAGAACCCACAAAATGAAAAGGCAACCTACAGAATGTGAGAATATATCTGTGAACCATATATCTGGTAAGGGGTTAATATTAAAAACATATGGAAACTCTTACAACTCAATAGCTAAGCAAGCACACACATACAACCCCCCCCCATAAAGACAAAACCAAACAAATAACCTCATTAAAAATGGGTAAAGGACTTAAAAAGAGAATTTTTTTAAAAGACTATGTGTAAGTGGCCCATGGATATATGAAAAGGGGCTCAATATCACTAATCATCAGAGACATGCAAATCAAGGCACAACGAGCTATCACTTTACACCCGTTAGGATGTCTATTGTCAAAAGGACAAGAGATAACAAATACTGGTGCAGATGTGGAGAAAAGGAAATTCTTGTACAGGGCTGATGAGAATATAAATGGAGCAGCAATTAAAAAGAACAGTCATACGAGGAATAAGTTGTAAGGATCTATTTACAGGGTGGTGGCTTTTGTTAATAATACTATAGTCTATGCTTGAAATTTGCTAAAAGAGTAGATGTTAAACGTTCTAGGAAAAAGGTAACTATGTGAGGTGATAGTTGTGTTAATTAACCTGATCATGGGAATCATTTCACTATGGATACAAATTTTGAATCATCACATTGTATGTTTTAAATATATTGCAATTTTATTTGTTAATTATACCTCAATAAAGCTGAAGAAAATATTATGAGCAGCTGAAGTAGCTGGAAATTTGGTTCTTATTTTTTTTCCAGTTTTGTAAGTATTGGGCACTTACCCTGGTAAGTCTTTAAATATTTGAGAAATTGGGACACAGGAGAGACTTAAAGTTGTATTAAACTCAATTTTGAAGATGTTCTGCCTGAGTGCTACACAATCTTTGAAGGAACACATAGCTTAGGCTATGTTTGCAGAAAGATGAACCCAGACCAACCAGATACCTGATACCCATCGTCTTCCAAAAGATTTTATTTTTAAGTAACCTCTACCCCCAATGTGGGGCTCAAACTGACAACCCTGAGATCAAGAGTCCCATGCTCCAGCGACTAAGCCAGCCAGGTGCTGGGAGACTCCTGAGAACCCTGGTAACAAGCTCAATTCTGGTGATAATATGATGAAGGAGAGGTTTAGAGGTCATTACTCCCCTCTGGATACCAGAGGAAGAAAATTCACATTTCATTAAAACTAGAACAATATATAACGTGCTATCATGATTCCGCAACACTCTTTTGCAACTTTCCTGGCAACAGATGTCAATTTTCTCTGATGGCTGATGCTAGACCCTGGGGACTGATGGGGATTCTCTGGGATCCAGGGAGGGAGGCAAGCAGCATTCCTGGTGTGCTGTCTGTTCCAAGTGTGACGTGGCTATGGTTATGTCTCAGTGACTTTATTCACAGGACCTCTGTTCTCTGTCTTGTAGTCTGGGGGTGGGGGAGGGGGGGAGATGCTGACATCCAGCGCTCTCTGCCCAAGAGCCTGTCATTTCCTCCACTGATTGCTAAATGATTCCACACCATAGGTAAGGGAGGGCCTAAAGATATAACAAGTGACAGAAACATTTGAGAAGGGGTTAAGAGGACGCTGTGATTTTCACCTTTGTTATCAGGGACAGATGATAATGGGAATCTTGTCACTATGGCCCATAGAGGAGAAATGATACAACTACATCAATTGCTTCATTACCATCAGGAATGGTGGGAAGGAGCGAAAGACAGAATTCATTTCAATCAGCTCTTTCTTTGGTTTGGTTAACTGTCAGTTTTTGTATATCCATAAGATGAAATGATATGCCGCCAATAAAATCCTATTTTTGAAAAATACTTCATGACAGCTGGCAGCCTTATGATATAATCTTAAATGTGAAAAACAAGATGCAAAACTTTGTTCACAGTTTGACCCCATGCAGAGGGAAAAGCATTTAAGGGATTCTATAAAATGATGGGATCTCTGTGATTGAGTATTTTTTTTTTATGTCGCTGTATTTTTCCAAATTCTCCATGCTAAACTTCCTCTGCTTTTGCAATTAGAAAAATAAGAAGCATTATTTTTTAAATGTCACCTCTTTCGTTGTTGAAACTACAGGGCTCACTTCCAGGAACACCTGAAATTAAAAGGTGGATATGGGAGTGGTTTTCTCATTTTGGCAGCTCAGTTGGAACTACTCAAGCTGACAGGTTTTTGTTTTAACTTTGTCTAAGGGAGAAGTGAGAGGAATAAAGTAAATTGAAGGACAAAGTATGGGGTTGGTTAAAAATTCCATTATAATAAAGAATTAGAAAATGTGGGCTTTGGAACAGATAGCCAAGTTTATTAATTCTAAAAAAAAAAAAAAGCAGAAATGAGGACAACAAAATATTCTTTTTTTCCCCAAAAGCAAGCACACCTATGTCTTGGTAACAAATTTAGTACTCCTAGTTAATCTATAATCTGTAACAACACAGGAATAAATAATAAACAATACTATCTCTTGTGTCCTTTGTCTTTCCAATGTTCAAACTACATTTCAATTATCTTAGAGTAAAAATAGTGTCATAGTAGAAAAGGATTTCAAATCTCCTTTGTAGTAAGTTCAGGATTACCAAACACAAAGAGTCCTCTTCATGGAGTTCCTGTTTTTCTAAACGGCCAATGCTTTTCTTAAAGACTGCAGGTAAGTCTGCTTTGGAGCAATTTTTGTGCATGCTCTTGAGTCTGTACAGTTTTGCTAAGGAAAGAAAATAAACATACGGTTTCACTGACTTGTGGAGCATAAGGAACAACATGGAAGACATTGGGAGATGGAGAGGAGGAGTGAGTTGGGGATCCGAGGGAGAGACAAACCATGGAGACTGTGGACTCTGAGAAACAAACTGAGGGTTTTGGAGGGGAAGGGGTTGGGGGGTGGGGTGAGCCTGGTGGTGGGTATTAAGCAGGGCACTTATTGCATGGAGCACTGGGAGTGGTGCATAAACAAAGAGTTTTGGAACACTGAAAAAAAATAAAATTTAATTTAAAAAAAAAGAAAGAAAATAGGGGCGCCTGGGTGGCTCAGTGGGTTAAGCCGCTGCCTTTGGCTCGGGTCATGATCTCAGGGTCCTGGGATCGAGCCCCACGTCGAGCTCTCTGCTCTGCGGGGAGCCTGCTTCCTCCTCTCTCTCTGCCTGCCTCTCTGCCTACTTGTGATCTCTGTCTGTCAAGTAAATAAATAAAAAAATCTTAAAAAAAAAAAAGAAATAAAAGAAAACGTTGACAATAAAGTTTCTGTCCCAAACCATTGTTACATTCCAGGGCATTTTTACATAATACTATTGTTAATTGAAGCCTAGTGATAGAATCACTGAATTTTAGAGGCAGAAGGAATTTTGGAAATAAAACAAAATCAACCACCTCACTTTACAGATTAGAATATTGGTGTCAAACCTAAGACTAAATTCACTATACTGGAGCAACCGACCATCAGGGATTACTGATGCTTTTGTCTGAAAGGTCATCAGTTTTGAAATGAATCAACATAATATTTTAAATTGTAAAAATTTCCAGCTGATTCTGGGTGGCAGGAAACGGCTGCTTATGAGTGGAATGACAGGCTGAGAAGGCTTCAAAAAGTAAAATATGTTGTTTGTGAGTGTGGACAAGTGGAGGGGTTGCCAGGCAAAAAAAAAGGATGCAATGCCTTTTTTAAAATATTTCATTTGGCAAATAAAAATATCAATGCATAAAGAGTTAAGTTTCATTTATCTTACAAATGATTTTGCAGATGATGGATGAGTAAGAAGCTACAGTGTTCATTTTCCTTTTTCTAATTTCATAGCACATAGGATTTCTCTCCTTCTTTGACCTCCATGCTTCCTGCTGATGGATTTAATCCTGCTTTCATGTTACTGTATTTTGATTAATTTGTTACATATACTTTTTAATTTACTTTTAGAGTAAATAATCATGATCATTAGCTACGTTGTTCTTTCTTTTACTTGGGCCACTATGCTCAGAACGGATAATCTTGGTTGCAGTGGGAAGCAAAATAACCATACAAAGTCTGCTCTTTTGACCAAGAAATAAACAAGGCCCCATATGATCACTCTAAATCCAATTAAAGTTCAAATACTGAGCCTTTGGTTGAACACAGAATTTCTAATAAAATTACAAGGGGTGATTCCATTCCCTAAGGCTCTTTTAAAGCTTCTAACTTGACATATTGAAGTGGCATTAACTGAATTCATTAAACATGTGATAGCAGATAGGATACTTAAGAACACCATACAAATATAATTCCACTTTTGTTATCTACTCATTGCTGCGAATGAAGCACATATTTAAAGACCAGCTAATCCACCAATTTTTACAGGATTTCCATTTAAAAGGTGTGTTTATAATATATTTTCCATTTATTCCTCAAATATTGTTGAGTCCCTGATATGAGTCAGGCACTCTTAGGTTCTGAGTCACTCTGCTTTCAATGAGTTTATATTCTGGTGGGATGGGGGCCAGATAGAAAAAAAAATATGAGTAAACAAACAAGATAATTTAGCCAGTTAGAAGTACTAGGAAGAAAAGAAATTAGAGGAAGTGTGATAGAGGATGATCAAAGGAGGGGAGCTAATTTAGACTGGGTGGTCAGGAATACCCACAGTGAGGGTATGTGAACTAAAATATGAATGACAGAAGATCAAGGATGGTGCAAGGTGAGATCAAAAAGTCAAAAGGTCAGATGGAATAATGTTCTAGGGAATAGGGCAGACACCCTAAGTTGAGAATGGAATGGACATGTCCAAGGATTAGAAAGAAATCTACTATGGCTGAGATATAGCAAGAGACTGAGTTATGTTAGTGATGGAAGAAAAAAGAGGGATCTAATACTGAGCCATTGGGCACTTCAACCTTAAGAGTGAAAGCTCAGGGGGAGGAAAGAGAAAAGGGAACTAAAAATGAATAGCCAGAGACCTAGGGGAGAATATGTGCAATATCATGGGGGCCATGATTTAAACATGGAGGCCATGGTGACCAAAATAATTTCAAGGAAATGGTAGCAGTTGGAGGCAGGATTGGAAGGAAAGAAGAGCAGGGAATGAAATGGTGACAGAATATAGAAAATATTTTAGACAAGTTATTCTGTGAAGAGTGGCAGAGAGATGTTTCTCTGTATCCTTACCAACAATTGGTGGTGTCACTTTTTTTTTTTTAAATTTTAGCCATTCTGATAAGTGTATAATGATAATTCATTGTGGTTTTAATTTGCATTTTCCTAAACTGCTAATGATGTGGAACATCTTTTCATGTGCTTATATACAATCTGTATATCCTCTTTGGTAAAATATTCTTTCATGTGCTTTCCTATTTATTTACCTAATATTATTATTATTTAATATTTTCTTTCTTTTCAGCGTAACAGTATTCATTGTTTTTTGCACCACACCCAGTGCTCCATGCAATCCGTGCCCTCCATAATACCCACCGCCTGGTTCCCCCAACCTCCCACCCCCGCCCCTTCAAAACCCTCAGGTTGTTTTTCAGAGTCCATAGTCTCTCATGCTTCACCTCCCCTTCCAATTTCCCCCAACTCCCTTCTCCTCTCTAACTCCCTATGTCCTCCATGCTATTTGTTATTTGTTATTTTTAAATGATTTTATTTACTTATTTGAGACAGAGAGAGAGCATAAGTGGGGGAGGGGGGCAAAGGGAAAGGGAGAAGTAGACTCCCTCCTGACAGGAAGCCCAACAGGGACTCCATCTCAGGACCTGGGATCATGACCTGAGCTGAAGGCAGACACTTAAATGACTGAGCCACTCAGGTGCCCCTGCCCATTTTTTAACTGGATTGCTTGTTTTTCTTCTGTTGAGTTTTGGATAATCTTTATGTATTCTAGACATTAATGTCTTACCAGATATATGGCTTGGAGATATTTTCTTCCATTTGCAGGCTTGTTTTTTCATCATCTTAACCGTATTTCACAGAGCAAAAGTTTTAAATTTTGATGAGGTCCAGTTTATCAATCTTTCTTTTTAATAGATAATGTTCCTGGTTTCAAGTCTAAGAATTTTTTTTTGCATAGCCCTAGGTCCTGAAGAGTCTCTTCTATGTTGTTACCTACAAGTTTTGTAGGTTTACGTTTTATGTTTAAGTGTGTGATCCATTTTGAGTTAATTTTTGTATAAGATGTAGGGTTTAGGTAAAGGTTCATGGTTTGCCTATGGATTTCTAATATATGTCATATTTAAATTAAAATATATAATTTATAATCCAAGTAGAATAAGTACTGATATTTTTTACATCCTCTATCAATTTTGATATTTTCCTATTATAAATGTAAGACACTCCTAGAAAAGTCATTTCATGTAGCAGTATAAAGCAGGGTCAAGTATTTTCATAACAACATCAGCAATTTTTCCTCATACCATCTCCAAATTGGGACTACCCACGTTAAGCAACAGTCGAGATACGTTTTAACTTCAAAGATAGATGTATGATCAGTGATAATGTGAGAGTTTCTAATTAGAAAATAGAGTTTCTAAATTGATTTTTAAAAATTTTTTATTTTTTAAATTTCTTTTCAGTGTACCAGAATTCATTGTTTATGCACCACACCCAGTGCTCCATGCAATACGTGCCCTCCATAATACCCACCACCAGGCTCCCCCAGCTTCCCACCCCCTGCCCCTTTACAACCCTCAAATTGTTTTTCAGAGTCCATAATTGATTTTAAGAGAGAAAAAAATCCAGCTTATTTTGGCTGCCTTGAGCTACACAGGTAAAATGGAAGAAGGCCATCACTATAGGAGCCCAATCTGTTTTTCAGAATTAATAACACTGTGGTTTTCCCTCAAATTACCATGAAAATTACCTTAATCTGCACTCAATTTCATGGGTATTATGGTCAGTTTCCTATACTGTGTCCATGAGTCCAGTGTCATGTACAGTGAATTCATAATATACCAGATCGATCTTCTTTAACCTTCCCCTTTTAAAAGACATTATTTTATTTATTAGAGAGAGAGAGAGAGAGAGGTAGAGAGAGAGCACGAGTGGGGGAAGGGGTAGAGGGAAAACCAGACTCCCCCTGAGCAGGAAGCCAGATGTGGGGCACCATCCCAGGACCCCGAGATCATGACCTGAGCCAAAGGCAGATACTAAACCGACTGAGCCACCCAGGTGCTCCTAAAACACTTTTTATCATGTTTCCTCCAATTCCCTTCTCTTACAGTCAACAGCTCCGCATTTACTAATAAATAGCCCAGATTTCTTACCTTGGCATTGCAGGTACCCCCAACCCTGGCCTCTATAGTACCTGTCTATGGAAACTAGTCTAATTCCATCTCCCAACCACCAAACCATCCACGAACTGTCAGCAATTGCTTTTTTACTCAGGCTAACGTCTTCTAGCTGATATTCTATCTGTTGAATAGACTCCTGTTTTTCCTAGTCAGTGAAAATGTGAACTCCCCCAATCAACCTGCCCTAATCATTCCAGCCCAAATCTTCCAAGGGTTTCCTTTGTCATCTAGGATAAAATACAAGAGCCTTACCATCGTCCAGGAGACCGTACCTGATCTGGGCAGTGTTACCTCTCTGACCTTCTCTCTTGTGACATTTCTCTGCTCACTAGAGGCACTTCGTCCATGTTCAAGCCAGCAGAAGCCCATCTTCAGATCTCTTGGACCCACTCTTCTGTTTTCCGCTTTCACTTACAAGGATCCTTTTGATTCCATTGAGCTCATCTGGATAACCCAGAATAATCTCCTTACCTCAAGATTCTTAATCATATCTGCAAAGTCCCTTTGGCCATGTGAGGTACCATCCTCACAGGTTCCAGAGATGAAGACATGCATCTTTGGGGCTTGTTATTTTGGAAACCATACTTCCCAAATGTAGTATTTTTTTGCTTCATTTAAATTTCTCATCAAATGTCATCTAGTCAACAATGCCTTCTCTGAGGCATCAATACCATACCTTCTTTTCTCTGTATATTCCCCCTCCTTAATTTCCTTTCCTTATTAACACTTCACACAACCTGACATAATGATTTTGTTTATATCTAAAGTACAAGATCTCCAGGGGCTCCTGGGTGGCTTTGTTGATTAAGGGTCTGTCTTTAGTTCAGGTCATGATCTCAGGGTCCTGGGATGGAGCCCCATGTTGGGTTCCCTGCTACGCAGGGAGTCTGCTTCTCCCTCTCTTCCACACTTGTGTATGTGCGCGCTCTCTCTCTGTTTCAAATAACTAAATAAAATCTTTAAAAAATACAAACTCTCTGAAAGCAAGAATCTTTTCTGGTTTCTTCACTGCCATATCCCCTGCCCTGCACTCCATCTGGAACAAACCATATACTAGGTGCTCACTAAATGTGTATTGAAATGATGAATGTTGACTTTGTGTATTTATTATTTTCCTACTCCCTTATACATTCCTAGAAGTTAAGAACTACGTTTTAAAAAATTTTTTTTCCATTTCCTTTTTTTATTATGTTCAATTAGCCAACATATAGTACATCATTAGTTTTTGATGCGCTGGTCAATGATTAAGAACTGTGTTTTACATCGTTCATACACTTTATATACTAAAGAAATCCAATTTCATTATTATGATTTTATCTTGTCCAGTGAGAAGCCAGAATCCTCTGTCCTACATTCCTATTCTGACCTTATTCTCTCTCTTCATTTTTAGAAGTTCCCATTCAGTTATTTTGTATCGTGGAAAAGTGCTTTCTCTTACTCTTCTGAGATGAGCATATAGGCAGTAGAGTTTTCTGAAAGGTGCTGGGCTCAGGCCTTACTGTACAGATGGAAAAAAAAAACCCTGGAAACATGGAAGCAACGTAGACATCATATCATATAGCTTGAAATAAATTTTAAATAAACACTTGCTTAAAAATACATCTTTAGGGGCACCTGGGTGGCTCAGGGGGTTAAAGCCTCTGCCTTCTGCTCAGGTCATGATCCCAGGGTCCTAGGATGGAGTCCCACATCGGGCTCTCTGCTCAGTGGGGAGCCTGCTTCCTCCTCTCTCTGCCTGCCTCTCTGCCTACTTGTGATCTCTGTCAAATAAATAAATAAAGTGTTTTTTAAAAAGTACATCTTTAAAATCAAGAAGTGTTTATGTGGTTTAAAATGTCCTAGTGGCCTTTAATACACATTTGGCTATCAATGGCTACTTTAAAAAAAAGATTTATTTATTTTTGAGAGAGAGAGCATGAGCAAGCAGGGAGGGCAGTAGGAGAGGGAGAGAGAGAATCTTCAGCAGGTTCTGTGCTCAGTACAGTGCCCGATGTGGGGCTTGACCTCACAACCCTAAGACCATGACCTGAGCCAAAATGAAGAGTTCAATCCTTAGCCAACTCTGCCACCCAGGTGTACAGTGGTGGATACTTTGGTGGATACTTTTAATACCAATCGGAAACATCAGCGTCTTGTACAAGGGGGATGGAAGGAAGAAACCTCAGAGAAAAGAGAACTTGTGTCAGTAGCTTATGGTATGTTGTTAGACAATATGTCTATTCTTAACCTCTTTGAGTCTCAGTTTCCTCATTTACAAATGGTGACAATAAGGGTAACCATATTTACCGAATATTAATTGAAAGCCAAAAATGAAAAAAAAAAAAAAAGAAAGAAAGCCAAAAATGATGATATGGTGAACAAGTCAGATGTGGTTCTTTTTTTTTTAAAGATTTTTTTTTTTTTATCTGACAGAGATCACAAGCAGGCAGAGAGGCAGGCAGAGAGAGAGGAGGAAGCAGGCTCCCTTCAGAGCAGAGAGCCCAATGTGGGACTCGATCCCAGGACCCTGGGATCATGACCTGAGCCGAAGGCAGAGGCTTAACCCACTGAGCCACCCAGGTGCCCCCAGATGTGGTTCTTAAAAAAAGTCATTACAAACGAGGACTCAATCTTGGCCATATAAAGTGCTTGGAGCAGGGTGGTAGAGGAGTGTGATACAGGGGAAGACCCAGAAGAAGAAGGAGTCTTCTTCTTCCTTTCCCTTAGGAGTCAGAGGCCAGAAGTTTTCAACAAAACGACATCTGAGAATATTAAACTTCAATAGAATCCTAAGTTGAGGTCAGAATTCCAAGGAGTTGAAATCCTAGAGAACAATATTGGTAACAACATTTCAAGTGTGAGAACTAAGACTGTAGGGGCAGATCTGGGGGGTGACATGGACTATACAGATGGAAGGAGAGAACGAGGTGCACCCGGGCTAGCCGGCAGAGACGAGGCCGGAAACAGGGCTAGTTCCCCTCGTACCCACACTGGATGAGACCTAGATCCAGATGCCCTGGGTAAAGGGGAGCCAATCATGAAGACCAGCCACTTTGAAAGGTATATGCTATTCCTGGGTCCTCAGGTTCTATGACTTTGGTGTGTCATATAACAGCATATGCATATATTTGCAGGTGAATCATTCAATACGTTTTGAGGCTAGACTTTTATTCCTGATTTTACAAACTGCAGAAATGTCTGGGGCTATTTCTGGGTAGACCCTGACAGATCTAGGATATCCTATGATCAAAAACTGATCATTTTTATTAACATATACAATAAACATGGCAATAGCATTCAAAAAAGTAGCATGAAAGCCACATCCAAATAAATGTGTACTTGAGATTTAAGGTGCTGTGTGTGTGTGTGTGTGTGTGTGTGTGTATTTCCAAAATACCCAAGTAATTAAATAAGGACAGTGGAGATACTCCATAGCTCTCAAATGGCTACTGGGAACTATCAGGTTGCGAACACTCTTGCTTTAACCATGTTGAAAATAACACCACAACCCATTTCAAGAGTAGGGAAGAAAAAATGAAGATTAACTGGATGATGTGTCAGCAATGATTCAAAAGAACCCAAATGAATCATTTGGAGCTGTCACTGCTGAGTGACAGGTTCTCTGATGTCTTGGCCTGTTTCATAAAGAGTTTGGTGTTATGAAGCCAAATTGGTGCAATGTGAAGACAGCTGGTACTTCTGGTCACCTCAAAGAATGAATCAATTTGTTGCGAATAGATGAAAATATAAATTGTTTACCAGGGTATGGCTCTAAAATCCTTAACCCCCTTCACTCACAGCCCTGTGTCTTCAAATGCCTGTATCACTAAATTTTCTCTTTTTCACTAGCAGGCTGTCTTACTATAAGTACTGTGCAAACAACTGCCACGGTTAGCATTTAACCCATCTCCACAGATGAATTCACTCATTCAGTAAGTTTTTACTGAGTGTTTCCTGAGTGCTGGGTAGTCCTCCTAGCCCCGGGACATGTACATACATGAACCAGACCAAGTCTTCACCCTCAGGGAAAGTAGATGCTAGCTCCCAAGGTACACCCAATGGCTCACCTCCCAAGATAGATTTCAGCGCTGAGGAGAATGAAATCAGTCCCTGCTCCTTTATCTTCCCCAGCATTCTACACATACATGGTGCTAGTTCGCACACCAGATTGAATTGCAGGCTAATTAGGAGTACCCAGTTAGGCTGTGGGCAACTTGGGAGGAGATCCTATGGAGGTAACTGTGTGTATCATCTCTTTCACACTCACTCACCAAGGATCCAAGCTAGGAGGGCAGGAGTCTTATCTTGCTCATGGCTGTATCTCTAGTGCCTAGGATAGTGCCTGGGATATTCTAGGCACTCCACAAATATCAGTTGAGTTAAGAAGTTAACAAAGAAATCAGTTTTCTAATTTCTAGGTTCTGATTCTTTGTACTACTTTGTGCACTGTGTTCTTGCTTGTTTCATAGGGCATGTGCAAAATTCCCAAGAGGGAGGAGGCTGCTATAGCTTCTGCCAGAATCTTGGCATCAGTGTAGTTTGTAAACTGGATTATGTGTTGGCACATTGTCTACCCATGGCTATGACTCTAACTGATTCATGCCCTTATAGCCAGTACCCAGCAAGAGAGAGCTTCAAGCTCCTAAGTCCTATTCATGGCTAGAGTCCTTGACCATTTCTCCTTGATTTTGCTTTGTTTCCTGACTTGTTCCTCTTTCCCCTGGTTTCTTCTTTCTTGTGTTACTTCTCATTTTGGACCCCGCATTCACTCCCTTGAATCTACGATTGTTTGTCTGGCTCTGAAAGTCACAGGACTGTGCTAAAATTACTTTGTAGTCTATCCAGGCTGGTTTGGCCACCCTCAGTGACTCCATTTCTTGATAAGGCCATCAAATGCCATAATCTTCTCCAGAATTTGCTCCCATGGCTGGCATCCACTCATATTGGCTTAATCCAGTCCCCAAGAAGAGGAATAAGACACAATAGGCATTCAATAAATGCTTGCTCATTTGAATTCACTCATAATAGTGGATACAAAATGGGGTCACTTCCTGACTCATGGCAATCCCTTCAGTGAACATACTTGTTGTGTTCTTTGCCTTCCTTTGGAGGAATTCTCTTCTGCCCCCAAACACATCATCTAAATGTAATCTATTTTCTTATATCACGTACCTCCTTAGTCATAGTTAGTGGTCAAAGAAGGGAGAAATTGGCCAGACCTTAACAAAGCATGTGGCCTAGAATTCACCTTAACTCTCTTAACAGAACAGCCTTGGAGGACTTGGAAAATGAGAACAGATACTAGAACCATGTGATTACCTGATCAAATCATTCCTTATCCAGTCAAAAAGTTAGTCAACAAAGGAATGTCTTTAACTCATTTTGTTGGCACTGTTCATCAGGATGAAGTATGTACATTCTTGTGACCGTTCTCTTTCTCCCTTTATCGAATGGGAGTCTTTATTGATATTATTTTCTGTTCCCACTATTATATATTGATTGTTTTGTGGGTGGGAAATTTGTCATACATATGAAAAACCACATTTGGGGGCACCCGGGTGGCTCAGCTGGTTAAGCATCCGCTTTTGGCTCACATCACGGTCTCAGGGTCCTGGGATCCAGCCCCACCCACATCAGGCACTCTGCTCAGCGGGGAGTCTGCTTGTCCCTGTCCTTCAGGCCCTTCCCTCTGCTCCTGTGCTCTCTCTCTCAAAGTAGTCTAATCAGATTATTTTTCCTTAGATATTTCATATTCCTCTGGTAGCCATGTATCTAGTTTCATAGGGAAGGATGTGACGGCTCAGAAGCAGAAGTGCGGGATGGAGAAAAACAGAATGAGAGAGAGGGAGGGAGAGAAAGAAGAAAGAGACAAACCCCTGCTTCTAGTTCCAGGGTGTTTTGGTTATTGCCTTCTGAAAGCTCTGTTCATTTCTTCGTTCATTTTCATGAACACTTCATAGCCTTCCAAAAAATATTCCTTTTATCTGGGCTATTTTAAATTAGGTTTCTCTTGTCTAACAACCACAACAGTCCACACCAATATACTATGCTAGTTTGTAATCCATTATTTGGTGATGGAATTACAAATTACAAGTTAAAAAATTAATGGAACAAAATTAATAGAATATTTCTGAGTGTATCACATGAAGTGTTGGCTTGACACGTGTGTGTGTGTCTGTGTGTGTGTGTTGCACACACATGTTGGATCACTAAAATTATCATGCTCAAAACTGTTTGAAAGCCCTGGCATGAAAGCATTTGAGTCTGTGACCCAGTGGAGGCACTTGAAGAGTGTAAGAAATCAGTCTAGATCATTTTGTTTATAATGAGCAATGCAGGTACGTGGGTGGTGAAAGAAACTTCTCTGTACTTGTAGCGAAATAGTCTTCCCAGAGTGACACTGTGCAATAATTCATGCTTATGAATTTGGTGAGGACTGGAAACCAAAAGGCCAGAAAGAGGTTCCTTTCAGCAGCTACAGCCACACAAGCTGCAAGAGATCCAATTACCCAGGTGATTGGCTTACTGTGAAATCTCCATATTATGCAAAATACGAAGAAGAATCAGAGGAAGTTAATAGAATCAAGGCAGTGATGAGTGCACAATCATAGCAGGATAATGGGCGTGCGGCAAGACTCATTTTGGAAAATAAAGTGAAATATCAGGATGACTTAGCTACGAATGGACAACTAAGCTAATTCCTTCAGTCAGTGCTGCAGGAGTATCATGAGCCTCTGGTTAGTGGAATTCTGCTCCAGAGGAGGGATTCAGTCTCTGAATAAAAGCTGCTGTGAAATAACAGACTTATTACCGAAGCGGATAACTCTGGTTGAGTGACACAGTTGCTCTGTGGTAAACGGATAGGAAAGGTCTCTGTCAAGTTTGAAGCTAAAGTATGGATATGGGAGGCAGTGTCTCACCTGAAGGAGATCCTGCCGCTGCCAGTTATCTGGAGGGAAAATGCAATCTTCGTAACAGAAACTCAAACTTTGGGAGGGTTTTAGGTATGCTAGGCGGCCGGGAGAGCTCTCGGTCCAGATCCTGGAGCTGCAGGGCCCCAGACAGATTTCTTTGATGACAGAGGAGTTCTGTGCTGTTCTATACAGTTTTGTCTAGCCATATTTGACTACCGAACGCTTGAAATCAGCCTAGTGGGACTGAGGAACTGAATTTTTAAATTCTATTTCAGTTGAATTAATTTACACTTAAGTTTAAATAACTGCGCTTGGCGAGCATCCTCCGTAGCGCGCAGCGAGAGCATCGGGGTGCTTAGGAGCAGCTCTCTGGTAGTGGGTCTGACCCTCCCCCTGGAAGTGAATGGGGCGGGAGCTAGGTGGGAAGCACGTGGTGGGCCAGTCTGAAAGGAGCCCCTGTGGAAGGAAGCAAAACTTGCCGCTGCTAGTCAGGCACCGCTTCTTTCCTACCACTCCTGTTCCTTGAATTCTCACCTGCATCTGGAGAGGTCCTTTGTGAAACCCCATTTGGCTTGATTTGGGCTCAGGGGATTCACAGGAAGGAATTTGTCTAGAGGATGACTTGGGTGTTAAAAGGGGGCAAAGCGTGCCTGGGAGGCTCAGTAGGTTAAGTGTTTGACTCTTGATCTCACCCCTGGGTGGCTCAGTAGGTTAAGCATCTGACTCTTGATCTCACCACAGGTCTTGATCTCAGGGTTCTGAATTCAAGCCCTGCAGGGGGCAAAACCTACTTTAAAAAAAGCGATGGGGGGGGGAGGGAAGAAGCCCTTGCATCCCTTGCAGGAGGAATCAGAGTAAAAGCATTTTACCCAAAGGTATGTAAAAGTTTCAGCTATACTGAATACACACACACACACACACACACACACACATATTCACTGTATATATATATACACACTGTATATATATATACAGTGAATATACTTTTCACTAAAAGTTGGAACTATTAATTTTGCCTTATGGGCAGATTTAACAAAAACATTTTATTGTATTCTATATTTAAAGAGACATAAATAAAGCTAAAGCAATCTGTCTAAATAGACATAGTTTCTTACTGGAGTCTAGTTCATATAATATTGGAACTAACTGATTCTAAGCAAGTTTATGTTCTGTACCAAAAACATGGTGTCATCATCCTCCCACAAGTTATCTCTGTGAAAAACTCAAAAACATCTCTTTTTTCCATTGTAAAATTTGAAAGATATATTTTAAAAGTACTGTACAGGTTTTACTAGTCCACTATAAAAAACTGATCAGGTACAAGTAATCAAACAGAAGGTAAAAAATCACTGTTGACCCAGCCATGGAAACTACAGTTAAATTTTGCGATATATACCACCAGGGAATTTTGGGTCCCATATGACTACTAAAGTCCTTTCCACATGCGTGCACTCACATGTATATTAAAATGAGATCACCTAGCATAATTGTAATGGGTTTTTCTCTTTCCATGTAAACAGATACAAAGTTTTCTTTCACAACAGACACATTTGCATACATTTTGTAATTTTTTTTTCATTTTGTAATTTTTTAAGGCTGCATAATATTTCATTGTGCGGACGAATTAGAATTGATTTAACCATTCTCCTGATGTTGTACATTTAGGCTTACATTTTCACTCACCATCATAAAGAGCACTCCGTAGAATATTATTGTATCTATTTATGCAAGGATTTCCTTTAAGATATTCTTTTGATTGGATAGCTACAGTGAGAGATAAGAAAGTAAGATAGGATGATCCTGGTCTGTAACATCAATAATGATAACAGCTGAGATTATTGAGCCCTTACCATGTGCTAAATATTATTCCAATTGCTATGCAAGTTTACTTCTTGTGTACTCCTGTTCCTTGATTTCTCACCTATATTTGGGGAGGTACTTTAAAAGTAAACAATTAATCTGAATAAGTGCTACTATTATACCCATTTTACATATGGTAAAACTGAGGCAAAGGAGAATTTAGTCACTTGCTCAAGATCCTTTCATTACTCAGGAGAAACCTGGATTTAAATCCAAGCAGTTTGACTCTAGTCTTTGCCCTGAACCAGAATCTCTACTGTGCTTCCACACCATAAATTTTGCTTTGGGTGCTCACATTAGAGATTCTTTTCACCATTATAGCCCATCTATAAGGCTGTCTCTTGGGCTTTTGCTACCCTAAGCACATTGGAAAATATGCTACCACTCAAATATCAAAAATTCCCAACAGATAAAAGGAGCTCTTTGGTTTTGGGTAACCCCACTTTCAGCGGCAGGAAAAGATAAACACTTAGCAACACCAAAGAGTGATGGCATCAGTTCAGTTTTTCCATCCTAGTCAGTAATCACAATAGTATTTTTCTTCCATTTCTATGGCACTGTTCCTTTCATTGGGCCTCATGTTATAATTTCACATATCACATTCGTTTTTCCCATTGGATTGCATGGGAGGAGGTGTAATGATCCGTATCCTAGTGATTTCTGTTGTATAGGGCCTAGAACAGTGTGTTGTAATCTCCACAGAAATGCAAACATACCATCTTCTGGCCTTATTTTGGTCATAAAATGCATTCCTAGATATTTCCTTGCTTCAACACATAAAGAATCAACCTTGGTCTGCAATGTTGTGATACAGTAAGAAATAGGTTTTGGGTTTGTCCCTGCTTTTGGGCCCACAGCCCGTAAAAACCCTTGATAGGTGTGATAGGAGCATCATCTGTTACAATATTTGGTCTAAGTCCCAGTTCCTGACATAAGAGCTTCCAGGACCCTTGGAATCTCAGGAGTGATGAGAGTCTTTTTTTTATATGCTAATGAGATGGTTGGTAGCTGGGGATCCCTAGGTAACATCAGAGAGAAAGAAAAACCAAAGCAGGATTAGAGGGTTAGAACTTTCAGTGCCACACACCCCACACACCAACTTCAATTCGTGGGAGAAGGGCTAGAGATTAAGTTAATCACCTATGGCTAAAGCTTTAATCAATTGCATCCATGTAATAGAAACTTCATTTAAAAAGAAACTTGAAATGATGGGGCTCAGAGAGATTCTGTGTTGGGGAACATGTTGAGGTGCCAGGAGGGTGGTGGACCCAGAGATGGCTTAGACTGTTCTTGAGTTGCATCCTTTATATAATAGTAAGTAAACTGTTTTTCTGCATTTTGTGAGCCATTCTAGTAAGTTATCAAACCTGAGGAGGAGGTCATTGAATCGCTTCAATCCCATTTGATGTGTGGGAGGCCCCAAGAGACCAGTGACTGGTGTCTGAAGTTGGAAGGCAGTCTTGTGGGACTGAGCCTTTCACCTAGAGAGTCTGATGTCTGTCTTAACATCTGAGAGTTGGTGAATTGGCTGGTGTGGGGAACAAAACCTCACAAATTTGCTGTCAGAAGTACTTATGAATAGAAAAAGAGACCAGAGTGTCTATTTCCTAAATGACCATTTCTAAGAATCCTGGCTCCTAAGCTGTGGCAGACCCTGTAGTGGGGTGCTTTGAACTGGTTCTCAAAAGACAATGAAATATGTAGATGTAAGGTCTCATTTATGTAAAACTCCTATGAAGGGACTGGATTATTTTTCTCAGCTTACATTATCATCCTATGCTCTCCCTGATGGTGAAAAGTCAAGAATCAGCTAAAAGTTACATGTGACTCCAGTGAATCATAGAGGTTAGGCTCTTACCAGTATGGTAAATGCTCAAAGATATTTTAATATTTAATATTTTACAAGGGGAATACAGAAGAATGAGTGGCCATAAGGATGTGGCATGGGTGTGTCCATTTTCAATCCCATTCCTGTGTCCTGCTCATTTTAATTAGCATTTGAACCAACATTAAAACACATTAGGACCTCAGTTGGGTTTGCCTTTTCATTTGGAAGTGCAGGAATATCTGCTGAGAAATCTCGGGTGTGACAATGCAATCAAGACTTTAGAAAAGCATAGCCAAATACAATTTATGTCAGTGCGCAGAGAAAATTGATTGTGATATTATTTATATCACTTTTCTCTGTATTCATTTCTCAATCCATGCATATAAAAATGTTACTTTCTAACTCATGGACTATAGACACTATAGATTATATGAAATTGGTCATACATTTAAGATTCTAGAATCTTAGGGGAAAAAACCCATGTCCTACATAGTGCTCCATCTGAAATAAAAATATCCACATAAAGAGAATTAATGTCCCTTTGGGCTTCCACTAGGCAGGAATCTGTCTGCTCTATACTATATTACATTAGCATGAGCGCTTACTGTGTACCAGCATGGCAGGAATTCCCCCTGGCAGTGACAGCCATGGAGGGACTAAATGCACAGCAGAAACTCACATTTATATTTGTGAACCCACTCCTCCCTTTCCTATGTCCATATTTTAAAAAGTGTGGCCAAAGGAGCCACAGAAGACGATTGTGGCCTTTGCCTCGGAAGGGTCCCTAGAAGCAGAAAACAGTCTTGCAAGAGATTGCCAATAAAAAGGATCAGTTTTTGTCAATTCATATCCTCATAAATGCATTCAGGTTTTTTAAAAAAGATTTTATTTATTTATTTATTCCAGAGGGAGAGCAAGAGTGAGAAAGAAAGAGAGAGAGAGAGTTGGGGGTGGGGCAGAGGGAGAGAGACAAGCAGACTCAATGCTGAGTGTGGAGTCCTATGAGGGGCTTGATCCCAGCACCCTGAGTTCCTGACCTGAGCCAGAACCAAGAGTCAGGTGCTTAATTGACTGAGCCACCAGGCACCTTGCATTTAGTTTTTACAACATGAAGTTTTTATGGCAAAAAAATCTCATTGTTACATAGAGAAATGGGGCATAGCAGAGCCAGTTGTAATCATTAAATCTAAAAGGTTCTAGAGATTGAGAAATAAACTATTCTAAAATAGGCCTCAAGATATGCAAGAGTCTGATCTGATCCCTGACCTAAGGGTTCCCTAGGATGAAATGTTTCTTCTTTCTTTATAACAACTTTATGGAAATACAATTAACATACCATACAATTCACTCATTTAAAGCATACAATTCAAAGAGGTGTGCAACCATCACTACCATCAATCCTAGAATATTTTCATTTCCTTCGAATAAACCCTGCACTATTAAGTCGTCACCCCCAAATCTCCCCTCAGCCCCTCTGGCGCTGGGCAACCACTAATCTATTTTCTGTCTATATAGATTTGCTCACTGTGTACATTTAATATAAATGGACTCATACAATGTGTGGTCCTTTGTGACAGGCTTCTTTCATGAGTGGGAAGGGCAGAGACAGAAGGAGAGAGAATTTCAAGCAAGCTCCCCACTGAGCACAGAGTCCCATGTGGGGCTCAATCTCAGGACCCTGAGATCATGACTTGAGCAGAAAGCAAGAGTCAGATGTTTAGCTGACTAAGCTGCCCAGATGCCCCTAATTATGTTTTCTTGATCTTCTCTTTAGGAGCCAATTATCTGTATATTACTAAAATCTCCACCCCCTATGTACATCTACTAGATTGGATACATTCTTTCTTTTTGGCTTGGAATTCACTATTTATTTTCATTTGTCTGTACTTGGTATATATATGCACTTTACAATATTGCTTGGGTAAAAAGGATGGGTCTTGCCACAGTTGTAAAGAAGCCACGAATGACTATTTCTCTCAGTTCTCAACTAGGCCCGAGATGGATATAGTCTGCCACAAATACACCAGTGCTTCCTTGAGTTGAATTATGTATTTTGACTAAACAGAATATCTCCAACACTAAACTAATTCAACAGTCAGGGGTCTCAATCTCTTTGATCATAGGTTTCAATCAAGTGCCACAAAAATACAATTTAAGCTAATTTTCATGATTTTATTCTTGTCTATGCTGATATTTTCTAACTTCTGAGTTTCTTTGCCTGAATATCAGAACATCGAAAAAGTTTCCATGCTTTTGAAATTTCAGTATCTCTCTCCATGTAGATGGGTGGACAAGCCAGACCTTTTTTTATTTCAGTTTGTACATTTCCTTTGGAGGACTATAAGACATTTTAGCTCTTTCTGGCACCTGATTTTCATATGCATTCTGTACTTTTCTTTCTTTCAAAATTTTTCAAGAGAATCAGAGTCTACACTTTTAGGAACCTAAATGCCTAGTGGAAGGGAGAAAGGTGAAACAAAATAGGTACTCTATATATCTTGAATGCAAAAGAACAAGTTTAAAAAGCAATAATAGGTACAATTTATTACTACCTATGTGCCAAGAATTGGTTTAAACACCTTAGGTGTATTTCTTTTTTTTTTCCCTAGAATATTTACTTTTGATTTTTACTGGGGAATCCATTTTAATATGCTGCTTTTTTTAAAGTGAACTATCTCCCATTCAAGTATAAAATATATTTATCAATTAAAAATTAAACACAGACCTGTACCCCTGGGGATAAAAATATATGTTTATAAAAAATAAAAAATTAATAAAAAAAAGAAAAATTAAAAAAAAAAATTAAACACAGGCAGAAAGTAGGAAGATAAATACTGGTTGTATGCATTTCATTCTTAAGGCAACCCCATCTGGTAGCCACCTTCATCCCCATTTTAAAGATGAGCAAGTTGAAAGGTACAGGAGTTAAGAGACTTATCTAATTAAAAGCTTGAGTTTATAAAATAGGATATGTGAGATTTGAATCCATGTCTTGTCTAAATCTGAAAACTGACTGTATTGATGCATCAATGTATAATGAAGTTATTCTGCCATGAAACAAGAAGCCCATCATAAAAGTGTGAAGGGGAGAGACTAACTTTGCTTGGGGGCATTGTGGAACAAGAGAGAACTGAGGAGGCCTTGGAGCTGGTCATTGGGCAAAAAGCAAAACCTGGATCTGTGGTTGCCTAGGGCCACTGCGGATGAAAGATGGTGCAGGATGGGAAGTTGCTATTATAGGCAACAGGCAGCATTGCTCGCAGCCAGTGTCTGTGTGGGGAACAGTCCAGGGGGCAGAGGAGCCACAGCACATCTGACAGCTGCAAGTGGTCAGTATGTGTGTGCACTTGCGAAGCAAAGAGAGGAGAGGCTGGAAAAGCAGGTTGGGCTAAATAAGTTTCCATAGGGCTGTTACGTTAGTGTGGATGGAGACTGGATGAGAGGCATATAGACTCTGGGACTAGCTAGCTAGGGGGGAAAAGGTAGGGGCAGGGGCAGCAATAGAGGAGGAGATGGATCTGAGATGTGGTGACTGGTGAAGGTGGCAGAATGTCAGCCTGGGGGAATTTAGAGTCTACACAATGTCTCTCAATGAAGCATCACTGTTAGACCTTCAATCTGCCCCTCCAATCCCCTGGTCTCAGGATGACTTTCCAATGCATTGATTCTAATCTTGCTTCTGCCACTTATTGTATAATCTTAGGTAATGCATTAGTTTCCTAGGGCTGCTGTAACCAGCTGCTATGGACAGGGTCACTTAAACATAAAAATGTGTTGTCTCCAGTTCTGGTGGCCAGAAGTCCAAAATCAAGTTGTTGGCAGGGTTGGTTCCTTCTGAGGGCTATGAGAGGGAATCTGTTTCAGGCATTTCTCCTTGGCTTATAGATGGCCGTCATCTCCCTGTGTCTTTATATTGTCTTCTTTCTATGCATACCTGTGTCCACATTTCTCCTGCTTATAAGTACACCACTCATTGGATTAGGGCCCCTCCTAGTGACCTAATTTTAACTTAATTAGCGCTGTAACAATTCTGTCTCCAAATATGGTCACATTCTGAGATATTACGGGTTAGGACTTCAACATAAGAAACCAAGGAAGAAAGAACACAATTCATCTCATGACAAGCTGGTTACACCCAACCACGAGCTTTTTGAGTGCTGGGACGAATGGTTTATGCTTGCAACCTGCTCTTGAGAATTTCTCCTGGCTAGTGAGAGCTGTCTGGCCAAGAGATGCCTATGAGGTTAACCTTCCACCTCTGGGGATGGAGAATGACTGACTTTGGAGGTGGAGGGCTACAAAAGCCTTGTGGTCTTCTTGTCACAAGGTGGGATAACTCTGTGGTGTGATTTATGCCCCTTGGCCTTCCATACATACCACCCCCATGGATTAATCCAAAGCTAAATTGTGCTTAAGCCCACATGCTTCCTCCACTCTTCCCTGATCCCTGTTTTGTTTCCATCCCTACCACACAGGTTCCACTTGAAGTGTATGTTTGCAAAAAAATCCCATCTACCTGAATCTTTATGTCAAGTGCATTTTCCAAGAAACCCAATCTCAGATTTTACCTAATCTTTTTTTATCTATCTACTTTCCTGACATGGCACATAGCAAGTGGTCAGTAAATGTTGCCTATCGTTTCTATTATTGTTATGGTGTCTACTTCGGTATTTAATTAAGCACATCATTAGATATTGTGGGATATTGCATTTTATCATAGTGAAGAGTAATATTGATTCTTTATCATATTCTGGTAGCCCAGAGATTCTGCCTTGGGGAAATCTGAGTCAACAATAAAGACCTTGGACTTTGAGAGGATCCTAAGGTTCCTAGCTAAAAAGGATTCACCCTACAGAAGGATATTTACATGTGTAGTGAAAACTGGGCACTAGGGCCTCAGAGAGCTAAGCAAAGTCTATAGCAACAACTCTTAGCCAGAGAAAATGATAGATTCTTTTAAAACGTGCAACCATTTGGGGCACCTGGGTGGCTCAGTTGGTTAAGTGTCCAACTCTTGATTTTGGCTCAGGTCATGATCTCAGGGTGCTGAGATTAAGCTCCATAGCATGAAGCCTGCTTAAGGTCCTCTCTCCCTCTGCCCCTCCATGTGTACTCTCACTCTTTCAAATAAATAAGTAAATAAAATCTTTAAAAATATGCATTATTAATGCATATTTTGGTAATTAAGCATTATCAAATGTGACCTTAGGGAAACACACAAATAAGTTCATCAATACATTAAACAACTTAGTCACAACTAAGTAGTATTTCCCCCAAAGGTCCAGGATAATGTAGTATTGAGACATCTACAATGTGATACTGAGAAGCTTTTGCCCAAGACCAGATAGAGAAAACAAAAAAAGGTTTATAGATTTTTTTACCACTAAAAAATACAATTATTGACTCCACTGGAAAAAATACATTCTTGCAAGTTTATCTGGTCTTATGAAATAAAATAATGCTAAATGCAAACATTGGCATGGCATTTTAGTTTGTGTCTAGGTAAAACCAACAAGGAGAAGTGACAGAAAGGTAGTTTAAGTTGGTATCCAGATTTCAATTTTGAAGTTAGGCATGATGCAGTAACTTAGCACTTAACATTAGTAGTTCCAGCAAGGAACTATTAATATAACAGATGTGTGAAGTCATTTAATAACATTCCATATCTACCCAACACCTACTACAATGCCTGGCACATTGTGTATACTCCATAAATATTTTTTGAATTAGTGCTCAGTTGACTCACAAGGAAAAGGAAAAAAAGATTTTTAGAAGGACATTAGTTATATAAGGCTATTTCCACAGGTTTGAAGCTAAGAGCCAACATCATATTAATTTTCAAAATATTCCAGCTCTCACTATTTAGGACAGTAAATAATATTTTTCCTGCCTTCCTCTCCTTAGTTCTGAACTGGGACAGAGAGGGAGAGAGAGAGAGAGAGAGAGAGAGAGAGAGAGAGAACAGAGACAGAGACCAGTAGTCAGCTTGATTACTGATTAAAGCTCTATTAGAGGATGTGGCTTAGGTGTGCAGCTAACTGGTCTTACTCTCACTTTCTGAAGGGGACACACTCTTCTCACACATCAGGCTTTCTGGGAGAGGCTAATGCATGTGCAGTATAGAGCTTTACCACAATGGCCAAGGGTGAAGACCCAAATTCATCCTCCCTGGAGGCAGGTATATCCTAAGGGAGAGACTGGAAGGGTATGGGAGTGAGCCTTGTATGACTAGTTAGTTCTCTTAAGTTGATTAGCTAAGTTTTTTCTCCTTACCTGAGGACCAGCAGGTGAAAGAGAAGGAAGAGTGAGGGGGTGGAAAGAGGTTGAGAGTGTCACTTTAATGGAAGCATGAGGAATAGACAGTGATCCTTCTAATGCCATCACCATTGTTCATTCATCAGCAAGGGTAGTTGGCTCTAACTCCAATATATATGTTAGATCTGATGACATATTTCTATCTCCACAGTTATCATTCTAATACAAGCCACAAATCCCCTGCCTGGGAAAATGAAATTGTTTCCAGACTGGCAGAGTTATGTAGGTTGTGCATTGTGTTACTCCATCCGTTCTATGGTACCCCCGGTGTTGCACAGTACACAACCAGGACAACTCTATGTGATAAATTCCACATCACTGGTGCCTATTATGTATTACTATAGGCTAATATTAGGTGCAGCTGATACAGTGATGAGCAAACAAATATTATCATGGAGCTTACATTCCAGTGGAGGAGGAGAAAAACATGTATATAAACCAACACATGGATTTCAGATAGTGACAATTACTGTGTTAATTTTAGATAGTGGCAAGAACTATGGAAATAGCAAATACCACCCACTGGAATGGTTGAAGACCCTCTGTAAGCTGTCCTTGTTAATGGGACTGAATCTTGGATTTAATTCATATTGGTCAATAAGCTAAAAATGCCAGGCAAAAAATCTGGAAGGATAATGATGATTAATTTCCCAGAGGCCATTGCTCCATTGAGGGATCTGCTGCTCCCTTAAGAGATGGGTGAATCTTTATAGTCTGGGTCCTGGGAGTTAATAAGTAGATTTTAATTGTTTTATTTGTGAGAAGTGCTAAAATACACTTGCGTATTAACGTGTAGAATATTTGGACAAGGGTCTCCCAGACTGAGATGCTCACAGAAACTGAGCAGGTAATGTAAATGCATGGAGCAGGCAAGTGAAGGAAGCAGGGAAGAGATAATGCATGCCCCCATTTAAAGGGCAGTTGGCAATGGCTTAGCTTTCTCTAATCAATACCGCATGGGGATGTTCTTCCAGCATTGCCAAATATTCTTATTTTTCCAGAGATGCAACAAATTTGGAATTTTATGTGAAATTTCTGGATCAGTAGATGTTATTTCCTAAAACGTTAGCTATATAGGTCAAACACACTTACAAGCTGAGGGCAAGCTATTTTGACTTCTCAATTAGACTAAGAACACCAAAAGAACTCTTTCATTATTAAAAATGAAACATTATTTGTTTCCTTGAGATACAGATGCATATAATCTCACATGTTCTGAGAAGGTTGTTTAAAGAATGGTCTTTATTTTTATGCATTTTGTTCTCTGCAATCTTCCTTGTCCTAAGTCTATAACCCTCTGTGAAATAAGCCCTGCCATGTATGTTTCTATTTAATCTCTAGGCACTAAAAATGAAGCAGATGATCTTCAGAATCTGATTCTGAGAGAAAGAAAAAAAGATAAAGAGGGATTAGAATACTTCCATGGGCTTATACTAAGTCTATTAGGGTTAGCTCTTTTGCCCTTCAAAATGACTAATTTAGATACTTTGACCTACTGGCTGCAGAGCAGACAATTCAGATCCCATGGGTCTTTACAATCTACATTTGATGTTGAAGGGACTCCATAATTGGAATCCTACAGAGAATGTGTGGAGTGGATATTATATTTTCATACTGAAGATTTAATACAATTCAATATTGCTACCCAAAACCTCTTTCTATACACACATACACACACACGTGCGCGTGCGCGCACACACACACACACGTATACACTGAGTTGTTAAGATAAAATTTAAAACAACCACACAAAACAGCACTGATAAATATTTGACGGTGAGATATATTTTTTTTCTGTGTCAAATATATGGTATTCAAACATTATTATCTATCTGAACCATTATTGTAACACATTTTGATAGAGTGAGAATGGAAAAATACAAGATATTATTCTGAGACTTTTAAATCCCTGAAAATTCAAAGTCAAAATCTGTCATTAATATATTCTGTTTGCCTCAGTACTAAAGGACATATGTTCCGTCTGAATCATGCAGTTTCATGATGTTCCTAGGACTTGAAAAAAATGACATTAGCTTTCTCTATATCGTCCCTTTACAGAGAAACACACAGAAGTTCTTCAATTATGATCACTGTGATATTTATTGGTGTCATCTACGTTACTTTATTTAGATAAGCTGATAAGCTTTCTTGACTCTTACAGTGGAGGAAAAAAAGAAATCAATGTTTCTGTTAGGTCAGTTCCATATTGAATTGTTTTGTCCAAAGGCTGTTGCTGAGCTTACAAATCAGAGTCTATACAATATGATGCAAAAACATATTTATAAATATTGAAACAGAATAAAGAATGACCTTCTATGAAGAAATACATGTAATATTTCAGTTTGATTTTCAAAATTTAAAAGAATCAATCCTGTATCACCATGTCATTTTACCTGAAATTTCTAAAGGAATTTGGAGTTCATTACTTTAAGAAATCAGTACAAAAGATGGGTGACTGAGTGGCTCAGTTGGTTAAGTATCTTCCTTCAGCTCAGGTCATCATCTCAGCGTCCTGGGATTGAGCCCTGTGTTGGGTTCCCTGCCCAGTTCGGAGTCTGTTTCTCCCTCTCCCTTTGCCCCTCCCCCTGCTCATACTCTCTCTCTCTCTAAAATCAATAAATAAAATCTTTTAAAAAAAAGTCAGAACAATATGTTAATTAAAATTTTTAAAAAGTAATAAAAAAAAAGTCAGGACAGGAAGAGATGTTCTAAACAGTTCAAATTATGCTTGTGTCAGACGGTAAATAGCATGTCTTTCCTGGTGTTGTTCTCTAGCAGGATATGATTATATAATTTATAACTATATTTGTTTAAAATATGTGATTCTTATGAAACTTACACAATGCATAATTATAGATATCTTTTATTTTAGGATTAACAACATCCAAAGGTACCATACTATTGATGGATCCACAAAGGCTGGAAAGGTATGAGGTTTGTAAATTGTAGTAAGAACAACAACATAAGAAATTCTTTACACACATTATCTCAAATTATCATAATTATCTCACAAATTGGGCCATATTATGTTATTTTACAGATGAAAAAAATGAGGCTTACAGAGCTATTTTGAGTGGAACATAGAACTATTTAACTTCCCTTCACTAAGGATGATTCATCCCAGGCATATGGACTCTCAAAAAGTCAAAATATAGACATCAGGGTTCTCACAATCTCCCCTAAATTTATGTGTACAATTTTGTTTGTCTATAAATGGACACAAAAAAGAAAATCCATAACTTTTATGATATTCTCCAAGAGACTGGGGACCCAAAAAAGATCCCCCATGCAAACTTTTAAATTGTAGCTATAAATTCCATAAGGGCAAGAGCCATGGTATTTCTTTGACGTTTTCTATTCTATGTTGGCACGCAAACCATCTGATGACATATTCATAACTTAACAGTTATGAAGATATTTGTAATTAGATTTGCCAAACTAGGAAGCATTTTTTATGACCAGAAATAAGTGGAAAAGGGCATAAGCCAAATCTTTAAGATATAGTTTCATTTTGTGGATACAGGGTTCATCCCATTTAGTTGGTAAGATGGCTGAAATAGCCTGACTTAAAGAGAATGTGGTTCAGTTGTCTTGGTAGAAACTGAGTTCATTAGTGGTGACAGGATATCACCACTTAGGATATTGCAATCAAATATTGCAATCAAATTCAACACAACCCAAATGGAAGGTATCATCTGAACTCACTTCTAAGCCAACTAGCCTTCAAGACTTCCCTATTTATGAGAAGGGAATCAACAGTCTCCCAGTTTTTCTCTACTCTGAAGGCTGAAATATCACATCTTCTTTCTCAATTCATCCACAGACACATAGGTTGTTTTCATGTCTTGGTTATTGTGAATAATGCTTCAGTGAACATGGGAATGCACATATCTGTTTGAGATCCTGATTTCATTTTCTTTGGATATATAGACCCAGAAGTTGGTATCTCTAGTTCTCAGTGTATTCTCATAGCAGTCCTTGTCACAACGCAACTAGGGGGCCAGATGCCTACTTCTTGGGTGTGGGGCAACGTGCATTCAATGTTATGAGAACATGATTTTTAAGGTAGAACTCCCAAGATACCTTCACATGTAATGTTCCCTGCGGTATTTTATTCATATATTTTTGATTCCTTATGACATGCTTTACCCTTCTCCTGTGGGATTCTCACCCCAACCCCTAGCTTTTCCAATATTTTATTTACTTCTCAAGTCATATAGTTTCCTAACTGGCAAAATGCAATGCTGCCTTTTAATGCTTACCCTGTGTGCTTATGGCATCTGAAGCTATTAGAGATTTCACCTTTTTTGAACTGTCTCCTCCATTGTTCTGTTATTTTTCTTTATCTGTCATTTATATTCTCTCTATTGTCAGGAAAGATATGTGTCAATTTGAAACACAGAGCTGCAGGTGGAAGAGGATTAGATAAAGCTAAAAAAAATCTGAAATCATTAGGAATGCGAGGGATATAGCAGCTATTTGGGATAAAACAGGCATTCTATTTTGGCACCAAATTAATTTTGGACTTCCTGGTAATCAAGTATAAAAGGTAAACTGGCTGAGAATATTCCTACCCCACAGTGCTTGGTAATGGCTCTCTGCTCTGCCAGTTCTTCTAAGTTGTGGATATTGTTCAGGGTTTGGTCTTTATCTAGAGACTCTTCTCTCCCTTTGCTCGGTTCCATCACTCTCATGCTTTCAAATGTCACCACCTAGAGTACATTTCAAGTCTTACTGTCTCATAAGTTCTGTCTACTTCCAATTATTTTTTAAAAGATTTTATTTATTTATTTGACAGAGAGAGAGAAAGAGAGAGCGAGAGAGCGAGAGAGAGAGAGAGAGAGAAAAAACAAGCAGGTTAAACAGGGGAGGAAGAAGCAGGCTCCCTGCTGAGCAGAGAGCCCGATGCAGGGCTCGATCCCAGGACCCCAGGATCATGACCTGAGATGAAGGCAGAGGCTTTAACCCACTGAGCCACCCAGGGATCCCAGACAGAGAATCTTAAGCAGATTCCACATCCAGCATGGAGCCCCACACAGGGCTTGATCTCACAAACCTGAGATAATGACCTGAGCCAAAATCAAGAGGTGGGTGCTTAACTGACTGTGCCACCCAGGCACCCTGCCATATAGTTCTTATAAGAGCCAATTCTGGGTTCCCTGTAGGCTAGAAATATTTATCTTGTTCCTGACACAGTAACTCAATATTTGTTACTTACTTAAATTTCTCTAAATCCTTAGATCTCTTATCTCTTTCCAACCAGATCATTAGCCTCTAAGGGATGCCTCATACATCTATGCATTCTCAACAGCACACAGTATAGTAGACGTTTTGTAAATATTTGTTGATTTGATTTAGAGTTATTTATACAATTACTTCCCTACTCAGTGATGCCTATATGAAACTGTGCACACATTAAGGGAACAAAAGAAATGAAAAAAGTTATTATATTGCTAAATAAAAAGTCACATTGCTTCCTAACCTTTGTATTAAGACAGACCTTACAAGTATGCTGTTTTAATATCCACAGAAGCATATGCTCCAACCAGCAACTGGAATTTATCAAGAAGACAGGAACTGCCACAAATCGCCATTCCATAAGTAGAAAATGCCATCACTGCCATTGTAATAACACCAGGGAAGGTCAAATTACAGAGTTAAAGTGGGCCTCCCTTTCCAAGTTGAGGCTCTATATGAACAGTCATGGGCCAGAAGAACATCAAGGGCCATGAGGACTCCTATAATCTGAGTAATTATTTGCTTATGGTGAGATATTTCCTGGAGGAAATAATACTAGTAATGACGACCATTTATTGCATTCGTACCGTGTGCCAGGCACTGTACTAAATGCTTACATGAATTATGCAATTTAATCCTCACTACCGTGCTATAAGGTAGAGACCATTATTTTCCTGTTTTACAAATGAGGAAATTGAGACAAAGTAACTTGCACAATGTTACATAGCTAAGAAATGAGTAGACTGGGATTCGGATGGAGATAGACTGGCACCAAAGTTTATATGATTTTCTAACCTGAATTAGTCCTTCTGTGGCTACTTCCTTTACATTAATAGCATGACTCACGTAATAATCTAGATTGAGATTTATCTTAATCACAGACTTGCATACACAGCCATACTGCTTCAGGAAAGGGGACTGGACAATATATTTTATTTCAAATTACCGGCAACATTTAGGGAAAGGGTTTGGGAATTTCGATAAATTCAACTTGGTCTCAAGTTCCAAAAAAGGCTTTTGTGTGTTGGTGCAAGCAAAAAAATCCACTAGTTGTAACAATCCTCTAATGGATTTAGAAAATCTCAGGAACATGGTCTGAATCCATTCTGTGTGTCTCAGTATGGATGGCTGATGATACCTGTGCTATTCCAGTGGCTTTTCAGTGAGTGCCTCTTTTTGTTCATCTGGTTACCAGTCCAACCTCTTTTCTCATGCTAAAGATGATTCATGTGCCAATCATGAAATATCAGATTCCATCCCTTAGAAAGCTAATGGGGGATATTTTTAAACACTTGCCAACTAGCAATTCTATCTCACAGATAACATAAAGTCTATATACCAATGCACTCCCATGTCCTTTGGATTTAAACAGAATTTTAGAAAATGATTTCATACACTGCGGTAAATATATATAAAGATGTTCATTCAATGCTGTGGAGACTGGGTAAAATATAATTAATAGAATGCATGCATGATATAAAAATAACTCTGGGGACTGATATCAGATAACATTATGTCATAGTTTGATTCATAAACTCCACGGATACTGGGGCCATGTCTGATTCATCTTTGTATTTCACGTGGGACTTGATACTAAATAGTTGTTGAGTTAATGTGGTTGCCCGTAGGAGCTTTTCTATATCCTTTATGTGGATGTACAGCTTATAATCAGGCAAGAGGTATATCTTGGATGAATGTGGGCTATTCAAAATTTTCACTTCCTAAAACAATTTCCTCCATGTATGTCTCTCCAATCTTCATCTGCATTTGATTAAATACTTCCTCAAAAGGTCACCCATTAAATTGCTAGGCAGTATTAATGTCTAAAACATTTTTCCTGGTACTGAAATAAATTTTGGCTTATCAGGAGTCTATTCATACAAGTAATTTAAAAAATAATGAAATTATTGTCATGCTTAATTTTCCCTGTGTTTCACAGCTGTGTCTGCTCCTGCATCCCAGGAATCATAGGTGTCCTCTTGCTATAAAAAAATTTACATTCCATGTTGACCCAATTCATGGGATTATGCTCCTCCCTCACTGTCCCGATCTAGCACTTCGTTCCTCTACTAAAGCCACGACCTATCATAAAATTCATCCCATCTTTTTGGACCCAAACCTGATAAATAACAATAATAATAATAATAAAAATATTTTTTCAGGGGCGCCTGGGTGGCTCACTGGGTTCAAACCTCTGCCCTCGGCTCAGGTCATGATCTCAGGGTCCTGGGATCGAGCCCCACATAGGGCTCTCTGCTCAGCAGGGAGCCTGCTTCCCCGCCTCTCTCTCCCCGCCTGCCTCTCTGCCTACTTGTGATCTCTGTCAAATAAATAAATAAAATCTTTAAAAATAACATTTTTTGAGTACTTTCGGGTGGCATGTTCCATATTTTACAAAGACATCTTAAGAAATCTCTTTAAAATCTTTCTTCCTAGAAATCTCATCCTTAATTCATTTTTCCCCTACAATGTCAATGTACCTTATTTCCATCTGGTATAGTTTTCATCTCTGACATTATAATTTTTCTCTATATTTCATGTATTTACTTAACTTTTAGAACAGACAGAATACACTTATACCTTTTTTGAAATTGAGGTATAATTAATATAATATTATATTAGTTTTAGGTATACAATGTAATGATTCATTATTTGTATATATTGTGAAATGATCACCACAATAAGTCCGGTTAACATCCATCACCATACAAAGTTACAATTTTTTCCTCATGGTCAGAAATTTCAAGATCCACTCTCCTAGCTATTTTCAAATATGTAAGACAATATTATTAACTATAGCCACTATGTTGTACACTACATCCCCCTGCCTTACTTATTTTATAACTGGAAATTTATACCTTTTTCATTTCTATTAATTTCTACCTTTCATCTCTGACATTTTAGTCTTTTTTTATATTTCATGTATTTGCTTCGCTTCAACATATAGAACATATAGAATGCAGTTATAACTATTTTAATGTCCCCGTCTGCTATTTCTAACATCAGGGTCAGTTATATGTTGGTTTTGAATGATTGGTTGTTCTCCTTAGTCATGTTTTCCTGCCTCTTTTCATGTCTAGTAATCTGTAATCAGATGCCAGACATCGTGAACTTTACCTTTTGCATGCTGATTATTTTTGTGCCCCTGAACTATTTGTTTTCTTGGAAATCGTTTGATCTATCAGGGTCTTCCTTTTATATTTTATAAGCAGGATCTGAGCAGCATTTAGTACAGGGTTAATTTTTCCTCACTCCAGAAGCAAGTCCTTTCTGAGCACTTAAGAAATGCCCTGTGAATTAGGACTCTCCCAGGCTGGTGGGTGGAACCGAGTTATTCCTGATCCTGAGCAGTGAGCACTACTACTGTTAATCCTTTCAAGATGCCCTTGGGTAGTGCCTTCACATGCACCTGCTGATGAGTATTCTTCAGAATACTTGGCAGTTCCCTAGCTTTCCTCCTTCCATGTTGCTCTGGACTCTCTAGTACTCTGTCCTCTGGACTGTAGGTGTCTTGCTCTACTTGCAGTCTCAGTTTCAGCTCTTCAGCCTAGAGGTTCTTCTAGATTCCCCCTGTGCTATGGCCTGGAAATTTTCTCAAGGCAGTAAGTTGGGGGCAATCATAGGACTCACTCCGTTTGTCTCCTGTCCTTCAGAGATCACTGTCATTGATTATCATTTTGAAAACCTTTGTTTCATACAATATTTTTGGCTTTTATTTCTCATTTCAAATGGCAAAGTAAAGCCAGTCTCTGTTATTCCATCTTGGCCAGAGAAGTACCATCAGATTTTTTTAAACAGCTATAGTGTTATGTATATTTTTATTTCTTCCCTATCAGATTTTGGTAAGTTGTATTCCCAAAGGAATGCTGTCCATTTTAAGTTATTTAATTTAGTGGCATGAAATTGTTTATAGTATTTCCTTATTTTCATTTTAACACCTGTATGATCAATAATAACTTTCTCTCTTCCATTCCTAATATTGGTTTCTGTTTTCCCTCTTTTATTCTGGATCAGTCTGGCCAGGTGTTTATCAATTTTTAATCAGTCTTTTCAGAATTTTTTAATTAGCCTTTTCAAAGACCAAAGATCTTCTTTTTTTACTTCCTTTATTTTTTTTTGTCACTTTTCTATTTTATTGACTTTTCACTGTAATTTCCTTCCTTCAGCTTACTTTAGGATCAATTGTTCCTTTTCTAGCTCTTCATGGTGGAAACTCAGATCACTAAAGATGAAACTTTTCTTCCTCTTTAATATGTGCATTTATAGTTATATTTTTTCCTTTAATCGTTGCTTTAGCTCCTTCCTAAATTCTGATGTGTTATGAATTTATTATTGTTCAATCCAAGCAGTTTATAATTTTCTTTGGGATTTCTTCTTTGATCTATTGGTTATTCAGAAGTATGCTGTTGAATTTCCAAATGTTTAGGCATTTAAAAATTTTTAATTCCTGTGTGGTTAACATACAATGTTATATTAGTTTCAGGTGTACAATACAGTGATTCAGTACTTCCATACATCACCTGGTGCTCATCAGGGCAATCCCTAATTCCAATCAACTATTTCATCCATGCCCTCATCCACCTCTTCTCTGGTAGCCATCAGTTTGCTCTCTATAGTTAAGAGTCTGTTTTTGTTTTGTCTTTTTTCTTTGATCATTTGTTTTGTTTCTTAAGTTCCACATATGAGATCATATGGTATTTGTTTCTCTCTGATAGACCTATTTCACTTAACATTATATCCTCTAGATCCACCCATGTTGTTGCAAATTCTTTTTTATGGCTGAGTACTATTCCACTGTATACATATACCATCTCTTCTTTATCCATTCATCATTCAGTGCACATTTGGGCTCTTTCCATAACTTGGCTATTGCTCATGATGCTTCTATAAACATTGGGATACATGGGTCCCTTTTAATTGGTGTTTTTGTATCTTTGGGGTAAATATCCAGTAGTGTGATTCCTAGATCATAACACAGTTCTATTTTTAACTCTTTGAAGAAACTCTATACTGGTGGTTGCACCAGTTTGCATTCCCACCAATAGGGCAAGAGGGTTTCTTTTTCTCCACATCCTCATCAACACTTGCTGTTTCTTGAGTTTTGATTTTAGCCATCCTGACTGGTGTGAAGTTATATCTCATTGTGGTTTTGATATGTGCTTCCCTGAAGATGAGTGATATTGAGTGTCTTTTCATATGTCTGTTGGACATTGGGATGTCTTCTTTGGGAAGTGTCTGTTAATGTCCTCTGCAATTTTTTTTTTAAGATTTTACTTATTTATTTGACAGACAGAGATCACAAGTAGGCAGAGAGACAGGCAGAGAGAGAGAGAGAGAGAGAGGAGGAAGCAGGCTCCTCAGCAAGCAGAGAGCCCGATGCGGGGCTCGATCCCAGGCCCCTGGGATCATGACCTGAGCCGAAGGCGCCCCTGTCCTCTGCAATTTTTAATTGGATTATTTGGGGTTTTTTTTGGTGTTGAGTTGTATAAGGTCCTTATGTATTTTGGATACTAACCCTTTATCAGATAGGTCATTTGTAAATATATTTGTCCATTCTGTAGGTTGCCTTTTAGTTTTGTTGGTTGTTTCCTTCACTGTGCAGAAACTTTTTTCTTGTTGAAGTCTCAATAGCTTATTTTTGCTTTTGTTTCCCTTGCCTCAAGAGACATATCTAGAGGGGCGCCTGGGTGGCTCAGTGGGTTAAGCCGCTGCCTTCGGCTCGGGTCATGATCGCAGGGTCCTGGGATCGAGCCCCACATCGGGCTCTCTGCTCAGCCGGGAGCCTGCTTCCTTCTCTCTCTCTCTGCCTGCCTCTCTGCCTGCTTGTGATCTCTCTCTGTCAAATAAATAAAAAAAAAATCCTTAAAAAAAAAAGAGAGAGACATATCTAGAAAGAAGGTGTTATGGCCAATGTCAGAGAAATTACTACCTGTTCTGCCTTGTATTTTTATGGTTTCAGGTCTCATGTTTAGATCCTTAATCCATTTTGAATTTATTTTTGTATATGGTGTGAGAAAGTGGTCTAGTTTCATTCCTTTGTGTGCTGCTGTCCAGTTTTCCCAACACCTTTTATTGAAGAGACTTTTTCCTGTTGCATATTCTTGCCTCCTTTGTCGAAGATTAATTGACCATATAATTGTGGGCCTATTTCTGGGCTTTCTATTCTCTTCCATTGATCTTTGTGTCTGTTTTTGTGTTAGGCATTTCTTAAACATCTTATTATTAATGATTTCTAATTCAATTCCATGGTGGCCAGAGAATATATTTTGGATGATATAAATACTTCTAAATATACTGTAATTTATTTTATAGTCTAGGATGTATATTACAGTTTGGAGATATACTGTTCAATAGATATCAATTATGTCATATTGGCTGTTCAATTCTTCTATATGATGTTTTTTCTTTTTTGTCTATGTGTTTTAGCAGTTGCTAACAAAGGAGTTTTTAAATATCCAACTGTTTATGAATTAATTTATTTTTCCTTTCATCGTATCTTTTTTACATACTGTGCATTGGACTCCCATTATGCTAATCCTCAACTCACTCCCTCTGAGTCTGGCCCCACAGCAGTGTGTTTCTCCCACGAGTAGGCATTAATGAACCTAAGATTCTGGTTTTTCTTCACTGACACAGCATGTTCCATACTGTCTCCTACTCAAGATACAACTTAAGGAATTTAATAGACCCCAAAATAAAATAATTTCCCTTTAGTACAAATAGTTTCATGTTACTATAAAAATGTCACAACTGAGAACCTCTTATTAGGGTGTACGCAGTAGGTGGGGATGTGTTAAACCTATTTGGTTATAGTTCTGACCAACATGCTGTGTTATTGACAGTTGTTTGCCTGGGCTGATGGTTTCAGGTTGTGGCCAAAGAACTGACTGAACTAAATAGCTCCATCTGCATTATACTCATATCTGTCAACTCACAGACCTAGAATGTGTTAGAATTCCATTTTTAATTATATGTAAATCTTTTGGGGTAACATATATTACTAGGAAACTCTGCTCCCAGAAGATAACTTTGTGTGTAGAGGTAAAAGTTTGGCACCGTGACCATAAATAGATTAAAAAAAAAAAAAAACCAAAATCAAAACAGAACCTCCAATTAGCATATGCAACCTTCCATAGTGCAGGTCCAAATGAGAAAATATCCCAAACAGGTAACTTTTCTACAGAGAGTGTCTTAGTAGGGGGAGGCCTTAGCAAATGTCCATGTATATTGGATAGCATTTATAGATCACATTAGAAGGCTCATCTTAACAGTTGCCTTTTCATTTACTTCCATAAAATTGAAGGGCAAGCATTTTTTTTTTTTGGTCACATGGAAGAATAATGGCTTTTAACAATGGCTTTTTGATTTGCACTAAGCCTAATCTTTTTCTGAGGAGTGCAATTATCAAGGACATCGTCACTGTTGTATTATCCTTGAGTACTAAGTGGTGAATTTGAAGATGCTAGAAAACTTTCTTTGCATGAAATCAAGTCTCTTGAAATGATAACAGGCAACTGTTAGTGAAATGGAGACTAAGGTCTTCTGCAAATGTTATATTCTTCCTTCATTACTACTTTATAATGGAATGCAAGAACACTGTTTTATAGTCTATCTGAGAACAGCATGTATTGACCTCTTGTCAGTAGTTCAGTCTAGTGTTCTCAGTTTACTGTTGAGGTATAGTATAGCTATTGACAAGCAAAAGGAACTGCCAGAGATAGAGCATATATTATTAAAGCCGTTCATTTTCTCATCAACAGTTTATGTCTTGCTTTGGGTAATTAGTGAGGTCTTGGAAGGAATTAGTATGGTATTTGGGAATGTGTGTGCCAAGAGAGTATACATATACTGAATTAGAAAAGAAATCTACTCATTTATGAGGGGACTGAGCAATGTGAATGGTATGCACATAGAAACTGAACTCTGAGATCATTCACATGGTTTTCCCATTATATGCATACAATTGTCCCATTTATTGCTTTTTGTCTATAAGACTGACCCAGGGTCATTATGTTTCTAATGTTATACCACTGCATATATCCAAAACTACTTCATTCACCGACCATTACCCTGCATAAACTGAATAAAAAGACTTTATTCCCACTCAGCAGACTGGGGATATGTCAACCAGAGGATATAATTGACCAAATGGACTAAATCCATTTACATAGCCAAAATGTGTGATGGAACAGGTAGAACTCCAGGGACTAACCCAGATATGCTATTTCTAGATGATCTCAAGCATCTAGATATACATATGAAACTTAGGCAGCCCAGTATTCTATCACTGGTATGTGTTGTTCAAGGCTATGTTTCAACCTAATTCCATCTTCAAGCATACGTATTCACTTCAGGTGGCTGATGATAACACACTGTCACATTTTATATGGATGTGTTGCACTCTACAGTTATGGTCTATTTCATCCCTCAGTATATTGAGGTTTCTGTCTTTTGGAAATGATTATTTCCATCATATTTTGTGTAATCATGGTTCCAGGAGGGAATAATCTCCCCCTTAGGTGGCTCAAGTGAAACCACTTTATTTTTTTAAAGATTTATTTATATGAGAGAGAGAGAGAGAAAGAAAGGGAGAGAGAGAGAGAGAGAGAGAGAGAGAGAGAAACAATCCCAAGCAAACTCTATGCTGGGTGCAGACCCCTACGTAGGGCTTGATCCTATGACCAAGAGATCATTACCTGAGCTGAAACCAAGAGTCAAATGCCTAGCCAACTGTGCTACCCAGGCACTGCAAGTGAAGCCACTTTAATGAATAAACTTCCTAGAGATGTGAGGCCAGGTTAAGAGGACTGACAATGGATGTTGAGGGCCCAGAGACTGGCAACAGAAAGAAGCCATTACCATCACTAGGGCTAGAAGAGTGAAGAGTGGTAAGGTGCTTCTATTTTTTTTTAATGTTCAGTTAGCCACTATATAGTACACCATTAGTTTTGGATATAGTGTTCCATGATTCATTAGTTACATATAACACTCAGTACTCATCACAATACATGCCCTCTTTAATACCCATCACACAGGGGCGCCTGGGTGGCTCAGTGGGTTAAGCCTCTGCCTTCGGCTCAGGTCATGATCCCAGGGTGCTGGGATCGATCCCTGCATCGGGTTCTCTGCTCAGCAGGGAAGCTCCTTTCCCCTCTCTCGCTGCCTGCCTCTCTGCCTACTTGTGATCTTTGTCTGTCAAATAAATAAAATCTTAAAAAAAAAATACCTATCACCCCATTACCCCCTCTACCCACCCTCATCCCCTCTAAAACCCTCAGTTTGTTTCTCAGCGTCCACAGTCTCGCATGGTTGGTCTTCCTCTCTGATTTCTCCCCCTTTAGATTTCCCTCCCTTCCCCTAAGGTCTTCTTTGCTATTCCTTATGTTCCACATATGGGTGAAGCCATATGATAATAGTCTTTCTCTGCTTGACTTAGTTCACTTAGCATAATCCCCTCCAGTTCCATCCATGTTCATGCAAATGGTGGGTATTCATCCTTTCTGATGGCAGAGTAATATTCCATTGCATATATGGGCCAATCTTCTTTATCCATTCATCTGTTGAAGGGCATTTTGGCTCCTTCCATAGTTTGGCTACTGTGGACATTGCTGCTATGAACATTGGGGTGCATGTGTCCCTTCTTTGCACTACATCTCTGTCTTTAGGGTAAATACCTAGTAGTGCAATTTCTGGGACATAGGGTAGCTCTATTTTTAACTTTTTGAAGAACCTCCATACTGTTTTCTGGAGTGGCTATGCCAGCTTGCATTCCTACCAACAGTGTAAGAGGGTTTCCCTTTCTCCACATCATTACCAACATTTGTTGTTTCCTGTTTTCTTAATTTTTGCCATTCTAACTGGTGTAAGGTGGTATGTCATTGTGGTTTTGATTTGTATTTCCCTGATGGCTAGTGATGTTGAGCATTTTTTCATATGTCTGTTAGCCACTTGTATGTCTTCTTTGGAGGAGTGTGTTCCTGTCTTCTGCCCATTTTCTGACTGGGTTATTTGTTTTTTGAGTGTTGAGTTTGAGAACTTATTTATAGATCTTGGATACTAGCCCTTTATCTGTAATGTCATTTGCAAATATCTTCTCCTATTCCATGGGTTGCCTCTTTGTTTTGTTGACTGTTTCCTTTGCTGCGCAGAAGCTTTTGATCTTGATGAAGTCCTAAATGTTCGTTTTTACTTTTGTTTCCTTTGCCTTTGGAGACGAGTCTTGAAAGAAGACGCTGTGGCCAATGTCAAAGAGGATACTGCCTATGTTCTCCTCTAGGATTTTGATAGATTCCTGTCTCACATTGAGCTCTCTCATCCATTTTTAATTTATCTTTGGGTATGGTGTAAGAGAATGGTCCAGTTTCATTCTTCTGTATGTAGCTGTTCAGTTTTCCCAGCACCACTTATTAAAGAGACTGTCTTTTTTCCACTGGATATTTTTTCCTGATTTGTCAAAGATTAGTTGGCCGTAGAGTTGAGGGTCCATTTCTGGAGTCTCTATTTTGTTCCATTGGTCTATGTATCTGTTTTTATGCCAGTACCATGTTGTCTTGGTGATCACAGCTTCATAATATAGCTTGAAATCAGGCAACACAATGACCCCAGCTTTGGTTTTCTTCTACAACATTCCCTTGGTGATTCAGGGTCCTTTCTTGTTCCATACAAATTTTAGGATTGTTTGTTCCAGCTTGCAACAAACAAGGACCCAGAGCCAGATGACTTCCCAGAGGAATTCTACTAAACACTTGAAGAAGAAATCATACCTATTCTACTATAGCTGTTCAAAAAAATAGAAATGAATGGAAAATTTCTAAACTTGTCCTATGAGACTAGCATTACCCTAATCCCCAAACAGAAAAAGATACCATCAAAAAGAAGAATTGAAATGGAATATTACTCAGCCATCAGAAAAGATGAATACCCACCATTTGCATCAACATGGATGGAACTGGAGGGGATTATGCTAAATGATAGAAGTCAAGTAGAGAAAGACAATTATCCTATGGTTTCACTTATTTGTGGAACCTAAGGAATAGCATGGAGACATTAGGAGAAGGAAGGGAAAAACAAAGTCGGGGGAGGGGATCAGAGGGGGAGATGAACCAGGAGATACTATGGACCCTTGCAAACAAACTGAGGGTTTTAGGGGGGAGGGGCGTTGGGACATGGGTGACCGTGGTGGTGGTTATTAAGGAGGGCACATATTGCATGGAGCACTGGGTGTTATATGTAAACAATGAATCATGGAACTCTATATCCCAAACTAATGATCTACTGTATGGTGACTCACATAATAAAAAATTATTTTAAAAAAGGAGAATTACAGACCAATATCCCTGATGAACATGGATGTCAAAATACTCAACAAGATTTTAACCAATAGAACCCATTAAAAGGATTATTCATCACTAGGAAGTGATATTTATTCTGGGGAAGCAAGGATAGTTCAACGTTTGCAAATCAATCAACGTGATAGAACATACCAATAAAAGAAAAGACAAAAGCCATATGACTCTCTCAACTGATGCAGAAAAAAAACATTTGACAAAATGCAACATCCATTCCTGATTGAAACTCTTCAAAGTATCGGGATCCTCAATATCATAAAAACCATCCATGAAAAACTCACAGCAAATATCATTCTCAATTTTCTCTTAAGGTCAGGAACACCACAGGGATGCCCACTCTCACCACTATTGTTCAACATAGTACTAGAAGTCCTAGCCTCAGCAACCAGACAACAAAAAGAAATAAAAGGCCTCCGAATTGGCAAAGAAGTCAAATTCTCTCTCTTTGTAGATGACAAGATACTTTATGTGGAAAACCCAAAAGAGTCCACCCCCAAATTACTAGAACTCAGCAATGTGGGAAGATACAAAAATCAGTTGCTTTTCAATACACTAACAATATAACTGTAGAAAGAAAAATCAAGGAATAGATTCCATTTACAATAGCAACAAAAACCACAAGATACCTAGGAATAACCAAAGAGGTAAAGGATCTGTACTTGAGAAACTACAGTACACATATGAAAAAAATTGAGGAAGACACAAAAAGATGGAAAAACATTCCATGCTTCTGGACTGGAAGAATAAAGATTGTTAAAATGTCTATCCTTTGCAGAGTGATCTATACTTTAAATGCCATCCTTATTAAAATACCATTGGCTTTTTTAAGGTAAGGGTGCTTCTAGACAAAGTAACGTACACAATGTCACACAGCAAAGAAATGACTAAGCTGGGATTTTATTGGAGGTAGATTGACACCCAAGTTTACATGATTTACTAACGTGAACTAGTTCTTTTGCTACTTTCTTATTTTATATTAATAGCATGATTCACTTAATAATCTAGGTAGAGATTTATTTTAATCACATACTTGCATATATAATCATACTGCTCCAGGAGATGGACAAAGTATCTTATTTTTAAAAAATTACTGGTATTTCTAAAGGCTTGGGAGCTGAGAAGGGCCATGAAGGAGAGGTCACCTAGCAGGAGCTGTCATTGTAAAGAAATGCAACTACTGCCAGAGGAGTGGTGTGGAGGAAGATGTTGGGGAGAAATACTCCCCTTACCTTTCTCTTCTCCTGCCCTTCAGTGTCCGGTTGGTGCCTCCAGTGGGTTAAAACCCATCTAGCAGCCAGCCAGCAAGGGAGCAGGGCTCCATGTCCAATACACAGAACAGGCAGACAAGGGTGTAACGCAGACCTGCAGAGGGTGAAGTGGAGGAACGGAGAACAAATCAGCATACATTTTGACTTTACTGTTTTTGTAATTTTATCCTAACCAGTCTCCCTCCATCCACACGTGTGTCTCCATCCAATCAGAACACCATGGAGTCCAGAAAAATCAGTTCATAACAAAACAAATGAAGAAGCAAACACACAACAGCAGAAACAGACCTAAAAATACAGAGAACAGACTGATGGTTGCCAGGGATGGAGGGATGGGAGATGAGCAAAATGGGTGAAGGGTTAGGGAAGATACAGGCTTCCAGTTATAGAAGGAATAAGTCACAGGAAAAAAAGGGGCAGAGTAGGGAATATAGCCAATGGTATTGTAATAGCTTTTCATGGTGACCAACAGTAGATGGCTTGCTGTGAACACGCCATTATGGATAGACGTGTCCAATCACTATGTTGTATCCCTGAAACTCATGCAACATGATGTGTGTCACCTATACTTCAATTAAAAAAAGAAAAAAATTGGCATCAATAAAGGTGACTGCGTGGGGTAAAGAACATCTACCTTCCCTGCCTTCTGCTGCTCCCTCCCCTCTGCACTGAAAGTTTCTGCAGATTTGTTGCTTTGGGGACGGAGACTGCAGTCCTTTCTAGGGCCTGTGGTGTCCTACTAGGTCTAGTTCCAGCCTATTCCTTCAGTCTTTCCTGCATTCAGCTCCCCCTAGCATGACTGATTTTCTTTGCTTCCTGCCGAATTCTGAATCTTTGAAATGTTGCTCCTTCCTCCTGGAATATTATTCCTGCTTTTCCCTGTCTCCTAGTCAATGTTTCTTCATCCCTCATATTTCATCTTAAAAGGCACTTCCACCTGGAAGCCTTCACATAATTCCTAGATCCAGTTAGCTACCCAATTTTATACATTTTGCTTATCTCGTGTATATTTTCTTCATTGAATAGTTTCAGTTTAAAATTCTACTCTTATCCATTTGATGATTCGCTTGATTTCCATCTCTTCTACTACATAATAAGCACCATGAAGCAAGGAATTTGTCTGGGTTTGTTCACCATTGGATCGCAGGCCCTAACTCAGCACTTGCGAGTGATAGGCTTTCAAGAAATAGTCATAGTGTTGAAAGATATATGTGTACATGTGGAACTAATATAACACTGTTTGTTAACTCTACTGGAATTAACAATTTTTTTTAAAAGACACACTGTGTGGGGGCACCTGGGTGATTCAGTCTGCTAAATGCCTGACTCTTGATATCAGCTCAGGTCTATGATCTCAGGGTCATGAATTCAAGTCCCATGTTGGGCTCTAGGCTGGGTGTGGAGACTATTTAAAAAAAAAAAAAAAAAGGAAGGAAGAAAGAAAGAAAACCTACAAAAGGCACACTGTGCACCTCAACCGCAGTTCAGGATGTTAATACCAAATAAGATGCATGCATTAGAATGTGTGGGTTCTTGATCCATTGTGAATTTATTACTCGGTTCTCTGTGCAGAAAAACACACAATGAGATAGCCACAGTTTATATTGGCTCTTCATGTATCTTGCAAGTAAAGCAATCTTTTTTATTTGTATTTTCAAGTTATGTCCTTGAAATGTCTGAGCTAAAAATCATTGCTGGCATTATTATGCATCATAGAAATTGTGTTTCTGTCTAAGAAATAAAAAATAAATGTCTCCGAAAACTATGTTTAAAAACCACCTTTTTACTATCTTGCATTTTTCTTCCCATAAAAGTCACATTTTCCTGGTCATGAAAAAGAATGCAGTTGCCAGGAAAAAGGTGTGAGTGTGAATGCATAATATTTAAAATTATTCAAAGTAAATGTTCTTTCAGAGAGGAAAATTGTTATATCAGGAGAAATGCTGTCTGCTTCCTAAGAGACCATTCTAAACAAATAATTATAAACCACATTTTTGATGTGGCCTATGGAGTTCTGGATGGCAGAATATTTTTGTAATTGGCTTAGCTGTGTTCAGGGAGACATGACTTTGGCCCTGTTGCCACAGCCCTTATTAAGGCTGTTGTTACACAGGCAACAGGGAATATATGTGAAGGAAATACCTTATAATTTTGTTGAATTAATTTAGTCAGTGCCAGTTATTTTTAACATTCCAAGAAGCAAAGAGAAATTCGTAACTCCTTCAGTATGCCTATTGGAATGGGGAGTAAGGTGGCGCATGCAAATGAGAGAATGTGCAGGAAGTGCCTAGCTTGGTGAGAATAAATACTATGTAATATCACACAGTAGACACTTTGTAAATATGAGTTCCCTTTCTCTCTATTTATTGAGGTACTCAAGTTGTCAGGGAAACACCGATTACAAAAGCTTCTGTATTTCTACAAATAACACCGTAGGCACGTAGCCAGAGTGTAACCACAGGACCATGGCCAGAGGGGACTTATAGCCAAGTGTCTAAAGAAAACTCAGAGGTTAGATAGTGTCCAAGTTAAGTTTAGGAGAAGGTACTTCATTTGGACCTGGGAATGCCTGGCTTTAAAAGCAGAGAAAGACAACTATCATATGATCTCCCTGATATGAGGAAGTGGTGATGCAACATGGAGGCTTAAGTGGGTAGAAGAAGAATAAATGAAACAAGATGGGATTGGGAGGGAGACAAACCATAAGTGACTCTTAATCTCACAAAACAAACTGAGGGTTGCCGGGGGGAGGGGGTTTGGGAGAAGGGGGTGGGATTATGGACATTGGGGAGGGTATGTGATTTGGTGAGTGCTGTGAAGTGTGTAAACCTGTGAATCACAGACCTGTACCCCTGGGGATAAAAGTATATGTTTATAAAAAATAAAAAATTTAAAAAAAAATTGTATTTTCATTCATCACTGGTATCAAAGACTGAATTCCTAAATTTGCAGTAATTGCTCCTTAGGCAATGTCACTGCTTTTAGTTAAATATTTTAATTTATAGGAAAAAAGGAGATCATTTGTTAAATTAATAATTTTATTGGAAAAAAAAAAGAACAGATCCTGAAATTGCTGACTTGAGATAACTAGAAAAGGCTATACGGATCTAAACATCTAAACCTTGGCTTTGAGATTGATGGGTTTATACTACTTTTGCCAAAGGGCAAAGTTTGCTTTAAAAATATGGGAAGAAATTAAGGAAATAATGTGTTGTGCTCACTGTTTATGTAACTTCTATTTGGATTGACAAAGGTTGCAATTTCAATTTAACTATCACCTGACATCACTGAATGGGACCCTCCCATATAGCATTATCAACAAAGCCCATCCCCAAAAAGATAAAAACAGAAACAAAACCAAAGCAAGCCCACCTTTTCCAATCCCAAGGGGATGAACGCTTTGCCGGTGCAGGCTAAGTTGTGGACCGACAGTAAATACAATCCTATAGTTAAAAAGCAAAGATGGGAATAAAAGCTATCAGCCAAGAAATGCTTTGTTTTCCCGCCACCAAATCTACAATGCTTTTCTATGTGTACCTATATATTTTGCCTCCTACTTCCCACTAAACGGAAGGCACAACTCTGCAATGAATTAGTGCTACATGTTGAGTTTTGGCCATCAGAATGTGACCAATGGGATATGGATCAAGGCAGTTAGGAGTCTGTATGTTCTCCACATGCCTTCTCTCTCCAGCCTCGATGGCTGTAAGTGATAGATTTGTAGATGGCATTGTTACAAGTTGCAAGGAGCATAGATCCTGACTCACTGACTGGAGATAGCCTGTTCTAACGGATGTAGATGGCAATGGGTTTTGTCAGCTTTTCAATGATTTCATAAATTTTCAAGAACTACTATATGTTGCATGCTTGGCTGTGCTCTTCTGTATTTCAACTTTTCCTTAATTTTAGCTTTTCATTTTTCTCTATATTGATCATATCCCTTAAAAAAAGGTAAGGGCATGGTGGGGTTATGGACATCGGGGAAGGTATGTGCTATGGTGAGTGCTGTGAAGTGTGTAAACCTGGCGATTCACAGACCTGTACCCCTGGGGCTAATAATACATTATATGTTAATAAAAATATTTTAAAAATTAAAAAAAGGTAATGGCATTGAAAATAATTTAATTTGGTTTTAATCCAGCATTTTCCAAAGTGTTTTTCAAGAAGCACTACTTTTGGGAGATATTAATACATATACCCAAACAGAATTTCAAGCCTTTATAATTTTGGAAAATATTACATTCTATAGATCTGCCTTGGAGACACTTGGCATATATTATCATATTAAAGGCTCTGAGCAGAAGTGCAAGAAAGAAGCCAAAGTTACTTTTTCCAGGTGCTTGTACGTTTGTTGACCGTTAACTTTTTTCCTGCAAACATTTCTTAGAAGTAGTTCCATTTGTAGGGTGCCTGGCTGGCTCAGTTAATAGACCATGTGACTCTTGATCTCAGGGTTGTGAATTCCAGCCTCAAACTGGGTGTAGAGATTACTTAAAAATAAAAAAATCTCCCCTGGGGCTAATAATACATTATATGTTAATAAAAATAAAAATTTAAAAAAAAACTTAAAAAAAAAGATTTATGTGTTTTACTCTAAAGAGGGGGCAAGGGGCAGAGGAAGAGAGAGAATCTCAAGCAGACTCCTTGCTGAGTGCAGAGCCCATTGTGGAACTCAGTCTCACAACCCTGAGGGTTGAGCTCAATGGACTGAGCCACCCAGGAGACCCTTGAAAATAAAAAGTCTCCAAAAAAAGTAGTTCCATTTGTTGAAAAGTAGTTATAGAGAAAGCCGGAGGAAAAGAAGTCCTGTAATTTCACTTAGAAAGATAAATTTTCACCAAAAGAACGTTGCATTGGTCAGAAGTCTACTAAAGAAACATAACCAATAGTTAAATGGGTGTATTAGTTTCCTAGGGTGTTGGTAAGGTGACCAAAAAAATGAGCGACTTGAAAAAGCAAAAACAGTCTTTTCACACTTCTGTAAAGGCTAGAAGTTTGAATCCAAGGTGTCAGCAAGGTCATGCTCCTCCTAAATGCTATAGGGAAGAATCTTTCCTTAGCTCTTCTGGCTTCTGGGGGTTGCTGACAATCCTTGATATTCCTTGGCTTTCTTCTCTTTGTCTTTTCTGTGTCTTCATATCTCCCTCTCCTCACAGGGGCACTGGTCATTGAATTTAAGGCCCATCCTAATTCAATATGACCTCATCTTCATTTAATTACACCAGTAAAGACCCTGGTTCTGAAGAACTTGACATTCAGAGTATATGGGATTGGAAACTAGGACCTCAACATATCATTTTGGGGACACACTCAAGCTCCAATAGCAGGAAATATTTTTCATCTAAATATCTATCTATCTATCAATCAAAAAATTGGCTTATGCAATTGTAGCATCTGGCTAGGCAAGTCAGAAATATATAGGGCAGGCCAGCAGGCTGGAAACTCTTGGGCAGGAGCTGAAACTATCATCCGCAGGCAGAATTTCTTCTTCATGGAAACCCCAGTTTTACTCTGATAGCCTTTTAACTGATTGCATGAGGCCCCCACACACTATCAAGGGTAATTCACTTTATTGCAAGTAAATGACTGTAGATGCCTTCACAGCCACATTGAGCTTAGTGTTTGATTAAATAACTAGGTACTACAGCTTAGCCAAGTTGACACAGAAAACTAACCATCAAACATAGAATTGTCAGATCAGGAGACTCCTGATGTTCTAGCACATTCTAAAGCTCTTAGGCACATAAAAGCTTTCTTTTCTTCTTAATTAACAAATTTTTCTTGAGTTACCTTGATCAGCCATGAGGTAATCATTATGAGTCCTGTCTCTGAAGGAAAGGGAGAATTGATGTGATGCAACTTAATTGTTCAGAACTAACTTAATTTTAAGAACGTAAACATAATGCCTATTTGGCTGTCTTGAAATCTTTACTTTGAAGTGATCTTAGAGAGTACCTAAGCTATTATTCTTACTTTCTCAATGGGCAAACTGGCCCAGTTTGGGTAAGCACCTTCTCCTATTTTTGCTGACAGGTTCAGACCCAACCTGAGGTAACAACCCAGTCCAGTTCTTTTTTTTTTTTTTTTACTGTGGGTGTCAGATAAACCCAATGGCTTTCTTCTTCCAGTCATTCTACTGTAGGAACATGTGTGTGCTGAGAAATTCCCAGTGCCGCTCTCTCAGGACAGAGAGCTCAACTGCTGGGTGCCGTCCATGCTGCTGGAGAGGAAGATACATGGGCAGGAGGGCACATCACCCAGCAGAATTCTTTTCTTGCCTCAGACCTTTCAGGGCCCTCTTTAAATATGGGTCATGTCTTTCATTGGCATTACGTTTGGAACTCAATTTTTAGTCACTCCCGGTACACCAGGTTGGCCTTCCTCTGCATTTCGATGACACTGTATGTATTGATATCCTAGGTGACATGTCTGCATAAATACATGAAGAAGGGAACACAAAGGTCATAACTTTTCCTATTACTGAAGATAAAATTTAATGAGCTAGATCACAGGCTGCTTTAAGAACGGCCGTGCCAGGTTAATGGGGCTCTGCCACTGAAGCCAATTACACTTGGTACAATTACATCCTATTCTAATAGCTGTAAGTCAGGGTTACACAAAGATTCTGTCTCTCGGTAATTACTAGCTAGGAAGCAGGTGAGGGGAAACTAAGCAAATTGTCACTGATCATACAAGAGACACACAGAAAGCACAGAGCTTGTAGCTATTCCGGGTGTGTGTGGGTCATCTGTTGCTAAGAAGGAGCTGGCTTCGCAGTCAGAAAGCCCTCTTCTTCTAGCACTGACCAAAAGGATATGTGATTTCAAAGACGCTTTTAGAAAAGTAGCTGAAAAGTGAATAGTAGGAGAGGGGGAGGAAGAACTCAGAAAGCCCTTCTCTATTGAAACTGTTTCCCTGAGGATTGTAAAAGATGTAGTGGGCTGATATTATTAATTTCTTCCAACCTAAATACAGGGGAGTGTTACCAAAACCCAGAATGATATTGTAAAATTTTAACAAACAGACCTCAAAGATGGACTTAATAAAAGACTTCCTTTAAATTCTCCGCTAGCCTCACCCTGATGCCTATTTACAGGTCCTTTCTTGCGCATGGCTAAAAGGGGTCCATTGAAGAGTCTTCTGACAATTGAAGATCCATCAGAAATATAGATGAAAACACTTCGAAATTTCAAAGTTACAGAATTTTCCTATGATCTCACGGATCACTTTGCACACTATTGATTTTTGAAAAGCCTTCGAGGAACCAACACACCTTCTCTGAGTGAAACACATGTGTTCAGGTTATCAGTGAATAAATATTTAAAGATCCAAGGGAGTGGGGGGTAATGTTTCCTTTCTGAAAGCACCGGTGACATTTATTGGAACTGTGGGAAAGTCATTACAGACAAGGGCAGCTGTATTTCTGCGTGCTGCCTTTTGAGTAGAATGATGTTTATAAGGGAATGAGTATTAAATAGATGACACAAGCAAAGTCAATTTTTCAAAATGTTCTTTGTTTCCAAGAGGTTAAAGATTAAAAAAAGTAATTCCTAATATTGGTTGTTCAGACCACAATTGGAAAGACTTCCAGAATGACTCAAGATTTTTAAAAAATCCTTTCAAAGTAATGAGGTAATCTGTGGTAGAGTAGAAACAAAGAGAAAAAAAAAAAGCTGCTTGCCCTGAGATTCAAGTTTGGTGATATTGCTCTTTTTGTCATTAGAAGAGAAGGAGGAGGTTTTAGTAATTGTATATTCATTCTGTCCCTTTTCTCTCTCTAAACAAAACTCATTTCTCTAGATTTTTTTTTTTTTTACAATCTCCAAAATGTCATTTGTTTTTTTCCCCTTGTTGAAGATTGCTATCCTTTTCTTGGTTATCTTCCTCAGGGACTCTCCTTAAAGAATTAGATTGTGTAAGTATGCTTAATAACTTGGAAGAGACTTCAGTCATTCCTATCCAAAGTGCCTTGTACAATTGCCCTTTGGTGACAACCCCCTCCCCACCAAGAGCCCTAAATAAACCAAAGGACAGAATACTCTTCCATTTTTCTTCTAGTTCTTTCACTATTCAGTTGTATGTATCATCTCAGTAAGGGAGAAAACCGCATTGAAAGTGTATTGTATTTGAGTTACCCCAGAAATGATGCAGCCATCCTTTCTACTTAATAGATCCAATGCCGATCTATGTTGGATAATTGCAGTGTTCTGAAAGTGCTGATTCTCTATAAAGGCAAACAGATAATCTTCTTTAATATTTAAATGACTGTGGCTATTTGGAGAATATAATGGTCAGCCCGGTCATTCACATAAGTGCTGGACAGTAGAGGAGAGAAAACGGGAAAAGTTCTACTTAAAAAAAAAAAAAAGAAGAAGAAGAAGAAGAAACATATATACTAGTGGTTTGTCCTAATACCAACAGGTTCGCATTAGAGACAAAACGAACCAAAGTCACAAAGGAATGACCTTCTCACTGGCAGAATTAAACTTTCTTAAAGTGGACTTCAAGAATCACCCAGATCCATTCATATCCTGCAGTCTCCTTACTCAAGAATGTTCCACAAACCAGAAGGCAAAAGAACATCAGCTTTGGGGGACATCTGGATGACTTGGTCAGTTAAGTGTCTGCCTTCGGCTCAGGTCATGATCCCAGGGTCCTGGGATCGAGCCCTATATCGGGCTCAGTGGGGAGTCTGCTTCTCCCTCTGCCTCCCCCCATCAACTCATGTGCTCTTGCTCTCTCTCTCTCTCAAATAAATAAAAATATTTAAGAAAAAAGAAAGGCAAAATTTCAAGCTTCACCTCAGACCTACTGAATCAGAATCTGCATTTTATCAAGTGATTTGTAAGTACATTAAAGCTTAAAGATATTTGCAAACGACATATCAGATAAAGGACTAGTGTCCAGAATCTATAAAGAACTTAGCAAACTCAACACCCAAAGAACAAATAATCCAATCAAGAAATGGGCAGAAGACATGAACAGACATTTCTGCAAAGAAGACATCCAGATGGCCAACAGACACATGAAAAAGTGCTCCATATCACTCGGCATCAGGGAAATACAAATCAAAACCACAATGAGATATCACCTCACACCAGTCAGAATGGCTAAAATCAACAAGTCAGGAAATGACAGATGCTGGCGAGGATGCGGAGAAAGGGGAACCCTCCTCCACTGTTGGTGGGAATGCAAGCTGGTCCAGCCACTCTGGAAAACAGCATGGAGGTTCCTCAAAATGTTGAAAATAGAACTGCCCTATGACCCAGCAATTGCACTATTGGGTATTTACCCTAAAGATACAAATGTAGTGATCCAAAGGGACACATGCACCCGAATGTTTATAGCAGCAATGTCCACAATAGCCAAACTATGGAAAGAACCTAGATGTCCATCAACAGATGAATGGATCAAGAAGATGTGGTATATATACACAATGGAATACTATGCAGCCATCAAAAGAAATGAAATCTTGCCATTTGCAACAACATGGATGGAACTAGAGCGTATCATGCTTAGCGAAATAAGTCAAGCAGAGAAAGACAACTATCATATGATCTCCCTGATATGAGGAAGTGGTGATGCAACATGGAGGCTTAAGTGGGTAGAAGAATAAATGAAACAAGATGGGATTGGGAGGGAGACAAACCATAAGTGACTCTTAATCTCACAAAACAAACTGAGGGTTGCCGGGGGGAGGGGGTTTGGGAGAAGGGGGTGGGATTATGGACATTGGGGAGGGTATGTGATTTGGTGAGTGCTGTGAAGTGTGTAAACCTGGTGATTCACAGACCTGTACCCCTGGGGATAAAAATATATGTTTATAAAAATAAAAAAATTAAAAAAAAAAAAAAAAAAAAAAAAAAAAAAAAAAAAAAAAAAAAAAGCTTAAAAAGCGCTGCCCCAGACACAACAGACCATGAGGTTCTAGGGTCTACTTGCGTTGTAATTTCTCCAAAAGAACATTTCAGACTTTCCAGATTCAATTCCAGATTCAGTTTCATGAATCTTCCAATAGGTCCATTCTCTGGTTTGTCTCTGTACTCTGGGCAGTGAGAGCCATTAGCGGTAAATGACTACTAAGGACAGGATGGCCTTTAGTGGAACAAACACTAAGCTTGGCGTCAAAGAGAATTATGTTCAATTCGTGACTCACCACTAGCTGTGTGAACTTGAACAGGATGCTTTAGCTCTTTAGTCGCCATTTCTCTCACTTACAAAATTGGGTTAATACTACCGGTGTCACAGATTTGTTAAGAGGATGGACTGAGATGACGCAAGCAGAGTGCTTAAATAAATCTCTGAGTTTGATCTCTTGCCCGAGGACCATCTCTACATTTCTGCCCAGAGCCTCGATATGAACTTCCCTTCTCTGATTCATTTTGTAGTTTGCTGCCTCAAAAGTATTAGGCAACTTTGCATCAGTTATATTCTTATATTTGAGGCTCACATTTCCTCAAAGCAACAACCTCTTAGGCCTCATCACAGACTCAACATGATAATTTAGGTGAAACAATTTTCCCCAAACCTTACTGCAATTAGAGAACCCCAGAGTTGTTTCATGACCATCTGTCGAACTGTGACTTGGAGAGCACTGAATCCCATATCACAAACTAATTGATCCAAAGGACTCTTCTCATTCAGATTGCTGGACGACTGGTCCGTGTTTGCCCAGCACAAGCCTGGTTTACTCTTGTTTATCCAGGTGTGATCATTAATACCCTCAATTTCACTTTAAAAGAGGTCTCCTAGCTTGTATGAGAAATTACACAGTCAGCTATAAGCAGATGACTTTGGCTTTCCAAAGCTAAACAGCAAGTGCGGAAGAAACGTTACACTGGTTCCCTTGCTTTGCCTGAGCAGTTCTTCAAAAAGTTGCTTCTGATAGAGAACCCTATATATTGCATCGGGCTTCCCAATCCTATGCGTGGTCTGCTGACTCTCTGTTGGCATTCAGGACCCTTTTACGTTCTGCCCTGTAGCATCCCCTCGATCGCAAAGCATGCGACTTGGGATCTCCCAGCTGAGTTCCACAGAATCTTAGTCACTGGCATGAGCTTTGGGGTGCAAATGAGAAGCACAGGTACCTTTGCCGCTTCTTCCGCAAGAGGCAAGCAGACTCTGGGATCAAGTTTGTGATCGCATTGCAATTTCAAACAGAGGGTGTTTTTTCATTGCACGCTCTGCATCTCCCAGCCACGTAAGTGGCTTTGAGGCTGAAGGTGATCTGTGAGGTTGGTAGTGACTTCCTGCAGATCCCTAACCCCGGGCAGCATCATCTCTCTAAGCCACTGCTTGCCTGTCCCTGCCTTATTCCTGCCAGGGCTTTGTAGTTTGCTTGCTTATTGATGTTCTAACACATCTATTGAGCTATAATTGATCTAATTAACCCTCTCCCTCCTCTTTGTCCCCCAGCCCCGGGTAGCTAGTGATCTGCTTTCTGTCACTATAGATTAGCTTACATTTTTAAGTTTTACATACAAATGGAATCTTACAGCATGTACTCTGTTTTGTGTGGCTTCTTTCACTCACTTTAATGTTTTTTTTGAGATTCATTAATGTCGCTGTACGTATCAGATTTCATTACTCTGTATTACTGAGTGGTATTCCAGTCTATGAAAATACCTTATTCACCCACACAACCCACTGATGGACATTTGCGCTCATTTTTTCCCCCCTGTTTTAGTTATTACAACTAAAGCTACTAGGAACCTTCCTACAAGTCTTTGTAGAGACATGTTTTCATTGCCCTTGAATAAATAATTTAAGATTGCAGTGGCTGGCTCTTTTTCGTAGTACTTCAAAGGCAGTGGGCTGTTAGGACAAAGCTGAGCACTCTTTCCCAGCTCCTAGTTGCTAGAAAATCACTAAAGTGGATGATGAACATAAACTTTGTATCTTATGTGAGAAGTGTATGGCTACAGAAGTTGCTATTGATGCTCCAGGAAAAATGGAAGGTTCCGTGGTCTGAATCAGTGGTGGCAATGACAAGCAAGCCTCCTGCAGGAATTGGGGTGTCTTGACCCATGGCCGTGTCTGGCTGTTGCTGAGTAATGGGAATTCCTGCTACAGACCAAGTAGGACTAGAGAACAAAAGTCTGGGGTTGCTCTATGGATGTCAGTGTTTTCAATTTGGTCATCATTGTAAAAAAAAGGGGGGGGGGAGGATATTCCTGGACTCATGGATACTACTGTGCCTCATCACCTGGGGCCCAAAAGAGCTAGCAGAATCTACAAATTTTTTGATCTCTCTAAAGAAGATGATGTCCACGAGTATGTTGTGAGAAATGTCCTAAACAAAGAAGGTAAGAAACCTAGAACTAAAGCACTTAAGATTCAGCATCTTGTTACTCCACATGTTCTCCAACACAAACATGTGTGTACTACTCTGAAGAAACAACAGACGAAGAAAAATAAGGAAGAGGCTGTAGACTATACTAAACTTTTGGCCAAGAGAATGAAGGAAGCCCAAGAAAAATACCAGCAACAAATTGCCAAGAGATGGAGGCAGTCCTCTTTGAGACCTTCTATCTCTAAATCTGAGTCTAGTCAAAAATGAGATTATCTAGAGTAACAAATAAATAAGATCAGAATTTTTTTTTTTTAAAAGAGTGCAATGGCTGGATCACAGGGAGTTTTGTTCAACTTTTGTAGAAAATACCAGTTTTCCAAAGTGCTTGCACTATTTTATCGTGATTGTACCATTGTCTATGATTTCTAGTTGCTTTGCGTCTTCACCAATGCCTGTAACTGTCTTTTTAATTGTATCTATTCTAATAGGAGAGAAGTAGGATGATCCACAACTCCATGAAGACTTAAAAATGGCCACATTAGCCTGGAGGGTCTTAGGTAAGAGATACAAAGTACTAGGTAATGGTGAAGGGTGAGAGAGAAGAGAATGAATGATGGACTAGTGGTGGCCATGGGGAATGACTTGGAGAAAATACCTCTCCTTGCTTTGTGAGCCTCCAGAATTGAATGAAGAGTGATAAGGTTAACAGGTCAGTGCGAGAATGCTCTCTAGAGGGTTAAAGAAAGCCCCTTTCGTCCAACCAGAGAACCTTAGCCTCCCCAGAATCACACCCACAGAGGTGTTAAGAGTGGTACTTGGTGATTTCAAAGCCATATCATGCCTTTCCCAGTATCCGCCATGCTATATTGATGTCCAAAGAGGTGCTCAGTGACATCTAATGTGCCCAACTGGCTGGGTAGTGCTGAGGTGATAAATCAAATTGAAGAACATGGCTCCTCATTCCCTGGGGACAGTACATATAGGCAGGTCAGAGGCTCTGGCTTAGGCTGGTTCTTGCCTTCATCATGGCTAAGGTAACCAGGAAAACACAGGGGCCTGGGATAGTTATAATACAACCAACCCCAAGGACCAAAGGGAGGAAGATGAGAAAGACCCTCTGTCAAGCGAGGTCCAGAGATGGTGTCAAGGTGAGATGACTTCCTCTTTGTCTCCCAAGTCCTTTACCCTATTTCTGCCTGGCACAAAGCCCCTCATCGGTCTCCATCCTTTTCCATGAAGGGCCCCCTTCCCATTTAGTCCTCATGCTCTTTCTCCAGACTAATGCCCTGGCCTCACTCTCTTGCCATCCAGGCACCAAGAACAACCAGGAAGATGAAAATATCCTCCAAGGGAACCCGAGAAAAGCAGTCTGAGACTTCTACCATTCATTCAAAAAAGTTGAAAAGAGCATAAAGCCAATATGCAACTGTCACCATATGCTGAATTGAAATGACATCAAAGTAGGAGAAGAAATCAAAATAAGAGACAAGATCAAAGCTCTCAGAAGAAGAGACCCTGGAGAAGCCCACCACTTCACATAACTTGTGCAGCCAGTAACTGAATAAAAAAGGCCAAAGACCTTAGAAATACCTGTTGAGGGGCACCAGGGTGGCTCAGTCGGTTAAGCTTCAGACTCTGGATTTCAGCTCAGGTCATGATCTCAGGGTCCTGAGATCAAGGCCCTGGGCAGGCTTTGTACTCAGGGGGTGTCTGCTTCTCTCACTCACACTCTTCCTCTGTCCCTCCCTCCCTTCTCTCTCTCTCTCTCTCTCTCTCTCTCTTAAATCAATAAACTTTAAAAAAAAGGAAGGAAAGAAATATTTGTTGCATCTCCTGAGGCCTGTTTTCTGGGAAATGGCCAACCACGTAGAAGCTGAATCTCATACAACAGGGCAAACTGATGGTTATGATTAAAATAAAAATCAAGGTGCAAAAAGATGAAATCCTGTGTGTCTCTGTGAATTCTTCATTGGTGGGGAGGGAAGCAGGAGCCAAGGCAGGTGTGTGAGAAGGAAGGGAGGTGGTGTCCTGAATGGCTGGGGACCAGACCCTCAGGTCCACTGTTAGCCAGACATTAGGGATAAGGACTGAGCTTCAGAACTGAGCACTGAAGATAAATTCCTGAACACTTTATCAAAGGGGCAAGTAATATATGGATGCTGTTACTGCATTTGTTTGGGGTAGAGAACAACATTAGGATCCAGATTGCCACAGCCCAGACGGGAAGAGGGTTTGATGTGTGGACGGTGACTGTGACTATGATAGTTTCAAAAAGAAAAAAAAAAAGACAAAACAAAGAAATCATGTCCTGGTCACCTACCAATACTGATTAGGTTCTTTGCTCTCTAAGAAACTGGGGGTAGGGAGTGGGAGTAGTCCACTCCCAGGGCAGGTGATAAAAAGGATCTTTGTCTGCAAAGTTTTAATACAACTATAAAACCCAATAAAAGCTGATGTTTTAATTATCACCACACCCCAGCATTTCTAAATAATTATAGTGGTAAAACAGTCTTCTTCAGTAAAGCCTTTTGCTAGTTCAAATTCTAAACATTTTTGTGATTTAGGTTTCAGAGGCACAAGTTTATTCTACAACTAAATAAGAAACTTAACTTGATCCAAAATGGCCAAAGGATTTTTGTATATATTTCTTCAGAGAAGTTATACAAATGGCCAATAGGTACATGAAAAGATGCGCAACATCATTAAACATTAGAGAAATGCAAATCAAATTCATGAGATACAACTTCCTACCAGGAGGGCTACTGTGGAAAAAAATTGAAACTAACAAGTGTTGATAAGGATGTGGAAAACAGTTTGGTGGTTCCTTAAAAAGTAAACATAGGATTACCAAATGATCTAGCAATTCCTCTCCTAAGTACATACCCCCCACCCCAACTGAAAAGAGGTATGCAAACAAATACTTGCATGCCAATGTTCATAGCATCAGTATTCACAATAGCTAAAAGGTGAAAACAGCACAAGTGTCCATCAGCAGATGACTGGCTAAATGAAACATACTATTCAGCCATAGAAGGAATGAAGTCCTGATGCATGCTACAACATGGATAAACCTTGAAAACATTATGTCAAGTGAGAGAGGCCAGACGCAAAAGGACAAATACTGTATAATTCCCCTTAAAGAGGTACCTGGGGGAGACAAATTCATAGATACAGAAAGTAGAATAGAAATTACTGAGGGTTTCGGGGGAGGGTGGAGTGGGGAGTTCTTCATACTCTGGGTGCCAATGGTTACAGAGCTTCTGTTTGAAAAAGTTCTGGAAATGAATACCAGTGATAGCTGCATTGTGAATGAACTTAATGCTACTGAACTACACACTTAGAAATGGCTGAAATGGGGAATTTTACTTTATGTACATTTACTTTATGTACATTTCACTGCAATAAAAATGCAAAAAAGTCTCTGTAATATTCAAAATAGCACATTTTTAGTATTCATCCTTTAAAAAAAAATCATTGTCTTCTGCCATTAGAGTTCATTTGGAGAAGGTCCTGTTGTACTGTTGGCCCCAACACAGGCTGGAAGTTACTACTGGTCTATAGAAAGTTCCTAATGGTTTGGAACTGTTTTGCGATGAATTCCAAACCACTCCCAGCCTATAATCCCAGAGGTCCTGCATGTAGTACACACATCCCTCGTTTCAACCGAAGACTCTAAGTACATGATGGTTTCACAAAGACTGTAAAGGTAAAGTCACGCTGGATTAATTTGCTTAATGAGCTGCTAGGAAGCCACAATACTTTTGGGTCATGTAAGCTTCATTAGGTGGGATGAGAGTAATATTTAGTCTACGGAGAGTTTTGCCCCACCTCGGCGGCACACCCCTCTTTGTACACTACCCTGTGTACTACCGAATACTCTGCGCACCATCCTCCCTCCTGTTTGAGTCCCGGGGATTGTTCCTCCCAAACCTCTTGGGTAGCTCTTCCCTCGGCCTAGGGAAGTGCCCTCACACACATTTGCAATCAGTAGTAGGCTGAGTACCCCCACCACCACCACCACCCCCGGGATGGGGTGTGGGGGGGGCATCTGTAGATCCCTGAATTCTCTCTCTCCTTCTCCCATTCTCCACCCCCTCATCTCATTCCCATCTGGCGATCTGTCCCCTGAACTCCAGCCACCTTGATCTATCCGGAGGCCCAGCTCTGTCCCTTCACCTTGGCAGAACCACCAGGCTCTCATCAGGTTTCTTGCTTCTGTACCACAACCTGGAAACTCACTCCAGGCCATAAGCTGGGTGCTCCTAAGCCTCACCTTGTTTGTATCCTGTGTCATGGATATCACCATCCCTAATTAGCTAATGTCCCATGTCTTGAAAGCGGTTGGTCAATATACTTTGTTTTTTTAGTTGTTGCAAGCAAGAAGGTGAAGAAGTTCTTGCTACTTCATTTTTCTCAGAATTTTTTCTCCTATACCTTGTAATGGTTTTGAAAAGAACTAATTTACTGTAACAAAACAAAACAAAACACTTTTCCTGTCTGAATAACTTTGAATTGTTCCTATTTACTACTGGGACATTGACTACAGGAATGCCTAGAGTTTGAAATAAATGATGCAATAACACAATTGGAAGCTAACATTTATTCAGTACTTACTGTTTAAGGGCAAAGTACACATTTAGTAAAATGACTCAGTGAATATTAGCTGACTCTGAATATTACCAATTTTATTTAATATTTTTACTACATGTATATGTAATTCAATTATATTTATTTGAAACTATGCTTTATTACTGTATAAGGAGTCGTGATGCTAAACCAGGAACTAAACAAGTTCTAAATGCTAGCAAATTTAAACAACAAACATTTGGACATTCAGTGCCTAATAATTATGCATGATTTCAGTGATAATTTACATAGATTCAGTACTTACAAGACTTTGCTTGCCTTATATTTCTAACACTTTCTAAAAGTAGGGTATTTTGGGACTAGAGAAACTGATCACAAAAGTGGAATTTTCATTTTAAACCTGCATTATAAATTATAAACATAATGAGCTTTTTGTAAAATATTTTTAAAATACAGAAACTTTTTTTAAAAGATTTTATTTATTTGACACACACACACACAGATCACAAGTAGACAGAGAGGCAGGCAGAGAGAGAGAGAGGAGGAAGCAGACTCCTTGCTGAGCAGAGAGCCTGATGCGGGGTTTGATCCCAGGACCCTGGGATCATGACCTGAGCCAAAGGCAGAGGCTTTAACCCACTGAGCCACCCAGGCGCCTCTAAAATACAGAAGCTTAAAGAAAAATGAAAATAACCAATAATCCCATCACCTACTGATAAGAATTCTCATGGTCAACTTTATATCTAACCAGTATTTATCTAAATACAACTTGGAATCTTCAGCTGAATGTGTGTATATGTGTACATACTTAAGTTTTTCATAAACTTATGTTGATATTGTATTTGTAATGTGCTTGTCAAAACCATAAGGTTTTATATTTTATATTTCTTGTACCATTTTATAAAGACTGTTTTTGAGAAAATATAGACTTGTTTTCATGTACTTGCTTTAATTCTCAAAAAGAAATCCTTTTACTATTTTGGTCTATCCTAAGATAATCTCTCTCTTTTGTTTAGAAGTTGCTTATAAGAAACCTCACTTTAAAGAAAAAAATGATGGTACAGTCAGTGGTGTGCTGGAATCCTGTCATACTACTTTGCTTGAATTCAGCTAATTTCTAACACAGGAGTCTCTACCACACAGAAAGGGGGAAACTGGTACAAAGAAGGGCCTTTTTATTCCGGAGAACCGGTTATTAGATATACTCGTGTACCTCTGGGTATAGCCATGCCATAGAACACAAGGTTATTAAATGAAGATGGAAATAGATGAGCAAAAAGTCAAGTCACAGAAAATATATGTATTATGTTCCTATTTCTGTTAATAATAAATTTATATGCATATGCAAAGAAAGAGATCTTTAAGAACTATGGTTGCCTCTGAGAAATGTGATTAGGAAATGATCTGATTTTTTTTATTTAAAAATTTTTTAAGATTTTATTTGTTTATTTGAGAGAGAAAGAGAGAGAGACAGAGCGCGTGCAAGCGGGGGAAGGGGCAGAGGGAGAGGGAGGAGGGAGAAGCAGAGCAGGAAGCTGACGCAGGGTGGGGGGTGGGTGCTGGATCCCAGGACCTTGGAGTCATGGCTTGAGCAGAAGGCAGACGCTTAACCAACTGAGCCACCCAGGTGTCCTATGATTTTTTAGAAAATTATACACATTTGTATTTATTTAGACTTTTATAATAAATATTCTTACATATATTAAAATTAATGCACATTTATTTCAGGAAAATAAACTTATTGTGCTGATACTATCTTGAAGGCATTGAGATAATAACAAACATGGGCGCCTGCGGGCTAAGTTGGTTAACTATCTGCATTTGGCTCAGGTCACGATCCCGGGGTCCTGGGTTCGAGCTCCCTGTTGGACTCCCTGCTTGGTGGGGAGTCTGCTTCTCCCTCTCCCTCTGTCCCTACCCCCTGCTCATGCTTTCTCTCTCTCACTCGCTTGCTTTCTTGCTCTGTCTCTTGCTCAAATAAATAAAATCTTTAAAAAGATAATAACAAACACATTATAAACCACTTATTTACTGTTTATGTCAGATTGATTAGTGCTGGGGTAGTTTTGATTTAGGATTACCCATCTAATCCCACTACATTCTGTGTGACTCGGATTTTATTGTCCTTATTTTGCAGAAAGAGCAATTGAGTTGCATAGATGTTATTTGCCCACCATCAAACAGCCAACGTATGTGTGAATACTTGGTTTTAAAGCCAGTATTTTTGTACCCCCCTCTCTGCTGAGTGGAGAACTCCACTTGGTTGTTTTGGTACAAATCATTTGCAATTTCCATCCTGGAATGGACGGGGAATCTTAAGAATATTAGAAGAATGACAATTGCATGAATCCAGAACATAGAGGCTATTAACTACAGAGAGCTGGAGCCGTATTCTGTGTAACACAATTCCTCAGAGAAAGAAATTCTTTGAAGAGGTCACCCGGACTTCCAAGTGAGATGAGCAAAACAATTCTGTCGGCTGACAGCATACAGTTAGCTGTATGGCTTTGGGCAAATGGCTTCATCTTTTTGTGCCTCAGCTTTCCTGTGTGTAAACTAGAGCATCTCAAATACTTTCATAAATTGATGTGAAAATAAAATAACAGTGCACTTATTATTAGACTGGCAAAAACGAGAAAGTTGCATACTACCAAGCCCTGATTGAGTTGTTGGGACATTGCACTGCTGATAGGAAGGCGTGTGGACTGGTACAGCAATTATCGAGAATAACCCAACAGTAATTAATCACATGCATGAAAACCTTACAATCCTGTCATTCTGTGCGTGGGGATCTCTACCAGAGACATTTTCACATGACTCTGTAAATTCTATGCAGTGTCTACATTATGGGTGAAAACTATAACAGTGTGGTAAGAACCACACACATTGCTGAAATCATTCCCTGGTGACACCAGAAACTCTTTCCAGTTTCACATTCTAATTGCTTAACATAGCAAGATACTTCCTGTTCTTATTAAGCCTTAAAGATATTTATATGCTTTTAGACAGACATTTTATAAATTGTTTTAGAATGTGGAATTTTTAATTTGATGTTAACTTTCATTTTGAAAAAAAATTTTTTTGAAAGAGTAAAGGACCTTTCAGTCAAATGAACTGAAGATTCTTCCAGAGTAACCACTTAATACCAGGGCCTCTGCTAAGCTTTGCAAATATGGAGATGCATAAGGTGGAGTCCCTGACATCAAGAAGCCTGTATGACCTCAGAAAACATTTTAGAAAAAAACTAAAACATAGAGTTTTTTCACCCATCAGCATCTAAAGAAAAGCTCAGTTCAGATTTTAAGTCAATGATATGGTATCTTTTATCAAGACTGCAGCTCTCTAATTAAATCTTTCTGGCACTTTAACTCCACGGAAACCCAGTTGATGATTCAAAGTCAGTCACCAAATGTGATTTAAAATCAATAAGAGTGAAAGACATCCTGGGTGTGCTGTCCTTTCAAAGGAAGTGGGAGGACTTTCATGCCTTGTTTGTAGAAAATCGATTATCTCAAGCAGCTACCAGACTGATACGGACGGAGAGAGCTTATGTCTAGGGATAGGCCAATGTTATTATTCCTGATCTGCATACATTATAACCATTTGACACTATTGCACTTTAATGCTCTGTTGTAGGACATGCTGAAATGCTTGCTGTTATAGTGGAAGGTAACAGATTTCCATGTCTCAAGAGCTGAGGTTAACCAAAAGCAAATGTTAGAGTGTTTTGTTTCCCAAAGGACTCTAATACATACTTAAATATGCATGTATATCTTGTCATATTCCACAAAGAACTGAAAATATGTGGAGTTTTAAAAGGATCCAGGGATATGAAGGCTTAAAAAAGAAAAAAAAAAAACATAAATAAGAAGCCACAAACGGGGGCGCCTGGATGGCTCAGTCGGTTAAAGCCTCTGCCTTCGGCTCAGGTCATGATCCCAGGGTCCTGGGATCGAGCCCCACATCGGGCTCTCTGCTCAGCAGGGAGCCTGCTTCCCCCTCTCTCTCTCCCTGCCTCTGCCTACTTGAGATCTCTGTCAAATAAATAAATAAAATATTAGAAAAAAAAAAGAAGCCACAAATGGAGAGAGAATATATCCAAATAGAACAACAATAACAAAAAAGATCAGTATCAAATGGGTGTTATTCCCCTTGAAAAGGACAGCATATTTGACATGTCATTTCCTATTCGAAAAACTGTTATTTGCTCCTTCGCACTTACAAAATATAGTGCAAATTCTTTAGACTTACAGGAAAGATCCCCTATGAACAGGCTTCAAGTTATCTTTCTAGCCACATCCATGACAACCTTGATTCAAGTGACCTATGCTCCAGAAAAGATGACTAATGCAGTGGTTTCCCTAAGACCCCCTGTTTTCCTCTTTACCTATATCCATGCTATCCTCTGTGAACCGAAACCCAATATTCTTCAAAGCCCAGACTAACAGCTACCTCCCAGAGTCCTTTTCTCAATTATCCCATGAAGTATTCGTTTTTTAAAAAATTCTTTCTACTCATTTATTTTACTATTTACTACGTGCTGCCTATGAGATAGCTATTTGAATATGTAGCTTTTCAGAAAAACATGCCAGAGGGGTAAATTTATTAAAAACCAACACTGTGATGTATGTTATTAGCAGTAGAGTTGTCTAGGAGTCTAAGGGGGAGAGAATCATTCTATTCTGCAAACTACCTTGAAGAATCAGTTTTGAAAATAGAATAAAAACCAAACTGGCATGTGGGTAGGAATTGGAAGTTATTAATTAATTTAATTAATATTGAAATATAGTTGACATTGAAGATGTGGAAGCTATTTTAATCAGAGTTTTCTTTTACCAGAAGTCAAGAAGAACTCCATGTCCTTGTATTAACACCACTTCTTTGCAGAAACCAAAGGCAGAAGCCAACAAAGTGCTCATGGACTCACAATGTGAGTGCCATACTATTGGCTCTGAGGCTTTTTGCAGCAGAGGTCAAGAGGGAGCTTATGTGCTAAGAGTGATAACACCTCTGCAGGACTCTGCCTATCTATCATCAGTGATCAAGTGAGTGCCCCAGAATTCCACCTGCTCCTGGCAAGGCCCCTTGCCTCAGTGCCTTTCCTACAGGCTTGTCACCTCTTTCTGCCTTGTGATTATCATGGTTAAATTTCATCCTGCCTTCTCTTCAATTAAAGGTGTCGGGAAACTGGATATCCCTGTGCAAAAGAATAAAATTAGACCCTTATCTTATACCACACATGAAAATAAACTCAAAATTGATTAAAGATTTAAATAGAGGACATGAAACTATAAAACTCCTGGAAGAAAGCACAGGAGAAAAACTTCATAACATTGGTCTTGGCAAAGATTCTTTTGTATGTGGCACCAAAAGCACAGGCATCAGAAGCAAAAATAGAAAAGTAGGACTACATCAAACTAAAAATCTTCTGCACAGCTAAAGAAACAAAAAAATTAAAGGAAACCTGCAGAATGGGAGAAAATATTTGCAAGTCATATATCTCATGAGGGGTTAATATCCAAAATATATAAGTGATTCATATAACTCAATAACAAACAAACAAAAAGCAAAAATTTAAAAATCTAATTTTAAAATGACCAAAGGACCTGAGTAAACATTTTCCAAAGGAGACATACAAATGACCAACAGGTACATGAAAAATTGCTTAATATGACTAGTCATCTGGAAAATGCAAATCAAAACCACAATGAGATACCACATCACACTTGTTAGAATGGCTAGTATCAAAAGGACAACAGTTAACAAATGCTGGTGAGAATATGGTGAAAAGGTAACCCTCGTGTGCTGTTGGTGAGAATGTGAGTTAGTATAGCCATTGTGGGAAACAATATGGAGGTTCTTCAAAAATTAAAATAGAGCTATCATATGATCCAGCAATTCTATTTCTGGGTATATATCTGTAAATTCTGATCTTGAAGAGATATCTGAACTCCCATGTTTATTGCAACATTATTCACAATAGCCAAGATATGGAAATACCTTTGTTTGTCAATAGATGAATGGATTAGGAAGATGTTTCATATATAAATATTTTCATATATGTTACATATATCAATTGTATGTGTTATATATGTTTTATATGTGATATATTTATATTTATGTTGTATACTTGTTATATATATGTTGCCCTTATAATGGAATATCATTCAGCCATCAGAAAGATGGGAATCCTGTGATTTGCAACAACATGGGTGGAACTCGAGGGCATTATTCTAAGTAAAGTAAGTCAGAGAAAGACAAATACTGTATGATATCATTTATATGTACAATATAAGAATCCAGAACTCATGGAAACAGAGCGGAGTGGTGGTTGCTATGGGTTAGAGGAGTGGGAAATGGGGAGTTGTTGGTCAAAGTTTATAAACTTCAGGTATAAGATTAACAAGTTCTCAAAATCTAATGTAGAGTATAGTGATAATAGTTAATAGTATTGCACTATATACTTGAAAGCTACTAAGAGAATAGAATTTACAACATGGGTGAACTTCAAGGGTGTTATGCTAAGTGGAATAAGACAGAGAAAGACAATACTGAAAGATCTTTCTTACTTGTAGAATCTAAACAAACAAATAAGCCAAGCTCATCAATACAGAGAAGATTGATCCTGTCAGAGACATGGCAGGGGGATAAGAAAAATAGAGATACATTTATCTCTATAATAACAGGTTATATAATTCTTTTAAAATACATTTTGCATAGTTCCAAAATGATGCATTATTAGAAAAAAAATGTTTTCTGATGAGAACCTGAACTGTTATGATAAGAACATTTATAGCTTTATTTTATTCTCATATATTTTGGTCCTAAGGACATTTTCCCTATGATTTAAGATCCATTATAAACATTGAACTATTTGTGTTAGGATCTCTATAAACAAAGCCCCTTCCCAAATATTGGGCCAAATGCCTGAACTATTCTGATTCTTATATAAAGCCCAGCATTGGAAGAGATTATATCTCTACTGGAAGAAAGGGAGATTTATCAGAAATCAGCAAATGTTCATTAAATCCTAAAAGATTAAACACACAGGCTGGGGCTTGGTAGTTGTGCTTGGTCATTTTCCCGTTTGCTTTCAGAAACATTCTTCATTCAAATATAGCATCATCATTCCTGTAACAAGAACAATGCCATTTCCTGAAGTTATCCTGAAAGTCAAAGGCAAAATTGGGTTATAAACTTGGCCCAGCTTTTTCTTAGCCATGTGATATTCACAAGTCACGGACCTCTCTAAGACTCAGTTTCCTTATATAAAATATTTTTAAATACTTAATATAATTGTCAAGAGGATATTTATAAATAACACAAAAGACTGTTGAGTAACATGTAAGGTATTAACGCTCTCCAGTGTAGTTCCATGAAAACAAGAGTTTTTCTTTCTTGTGCTTGCTGATGTAAGTACCCAGTAGAATACATGGCATAAAGGAGGTATTCAATAAATATTTCTTGGATGAATTGATTAATTTGACTTTATTTTATCTGGCTTTTAAAATCCTTCAAATTGCATGCTAAATAAAAAGCAAAAAATAAGACATGTGGAAAAATATTTACATCAAGAAAAATGGACAAAAATACTTCATAGAGGCCATGAGATCACAATAAATCTAGTTGTTGAATGGGAAACATCAAATCGGAACAAGTAGAAAATCTTGAAATACAAATGAGGTGAAACTCCCCATGCCATAAATTCTAGTCATCTCGATTTTAAAATGAGCTTACAGTAAGAAACAAAAATAAAAACAAAATAATCTTTTACCAGGAGGTAGGATTTTTTTTTTTTTAACAATTCTTTTTATGCGTTCTTGGGAGTGTTTTCCAAATTCTGTATTTTCTTCCATTGCTTTCATAAGCTAAGAAACTGGTTTTGCCATTATCAAGTATTTCTTACCTCTCAACTCTACCACCTGTGATTACTATGCAGCAGATGGTTTTTAATTTGGGAGGCTTAGGTACTGGGGAATTTTTTCATTAGTGAATGTTGCAAATGGGCCTATTTTTAAATTATCTGTATATCAGACTGGAGATAATCAACACCATTTTATAAAGATCTTTTACTTTTCATAAATTTGTTTTCCCTTGCTTTTGTTTAAATGTTGACTGCCTGTCCTTCTTAACAGGTTTATCTGTTTCAGTGGTTCAGATAGGTTTCCCTGAATTCATTTTAATTTTTCCTCTTCCATTGAAGTATACTACATTTTCTCAGTGTCACTTTGTTTTATAGACAAATTGGTGTATTTAGACCATTTATATTTAAAGTGATTATTGTTACATTTGATTAATGCCTACGATGTTTGTAACTGTTTTTATTAATTGCACTGGTTTTTGTTGCTTCTCCCCTTTCCCATCTTGTTCTCCCTTCTCTGGTTTTATATGATTCCATTCTCTCTCCTCTCGTACCATACCAATTGTACTTTTAAAAAATTGTTTTAGTTTTTGCTCGAGAGTTTACAGTATAAATTTATGACTGATCCAAGTCAACTTTCAAATACCATTCTATCACGTATGGATAGTGAAGGTCACATAATAGAATGTTCTCAATTTCTCCCTCCTGGCCCTGATAACATTTGCTGCCTTTTATTTCACTTATCCATATGCTCTAATTACCTAATATGTTGATGGATTATCACTTTGGACAGTCATAAAACAGATCAATTAAGAATAAGAAGAATAAGAAGGCGGTTAATCCATTCCAAACCATGTGAATGCTATATAGTTGGGAACAGGTCAAATTTATGCTACAGCAGCAACTACAACATTCAATGCTTAGACAAAATGCCAAAAGCTTTTCATAGGTAAAAAGTTGTAAATAAGGAAAAGGCAAACACAAAATGAGAAACAGCAACAGATGTAATCAAGACCTTCACCAAAGAATAAATACCAGTGATCAACATCAATAAAATATGAAAAAATATTTTCCCTCACTAGTAATCAAATATACATATTTTAAGGTGAGATTACTTTTTCACACATCATATTTGCAAACATCAGTACTACTGCTCCTATAAAAGGTTGGCAAGTACGTGAGGAAAATGGCATTCTTTTCTATTTTCAGGCAGACTATGAATTGGCGATAAAAGCTCTTCTGAAAGGCAGTTGCCAATTGATATAAAAAACCTTAAAAGGAACATATATTTTTTGCTTAACATTTTAACTTTGAGGCATTTAATCTAAAAACATTACCGCAGCAGCATTGTTCATAATAGCAACGATTGTAAAGACAACTAAAAATTCACAATTAAACATATTATTAAGGGTTTTTTTAAGGTTCTAGATGCTGCTAGATGTTAGGGACGCTGCAATGAAATAGAAATGCATGATACTTATCCTCACGAAACTTGCATCCTCTATGGGGTTGTAAACAATCTGAATGCTATAGCAATCATTAGAAAAAATGACGGATATATATTTTTTGACATGGAAATAGTTTCCCAAAATATTTTATGGAAGAAAGGACTTCAATACAGCATGTAGAGTTTGATTCAACTTCGAGGAAATAAAAATGTACATTCATTGATGTATATGGACCCATCTAATTGTAAATAGTATCTACATTATAAACATTTAGGGTAGAAAAATAAATACCAAAATATTAACAGTACATACTTCTGAGATGGCATTATCAGCACTTTCTAATTTTATTATTTAAAGCTTTTGTTGCATTTCCAGATTATTTTGCACCGAGTACAGGTTTACATTTAGAAAACATTAATAAAGCTATTTCCAAGCAGAGTAATACAGCCATTAAATTCACATATTCCTGGTGTCCCTTCAAGTTCTGACCTCCTTATATCTGCAGGGCCCCCCTCCCCTCCGATTCCCCCATCCTACCTTAGACTGTAGTCCTATTCTACACATGTCCTCCCGAACACCCAGAGTTTTCTTGGGACTCAGTGCCTTTGCGAACTCTCCCCGCCTCCTCTTGTCTGAAAATCACTTTCCCACCCTTTCACTCGTGTACCTGCTTCTGGCGGTTGAGGAGTCACCTCAGCTGTCTTTCCTTAAAAGCACCGCTCCCCTATCTCCTTGCCTTCGGACTATGACAAATGCCTCTTCTCTTTACTACCACAGCACAGCACACTTGTGTACTGTGGACCAATTCATCATGTAAATGGAAAAATAAATTTAATATTACTTTCCTCCTTTTCCTGCCTGCTGTCTCTCACCAGCAGCTCCTCTCGTTCTAGTCTCCTCCTCACTCACCTGCATCCATTAGCACCAGCCGCAGAAGGGCACAGACAGTACCAATTTAGGGCTTTTGTCCTGGCTGTTCCTTCCGCCTAGAATTTATGCCCCAAGATACCAGTCTATGCCTGTTGGCTTCTGTTGTGTCCCCTGCAGCCACAACAGTACCTGAAACACATTAGGGGTTTAATTAATTTCTGTTAAATAGGAATAAACATTAAACCACAGAATTCCTGTTCATTTTTACTGCCAAGTAAAAACATCTAGATTTATGTTAGAAGGAGCTTTATTCGAAAAGACCACAGTTATAGAGAGAATGCTCTGGTCGCAAGTTCTGCAGGTGTCTCATAATTGAACGGAGAAAGGTGTTTTTTAACTTTGAATACAAAGTTGTTCCTGTGTGTTATTATTGCTACAGTTTCACTCACATATACTGATTACGACATTCACCCACAGTAACTTTTATTTTAGACAAAACTGGGAGGAGGATAATTGTGAACTGTCATACACCAGTATTTTGTAGCAAATCACCAGAGCTTATGAATATATACCTCTTACAATTTTTACAGTCATAACTATCTCTTATAGCACAACTCTTCAGTGAGGCAAAAATGAATACGTTCATTAATAGACCCAAAGATATAGCTTTAAAAGTATGCTTAGTAATTAGCATTTAAATATTTATCTTATTTAAAAATGATCTGTTTATTTAATAAATATTTATTAATTAATTTAGCATAAGTCTGAGGTTTTAATTTACCAGAAGATTTTGAAAACTGTTTTCAAGTTGACATATTACAAAACACAATTAGTGTTAAAATAAGGTTTGTTAGGATAATGATTTAATTTGGTTAAACACAAATTTCCATTTTTTATAATCTTAAATATTTATGTAGCGTTAGTCTATTCAATCAGTAAACCTGAATAAGTTTAGGAAGAATATTCCAAATAGAATTTTAAATGTCTGCTTACATTTTACCTAAACTTGATAACTCAGAAAACATACCTGATGTTATTAAACCAATAATATTAAACTAGTCTTGTTTGTCAAGATTTATTTGTGTGAACTTGAGTTTTAAAAATATCTGGGTTGGGGTGCCTGGGTGGCTCAGTCAGTTAAGTGTCTGACTCTTGATTTCAGCTCAGGTCATGATCTCAGGGTCGTGGGATTGAGATCTGTGGAAGGCTCCAGGCTGGCTGTGGACCCTGCCTAGGATTCTCTCTCTATCTCTCTCTGCCTCTCCCTCAAGCCCCACCCCATATGTGTGCATGTGTGCTTTCTCTCTCTCTCTCTCTCAAACAAATAAATAAAAATAAAAATATTTGGGTTAGCACCTGGTATTGTATGCAAGTGTTGAATTACTATGTTGTACAGTTGAAACAAATATTCCGCATGTTAAATAACTGGAATTTAAATAAAAAATTTAAAAATATTTGAGTTAGTTTTCATAAGAGTATTTTAAAAAATCCTAGATGTTAAAGTTCTTTAATTTTTGAGAATTGTAGGAATATTTTTTTAATATAATTTTTTATTTTTTATAAACATATATTTTTATCCCCAGGGGTACAGGTCTGTGAATCACCAGGTTTACACACTTCACAGCACTCACCAAAGCACATACCCTCCCCAATGTCCATAATCCCACCCCCTTCTCCCAAACCCCCTCCGCCCAGCAACCCTCAGTTTGTTTTGTGAGATTAAGAGTCACTTATGGTTTGTCTCCCTCCCAATCCCATTTTCTTTCATTTATTCTTCTCGTACCCACTTAAGCCCCCATGTTGCATCACCACTTCCTCATATCAGGGAGATCATATGATAGTTGTCTTTCTCCGCTTGACTTATTTCGCTAAGCATGATACGCTCTAGTTCCGGAATATTTAATTTAGAGACGTGCTTATTTATCTTTAAGCCAATTATAATAGAGTCCTTTAAGGCATTTTATAATCTAATATGTTAGTACTATCTGGGTGTAGGAAAAGAACATACGTAAATATATATACAGCCAGACACAAAGAGAGAATTAATAGCTTTAATTTAAAATGTTTAACTCATTGGTTAAGAAGAGTTGGCTCTTGCCCCTGGACACCTTTACATTTTTATAAAACTCAGGACTGCATTTCTGGTAGATCGGGCAAGTGGAAGTTATCTACTCATAATGAGAGCTGAAGCATTCCTGACAATATTCGTGGAGGAAAACCCGTAAAATTTTCTTTGCCCTGATATGTAATCTCACAGAGGCTGTGGATTAAAATCTTGGGCAAGGGACTGAGGAGATGCCAAGTGACCATCTGGGTGTCTAAAGCTCATCCGACTTGATAAAACATCTAGCGTCTTGCCAGTTAGCTTTTTCAGCATTAGGTGTCTGCTGAATCCCTCAAGAACTCCTAAGAGGGAGGGGGGGCATAAAGCTTAAGCGACTATAGGATGTCGAAGGGCCCAAGGGGGATGGGAAAAATTTGGCAGACGTGGATAGAGGGATGGAGGAGGTAGGAGTGTTAACGAGGGGCAGACCAAGGGATTCAAGGGAGCGGAAGGAAAAGTTGAAGGTCATGACACAGAGGAAGGAGGATGGGGAGAGGATGGGGGATAAGGAATTGGTGAGCCAGGATGCAGAGATGACATGTTTCCCAAAGAGGCCACTGAAATTCTAAATGGACTATAGGGAAATTTGCCATTTTTGAAGATATTGAACTGAGTTAATGCCACCATGGTGGGGAAGATAGTCAGCAGGGAAAATAGAGGGAGAGTCACCCATAGCATTAGTCAGTGAAATCAGAGATAAGACCTTAAAGAAGCCAAGAGTCCTGCTTGATTATTCCCCTGGTACAGTTCTGAAGGGCCAAGAAAATTCCCTACCCCAGTTCCCAAAGAAAATGAAGGAGTCCTCACACAAAAGAGTAGGGAAGGTTTCTTCTCAAGAGTTAGGGAATGAGGGGCGCCTGAATACAGGGTGCCTGGGTGGCTCAGTGGGTTAAGCCTCTGCCTTCAGCTCAGGTCATGATCCCAGGGTCCTGGGATCGAGCCCCGCATCGGGCTCTCTGCTCAGCTTCCTCCTTTCTCTCTGTGATCTCTGTCTGTTAAAAAAAAAAAAAAAAAGTTAGGGAATGAGACCTCAAAACGCTGAAGAAAAAATTCTTTGCCCAAACAGTCAAAGTAACTCCTTATTGAGCATAGACATGATGCCCAGAGCACTGGCTTGAGAACTGAACTTACCAAAGGATTCCCAAAATCATGAACGAGAGAGGAGTTCAAAGAATTTGCAAGGTGCCATTAGATATTGGACAGGTAGACAGGGGGAAAGTGAAGTCCAGTCTTGTGTTGAGTCATAGCACTATAAAACTGTCAAACAATAAATCAAATCCAGAGTTAGGTAAAGAAAGAATTTATTTGAAAAGACTGTTGCAAGAGGGAGAATGCTCTGACCACAAGATCCACAGGCACCTCAAAATAGAAGAGGAAAAATGGTTTTTCTGTTTTTTGTTTTTGTTTTTAAATAGGGAAGGGTAAGCAGGGCTAGCAGGAACTTTGCCAGGGGCTGTGGGGGTGAGTGGCCTGCGTGATTTGGTGGGGATGGGAGTGAGGGGTTCATGGAAAATGTTTCTCTTGAGGACAGCCCCGAATGAGCTGCATCTCAGTGCCTGCTTAAGCTTCAGAGTGAGACAAAATGTAGGGATCTGTGGGAGAAGGGAAGTTATCAAGTCAATGGAAACAAAACAAAGAAAAAAAATCCAGTGGGCTACTTATGAGTAATTGAGTGAGTACTTGGTCTTTATCATTCTGAAGACTCCCTGACTTTGCCCTTTGCCTCTCTCAAGTTGGTATTGCTCAGTGTTCTCAAGAATGATTTAAAATATCATACTTTAGGGGGAGCCTGTGTGGCCCCTTTGGTTAAGTGACTGGCTCTTGGGTTCGAATCAGGTCGTGATCTTAAAGGTGGTGAGATTGAGCCTCACCTCAGCTTCTGTGCTCAGAACAGAGTCTGGTTGAGTTTCTCTCTCCCTCGCCCTCTGCCCTTCCCCCAACCCCCCCCCCCTTTCTCACTCAAATAAATAAATAAAACCTTAAAAAAATCATACTTAAGAAAGTCAAAGCCTCAGAGTAACCAAGTTTTCACTGCGCCCATGTCTTCAGCTTCTCAGACTTCTGTGTTCCCTGGTCAAACTAAATGAGATCCCAGACTTTTCATATGTCAGAGATATGTTTATCTAGAGCTATTTCTGCCACTCTCTTAGCATAATTATTATTAGTAGCTATAAGTAAGTAGATATTTCACAACTTTTTCTGAGATAACCTCAACTCCCTTGCAGACCCTGTCACTGAGATTTCAAGTGAAATTATAACCACTTCCCAGCAAGAAGAGGAAATCATGGTGTCCCAAACTTTGGGACCAGGAATCTAGCAGGAATTGGTGGAGCCAGGATCATAGTCCCCTTCAAAATGGTTCAAAGGAAAGGGAGAATTTATTGGAAGGGAATGGGGAGATACAGCAGAAGCCAAGGGCAGAATGTCCAGGGTTCAGATGGCCCCTTTTCCACACCTGCTGACCGTGACCACAGCAGCTACTATCTCTCCAGGAGATGGCTCTGGGTAAGTCACTTTTTTTCCATGTAGGTGTCATATGTGTAAAATGACTTGGATATATATCACGATATGGAATAAGACATATCTGGAAAAAATTTCTAACTATACAGGCGGGGGAGATTTTTTTTTTTTCCTGAGGGAACTAGAGGCTGGAGCCACCCTTGTCTACCTGCTTCAGGACCCCTTGGCATGCCTCCTCCATCTTGGCAACCATGGTCCTGTCTGAAGTCTTTTCTCTTTGTCCCTGAGAATACTGTATTGAGTGAGTTCACGTTTATTAGCGCCCAGACTCTTGGCCTTTGCCTGGAGCTGGGGAACTACATCACCCAGAAGGCTCTCCTCCATGAGCGGCGGCGTCGCTGGCCAATGAAGAAGCCGGAGAGGGACGAAACCGTGCCCTACGCGCCGTGTCGGGGCGGGACTTCTGGCATTGTCCCCGCGGCGGTGATTTTATTTGTGCCGGGCGCCGGAGCCCCGCGTCCGGCCCAAGGTGACGGAAGAGAAACTGCTGTCCTCACTGCACAGACCCGGGTCCGAGGCTCGGCAGTGTCGCTTCCCCGGATCCCCCGCCGCGGGGGCCGAGCTGGGGACCACGGAGTTCGGGTCCCCGCCCGTGTCTCCCGGCCTCGGTCCGCCCGCAGGCTCTGCCGGCGGCGGCCGCGCTGTCGGACCGGGCGCAGGTGGGGGCCAGGGGGTCGCCCGCCCGACGCCCGCCCGACGCCGCCTCCCGATCCTAAAGCTCCGAATGAGGGCGCCTGCTGAGGTCGCTGCAGCCCGGGCGGACAGTGGGGTGCCCCGAGGGACGTCGCCATTTCTGACGGCCAGTGGGAGCCGGCGTGGCGGGTGTTCCCGGCAGAAGGACGAGCGTGCGCCGAGGCTTGGGTGTGCCACTGGGTAGGGGGCGCTTGGGGGACTTCGAGGGAAGCCGAGCCTCCGCGCGCTGTCTGCCCGGACTGGAGCGCGAGGGCCGGCTCGCCCCTGGAAAGGCACCCGGACAGCTGGACCTTTCTACCTGGGGCGCTACCCGCCACGGAGAGTTGTGAATTCAGCCGGGACACGATCTGCTTTAGGATTTTAAGTTTCCCCAAAGGTTGCCCAGGGGAGATTGGGGGGAGCGGGGAGACTAAGGAAGAGGCTGCTGCAGTGGAGTCCAGCGGCATCAGGATGGGGTCCAGACCCGTGATGGCGGCAGAGGAGGGCCACGTACCCCGAGGACAGATCGAGCGTTTAGGGATAGAGCCCTCTTCCTGCTGCATCAGAGGCTGTGAGGGAAAGGAGGGAGTGAAGGCCCACCCCAAGGTTTCTTTCTGAACATCTGGGAGAATGGAGAAGACCATGGGTGGAGGGTGCAGGTTGCCCCGGGGGTGGGCAGGCAGATCAGAGGTTCCATTTTGGACTTAGTGATTCTGAGATGTTCCAGAAGAGTGTTGGGGAGGGGGTGGAGAAAGAAAGAGAAAGAGATGGACAGAGGGACAAGCAAGTCTGAAGTTCCAGGAGGAGTCTACACGGGGGAAGTCGAAGGGAGTTTTAGATCTGGACCAGGACATAGCCCGGGGAGTGCATTTAGGAGAGGCAAGCTTAAGGTCGTTCTTTGAAAGTGAGAGGTGGAAGTGCTGGAGGGTACGCGCAGGGTTGGACATCCCCGAGGCCGCCTCCAAAGAGGAGGGAGCCTTTAGTCCCATTGGGTTCGGGCTGTTATCTGAGGGAGAGGAGGCCACGGTTAAGGTGTAGTGGGTGAAGAGCTGGACAGGGTTAGAGACAGAGCTGTGGGGTGGTGTCGGTCCAGTGCCGCGTGGGCTCCGCAGGACCTTGTGTCTAATCCCTGGGAGCAAGGGAAGAGTTAGCTAGGCCAGTGGAACAGCCTAGACCAGACTAGGGCACGGGTTCATCAGCTTCTCCAGCTCTTTTAGCCTCTCAGCAGGAGGGTTGGTCCATTATTCTAATGGACATTTCTTGAGCAGGTTCTCCTCCAGACCACGTGGTACACACAGGCTGCATTGTCTGCTTAGACCCCTCCCCCCCAAGAATTTATTTACTTATTTAGTAAATGACTGCTTCTTTAAATAGTTCTCTAAATAGAAACACACAACAGAAGTTTAAAGTTACAGATTTAACTAGTTAAATTCACATAAATTCCTACTAATTGTTTGAAAAGTATACCTCTAAACATTTGATTAAAATAAAGTATTAGCTATCACACCCTCTTAAACGCTTAAAAGCAAGAAAGCCACCCACATTTTCAAAGGCTCATCGCCTCATTGCACCAAGGTGTTAATCCTGTAGACAGTAAAAGCTGATATGCCGCTCTTGACATGTACTAAAGTGTTTGATATCAACAGCAGCCCTATGGGATAGGTACCACTGTGCCCGTTTGACAGATCAGGACATTGAGGCACAGGGAGGTTGAGTCCTTCTGTAAGTTTGTGCAGTTGGTACGAGGCAGTGCTGTAGTTTGAACCCAGTTTTCGTTTATGGTTTGGATGTAAACATACGCTGGGCCCGTTCATTCCTCTAGCGGACATCCTGTTTACTCTCATCACAGCCCTGCTGGCTGTCAGGTCTTGCCTTCTTTTTCCCTTTGCTGTCACATGACTCGATCCAAACCCTCACTTCATTGCAAGCTTGACCCAGTGTCCCCTCCTTCAAGATGACTTCCTTGGTTGCCCCATGGAAAGTTGCCCCCAGTTTCTTGTTTCCTTACTCTTTTGTTGTCTTTAGGACTTTCTTGATCTTTTGTTTAGTTCCTTGTGGATGATCTGTCTCCAACCCTGGAATGTAAGCTTCTCCTTGTGCTCTACCCCAGGCCTAGAGCAGTGCTGGTTTGTAACAGGTGCTCGGTAAAGGAGTAAATGAGCGTACGATGCTACCCTTCACGGACTCCCTACCATGCCTTGGGAAGTTCCATGCTTGGAGGCGATCTTGCCCCCTTCTGTTCTTCCCTTGCTCACTGCCATCCAGCCAGGCCAACCTGAATATGCCAAACTCTTTCCCACTTCCTCCCAGCTTTGACCTTCGGAGTTGCCTCTGATGGGGACACTGTTGCCAGATCTTTCCTTGGCGGCCCTTTCACATCCTTCCAGGCTCTGCTCAAATATCACCTCTTTAATGAGGCTTTTCCTGGCAGTTCTAGCTAAAACAGCCCCTGTCCCAGTCTGCTCTCATTTTGGCATTTTTGTGCAGGGGACATGGCACAGTTACAAAAGCAAAGATGCGCGTTAGGTTGAGCTTTTCCAGGTTGTGCTGAGGGAGTAAATAGGAAAAATAGTAGTAACAAAACAACCGTGAAGTGTTGGCCTTCATCAAGCCCTTGATATGCACTGAGGGACAATTATTATGTACCACCTCATTTAAGTCTTACCTCCTTAGAATTTGCTTCTGGGGGCGCCTGGGTGGCTCAGTGGGTTATGCTTCTGCTTTCAGCTCAGGTCAGGATCCCAGGGTCCTAGGATCGAGCCCTGCATCGGGCTCTCTGCTCAGCAGGGAGCCTGCTTCCTCCTCTCTCTCTGCCTGCCTCTCTGCCTGCTTGTGATCTCTGTCTGTCAAATAAATAAATAAATAAAATCTTTAAAAGAAAAAAAAAAAGAATTTGCTTCTGTTCTTATCCTTACTTCACAGAAAGGAAACTTGAGGCTCAGAGAAGTCAATTTCCCAGCCCAAGGTCACCCAGCCCTTAAGTAGCTGAAGCTCCAACTCAGTATGCCAACCCCCAGAGCCTCCACTCCTAAGCACAACAGTACCCATCGCGGGCTGGGGAGGCCTGGAGATGACACCTGAAATCTACTTTGCAGAATGGGTGTAGGCTTCCTAATGAGGAAGGCATAAGGAGCAAGAAGGGACATGGATTGGTCAAGAAGGCACGAGGGGGCTGGTGTGGTTGCTGAGGGCCCCTTCCAGCTGCTGAGACCCGTCCCATTGGGCAAGACTGTGCTATTGGAATTGCTGCATGTTCATCTCACTCTCACTGTAGTGGTGGAGGGGTATGGGGGTTATACACATAGACCCTGAGCCAGAGGGACCTGGGTTCAGGTGTCCGCTTTTTAGATGTGACTCTGCTTGACTTGCTGGATCTCCCTGAGCCTCAGCACACTGGCTGTGACGTGGAGATGTTGACAGTGTTGACCTGGGCTGTGGGAAGATGAACACAAGTAGTAAAAACATAGCAGGCACAGGTGTGGGCCAGGCATTCCAGTGTCTGCCTTATGAACATTTTTCTCTTGCATTCTGACAACAGCCTGCTGAAGCGGGGAAGGTTAGTACTAATGCAGAACTCACTGCTCAGAGGAATGAAGTGACTTCCCCAAGGTCACACAGCAGGCAAGCCCTCAGCACAGAGCCAGGTGCACAGCGAGGACCGATGAGACTCAGCAGCTGCTGCTGTCACCATCACTGGTGGGATGATTGCTCTTATTATTTCCTCCTGTGACATCCTCTAGACATACTCTCTGCTCCTCTCAGGCCACCGAGGCGTGTTATTGTCTTGTGCCATTCTCCCCTGGCTTCCCCCCCCAGCAGACTTCTGTGTCAGACCCTGACAAAATTGCATTCTGGGCCAAGGCAGCATCTACCACCGCCCTTGAGCCCAGCACAGAGCGAGGCCCTCAGGAGGTGCCTAGTGATTCAGACCTTGGGTACCCGCTGGATCTTTTCCAGTGGTGGAGTGACAGTCTCTAATCCCTGCCTCTCTTTGACTTCCTAGGGATCAGCGACCTTTGAGGATGTGGCCATGACCTTCCCTTGGCGGTCCTAGCTCCACACATTGAGCCCAAAGGCCACTGTACCAGGAGGTGATGCTGCAGACCTGGATGCCCTTCTCTCACCGGGTAGGTTTTCACTTAAGCTGTCTCCTGGGGGGACATTCTGCCCTTGCACTTCAGGCCTGCCTAGGCCAAATGGTATGGGGACCTTCCGTCTCTCTTCCCCACAGCTCCTGCTGTGCTTGTGTCTCACATCCTGCCTGGTCTCCCTGTGTGTCTAGCAGGGATTGGTGGGGCCAGGATCACAGCCCCCTTCAAAATGGTTCAAAAGAAATGGAGAATTGATTGGAAGGGAATGGGGAGATACAGCAGAAGCCAAGGGCAGAACGTCCGGCTGCGGCCCATGAGAGACTGCAGTCAAGAACCGGAAGGAACATGATACACCTTGGCCTCTGTGTGTCTCTTGTCATGGCTTCTGTGTGTCTTCTCTGTGCAGCTGATTAGCTCTTTCTGGTGCAGATCACTCTCTGAGGACCCTAGATTCCTTGCCTCTACTTTTGTCCACGAGTTCCACATTCTTGTTTTCAGTTTCTCTCTGTAGTTGGGCTTTTCTGCATGGACGTCCTGGAGGCATGAAAGGGCTACCTCAGCCTCTATTTCCCTCAGCTTCTCACCCCAGTGCCCTTCATAGGCTGGCCTCAATCTGAGATCCTCATCCCAGACTTCCACAAGAAGGAAGCTGGCTGGCCCAGGGGTCAAGGGGTCCTCAGAGCCCCCACAGCAGGGGCCCTTGGTGATGAGCTATTTTCCAAGGAGAAAGGTGAGTTGACGTTCAGAGGCATTTACCATCACTGTTACCTGGTACCCTTTGGAGGAAAACACAGTCTCAGTTAAAGGTTTAAAGCTCTGTCGTTCCCAGAGGCCTACCTTGAGGGCTGTTGCTCGTTTCCTAAGGTATGGACCAAGCGTCTCCAGTTACACAAGAGAGTGCACAGACCACTCATTAAATGACACTGGCATCTGGAAAAAATGGTTCCTTTTCCCTCCGTCTCTTGTGGGTCAGTGTCAAGAGAAGCAGCTACCATTGTGCGAGTGTCACCCACTGTCACCCACGTGTCACCCCTGCCCCACTCATTTTATTTCCCTAGACTCTCGGGCTTTGGCAAGCAAGGAAAAGTTGGGCAGTAGAGTGAGTCCCAATTTAGAGATGGCCCTTGACTTTGAGATGATATCCACTCATTCCCAATCTGCACTTCAAGGAGCAGTTTTCACTCTAGTCGCTCTGTCCGCTGCCTGAGTCTATCTTCCTGGATTTCCCTTTAAAGATGTCAGAGATCCAAGGATCAGAAAAGAAAGAAATTGCAAACAGAGGTTTCAGAAATGTCGAAACACAGCAGGCACAGAGACACTATTTTCATCTTCATTTCCCCCTGAAGTGGTAATTTTGCTGCTTCTCTGTCTGTCTCCTAATAGCTGGCTTTTATATACAAGATCCCCTTTTGGCGACCGAGCAAAACCTGACACAACAGAGCCTACCACCAAGGAGCCTTGCTCCATGGACAATTGACTTTGGGAGCCTCAGGGGGTGTCCAGAGTGGGCTGAGGCAGGGATCAGCACGGAAGGGCCTTCAGAAGTGCAGGAAAGGTGCTTGAGTGCATGGCCAGTCCTCCAGGAGACTCCCTGGAAGAAGAGCCTCGAATGCACAGTCTGCGGACAGGTGATAGCACGCGCTTAAGAGCTTTACGGCAGAAGTTCTCTCCGGGAGTTTTGGCCTACGAACAGGGTTCATCCCCACCAAGGGAAGACCCCAGGCTTCATCCAGGGAAGAATTCTTAAAAGTTCAAGGACTTCAGGGAAGGGGATAAGGGGAATTTCCTCTACAAGATCGGGAGACTGACTCCAGAAACACGACCTGGCCGCACAACGAGCCCCACAGAGTTTCTCAACAGAGTGCACCGCATTTGACCCGGTCCATAGTACGGAGAAGCCCAATGAGGGGAGTGAATGTGGAGAAGCCTTCACCTGCCACACTGCTTGCATCCAGCGTAAAGGAATGCACGCCAGAGAAGAGCCCTTTGGGTAGAGGGAATGCAGAAAAGCCTTTTGTCTCAGCTTTTCCTTAGTTTCTTACCCAAGGAGGACACTGGGAAGCCTCTGGAAGCATCGAGTGGGGCACAGCCTCTATCCACGAGTCGCACCCCATGCGGCACGAGCACATTCACGCTGGGGAGAAGCGCTATGGCTGTCAGGACAGCTCTCCCAGCCGGCACGACACTGTCCACACTGGGGAAAGCAGCAAGCGTGGAAAGGCCTTCGAGGTAGATCGCGCGTCACGCAGCACCAGTGGAGTCCACTACACCTGCACATGAACCCCGGGAGCACGAAGAACGTAGCGAGGCCTTCACCCAACGCTTCAGTTTCCTCCTGCGTAACAACTCCGGGACGAAAACCCTCTGAGGGCAGAGAAGGCAGGAGGGCCACAGGGAGCCACACTGCTGAGAAGCCCGAGGAGCACATGGTGTTAGGAAGCATTTGGCTTCAGCTTAGCCCTCACCAAGCACTAGAGGGTTCGTGCCTGGGATGGTGAAGGGAAGAGACGCGGGAAGGCCTCGTGCTGGTGAGCCCTCCGTGCCTGACATGACATGACTCACACTAGGGGAAGAATTTTGGAATGTAACTACCACGGAAAGTCTTTGGGCCTGTGAATCCTCTTGCTTGGCATCGGAACATTCATGCTGAAGGGCAGTCCCCTTAAACTGTCATTGCCATGAGACAACTTCTTGTGACAGATCATTGCTTACTTTTAATAACTTCTGTTAGGAAAGGACCCAGCCTGGAGCCTTTCTATCTACGAATTCGTCCAGGAGAGAAACTTAGTGGTTGTTGTGAGCTGGGAAAAACCTTCATAGTTTGATCTCTAGGTTGCCCCGGAAAGCTCTCTTTAGAATATTAAACGACAAAGGAGAAAGAGATGTTGACAATAAAGAAGAAGAAATGCACACATGACTTCTCCCTGACATGGGTGCCGTGCCTTGGATGATTTATCGTTGCTTACTTTTTTGAGAGAGCATGCTAGGCAAACAGTGGCCACCGGTGTGTGTGTGTGTGTGTGTGTGTGTGTGTGTGTGTGTGTCTTAATCCCTGGAACCCGTGACTAGGTTTACCTTACATGGCGAAGGAGGATCAAGGCTGCCGATGGAATTAAGGCTGACCGTCAGCCAGGGAGGTTGTCCTGGATAATGTAGGTAGGCCTGATACAATCCTAAGGGGCCTTAAAAATGGAGCCAGAAGAGCAAATGTCAGAGTGACGTCAGGTGGGAAAAACTCAACAGGCCACTGCAGGCTCGAAAACAAGTTGGTCCTTACAAGCCTTCGGAAAGGAACCCCGTCCTGCTGACAGCTTCAACCCTGTGACCCCCGTGTTGGGCTTCTGGCCCACGGAACTGTATCACAATAAATGTGTGTTGTTTTCAGCCAATAAAGGTGTGCAACAATAGGAAACTAGTATTGAGGGTGGGGTCGGGGTGGTTGGGAGGCCAAAAGGGCCGGTTTCCCTCTATCTTTTAGAAGCGTGTACTGCCGTCCAGTGTCTGGTGTGCTACCTGAAGGCAGCTCGACAAACATTTCCTGAAAGGCTTCTTTCTTCCAAAACGTTGTCTGTACCCTTGAGGAGCATAACTCTTTGTAAGGAATATGAAGTCCTGACTTTTGAAATTTGAAACTTGTACAAAATTAGAATACTAAGTATGGTGTTTTATGAAGAGAGCTTATTGTAGTTCGGGAGGTGAGGATCCCTGGCACAAATCAGCACATTATACTACAGCACCGAACACAGTTGAGGGCTTTAATTTAAAAAAAAAATCAACTGTCACTTTCTTTATGTGATTTGGAATGCCCGTCACTCACTCTCTTTTGCTCCTGGTCCACTTGTTTGACCATCTCTTGTGTGGCATGGGGGTGATTGTGTCACCGTGTGGGCTTCCCTGTTGATCGCCAAGTCTTTCTGCTGACCGGTGTCACTCAGCTTCCTTAATCCCCTGTGGGGGGGCTTCTCTATGCCCGACTCAGCAGTTATTTAGGGGTGGAATTAGAACTAAAACAAAATACTACAGCCAAGTTGAACTTGTGATCAACTCAGCAAAGACACTGAGAAGAAATCTCATTATTTGATCCGGTAAAGAACTATGAGTGTCACTGTAAAGTGACTAGAAATTTTTAAATTGTTTTTTAAAGTCTCTATTTTAATTCCAGTTGGGGATCATACCGTATTGTATTAGTTTCAGGCATACGATATAGAAATCCAACACTTCCATGCATCACCCGGTGCTTATCAGGACAAATGCCTTCCTTACTTCCCATCACCTGTTTCATCCATCCCCCCCACCCGCTTTCCTTCTGGTAACCGTGAACTTCTCTGTAGTTAAATGTCTGTTTCTTGGTTTGCCCAGCCCCCCTTTTTCCTTTGTTCGCTTTGTTTGTTTGTTTGTTTTTTAAAATCTATGTATGAGTGAAACCCTATGGTATTTACCTTTCTCTGACTGACTGACTTCACTTAGCATTATACGCTCTAGCTCTATTCATGTCATTGCAAGTGGCAAGTTTTCATTCTTTTTTATGGCTGAGTAATATTCCATTATGTGTGTGTGTATATGTAATATATAATTTATATATAATATATAATATGTATCTTCATTCATTCATCAACTGAGGGACACTTGGGCTGCTTCCATATCTTGGCTCTTGTAAATAATGCTGTAAATGCAGGGCTGCATGTCTCCCTTTAAATTGGTGTTCTTGTACTCTTTGGGTAAATGCCCAGTAATGCAATTTGCTGGGTCATAGGGCACTTCTATTTTTGAGGACCCTCCATACTGTTTTCTACAGTGGCTGCGCCAGTTTACATTCCCACCAACAGTTCACGGGGGTTCCTTCTTCTCCACCCCCTCACCAACACCTGTTGTTTCTTATCTTGTTTATTTTAGCCGTTCTGACCAGTGTGAGGTGGTATCTCATTGTAGTTTTGATTTGTATTTCCCTGATTATGAGTGATGTTGAGCATCGTTTCATGTATCTGTTGGCCATCGTGATGTCTTCTTTGCAGAAATGTCTGCTTATGTCTTCTGCCTATTTTTTAATTGGATTATTTGGTTTTTGCATGTTGAGTTTCGTGAGTTCTTTATATATTTTGGACACTAACCCTTTATTGTATATGTCGTTTGTGTATATCTTCTCCCATTCCATAGTTTGCTCTTTACTTTTGTTGATTGTTTCCTTCACTGTGCAGAGCTTTTTTTGCTTCTGTTTCCCTTTCCTCAGGAGATAGAGCTAGAAAAAAGTTGCAACGGCCTATGTCAGATAAGTTACTGCCTGTGTTCTCCTCTAGGACTTTATGGTTTTAGGTCTCACATTTAGGCCTTTCATCCATTTTGAATTTATTTTAGTGTCTGGTGTGAGAAAGTGGTCCAGTTTCATTCTTCTTCATGTAGCTGTCCATTTTCCCAACACCAGTTTTTGAAGAGATTTTTCCTATTGCATATTCTTTTCTGCTTTGTTGAAGATTAATTGATCATGTAATTGTGGATCTGCTTCTGGATTTTCCATTCTGTTCCATTAGTCTATGTGTCTATTTTTGTGTCAGTACCACGTTTACAACAACTTGGTAATATCAGCTGAGGTCAAGGATTATGATGCCTCCAGGTTTGCTTTTCTTTTTCAAGATTGCTTTGGGGGGTGTGGTGTCTGGGTGTCACAGTCGATTGAGCATCTGACTCTTGGTTTTGGGTCAGGTCATGATCTCAGGGTTGTGGGATCAAGCCCTGCATTACATTGGGCTTTGAGCTCAGCAGGGCATCTGCTTGAGATTCTCTTTCCCTCTGCCCCTCCTGCTCATGTTCTCTCTCTCTCAAATAAATAAATCTTAAAAAAAAAAAAAGATTGCTTTGGCTATTTGGGGTCTTTTGTGGTTCCATACAAATTTTAGGATTATTCTAGTTCTGTGAAAAATGTTGTTCATATTTTGATAGGGATTGCATTGAATGTATAGATTGCTTTGGGTAATATAGACATTTTAACAGCATTTTTTCTTCCAATCCATGAGCATGGAACATTTCGTTGCATTTCTTTGTGTTGAAGCGATGAGCACGTTCATAAATGGACCAGAATGAATACGCACAGCTCTGTGTTGGCTTCACAGTTATCATCATGGGTTTTCTCCGATGCTGCTCTCACTGGTTAGGGTGTTTTGGAATTTCTTTTTGTGATTAACTTGAGGCTAACTTTCAGACTATTGAGCCCTCTTCAGAGCTGGTTCAAGGATCACACAGTAGCTTGATTAAGTGACCAGAGCGGACACATGCTGTTCCTGTGTACTTTATCCACCTATCATTTTGTCTGTACGTGTATAATTTTGTAAAAACTCGGTGCCAAGTTTTCTCTTCATGGACGACGATCAGTGCCTCTTTGGGCCTCTGGCCCTGCCCAGCTCGCCCAGGAGTGCCTCTGTGCTGTGGCTGTGGCTGTGCTTGTAGCAGACCACCTTGGGCCGGGGAAGAGTTGGAGGCTGTCTCTCTCCTGAAACACTTCATTCTCGCAGAGTATCCCTTCCAAGGAGGAGCTGGTCCAGAGCTTCCTTCCTTCTAGCCTATAGAAGAAGGAGAAGGGGAAGGGAAAGGGGAAGGACTATCATGCCAGAGTCTGGGCTTCCTACCCCTTTGGAGGGACTGCAGGAGGAACAGGTGCTGTGCTGTTCTGGAAGGTTCTGGTGGGAAGGCTGCCCTTCAAGACGCCTCACACAGTGAAACCCACAGGCATGTCCTCTGAGAGCATGGACGTACCTGAAGCATTTATCGGGGAGTTGCTCTAGGACAGTTGCTGGGTTTGAGTCATCTGAATGCAACCAGCGGGGGCCTGCATGGTCATGAGCAGAGGTCTGAGTGGGATCAGGGAACAGGGAGACACAGATGGAAGGAAACTATCAGACTTGTCTGCTTCTTCCTGAGACCCCATCAGTAGCTTTTTCATTTCTTCCAGCAGTGCTTTACCCAGACTCTGGCCTCAAGATTGTTCAGAGCCACATCCTCAGAGCAGCTGCCCCTGGTGAGGGGGGGTAGGACATCCCTGAGTCTGGGCTTACTTCATCAGGGTAGTGGCCCCTGGACTCAAATTGCTTTTTGAGCCCTATATGTCCGGTTCTTTGTGATTCCGCAGGGAGCTGCTCTGGTTCTGCTACCTCATCTGTTAGGTTCTCGTTTATTGAAAACTATTTAATAAAACTGTTTGCATTTTGTATTGGTGCATGTGGATGTGTTTGTGTCCCCAAGTAGAGTCACTGCTTATATAGGAAGTTGTTTCCTGTGAAGATTAGAGATGGTTGTTCACTCTGGTTCCCAGGCCAGCTCCCTTTATGGCTCTCCTTGACACCATGGCTAATATTCAGCGGGGAGATTGTACTGTTCATTAGTTACTGGCCTTACTGTGCCAACTGAGAGATATACTCATTATCAGCCACTTTACAAACCCTTTCTAGTCTCTGTTTCCATTTTTCCAAGTCAACATTCATCCCTGGAACAACACAACTGTATTTTATTTAATCTTTTTTCACTTTTTCCTACCAGGTGTTTCCTAAGGCCCCAGGGGCTGCTGGCCAAGGTCATGTCTGGCTTGTTACTCTGCACTCAACTATGACAAGTCTTAGGTAGGAAATTGTCCTTTCTAATATTGCCCTTGAACTTTTTCTCTCCTGTTCCTATTTGCTCTCACATGAACACTAGAAACTACATTGTCAGACTCCTTTAATTCCCACCTCCATTCGATGCCCAGAATCCTTGTAGCTCATAAAACCCTTGTAAGCTTATGCCACAAGCTACCACTTCCGTGGTATTATTGACATCTTGCTCAAAATTCCTTCTTCAGTGGAGTCCTGGACTCTTGGCTCATGGCCCCTCCCTTCTCCCTTATTCCTGTTACCACCTGCCATGTCTTAAACATCGTTGGTGGGCAACCCAACCAAAACTCTATAACCTCAGTTCCTCACCCTCTTTACTTCTAATGATCTTTTTTCCCATTCCTATTCTGCTGTAGCCAAGACATCGGGTTCGACTCTGGATGTTGCCGTTATGACATGTTGTCAGTGTGAACCTCCAAAGCATGCCTCCTTCTCTCATTACTTCCACTTAGTTGTTCATGCTTTTAGCTTTGTGCCTCTATACTTTCAGATATTTTATAATCTAAACTTCTAAAATTTTAAAAAGTTTTATTTAAGTAATTGCTACACTCAACGTAGGGCTCAAACTCACAACCCCAAGATCAAGATTTGCATGCTTTTATGACTGGGCCAGCTAGGTGCCCCTATAAATCTAAACTCCTAAGCCATTATATCCTTATTTTCAGTGACTTCCTTTCCTCTATAGAAATCATAGATTGCGTGTTTTGTTATTATTGCAAGTCCCTTAAAAACATGATTGTATAATGCATTGTCCAAAATAGAAGACGCATGTTGCTACTGAGCAATTGAAATGAGGCCGTTATGACTGAAGTTTTTATCTTTTTGACAAATAAAAATTAATATATATATATTTAAGGCATACAAAGTGATGCTTTGATATATGTACACATTGTAAAATGACTTTCACAATCAAATTAACAAACACATCATCACAAAACATAGTTGCCTTTTTCTTGGTGTGGTGAGAACACTTAGTATCTACTCTTTTAGCAAATTTCAAGTATATAATACAATATAAATTAAATATAATTACCCTCTTACATATCATATATCCAGAAATTATTCATTGTATAGTCTTGCAGTTAATTTAATTTTTTCTTTTTCATTTTTTTTTCTTTTTTTTCTCGCCTTCGGGTAAAATTTTTTTTTTAACTGTTACCTTTTTCTTTTTTAACGATTTTTTACTAGTTTATCTAATATATATATATATTTTTTTACATTTTTCTTAGGTGTTTTCTTTTTTTAAAAATTCTTTTCTTTTCTTTTCTTTTTTTTTCTTTTTCCTTTCTTTTTGTTTTTTTCTTTCTTTCTTCCTTTTTGAACCTCTTTTTATCCCCTTTCTCCCCACTCACGATTTTGGATCTCTTCTAATTTGGTTAAAGCATATTTTCCTGGGGTTGTTGCCACCCTTTTAGTATTTTACTTGCCCCTTCATTTACTCTTATCTGGACAAAATGACAAGACGTAAAAATTCAACACAAAAAAAAGAACAAGAGGCAGTACCGAAGGCTAGGGACCTAATCAATACAGACATCGGTAATATGTCAGATCTAGAGTTCAGAATGACAATTCTCAAGGTTCTAGCCGGGCTCGAAAAAGGCATGGAAGATATTAGAGAAACCCTCTCGAGAGATATAAAAGCCCTTTCTGGAGAAATAAAAGAACTAAAATCTAACCAAGGTATATCACATTTTCTTTATCCATCTGTTGACAGACAAGTTGTTTCCATATCTTGGCTATTGTGACTAAAGCTGCAGTGAACATGGGAGTGCAGATATCTCCTTGAGATCCTGTACCAATGTTCATTTCCACCAATAGTGATACAAGGGTTTCCCTTTTCTCCACATCTTCACCAACACTTGTTTTTGCTTGTCTTTTTCATACTAGCCATTATAATATGTATGAAGAGATTTCTCACTGTGGTTTTGATTTCCATTTCCCTGATAATTAATGATGTTGAGCACCTTTTTTTTTGTATTTGTGGCTATTTGTATGTCTTTGATAAAATGTCTATTCAGGTACTTTGTCCATTTTTTAAATTGGGTTGTTTGTTTTTTGATTTGTTTTTTGCTAAGTTGTGTGACTTTCTTATGTATTTTGGATATTAAACCATTTTTGGAGATACGGTTTGCAAATATAATTTCCCTATTCTTCATGTTGTCTTTTCATTTTGTTGAAAGTTTCCTTCACTGTTCAGAAGCTTTTTAGTTTGATGTAGTCCTACTTGTTTATTTTTTGCTTTCACCATCTGCACTTTGGTGTCAAATCCTCCCCATGCCCCCCAAAATTGCCAGGAACAATGTCAAGGAGCTTTTTCTCTGTCCCCTCTCCCACTGCCATGGGAGTTTTAAGTTTTAAGTCTTTAATGCCTTTTAGTTTCTGTGGATGGTCTAAGAGAAGGGTCCAATATCATTCTTTTTCATATGATTATCCAGTTTTCCCAACACTGTTTCTTGAAGAGACTCTTATTTCTCCATTGTGTATTCTCCATTGTCATAGACTGGTTGACCACATATGTGTGGGTTTATTTCCAGTCTCTCTCTTCTGCTCCATTGGTCTATGTTTTTATGCCAGTACTATACTGTTTTGATTATTATAGTTTTGTAATATGGTTTGAAATCAGAAAGTGTGAGGCCTCCACCTATGTCTTCCTTCTCAAGATTGCTTGGCCTACTCGAGTCTTTTGTGGTTCCATATGAACTTTAGGATTATGTTTCCTATTTCTATAAAAAATGCCATTGGAATTTTGATAGAGATTACACTGGGTCTGTCGATAATTTAGGGCAGTATGGACATTTTAATAATGTTAATTCCTCCAATCCATGAACACAGATATCTTTCCATTTAACTTGTATCTTCTTCAATTTTTTTCATCAACATCTTATAATTTTCAGTGTATAGATCTTTTACCTCAGTTAAATTTATTCTTATGGATTTTATTCTTTATCATGCTATTGTAAATGGGATTGCATTCTTTCTTTTTCATAGAATTCGCTGTTGGTGTATAGAAACACAATGGATTCTTATACATTGATTTTGTGTCTTGCACATTTACTGAATTCATTTATTCTAAGAGTTTCTTTATAGAGTCTTTGGGGTTTACTACATATAAGATCATGTTGTCTTCAACCAGAGACAGTTTAACTTGCTCCTTTTCAGTCTGGATCCCTTTTATTTCTTTTGCTTAGACGATATTTAGATTATACTTTATGATAGATATGAATCCTTGGTAATGGCTTCAAGCTCTAAGCAACTAGTTTCTTTTTTTTACTTTTATTTTTTAAAATAATTTTTTTAAAGATTTTATTTATTTGACACAGAGAGAGAGATCACAAGTACGCAGAGAGGCAGGTGGAGGGGGAGGAAGCAGGCTCCCCACTGAGCAGAGAGCCCGATGCGGGGCTCTACCCCAGGACCCTGAGACTGTGACCTGAGCCAAAGGCAGAGGCTTAACCCACTGAGCCACCCAGGCGCCCCAGGAACTAGTTTCTTCACAGGCAAAATAAAGTGAATGAAAGATTAAAAAACATAGTGTAGTATAGGCATTGGGATGAACACCTAGGAACCTGGGCTCTGATTAACTACCAATCTGTTGCTCAGCAAGAAATTTTATGGTTTTGTCCCTCTTTCTCTAGTTACTTGATAAATGAGTAAAGTGTATTACATATATTTGGTATACTTTCAAACTCAGTTTTACTTTCTATTTTTTTGAAAATATCCAAATTCTTCTTTGTTAAAATTGCTCACTAATAAATGCTATTGACCTAATAGGTTATGATCTAAAGCAAGATTAAAAGAACAGACATACCTAAGGCAAATTTCATATTTTTACTTGCTAATCCTTCAAATCAACCCTACTTAATATAATCAATGTAATCTTTCATAAATAGAATGTTTATTCTAACTCTACCCTTTTCCTTAAAATAGTTCAAACTTTTGCAAGAATGGTTTTAGTCCTGACATATTTGGCTAATTTTCTGTGAAAAGGTTTTGTAGTTTAAAAATAGATGTCAAGAGGTCCTAAGAACTGGTCCTGATGAGGGATGCTACACTTGGGAAATTGTTATTTCAGTCACCTTAACTCTGACTAAATAGGAGGAGGGCAGAGAGAGAGAGTGAGAAAGAGATTGCGTGTGTGTATATGTGTGTATGTTTTGTTAGTTGCTGGTACCCAGTGAATGGGCAGGTGTGGCTTGTGTTCAATCATCAGAATACTTGGTAAGAACTGGGAGTTTATATAGAGCCTTTCTGAGATCAGGATGGGGTAAGACACTTCTGCCAGTGGAATCTTCCTTATGTATAAGAACTATCATTGCCTCCTGCACATCTCAGTCCCCTCAGAGATGTTTCTTGGCCTCCTTTCAATTATAGGACTGTTCTCAGCTGTTGACTGTGCAGGAGGAATCTTCCCTCTATTGATAAAGACCTCAGTTCCTCAAATAATCAGTAACAAAATGCTGAATTTCTTTCCCAAAGTTCAAAATTAGTTAGATGAATGCTAAGCATATCTGATTCTTTATTTCAATTTGTCAAGAGAGGAAAAAAAAAATACTCATTAGCACTATGCCTCTACACTCTACCCTTGATCACCCTTTCACATTCAGGAGGACATTCCCCAACTTCCTGATTGCATCTCTTAACCTCAACTCTTTGTCAATTGAAGGTACAGCTTTGATAATTCAAACATGCATTGACTAGTCCCTTAGCAACCATTGAACTCACTGGGTTAGGTACTAAACTGTAATGTGGCAGATAATGTCTCCTGAAAAGAAAAGCTTTGAATTACACAATCTAAACTTATTGGAAGCTAAATCAAAATATGCCACATTTAATTGGTGTAAGAAGGTTTTTCAAACAGATGGAATGTAGTGTCACTACAACCTCCAGTAAGCTTAAAGTGGAAAATTCCTCCTTCTTTTCTTCACCTAAACTAAACCAGATTTGTCGTTCAATGTCTCTTTGCTCTACTTGAAATCGCCTTGCTTCTTTCAGCTCCGCTAGGGAAGTGTACACAACAGGCACTCCACCACTTAAGAATTCATTATTAAGGCAAGCAGAATCAGAAAGTCAACAGTGCTCTGAAATTCAGGGAAAAAGCACAATTACTCTAGCATTTTGAGGATTTCCCCTTACATTTGTGAGACTGAAAATCCAGTAAAGAGAGCTATTTAATTGGCATTCTACACCCGGGAAGGCTTTGGTTGTCTTTTCTGTCCTGGAGCACAAACCCCAAAAAGGTGGCTGCTACACTTTAATGTGCAAAGGTGCATGTTTTCATTTAAAATACAGATTCCTGGGGTGCCTGGGTGGCTCAGTGGGTTAAGCTGCTGCCTTTGGCTCAGGTCATGATCCCAGGGTCCTGGGATCAAGCTCCCCGTATCGGGCTCTCTGCTCAGCAGGGAGACTGCTTCTCCCCTTATCTCTCTCTGCCTGCCTCTCTGCCTACTTGTGATCTCTGTCAAATAAATAAAGTCTTTAAAAAAAATACAGATTCCTCAGAGCCATATATATTTTAGTTGGTCTGGCCTAGGGTGGCAGGAATAGGCCTTTTTGAACAAGCATCCCAGGTGACTTGGTACAAGTCGTACTTAGATTACAACGTAAGCAAAACTGACCTAGACGACTTCCTAGAGTTTGGAAAAATGAGCTGATGCCAATAGGCCCCATCCTGCTATAAACACAGAAATACTGGATAAGATTTAATAGAAACTGGGGCATCTGCATGGCTCAGTTGTTGGGCCTCTGCCTCCGGCTTGGGTCATGATCCCAGGGTCTTGGGATCGGCTGGTGTTGGGCTCCCTGCCCAGCAGGGAGTCCCTTCTACCTCTGACCCTCCCCATTCTCAAACTCTTTCTCTCTTTTTCAAATAAATAAATAAATCTTAAAAAAATAAATTTTAAGAAAATGACTTTGTCAGCAATTTATATACACAAGATCAAGGCACCAAAAATGTTTCTATATAACCACCACAGCCAATTAAACAAGGTAATAATGATTTAACAATTCACAGTAGCAACCAAAACTATGGGTGGATGATGCTTCATTTTATGTCTCACTTTCCCTGGGCCACAAGGTGGCCAGACATTTGACCAAACAGAATTCTGGGTATGTCTCTGAGGGTGTACCTTGATTAGATGAACATTGAATTGGTAGACTGAGTAGAGCAATTTGCCCTCCATAATGTTGGGCCTCGTCCAATCAATTGAAGACTGTGATAGAACAAAAAAGGCCAAGTAAAAGGAAACTCCTCCTGCCTGATTATTCAGCTAGGACACTGGTCTTTACTGGTCTTTAGACTCAGACTGAAACCAGCTCTTCTTGGGTCTCCAGCCTGCTGACTGTTTGAATGGAATTTACAACATTGACTCTCCTGGTTCTCAGGTCTTTGGACTCAGACTGGAAACTGCATATCAGCTCACCCGTGTCTCTGGCTTATGGACTGCAGATATTGGGACTCCTTAGCTTCCATAATTGTCTCAGACAATTGCTTATAATGAACGGCTCTCTCTTTTTCTCCCGATGAATATATACACACATATACACACATCCTACTGGGTCTGTTTCTCTGGAGAACACTTGACTAATATGGTGTGTCCAGGCATTACTAAAATAACGTAGAAGACCTGCTCATGTATAGGAAGAAATTATATTGCTAGCTCTTCAAGGCTGAACCCACTGTACCTGCAGGCTCAAGCGCATAATCATCTTCTGTTTGAATCCTGAATAAAACCGGAAGTATATCTATACCCTCTATTTTGCTCTCTCCAGCCCCCATATATGAGGGCGGTGTTTCTCAAAGTACAGCGCATGGACCAGCAGCATAAGGATCAGCATCATATGAGAACTTACTAGAAATCCTTGACCTCAGGTGTATTAAATTATAAACACAAAATTAGATGTCCAAAATCTGTTTTTTAATATATTAAAATGCAGATGCTGTTCAATAGGTCTGGGGTAGGCCTGACAATCTGCATTTCTGGTAAGCTCCTTTGTGATGCTGCTGCTCCAGGCCTTCAGTAAAATAGGTCTGGGATTTACAATTAAATCATCCTCCCATATCTGAGGTTCCAGTTAAGCTGGTTAGATTCTCGTATGGCTTCCTCAGTGTTGACAACCAGACTTACCTTAGGGCATCAGTCTTCAGAGACATTCCTAATCCCTTCTCCCCCTTTTATCCCCAAAGTCACATTTCTTCCTCCCTATAATCAAAATACTTCTCTTCTTAAAAAGAAAAAAATTATGTAGAGAGAGAGAATGCACAAGCTTTGGGAGGAGCAGAGGGAGAGAGAGCATCCCAAGCAGGCTCCACACCCAGTGCAGAGACTGATGCCATAACCTGGAGACCACCACCTGAGCCAAAATAAGTCAAATGCTTAACCAACTGAGCCACCCAGGCACCCCTCAAAATACTTCTTTGTACAAGTGTGTGTGCACGGGTGCACATGCATATCCTCACTCACTAACCCAGGCACCCCAGGGGGCAGGAAGTGGTGATTGTACATCACTACTCTCAGACTTTTGACCAAAGTACCTATCCGGTGGGCCATGCCTGCAGGATACTGTAAGTCTACTGTGAATTTAAGTCTGGCACATAATATCCCATTTTTATCATTTATTCAAAATAGTCCTTCATCCTAGGCCAGGTAAGTGTTTTATAAACTTGGCAAGTTAACTCAATTCCCAGGAGCCTGTGGATCATAATTTGAGAAAAAGTGCAAGAGAATATAAAAGATGTTACTTTAGGTTAAAGGTCATTTAGTGTGCCCTTTAAACACAAATGGAAATGCAGGCGCTCTGGTACATGGGCAGAACTCTTTCAAAGGTAATAATCAAATAATTCATAATATGCTTTTATTAACATTTTAAAATTATTAACATGGAAATAAAGTATTTAATCCTCATAGAGATCTCAGTATTAAAAAAAAAAAAAAAAAACACTGGCCTAGAGCAGTCCCTTTAGTCCCAGTATGGTGGGTCAGTACATCCAGAGGATGGCTACTCTAATGTCTGTATCATGAGATATACTACAGTATAATGGTTAAGATTGTTATTTGTCACAGAACTACAACAAAAAACTCTTAAAATTTATATAGGACCACACAAAAAACCCCAAATAGCCAAAGCAATTCCGAAAAAGAAAAAGCAAAGCTGGAGGTATCACAATTCCAGACTTAAAGCTATGTTACAAAGCTGTAGTAATCAAAACAGTATGGTACTGGTACAAAAATAGACACATAGACTAATGGAGCAGATGGAAAATCCAGAAGTAAACCCACAATTATGTGGTCAACTAATCTTCAATAAAACAGGAAAGAATATGCAATGGGAAAAAGATGGTCTCTTCAAAAACTGGTGTTGGGAAAACTGGACAGCTACATGCAAAAGACTGAAACTGGACCACTTTCTTTTTCCATATACAAAAATAAACTCAAAATGGACTAAAGACCTAAATGTGAGATCCGAAGCCATAATAATCCTAAAAGAGAATACAAGCAGTAATTTCTCTGACACTGGCTATAGCAACTTTTTTCTAGATCTGTCTCCTGCGGCAAGGGAAACAGAAGCAAAAATAAACTATTGGGACTTCATCAAAACAAAAAGCTTTTGCACAGTTGAGGGAAACAACAAAATAAAAGGCAACCTATGGAATAGGAGAAGATATTTGCACATGGCATATCCAATAGTGTTAGTATCCAAAACATATAAAGGACATATAAAACTCAACACGCGGAAAACAAATAATCCAATTAAAAAATGGGCAGAACACATGAAGAGATGTTTCTCCAAAGAAGACATCCTGATAGCCAACAGATGCATGAAAAGATACTCAACATCACTCATCATTAGGAAGATACAAATCAAAACCACAATGAGCTATTACCTCACATCTGTCAGAATGGCTAAAATCAACAACACAAGAAACAACAGGTGTTCGCGAAGATTTGGAGAAAAAGGAACACTAGTGCATTGGTGGGAATACAGACTGGTGCGGCTATTGTGGAAAATAGCATGGCATTTCCTCAAAACGTTAAAAATAGAACTAGCCCTACAACCTAGTAATTGTACTACTAGGTATTGACCCAAAGAATACAAACACACTAATTCAAAGGGATGCAAGCACCCTTATGCTTATGGCGGTATTATTTACAATAGCCAAGATGCAGATACAGCCCAAGTGTTCCATCAATTGATGAATGGATAAAGAAGATGTGATTATATCTATATCGATATCGATATAGATATATCACAGCCATAAAAAAGAATGAACTCTTGCCATTTGCAACAACATGGATGGACCTAAAGAGTATAATGCTAAGAGAAGTCAGTCATTCAGAGAAAGACAAATACCATATGATTTCACTCATATGTGGAACTTAAGAAACAAAACAGTTGAACAAAGGGAAAAAGAGAGGGGCAAACCAAGAAACAGACTCCTAACTATATATAGAGAACACACTGATGGTTGCCAGAGGAGGGGGGTTAGGGGGATGGGTGAAATAGGTAATGGAGATTAAGGATGGCACTTGTCATGATGAGCACTGGGTGATTTATGGAAGTATTGAATCACTGTATTGCACACCGGAAACTACCATAACATTGCAGGTTAATTATCCTGGAATTTAAAATAAAATTAAATTTAAAAACCTATAGGCTGTTGAGCCAAACTACCTGCATTTGCTTCCTGTTACTTTTTTTAAAGTAAGCTCTATGCCCAGCTCTGGGGCTTGATTTGCATGCTCTACTGACTGATCCAGCCAGGCATACCTCCTATTTTTAAGTTATATCTCTTTCGGTTACTAGCTGCCTGACCTTGGGCAAGTTATTTAATTGGATGTGGTGATCACTGAGTAAACATCATTTTATGCATACATGTGTATATGTACACACACATATATATAAGGTCATTATGTGAGAGTGAAGAGGTTTAGATGCTTTCTAGACTGTTCCGCGAGAGGGTAGATTTCCGTATTGGGGATTACTAATAATGTCAGTATGATGAGGAAGTTGATTTGGCTTATGTTCTTTTCTCCCCCCATCAGGGATGAAACTTTTGTACCATGTAACAGCAGCTGAATGCACAGCAGTGAACCCAGCAAGCTGCAGAGGGGTCCATTACTGTGTATTATGGGCCAAATTTTGTCCCCTCCCCCCCCCAAAATATATGTTGAAGTCTTAACCCCCAATAGCTTACAATGTGAAACTTACTTGCAGAGTTTTTTTTTTTTTAAAGATTTTATTTATTTATTTGACAGACAGAGATCACAAGTAGGCAGAGAGGCAGGCAGAGAGAGAGAGAGAGAAAGAGAGAGAGAGAGAGAGGGAAGCAGGCTTCCTGCGGAGCAGGGAGCCCGATGCGGGGCTCGATCCCAGGACCCTGAGATCATGACTCAAGCCGAAGGCAGCAGCCCAAACCACTGAGCCACCCAGGCGCCCCATGAGTTTTTATAGCAGTAATAAAGTAAGGTCATTCATTAGGGTGGACCCTAATCCAATACGACTGATATCCTTATAAAAAGAGGAAATCTGGAGACACACACACACACACACACACATAGAGGGAAGATGATAGAAACAGGCACAGGGAGAATGCAGCTATCTGCAAGCCAAAGAGAGAGACCTGGAATTAAATCCCACAGAGTCCTCAGAAACAACCAATGCTGTGACACCTTGCTTTGGACTTCTAACCTTCAGAACTGAGAGATAATAAAATCCTGTTTAAGCCTCCATGTTTGTAGCACTCTGTTATGGAAGCCCTACGAAACTAACACACTGTACACTATGTCCATTCCCTGCCTGCTCTTCCTAATGGCTTGGACAACCTGCTCCACTTAGAAGTGCTTATCAGCCCATTCTCTCAGATCTGTGTGCATTTTACCTTTGTTCACATAACTCAGCAGTTCTAACCATTCCACTGCCTTCCATCAAGTTACCTTTAACCCTTCTGGGTGAGATTAAAGTATATATCTAATATAATGTCCTTTTATTGTCAGTAATTTACCCTATCTTTTAAAATTTCTCAGGATTTTGTTAGTTTTTATTTGTGATTTGTGTGTACTTTTATATTCTATGCATTAATTCACCAACTGTGAGGTTTTCCAGGAACACATATATTGCATCAAGTTAGTTTTCCTATTGTTGTCTGAGAAATTGGCACAAATGTGGTGTCTTGGGTTCTGTGGACCAGGGTTGGGTCCTCTCTTTCAGAGTCTCACAAAGCTGCACAAACAATGTTTGCTGAAGCCGAGAAATCTGGAGTCTTGCCTGGGGAATCTTCAGAATTCACTTTCTTGAAATTATACTATTAAGAGCCCTGGATATTTACTATTAGCTAGAGGCTGTCTCTAGATCCTAGAGGCCAACTCTAGTTCTTTCCCACATGGGCTTCTTCAACATAGCTGCTTACTTTGTGTCCACAAGGAGTCTCATTGAAGTCTTTTAAAATGGAGTCTTACATAATGTAACAATAACAGTTGTGACATCCCATCACCTTTGCCATAATCTGTTGGTTAGAAGCAAGTCACAGGTTCTGCCCACCTTCAAGGGATTATACAAATGCACGAATACCAGGAGGTGGGAGTCATCAGAAGTATGGCAGGATTACATTTAACGTAAAAGACTCTTGTACCCCACCCCTGCATAGTGGGCCACTTAGACCTCAGGGATCAGTGGTACCCAGACCAGCCAACCTTGGTGAACTGATGTCCAGGCAGGTCTCAACTCTGTTTTCTTCCAGGCCTATACATGTTTCAGGATTTAGGCATATATTCTAATATTCAAAAATTCATACCCAATATCTAACAGAAAAACTGCATGAATCCTATAAAACCAATGCTCCTTCCCATTTTCTTTCCTAGGCTTAATTTCTCTTCTCTTTTCCTAATGGAAGTTGGAGTTCCTAATTTCAGAAACAGGGATGGAAAAAGGGAGGTCTGACACCTGCTTCTTCATTCAGTGTTTCTGTTTTTGTTTTGTTTTGAACCTCCCCTGCCCTGAATATTTTCCCGGACCCAATAGTTTGACACTCCAAATATGGACTAGCCAGATTGCTCATTGTCTTAAACTGTGTACATTGATTTTTTTTCATGTCCTAAGGTGTTTACAATGAAGGACTCCCACATGATGCTTGTAAAAGCAGCATCTTGAAAGACGTGTCTAGGAAAACGGAAATTGATTTCTTCATAACATTTTATACAATATGACATTCTAAAAGTACCCGTTTTCAGAAAAGTCCTGCTGTTCCTCACAAAAGGAAAAGCTGTGGCCTATACAAATAAAACATTCAGCCTCTCGTTTAGTCATCCTTTTTAATTATCTAGTCTCGAATAGCTTTCCCATATGTCAAATTATTTTTAATGTTCAATGTATTAGTAAAATGGCTCAGTACTAACCACTTGGGTATTTTCAAATAGGAGAAGTATGGTTGAATCTCCCAAATTGCATTTACAATGAAAGATGCTTCATGCCAGTGACTCAGATCTTGACAAACGAGGCACGGCATTCATTAGTTTAATGTTTTTCCCCTATTGTGATAGAAATACATAATGACACTGCCTAAGTAATGTGAAATTATTCAGCAATGTAAGAAAAATTTCAATAAGCACTGTCTACCAGTTACAGTTCTTAAGCTCATCTTCAGATTTCTTCAGTAGAAAATTACTTAGGAGATTCTGGAAAACTCACTACCTTTTCTATTACAATCTTAGGTAAAATCATTATCCCTTATTTATCTTTCTCAGTTTTTCTCAAAATAGTAAAATTAATACAGTGAATTCTTAGCATCCATAAGCCTTTAGGATAAAGGATACAAAGAGTCATGAGGAGGCTAGGATAGCTTATTGTGGTAAGCATTTCACAATGTATACAGATATCAAATCATCACATTATATACCTTAAATATATAAGTTTTTTTATCATTTACACCTCACTAAATCTGGGATAAAAGAGGCTAAGATGATAATGTTACTAGATATTAGTGTGTATAATCTTGTAGCAGGTATTTTAGAATCAGGGAATGTATCTTAAAAGAAAAAAGGCAATGTCAGGAGGTCATCTGTCCAATCATCTTGGCATTAGGTGGGACTACATCTAAACCCTCTGAAATTGCATGGTGTTATATAAAGACCTTTGCTCTAGTTCAGGCTGTGCTTTATAGTTTCTAAAAGATCTCAGTCTCTTCATTTTAAAAGTAAGTAATTGGACTTCTCTAGTCATTCAATTATAACAAAGTACATTTTAAATAAATTTGCCTTACCCGGATATATTCATCAGGGAGTTGTTTTAGTTTATTTTATATCATTCATATATTTTTCCATCTAAATACTATTTCTTCCTTAATCATGAAGCCAAACACTTGATTACTATTGTGTAGAGTTATACATCTACTTCCCTGATACATAGGTATTATTTGATCTATCAAATTGTGTTGTTCAGCTCTGACTTAAAGCGAGGATTCTCTGTGCTACAATATAGTAAGCACAGAAATTGTCATCATTTAACCAGGGTTCAACCTCTAGCTCCACGCATTTGTACGTTTATGACATTGGGTGCATCCTTCACCTTCTATGAGACTCTATTCATCTGTAAAGTGGACAATCATTATAATCCTTCCCATGCACACACTCACAATTGCCTTGTTCCTCTCTCAACTTATTATACTTCTTCAGCAAATCTACCTCTGGTTGAACAAAACTCTCAGGCTATTCCATGTGTGTATGGTGGACCTGAACATGGCTAGAAACAGAACAAATTTGTTAGCTAATCTCACTTGAAATTCCTAATCTCAAACCTCAAGTGGGCCTTCAATGCCGTCTAAAGCCATACATTTTTCCCCATTCAGTTTTACTTTCCCATTCTTTTACCTGACTATATTTTACCTTCTTTTACCTAATGCCCTTCAGCCGTCTTGCCTTAACTCTTAGGTGAGAAGTGTTCAGGTAGGAGTGGCCATGTGACTGAGGTTGAGCTTTTGGAATGGGAGTGGAAATCATGTGCTTGATTTCTGGATCATCTCAAAGAAAACAAACTTCCATGGCTATTTTTTTCTACCCATGAACTAGAACACAGACATAGCAGCAACCTTGCTTTGCCCATGCAGTTGAAGACAACTTTAGGGACTGTCAGAGCGAAAAGAACATATAAATATTGTTCCCTGAGTGACTACTTTGAGCAGAGTATCTCCTCCAGTTCAGAACAACTGAACTGTTACATGAGAAAAAATAAACTTTAGCTTTATGTAAGCCAATATATGTTGGTATTTCTTTGTTATATAGCCTCAACTATAAGAATATATATTTAATGATTGAGGCTTAAATTATATACAATCAATTGTATAGATCTGAAGTTTTCAATGCTTGTTAAAGTTTAGAGTCACATATAATCCCACCCCCCTGAAAATATATACAGAATATTTCTTTCATCCCAGAAATTTCCCTTGTCTTTTTTTCCCATCAATCCCCATAGGCAACCATTTTCTAATTTCTGTCCGTATAAATTAGATTTGTCTCAAGGGCTTGATACAAATGGAAAAACACACTATGTACTGTTTGGTATGTGGCTTCACTAAGCATGTTTCTGAGATTCATCCATGTTACATGGAATGGTTTATTCTTACTTATTGTGGTTGTAATTTTAAATATTAATATACCACAATTTGTTTATATATTTCCCAACTGGTTAGCATTTGAGTTGTTCTCTATTTTTGACAGATACGAATAATGACACTATGATCATTCTTACAGAACTCTGTCTTCATCCTGAACAGTTTCTTGTACTGTGTCCAGCCCGTTATTAATTCCATGGGATAAGTTCTCCACTTCTGATTTTGTATTTTCCAATCCTAGCATTTTGAAGGTTTTTTTAATACTTTCCATCACTTTCATAAAATTCTTCATCTGTTGTTGTATGTTGTTCACCATTTCAAATAAATATTCTATGCATTTATCATAGACATTGTAAAGCTCCTACTTGATAACTTCAACTTATAACCATCTCTGCATATGCTCCCTTTGACTATTTCCTCTCTTGATCATGGGTTTTAACTTATTTTTTTAAACATTTCTCATAATTTTTTGTGTTCTGGATATTGCAAATAAAAGGACACAGTAGAAGAGTGCCTGGGTGGCTTAGTTGGTTAAGCATCTTACTCTTGATCTCAGCTCAGGTCTTGATCTCAGGGCTATAAGTTCAAGCCCTATGTTGGGGTCCACAATGGGCATAGAGTGTGGAGCCTATGGTAAAAAAAAAAAAAAAAAAAAAAAAAAAAAAAAAAAAAAAAAAAAAAAAAAAAAAAAAAAAAAGAATGCAGTAGACTCTAAATTAGATAATATTTTTCCCAGGAAGAGATTATATCTCTTCTTCTGTTGAGTCACTAAATGTATTAGAGGTAGGGAATTAAGTCTTTCTAATCTAAAGTTGACATGAGTGTAAGCTTTTTCTTCAATTTCAGTTAGATTTATGTCACCATGAATTTCAAATATTTCAAAGGTAGGGTCATAAACTCCCTTCAAAGAATATGAAAGTATCAGCAAGCACTAGGGAACACTTTATGGTTAATACTGCAGTCACCAGCTTTCCAGTCCATGGTGGAAAATCACTCTGCCTTACAGAGTGGCTTGGTGGACAATGACTGGGTTGTCTTAGAATTCTCTATCTTCTTCAATCTTGTCTTGGGATTTCAGGCCCTTGGGTGATCTCTTCTGAGTTGCCTTGCCTTAAGCTTTTGGAAGGCCGCTGCACTGACCTTGATGAAAAGCCAGCTCTACTGTCATATCTTCAGACTTTGGCTTTTCACTGAATGCTCAATGTGTGCCTCAGTGGGGGGTCTATCTTTCTCAGCTCTCCTGCCTCCACGTAGTCTTTCCTGGACTACTCCTGTGATCTTGTTGAAGACCCATAAAAAAGAGTTGGCAGGCAAATATAGACTTGCTTGGAGGTGGGAGCTCTTAAGAAGTCTAAAAAAAAAAAAAAAGGAAGTCTATTCTGGGGGCCCTGGGGTGGGTCAGTCTGTTAAGCATCCAACTCTTGATTCAGTTCAGGTCATGATCTCAGGGTCAAGAGATTGAACCCTGTGTCAGGCCCTATGCTGAGTGTGGAGCCAGCTTAAGAGCCTCTCTCCCTTACTCTCTGCGCCCCACCCCCTGACTCATGCACACACACTCTCTCTCTCAAAATGAATAAATGAATGAATGAATGAATAAAATAAATTCTATTCCATAACTCCAGGTCACCTGTAACAATTGTTTATTAAAAGTTTTGCTCGTTTCTCCTAACCCCCATATATAAGGTATTTTTTCTACCTCTTCCCACTTTGTCATAGATGGAAGCAGCAACAGTTATCGTATCGCCTAGAAAGGGCTTGAAATCTATGTATTTTGTTCTCTGAGACATTTCCAGCTCTTTCATGGGTTTTTAAAACTTATGACTTTGCATATTATCTAGGTTTTTCTAATTGATAGGGTAAGAAGGACAATATCTTTTGACTTCCTATAACCTAACTGGAATTGAACTAATAAAATTTTTATTCATTATCAAACAGATTAGAACACAGAACACATCAAAGTTATTTTATAAAAATATTTATTTATTTTAGAAAAAGAGAGCATGCAGGGGGAGGGGCAGAGAGAGAGAGAGAGAGAGAGAGAGAGAATCCTGAAGCAGACCCCCTGTTAAGCATGGAAGCCAGTGTGGGGCTCAATCCCATGACTCCACGATCATGACCTGAACCTAAACCAAGAGTCAGATGCTTAACCAACTGTACCACCCAGGCGCCCCAGAGCACATTGAAGTTCTGAGTATCTTAGCCAATACTATAAAATAAAAAATGAGTGATAAATATGAAAGGAAGGTTTGAAGTTATCATCATTATAGGTAATATTTTCATCTGCATAGAAAATAGATGTGAATATACTAACAAATAATTAGAACTAGTGGGGGATAACAATAAAATGACATTCAAGGTAGCAGCAAGAAAAACACAAAAATTAGGAGCTTTCCTGTATACCTGCAACATTATCTCTTCCACAAAAACCTTATTAACCATCCTATACAACATTAGAGCTAAGTGGTTCTTTCTGCACTGATAAAATTTCTTATACATTTAAACAACAAAATAACCTATTTTGAGTACTTTATATGTATCTCTGTCCCCAAATAGACTTTGAAAGCTTGAGGAAAAGGATAGTCCTATTAATATCTGCATCATGAGCCTTTAGCACAAATTCAGCAAGTAGAAGGAGTCCAATAAGTAATGAACATTTGAATGAGTGAAAGACATTGAACTAAAAGATGCCTAAGGTCTCTTCCCAGTATAATACTTCTAAAAATTATCTTTTTAAGGGTCTAACAAATATGAAATATTCACCCCCCAAATAATACTGCACATACTTAAACCTTTCGGTATGCTGTGGTTTTTGCAATTACAATACTTAAAAGTAATAGATGGTAAATCATTAAGTTAGTCAATGTTTCAGAGAAAGAGGGAACAAATGAGTAATGTGATCAAGCTTTGCACATTGAGTGACCCTAAGAACTGACACTTCATTTGGTTGTTTGCTATTTCTTTAATGAACCGGAGCAGTTTTCTTAATTAGCCGGGCCCATCTGTTTCAAGAACAAATGACATTTAGTATAACAAAGGCTGAAACAACAAGACAGCTTAATTTTAGAGTGCAAACGGCAATACCAAGTGACATAATTACTAGTTTGTGTTTTCCAGATATGGTTTAGTAGGTCTTCTAGACTAGAGGTCGATCTGGCCATCTTGTCCTCTAAATAATTGATAATGCACTGATTGTTATTTCTTTATAGAGGAGCAATACTATCTGTTAAAGGAAAAAATTATGTATTTATGAAATAGCTAGTTTCTTCTTTGGGTTTATAATTTGACATATACAATAAGGCTATTATTTTTGAGGCAAATATATTACTTGTAAATTGTTTTCAAGATTAGAGGTTTTCATAGGAGGAAGAGCTATATTTTTATTTCTGTAAAATTTTCATTACATTTACTATCTAATGAATATTTTATGGTCCTTTACATGCTTATAATTCTTTTATGCACTTACCAAATTCAAAGGTGATGCCCTTCTTTGGTTAGATCTAATTCTGATCCCTTCAAAATAAGCAATGAGATAGAAATTTCAGGAACCAAAACCTTTTGTGTCTCTCACCCATCTCTCCACTCTTTGTAGGAAGCATAGAACTATATAGACAATAAGAAAATAGAAAAATCTCACAAGGACAGGGCCCCAGCCATCTGAATAATAGTATAGCATCTGAATGCTATTTATTATTATTTAAGGTAGAAGATAAAGGAGAAGAAAAATATTTAATGAGTTTAAATGTCTTGATTCCTGTAATTTCTAACTCATTGCATATTTTGAAGGGACCCATAATGATTTCTCCTCAGGCAGAAATGATTGGCTACAGTAACAGCCAATCATAATTCAATTGTCTGGTTTGCCTCTTTTCTACTAACACTAGTAAAATAGCAAACAAAAGAATGAGCAAATTGTGTTTCTTACAGAAACTATAAGAGCATTTCATGTGATACGATTCAGTTATTAATTCAACTGAAATTTATTCAAAATCTACTGTGAACCAAGCATTGTGCTACACAATGGAAATATAGCAGTGAAAGAAAAAGAAAAAAATCCCTGCCCTCAGGGGCCTTACATTCTAGTGAGGGGAGACAAACAATAAATAAAATAAATAGGTAATGATATAATGAGATTTCACATAATACTAAGTTTCTGAATTAACAAAGTAGGATAAGGGAAGAGAAAATGACAGCAACAGGGCTTCCCTTATCAGATGCTACTTAGTGGAGGAAATGAGTGGTTTATCTGTATGGAGATAGGGGTCTCAGGCAGAACAACCAGCTAAAGTAAAAATGATATTGAATCAGGATTAATGTGTTTGAGGAACAACAATTCAGCACATGTAGTTGGAGTTCTGTGAATGAATTGGAAAGTGGTGGAGTATGAGGTTGAAGAGGTAAGACAGATCAGGCAGCTGGAAGGTCCAGTAAGATGACAACTAAAAAATGACAACTGGAAGGGTGCCTGGGTGGCTCAGTGGGTTAAGTGGCTGCCTTCGCTTGGGTCGTGATCCCAGGGTCCTGGGATCGAGCCCCACGTGGGGCTCTCTGCTCAGCAGGGAGCCTGCTTCCCTCCCTCTCTCTGCCTGCCTCTCTGCCTACTTGTGGCCTCTTTCTGTCAAATAAATAAATAAAAAATCTTTTTAAAAAATGACAACCGGATTTGGCAACTCAGAATGCATTGGCAACCTTGACAAATGTGTTTATAGTGTAGTGTTTCAGTATAGTGTTGATGACGAGTGATAATTTTATTTAAGAGAGAATGAGAGATGAAGAAGTGAAGACAATGAGTATAGCCCTCTCTTCCAATAAGGCTTGTTGTTAAAAAAAAAAAAACACATAATGTTAATTCATCATTTTTTGGTAAAAGAAACAGCAAAATGTGATGGATAGGTACTGTGCAATACTATGGAGTAGTGAGAAGCAATGGACTAGGTAAACATATCAATATGGATATCTTTAAATATTGTATAGTTGAGGGGTGCCTAGGTGGCTCAGTTGGTTAAGTGTCTGCCTTTGGCTCAGGTCATGATCCCAAAGTCCTTGGATCAAGCCCTGCATCAGGCTCCCTGCTCAGTAGGGAATCTCTTTTTCCCTCTGCCTCTTCCCCAGCCCCTCTCTATCTCTCATGAATAAATAAATAAATAAAACCGTTAAAAAATTGTATAGTTTCTCCCTGATATGAGGAAGTGGTGTTGCAACATGGGGGCTTAAGTGGGTAGGAGAAGAATCAATGAAACAAGATGGGATTGGGAGGGAGACAAACCATAAGTGACTCTTAATCTCACAAAACAAACTGAGGGTTGCCGGGGGGAGGGGGTTGGGGAGAAGGGGGTGGGATTATGGACATTGGGGAGGGTATGTGCTTTGGTGAGTGCTGTGAAGTGTGTAAACCTGGTAATTCACAGACCTGTACCCCTGGGGATAAAAATATATGTTTATAAAAAATAAAAAATTTTTTAAAAAATGGTAAAGACAGACAAATCCCAATAAAGGAACATTTTACCAAAAAAAAATTGTATAGTTGAGTGACAGAATGAAGATGATGGAATTTATACATAATACCATTTACATAAATTTAAAATTTTTTTGGAAACAGGTATGGGAGGGACAGAGGAAGAGAGAAAGAAAGAGTCTCAAGCAGACTCCACAGTCAGCACTGAGCCTGACACAGGGCTCAATCTCACAACCCTGAGATCATGATCTGAGCCAAAATCAAGTTGGACACTTAACCATCTGAGCCACCCAGGCACCCCTACATGAATTAAAATATTGATAGAGAACAGATGTTACAAGGGTGCCTAGCTGGCTCAGTAAGTGGAGCATGTGACTCTTAATGTTGGGATTGTGAGTTTGAGCCCCATGTTGGGTGTAGAGATTACCTAAACACAAAATCTTTAGAAAAAGAAAAAAGAAAAGAAGTTACATATTTCAGAAGCAAACATATGTTAAAGGACCTCTAGCAACCACAGTACCAAGGTAATGAGTAAGAGCTGCTGCTCTAGCTGAGGTGAGTGAAGATTACTGCTGCAGTGGTAGTAATCATTATAGTAGCAGTAGTAAATTTACAAAAACAAATATATCCACAATTTAATAAAGTTTTCAGAGTTTACAGACAAAAGATGCAGACAATGATTTCTGAGAATTGCCATAAATAAATAAATGAGAAAGTCCAGATTGTCAGGATCAGGTCAATAAGGGTAGAGAGGATATTACTGGGAGCAACTGTGAAAGTAAAATGATCTAAAGAGGCTAATTGAGAGACAAGTTTGGGGTGGGTTTCCAAAGGGATAATGATCAACTTCCCAAGGCTCCAACTTTTGATGTCTTTGATCTGTAATGGGCTCATTAATACATTTTTTTTTCAATTACCCAGGAACATGTTGAGTGAAAGACTCAAATATTGGCAAGCCAGCCCAGCCAGAGCTCAGTAGCAGGCCAAGGAAGTGTATCAGTTTGAGACATTCATCCCAGCTTGACAAATAAGCTATTAGATTAAAGTTGTTGAGGCACAGGGGTCCTGGTATAATGAATTCAATGCTGAATTAGAATGACTTTTGAGGATAAAAAAGTACTAACATGGCTAAGAGAGATAATGGCATAGGGTACGTTAGCCAAGTTATTCCACTATGAAGCGAGGAAAATTTGAGACACTGGAGGATACTGTTACTATGAAATGATGGTTACAGGAATCCTAAAGCAGAAGCTGGAAAAAAGCACGCTAAGTGATACGCACTTTGTATCCGTCAGAGCCAGAAAAGAGCTGACTGCTAATTTTAAGAGAAGTGGCCTTGAAAGATAGAGGGAAGAAAGAAAGCCATTTTGAAAAATCTGTTTTGATCAAATAGATTATATTTCACTCCAGGCATTGAGTTTAGGTCAACTAATCCCAATCCCGCTGGATCTTTTCAACACCAAACTGTATCAAACCAGACTTCCCTTCTCCTATACCTGTGTACAATGGGCTTTTTAAATGGAAATACAAACCATCCCTGTTAAACATTTCTCTAGTTTGTTAGACACCATTATTTGGCCTGTTTGAAATATCAGAGTATAATATTTGACAGCGACCTCAGACAGATATGTATCTGTCTCAATGACTCTGCTTCCTGTACATACATTTTCAGTAGAACTGTGGCTCATGGTTATTGCTTCCATTTTCATAACTTCATATATGGCTTCTGGGTGATATTATCAGCATCTCTGTCTGAAACCACCACGTATTATTGATGCTTTTGTAAGAACCATCTCAATCCCAGAATTCTCTCCTGAGTTCCAGAATGATATTTCCAATTGCTCACTAACCAGCTCTTCTAGACTTTCCCACAAGTACAACAAACTGCAAATTTCAAACTGAATTCATAACATGTAGAGTGAGATTGAAGGCAGAAGGTAACAGTGGTTTGCCAGCACAGACTGTAGTACTTGGGTCATGGAGAGCTCCTAACAGAAGCCAGAGTTGTAGAGTAGCCATGGCTGCGTGTAGGCTTAGGCCAATGTGTCTGAGCCTGCCTCACATACTTATCTGAAGACACTCAAGGTCCCAGGGTAGATCCCCAGGGTTCAGTGATTAGAGATCATGGCAGGACCATAACCATCAGCATTAGAGAGTAAATTACAATGAAACTGACAGAAGAATATGCAGTATATCTCAGAGGAAGCCAGTGTAGACTTCTGATTATTGTAGACCAGATGGCCCAGCCCCCTCTGATTTCAAGACAAAAATATCTTCCAACCTCCTAGGGAGAAGGGAAGGGGAAAGGGAAAGGGGAAACTCCTGAACTGATTATGCGAAAGAAACTAAGGTAGAAGATGGAGGTGACAAAGTTTATTGTGAATCACCTTCATAGTTCTACCACCATTGAATCCCAATGGAACCTTCAGTTACAAACAATATTACTTTTTGTACATCAGAGGACACGTCTGTGAAATGTAACTACATTAATTCAAACACATTCAGTAAGGAACATAGAATTTAATGTTTGTATATTTTACGATCACAATCTTAGAAAATTTCTTTAATAAAGAAGTAAAGGCTATCGAACAAGAAGAGTAAGTATGTGCTAGCTTTATAATGGGAAATCTGGACACATTCAAAAATAAACAAAGGCAGTATCCACCATTGATTGAGCTGGGACATGCTGTACTAGTAATGATTAAGAGCATTTACTTTAGAATTGGGCAGATGTGGTTTCTGTGCTTGGCTACACAACTCATTTGCCTTCTGATGTGGGCAAGATATTTAACCTCTCTAAGCCTTAGTTTTTTTAATTTGAAATTGAGGATAACTGTGTCACTAAAGTAAGAAAGTTGTATATGTTAAATGAGATATTCCCCATAAAGCACTTAACTTAGGATCTGACATAATAATTCAATAAATATTAGATTTTGAAGAAATTGAACCCATTGTTTCTCCTTCCACAATGTTCTCTGTCTTGGTTAATCTTCTATCATCCATCTAGTGGCCCAAGTCAGAAATTTGGCAGTGCTCCTAGATTTTTCTCCCTCTTGTTCCCAACTACAACTATGACATTTATGCCATATGTCTTAAATCCGACCCTTTGTCCCCAGACCCTTATCACATCTGTCCTAGAAATATTACAAGAGCCACCTAATTAGACTCCTGGAAGTCTTTTTTAGATTTCATATTCCCTATCAGGGGATCTGATAGTAGACCCTTTTCCAGAAATATCTGAATATCCTTTCCCTAAAACTCAGACTATGTGTCTCACCACCAATATGTGCCATTGTTTCAATTTTATAGATGATAAAAGAGGTTTACAGGAGACTAACATACCCAAGGTCATACAGTTATTAAGTTGCAATGGAAGTATCATTAAGATGCTGTAGAAAATAAGAAAATTAAAGCAAAGTAATTATTTAGAGGAAATGTAATTTTGGAAAACAAATTTCTAAAGAGTTAAAAAAAAATGACAGCAGCCATCTGTTTGTTTGAGTTATGGGGTTTCAGTATAAAACTACCACTCATATTTCAATAATCATGCTTTTAAATTATAGAGAAGAGCTAAGACAGGTGTCACAAGGCTTGCAGTAATATTAATCCAGATACACATGATACAAGTTCCTTTAATATAAGTAAAAGCTACAACAAATGAACTGACCTAAAATGGCTACGTACAGAAAGAGATGGAGCGGCATTTCTCCAGTTGGAGGTGCAGCTCTTCTGGCCCCACACAAGGCCACACAATTGTCAGTGATACTGTGTGATCAGGATTAGGATTCCATCAAGTCTTCCAAGAAGACAAGCCTAAGCACCCTCCCCATCATCTTTCTGTTGTTGTTTGGGAGAGGTCTTATTCCCCTGTGGCAACTTCTTTTTTTTTTTTATAAACATATATTTTTATCCCCAGGGGTACAGGTCTGTGAATCACCAGGTTTACACACTTCCCAGCACTCACCAAAGCACATACCCTCCCCAATGTCCATAATCCCACCCCCTTCTCCCAACCCCCCTCCCCCCAGCAACCCTCAGTTTGTTTTGTGAGATTAAAAGTCACAGACCTGTACCCCTGGGGATAAAAATATATGTTTATAAAAAATAAAAAATTAAAAAAAAAAAAAAAAAAAGTCACTTATGGTTTGTCTCCCCCTGTGGCAACTTCTAATTGTTCTGAGAGGCATGAAGAAATTCTGATTTCCATGCCAGCCTGCTGGCTTGATGCAACCATGTATAAATCAATTGCATTAGGGTATTAATGCGCCTTATCCATGAATGTTCATGTCCACTCACTTGTCTTGTAAGTAAGAGAGCTAGTACAAGACATAGGGGCCTGGATGAAATCAGAAGCCAGTTCCAGGCATCTACCTCATTGGACGTAGGCTTCAGACCTGCCTGAAGTTTCAGCTTCGTGTTCATAAAGAAAAGAGAACAGAAGAATGTAAAAGATGAAATATGAATTAGTTTGATTTCTATGTAACTAATGTGTGGCAATTTTATTCTCTATGAAACAAAAATAAACATTGTCAAGTAGAATTTTAAGCATGTCTAATTTAATTCAACACTTAACAAACACCTGCATTTAAAAGAAAGAGTAGACACCATGGAAGATTAGAGATAAGAAGAGCAGATTTGGGGCGCCTGGGTGGCTCAGTGGATTAAGGCCTCAGCCTTCAGCTCAGGTCATGATCCCAGGGTCATGGGATCGAGCCCCACATCGGGCTCTGTGCTCAGCGGCGAGCCTGCTTCTCCCCTCACACTCTGCCTGCCTCTCTGCCTACTTGTGATCTCTCTCTGTCAAATAAATAAATAAAATCTTAAAAAAAAAAAAAGAAGAGCAGATTTGCTGCTACTAAGAACTGAGAGGCTAATATAGGATAGGGGGAGTATTTTGGTAACTGATGAAAGGAATCTATAGGCCAGTTAGGCTTGAGTGCTTCATTAGTGGGAAATGACACTATGGGATGTTTTGTGCTAGATAACTTTAGTAAAATTAAATTGACCTTTTACATTGCCTACCTATACACATGAGAACATTAAATAAGATACATGAGGTTGTCATTGGCATTTTAAAAGATTCAATAAATTGGAAATGATGGATAATTCTATGATGAGTTCTTTCAAGTCAACATTGTAATGAACACATTTTATGAAGGAGAAACTCTTTAAAGTCTCCAAACCACATATTACACACCATATCCAAGAGTAAAAGTTCCAGAATTGTTCTATTTTGCTGAAGTTTTAAATTTTTTAAAAAAATTTTTTTAAAGATTTTATTTATTTATTTGACAGAGAGAGATCACAAGTAAGCAGAGAGGCAGGCAGAGAGAGAGAGAGAGAGAGAGAGGAGGAAGCAGGCTCCCCACTGAGCAGAGAACCCGATGTGGGGCTCGATCCCAGGACCCCAAGATCATGACCTGAGCTGAAAGCAGAGGTTTTAACCCACTGAGTCAGCCAGGTGCCCCCAATTTTTTTTTTAATTTTAAAAAAGATTTTATTTATTTATTTGACAGAGAGAGAGAGAGAGAGATCACAAGTAGGCAGAGGGAGAGGGGGAAGCAGTCTTCCCACTGAACAGAGAGCCCAATTCGGGGCTTGATCCCAGGACCCTGAGATCATGACCTGAGCCAAAGGCAGAGGCTTAACCCACTGAGCCACCCAGGCACCCCTTTTTAAAAATTTTAAAAGATATTATTTATTTATCTGGGAGAGAGCGAGCACAAGAGGGGGAAGGTCAGAGGAAGAAGCAGACCCCCTCCTGAGCAGGGAGCCCTATGCCGGACTCAATCCTGGGATTCCAAGATCATCACCCAAGCTGAAGGCAGTCACTCAAACAACTGAGCCACCCAGGCGCCCTATTTTGCTGAAGTTTTAAAATCACTTTTTGTTTCTTTACTATCACTCTTAACAGAACTCTGTCAGGTAAAAAGGAGGGGCAATTTCTTGTTTTATACTCATAAGCTACAGCTCAGCCATCAGTCAATCAACACAAGGATGTGAGAAGAGCCACTGGGAAGATACAGAGCACACACGAGACAACGATGGGCTCCCTGGATGAGACAGGGAAATATAGAAAGAAATTACTGAATTGTTTTTGCTTCAGAGGCAATTTGCTGGGTAACTTAGACTCAAATAAGAAAAAAAATGAGTGAAAATGTAACTCCGGGGTTGTTATTAGCACAGGTGAATTCTCCTTGTTTTGGTAACTCTGAAAGGTGCTTCTTCAAATAAAGAAGACATATCACACCATAAATATCAGAAAACTGTCCCAGACACCAGTTTCAAGGTTAAGCCTGTGTTTACGTCCACATCCTGGGCAGGACGCTTTGACATTTATGACCTCTGATGCCATCTCCATATGCTGAGGGGCAGCGCTGGTTTGGTTACCTGTCAAGTCTTTGGTTTTCTTAACTGTCACTGAGTTTATTGTTCACTTTCTGGTCCAAATGACAAAGTAATAGCAGTGAAAATCCCAATTGGTTTATGTTTCTAGCTATGCCAGAGGCAGGAATTGCACATAATATATATCAAAATCTAGAAAATATCAGGAAAGCAGGAAATAGATCAGATGTGAATTACTGAGCATCATACGGTTATACCTAGAAAAATGCTGGTTATTTTCTCAATTGGTTCCAACATCTATCTTTCAATTTACATTTTAAAATCGTAATGATACATATTTTAGAGTGTTGTATGCTTTTATAATTAGAGAGATCATATCTGCTAAATAATCTTTAGTGAAGACATTATATGTACTAATTTAGGTTTGAAGGAAACAAGGTAGATGGATTTATATGACTGAGTAAAAGAGAGTACAGACTTCAAGTTCCAACAATATGGCAGACTAGATATTCTGAAAACCCTTCAGCTAAACAGAAATCCACTCCAAAACCCACCAAGAAATGCTGGATAAAATAAGACATCATTTTAAATTAATATCTGAACTCACAATAAAATTAAGGAATTCCTCAGGGAACAAAATGAAGAGAGAGAACAGAAATTCATAGCAATTAGTTGCTTTGGGGTAATTTTCTTCTCTTAATTAGCAAAAAGCTTGTATGTAAAAGGTCATATGACAAGAGGAAAACTGGAACTCAGAAAATAGGGATTTATATTTGAAATGCTTTTTTAAAATTTATTAACCAATGAGTTAGTTGGTAATATATATTTTATTGTCTAAATATGGTAAGTGTATTTTTAATTAAATTCTAATGTAATTGAAGTAAAATCTGAGATCATAGTTTGTATGACACCCAGTCTTTGAAGTTTATTGAGGCTTTCTGTATGGCATGGCTTGGTACAATTTAATGTTCCATATGTACAGGGAAAATGTGGATTTTCTAACAGCTGGAAGACTATCATCTATTATCCATTGACTACCTATATATGTACATACAGATATCCTAATTTCCACTATGCAGTATCCTAATATCCATTATACAGTATCTGAATATTCATTAGGTGAAGATTGTTAATCATATTCATCTTTTATATACCCTTTTCCCTGATTCAGCTATGAATTGAGAGCTGTGTTGGAATTTTCAAAAGGAAGATGGTTTCCTTCAACTTTTGGGAGTTCTACAAATTCTACTTCATGAATTTTAAGGCTGTTTTAGTAGGTGCCTACACATTTAACCATGTTTGATCTTGAATGTAGACATTTATAATGTGGTGACCTTTATCATCCCTAAGTAATGGTTTTGTGCATGTGTGTTAATGCCTATTGTCTCTGATATTAACACAGCTGCATATTAATATAGCTAAGCAAGCTATAACTTTCTTAGAATTTATAGTTGTTTCACAGGTCTTTTTCCATCACTTTACATTGAATTTTTCCATATATTTAGATGTAGTTCTAGTAAACTGCATATATTTGCATTTTCCCACAATTAGTCCATCTGTTTTCAGTAGCCAGTTTAATCTATTTGCATTTATTCTAATTACAGATATATTTAGAACTATTTCTATCATACTAATTTATTACTTCTGTTTGTCCCATAATTTTTGTTTTATCTTTATCCTTTGTTACTTTAAAAAAAAATGCTATCTGTCTTACCTCTTTAATAAGACAAATATTTTATTAGGATCACACATGTGTTGGTTTTCCTTACTCCCAAATTCTATCATGTAAATATTATCTACAAGGATTAATTACAAGTAACTACAAATATATGTTCTCTTTTTCTTTACTCTTAGATTTTTAAATGATATCAATATATTTTACCAAGATATTTGATAACCTTAATTTTCTTCATCTCTTCCTCTTTATTGTCTCTTATTTAAGCATGTCATAGAAACTTTATGATGTGAGGCCTCATGTGGCATAATTCTGGTGGCCTTCTATATTTAAGGATATTTTTATGAGTATATATTTGAAAGGCAGTTACGTCCCTTCTGTACTTCAAAAATTCTATTCCATTGTTTTTGTAGTTCCAGTTTTTTAAATTATGTTAGTCACCATAAAATACATCATTAGTTTTTGATGCAGTGTTCCAAGATTCATTGTTTATGCACCACACCCAGTGCTCCATGCAATACATGCCCTCCGCAATACCCACCACCAGGCTCACCTGTCCTCCCACCCCCCTCCCCTCCAAAACCCTCAGTTTTGTTTCTCAGAGTCCACAGTCTCTCATGGTTTGTCTCCCCCTTCAATCCCCTCCATTCACTTCTCCTCTCCATCTCCCAATGTCCTCTGTGTTATTCCTTATGCTCCACAAGTAAGTGAAACCCTATGATAATTGACTCTCTCTGCTTCCAGTTTTACTGTTGAAAAAAAATCTGTCAATTTGATTTTTGTGCTTCTATATATGATCTTTTCTTTCTTAAAGATAAACCCACTACTAGATTTATCCTTTATTTTTCTATTTTCTGCTTTCTGTTAATATTTTCCCCTCTAGATATGTCTAGGTGTATTTTTTTCCCCTATTCTTCCATGTTGGCCCCCTAGGGGGACTTTCACTCTGAGATCTTTCTTATAGATTTTGGGCAAATTTATCTCTGTTATTGCTTCAGATTTTTCTACTATTTTTTTTCTGATATCCTGACTATGTCCATCTTCCATATTTCTTAGCTTTTCTTTTATAGTTCTTACTTCTTGTTTTTCTTCCTTCTATGAGATGTCTTCAATCTGCTCTATAAATTTCTCAATTTCTTCTTCAGTTTTATCTATCTGCTCTTTATCTCATGTATTGCATAGTTAATTTCAATTATTAGATACATTATATAACCTAAATTATTATTAAAGTAAATAATAAATTTATTTATAACTATTAGTAAATATAATTTAATGTTAATAAATTTATAATAAAATGTACAAAAATAAAAATAAATATAATGATAATTATTAATAATGATAAATTACTTAAAGGGATTTTTTTCATCTTCTTATGTTCTTCTTTTGTATTGCTTATATCTTCCATTATCCATTTTAGTAGGTTTATTATGCTATATACTATTGCCTCCCTTTTTCCTTCATGGAATCTGTACCTAGAATGCTAGTTTTTTTTAAATTTATGCTTCTTAAATACAGTGTTATCTTTGCCTGTTTGCTCCTTTCCCCTTGGAGTATTGGCTCTGCTGTTAAGTAATGTCATGTCCCTTTGAAACACTCCTTGGAACCCAGCTGCCAAGCTGGGAGGAAGCCCAAGCAACCTTTTGGGAATGCCCATGTGGGAGAAAAAAGGCCCCTGGCCAACATCTCCAGCTGTGTTCCTAGACATTGGCCAACTATATGAATGAATCCACTTTGGACATTCCAGCTGCTACAGTGCCCCAGCTGCCATCACCACATTAAGCAGAAGGACCAGCTAGCCAACTCATAAAATGGTGAGAAATAGGAAGTTTTTTTAAGCTATTAAATTTGGGGATGTTTTGTTACACAGCAACAGATAACCAAAACACAAGTCTTTTCCATGTGTCTTTTCACAATGTGGTAGCTGGGTTCCCAGAAGGAATGTTCCAAGAGGGCAAACCTAATTGCTAGTGCTTATCAAGGTCCAACTTAAATCATAATTGCTAATGTTCCATTGTCACATGCACGAGCCCAGAGTTAATATAGTAGGGATATTAGGGAAGGGAATGAATAAAGGGAATTGTAGTTCATTGACAGCCACCAAAGTAACAGTCTACCTTGATATATTTCAGAGAATACAGACCTCATTCTCTGGCCATTAATAAGAAAAAGATAAATTTTAAAAATCCAAAGATTTGGAATTTTAAAAGACCGTATCTACAAAAACTCATGAAACAAAGAACACATAAAAATGGAAATCAAGAAACGTTTAGAACTGAGTGGTAGTGAAAATAATCATATCAGAACTCATGGGATTCTACTGTCATGCTTAAAATGAAAAATGTAGCACTTAATCCTATATTTAAAAGAAAGAAGGACTAAAAGTTAATGATCTATGCCTTTAACTTGAGAAGTAAGAAAAAGAGTGGAAGAAATAGCTCTTTAAAAATGCAAGCAACTTAAAATTGCCTTGAGTTATATTTTCTGAAGGAACTTTCACATACATAATCTCATTTTATTCATATATCTTTTATTTACAGCCTGTTTGGCATGAAAACCCAGTGGGTAGTCAGAGAAGGTATTATTAAAGCCAATTTTAGAGATCATAGTATTGAGGTTCAGAGAACTTCGTGACTTATTGAATAACACATGGCTTGTAAGTCATAGAGCAGTGATTCAAAACAAGATTTAAGAACCTGAGTCTAGAGTTCGTTTCAATATATTATAATGTTAACTTATATTATTGGAGAATATATCAAATAGATAAATATTATGGCCACTATTGAGCAGTTTTGGGTGAATCACAGTATAGGATGCACCATATGTAATAACCAATGTGGCTTAAGCTTAAGAGAGAGTTCTAGGAAACTGCCATTGTATCAGAGTGCGTTCTTCAGTAAGAAACTACAAGAATAATTCAGTGCTAAAACTAAAGGTGCTATCAAGCCATGAAAGACCCAGAAAAACCTTAAGTGCATCCTACTAAGGGAAAAAGTCAATCTGTAAAGTCTCCATACTCTATGGTTCCAACTATATGACGTTCTGGAAAAGGCAATACTACAGGGACAATAAAAAGATCAGTGTTTGCCAGGGATTGGGGTAGAGGGAAGGGATGAATAGGTGGAGAACACAGGATTTTTAGGGCAGTTAAAATACTCTGTATGACACTATAATTATGGATATATATCATTATACCTTTATCCATATCCCTAGAATGTACAACACTGTGAGTGAACCCTAAATTTAACTATGGGTTTAAGGAGTACGGGGAAGACACAACATTCATTATTCACTGAGTATTTGTGATATGTCAAGGTAGGCTCATCAGTTGTAACAACTGTTCCACTCCAGTGGGGAATGTTGTTAATGGGAGAAGCTATGCCTTTTCTGGGAAGGGGTACATGGGAAATTTCTGTATCTTCCCCTCAGTTTTACAGTAAATCTAAAACTACTCTAAAAATTAAGTCTTAAAAAGAAACTATAAGAAAAAAAACTATAAGAGTGAGGCACGCTGGATATCTTACATTTGTCCCTTTAAGTACTACCCTTCACCCTGCCCTATCCAGCTCTATGCCTATAGGTAGGCTGACCTATATGGATTCATTGCACCAGTGATTTCCCTTGACCTTTGGGTCTGATTGTGATCTGACACAACAAGGACAGAAGGAGAGAAATGAAGGCAGGGCTTTTATATTCATGTTTCTCACCCTTTCGGGTCACCATGGTTGAGTCCATCTGTGGAAGCCCACAGCTCCTGCCCAGCAGCCTTCTCCATACATCTACCTACTAGGGTTTCATTAAATGGTCCCTCCCTTTGTACTGTCAGGTGTAAGGTTCATAAGAGCTACCTGTTGGTGTTAGTCCTTGGATACCACATTCTCTGTCATTGGTTTTCATAAACTCTGAACACACCTGTATTAATAGTCCCTTTACCAATTTATTTTCATATTACTCACTTTGAGCATGCCATAAATTTCTTCCCAGGGCACTAAAAAGATTTAAAAAAATGTTAAATAAAAGTGCTGCAACCAATGGTTGTTCACATGAAAATCTAGAATTAAAGATTTATCAAGGAGCTCCTTTCTGACTTTAGCCAGTGTTATTGGGACTTCTGAAATTTCTATAATCATGAATTTTGCTGGACTGAAGCAGCAGTTTTCTGCTGAAGCCTATTTCTAAAATTAATATAGGTATGCTGGTTGGGTAATCATGCACTATATTGGTTTGAATAGGGTTATTTGGGAGGAGCTGGTGGAATTGAGAGAACCCAGAAACTTAAGGCCTCTCCAAAACACCTCTTGAACTACCTCTACTAAATAAAAATAATTGATAAGTGGTGTTGGAAGCCAACATTACATTCTAAGGGAGATTAGAGAGGTCTCTCAACTCAACATACCAGGCTAATGGTTTTCTCACTCTTTTTTTTTTAAAGATTTTATTTATTTATTTGACAGAGAGAGATCACAAGTAGGCAGACGGGCAGGCAGAGAGAGAGGGAGAAGCAAGCTCCCTGCTGAGCAGAGAGCCCAATGTGGGGCTCGATCCCAGGACCCTGGGATCATGACCTGAGCTGAAGGCAGAGGCTTTAACCCATTGAGCTACCTAGGTGCCCCCAGGCTAATGGTTTTCTTATCCAAACTTTGAGACCAGGCCATTAAGCAGGGAGCAAGAGAAAAAAAGCTTTGCATACAGGAGAAAAGAGAAAGGGGGTTAGCACATCCTTGGTTTTTCTATTTTCTCATCAGGGATTCAAACAGCATGACCCAATGGTGCTATGGGCATTAGTTGCTATTAAGAATTCTCCAGAATGAATTTTGGGGCAGTCAACTGAAGTTTTACTCGATAAATAATTCTAGAAAAAAAAAAAAACTTGGTGGTGACTTATGGTTGCTCAGCCTCTCAATCAATCCTAGATCCCCAAGGCCAGCACCAGGAAGTGATGTTTATCTGTTAGCAGAAACTCCCACCCTGGTCCATCCATGGGGAAACCTTTACTAATTTGTCAGTGGAATTGAGGGAAAGGTTAAATCTGAACAGGCAGGTGGTTGGACTGGCCATATAAGGAACTCACTTCTTGTCCAGGAGATGCTCCTGAGAGTCACTGATTCAGTCACTGAACATTCCATTCCTATCCATAATACAATCACTCTTTGTACCAGTGAATAATGAACGTGATATCTTCCCCCACAGTCTTAAAAAGCTTTCCATAAATATTTACTGATGACTATGACAAAAGAACTTGCATATGATTTACTACTGAATATATGCATAGGATTCTGGTTTTATTTTGAAGTTTTATTACAAAAATTTCAGACATACAAAACATGGAAGGTATAATATTATGAATACTTGCATTCCCATGACCATAGTAAAAGACAAAGTATTAAAAGAAAACCAAAAAACAACTCTAACTCATACTAACAAATAGAATGGTGGTTACCAGGGGGACGTGAATGGCTGTCATTTGAGTCTCTTGCTCTTGGTTTCAGCTCAGGTCTTGGTCTCCGGGTCCTGGGATTGGCCCATGTCAGGCTTTGCACTCAGTACAGAGTCTGCTTGTCCCTCTCCCTCCCCTTCCTCTCCTACCCCTGCTCCTCTCTCTGTCTCTCAAATAGATAAATAAAATGTTTAAAAAAAAAAAAAGACTGGTGGTTACCAGAGGCTGGGGATGGTGGCTGGAGAAAAGGGAAGATACTGATTGAATGGTATAAACTTGCAGCAATAAGATGAATAAATTCTAGGAAACTAATTCACAGCATGTAACTATAGGTAATAGTAATTGTAGTTAATAATAGATACTTGAAATTTGCTGAGCTCTCAAGTGTTCTCACCATATATGCACATGCACATACACACACACACACAAATGGTAACTATAAGAGGAGATGGATCTGTTCATTAGTTTGATTCTGGTAATTATTTTAGTGTATACATATACCAAAATATCATGCTGTGTACCTTAAATACATACAATTTTTACTTGTTCAAAATAAAAATAAAAAAGAATAAAGCATTACAAATGCAAGTCTACTGACTTTTCACCTTCTCTATGCTGACCACTATCCTGAATTTGGTATTTATCACACACACACGTCTTAATAAGTTCACTAATATGTAAGATTCCTAAATAATACATATTTAATATATCATGTAAAATACAACCTTATGCAACTTGTTTTTCACTATGCAATATGCTTTTAAGATGTATACACATTGATACTTCTCTAATCCATTTACTTCTCCTGATGGAAATATTCCATTGTATGAATATATTATAGCTCATATATTATTATAATTACTTGCTTTCTCATTAGACTCTAAGATTAATGAGAATATGGTGTGTCGTATTTATATCCATCACTAAAGCCCAGATTCCTAGCACAAGTCCCAGTAAATATTAGGCATTCAATAAACACTTGTTAACAAAAAGATCGCTTTCATAAATGTTGACTCTGCTCTTTTAGCTCATCTTCCCTAAAGGTGCAGTTCTGTGTAGCTATGTGATTGAATTCTAACTAAGGGAATGTAAGCCAAAATGAGTTGTGCACCTTAAAAAAGAAAACCCCCCTATCCATTCCTTTCTGCTCTTCTGTGTGGATGTGGATGACGTCTAGGAAAACCTTGAAAGCCAGAAATTCAATATAGCAGAACCTCTATTAGCCAGAGACTCCAAATGACTATGTGGAGGAGGACAGCACTATGAGCTGTTCACACTGCTGTACTTGAATGGAAGAGATATGTACACTTCTGTTGTTGTTTGGGCCATTATAGGTGTGCACAGTTGTTACAGTCATCAGCCTATTTGACCCAATAGATATTTCTGTATGAATTTACCTCTGATCTCTGATTGAGCTGGATCTTAAAGTTTCCTATATATAACATTTTCCTTGTTATTTCCTGAGATTCCAACATTTGAGTCGTGATTTGTCCTGTGAATCAAGTTATTTAAGGATTTAATTTTTTTATTGCATTTAATTTTCAGGGGGGGGATAAATATTTGCTTTCTTAGTTTGGTTATCAAGAAGTATTATTGTTCAGTTATAATGATCAGAAAAATATTCTAACTATTTAGAATATATTAATTTTTACTTATGGTTAGTGTTGCAAATGTTTTATGTGTACACAAATAGGGCATAGGGTTTAAGTTTTCAGTCCTTTATCCTTATCATGGGAGAAAGCATTTTCCAAAGACCGCAATAACAATGACTCTCATCCCCCATGCTCTCCTGCTATGACACTTGCTGCTCTCCCTTCAAAAGAGCCTGCTTCTCGAAGTAAGTCAGAGAAAGACAAATACCATATTATTTTCACTCATAGGTTGAATTGAAGAAATAAAATAAATGAGCAGGGGCACCTGGGTGGCTCAGTGGGTTAAGCCGCTGCCTTCGGCTCCGGTCATGATCTCAGGGTCCTGGGATCGAGTCCCGCATCGGGCTCTCTGCTCGGCAGGGAGCCTGCTTCCCTCTCTCTCTCTCTCTCTCTGCCTGCCTCTCCATCTACTTGTGATTTCTCTCTGTCAAATAAATAAATAAAATCTTAAAAAAAATAAAAATAAATGAGCAAAGGGAAAAAAAAGAGAGAGGAAGAGGCAAACCAAGAAACAGACTCTTACCTCTAGAGAACACACTGCTGGTTACCAGAGGGTAAGTGGGTGGGGGGTGGTGGAAGCAGGGGAGGGGCTTCAGGAGAGCACGTGTTGTGGTGGGCAAGGAAGCGCTGAATCACTACACCTGAAACTAATATTATACTGCATGTTCACTAACTGAAATTTAAATTAAAAAAAAAAGAGCCTGCCTCTTCAACCCCTTGAAACTGGGCAAGCCCTGTGACCGTTTTGACCAATAAAATATTACAGAAGTGGCAGTGTGCCAGTTCCAGGCACAGCACAGACCTGGCAGCTTCTACCTCCTGGCTCTTGGAAGCCAGACACCAGTAAGAAGCGTGACTAACTTGAGAACGGCTTGCTGTGAGGAAGCCCTAAAGCATGTAGAGAGAATGACGGCTCGCAGCTTTTTTAACCACCCCAGCCCATGAGCCAGACATGCCAGTAAAGAAGACTCCAATCGATTCTATCCATGGCATTTGATGGAAAGCTAGTGAGAACCACTCACCTTTGTTCAGTCAGCACTAAGAACTGTGAGAAATCATAAATTATTTTTCCAGCTTGAGGTAATGAGATGTTTTGTCATGCAGCAAAAGTGAAAAGCTCTTATTTGTTTATGTGCCATTTCAAGGGCAAAGAGAGATCCTTCTACCTACTGCATGCTCTGTTTTAAGTAGTCACTCTGCGGAAGTGGGATGGATCCTCTCACCCAGAAGTTGGCCCAAGCAACATGACACACACACCAAATGGGTTTGAAATGATTTACCACTCACATAATAAGGTTTCCCAGAGAGATATGGGTGGCTCCCAAGGAGGTCTACAAATGGCTTCATGGGACTGGGGAAGGAGACCGGCTGGGCCTTTTCATCTTGATTAGGGGTTGGGGCTGGGCCTGGAGTGGGGGTTCTCCCTTGTGTGGGCCAGGGCTTGATGATTTGAACTTTCCACCAGTACCAAGGACAGCGGCACCCACTGTTGTTAACCCCTTGCTCAGATGTAAGGCCAGAGGAGGAGGACTACTGGGGCCTGAAAACTCTCAGCAGATAAACAACAATGGAGTCAGACCCTGTAACGATACCTGTGGTAGGACCCTGTACACTTTGATGCTATGTGATTGGACACATAAAACTCATAACCTAAAATCCACATTGCTAATTACTCATATCTCATCATGAAGTATTTTTGTTGTATTATTTAATATTTTGTCTCTGAATTCAACATGTCTGATACCAATAGCATAACCTATTGTTTTTAGAATTTTTGTTTTTATTCAGTTAAAATTTATGTGGAGTGAAATGCACAGATTGTAAATGTCAATGTGGTGAATTTTAATCGACATATCTGTCCACCACCACATAGAGCATTTCCCTCATACCAGAATATTTCCTTTTGCCCCTTTCAGTCAATTCCCATTCCTCCTGTCAGTCACTAGTCTCATTTTTCTCCACATACTTTTCGCTGTTTTTGATCATCACAGAAATGGAATCTTATAGTATGTACCCTTCTGTGTCTGTATTCTTTCACACAGCAGGTTTTTAAACACTGTATTAAGAAGCATTTTAAACATATTAAAACGTTACAAGGGTTTGAATGTGAAAATCCGCATAGCCACAAAGCAGAGTCTACCGCTAAACTTTTACCATACTTGCTTTCTCACATATCTGTCTGTCATCAACACGTAGTAGATTTTGGTGCATACTAATGTCCGTTCACACATATTAATACGATGTTTTCTAAATACTTCAACATGCATATCTTTATAGTTGAACATGTTCATATAGTTCCTTTTTTTTTCTTTTAGTGGTATATTTCACATAAAATAAAATGTACAGATATTAGGAATATTCTTTGTTGAAATTTGACAAATGCATACATCTGTGTTGCCTAAACTTTCAAGGTATATAATATTGCCATCATTCCAGAAAGCTTCCTCATGCCTGTTTTTAGTCTAACCTTGCCTTTACTTTAGATTTCAAATTCCTGCTTTAGTTATATTCAACACAATTTTGATAAACTTTATTTTAGAATAGTTTTAGATTTACAGAACCATACAACAAATTTTGATAGGTTATATTTTATTACCACTCATTTCATTTTCAAGTGTTTCTTTTTTTAAAGAATTTTGTTTATTTATTTGGGAGAGAGAGCAGAGCCAAGGGAGGGGCAGAGAGAAACAGACTCCCAGCTGAGCAGGGAGCCTGATGTGGGGCTTAAACCCAGGACCCTGAGACCAAGACCTGAGCCGAAGGTAGACGCTCAACCAACTGAGCCACCCAGGTGCCCCTGTAGTGTTACTTTTGATCACAAAAGGCTTTGTTTGCTATGCTTCATGGATGCATATTGTTTTTCTTCTACTTTGGTATTTTATAGTATGAAGGTTCACATAATTTGTAGGCCTTAGAATGAATTCAGTGGACTGTAGCTGACTAGCATTTAAAAAATTACACAATATAAACCTGGCGATTCACAGACCTGTACCCCTGGGGATAAAAATACATGTTTATAAAAAATAAAAAATTAAAAAAAATTACACAATAGGTACCAAACAGAATGCAAGCATATAAGAAAGTTAGCTGTTGTTTTGTTACATTTTTGTTTCAATTTTGTGTGTGTGTGCACATGTGTGTGCATGCATACCTGTTTGCACACATGTGTGCCCAGCAGATTAATGTGCATACATGCATGTGTACATACACTGGGTCTTGATACATGAAGTATCTTTTCCTACAAAGTTGCCATGAAAAACACCGTAAAGCACTACTCTAGAAAATTAGGTCTCATGTAGGGGAATAATATGATTACATTTGCATTTTAGAAATACAACTCTGGTAGCAGTTTGTTGAATGGATTACAGGTGGGCAAATGTACATGTGAGGAGAACAGTTAAAACTTATTACAATAGTCCAGACAACAGATGGTTAGAGCCCAACTTAAACATTAGCTAGCTTTAGAAAGAAAAGGAGAGATGTACCAGATAAAGAGACTTCATAATTGATTGAAATTGGAGTTGAATGAGAAGGCTAGGATGACTCACATATTTCTTGGATGGCTGCATAATGCCATTAATCAGATTAGAACATAACAAAGAAGGAGCACAATTGCAAGGGAAAACGTATTAGGTTTTTGCTGTATGCAGTGCAAGACTTCTGTCTTAGTCTATTTGGGCTGCTATAACAAAAATACCCTAGACTGGGAGACTTAAAAACAACAGAAGTTTATGTCTCACAGTTCTGGAGGCTGAAAATTTCAAGATCAAGGTGCCAGCAGATTTGGTGTCTGGTAGCCAGCTTCCTGGTTCATAGATGGCCTTCTTCTTGCTTTGTCCTCACAGAGTAGAGAGAATGAGGGAGCTCCCTGGGATTTCTTTCATGAGGACTAATACCCTTATGATGGCTTCATTCCAATTACCTCATCACTTCCCAGAGCCCCCCACTCAATACCATCACATTGGGGATTTTGTTTCGATATGAATTTGGGGGGACACAAGCATTCAGTTTATGGCAGTTTGTAAAAGATAGCCACTTAAGGATATTTACACATTTGCCTATATAATGCTCAGAGAGATATCTAGGCCAGAAATACATATTTGCAAGTTATCAAAGTATAAATTGTTAAAACTTACTAGCAGATGACATGATTCTTTATATGAAAAACCCAAAAGACTCCACCCTCAAACTACTAGAACTCATACAACAATTCAGCAACGTGGCAGGATACAAAGTCAATGTACAGAAATCAGTGGCTTTCTTATACACTAACAATGAAAATACAGAAAGTGAAATTAGAGAATCGATTCCATTTACTATAGCACCAAGATCCATAAGATACCTGGGAATAAACCTAACCAAAGAGGTAAAGGATCTGTACTCGAGGAACTACAGAACACTCATGAAAGAAATTGAAGAAGACACAAAAAGGTGGAAGACCATTCCATGCTCTTGGATTGGAAGAATAAACATTGTTAAAATGAGAAGGGAGTTGGGGTAAATTGGAAGGGGAGGTGAACCATGAGAGACTATGGACTCTGAAAAACAATCTGAGGGTTTTGAAGGGGCGGGTGGGGAGTGGGAGGTCAAGGTACCAGGTGGTGGGTATGAGAGAGGGCACGGATTGCATGGAGCACTGGGTGTGGTGCAAAAATAATGAATACTGTTATGCTGAAAATAAATAAAAAATAAATTTAAAAAATGTCTATACTGCCTAGAGCAATCTATACTTTTAATGCCATTCCGATCAAAATTCCACTGGTATTTTTCAAAGAGCTGGAGCAAATAATCCAAAAATTTGTATGGAATCAGAAGAGACCCCAAATCGCTAAGGAAATGTTGAAAAACAAAAATAAAACTGGGGGCATCACGTTACCTGATTTCAAGCTTTACTACAAAGCTGTGATCACCAAGACAGCATGGTACTGGCATAAAAACAGATACACAGACCAGTGAAACAGAGTAGAGAGCCCAGATATGGACCCTCAACTCCATGGTCAAATAATCTTTGACAAAACAGGAAAAAATATACAGTGGAAAGAAGACAGTCTCCTCAATAAATGGTGCTGGGAAAACTGGACATCTATATGTAGAAGAATTAAACTCGACCATTCTCTTACACCGTACAAAAAGATAAACTCAAAATGGATAAAAGACCTCAACGTAAGACAGGAATCCATCAGAATCCTAGAGGAGAATATAGGCATATAACCTCTTCGATATCAGCCACAGCACAGCAACTTCTTTCAAGATATGTCTCCAAAGGCAAAGGAAACAAAAGCGAAAATGAACTTTGGAGACTTCATCAAAAGCAAAAGCTTCTGCACAGCAAAGGAAACAGTCAACAAAACAAAGAGGCAACCCACAGAATGGGAGAAGATATTTGCAAATGACAGTACAGTCAAAAGGTTGATATCCAGGATCTATAAAGAACTCCTCAAACTCAACACGCACAAAACAGAAAACCATATCAAAAAATGGGCAGAAGATATGAACAGACACTTCTCCAATGAAGACATACAAATGGCTATCAGACACATGAAAAAATGTTCATCATCACTAGCCCTCAGGGAGATTCAAATTAAAACCACATTGAGATACCACCTTACACCAGTTAGAATGGCCAAAATTAACAAGACAGGAAACAACATGTGTTGGAGAGGATGTGGAGAAAGGGGAACCCTCTTACACTGTTGGTGGGAATGCAAGTTGGTGCAGCCAGTTTGGAGGACAGTGTGGAGAGTCCTCAAGAAATTAAAAATAGAGCTTCCCTATGACCCTGCCATTGCACTCCTGGGTATTTACCCCAAAGATACAGATGTCGTGAAAAGAAGGGCCATCTGTACCCCAATGTTTATAGCAGCAATGGCCACGGTCGCCAAACTGTGGAAAGAACCAAGATGCCCTTCAACAGATGAATGGATAAGGAAGATGTGGTCCATATACACTATGGAGTATTGTGCCTCCATCAGAAAGGATGAATACCCAACTTTTGTAGCAACATGGACGGGACTGGAAGAGATTATGCTGAGTGAAATAAGTCAAGCAGAGAGAGTCCATTATCATATGGCTTCAGTTATTTGTGGAGCATAACAAATAGCATGGAGTACAAGGGGAGATGGAGAGGAGAAGGGAATTGAGGGAAATTGGAAAGGGAGGTGAACCATGAGAGACTATGGACTCTGAAAAACAATCTCAGGGGTTTGAAGTGGCGGGGGGTGGGAGGTTGGGGGAACCAGGTGGTGGGTTGGAGAGGGCACGGATTGCATGGAGCACTGGGTGTGGTGCAAAAACAATGAATACTGTTACGCTGAAAATAAAAGAAATTTTAAAAAAACCATACTAGTAGTTGAGATTAGTCAAAGAGTGAATATTATAAGAACAGAGACCTTAGAATAGAACTCCTTGGAATACCAATATTTTGGGTGTAGGAAATAGAAGAGACGTGAAAATGAGGGACTTAGATTGAACTATGATAAAAGCAAAGGAGGAGTAGTTTCTGGAAGCTAAGAATACTTCACACACAAAAAGAGTTGTTGAAGTGCCAAATGCTGAAAAGAAATCAATTAAAAAGAATTGAATTTAACGACTAGGAGTTGGTGACTTTGGCAAAAGCAGTCTCATTCAGTGTTGACAATATCATGACATTGAATGTTCTGGTGTTCTGAGAAATGCTTAACCAGTTCTCTCAAAAAAGTGTGGTATAAATATATTCTTAATGAATTTCAATGATATTAAAGATTGAACAGAATTCAATTTATAAATACTAATATAACACACAACACTCTATATTGTAAATTGTCAATGTTGTTTAGTTAAGTTATCATGACGGAATACTTTTGTTGATTTTTGCCTAACTCCTACATTCTGGCCACAACCGATGAATGAATGAATGAATGTAGTTCTGACATCCATGTTGGGTGCTATTTTCATTTATGCTAAGAAGATGAGAGTGAAACATTAAAGGTCAACGTTAAAACTTCACTCATTCTGCCTAGAACATGAGTGAATTTTTGCTAAATCGGATGACAGTTTTCTAACATTGGAAGAATATGTCATTTATTTCTGCTATTAACAACATAATGGTTACAGGTCTAGAACACTTCTATGTTTAATCTGCATTATTAACACTTTTTCTATCACTTTATTAAATCTAGAAAAGTACCAGAACAATAATCCAAGCTCTGGTTCGTAGCATTTACTAATTTCCAGGGTCTGAATACTCCCACTATGACTGATTTTAAGCTACCAACATGCCACTGGAAAGGGAGCTAGAAAGAGATACACAGGAGTACACCACTGTGTATTGTTCCTACTAAACAGATACAACAGGCATAAACACCTCAAGAATTCAGATAATAAAGTATAAGAAAAGAATTAGGACGTTATGAGTATTTATTACCTTATGAAATATACTTTATTTGCCTGGAGGTTTATATAATTTATTTTTTCATAATGGCTTGAAACATCCTGAAAATTTAACGATTGCCCCTTGCACTCCAGCAAGCCACTGATTGGAAGAAAAGGAGGATGGTCCCAGACACGGACCTGGTGACTGTGGTCTACCATTGGCTCCAGCAAGTGTGATTTTGATGAAGTAACTTTACTAGGTGGAGTCTCAATTTCCTCACCTTCAAATTAAGGATCTTAACATCTATTTTACATGTTATTAGGATCCTTAGAGGTAATGAATCTAATTCAAACATGTTAGACCCTCAGTATGTGGAAATCTTTATCATTCTTTTCATTACTGCTAAACACTGGTGATCAGAGTCCCATGGGAATTTGTTGTTGTTGTTACAGTATTTTTTAACTTTTCCATCTGATCTCCCTTGACCTGGGAGAGCCTAGTTGATTTTCAGAATATCTTTTCTTTTTAACTGAGGTGCCCATTAAAGCTTCTAATACTGTAAGAGCCTTTTAAAAATTAACATAATTCCCATGCTGCCTGACTAGTTAGGCATTTCCTTCTTTAAATTTCTAGCAGAAGAGTAAATGCGGGAGTCTGATGAAATTTCAGGAAGATCCTAGAAGTGCCATCTTATTAGGTGATGACTGATGTGAAGTAATATACCCAGCAATTATTCACATAGGCCTGGGGCATGGGGAAAGGGAGGAGATTCAACTATTCTAAGTCTCTAAACAAAAGCGAGTCTGTTCTCTAAAATAATCATCTTTCCCCTTTTCAGTTCTTTTTATTCTTTCCCACAGATGTGATACCCTTGACATCATCCAGAAATGGTTATATATACTGAGCATTGGAATGTCAGATGAATACTGCTTTTGAGTCTTGTATTTCATTTAATCTATTTATAAGTACTATTTTTCAAAGGAAAAATCTATTACCTCCTGAGGTCATATTAATAACTACTTATCTGTGTGTTTGCATGACATTATGACTAATGGTTTAAGATTACTTCATTCCCCTTAGTATTTGTGGTATCGAAATCAAGCTAGATAGCAATTTAGATTACTTCACAAATAAAAGAAACATTTGTTTCTCAAGCCCTAGTTTTTAATTTAATATCACAAAATGGCTATATTTTACCTTTTAAAAGTATTTTTATTGAAATAATTTCATAAAGAAACAAAAAAATATTTAAAGTGTCCAATTTGCTACATATCATTTCTATTTTCAACACAATTTAGTGTGGTTAATAGGAATAAAAGATGAATACAGATGTTTTATATTGGAAACCATTTTATATCATTAAAAAGACCTTGGACCTATAAAAATAATCATGAGTTTCCAAATAAGATGATTATAATGGTATTTTAGCTAGGTTTAAAAGCAACACTCATGTAAGAAAATTAATGTGAATGAAAACACTGGTAAAATGTGATCACGCTAAGAAAATGATTGCCAGTGGAAGAACTTATAAATTATTGGCATCATTATTTAAAATTTTTTTTTTTACTCTCTCTTTCCAGTTCCATGGGAAGGACTGCACTTCACGACCCCCTTATGGTTCTGTGAAGTCATGTACATGGCTAGTTTGCACTACTGTAACATGGCACAGTTGGGTCAGGGCATTTAAATACCAACATGAGCCCACCTAGAGCCCCTCTCCCCCTTGTCTTCCCATCCCTCATTCCATCCCGCTCTCCCTCTCCCCCTGTCCCTCTTGCCCCACTCTCTTTCCATGGGGGAAGTAGCCTCTAAAACCTTGGTCTTTTTCAGTGATGGAAGTGGCTTTGTTATTCATGTTGGGTCCCACATAATGCACTTGATAGGTTATGCTAATGAGGTGACTTGCATTGAGCCCCTAGATAAATTTTACTGAGGAAATAATTTATGATGGGGTTGGTCATGTCAGGAAGACCAATCATGTGATTAAAGTGTTGATGACAGCCAGCCTCTAGGGAGGGGAAGTTGAATTCAACCTCTTAACTAGTGGTTCAATCCATCATGTCTACACAATGAAACCTCAGTAAAAAACCCCAGGAAGTGTTGACACCAAAGCCTGGGTGAGCTTTCTGGGTTAACAATACTCTATGCTCGGAGGGTGACCCATCCTAACTCCATCAGGAGAAGGCTGCTGAACCCTCTCATTTGGGACACTCCCAGACCTTGCACTATGTCTCTTCTTTTGGCTGGTTCTGATTTGTTTCTATGTCTTTCAAAGCGTAGGAGCAAAGCTTCTTTTTCATTGACTTTTTTTTTCTTTGTGTCAATTTCTAACTCTACACCCCAAAATTGTTTTTGTCAGCCTTCTTCCAACATCTACTGTTTCAGTAGAATCAGAACCTCTTTGGCTTTTTCTCTGTCTCCTCTGTTGTTTCATCAACATCCTACACCCAAATGTAGCAATCTTCCAAATGTGTATTGTAGGTTTTCTCTGCTTCTGTTCTTGTGCTCTATTCTGGGACTTTATTGTCTCTATGCTTATTTTCGTTGCATTTTTGGATAACTCTCCTTTTCTATTAGGGTCCAAATTTCCATTTCTGACTGCCTAGTCTATATCCCATAGTCTAGAGCAGTATACAAACTTGACCTCAGCTTTCTCCTGGTCCTCCTCCTCTTTCTGCATCTGCTATGGCAGTGATTGGCCATTATGACAATTCTGTCATATGTCTCACTGGGACACTCAAAAGTTCCTTAAACCATGCTAACTCTGTTTATGTTTCCTTCTTAAAGTTTTTTCAAACACCCAATTGCTAATATGATAACTGGTACTCAAGACTTTCAAGAATTCCATCTCAAACCACCCTTCCAACCTTATATTCTATTTCTATCCTTCACACACTCAATGTTCCAGCCCAACTGATTTAATTGTTATTCTCCATTAACCTCCTCCATATGCCCCCTTTCTGCTTTTGCTAATATAGGAACAAATAACAAAGGTTCTTCTCATTCCAACTCTGTATATTCAGTCTTACCACTCTTCCAGGCCCAACTTGAATCTTAAGCACGGATTTTGGATTCATGCTGACTACAGCCACAGATGTAGGTTGAGGTGTTCTTGCTGCGGCCCTGGCCCAAGGACGACCCCTAGTGGTTACACCTGCCCAGAGCACTTCTGGTGAGGGTAATAGCTTCGAATCAGCGAAACAAAAAATTAAATCAGAGGATAATTTTCTCACTTGTGTAGTAAGAAATTATATATGCAAATATACATTCAAGTAAGGTAACATATTGACTGAGACCATACATTATGGTTTTCTAAGGGATACAAATAAACTGTGAATTACTTGGTGTATAAAGACTCCTATAGCCATGAGAAATATTTTCCTAGATAGAGCAGCCCCTAAAAACATTAAAAAACTTGTTTTGGATTGTACTAATTTATATTGGCTTCCTTAACTAAATAAGCTTTCTCTTTTATCATCTCTCTTAGCCCTGTGCATCTCCTGCATCAGAGTTACAGAATTGTAGTTAAATTTTAAAAAATTGTCAATTGTTTTACTGTCTGACTCACTCCTCTAACCTATGAGCTCCCTCAAGTTTGGGCTTTGTCTGACCTGTTGACTTAGTGTAGTGCCTGCTACATAGTAGCAACTCACATATTTATGGCATGACTGACTTCTCCCCATATAAGTAGGAACTCATATATTTGCTAAAGGAAAAGACTTCCCTGCAAAGATTTTGCTCACATTTATCAATGTTAGAAAGGAAATTCACATTTGTGTTCTATGTTGATGTGGTACTACCGTACTATGCAATTCCACTCCTCTTGCCTGGGCCTCAGTTTCCCCCACCTGGGCCATCTGAGAAGGCTTCCAGCTAATTGTGACTCCTATTATAGAAGTAAATATGATTTACAGAAAACCTCACACCTTCTAGTCTCTCACTTTTCTTCAATTAATACAGCTCAGATTTTTGTGAGTTAGGCTGGCAGCTTCTGAACAAATTCCATCACTTAGGTGCAAGCTCACTGTCCACAACATGCCTTTCTAATGATGAAGACACAAGCTGCAATAGGAAATGCTAAGTCATTCCTCTGAAATATGACTATGTTTTGAGGCATGCAGAATGTAATTAAATCAATCTAAATTTGAGAATGAAGAAGTACTTTCTCATAATTTTCCATTAGCTTATTTTGTTTTGGTCTTAATTCACATGAAAAATTAGGAGAGAAATCTTCAATGACTCCCCATTATCTATGAAAGAAAGCACAGGGGCTTCTTATTCTGGTATTAAGATCGACCACAATTGTTACGGTGGTTTGAATAATTACCCTGAATGGATCAAACTGGCACACACAAGCATTGGCCCCAAGATGATTATCACATATAGCTATTACTTACTGAGAGTTAAGATTAGGCATTTTAAGTTATTCTGAATCCTTACAGTGATCCTCAGGTAGGTATTATACCCTTTTCACAGATTAGGAAACAGGCTCATAAATGAAGAACAAAATAAAAGAAATCATAGCAGTTTCTGAGCTACGATTCAGCCCCAACTGTGTCTGACTCCAAAGCCTGTATTTTTTTCACTAAGGTATGTTGCTCCAAAATTATACTGTTTAATAAAAAATCAGACTCTAGGGCATCTGGGTGGCTCAGTCAGTTAAGCGGTTGCCTTTGATCAGGTCATGATCCCAGGGTTTTGGGATGGAGTCCCGCATCCTGCTTCCTGCTCAGCAGGGAGTCTGCTTCTCCCTCTGCCCCTCCACTCAGGTACTCTCTCTCTCTCATGCTCTCTCACATGCCCCCTCTCTCTCCCCATCTCAAATTAAAAAATCTCTTTAAAAAATCAGAGTCTATACGCCATGAAGACTGAGGCAGATTCCAAGTCTCTTGCGTGTCTTGGGTCACATGCCCACACTAGCTCTGCCACAACCATCCCTCTAGAATCTTCAAGTGTATTTCAAGGCTCTGTTTACTGTCAGCATAGTTTCTTTTTCTTAGTTGGCTGCTATTAATTTTGCCTATCCTAAAAGAGGGGTAGGGACACATTTCAAAATCCCATTTCTCCTCTCACCACTTCCTGTCATCCTGTATACAGGGGCTTAGAAACACAGGATATCCTAGGTGATTATGTCTCACTTAGGGATTCAGCCTCAGCCATGTAGCCCCAGTCCCCCGGGGAGCTGGGATAAACTCACTGAACCCATCTATTTTCCAGGCTTCACCCTAGTCTTTTGTATCAGGATATTGCTGTTCTAGGATCACTTACACTGAAAGCCCAACCTTCTGTCTCCACAGTCCGGTTTATCACGGTGCATCCTATGAGAGCAGAGAGAATTCTTCAGTGCTGGGTAAAGTGAGGGAAAAGGGCTTGAACTCTGCTTGAGCACAAGTCTTAGAACTGGAATCTGGCCAGTATGCGAAATTTTTATGTGAATCCTAGCATATACGTATTCAAAAACACTCGAGGGGGAAGGATCTGCTGCTTTCATCAGATTCTCAATGTGATCTTTGGACCCTCCCCCCAAACTGAGAACCACTGCCCTAAAGTTAGGGGTAGCTACCAGCCAGCTGGTGGTCAAACAAGTATATGGCTATCAATCTGGGTGGGGTGGTATTAATGGAATCCTAATAGCAAATACGCACTTTAGAACAGCTCATAAGGTTGAAAAAACACGTAGAAATGTGTGAATAAGTCCTAGGAAGTAACAAGGTGTTGGGTTATGTATCATGGACACCTAGTAATCTCTGCAGAGCACCAGATGAAGAAGTAAGAAATCTTGGTCTTGGTTGAATAATCACAAATAGTAGATTGACTGTCATCTGGGAAAGAAATATCCCCAGGAGAATTAACCCCTCTTTCTGAAGACCAAACTCTCTTCTCTGAAGCACTATAATCTCATGCAAATATCTAAAGACCCCCTCCTTCAGTGTGTGCTGGGAGCTCTTCTGAACATCGTAAAATACAGTATGGTGTTTGTAGAACACTACACACTAAAGAGAAGAACATAGACTTTTTTTTTAATTTTTAATTTTTTATAAACATATATTTTTATCTCCAGGGGTACAGGTCTGTGCATCACCAGGTTTACACACTTCACAGCACTCACCAAAGCACATACCCTCCCCAATGTCCATAATCCCACCCCCTTCTCCCAAACCCCCTCCGCCCAGCAACCCTCAGTTTGTTTTGTGAGATTAAGAGTCACTTATGGTTTGTCTCCCTCCCAACACAGACTTTTCATCCTGTAATTTTCTTTTGTCTTGGCAGTAATATTATAAAAGCATATTTATGTGATAAATGGGATACAATGGGTGAGTGAGGAAACGCGATTCCCTGAAATTGTATGAATGTACCAGTAGGATACAGTTAATACACTTAATCCGAGTCTACTCCTTAATAATACTGTGTATGCTCAAATTCCTATCACAAAGCTCTTAGCACTCATGTCTTATTGTGCTATTACTAGTTTCCACTTCACTTCATACCATAATACGTTTCATTTAAATCCTAGTCTATCAAATTCATCTTCACATTTATAATGCCACTTACTGCCTCATCTCTCTAGCTCAGAGGTTGCTTTTGTGCAGCTTACTATAGTGCTGTGTTCTCATAGAAGACATTCAGAATGTGGAATGCTCAACTGAAATTCACTAGCTTGCTTACACACACACACACACACAATTTATTTAAAAAAATAAGACAGTGGGTTTACAAATAACCATGGCAAATTCAATCATGATTATTTTGTTGACTTCTCTGTTATTATAAGAAAGACAATGAGATTTCACTAAAGGACCACACCAATGAGATGAAGGTAAAGAAACAGATGAGTGAAGGTCATGGAACATTTGTAATCATTTTCATTTGTAATTGTAAAGAATATTCTCTCAAGGTAGATAATTTGGAAAAATGTACATAAATATATATACCCGGGGCACCTGGGTGGCTCAGTGGGTTAAAGCCTCTGCCTTCAGCTCAGGTCAGGATCCCAGGGTCCTGGGATCAAGCTCTGCATCAGGCTCTCTGCTCTGTGGGGAGCCTGCTTCCCCCACCCCGCCCGCCTGCCTCTCTGCTTACTTGTGCTGTCTGTCAAATAAATAAATAAAATCTAAAAAATTAAAAAATTTAAAAAATAAATACACCTGTACATATATATATACCCGCAGCCCACATAGGTATATCTATATAAAGAAAAGGAAATGACCCATCTTTTTTTTTTTTTTAAACATTTTGGTGCATTTCATTCTAGTTATCTTTCCCACATATTACATGCATACACACATGAATTCATGAATCATGGCCCTATTATTATTAGTTGTGTGATAATAATCAAATCATGCAATTTCAGTAAGTCTCAGATTCCTCATTTTTAAAATGGGGAAAATAACTATCCCTGACTCAGAGGGGAATTGTGAGATTTAAGTAATTAAGTGTAAAGCCCCTGGCACAGTTCCTGGCACAGAGTAAGTGCTCAATAAATATGAGTCGTGATTGCTCTTATTGTTACTATAACTGCCCTTTACATACAATAGGCTTTCTAAGTGTATCTTTTGTCTAAAACTCAAAAATACTCAAGGATGCACTGTGATTTATCTGTCCCCTCTTTTGAGTTATTTAGGTGCTTTATAAATCTTTATATCTGACACTGTGATGAATATCTTTTTACAAACACTTTTTTGCTGCATTTCCATTTACTTAGACCAGATTCATAGAGGTGGAATTCTTGAGTCTTAGACGGTGACAAATATTGGTTACCGTATTGGGTTTACTTTATTTTCCTCTTATCTGATTTGTTGCTATTTTTCTGGAAAGTTTTCTTTTATGAAGAAACCCTTCTTGGGATTGATCATCTTGTTATCTTAGTATGTCATTTAATACACACAGGATGTATATCATACCAGGATGACAAATAACAGCTCTCTCTTACATTATTCTCCCTGGCACTCAATATTAATTATTACTGAATATATTATTACTTCCCTACTCTTTTCTCTTAACAAATATTAATAATTTGTATCAGAGAGAGAAGGAGGAAGAACAAGAGTGAGTGTGCAAGCCAGAGGAGGGGCATAGGGAGAGGGAGAGAGAATCGCAAGCAGGCTTCTCTGCTGAGCGTGGAGCCTGAGATTTCATGACCCTGAGATCATGACCTGAGCTGAAACCAAGAGCTGGACACTTAACCAACTGAGCCACCCAGGTTCCCCTCTTCCATTCCTTTCTTAATTCCATAATTCTCCATAGATATTAAAGGCATGAGTGATATTACATGCATTTGTACCCATAGCTTAGTCTAAAAGATGCTTACTCCTGGGATAAATAATTACTATTTTAATAGATTCGACCCTTAATTGTTGGTCATAGTTTCCTGATCTTTAACAAAAATTGTAAAAAAATGATTTTTTTTTAAAAGAAAACGTCTATATTAAACTTCTGGTCAATATGTCTCAGTGAGTTCATTTTCACCTTCACACATATTTTCCAATCTAACAAATCAAAACAAAAAAATAGCCATGTCCATTCTCAAAAATATGATACATATCTTTGAAGACCAGACATACAATAGAATCACAAAGCCATAAGCTTCCAGTGTTCTAAAACCAAAGACAGCATTGGAGGCCTGATAGAAGTTTGGAAGGATAAGCGAAAGTAAGTATTCCACTTTGTAGAAAATAATACCACAGAAAGAGAACAACAAACAAAACCCAAAATAAAATTCAAATAAGCCTCAATAGTTTTAGTAATGATATGTACTGAGTAGGTGAGGAGAAAGTCCAAACTTATATGATCTTTTTCACAGGACAGAAGAAGAGGGGGAGGAGAAAGGAGAGATGGAAAATTTATCAATGATAGCAATAATGACAATAGAGGAGTAATAAAATAGATCCTAAAAGAATCAGGATATGTTATTTACAAATCATTATTTTCAGGAGCACTTGGGTAGCTGGGTTGATTGAGTATCTCCCTTTTGCTTTTCTTGGGTAATGATCTTAGGGTTGTGGGATGGAGTCCTGTGTCAGTCTCCATGCTCAGCAGGGAGTCTGCTTGGGATTCTTTTCCTGTTTCTCTGCCCCTCGTTCCCCCTCTCTCTAAAATAAATCTTTAAAATGTTGTTATTTTCATAGAGAGAAAAGCCATTAAATAGAGTTGGGAACCCCCCAAAAGACACAAAAATACATGAAAATGATATATAAAAGAGAGGTCAGGAAGTCAGTGGAGAAAAAATGAGCTATTCAATAAATGGTTCTGGGCAACTGGTTAACCATCTAAAATTAGATTTTCTCATCTATTACAGAAATTAATTATATATGGATTAGGGATGTAAATGATAAAAACAGGTTTTTAAAATTATTAAATAATCAAGACAATGAGATCTTGAGGTAAAGAATGGGTTCTTTTTTTATTTTTTATTTTTTATAAACATATATTTTTATCCCCAGGGGTACAGGTCTGTGAATCACCAGGTTTACACACTTCACAGCACTCACCAAAGCACATACCCTCCCCAATGTCCATAATTCCACCCCCTTCTCCCAACCCCCCTCCCCCCAGCACCCCTCAGTTTGTTTTGTGAGATTAAGAGTCACTTATGAATGGATCAAGAAGATGTGGTATATATATACAATGGAATACTATGCAGCCATCAAAAGAAATGAAATCTTGCCATTTGCGACAACATGGATGGAACTAGAGCGTATCATGCTTAGCGAAATAAGTCAAGCAGAGAAAGACAACTATCATATGATCTCCCTGATATGAGGAAGTGGAGATGCAACATGGGGGCTTAAGTGGGTAGAAGAAGAATCAATGAAACAAGATGGAATTGGGAGGAAGAATGGGTTCTTAAAGAAGATAAAGAAGATACAAAAAGATACAAAGAAACATATGAATATATGATGATAGTAATAAATTTATCTTCAATAAACTAACATTTTTATATGACAAAAGCATAAAAATAGAGGCAAAGAACATCAGTGTCATGGTGAAATGAAGTGTTCCCAGTTTTTATTCTCTCCCCCAACAAAAATAATTTGGCATCCGTCCACAGACAAAAGTGGCTTTGTGGGAACTGTGGGATCCAGCAACATATACCAAGGGATTCTGGAGGAGTTTTGCCCACTTGTGCATCAAATAATAGGCATAAAGACTTTGGTCCTGACTGTTGTCCCTGCAGTGGTGAACCAGCTCCTGTATCTCTCAGCCAGTCTGGAAAATCCTGTCTTAGACAGTCACCTGCAAAAGGAGAACCCTTGTAGAGGTTTAGGTTTACAGAAGAAAAGTTGCAGCACACCACTGGAACAAAAATAGGAGTTTGGAAATATTGAAGAGGGTGAAAGGAACAGCTTGACTTTACTCCATCACCCCTCCTCCAAGGCAGCACAGCTTAGGGCATAGAGAGACATACTTGACTTAGGATTTCTCTCCCAGGGAAAAGTGAGAGCGTGAATGCCCAGCATCCTCAGCTATAAGGGATGCTTAACAAAGAGTTTGATTACTCTCTCATCCCATCCAGAATACGGAATTGAGAGCTGCATAAGTAGAGAAGAGGAAGAGGCTGGGACTCTCAAAGACATTAAAGAGATGCAGATCCTGGGGTGCCTGGGTGGCTCAGTCCTTTAAGTGTCTAGCTCTTTGTTTTGGCTCTGGTCATGATCTCAGGGTCATGGAATCAAACCCCACATGGAGCTCTCATCAGGCTCAGGGCTCAGCAGGGAGTCTGCTTGAGATACTCTCTCTCTCTCCTTCTCCCTCTGCCTCTCCACCACTCACACACACTCTCTCTAAAATAAATAAATCAATCTTTACAAAAATAAAAGAGAGATGCAGATCCTACTAATTACATCACAGACTCCATCAAGAAGACTGCCCAAGAGATTAAGGAGTGAATTTGTTGTAACGAGCACTGGGTGATGTATGAAATTGTTGAAACATTGTGCTATATACCTATAACTAATGTAACACTGTATGTTAACCTACTGGACTTAAAAACTTTAAAAAAAGAAGCCTTCCTAGGAGTTGCTGGGAATACCTCACCCAAAGACCCCTCCAGTAGGCTCATGAGCACCCCCAGTACGAAGAATGCCTCACCCACAAACACCCTTACCCTGTAGCTAGCTCCCTGTACACATTTCCAACTGCAGCAGTGACAGAGTGTTTTGGTAAATGACTAGTGTGAATGCATAGAAAGCTGGCCCAAATCTGCAGGCCAATGAGAAACCATAAGCTTCAGCTTCAGGACCACTTTTATGAAAACAAAAGTGAAGCTGTCAGCAACCAGCTTGGTGCATTGCAAGATCTAGAGTATGAACTTAAGATTTCTACTTCAAGAGGTAGCAAGAAGCAGGGAGCAGGTCTGAGAAGAAGAAAGCCTGAGAAAGCCTCCAAATCACTAGCAAGGCTGACAGAAAGTATTCTTTCCTAGAGGCAGTAAAAACTGAAAGAGGTGATTACGACTTCAAATGTAGAGATAGCAACACAAAACTTCAAGGAGTAGGAGAAATCAAGGAATCTTACACCACCAAAGGATCATAATAATCTTCCAGTAGCCAATCCCAAAGACATGAAGATCTGCGATTTACCTGATAAAGAAGTCAAAATAGCTGTTTTAAGGAAATTCAGTGAGCTATAAGAAAACACAGAAAGACAGTTCAAAGAAATAAAGAGAAGAATTTGTGAACAAAATGAGAACTTTAACAAAGGTACAGAAATCATAAAAAAGAACCTAACATAAATTCCACAATAGAGAGCAACAACAGCAGAACTGATTTAAAGAAAAAAGAATCTGAAACAGAAGTAAGGAACTTTGAAATTATCCAGCAGATTTCAAAATCCCCATTCATTCTCCCTACCGCACTACCTCTCCTGAAGCCAGAAACATATGAATATATGATGATAGTAATAAATTTATCTTCAATAAACTAACATTTTTATATGACAAAAGCATAAAAATAGAGGCAAAGAACATCAGTGTCATGGTGAAATGAAGTGTTGATACATAGTTGATACATACATCCTCTTCATGTAATGCTCTGATCTCATAATTTCCTCAGCAAGCTGGGGTTCTGAGAGTCCCAGCCCCCACACCCAGGGTTGAACACTTTCAGGTATTGTTCTGGTGATTTTTGCCACTGCTAATGATTCTTTTTTTTCTTTTTAAGATTTTATTCTTAAGCAATCAATGCACCCAGTGTCGGGCTGGAACTCAAAACCCAAGATCAAGAGTCACAGGCTCTTTTGACTGAGCCAGCCAGGTGTCCTGCTGATGATTCTTGATGAATTCCTTTCATTATAGTGTCTGATAGTCATGTTCACACCATTTGCCAGTTGTCTCTTAAGTGAAAGTCATTGTTAAAAAAAAAGGCAGGGGAAGTTCACCTCTTACTAAAACTGATTAGCTTAAAAAAGAAAAGAAAAGAAATCCAGCAGAGTGGGCAAAGAAAAAAGAATGGAAAAAAGTAAAAACAAACAAACAAACAAAAAACAAAATAAAACAACCTACTTCATGTATAGAATACCATCATAATAACCAATTTGTGAGTTATTCAAGTTTAAAAAGGAGAGGAGGAGAACGAGTGAGAAAGCTTATTTAAGGAAATAATGGCTGAGCACACCCAAATATGCAGAGAGATTTGGATATCCAAGTTAATGAGTCTCATAGGTCACCAAACAAACTCAACATAAAATGATCCTCTTTAAGATACATTATAATAAAATTATTGGAAACAAAGAGAGATTTTAAGAAGCTTAAAACTTACAAGGGAAGCCCTGAGATTGAGAATGGATTTCTCAGCAGACACCTTGCAGCCCAGGAAAGAATTGGTTGATATAGTAGAGCTGAAAGAAAAAAATTGCCAAGCAAGAATACTCTATCTGGCTAAGTCATCTTTCAGAAATGAAGGAGAAATAAGGACTTTCCCAGACAAACAAAAGCTGAGGCAATCTATCACAACTGGATCTGCTTCATAAGAAATATCAAAAGGAGTTATTCAAATTGAAATGAAAGGTTGTTAGTTAGTACCATGAAAACACATGGAAATATACAACACACTGTTAGAGGTAAGTATATAATTAAATTCAGAATACTCTAATACTGCAATATGGTGGTATATTAACCACTTAACTCTAGTATAAAGATTAAAGGACAGCAGTATTAAATTTAACTATATCTACAGTTATTTATTAATGAATATACAATTTAAAAAGAGATAAATTGTGAAATCAAAAACAAAAAAAGAGAGAGTAAAAGGGCATAGTTTTGTATCAACTGAAATTAAGTTGTTATCAGCATAAAATAAATTACTATATATATATTTCTGGTAAGCCTTATGGTACCTACAAAGCAAAAACCTATGGTAGATTCACAGAAGATAAAAGAAAGGAATCTAGACATACCACTAGGGAAAATCATCAACTCAAAAAGGAAGGTAGCAAGAGATGAAGAAATGAATAAAGGAACTATAAAACATACAGAAAAAAATAATATAATGACATTAGTAAGTCTTTACCTTTACCAAAGGAAAATGCATTAAATTCTTCTAACCAATAGATAGTGTGGATGGATGAAAAAAGAAAGAAAACTCAACTATATGCTTCCTATGAGGGTCTCAATTCAGCTTGAGGAACAAATAAGCACAAAATGAAGGGATGGGAAAAGATATTCCATGTAAATAGAAACCAAAAGACAGCAGACAAAACACACTTTAAGGCTAAAACAGAAACAAGAAAAAAAGAGTATTATATAATGATAAAGGAATCAATTCATCAAGGAGATGTAATAATCATAAATGTATTTGCATACAAATTGGAGCACCTGAATATATTAACCAAATACTAACAGATCTGAAGGGAGACAGAGACAACACTACAATAATAGGAATGGATAAGTCATTCAGACAATACTACAGTAAGAGCAATGGATAGGTCATCAAACAGAAAGTCAACAAGGAAACTTTGGACTTGAACTATACTTTGGACCTGTACTATAACTTAGACTATAGGAACCTAACAGACTTATACAGCCTGTTCCATCTAATAGCTTCAGAGTACATTCTCTTGAGCACACATGGAACATTCTCCAAGATACATCATATCAGAGGTCACAAAACAAGTCTTAGCAAATTTCAGAAGATTAAAATTATATCAACTATCCTCATAGACCACAATGGTATGGAACTAGAAATAAGTAACATGAGAAAAGCAGGAAAATTCACAAGTATGTGAAAGTTAAACAATATAATCCTGAACAACTATTGGGTCAAAGAAGAAATCAAAAGACAAAAGATATCTTGATACAAGTTAAATTGGAAATGCAATATACTAAAACCTGTGGGATGAAGCAAAAGCAATCCTAAGGGGAATATTTAGAGTGATGAATGTCTATATTAAAAACAAAAAACAACAAAACAAAACAAAACATCTCCCCCAAACCCAAACCAAAACCAAAGAAAGATCTCAAATAAACAACCTAACTTCAAACCTCAATGAACTAAGAAAGCTGAGAACAAACTAAGCCCAAAGTGAACATAAAGAAAGAAATAACAAAGATAAGAACATAAATAAATAAAATAGGCAGAAAAAAAATATCAATAAGACCTGGCTAAGAACTGGTTTTTTAAAGATATAAAAATTTGACAAATCAATAGCTAGACTAACAAAGCCAAGACTAAAATAAATAAAATCAGAAACAGAAGACAAAATACATCCTTTCAAAAAAAACCTCTCAGCACATTGTGTATAGAGGGAACAAACCTCAACATATTAAAGGGCATGTATGACAAACACAGAGCTGATATCATACTAAATGGTGAAAGACTGAAAGCTTTCCCTCTAAGATCAGGAACAAGATAAGGGTTCCAACTCTGACCACTCATATTCAACATGGTACTGGGAGTCCTAGCTAGAGCAACTGGGCAAGAAAAAGGAATAAAAGCATCTGAATTAGAAAGGAAGAATTGAAATTGTCTCTGTTTGCAGATGTTATGATCCTATAGAGAAGAAATCCTAATGAACCCACCAAAAAAGTAATCAACAAATTTTGTAAAGTTGTAGGATAGAAAACCAACAGATAAAATATGGTTGTTTCTATACACTAACAACAAAACATCTAAAATAGAAATAAAGAAACAATCCCATTTGTAAGAACACCAGAAAAAAATAAAATACTTAGGAATGAATTTAACCAAGGAAATGAAAGATCTGTACACAGAAAATGACAAGACTTTGACAAAAGAAACTGAAAAAGCCACGAATGGATATTCCAAGTTCATAGACTGGAAGAATTAATTTGTTAAGGTGTCCATACTATGAAAAGTCATCTATAAATTCAGTAAAATCCTTTTCAAAATTTCAATAGTATTTTTCACAGTAATAGGAAAAAAAAACTATCCTAAACTTTGTATAAAACCCCAAAAGATACTGAATAGCCTAAGCAATCCTGAGAAAGAACAGAGCTGGAGACCTTAGACTTGCTGATTTCAAACTATACTACAAAACCAAAGTCATCAAAACCGTATGGTTCTGGCATAAAGGTAGACACATAGACCAATGTAACAGAATCAAGAGCCTATAATGAAACTCTTACATTATACATCCAACTAATATTTTACAAGAGAGTTAAGAATACTTAATGGGGAGGGGTATCTGGGGGGCTCAGTTGGTTAAGTGTCTGACTTCAGCTCAGGTCATGATCCCAGGTTCCTGGATTGAGATCCTCATGGGACTCCCTGCTCAGAGAGGAGTCTGTTTCTCCTTCTGTACCTCCCCCACCTGCTTGTGCTTGCTCTTGCTTGCTCTCTCAAATAAATAAATAACATCTTTTAAAAAAGAATACTTAATGGGGAAAGAATATTACCTTCTATAAATGATGTTGAAAAATTGGATAACCAAATGCAGAAGAATGAAAACAACCCCTATCTTTCATCACTCATGATAATTAAATAGAAATAAATTAAAGACTTAAACATAAGACCTGAAATCATACACAACTTCTAGAAGAAAACTTCCTTGACATTGATCTTAGGCAATGACTTTTTTGAATATGAGACCAAAAACACAAGCAACAAAAGCAAAAATTAATGTTAGACTATAACAAAATAAAAAGTTTTTGTGGAGCAAGAGAAACAATCAACAAAATAAAAAGACAACCTACTTAATAGAAGAATATATTTGTGAACCGTGTATCTGATAATGAATTAATACTAAAAAATATAAATAACTCACTTAATAGCCAAAAAAGCTCCCACAATCTGATTTAAAAATGAGCAAAGAAAATGAATATACATTTTTCCAAAGGAGGCATGTAAATGGCCAAAGGTTCATGAAGAGGTGCTTGATGTTACTAATCATCAGGGAAATGTTAGGATGGCAATCATCAAAAAGAAATGATAACAGGTGCTGGCGAGGATGTGGAGAAAAGGGAACATTTGTGCATTGTTGGTGGGAATATAAATTGGTATAGCCACTATGGAAAACACTGTGGAAATTCTTCAAAATTTTTTTAAAAAATCCACACTATAATCCAGAAATTCTACTTTTGGTTACATATTCAAAGGAAACAAAGACCTCAAAGAGATAGCTGCATCCCATGTTTACTGCAGCATTACTTATAATAGCCAAGATATGGAAACGACCTATGTGTCCATATATGGATGAACGGATAAAGAATATGTGATATATGTATTCAATGGAATATTATTCAGCTACAAGAAAGAGAAAATCCTAGCTTTCATGACAACACAGATGGATCTCGAGGACATTATACAAAGTGGAGTAACTCAAACAGAGAAAGATGAATACTGAATGATCTCACTTAAGTGTGGAATCTAGAAAGCTTAACTCTTAAGAGAGTTCCCAGAATAGGAGCATCCTCAGCTCAGCTCAGCTCAAGCATACACCTAGATAACACCCACATCAGTGTAAATAACAGAGAAAATGAGATGGAGACTTGCAATACAGATTTTCCACAGCTAAATGTAGAGAAGAGGCCACAACAAAAAGGGTAAAGACACAGTCAGAAACCAAACTAATCTGCAAGACTGTCCACAGGAGGAAGGTACACCACAGGCAGGAAGAAAGGAAAGAAGACCCCACACCGGGCACCCCAGGCATGGGGACTCACACCGGGAGGACAAATCCTCATCATATTTGGCTTTGAAAACCATAGAGGCCCCACATCACGAGTTCTTAAAATCACTGGGGCTTCTTACCCAGAACTTTAAAAAGCGGTGCTTAGCTCAGGGAGAGCTGGAGGGCTATAGGAAACTGAGTTCCTACACTTGAAACTGAGTTCCCACAGCATAACACAGCCCCACAGAAATGCAGCAGAGGCAAAGGTATGCACTTTGAAAAATGCCTGGAGTACACAGGAGGATTTATTTATTAAACTTAGAATGTGTACTGAAGGGGCAGGGATCCTTAGGAGACTTCTCCAAGAACAAAAGAGCTGGCAGGCGCCATTCCCCCCCCACCACCACCACCTTCCAGCCTAGATAACAGACACCTGCAGGAACCAAAGCAGCTTGAACACTCTCCTTTGAGCTTGCTAACAACACTTACTGCCTCCCAAAATCTTCTCTTGGCTTGCCTCCCTCAAATAGCCTTCATCAGTTCCTCAAAGCTGCTATAGATCTCTTCCAAAACAGACGTGCACAAACCTTGCTGACATCACATGCCCCACTCCCACATTCTCCTACGGACCTGCCCCATTCAACACACCCTTAGCAGAGGTCCCTCCAAAGCAGTGCCATAAACATAGGAATGTGTAAGCAGCCCCATCAGGGGCCAGCACCACTCCAAAGTTGACTCCTGACCTGGGGAGGGGGAAGATGATCACACACACAGTGAGACTGCAGCCCCAGCAGTAGGTGGGGGGCAGAAATCTGGTCTGAATGCAGGCCCTGTCTACCAATGAAAGCCTCCCAGAGGACACTAGGAGAGTACCCTATAGTTTCAGTTCTATTACAGCTATGGTAAATGCCTGGTCTGACACAACTCCAGCCCAAGGTGGCCCTAGAATGGCTCACTAACTGCATAGGGACCAAACCTTGCCCATGACAGGCAAAGAGAGCCATTGTAGTCAACTGGACTGAAGGCAAACATGGCTCAGCCACAACAGTAAGGCACACATGACACACATACACAACATTTCTGAAGTGTCAGGTCCTGCTGAAGAGGGGATGTTGCACTACAGGGCACTACAAGACCTCTTCTTCACAAGGCCACCACTTTCAAGAGCAGGAGATGTAGCTAACCTTCCTAAGACAAAGCGATATACACAGAGAGTTACACAAAAAGAGAAGAGAAATGAAAGAACAAGACAAAATCACAGCAAGATTTACTGTGATTGAGCAAAATCCAGCAAAATGGATATAAGTAATATGCTTGATAGAAAATTTAAAACAATGGTCATAAATATACTCACTGGACTTGCAAAAGGAGTGGAGGATCTCAGTGACACCCTCAAAAAAGAGATAGAAAACATAAAACAAACAAACAAACAAACATAAAAAGAACCAATCAGAGACAAAGAACTCGATAACTGAAATAAAAATTACATTAGAGAGAGTAAGAGGTAGACTAGAGGGAACAGAATAGACAGTGACCTGGAGGACAGAGTAATGGAAAGCAATCAAGCTGAACAGCAGAGAGAAAAATAGTAATAAAAAATGAGAATAGATTAAGGGAAATAAGTGACACCATCAAGCATAATAACATTTATAGTACAGGGACCCCAGGAGCAGAAGAGAGAGAAAAGGTAGAAGAAAATTTATTTAAAGAAATAATAGCTGGGGCACCTGGGTGGCTCAGTGGGTTAAAGCCTCTGCCTTCGGCTCAGGTCATGATCCCAGGGTCCTGGGATCGAGCCCCACATCGGGCTTTCTGCTCAGTGGGGAGCCTGCCTCCCCCTCTCTCTGCCTGCCTCTCTGCCTACCTGTGGTAACTGATGGTTACCAGAAGGGAGGGTTATGGGGGATGGGTGAAATAGATAAAAGGGATTAAGGAGTGCACTTATCCTGCAGAGCACAGGGTGTTCTATGGAAGTGCTGGATCACTGTATTGTACACTTAACACTAAACACTTAAATTAAACATTTAAAACATAAAAAATTAAATTAAACACTTAAAACACTGTAAAGTAATTAATTGGAATTAAAATTAAAACTTTAAAAAATGCAAGATGGTGCTGTAGAGATAGGAAAGCATTTGGATGTCCTAGGCATCAAGCAAGTGTTAATATTCTCATGCTCTATCACATCATATTTTGTCATGTTGTGTTATTCTATATTATGTTATATTATAACATGTTATTTAGTTGTATGTCAAAATGCGATATGACAACATTTGACAGATTTGGCTACCTTAAAATTTAAAACTTCTATTATATCAAAAGTTGGGAGAAATATTAACATTGCATAAAATAGGAAAAGGGTAATATTTCTAGTATACAAAGAAAATTCAATCAAGAGTAAAGAAAGACCAAAAACAGTAGAAAAAAATTTTAATATGTGAATGATTAATTCACAAAGAAAGATAAATCTAGTATTTAATAAACCTAAGTATTCTATCCTATGAAAAGGGATCTTTGTCATTTTGTTTTTGTCATGTCACTCAATAAATATTTCTTGCATGAATGAACAAATAAATGAAAAGATGCTTGGTGTCACTAGCAGTCAGGACCATGCAAATTAAATAACAATGAAATACAATTATCCTTAGTGGTACTGCACAGGTGAAGAGATCAATGAAATACAATATAATAGGATGAGGATAATGGGTGCTCTGATACACGGCTCATAGGAATCTGAACTCATTGATGTTGTGTCAAAAACCAAAGGAGAAAGGAAAATTTATTCAAGAAAGGAAACTGAAAACATTAATTGGCAACTTGGGATATAGTAAAATCATACTCCTATCAATATAAATTTTTACATGGAGTCTAATATTGGTAATTACAAAATAAAAGAATACAGAAACAAATGGTTTTCAAATCTATGGAGTGAGAAACAAAAAAATCACTAAAACATTAAATCCCTATATTTAACTAATTAAAAAGTAAGGCAAACAACAGAATACCACATGTAATGTAACTGATATGAATCCATAATAATAGTCCATCTCCACTAGGCTATGAATCAATAAAAGGAAAAATATCTCATTAACAAAGCAATGGGGAAAATCTTGTCATTACTAATAAAAAATACATATGAAAGTAACAATTTTATTTTTCAAAATACTTATGATTACTGCTGATGATAGTGAAAGCTGGTAACAGAACATGGGTTATAGTGTGAACTTTTACAGACCTTTGGAAAATAATATGATGCTACATTATAGCTTGAAATATCCATATCTATTTGTTGGGGAATTCACAGAGCATCCAGAAAGAAGTTGCAATTCAGGGAGAGGAATATGACTAGCGGACAGCCTTTTGTCCCCGCACCTTGATGATCTGCTGCATTGTTTGATCCAAGGCCATGCATGCTCTTCCCTCGCAGTTGATATCATAGGGTATGGGTACCAGGCTTGGCCATTTCTGCCTAACATAGGACACTTCTATGAACAATCACCACAATTCCTCTTTTGGGCCAGGAAAGACTCTCAGAGTCGCACCACAGTCCGAGAATCTTCCCAAGCCTTCTATCCTTTCACAGGCGTTTGATTTATATTGTGATCTGAGGCTCTCCTTGCCTACTGCTCTGTCCTCTACTGTGTATCTTTCACAGCTATTTCCCTCAATAAATCTCTTGCATTTCTGTCTCTTGACATCTGGTTCTCACAAGATCTAAACTAACAAAACCATTGATTTTACTTTGGGGAATTTATACCAAGGAAGCATCCTCAAATATGGAACAAAGCTCTATACATAAATGTCCTCATATAGCTTTATAAATATAAAAAAAATATGAGGAAAACCCAATAATTTCAACAACTGGAAAATGGTTAAGGAAAAAAATTCAGAACATTTTGTAGCTGTTAAATTCATACATATGGACTATTTGTAGCAATATGGAGAGGGTTTGTTATGTGAAATGGATAAGAAAATACAATTGTACATATACTATTACCACAATTACAGAAGTAATTAAACCAAAAAGGAACTGAAACAAAATCACATTGAAAAGTGACCCAACCTGATCTTGGAAGCTAAGCAGGGTCGGGCCTGGTTAGTACTTGGAAGGGAGAAAAGTGACCCAACATCCAGTGCCTGGGAGGTACAGTTGGTTAAGCATCTGTCTTCAGCTCAGGTCATAATCCCAGCGTCCTGGGATCAAGCCTTGCACTGGGCTCCCTGCTCAGGAGAGAGTCTGTTTCTCCCTCTTCCTCTGCCTGCTGCTCCCCCTGCTTGTGCTCTCTTTCTCTCTCAATCTGTCAAATAAATAAATAAAATCTTTTAAAAAGGGGGAAAAAAAGAAAATTTACCCAACATATGTTTCGACATTCCAAATGTGAATAGTTAATAATAAAAAGTTATAGCATTTTAGGTATTTATTGATAAACTGTATTTTAAAGACAGCAATATTATCTTTCCAAGAGCTAACAATTAGTGACTCTAGTGTTTGAATTTCGTGACAATTAATGTAATATAGTCCCTGTGAATAAATATAGCATATAGATGTCAAGAATCTATCCCTGAGGGGCGCCTGGATGACTCAGTGGGTTAGGGCCTCTGCCTTCGGCTCAGGTAATGATCCCAGGGTCCTGGGATCAAGCCCCACATTGGGCTCTCTGCTCAGCGGGGAGCCTGCTTCCTCCTCTCTCTCTGCCTGCCTCTCTGCCTAGTTGTGATTTCTCTCTATCAAATAAATAAAATATTAAAAAAAAGAATCAATGAAACAAGATGGGATTGGGAGGAAGACAAACCATAAGTGACTCTTAATCTTACAAAACAAACTGAGGGTTGCTGGGGGGAGGGGGATTGGGAGAAGGGGAGGTGGGGTTATGGATATTGGGGAGGGTATGTGCTTTGGTGAGTGCTGATTCACAGACCTGTACCCCTGGGGATAAAAATACATGTTTATAAAAAATTAAAAATTAAAAAAAAAAAAGAATCTATCCCTGAGACCAACTGATGGTTACTGAAAAGGAAATAGGAAATTCTTTTGAAAATGAAAGCACTGGATGTTATATGCAACTGACAAATCATTGAACACTAGATCTGAAACAATGATGTACTATATGTTGGGTAACTGAATTTAAATAAAAAATGAAAGGCAAATTTTTATCACATTATATGGGAGGCATGCATTGATTAAGACCAGTAGATAAAGTTATCACAGGGCTTACAGTTGTAATATAGATCTCCTATCCACTGAGCCTCCATATTGATGTAGCTTTTTGATTATGTGTTTCCAATGTTTCTATTTGAGGAGTCCTGGGACATTTTATATGTCTCCTTTCCAACTACTCTCTTTCTTCATTGCACTTTCCTCATTTTTGGTATCATCTTAAAACTTTACTTTCGCCTTCTAGTATATTTAATCTGTTCTAATGTCATACTATCATCATTTCTTCAACAATGTCTCAGAGTAGTCCACAACATTGGCCACTGGAATTTTAAACATTTTAGTAACTAAACAAATGTTCAAAAAGGATAAAGTTACCTGATTAAAGAATAAATCCAGGAATTCATGCCATTCTTATGAAGGTGTTTATATACCAGAATCCATTCACAGTAACTGAAATATTTTTAAAGTTATGTTTTTTTAGATGTTTATACATTCTCGATATATTCCCTGATGCCCTTTTAAAACTCAACCCTGGGGAGGGTATGTGCTTTGGTGAGTTCTGTGAAGTGTGTAAACCTGGCGATTCACAGACCTGTACCCCTGGGGATAAAAATATTTGTTCATAAAAAATAAAAAAAAATACATAAAAAAAAAACTCAACCCATAGAACAAAGGGTTCACATACATGACATGACATGATATAACATAACAAAACATATGCTACAATGACCTCGAGGAGTTGCTAAACTATGGATTTCTGGACACTGTCCCCAGAGTTAATGATCTGGGGTGGGGGGGGGAGCAGAGAATTTGCACTTTTAATAAGTTCCCATGTGTTGCTGATGTTGCTACCCTGGGAACCACACTTGAAGACCAGTGCTCTAGAATCTTATTTTCCAACCCTATTGCTTCACTGAAATTTAGGTGCTAAGGTCAAGCAGCCCATCCCCATATAGCCAAATCTAATGAGCGCCTCTGTTGACATCTAACTTTCTCAGCTTGGCTTCTTGAAATAGTCACCTCTGTTGATTTTTACATACTACCCTTAATAAATGAAATAGATATATTCTTATTCTTCCCCACTGGCCATTTTCCTCCTCATTTTCATGTTTGGAGTTTCTCAAGTCTTTGTTCTAGGCCTTCCTTTCTTCTCTACATCTTATTCCGATGTGGGCTCATCTAGACAGATATATTTAAATGCAATGGTTATGGTGATGATCATGAATTAATATCTCTACCCTTTGCTCTGAGTTTAAGACTCATTTTCCTCAACCACCTACTTGTTTCCATTTGGAGATTTCATAAACATCACAAGCCTAACTTGTCTGTTATAGAACACTTTTCTCTCCTAGACCTGTTTCCCATAATATTCCCTATGTCAATAAAGGAGATCTAAATTGATTAAATTCTCAAGCTAGAAACTAAGTCATCTTTGAGTCCTCCTTTTTCTTCTCTCTCCCTTCCTTATCACTTTTTATTCTACATCCAGTCAATAAGAATCATTGCTTCAAACTCCAAAATAGATCTCGAATCTTTTCTCCCCATCATTGCTGCCATCACCTTGTTCCAATTTCAATACCTGTTGACTCTATTATTGTAGCAATCTGCTGACAAAAACTTATATCATCCCCTGCAAAACATTTTCTTCACTATAATTGGATCACATTAACCCCCTTGTGTAAAGTTCACAGTGGCCTCTAATTATAATTAGAATAAATGCCAATTTCTTTCCATGCCCAGTGAAATTCTTGACATGCTGTCCTCGGTCTACTTCTTCAGTTTCATTTGATACCACTCTCCCCTGTATTTCCTAAGTTCCAGCCAGGTCAATATTCTTTCAGTTTCTTTGCAAAGCACAGTAAGTACTTTTCCACATTAGAGTCTTTGCAATTTTTTCCCCTTTTGCTTGAGGTGCTTTCCCCCAACTTTGTATGATTTTATTTCAAATATTCTCAATTCAGAGAGGTTTTTCCTGACTATTCTGCCTAAAGAAGGATCACCTCTGTTATTCACCATATCAAGACCATTGTTATTGCCCTCAGAGCACAATATATACTCCCTGTATGTTTCTACTTACTTGATTACTGTCAATTTCTCTTTTAGAATTTCTGAGAGAAGAGACTTTATCTATTTCATTCCTTACCATATCCCTAGAGTCTAGTTCAGTGCCTGGAAATTAGTAGGCATTCAACAGTTATTAGGTTTGTAAATAATTTTTAAAGTAAGTAATAAAACACTTATAAATGTATCTTATAAAATTACTACCTTGCCATCCCAATGTGTACTTATTTGTAGATTAATAAACATAGTTTTCGCATAATCACTAGATACCTCAGTATTCATTTATTAGAGTAGTGAAGTGAAATCCTCTCCATGATGAAATTTTAAGAGTTCATATCTAAATTACACACACGCGCATGCACGCACACACACACACACACACACACACACACTACACATACAAAAATGGGCACACACAGAGGTTGACCTTGCATATTGAGAGGATGAGTAACTTTTCCCATCATTTTCTGTATCTTTTAAATAGTCATATACGATAATGGCTAACATGTTTCTGTGTACTAGATATTTTGCAAAGTGTTTCTTATGCATTACCTTATTTAACCATCCCCTAAACTCATGAGGTTGGCAAAGTTATTTTTTTTATTTTAAAGATTTATTATTTATTTGAGAGAGAGAGAACATGCGGGACAGAGGTAGAGAGAATCTTAAGCAGACTCTGTGCTGAGCATGGAGACCAGTGTGGGGCTGGATCTCATGGTGCTGAGATCGTGACCTGAGCTGAAACCAAGAATCTGATGTTCAATCAACTGCACAATCCAGGCACCCCTATTTTTGTTACATCATACATCAATGAAACTAAGGCACAGAGAAGTGATTAATATTCCAAAGGTCATACAATGATCATCATACGCCAGAGATGAGGCTGACCTGACTTCAAAACCTATGCTCCCAAATTCTACATTATACTTTCTTTCTAAATAACACACGTTAAAAAACACACACACACACACACATGCACACAAACTACTGCAACAACTAATAAACCCGTTCCAATGCATACATTTTATACATTGGTAGAATCTCATTTACATTTCTGAATATTGATCAGAGAATATAGCTTTGACTGGACTTCTCAACAGGGATGAAATCATTTACATTTTATAAACAATGTAAAAAAGGGCTGTTTATTTGTGTCCAATGAATATCTCTATGATAAATGAGAGGAAACTTGAAGCACAGATGGATCTGGGAGAAAGAGTCTAAAGTAGGACACAAAAAAGTAAGAGGTTTCTTTTATGTATTCTATTTTAACATTCATGTGCATTTTAAAAATTATTTTAAGTTTTTATTTTAACTCCAGTGAGTTAACATACAGTGTTGTATTAGTTTCAGGTATACATTATGGTGATTCAACAATTCCATATATCACCTGGTACTCATCATGGTCATGTGCATTTTTTATTCCACAAAAATCTGCACCTTTTGAAATCCAAATATAATTTAAATTACCCATGAAATTGCTTTAAAACACCTCCCTCCTGAAATATTCAAGCAAACTGACTCAAAGAATGACATCATGTGTATCCTACTGATTTGCAGTACACAATGTATTTGCAATGTACATGGCACAGATTCTAAAGAAAAGAAAAAATGAAAAAAGTGGCTGAAAAGATTCCTAAACAGGGTGTGGTGCATAAACAATGAATCTTGGAACACTGAATGAATGAGTGAATGAATGAATGAATAAATAAAATAAAATAAAAGATTCCTAAACTTTCCATTCTTCTATGCTAAGTAAAATGATTATCTGCTTTTAGGGAAGCCTACTCAGGGAGGGGGCCGAAATGGTGAGAGCAAACCCTCAGGCTCAATGATGAGCAACCTTATAAAACTTTTGTTAATTTTATAATAAAGAAATTGCTTGCCTTGTGGAAAAACGCCATGGTCTTTTTTTCTATGTTTAACCTTTGTTGTTGAAGTTGTCACTTTTCCTGTTGGGAAGTATGATTAAATTTTCATTTTGCTAATAATTACATCTCCAGATCATTTGTTTCATTTATCTCCTTTTTTCCCCTATAATCTCTAAGCCCTCTTAGATGTTTATCCTAAGTTATCTGCTGTTTTTTAAAATTGACTATCTCCCCTTTGATATTTGGAAGTGCGTAGATTATAATAATGAGACAAAACAAACACTTCAGAGCTATTTAAAAAACCTGAATGCCTACCATGTACTTCTATAAATTGCTGGTGAACTCTGGGACCACAGAGGGATTAAACTCAACTAGTGCCTGGATCATTTTCATTTGGGAAATCCTCACTTCAATTTCAATCTAGTTTTGCTTGCAATAGTTTTCTATATGAATGAAAAGGAAGTGCTTCTACTCTAAGAAGTTCACTGCATTTGGAATCATTACATACTACAAGCTTCAGAAATGAGAAAGATTTTTTATTCTGACCTTTCTGGGCATGTGTATAGCTTGGTTTTATGAGTTGTTCTTGAAGAGCTCACAATCTGGAACCTATTTGCCTATGTGCCTAATTTTAAGCCAGACTCATAGAAAAACAAAAATTTCCATTTAGTTTGAAGATATTCAAGTTATACTGCATTGTTTTAACAGGTTTACTATTCCTGAAATGGTGACCATGTAGAATGATTTAAGATAATGGATGAAGGTTTGTTGATTAGCCATTCTGTTTTTTCCTCTCTGTGTGGTATAGAAAAGAAGAGCAAAGATACTGGACCTTGGGGCACCTGGGTGGCTCAGTGGGTTAAATAAAGCCTCTGCCTTCGGCTCTGGTCATGATCACAGGGTCCTGGGATAGAGCCCCACATCAGGCTCTCTGCTCTGCAGGGAGCCTGCTTCCTCCACTCTCTCTTCCTGCCTCTCTGCCTACTTGTGATCTCTGTCTGCAAATAAATAAATAAAATCTTAAAAAGAATAAAAGATACTGGACCTTGACAAATTTCTAGGCATCTGACAATAAAAACTCTGTATCACCATGTCAACAGACAGAATAAACTTGTCTGCCCCACTGAACCCCTAGCACTAAGAAGCTAGTTTGATTCTGATAATACCAGACATCTCTTGTTTGTAGAGAAAGTTCATTTTACTATCAACAAGGATATTGAATGGGGCCATTCTTCTATGTGCTAATGCATTTAATACAGAGCTCTGCATTTTAACAATTTCTATCTTAGGAAGATCAATTGAATGATAAAGGTAATAGTCTACAATAAGATAAGATAAGATGTGAATTATACTCAATAACCTCTCTATTAAGTATTTTGATTTCTCTAAAACCATAAAGTTATTAAAGTTGTTTTTATAATCAGAATCTAAGTTTTTCTGATCACCAATTCCCTTTGCTAAAGCACAAGAATACATTGAATTAAAGCCCGATACTCCATGGTTTTCCATTTACTATAGTTTTGTCAGTAAGGATAGCCCAGTAAGAGGACCCTCTAGGGTTCCACTATACTTCCTTTCCTTTAACACCACCCCAGCCCCAGCCATATTACTTACATGTTGAAAAAGCTGTGTTTGATTAGTGGTGACTATTTCTAATTGATGAGTTGAGGTTATACACTTTTTCTTCTTTGGTGTTAGTTTGAAGAACATATCACTAGATGTATAAATGAAGAGTGCTATAGGTAAGAAGTAAGGATAGAAGCATTGTCAGGAAGGTTATCTGGTTAGATTTACTTCTTTATTTTTTAAGATAACGTATATGGTAAAATAAAATGATGAGTCACTTCAATTTTCTATTTAAAATTTTTCCTGTCTTGTTTATATGTACAGAAAAATGCCAAAAATTGCTTGGACTAAATGTTTCTATTATTCTATATACCAGTCAGTGTTCTAAATGCTAGGGAGACAGTTGTAAATAAAACACATAAGAATCTTTATATTTGTGAATCTTATATTGTAGTAGAAGATATAGAAAATGGAGGATATAAATAAAATATATAGTATACTAAATAATGATAAATAATCAGAGAGAAAAATAAAAAAAGGAATATGAAAGAGTGGGCACGTTTTAATTAGGTTGGCCAGGGATATCTTTACTGAAAAGGTGAAATGTGTGTAAAGACCTAAAAGAAGTGAGGGATTAAGCCATGCACATATTTAAGGGAAGATCATTTCAAGCAAGAGAAATAGTAAGTGCAAACATTGATGCAGGATTATGCATTTTCCAGGAACAACCAACCAGTAGGGCAGTATGTCTATAGCAAAGTGAATGAGGGGCATAGTAGGAGTTCAAGTCAGTGAGAAAATGGGGGAAGAATCTGGGTCTTGAGGGATAGTGTATGGATTTGAACTATACTCTGAATGAAATCAGAAGGATTAGAGCAGGGTAATAATATGATCTGACCTATATTCTCACAGAATTACTCAAGTGTTATATTGATAAGACTGAAGAGGTTAGGGAAGAGATTTGTGAAATCAATTGGGAGACCATGGCAAAGGTCCTGGTGAAAGATGATGGCTGTCTGAAACCAAGCTATAGGAGTGGGAGTGTGGGAAGTGGTAGGATTCTGGATATATTTTGACAAGTATTTCTGATGACATGGTATATGAGAGGAGGAGAGGAGTCAAGAATGACCCCACATATGTATCCTGAGGTACTGAAAGAATGGATTTTCCATTTGTTGAGATATGAAAGACTGTGTGAATGGTTGGTTCAAGGGAAAGAAATCAAGATTTGGGTACTGAGATATGTTAAGTTCAACTGCCTATGAGACACCTGAGTAAAGATGCTGAATAGGTAGTTGAGCACGAGTGTGGAGTTTCTGAGAATGGTTTGGATTAGAAAAATGAATTTTATGATTGTAAACATAAAGACAGTATTTAGATGCATGAGACTGGAAGAGATCAACAAACTGAGTGAGTAATGAAGATAGAGGACTGAGTGTTAAGGTACTGTTTCATTAAAGGTCTGAAGAGAAGTGGAAGATCCAACATAGGAGATTATGAAAGAGCATCATTTATCATTATCTAGCACCCAGTTATATAAGAGGAAGACCAAGTGTGTGGCATATTGGAACCCAAGTGAAGATAGTGTATCAAAAAACGAGGGAGTGATAAACTGAGTCAAACACTGGTGATGGGCCAAGTAAGGTGAAGACTGAGACATGATCAGTGCTTTTAGAAATGTTAAGATTGTTAGGGTTGTTGATGAGAGTCCTTTTGGTGAAGTGATTCTAAGGGAGAACAGGGAATGGGAATGTTGAAAACAGTAAATATAGACTCTGGTTCGATATGAAGCCATTGTAGGATACTAATCATAGAAGTGACAGAATTTGGCTCATTTTTTGCTCTTATTTTAATATGAAGATAACTATGGTTGCTGTGTAGAAAATGGACTAAGGAGAGGCAAAGAGATTGAAATAGGAAGACAGATTTAGAGGCTTACTAAGAATTGAGGTAAGAGAAGATGGTGGTTCCAACCAGGATGGTAGCAATGGAAGTGGTGAGACGTGGTTGGATTTTGGATGTATTTTGAAAGTAGAAACCCCACAGTTTGCTGATGGATTGGGTGAAGAGTATGAGAGAAATAGAGGAGCTGATGGGATTTATGGAGTAACTTAGCTGTGAGAAGATTTAGGCAGAGAGTTGTGGGGAAGGGTCAATATAAGTGTAAACACAATGAGCTGAGGTATGGATGTGAGAAATACAAAGACTGTACAGGGAATTATAAGTACTAGTGGTAGTATAGGGTAGTAACAAAGAATGATTTTTCAGAGTGACAAGACAAAACTGGATTCAAATTTCAAAGAAAGAAAAGAGCAGACACTGTAAGGACCTGAGCAAGAGTGTGCCTGTTAGTGTACCACAGAGTGGCTAGTGTCTTAGTGGAAAATCCTGGAAGCCTGTGTTAATGGAGCAAAGTGAGCAAGAGCAAAAGGAGTAGAAGATGCAATCAAAAAGGTAATGAGCAGTCTTTCTACGAAGACACAAGGTTCAAGTTGACTGGTACAGCTGCAGTATAAGAAAAGTCTAGGGAAGGATATGGTGATATTCTGAAGTCTATACGTAATTAATAGCTACCAGAAGTCTTTAGAGGAACCACAAAACTCAGTTTGCTGTTTTAGGATGATCATTCTGACATCACTGGAAAGGATAAGGTAGGGGTAAGAATAAATTCCAAGGGTCCATACCTAGATTTGACAAGTATTGATATATATGACAGTATTTTCCTATACTCACTTAATCTTTGCACTCTATCTTCAAGTTATTTGCTCTATTTCCCTTTTATGTAACAGATGGTAAAACTATATTTTGGTAAAAAAAAAACACACTAAATCTTATACTCTATTTTTTCAGTAAAAGTCTTTCTTAACTGCTTCAGAACCAAATTCATCACTTATTCCTTACCCTGCCTGCCATAATTCCAGATTCCAGACATTCTATGAGCATTCCATGCAGTTATGCCTCTGTGCTTTCATGTATGCTATTGCTACTTTAAAATGTACCTGAGATTTGTTTTAGGTATAATAAGACACAGACATGGAAATGATTGTCATGAAGGGAGAGTTTACTCATAGTTCCCTAGAAACAGGAGGTATAGTATATATACCATGTAGTACCATGTGGGGAAGCATCAGGGCCAATTAGGAATTAGAGAGAGGAGGGAAAACATACACAAGGATTTTATTGTTGTTCCTGTGGAAAAGGCAAGACAAAGCAGGGTAATAAAGCTTAAAATTGTCTAGTTTGAATAATTGTAGTGGACTCTGGTGTATAATGTTGTCCCTGTTTGTCTGGTACCTGGCCCTGGAGTGAGTAGGACAAATGGACAGTGACCTAGAGTTCAAGAACTAGATAAAGGATGTAGTTGGGGAGTCTAGGCTTGGTCCTGGTTGGTTTGCAGATAAAGTGTGAGCTCTTTGCTAGCTGTAGGAATTAGCTAATGCAAAAAGAGTAGTCTCTCCCCAGTTGGTCAGCATGGCCCCAGATACCACAGTTTCAAGCATACAGAAAAGAAGGAAATACGGTTAATCATATTTCTTCAGCCACTCTTTCTTTACTGTGAATGAATCACCTAAAGATTCAAGGTTCAATTCAAATGTGTCTGCTTCTACCAAGTCCTTCCCAATTCTTAAAGACAAAATTAATCATTCTCCTTTCTTCACTGCGAAAGTCTTTCGTTTAGAGTTCTTTTTAAGTGCATACAATAGTTCTGATCTACTAATAAAGGTGTGTATGGGTTAGTATTCCCCACTCTAAAAAATTGAAAAGGTATTTTAGGTAACAAATATTTATAGTAAGGACCTAAACAACATAATGTATCATTATGAAGTCCACAAAGAGTATTAAAGTAGCCTCAGAATGAGGAAGAATTGGGCGCCTGGGTGGCTCAGTGGGTTAAGCCTTCCTTCGGCTCAAGTCATGATCCCAGGGTCCTGGGATCGAGCCCCACATCGGGCTCTCTGCTCAGTGGGGAGCCTGCTTCCCTCTTTCTCTCTCTGCCTGCCTCTCTGTCTACTTGTGATCTCTGTCTGTCAAATAAATAAATAAAATATTAAAAAAAAGAATGAGGAAGAATTACTGGCAGTTTCTTATCAATAAAACAAGATACTGAGTTTATACATAAAGAATTGAGTTTCTTTATATCTGTAAGTAGTAAATGGGAAAATATAAGCAAATAATGATAGAGTCAAGAAAATGTCTAATTGAAAGTACAGGGGCACCTGGGTGGCTCAGTTGGTTAAGCATCTGCCTTTGGCTCAGGTCATGATCCCAGGACCCCAGGACTGAGCCCCACATCAGACTCCCTGCTCATTGGGGAGCCTGCTTCTCTCTCTCCCTCTGCTTCTCCCCCTGCTTGTGCTCTCTCCCTCTCTCTGTCAAATAAATAAATAAAATCTTTTTTAAAAAAGAAAGAAAGTACAATGCCTACTTAGAAATAAAAATTTAACTAAATAAATTTTTCCAGTACTTATGACCTCCAACTACTGGCTTGACTGTTTTATTTGTGTGCTTGTTAATTACTGAACTGAGTGATTTTGGCATTATAGGCATAATCTTACCTGTGGACCACACTACACTTGAGATATCATCAACCGTTGAAGCAATGAATTGAACATCCTAGTAAATTCAATTTAAAGAATTCTAAAAGGGTGCACCTGGGTGGCTCAGTCAGTTAAGTGTCCAAATCTTGGTTTCAGCTCAGGTCTCAGGGCCCTAGATTCAAGCTCTCTGTCAGGCTCGCACTCAACAGGGAGTCAATTTGAGGATTTTCTCTCTCTTTCCCTCTGTCCCTTCCCCACCTCTCTCAAAATAAATACATAAATCTTTTTTTAAAAAGAACTCTAATAGTATTTACTAGCTGTGATTCTGATCAAGGATTACAGCTATTTGTATACTCCTGAATAAAGAACATTCCTTCATGATGTGGGAAACCTGTCCTCTTTGATAACAAGGCTTCAGAAGGGATGTACACAGAATAAATCTCACTAGTGCGGCACATGAGGAAGACATCACCCTACCCAATATTTGACCAATGTTTTCTGATGAACCAATATATAAGACCAAAATAAAATAGTAAGTTCCCCATACATCAATCTTGTCAGTTTTAAGAACAGAAACTTTCTATGAATAAATATTTATTGGATGATGAGTCAAACTCTGTATCTTTTATATACGATCTAAAATTAATACAAGCAGTTTATATTTATAATGCAGTTTTTAACTTTAATAATCTTTTTCACTACCTATTATCTTCCTTTTCAGTTGGCTACAGATAACAGTTTAAGATTCATGCCAATTAACCATGGTCCATATGGATGTCTTAATGCTCTGTGTTTGTGAATAAGTAGGGATCATGCATGATACACTGCAAGACATTTAATGCTAAATATGATCTGCCATTATAGCAATGGTTTCTTCTTGGTCAGAAGATAGGTAGGTAGATTATTCTTTCCTAATTCAAGGTGGTACAAAGGAGGCTACTGCCAAGGGACAGACTTCGCATGAGTACACGTGCTAGAGAAACAAAAATCTATATGATATGATTGGGGTTTTTTTGTGGATTAAAAACACAAGTGATTCTTGGCCTGAAGGTGAGTCACAGATGGACAGGGCTCAGATGGCACATGAGGATACAGAAGTGAGTAAGATTCCCTAGTGAGAACTGAAAGTGCATCTTGGCAAAAGATGAATTTGTCCCCTATATAGTGGGGTCATTACACACAACCCTTGCTCATCCTTCCATCTGGTTTCTATGTCAAATAGCATTAATCCAGTTTTTAGTGGTCTGATTCTCAATCAGTTCAAACACAGCAAATATCCCAGACATATACTGAAAGGTACATGTATTTGGTTCTACTTGCATGTAATTGAGTGTATGTAAGGAGTAATGCTCACATCAATGAAAAGAATAAATATGTATAAAAAGAAATCTTATTCTTTAGAACTTTTCCCAATATCCTTATTATTTTATCTTGAACACAGAACTCTTATCATTGAAAAAGAATCACCTGCTTTAGTGAAATAGTGCCTACATGAAAAGGAGAAATTCAGAAGTGATTCAGTGTTTTAAAAAACATGACTGATGAATCACTGCTTAGGGGAACAATAGTTGACTTCCCTCTAAGGGAAAAACCACCCAGAATGTAACAGTGACCATACTTTCTATCCTCTAGATTGAGAGTTGATATATAGCCCTACTTAACCAAGTAATAATATCAAGGTCATGTTATCAATATTATTCCTAGATCATTAAAAAATAGAAGGTGATTAACCCAAAGGGATGTACTTTATTGAGTTGTTTTCAGTTTCTGCTTATCTTTATGCTTCACTGTTGGATCAATTTAGAATGAGGCACAAATCCACTGAAAGTCTACTTGGACACAGATTTGTCCCCCCAAAATAAGCAGCTGCTTTAAAGTTAGCTTTATATGCTGATCAAACCGAAGGGGAAAATCAGGTCAAGATTTTGTATGTTTTATTAGTCAATTTGAAATTTTGGAGACAACCTAATAATTGCAAGCTATTATTACAGTATCAATTAATTGACTATAGAATGATGTTCTCTGATAGCATCTCAGCGACCTAAGTAAATTGTCTCCCTCTCCTCACAAACCATATCAGTTGCACTCAGAAGCTAATATGCTGGGGAAAATTGGCTGACAGAATGCATTATTTCACAATATGTGAATATACATGGGCTGCCAGGCATGAGCGTTTGTTGAGTTCCTATTATATGGAAAGTCTGTGTGAGTTACTATGGGGTGATACACGAAGTAGAAAATGTACTTCCTCTTCTTGACATGTTGAGTCTCATTGAGTTTCATAAGAGCTCATATTTATGGGAAAAATAGACCTTGGAATTAATATCAAACAAAATATTAATAAACAGGAAAGAAATAGCCCTCAATGAGAAGGAAAATGGCAAGACATAAAGTAAGGAATGATCAAGAATGACTCAGCTTTTACTGAAAGACTTTGGTACCTGTACAGGAACTAAACCCTAAGTGGAGTATACTATAGCTCCATCAATACTTTTGAGCAAATGGAAAGGAACAGCAGAAAGCTATGCTGGCAGTCCTTCAAATGAAAATATGCTCACTGATGACATGGTCCACCTCATATCTAATGTGAACAGATTGTGGAAGGTCAGAGGAAAATAAAAAGGATGCACAGAGATAGAACCAGCTAGAGACCTTAATTAAAGCAATTCTACTTGGCTTTCTATTAAAAAGAAAACAAAAAGAAAAGCTGCCTAAGAGAAAAAAATATTTCTATAATATGGATTCCTTTAAAAAATAATGACTTTACCAAGAACGTAATCTAACATTAGCCTAATGACATAGAATTTTGTCATACAAAAGTACAACAATAATAGCAGTTTTACTGAGAAACATGCTGATTTTTTGCTAACCCAATACAAATAATCACAAGCATAATGTCCTTCTAGAGTTGGTGCTGTGTTAAATAAATGCACTTGGTCAGTCATTTTCCCTTGTTAGTGTCATCCTTTTGAACATAGACAATTGAGAATGGATGTAACTACAAACTATTCACATAGACTAACTCTATAGAACTATTTTTAAGCATTCATATTTCAATCAATAGTGCAGAAGGGAACTATGGTTGAAATATTTTCTATTCTGACTATATTAGCATATTTGTGTCAGTGGCTTGATTCAAACCAATTAGACTACAGTTATCTATGAAAACCATATGGTGCACAAATAAAGCATACAAGACCAGTTAAACATCAAAAGTGTATCATTTGCATAGTTAGAAAGCAACACTGACAAGGAATATATTTATTATTCAAGGACTATACTATCTAATAGAAAGTACAATCTTTATATTTTAAATCTATATGTACTGAAGCAAATGATTACTCTTCAAATATTTGTCAGTGTTGTACTAACCTGGGGCAAAGAGCACAGAAAATGAGTGATGTGAGGAACACGACTCAAACAACTGTTTAAATAAGCTTGTGCAAATGGTATTCTTCATAAGTAAATCAATGACAGAATGACCTTCTAACATTCTATTGGAATTTCCAATTTAAACTCTTCTAGTTGGACTATTCTTATCAATATATAAGGATGTAATCATCACTAATTTATTTAATTATTCTCATGACATTTTACTTCTTAGAAAAGTTTGACCTAAAATAAACATATAGAACATCTTATAACTTTTATTACTTTGATGGACTGTTTTCTTTTTAAACATGCACATACACACAACTACTACATTTAGGTCATCTTGGGCTGATGTGGTAGAATAATAGTCCCCAAAGATGTCTATGTCCTAATCCTCAAAACTTGTGACTATGTTAATTTACATGGTAAAAGAACCTACAGATGTGATTAGGGTTCAGGATCTCAAAGAGGTGAAATTAACCTGGATTATGTGGGTGGGCCCAGTGTAATCACTGGGGTCCTTTAATAAAGAGACTGGAGTCTCTGGAGTCCAGAGTAGGAGATAGGATGATGGAAGCAGAGGGGTGGTCTGTGTATGGGGTGGAGAGAGAGATGGAGGGAGAAAGAAGAAGGAAGAGTTGAGAGAGAGAGACAGGGGAAAGGGGGAGAGAGATTTAAGGATGTTATCCTGATGTCTTCGAATTTAGAAGAAGGGGTCATGAGTCAAGGAATGTGGGCAGCCTCTAGTAGCTGGAAAATGCAAGGAAAGGGATTCTTCCCTCAAGCCCCCAGAAAGAAGACAGCCCAGCTGACTCATTTTAAATTTCTGACTTCCTTAACTGTAAGATAACAAATTTGTGTTATTTTAAGTTAGTAAGTTTGCATCAGTAGAAACTAATACAGAATCTCTTCCCATGACGGTTCTAAACTACCACTTAAGACTCTTCTTGCCTCTTTAAATTGTACCCCTTTCAACAGACATACCATCAAGGGAGTGACATGGTAACTTACACAACACTTTAACCTTGAGTATCCGGTACATCTATATGTCCTCTGGTCCTACTGAGATAGTCATGCCTATTATTCAAATAACTCTTTTTAATTTGCAATGTGTGCCACAGTATACTGGACACACAAATATCATTCAAGACATGATTGTGTTCAAATATTTCAGAATTTTGTTTTGCTTATGCCATAGTATGAGACAGATCATTTTATATGCATCTGGTTCAAGTAATGTTCATTAAAATATGTGTATATAATCAGACTTGTAAATTTGAATGTGATCTAGCTTTGAGTGGAGCTATATTTGGAGTTAAATTCATCTTTTAAAATATGGTTCTTCAATAACCAATGATAAATGTTCAAACAGTATTCTCCATCTCCCACAGTCTGGAGCACATAGCAGAACTCATTAAATATTGGTTATAAATAATCAATGAAGTAATCTTGGAAACACAAATGGAAGAATTTTAAAAATCAAGGCTTAGCCTCTTCAGAATCATTTGGTGATCAAACTGCTTGTAAAATGTAAATAATACATAAAAAATCCAACAGCCATCATTTTTACCTTTAACTATACTATATTAATTTATAAAAAGTTCCTCTATTGTTCCTAAATTCATATAAAGCTTAATCTTTCAATGTACTATTTGTATAAATGATGCTCACTAGCATTCTTGATGAACTTAGCTTTGGGGACTGAGTTCTGTCTTTGTACGATTGGTTAGTGTGGACCTTCTTCCAATATTATTATGTATGGGATGTCTAGTGCCTCACAAAGAATTAAGTCAGTGAGCTCTCTTATCACTGAAAGGGGTGAAGCAAAGGCTGCATATCAACCTGTCAACCATTTTGAAAAAGGATTTCTGAATTAGAAAGGAGACCGAATTAGAAATGGCCTTGTAGGTCCCTTCTATACTTGAAGAGTCTATGATTTTACTTTCTAACTAAAGGATGGCCATCCATGTATATGATAGCATAGTCAGCTTAAATTGCTGTGCTTATTGTCACTAATCACCATGGCTGAGCTATTTCTAACCTTATCATCATATTCATGTAGGGTTAGGTTGTAATTCAGCATTACAAAACACTATGGTGTATGTAAACTCGGCTGTCATTCCCCCCAGCCTCTATTCTAGCTCACAGGTACATTCCTTAAAGAACATGTCATTTCATAAAAAAAATACATCATTCTGTAATCACTGAATCAGAGAAAGTTAATGAACATTATCGTGGATCAAAACAATATAGCATTTCTCTTTTGTGGTGGAAGTTCTCAGTAGAAAAACTATTCACAAAGGAGGGTGTGTTCTGAATTTGGAAAAGATATTATTGTACAAAGTATCCTCATTTGTGGCCAAGTCCAGAGGGCAGTTTAGGAAGAAGCTATAACCAAAGGTTGTCCTATGTCTGAACTCAAAACAGTTTCAGATGTCTTTGAGTTTTACAATTTTAATGTAATTTATTTATCCTCAGTATAGAACTGTCAAAAATGTTTGAATTAATCGATGTACCAAAACCCCAAGTATTTCTCAGTTAATTACACTGATACAACAAAAACCTGGGTTTTGTTAATATCCTGTCAATTTCCCCCAAAGCTGTCCAGGCTTTTGCCTCGTGAAAGGTTGTATTTCTCACTGGAAAACAAAAACCTATTTAAAACAAAATAACGGAAACCTCTTTAGAGTTATTTGAGCAGTGAGATAGTATTAACTAAAATCCCTCTAATTCCAACTCTGGGGAAGCTATCACTTAAATGTTTGGTTTGCTCTAATATATTATTTATATTATATCATATCATATTAATTATTGTTGTAATTATCAGGGTTCCCAAGTGCCCTGTCATTTTATATTGTTAGTGCAGCTTTATTTTACCTTTCATTGCTGATACCAACTTACATATATAAACTAGATATTAATATTAAATGCACTTAGCTTTGTAATGGGGACTTTTCCTATGCAAATTCAAATTGAAATAACCAGTCTGGGATAAAGAAGGAACGAGAGTCTATTAGGTTCTTAAACCATTAGCCATTTCTCTACTAGGCTAAAGAAGGTTTGAGAACCCCTATCCTGCCAGTAATGTATTATTGGCAGAGGTGGAAGCTAGCAGGTTGGGCCAGGTCTGATTGAGAAAGTCAGGGTTGAGGTAAAAATTAGTGATTTCACAATCCAACAATATTTTACATATGAATATATACATATATTCTTTCAGCTTACTTCCATTTCAATAATTTCTTTATTATCCATATTCTCATGTAATCAGGTACACTGGTGAGTAGCAGAATTAACATTTGAACAGAAGACATTCCGATTTAAAAATCTGCAGTACTCAAAACAGCACACCACCCATCGAGGGCCAGTTCAAGTTTTTAGTTGTCTTTGAATTTGCATAGAGTAAGAGTCATCTTTTGGTGTGTAAGTTTTGACAAACACATAGAGCCATGTCAGCACCACCAAAAACATAGGAACGGCTCTACAGCTCCCCTCAAATCCCCTCAACATGCCTCCTTGGAGAGAAACCTTTCGCCCATCCTAATCATGCAGAAAGAAAGAGAGAAACAGAAAAAGGAAGGAAGAAGCAAAGGAAGGAAGATTCTACTCCATTCCCCAGTTCTCAGGCGAATCTTTTCCTTGGTCCTCTGGCCACAAAGAGATTTCTTTTGGAGTTTTCCATCTGTGGATTTCTACGACTTGGGCCAAAGCCAGGAGATCAAAGAGGAAAACAGCAAACTACCAAAAAACAAAACAAAGAAAAAAACCCCAGGAAACAGCCATGGTGCTTGTCCTGGTCATTTGGACTTCCCTCTCCAGACAGCCTGTTATTTCTACTTTTCAAAGTCCTCAGGTAGTTGCTTTTTATATTCAGCCCCTATTTTTTTAGTAGTAACCAGTAGGAAGAAGGGGCTGTAATGGGCTTCCTCAAAGTTGACCAGCCTGAGAAGTTCAGTTTGAATTTAAGAAGGGAATATAGATTCTTTGGTGGCATAGTTGAACCGTAAGGGACAAAATAAGTTCTATTACCATTTTGCTTAGAATAGCATACAGAGATGCTCTGTTAGTGATACTTAAGGTAATAAGGATATAAACCTGAGCAGGTTAACCTTTATCCTGCAGCTGAATTTTAACAAGGATTATAAAGCTAAGATTAGTTTTGACATATCTTGCCAGTAACGAATGAGAGATATCTTGGATTTGTCACTTTTTCTGAGGCAGGAAGTTCAATGAATAAAAAACCAGGCTTCTAACATACGCAAGGAGATAGGATATCCTCCGGATGCCTAAGACCCCTGTTGTTCGACACTGAACTCCACAGTTTTGGTCTACTCAATTATTTCTGCAGATTAATTTGTTATCTGTATAGCCATACCTTTTAAATACCATATTAAAAAGAAAACTGAACTTCAGAGGCTACGATTGCCCTCTAGTGGGGGCCACCCGAACTGCAGACCACAAAGACTGGTCTCCAGGAGGCTCTGAGAAAGAACCTGCCAAAACCAACTATAATGTTAACATCAACAACTCTATTTGTGTTCAGCCTAATGAGGCAGAATTTTGCTGGATGTTTCATTTTTCTGTGGTCCATTATTTATGCTACAAATATATATTAGTGACTTTCTTCAGCGTTCCTCCTTCCAAATAGCGAGCACAGTATATTTACAATAAGAAAATAGTGATTGAGAGAGGCAGCCGGAGGCAGAGGGGCAGCGGGGACAGGCAGGGCTGGGCTGGGTGGGGGGCCGGCCATCAGCTGTGCACCGCTGGGGTGCAGGCCTGCAGCTTCTGCTTGCTTCGGAGCAGGGGCCTCTGGAGCCAGCGTGGTGGCCGTGGATAAAATTGAGCCAGGGATTTGGTGAAGAGTCAGTTCCCAAAAGCCCACAAGCACCTGGGGCCCCCCGGGGTTTTTTACAGGTTAAGTGGCTCTGTCCTCAGGGTGGGCAGAGTCACTAAACTTGTTCTAGTTCTTTCCAGTGTGTTTTTGATTCCCCAGGCATCATCTTAGATGGAGAGCTTTACTCTGAGCCTAGTTGGTGCCAAGAGACGTGCTAAGGACATGGCTACCTGGGTCCACTCCAGTGACAGGCCCCTGATAAAGAGCAGGTCTCTGGAGGCTAAGTTGCATGGGCCTTGTCACCCCCCGCCAGGAAGCCTCTCATGCCACCGTGCCCTGGGGCCTCCCACAGCCTGGGCAACTTAGCTGGCAAATAAATTTAGTGAGAGATGTGATGCCAGTTTCCCGCAGAAAGCATAAGGGGTTTGTTTTTCATTTCCATGAATGTCTTCTGCAGCTTTACCTGAGCAACCACTGTTCCTTTGAAGAAGCCACTTGTGTTCTGAAAAGAGCCAACTCCTGTCTCCTCCCCTGCCTGGCCAAGGCAGGGCCAAAGATAGGAGAGATGGAGCCAAGTCAGCCTTCTGCTGGTTCGTATGGTTGAATGCATGGCTTTTTGCATAGCCCAGTGTGGGGGTATAGCTTTAGGATGACTGCTTACAAAGCTCTGTTTAGTTAGTATTGGCATTGATTTTCGATATAGCCATATATGCGTATACAAACCCATGGGACTAAAGCTCTACCTTAGCAGAGCGATGGATACATATACACATACACCTGTGTGCTGAAGGGCCTAACTGGCTTTGGGAGTATCAACTGGTCACTTCTCCCTCCAGGCTAACTCTTTCTGTTCATTAACCAAGTTGTCCAGTTTGTCCTTTATGTTAAGTAAGACTACAGAGTAAAGGCAGGGAGGGGGCCAGACTCTGATCTTCACACTGTCCTGAAAAAACTTTTGTTTTTATGGCGATGGAAAGTGTTCAAGTGATGGAATTGTTCAAGTGAACAGAATGATTGGCTTGCTGCTGAACCCTTATGGACAAGGGATGGCTTTGACCTGACAGCATGTGGGTGATCTTGTCTCCAGGGAGTTCTGTGGTGGTGAACATTTACTACTTTCTGACAACTTATCCTGATGTATGTCTCAAGGATTTGGATTTTACAAATGTAGCTTGAAATTTCAATAAACTTTGCTTTTTTTCCTAAAAATCAAACCAAAAGAAAACAAAAAAACAAGAAAGAAAATAGGGATCTAAAGAATTCAGAAAGTATTCTGAAAGTTTCTCCAAAGGTTGGAGCTGTGATTAGTGTCTTTTCTTCCAGAAACATAAAGGTATATCACCTTAATTCATATTTACATTGAACATAATAACTTGTATTTTGTTGTTGAGACTAACTCAACAAATATTTATTGGGAGCTTGTACTATCCCATAAAGATAAAAGGAATGATGTATCACTTGTATATGTAACAATTATAAAATAATATTATGAAGTATAAAGTAAAAATTATATATGTGAATGCACCTAATAACAGAGCTTTGAAAAACATGGAGGAAAAAAACCAACATAATTAGAAAGAGAAACAGACAAATTCACAAAGAGAGAGTTTAACAAGATGGGATTGGGAGGGAGACAAACCATAAGTGACTCTTAATCTCACAAAACAAACTGAGGGTTGCTGGGGGGAGGGGGGTTGGGAGAACGGGCTGGGTTATGGACTTTGGGGAGGGTATGTGCTTTGGTGAGTGCTGTGAAGTGTGTAAACCTGGCGATTCACAGACCTGTACCCCTGGGAATAAAAATACATGTTTATAAAAAAAATTTAAAAAAAAAGAGAGAGTTTAAGATTCTTCCCTAAGTAACTGGTAGAACAGTTGGAAAAAGAAAGAGCTGGAGATGTAATTGAAGTACCAGCTCACAGACACCATCCTTTAGGCCAAAGTATATAAACTGAATCAGGAACTTTATCTAACACTGTGTCCATGTGGCCAGCTGAATAGTACCTCTCACAACATGTCCATGCCCTAATCCCCAGAACCTGTGAACCTGTGTTATGTCATATAGCAAAAGGGTATTGCAGATATGATTAAAGATCTTAAGATGGGGACATTGATGCTAAATTTTCCAGGTGCACCCTGAATGCAATCACAAGTGTTCTTATAAGAGGAAGGTAGAGGGAAATTTGACTATAGAAGCAATCAAGCTGATGCGATGACAGTAGCAGAGAATGGAGTGATGTCCTTTGACAATGGAGGAAGAAGCCACAAGCCAATGGACAAAGGTGACCCTAGAAGCAAAAAAAAGCAAGGAAATGGGAACAAAAATGGAGCCTCCATAAGGAAACAGTTCTGTCAGCACCTTGACTTTTGCCAAGTGAAACTGATTTCTGATTTCTGATTCCTAGTACTGTATAAGGGAATAAATTTGTGTTCTTTTAAGCTTCTGAGCAGTATGGTAATTTGTTACAAGAGTAGTAGGGCACTAATATAATCTACAGCAGTAAGAAGACATGGGTTTGGGGAAAAAGGGGGTGGAATTAAGGGTAACAATAATGACCATTACTCCTAATAACTAACTAAAGGAGACTAAAGTGATATGTTAACTTAATACAATGCCTGATTATTTTTTTTCTTAAGATTTATTTATTTATTTGAAAGAGAGAAAGAAAAAAAAAAAAGAAAGAGAGAAAGAGAGAGAACACCACCAGGAGGGACAGAGGGAGAGGGAGAGGGAATCCCAAGCAGACTCTGCACTGAGTGAAGAGCACCACAAGGGGCTTGATCCCATGACCTTGAGATCACAACCTAAGCTGAAACCAAGATTTGGGTGCCCAATCAACTGCACCATCCAGGCACCCCTGCCTGATTCTTTTATTTTATTTATTTATTTTTAAAGATTTTATTTATTTGACAGAGAGAGATCACAAGTAGGCAGAGAGGCAGGCAGAGAGAGAGGGGGAAGAAAGCTCCCTGCTGAGCAGAGAGCCCGATGCGGGGCTCGATCCCAGGACCCTGAGATCATGACCTGAGCCGAAGGCAGAGGCTTAACCCACTGAGTCACCCAGGCGCCCCTGCCCGATTCTTTTAAAAATATCATTAGATTATTTTATTGTTTTCCACCTTTATTGAGACCTAACTGACCTATAACATTGTGTAAGTTTAAGATATATATAATATAATGATTTTGATATTGTGAAATGATTACTATAGTAAAGTTAGTTAACATCTCCATAACCATACATAATTACCATTTCCTTTTTAGGGTGAGAACATTTAAAATCTACTCTCTTAGCAACTTTGAATTATATAGTACAGTACTGTTAACTATAGTGACCAGGTTGTTTGGTAGATCCCCAGAACTTATTCATCTTATAAATGGAAGTTTGTACCCTTCGACTGACATTTTCCCAACCTTCTGCAACCGCTGCTCTAACTCTGTTTCTATGACTTAGGTGATTTTACATTCCATATATAAGGTCATACATAATTTTTCTTTCTCTAACTTATCACACAGCGTAATACCCTCTAGCTCCAGCCACATCTTCACAAAAGTCAGAATCCCCTTCTTTCCCATGGCTGAATAACATTCCATTGTATGCATGTACGTATATATATGTGCATATGTATATATACCTAATTATAGATGTGCATATGTGTGTGTGTATCACATCTCTTTCCTCTATTCATCTAGACATGGACACTTAGGTTGTTTCAATATCTTGGCTATTGTGAATAATGTTGCAATGAACATGGGAGTGTAGATAGCTCTTTGAAATCCTGATTTAATTTCCTTTGGATATATACACCCAGAAGTGGAATTCCTAGATCATATGGTAGTTCTATTTTTAATTTTATTAATTAACATATAGTGTATTATTAGTTTCAGGGGTAAAGTTTAGTGATTCATCAGTTGCATATTACAACCCAGTGCTCATTACATCATGTGCCCCCTTAATGCCCATCACCTACTTACCCCATTATCTACCCCCAAGCAACCTTCAGTTTGTTTCCTATAGTTAAGAGTCTCTCATTAGGGCACCTGGGTTGCTCAGTGGGTTAAGCCTCCGCCTTTGGCTCAGGTCATGATCTCAGGGTCCTGGGATCTCAGGGTCCTGAGATGGAGTCCCAAATCAGGCTCTCTGCTCAGCAGGGAGCCTGCTTCCCCCTCCCTGCCACCTGCCTCTCTGCCTACTTGTGATCTCTCTGTCAGATAAATAGATAAAATCTTAAAAAGAAAAAAGTCTTTCATGGTTTGTCTTCCTGATCTTAGAGGAAACATTTCTCATCTTTCACTACTAAGTATGATATAGGCTGTCGCCTTGTCATATATGGCTTTATTATGTAGATGTTCATTTCTTCTATATCCAATTTATTGATTTTTTTATCATGAAAGGATATTGTGTTTTATGAAATACTTTCTCTGCATGTATTGAGATGATCATGATTTTTATCTTTCAATTAGTGTGGTTTCACTAATTTCTATATGTTAAAACATCCCTGCTTGCCAGAAATAAATGCCAATCAATCCCAAGGTATAATCTTTTAATGTATTGTAGAATTTGGTATGCTAGTATTTTGTTAAAATTTCCGCACTTACATTCATCAGCAATATTGGCCTGTGGTTTTCTTTATATTGTAGTGTCCTTCAGTGACTTTGATAGCAGGGTAATTCTGGCCCTGTAAAATGAGTTTGGACTTGTTCCCTCCTCTTCCATATTTTGGAAGAGTATGAGAAGGATTGGTGTTAATTATTTTTGCATGTTTGGTACAATTCACCAGGGAAACCATCTGGTCCTGGGTTCTCTTTGTTGGGACATTTTTGATTACTGATTCAATTTCCTTACTCATCATTGGTCTATTCTGAGTTTCAGTTTCTTCATGATTCAGTCTTGGTAGATGCTGTGTTTTCAGGAATTTTTGGTTCTTGTAGATTATCCAGTTTGTTGGGTGTATTATTGTTCATAGTAGTCCCTATGATCCTATGTGTTTCTATATGTTCAGTTGTAATGCCTCCTCTTTCATTTCTTATTTTGAGTCCTTTCTCTTTTCTTTCTTAGCTAGTCTACCTAAAGTTTTATCAATTGTTTACAGTTTTTAAAAACCTGCTTGTCATCTTTTCTATTGATTTTCTAAGTTTCTATTTCATTCATTTCTGCTCTGATCTTTGTGATCTTTATTTTGTGACCTATTGTGGTCTCTCTTGGAGAATGTTCTGCATGTGCTTCAGAATAAAGTATAGTCTGCTGGCATTGGATAGAATATTCTGTATATGTCTATTGGGTCCATATGGTCTAAACTGTGATTCAAATCCAAAGTTTTCTTGTTGATTTTCTGTCTGATCAATCCATTGCTGCAAGTGGGATATTGAAACACCACACTGCATTGTTGTCTATTTCTCCCTACAGATCTGTTTGTATTTACTTGATATAGTTAGGTGCTCTAATTTGGGATGCAAATGTATTTATGGTTGTTATATCTTTTTTTTAGTTTTTAATTTTTTTTTTCATTTTTAAAAAATTTTATTGTATTAAATTAGTCACCATACAGTACATCATTAATTTCTGATGTAGTGTTCCGTGAGTCATTGTTTGCATATAAAAGCCAGTGTTCCATGCAATATGTGCCCTCTTTAATACTCAACTGGGCTAAGACTTCCCCCACCCCCTCCCCTCTGAAATCCACAGTTTGTTTCTTAGACACCATAGTCTCTCATGGTTCGTCTCCCCCAATTCCCCCCTTTCATTTTTCCCTTCCTTCTCCTAATGTCCTCTGTGCTATGTCTTATATTCCACATATAAGTGAAACCATATAATAAGTATCTTTCTCTACTTGACTTATTTCACTTACCATAATTCCCTCCAGTTCCATCCATGTCTACGCAAATGGCAGGTATTCATCCGTTCTGATGGCTGAGTAATATTCCTTTGTATATATATGGACCACATCTTTATCCATTCATCTGTTGAAAGTCATTTCCGCTCCTGCCACAGTTTGGCCATTGTGGACATTGCTGCTATGAACACTAAGGTGCATGTGCTCCTTCTTTTCACTACCTCTGTATCTTTGGGGAAAATACCTAGTAGTGTATTGCTGGGTCATAGGGTAGCTCTATTCTTAACAACTTGAGGAACCTCCATACTGTTTTCCAGAGTGACCTTATCAGCTTGCATTTACCATCAACAGTGTAAGAGGGTTCCCCTTTCTCCACCACCTTTCCAACATCAGTTGATTCATGTTTTGTTAATTTTGGCCATTCTAACTGGAGTAAGGTGGTATCTCAATGTGGTTTTGATTTGAAGCTCCCTGATGGCTAGTAATGATTAACATTTTTTCATGTGTCTGTCAGCTATTTGCATGTCTTCTTTGGGGATGTGTCTGTTCATGCCTTCTGCCCCTTTTCTGACTGGGTTATTAGTTTTTTGAGTGTTAAGTTTGAGAAGTTCTTTATAGATCTTGACTATCAGCCCTTTATCTGTAATGTCATTTGCAAGTATCTTCTCCCATTCTGTGGGATGCTCTTAGTTTCATTGACTATTTCCTATGCTGTGCAGAAGCTTTTATCTTGAGGAAATCCCAAAAGTTCATTTTTGCTTTTGTTTCACTTGCCTTTGAAGATGTGTCTTCAAAGAAGTTACTGTGGCTGGTGTTAAAGAGGTTAGTGCCTATGTTCTCCTCTAGGATTTTGACGGATTTCTGTCTCACACTGGGGTCTTTCATCCATTTTGAGTTTATCTTTGTGTATGGTGTAAGGGAATGCTCCAGTTTCATTATTCTATATGTAGCCAGCCAACTTTCCCAGCACCACTTCTTAAAGAGACTGCTTTTTTTTTCCATTGGATATTTCCTGATTTGCCAAAGATTAGTTGACTGTAGAGTTGAGGGTCCATTTCTGGAGTCTCTATTCTGTTCCATTTGTCTATGTGTCTGTTTTTGTGCCAATACCATGCTATCTTGGTAGCTTTGTAATATAGTTTTGTAATACAGCTTGAAATGAGGTAACATGATATCCCCAGCTTTATTTTTCTTTTTCATCATTCTATGGTGATTTGAGGTCTTTTCTGAGTCCATACAAATTTTAGGATTTTTTGTTCCAGCTCTTTGAAAAATACCAATGGTATTTTAATAACTCTATTAAATTACTCTGGGCAGGATAGACATTTTAACACTGTTTATTATTCGAATCCATGAGCATGGAATATTTTTCCACCTTTTTGTGTCTTCCTCAATTTCTTTCATGAGCATTCTATAGTTTCTAGAGTATAGATCATTTACCTCTTTAGTTAGCTTTATTCTAGGTATCTTATGGTTTTTGCTGTTATTGTGAATGGAACTGATTCCTTAATTTCTCTTTCTACAGTTATGTTGTTAGTATACAGCAAAGCAACAGATTTCTGTGCATTGCTTTTGTATCCTGCTACATTCCTGATTTGTTGTATGAGTTCTAGTAATTTGGGGGTGGAGTCTTTTTGATTTTCCACATAAAGTATCTTGTCATCTCTGAAGAGGGAGGGTTTGACTTCTTTGCCAATTTGGATGCCTTTTATTTCTTTTAGTACTTTAGTACTTTTAGTACTGTGTTGAACAATAGTGGTGAGAATGGGCATCCCTGTCATGTTCCTGATCTTAAGGAAAAAGTTCTCAGTTTTTCCCAATTGATAATGATATTAGCTGTAGGTTTTTCATAGATGGTTTTTACGATGTTGAGGAATGTTCCCTCTATCCCTGTACTCCGAAGAGTTTTAATCAGGAATGGGTGTTGTATTTTGTCAAGTGTTTTTTATGCATCCACTGAGAGGATCATATGGTTCTTGTCTTTTCTTTTGTTGATGTGGTCTACCACAATGATTGATTTGTGAATGTTGAACCAACCTTTCATCCCAGGCATAAAATTCACTTGGTCATGATGAATAATCTTTTTAATGTACCATTGGATCCTACTAGCTAGGATCTTGTTGAGTATTTTGGCATCCGTGTTCTTCAGGGGTATTGGTTTATAACTCTCCTTTTTAATGGGGTCTTTGCCAGGTTTTGGGATCAGGGTAATGCTGGCTTCATAGGAGGAATCTGGGAGTTTTCCTTCCATTTCTATTTTTTGGAACAGCTTCAGTAGAATCAGTGTTATTTATTCTTTAAATGTTTGGTAGAATTCCCCTGGGAAGCCATCTGGCCCTGGACTTTTGTTTTTTGGGAGGTTTTTGATTACTGATTCAATTTTGGTACTGGTTATTGGTCTTTTCAAATTGTCAATTTCTTCCTGTTTCAGTCTTGGTAGTTTGTAAGTTTCCAGGAAGGCATCCATTTCTTCCAGGTTGCTTAATTTGTTCATATAGTTGTTGGTAATAATTTCTAATAATTGTTTCTATTTTCTTGATGTTATTCATGATCTCTCCCCTTTCATTCATGATTTTATTAATTTGGGTCCTTTCTCTTTTCTTTTGAATAAATTTGGCCAGTGGTTTTTCAGTCTTATTAATTCTTTCAAAGAACCAGCTCCTAGTTTCGTTGATTTGTTCTACTGTTCTTTTGGTTTTTATTTCATTGATTTCTGCTCTGATCTTTATTATTTCTCTTCTCCTGCTGGGTTTAGGCTTTCTTTTTTGTTCTTTCTCCAGCTCCGTTAGGTGTAGGGTTAGCTCAGGCATTTGGGATTTTTCTAATTTTTTGAGAGAGGCTTGGATGACAATGTATTTCCCCCTTCAGACCACCTTTACAGTATTGCATATGTTTTGGACCAATGTGTTTTTGTTCTCATTAGTTTCTATGAATTGTTTAAGTTCTTCTTTAATTTCCTGGTTGACCTATTCATTCTTTAGCAGGATGCTCTTTAACTTCCAAGTGTTTGAATTCCTTCCAAATTTTTTCTTGTGATTGAATTCCAGTGTCAAGGCGTTGTGGTCTGATATCATCAGGGAATAATATCAGTCTTTTGGTATTGGCTGAGACCTGATGTGTGATCCAGTATGTGGTCTATTTTATTGTTGTTTTAGGGTGGAATGTTTTGTATATATCTATGAAGTCCATCTGGCCCAATGTGTCATTCAAAGTTCTTATTTCTTTGCTGATGTTCTGTTTGGATGATCTGTCCAGTGCTGAGAGTGGAGTGTTGAAATTTCCTGCTATTGAAATATTATTGTCAATCTGATTCTTTATTTTGGTTAATAGTTGTGATATGTAGTTGACTGCTCCCATGCTGGAATCATAGATATTTACAATTGTTACATTTTCCTGTTGGATAGACTCTTTAAGAATGATATAGTGTCCCTCTGGATCTGTTGCTACAGTCTTTGGTTTAAATCCTAATTTGTCTGATATAAGAATTTCTATCCAAGGGCACTTGGGTGGCTTAATTGGTTAAGCAACTGCCTTTGGCTCAGGTCAGGATCCCAGAGTCCTGGGATTGAGTCCAGTGTCAGGCTTCCAGCTCCATGGAGAGTCTGTTTCTCCCTCGGACCTTCTCCCCTCTGATGCTCTCTCTCACTTTCTTCCTCTCAAATAAATGAAGAAAATATAAAAAAAAAAAAGAATAGCTATCCTAGCTTTCTTTTGAGGTCCATTGGCATGAAAAATGGTTCTCCATCCCTTCACTTTCAGTCTGGAGGTGTTTTTAGTTTCAAAATGAGTCTCTTATAGACAACACATGGATGAGTCCTGTATTTGTATCCAATCTGCAATCCTGTGCCATTTTATGGGAGCATTTAGGCCATTAACATTGAGAGTTACTACTGAAAGATATGTGTTTATTGTCATCCCATTGACTGTTTAGTTCCTGCTTCTATGGATTGTTTCTTTAAATTTCTGGTCCATATTACTCTTGGGGTCTTTCTTCTTTTATAGAACCCCCCCTTAGTATTTCTTGCAGGCCTGACTTAGTGGATACATATTCTTTCAGATTCTTCCAGTCCTGGAAATTCTTTATCTCCATCCATTCTGAATGAAAGCCTTACCAGATAAAGTATTCTTGGTGGCATGTTTTTCTCAGTTAATACACTGAATATGTCTTGCCAGCCTTTTCTGGCTTTCCAGGCCTCTGTGGACAGGTCTTATGTTATTCTGATATTTCTCTCTTTGTACTTAAGGAATCTCTTCCCCCTAACTGCCCTTAGGATGGCTTTTTCGGTTCTAAGATTTGTGAGTTTTACTATTACATGCTGGGGCCTTGGTCTGTTTCCCTTGATCTTGGGAGAGGTCCTCTCTGCCTCTAGGACAGGAATGTTTGTTTCATTCCCCATTAGAGAAGTTCTCAGCTACAATTTTCTAAAATATATCTTCTAGTCTCCTCTCTCTCTCTCTCTCTCCACCCCTCAGGGACCCCAATAATTCTGACATTGGAATATTTCATGGTGTCATTGATTTATATAAGTCTGTTTTCATAGATTTTAAGCTGTTTGTTCCAGGCCTTCTCCTGTTCCTTCTTTTCTATCAGTTTATCTCCTAGATCACTAATTCATTCTTCTGCCTCATTTACCCTAGCTGTTAAAATATGTAATTTAGACTGCATCTCATTCATAGCATTTTTTAGTTGGGCCTGATTAGCTCTCATTTCTGCCCTTAGAGAACCTATGTTGTTGTTAATGGTTTTCTCAAGCAAAGCTATTGTCTTCATAATTGTTACCCTGAAGTCTATTTCTGACATCTTGGTTATATCCATATCCATTATGTCTGTGGGAGAGGCCATTGTCTCTGGTTCTTTTCTTTTTTAGGAGTTCCCCCTAGTCATTCTGTTGAGGGGTAGTTGAGGGAATGTACAGAGTCAAAGATATCAACCAAAATCCAAGCAAAGTGGACCCCGGGAAAGTTCAGAGTGATTGGAAGCCCCCACCAAAAAAGCCCAGCCAAAATGAAACTCAAGAATAAGATTTATAAAGTTAAAAAAAAGTGGGGTGAGGGGAAGGGGGGCTATAATCTCTCAGTGTGGGTGAGGTAGGGCATTTCAATTTTTCCTGGGTATATTTTGTTCTCTTTGTTAGCGAACACTACTTCCCAAAGTTACAGGGAAATTAAAACTGGTATATATATGAAGGCAGTATCGAATAGAGAAGAAAGGACTACATTAAAGTTTATATCCATATATATATATCCATATATATATTTATATCCATATTTATATATTTATATCCATATATATATATATATTTATATCCATATATATATATAAAGTATAGGTGTGAAAAAGTACTAGTTAAAAATTACCATGGAATACATTGTTTTAAACATGTAGTTGAAATGATAAGTATGTAAAAAGAAAAAACAGAGAAGAAACATGAGAACAAATTAAAAAAAAAAACAGTTGTATCTAAGAATCACACAGGCCATGAGGCAACACCAGGAACTTAATATCCTATTTTCCCCTGGTGTTGAGGTTTTACAATTTTATGGAGACCCTCAGGTTGTTGTCCTCTTTCTTTCAGCTTGTCTTCTGGGGGAAGGGCCTGACACAATGTTTTTCAGTTAATCTGCTTGGGCAGAGTTGCCCTGCCCCGTAGCAAGGGGCTCTGTGGAAACCAGATTTTTGGGCTTTTGTTTTCTAATGGCTTTTTGCGCCTTTTTGGAGGGTCAGAGCAAAGTAAACTGTCTGCACCCAGACCTCCGCCTCAGAGAGAAGCCACAGTCTGCTTCTCTCTGAATGGTCCAGAAAATAGTCTCCCCCTCTGTAAGAGCAGCAGAAAACTGCAGCCTCCTACAGGCAGTGCATGCACCCAGCAATCCTCTCAGCAGTAGGCTCCGGTGCTCACTAGTCTCTGCCCACTGTGCCTCCCAAACCACAAGCGATCCCAGCCTGGGTGGGTGTGAACAGCACCTGTGGCTGTGGTGATGGGCAGCACCCTGGGTCCACGGACTCAGGTCCGTGCCTCTGGCCGCCCAGTCCCAGCATTTGCCCCTTAGGCCCCTGTGTTCTGTTTGAACGCTGTTATCAGTCCCTTCCCATCCCACTGCCACTGCTCTCCAAGCCATCACTGGTCCCCAGGTACAGGGCACTTTTGCACTGGGGTATTACTTTCCAATGGCTAGCTTCCGGTGGTCTTCTCCCCGTTTCGTTTATCCTCCAACATCTGTTCACACAATCACAACTCCACCCTTCATATCTCTTGACTAATGATCCTCTGCTCCTGTAGAGATCCAGACATATAATCTTATATATTAGGCTGATTTAGGTGGGTGTTCAGAGTGGCTTGGTAGATAACTAGCCAAACTGGTTGAAATCTAGCCAAACTGGTTGAAACAGAGTTCCCCACTCCTCTGCCATCTTGCCCCCTAACTCTGATTGTTATATCTTCTTGATGAATCAATGGATTTATCATTATAATGATCATCTTTGTCTCTTGTTACAGCTTTTGGCTTAAAATCTAGCTGTCTGATATAAGTATAGCTATCTCTACTCTCTTTTGGTCTCCACTTTTATGAAATATCTTTTTCTATCCTTGCAGTTTGAATTATGTGAGTCCCTAAAGCTGAAGTGATTCTGCTGTAGGTAGCATATAATTTGGTCTTGTTTTTTTCTACATCCAGCCACCCTAAGTTTTCTAAGTAGAGAATCTAATCAATGTATACTGAGGGCAATTTTTAATGGGTATGGACTTACTAACATCATCTTACTGTGTTCTGGTTTGTTTGTAGTTTCCTTGTTCCTTCCTCTCTCTGTTGCTGCCTTTCCTTTGTGTATTGATGATTTTCTCTAGTGCAGTGCTTTCTCTTTATCTATTGTGTATCAACTGCAGATTTTCACTTTGTTGTTTCCATGAGGATTGCATAAAACATCTTATACATATGAGTTTATTTTAAGCTGATAAATCTAAACTTTGATCGCATATGGAAATTCTACCTTTTTTATTCCTTCCTACTTCCATGTTTAGATGTCACAATTACATTTTATATGGTACATTTATTAACAAGTTGCTATAGCTAGAGCTATTTTTAACACTTTCATCCTTTACCTTTCTAGAGTTAAGTGATAAATACACCATCATATTACAGTATTATTCTAAATTTGACAACATACTACCCTCACGAGTGAGTTGTGTATTTTTATATACTTACATGTGATCAGTATCCCTTAACTTCTGTGTTAAGAATTATTTTCAGCATTGTTTTTGTAAGGTAGGTATAGTGTTGATAAACTCCCTCAGGTTTTGTTTGGGAAGTCTTTATATCTCCTCCATTTCTAAAAGAAATCTTTGTCAGAGTATTCTTGGGTAACAGTTTTTTCCCCCCCCCATCACATTGTAAGTATCATCCCACTCTCTCCTGGACTGCACAATTTCTACTAAGTGATCTGCTGATAGCCTTATTGGGATTCCTTTTTAACTTACAAGATTTTCTTTTGCTGCTTTTCAGGTTCTCCTTTTGTCTTTCATTTTTTGAAAGTTTTCTTGTAATACATCTTAAAGACTTTTTTTGAGTTTGGTGACTTATAAAGTTTATGAACTTGGATATCCAAATCTCACTAGGTTAGGGATGTTCCCAGACATTCTTTCTTTAAATTAATTTTCTGACCATTTCTCCCTCTTTCTCCTTCTGGAAGTCCAATAATTCACAAATTATATATTTTGGTGGTATCCCACAAATCAAATAGATTTTGTGAATGATGTAAGAAAGTGGTTCAGAAGCACTTTTTTCCCAATTTTTAAATTTTGTTCTTCTCTGTTAGATTATCTCAAAGGCCTATTTTTTACTTACATGTTCTTTTTTTTCTGTGGATTTATTCTGATGTTGATGCTTTCTGGTACATTTTTTTCCCATTGAATTCATTGAATTCTTCAGCTCCAGAACTTCTGTGTATTTTTTTTTATGATTTGTATCTCTTTGTTAAACTTCTCAGTTAGTCTTATATTGTTTTCATCCTGTCTCCCTGAAATGACATTCTTTATATTCTTGTAGTTTACTGACCTTCATTAAAACAGATATTTTGAATTCCATTTAAGATAAATACATGGCCTTTGGGATAGGCTACTAGAAGTTTATTGTGATCTTTTGATAGTGTTATGTTTCCTTGATTTTTCATGTTCTCAGTACTATTTCACATTTGAAGTAGCAACTGCCTTCTCCAGTCTTTACTAACTGCCTTCAGGAGAGGAAAACCCCTCATTTTTATACACCAATAATGGAGCATCAGAATAAGAAATTAAGGTATCAATCCCATATACAAATGTACCAAGAGCAATAATATACCTAGGAATAAACCTAAACAAAGAGGTAAAAGATCTGTATTCTGAAAACTAAAGAACATTTATGAAATAAATTGAAGAAGACACAAATAAATGGAAAAGCATTCCATGCTCATGGATTGGAAGAAAAAAGATTGTTAAGATGTCTATATTACCCAAAGCAATCTACACATTTTATGAAATCCCTATCAAAATACCAACAACATTTTTCACAGAACTAGATCAAACAATTCTAAAACTTGTATGGAACCATAGAAGACCCTAAATAGCCAAAGCAATCCTGATAAAGAACAGCAAAACTGGAAGCTTCCCAATTCCAGACTTCAAGCTATATTAAAAAGCTGTAGTCTTCAAGACAGCATGATACTGGCAAAAAACAAAACAAAACAAAACAAACAAACCAACAAAAACCAACAACAACAACAACAACAAAACCCCACAGACATATACATCAATGGAACAGAAGAGAGAACCCAAAAATGAACCTACAAGTACATGGTCAACTAATCATTGACAAAACAGGAGAATATCCAATGGAAAAAGAAAGTCTCTTCAACAAATGGTGTTGGAAAAACTGGATAGCGGGGCGCCTGGGTGGCTCAGTTGTTAAACATCTGCCTTCAGCTCAGGTCATGATCCCGGGGTTCTGGAATCAAGCCTGCATCAGACTCCCTGTTCAGTGGGAAGACTGCTTCTCCCTCTCCCACTCCCCCTGCTTGTGTTCCCTGTCTTGCTGTGTCTCTCTCTGTCAAATAAATTTTAAAAATCTTTTTAAAAAAGCTGGATAGCAACATGCATTAAGAATGAACTGGACCGGGGCGCCTGGGTGGCTCAGTGGTTTAAGCCGCTGCCTTCGGCTTAGGTTATGATCTCAGGGTGCTGGGATCGAGTCCCGCATCGGGCTCTCTGCTCAGCGGGGAGCCTGCTTCCCTCTGTCTCTCTCTGTCTGCCTCTCCATCTACTTGTGATTTCTCTCTGTCAAATAAATAAATAAATAAATAAAATCTTTAAAAAAGTAAAAAAAAAAAAAAAGAATGAACTGGACCACTTTTTAAAAAAATTTTATTTATTCATGAGACAGAGAGAGAGCAAGAGTGAGAGAACACAGCAGGGGGAGGGGGGAGGGATAGAGAGAAGCAAGCTCCCTTCTAGGGAGCCTGACGTGGGGCCTGATCTCAGGATCCTGGGGTCATGACCCAAACTGAAGGCAGACACTTAACCAGCTGAGTCCCCCAGGTGCCCCTGAACCATTCTCTTATACCATACACAAAAATAAAACCAAAATGAATGAAAGGACTAAATGTGAGATAGGAAACCATCAAAATCCTAAAAGGAGAATATGGGTGGTGACCTCTTTGACCTTAGCTGTAGAAGCTTCTTTACTAGACATGTCTCCAGAGGGAAGGACAACAAAAGCAAAAATGCATAGTTCAGACTTGGTCAAGATAAAAACCTTCTGTGCAGCAAAGGAAACAATCAAAACTAAAAAGCAACTGAAGGAATGGGAGAAGATATTTGCAAATGACATATCTGATAAAAGTTTAGTATCCAAAATCTACAAATAACTTACCAAACTCAACACCCAAAGGACAAATAATCCAGTTAAGAAATGGACATAAGATATGAATAGACACTTTTCAAGGAAGACATCCAGATGGCTAAGAGACACATGAAAAGATGCTCAACATCATTCATCACCAGGGAAATACAAATCAAAACACCAATGAGATACCACTTCATGCCTATCAGAATGGCTAAAATTAAGAACACAAGAAACAACAGGTGTTGGTGAGAATGAGGAGCAAGGGGAATCCTCTTGCACTGTTGGTAGGAATGCATACATGCAGCCACTGTAGCAAACAGTATGAAGGTTCCTCAAAAAGTTAAGAACAGAACTACTCTGATCCAGCAATTGCACTACGAGGAATTTAGCCAAAGGATACAAAAACACAGGTTCAAAGGGAGTATATGCACCCAATGTTTATAGCAGCATTATCAGCAATAGCCAAACTATGAAAAGAGCCCAATGTCTACAGACTGATGAATGGATAGAGATGTGGTACATACATACAATGGAATATTACTCAGCCATCAAAAAGAGTGAAATCTTACCATTTGCAATGATGTGGCTAGAGCTAGGGTATATTATGCTAAGCAAAATAAGTCAGTCAGAGAAAGACAAGTACCATACGATTTCACCCGTATGTGGAATTTAAGAAACAAAACAGATGAACATATGGCAGGGCAAATAAGAGAGGGAAAGAAATCATAAGAGATTCTTAACAATAGAGAACAAACTAAGGGATGATGGAGGGATGTGGGCGGGGAAGATGGGCTAAATGGGTGATAAGTATTAAGGAGGGCACTTGATAGGATGAGCACTGGCTGTCACATGTAAGTGATGAACCACTGAATTCTACTCTTGAAAACAATATTGTACTGTATGTTAACTAACTATAATTTAAATAAAAATAAATATGTATATATAGAGAGAGAGACTGTCTGTCAGCCATCTAGAGATTTTGAGGCTTTTTCAGACCTATGGATACATCTGATCTATACTTCCTTCCCCCTCTTGTAGCAGAATTCCCAAGCTTGTATTTCTTTTGATCCTGCAAATGCACTAGGCCGAGAACTAACAGCCTCCCTTTGGTGTCTCTAAAGTGGAACTGAAGTCCAAGCTTGTAGTCTCTCTTTGGCATCCATCTTTAGTCTGGCTTTTTGTGTATGCTCACTAGCCACCTGCGAAAGTTCACTTTTGTTTCCACTGAGAGCATGCACAAGGAGTTGACCATAGGATGTGGGGGTGCATGTATAAGGCATGCCAAGCACTGGGTGTGCCCATAGGCCAGTTGGAGGGATATGCATGTGAAGGGTCCCCCGTAACTCCTGGGCAAGCTTCTGGATGGAGTCCATGATGCAGTGAGTAGAACCTTCATCCCCTTTCTGCAATTCACCTAGCCTCCCACCGTACCCCCAAGTCATGTAGCTCCTGACTCAGTACAACTCTCTAATGCATTTGAACTTTTTTTTTTCCCCCTCAAATGGTATTCTGGGGCTTCTCTACTAGAAACCTTGACTTCCACAAAACTCTCTCATCCGTGGGTGATTAGCTAAGACAGTATTCTCCAGGGGCTCCCATAATGCAGCCAAGAGAGGCTGGAGCTGGTTCTTGGGTCACTGCAGAGTCCACAGCTAGGACTGAGGTCTGTATGCTATTACCCAATGCACAGGCAGGGAAGACTCCTCTAGGGTTCCTTGGTATATGGCCCTGGATCCCACAGTTCCCACAAAGGCACTTTTATCTATGGATGGATGCCAGATTGTTGTTATGGAGGGACAAAATGAAGGACATATTATTCAGCCATGTTGCTGATGTAAAATGCCTGATTCTTGTCTGTCTCATGCACTAGATGATAAACACCTATAAATGGCATCATTGAGACATTTGACACTTGAATTCCTCTGTGAATTAGATAATAATATTGTATCAGTGTTGAATGTCCTTATTTTGATAACTCCATTGTGGTTATGGTAGTTAAGTAAGAGATGTCTTAGGGAAAAGACTCCTAAATAGTTAGACGCAAATGAGCACGTGTTTAACTAATTCTCACATGATGGGGGGCAGGAAAAGTAAAAGAGAAACTGAGGGAGAGGGAAAGAGACAGAGAGAGTGTGCAAGTGATGGGATGAATGGTAAACAACTAGCAAAAGTGGATAAAACATACTCTGGATTTATTGTACAATGCCTGTAAATATTTTTTGCAAATTTGAAATTATATAAAAATAAAGTAGGCAGTGCACCTAGTGGTCCTGTGGATGTGTCTTGTGCTTTGAAATTGTTGGGATGGAACACCCCCAGAGACTCCCCTTCCTCCACCTTCCAACCATTCTCTAACCTTCTCTGCAGTTACTGCTTCTGGGGCCATCCCCTTGTCTATCGTCTGCTTCTGGGACCAGCCAAAACTGGTTTTTTTTTGTGTGTGTGGTTAGTTTATTATTACCAACCATGAGCTTCCAGACTTGTCAGAATTATTCCACCGAGGTGGAGGCTGCCATCAACTTCATGGTCAGCCTGCATCTGTTGGCCTCCTCCCACTTGCTGGGCTTCTATTTAGATGAAAACCACATGGCCATAAAAAGTGTGGGCTACTTCTTCTGCAAGATGACCCAGGAAAATGGAAGTGTATTGAGTGTCTCTTGAAGATACCAAACCAGTGCAGCAACTGTGCCCTCTTCCAGGACAGGCAGAAACTCTCCCAAGACAACTAAAGTGGCAGCCTAAATGGAAGCTGCCACAGTCCTGAGGAAGTACATGAACCAGGCCATTTTAGGTTTATATATCCTGAGTTCTGCCCTCACATAACTCATCTCTGTGACTTCCTGGAAAATGGCTGCCTAGATGAGGAGGTAAAACTCATCAAGAAGATGAGTGACCACTTGTCTAATCTTAACAGGATAGTCAGTTCCTAAGCTAGGAGCCCTCCAAGGGCACACCTAGGAGCCCCTGGAGCCCAGCAACCTTTGACAGGCCCTTCTTGTCCTGCTGTCATCAAGGATTCTGCCTAAGCCTCTCTCTCCAGCCACCAGGCAGCTTTTCAACCACCTGGATCACTATCCCAGGCCATGGGCCAAATGCATACAATAACACTTTTTGCAGCACAAAATAGAAAAAAAGAACAGAAAAGAGAGTAAAATATTACATGCGAATATACATGGTGCTATGAAAGCACACGATATAGGAATCTAACCTCGTTTGTAGGGTTAAGAAAAAATTAAAAAAAAAAAAAAAAGACCTTTCCTGAAGAATTATTCATGATGTGGTCCCTTCAGGGAAGTCATCAGTCTTAGGTATCCACAACCTCACTTTTGTGTTTCTAAGATATTTCCTGAATTAATTGCACTTTTGGAATTTTGTAACTCTTGAGGTGTCAATGCAGAATGCATGGTCATAGCTAAAAAAAAAAAAAAAAAAAAAAAAAGGAAGGGATTTAATGAAAGTAAAATGACACTATTTCTATGGAAGTAAAATTTTACCTTAAAGATTCCTACTGGGCCACAGCATAATCAATATTTTTTTAAAAATTTGATGGATTCCTGTCTCATGTTGAGGTCTTTTATCCATTTTGAGTTTATCTTTGTGTACGGTGTAAGAGAATGGTCAAGTTTCATTCTTCTACATATAGCTGCCCAGTTTTCCCAGCACCATTTATTGAAGAGACTGTCTTTTTTCCACTGTATATTTTTTCCTGTTTTGTAGAAGATTAATTGACCATAGAGTTGAGGGTCCATATCTGGGCTCTCTACTCTGTTCCACTGGTCTATGTGTCTGTTCTTATGCCAGTACCATGCTGTCTTGGTGACCACAGCTTTGAAATACAGCTTGAAATCAGGTAACGTGATGCCCCCAGCTTTATTTTTGTTTCTCAACATTTCCTTAGTGATTCGGGGTCTCTTCTGATTCCATACAAATTTCTGGATTATTTGCTCTAGCTCTTTGAAGAATATTGGTGGAATTTTGATCGGAATGGCATTAAAAGTATATATTGCTCTAGGCAGTATAGACATTTTAACAATGTTTATTCTTCTGATCCAAGAGCATGGAATGGTCTTCCATCTTTTTGTGTCTTCTTCAATTTTCTTCATGAGTGTTCTGTAGTTCCTCAAGTACAGATCCTTTACCTCTTTGGTTAGGTTTATTCCCAGGTATCTTATGGTTCTTGGTGCTATAGTAAATGGATATTTGCAAATGACAGTACAGACAAAAGGTTGATATCCAGGATCTAAAATGAACTCCTCAAACTCAACACACACAAAACATAATAATATAAAAAAATGGTCATAAGATATGAACAGACACTTCTCCAATGAAGACATACAAATGGCTATCAGACACATGAAAAAATGTTCTTCATCACTAGCCATCAGGGAGATTCAAATTAAAACCACATTGAGATATCACCTTACACCAGTTAGAATGACCAAAATTAACAAGACAGGAAACAACATGCGTTGGAGGGGATGTGGAGAACGGGGAACCCTCTTACACTGTTGGTGGGAATGCAGGTTGGTGCAGCCTGTTTGGAGAATGGTGTGGAGATTTCTCAAGAAATTAAAAATAGAACTTCCCCATGACCCTGCAATTGCACTCCTGGGTATTTACCCCAAAGATACAGATGTAGTGAAAAGAAGGGCCATCTGTACCCCAATGTTTATAGCAGCAGTATCCAAAATAGCCAAACTGTGGAAAATGCTGAGATGCCCTTCAACAGACGAATGGATAAGGAAGATGTGGTCCATATACACTATGGAGTATTATGCCTCCATCAGAAAGGATGAATATCCAACTTTTGTAGCAACATGGACAGGACTGGAAGAGATTATGCTGAGTGAAATAGGTCAAGCAGAGAGAGTCCATTATCATATGGTTTCACTTATTTGTGGAGCATAACAAATAGCATGGAGGACATGGGGAGTTAGAGAGGAGAAGGGAGTTGGGGGAAATTGGAAGAGGAGGTGAATCATGAGAGACTATGGAAAACAATCTGAGGGGTTTGAAGTAGCAGGGGGTGGGATGTTGGGGTACCAGCTGGTGGGTATTATAGAGGGCACAGATTGCATGGAGCACTGGATGTGGTGAAAAAATAATGAATACTGTTATGCTGAAAATAAATAAATTTAATTTAAAAAAAAAAAGAGTTGCATGCTCTTCCAACTGACCCAGCCAGGTGCCCCAGAAGCACTTTATTTTATATATCTAAAATATTTATACTATTCCATGTAAGGAGACATTTATAGTCCGAGATCATCTGAAAAGGGAAACAAATTTGGGTAGTGGGAGGAATAGTATCAGCACCTGAGAAGAAATTAAAAATTACCTCCTGGCTTACTTTAACAATATTTTAATGTTGTAATAGTTTAAAGATTGATTTATTTGAGAGAGAGAAAGAGAGAGTGAGAGAGCAAGTATGTGCTTGAGTGGGGGTGGGGAGCAGGGCAGAGGGAGAGAAGCAGACTCCCCACTGAACACAGAGTCCAATGAAGGGCTCCACTTTACTATCCTGAGATCATGACCTGCGCCTGAGCCAAAATCATGAGTCAGATGCTTAACTGATTGAGCCACCCAGGTATCCCTAATGTTATAGTAGTTTAAATAATTTATGTTCTTTTTCAAGTCTTTCTTACTAATATCAGCAAAGGAGTCAGAGCCACGGTCGCCAAACTGTGGAAAGAACCAAGATGCTCTTCAACGGATGAATGGATAAGGAAGATGTGGTCCATATACACTATGGAGTATTATGCCTCCATCAGAAAGGATGAATACCCAACTTTTGTAGCAACATGGACGGGACTGGAAGAGATTATGCTGAGTGAAATAAGTCAAGCAGAGAGAGTCAATTATCATATGGTTTCACTTATTTGTGGAGCATAACAAATAGCATGGAGGACATGGGGAGTTAGAGAGGAGAAGGGAGTTGGGGGAAATTGGAAGGGGAGGTGAATCATGAGAGACTATGGACTCTGAGAAACAATCTGAGGGGTTTGAAGCAGCGGGGGGTGGGAGGTTGGGGGAACCAGGTGGTGGGTATTAGAGAGGGCACGGATTGCATGGAGCATTGGGTGTGGTGCAAAAATAATGAATACTGTTGTGCTGAAAATAAAAAAAAAATTTTTAAAAATCAGAGTAAATATTTCAGAAATTAACACTTCTCCCAAATTCTAAACAAAACCATAAATAATCCTTCAAGAATATTTTGTCAAAAGTATGATATGTTCTAAGATGAAATCCTAATAAAATATTCTAAATACTAAGGTGCTGATATACATTATTATATAAAAAATCAGAAAATGCAAACCAAGAGATATCCCATTCATTTATTTTGCATTCAGCTTTAAATTAAATAAAAATAACTATGACAGAGGTCTTAATAAATGATACTGTATATACATCAAAAAAACCCTCTGAGGTTGTAGTATATTTTCCATTATACAGATAAAGAAACTGATGCACAAAGTGGATGATAAATAACTTCTCAGCATCACCTAACATATAAAATGTATGTACATATAGGACCTCTTATGAAAATAATGTTTAGATAATGAAATAAATATCCTTTTCAGATTTCTCAACAGAGGAGACTGACTTCATTTTTAGCCTCCAATTTTTCTTTTAGAATAGTATAAACACAAAATAGAATATAATAGAAAGTGCCTAATTATTTTTCCTACATTCATTTATTTTTGAATCATGCCATTTTATTTACTCAATAAATATCCTCTAACTTATTTTTCATCTTTTTACATATATTCTTGGAACTCCCCTTTTTTGAAATTTATTTTAAGCCCCTGAAATGACAAATTGTATTCTGGGTCATTGAAAGAACTTTCAGACAAGAGTTTTAAAGCACTCTCCTTAATCACTAAGACATCATGAAGAATGAAAGAGTTGATGAAAAAATTATGATAAGCAAACCACATCATAGTTTTCATAAGGAATTAGTTAAGAAAGCATATTCTCTAGACTATCATCCAATGTATTTGACGGTAATACTGGACACATGTTTACTGGACTGTAGAGAGATGTCTTGCGAGCATTTGGAAAGATATGTAGGAGCACTCGTGAACACTTGCAATAAACCATGTCAGAAAAACTAATTTCCTTTGTTGGAAAGATCACTGCAGTGGTGGACAAGGGGGTGGCTGCAAAGAATAGAGCATAAGTCTCACTGTTAATATCCCTCCTTCTGTATTCCTCCTATTCTGTGTAGTGCTGCCAAATGAAACGTCCAGTTTTAAATGATGAGAATTTGCATAATTTCAGTATTCATGAAAAATTGGGAAAGAAACAGAGTATTAAAATTATACCCCAAATGAGAAACTGTCAACATCAACTTCAAAGGATTTTTTTAACTTGTTCCTTTGCTCTAGGTAGAATACTGGCCAGCATTAATTTAACAAGGTTTTTTAAAAATTGTTTTTCAAGATAATTTAGGGATTTATTGACTCATGAAACTGTGATAAGTTTTATCAGGAAAACCCTGCATCTATGTGATCTATAATTGCTTTTCAAACTTCCATAGCATTTCTAAACCAAGCCCTGGTTGTTAATTAACATGTGGAAATGGGAAGATATCATTATTCTCTCTATATCCAAATTGTTTCCATTGTAGTCTGTGTTGCAATTCTACTTGAGAAGGGATTTGAAACATTCATGAATGTCTTTAAGGCTTGTAAGCAACTCATTATTTTCATACTGTATGGGAATGGTAATGTAAAAATCCTAAATCTGTAACTTCAGTTTTAGGACCTTGCCAAGTTCCCCCCGAGACATTATAGAATTACTGACAAATCCCTATGAAAGCAATTTCTATTACTGCAGCATTAAAGTATTCTACTGGCAGTGAACCCCATTACAAAACTAGCATTGAATGTTGGGGGACAGGATCAGCATACCCTTATAACAGCCCAGGTTTTTCTATATGTGATTTCTACTTCAAAAAAAAATTTAAATATATAACTTTTACCTGTGATTAATAGAGAACAAACTGTTAGTTTGCCAGAGGGGAGGCAGGAAGGAAATTGGTGAAATAGGTGAAGGGATTAAGAGGTACAAAGTTCCAGTTATAAAATAAATAGAGATGAAAATTGCAGCATAGAGAATATTGGTGTGAATACCATAGTTAACATTGTATGGTCACGATGCTTATCTTGATAAGCACAGAGTAATGTATAGAATTACCAAATCATTGTATTGTACACCTGAGACTAATGCAACATTACATGTCAATTATACTTGAATAATAACAGAGAAAAATGCCGAGAAAACATGTAAAACTGAGAAAAATACTCCAGGAAAACACCTATAGTTTAATGATCCAAGGATGGAAACTAACATGATTGTATGTTTTCCATATTTTCTCTACTTGAATGTAGTGCATGCCTACAGTTTACCCACAGATTGGAATCTTACTCTATAAGTTCCAACTTTATAGATTTTTTTCCACTTAACAATACACCATCACCATTTCCCCATGATATTAGATGTTCTTCAAAGTATTATTCTCATAGGTACATAGTTGCTGTATGTTTAAGGCCATAGCTTAGATATAGTGGGAATTGCATGCTTTATTTTGATTGTTTAACTCATATGCTATAGTTTAATCTTTTAAAGAAGATTTGTGTTTTCAGTTAACTGAATCTAAAGGATTTTCCCAAAATATCCCTTTCTAAATAGCTCATAATTTATATGTGTTTTACCTCTCATCCCTTGTAACACTAACATACAAAAGACTTTAAAGTAGATAAATTATTTCAGAGAATTTTTTCAAGTGTAGTGTAGTTTTTTACCCAAATATACGACAGAAAATATATACAAAACAAGCATCCCTGGATGGTCTGTGAAGTTTTCTCTGGAGAAACAGCAAAATTCAAGTATGTGAGATTTACTTTTAATGAATTAGTCTATTTTCATTGCACAAGTAGCAAAGAAGGAGTTTTCTATTCATCATTATCCATAAAATTCTTGTGTATTCTGAAGTATAAACACCATGGGGGCGCCTGGGTGGCTCAGTTGGTTAAGCGTCTGCCTTCAGTTCAGGTTATGAGCCTGTTTCTCCCTCTGCCTCTGCCCCTCGTCCTGCTCCTGCTCTGTTTCAGTTGCTCTCTCTCTCAAATAAATAAACAAAATCTTTAAAAAAATCTATTTGAAAATAGTATAAGCAACATGATTAGAAAAGCCATGAGTAAATGAATAAGAGACAAGAACAGACTTGTTTCTGAAATACTCAGTATAATTTGAAATACATTCATCTTGTCTGTTTCTTTATAATTAGTTCAAAAGCATGGAATATCCTTAATTCTCAAAGTTGAATTTGTTTTGTCAATACTTTAATGAGTATATGCAGTAATTTGTTTTGTCAATACTTTAATTTAATGAGTATATGCAGTAATTTCTTAAAGTTAAAAGAAATAAGATTCAAGGAAATGAATTCCTAAAATATTTAACATTTTTTATCCAGTCATTATTGTAAACAATACCAAGTTTTACAAAGACACCAATTTGTCAAACACTTTGCCCAATATTTGCATGAATGTGTATGTGTGCATGAGCAATGCATACAAATGTGGTTTTAAATCTTTCAACACAGAACAGAGGAGCTTGACCAACAAGCTAAATGGCATTCAGACAAGAGTCTACTGACATTTTCAAGGAATATATTCAGAAGCTCCCAACAATCTCTCCAGAATAACACTATAATAACACTATGCTATACAGTTTTATTCAACATTTCCTACCAGCAATAAAAATTACAACTAGCATTTACTCAACTAACCAGGTGCTTAGCACAGTGTGAGGTACTTTATGTAGCTTTAACCTCACAATAAGCCCATCTGGTAAGAGCTATGATCATGACAAAATTTTAAAAAAGAATAAAAGTATCTCGGTGGGAGCTGTGTGACTTGGGACTCTGGGCCAAGGGGCCTGGGAGGAGCCTCACCTACTTCTGCATTGGGTATTAGGCAGACAGACCACAGCATTGGCTGCATAACCAGCCAAACTAGACCAGAGTTGGGGGAAAACCCCACAAATGCTGACTTGGGCATACACCATGGATGAGAGAGCTTTTGCAAAAATTCAGCATTCTTAAGAAGAGATTCCAGCACTTTGATAGAGGGAGAAAAAACCCCAAACACCCACAAATAAAAAGCTAGTTTGGATGCAGTGGAGAAGTAAGAAGAACTTGGCCAGCACTGTCCCTTCTCAAGGGCAGCAGAATGCAGGAACCACTAGAGGACAGCGAATGCTCTTATGGGGCTAAGGGAGAGAAGTGAGTGCCTGGGTGCTCCAGCTGTGTGTGAAGCTGCTGGAGAAGCCCGTTTCTCTCCAGGAACACCAAGTATTGAAGCAGGGGGACCTCCAGGACTGGGGTAAGGTGAGGGGTCAGAAAAGAGGCTGATAAGAATATCAAAGGGTATTAAAGAGACGCAATTCTTGCTCACTGCTTTCAAGACTCCAGTGGGAGGCCCACCCATTAGACAATGGGAGAACCTCACCCAAGGATCCTATCACCTGGCCCATGGACACCCCCAAGGCCTCAAGTTCTAAAGTCACACCACCACCACACCAGCACCACCACAACCAGCCTTCGGCCTGCCCGTGGTTGGCTCCTTGATGCAACAGTGAGAGTGAACTCCAATAAAACAGGCCAGGGGCTCTGGGGTTGAGAAAAACCACAGATCTGAGCTGTGGTGCCACCTTCTAGAAAACAAAAGAGAGGCTTCTGACAACCAGCTTGGTGATCTGCAAGCACCAGAGAAGACATATAAGCTTAAGAATGCTGCCACAAGAGGGAGTACGAAGTGTCCGTCAGGTGCAAGTACAGGTATACGCGATTATCAGTGAAAAAAATCTCCCACCTGAAGACAACAGGAAGGATTTCAGAAGGATTTTATTTCTAATACTTCTAATATAAAACAGCAGAGCTCAGCAAAGTGATCCTTCAGATATGAAGGGGCGGCGGAATAAAGACTTTTCCTGAAAAACAAAAGCTAAGTGAGTTCATCGCCACGATACCTGCCGTGCAAGAAAAGCTGAAAGGAGTGCTTCAAGGTAAAGTGAAAAGAGGTGAATCCGTAACGTAAAAAACATACGAAAATGTACAACACTCCGGTAAAGGTAAATATACACCCAGTCAAATTTCGAAAATTCTCAATCTGTAATAGGAGGGTGTATTAACCATTTAATTATAGTAAACAGGTTAAAGAAAAAAATATCAAAAATAACAGTAGCTACAATAATCTGTTAAAGCGTACACACTATAAAAAGAGGTAATTGTGATATCAAAACCAGAAAAGGGGGAATAAATGTAGAGCATTTGTATGTGATCAAAGTTAAGTTGCTATCGTCTTAAAGTGGACTGTTTTATCTCTGAGGTGTTTTATGTTTGCCTCAGCGTTACTACAAAGGAAGTGCTCAGACTACACTTCCAAAAGAGAAAGAGAAAGAGAAAGCAGAGCACATAACCATGGAAAATGACCAATTCATAAAGATAGACAAGAAGAGAAGGGGAAGAAAACCAACGGGAACTGCAAAACAGATATAATACAATGAATAAGTTGGGATCAGTAACTCCTTACTTATCAATAATAACTCTGCACATAAATAGATTGAACTCACCAATCAAAAGGCACACAGTGGCTGGATGGATGAAAATAAGACTGAACTATAGGCTGCCTGCAAAAGACTCCCTTCAGATTAAAGACCTGCATAGACTCAAAGAGAAGGGATGGAAAATGATAGTCAATGCAAGTGGAAACCAAAAGGAACAAGAGATAGCTATACTTTTATCAGATAAAATAGACTTTAAGCCAAAAAAGGTAACAAGAGGCAAAGAAGATTATTATATAATGATAAAGGGGTCAATTCGTCAGGAAAACATTGCAGTCATAATTATAGGCACACCCAACACTGGAGCACCTAAATATATTAAGCAAATACTAACAGATCTGAAGGGAGAAGCAGACAATACAGTAATAATAGGGGACATCAATGCCCCACTTTCAGCAATGGATAAAGAATCCAGATAGAAAATCAACAAGAGGGGCGCCTGGGTGGCTCAGTGGGTTAAGCCATTGCCTTCGGCTCAGGTCATGATCTCGGGTCCTGGGATCGAGTCCCGCATCAGGCTCTCTGCTCAGCAGGGAGCCTGCTTCCTCCTCTCTGCCTGCCTCTCTGCCTACTTGTAATCTCTGTCTGCCAAATAAATAAATAAGATCTTTAAAAAAAAAAAAAGAAAAGAAAATCAACAAGAACACACAGAACTTGAACAACACATTGGACGAAGTGGATTTAACAGACATGTACATAACATTTGATTCAACAGCAGCAGAATACACATAATTATCAAGTGCACATGGCATATTCTCCAGGAGAGACAGATCAGTTTTCCAATTTAGATATAATAGGCCATGAAGAACATTCTCCAGGATCGATTGTATGATAGGCCACAAAACAAGTCAGCAAACTCAAGAAGATTGAAATCATACCAAGTGTCTTTTCCTACCAGAATGATAAAAAACTAGAAATCAACAAGAGGAAAACTGGAAAATGTGCAAGTATATGGATACTAAAAAATATACTGCTGAATGAGCACACTATGTAAAAGAAGAAATCAAAAGTGAAATCAGAAAATCTGTCAAAACAAATGAAAATGAAAATACACCCAAATGTATGGGATGCTTCAAAAGCAGTTCTTAGAAGGATGTTTATAGTGATAAAGTCATATATTAGGAAAACAGAAAGCTCTCAAATAAACAACCAAACTTTACAGTTCAAGGAACTAGAAAAAACAAACTAAGCCCAACATTTGCAGAAAGAAGTAAACAAAGATCAGAATGGAAATAAATAAGAGACCAGAAAAACAGGAACTGGTTTTCTGAAATGATAAACACAATTGGCAAAACTTTAGTTAGACTAAGAAAATAAGAGAGAAGACTCAAATAAATAAAATTAGAAATGATAGAGGACACATTATAACTGATACTACAGTACTGCAAGGATTATAAGAGACTCCTATGAACAATTATACACCAACAAAATGGATAACGTAAAATAAATGCATACATTTCAAACAACGAAGAGTAGGCCACACTCCCAAACTTATTTTATGCGGTCAACATTACCCTGATACCAAAGCCAAGGAAGGACCCTCAAAGCAAAGAAACCATATGCCAATATCTCTGAAAAATACAGATGCAAAAATTCTCAACAACATATTAGTAAACTTCACTTTACCCCTTACTACTGCATCTGAATTCTAGGCTTCATGGTATTTGGATTCAGATTATCAGTGGGCTCCTTACCTCAAATCCAAAGACATTTTCCACGCCTTCCCTTACTCATCCTCATTTCTGCATTTGACACTGTGGATTCTCCTTATTTCTTGAGACGTTCTACTCTCTTGGCCTTAATGCCGCACGTTGATTTCATACCAGCCTTCTAGTTCTTCTTCCTTCCTTCACTCCTTAAATGCAGGTGCTTAAAAACATTTTAGTTGTTCAATGTACTTTTTATTTTACTGTCTATAGGCAATCCCACCAACTCTTTGGCTTCAACTACAACTTTGACCTGTTGGATGTTTCTACCTTTATCAAACTTTTATTCCTGCTCTTATTTCCATATCCACTGGTGCTGACTAGGCCTCCAAACTCATACTTCCTTCTCACTCACCATCTGTTAGTCACCAATTTATGAACAATCTGTCTTCTAAATATTTCTAGATCTGCATCCTCTTCTTTATCCCTATCAATGCCATCCTGTTTCATGATCTCATTGTCTCTTTCCTAGACATGAACAGAGCCCCAAATGATCTTTCATTGACAATGCTGTCATTGGAGCTTAATCATGTATATAGTCCATGTGAAGCCAATGAAATGTTTTCAAAAGGAAAATAGATGTGATAAAAATAGCATTAAAGAACGAGAAATATTATACCTACAGCGTGGAGAATAAAGGCTTAAGGGTGGGAGGAGTGGCTGAGAGGTTATTGTAGTAACCTAGAGGAGAGAGAAGAACCTAAACTAAAGGGGACAGATTAAAAATATATCCAGGAGACAAATAGTTAGGAAACAGTGACTTATACAAGACATGAAATAAAGCAATATTCATTTTGCTAATTTTTCAGGGAATTAACCTTTATGCTATCTTATTTTTTGTGCATTTCTAGTATATATCATATACTCGCCAATATGAGCCCACCCTGCCTTTCATATTTATGGATCAGTTTTCCCATTTAGATATAATCAACTCAATACCTCCCTCTTCAAGCACAACCTCACTTCGCCTCAACTATGCATATTAAATCTGCTATTTAAATTTCCCTTTTAGCAGCATCTCTGTGGCTCAGTTGGTTAAGCATCTGACTCTTGATTTCTGCTCAGGTCATGATCTCAGTGTGCCGAGAGCAAGTCCCGCCATGGGGCTCCACACTCAGCAAGGAGTCTGCTTGTCCCTCTCCCTACTACTCTGATACTCCCTGTGCTCACACCTTTGTGCTCGAGCTCTTTCTCTCTCTAAAGTAAACAAAATCTTTAAAATAAGAGATTTCCCTTTCAATAGGAATTGAACATCTAACATACAGTCAGTGATTTGGAGGATAAAAGAAACGTTAGTTTTACCTCTCAGCAACTAGAAGTTACAAGTGTGGGCATGAATCACTTTACACCACAGACCTCTCTCTTCTCTCAGGCCATCATTTTCCTCTGACCATGCTGAATTCTCTCCATACCTTTATTTGCTGTTTTCCTAATCACCCTACAAAGAAACTACCACCATGAATGCTATCCTATTCCTTTTCTGTGTGTACACCAAAACAACACCCTCTCTTGAGCATTTCTGCTATGCCTGGCACAAGTGTTTTATATGTGTTATTTTAATGAAAACATAAAAACCGTACAAGATGGGTATTATTTTCCCCCATTTGAAAAAAAATGTGTTAATCAAAGTACATTAGAGTTTAATTGCCAAAGTCCTGTAACTGTGATTTCTGAAAAATAATGTTCATTGCTTCCATCTACTTACTCCAAGTGGTTAAATGAGTTTTTTATTTGTGGCTTACAGGGTGGATAAAAATGTGGGGGCAGATTTGAGAAATAGAATTGCTGTATTAAGATGTGATCACTTCCAACATTTTGAGGAACCTCCATGCTGTTTTCCTCAAAATGTTGAAAATAGAACTGCCCTATGACCCAGCAATTGCACTATTGGGTATTTACCCTAAAGATACAAATGTAGTGATCCAAAGGGACACATGCACCCGAATGTTTATAGCAGCAATGTCCACAATAGCCAAACTATGGAAAGAACCTAGATGTCCATCAACAGATGAATGGATCAAGAAGATGTGGTATATATACACAATGGAATACTATGCAGCCATCAAAAGAAATGAAATCTTGCCATTTGCAACAACATGGATGGAACTAGAGCGTATCATGCTTAGCGAAATAAGTCAAGCAGAGAAAGACAACTATCATATGATCTCCCTGATATGAGGAAGTGGTGATGCAACATGGAGGCTTAAGTGGGTAGAAGAAGAATAAATGAAACAAGATGGGATTGGGAGGGAGACAAACCATAAGTGACTCTTAATCTCACAAAACAAACTGAGGGTTGCCGGGGGGAGGGGGTTTGGGAGAAGGGGGTGGGATTATGGACATTGGGGAGGGTATGTGCTTTGGTGAGTGCTGTGAAGTGTGTAAACCTGGTGATTCACAGACCTGTACCCCTGGGGATAAAAATATATGTTTATAAAAAATAAAAAAATTAAAAAAAAAAAAAAAAAAAAAGATGTGATCACTTCCAATTAAGATGTGACCACTTCCAAGTCTACACTGGATTGCTTTAGAATACCAAGTAATTAGAATACATTATACTTCTAATAAATATTGTCTTAATTTTGTTTCTTGGAACTAAACAGTTTTATAATTTCTATACCAAAATAAACACATTTGTGGTTTTGTTTTTCTTTCTATTTTTTCCCAATTAGTTAAGGGATGTCCAATTCTTTCAAGGAAACCTAAATATTTACAAGTTTCCAATTGTTCCACTTCAACAGTGAACTTTTTTAGGCACAATGAACATGTCTGTTCTTTCACATTTTATGTTGATTTGCATTATAAAAACCAAGCTCTGTCTTAACATAATTGCTAAATATCTGCCAATTGCTGGTAGTATATGAACCTAATTTCAGAACTGACATTTTTATTGATTATTGTCATTATCTTTAATAACAGGTTAATTGCTCTTGGGACACACATGATATTTTGATATATGCACATTTCACAGAATTAAACTATCATTACATATTAAAGTTTGAAAAAGCCTTATAGGTCAATGAACCAAATTTAACTTTTAAATCCTTTAAATAATCCCTATTCAAAACATATAGCTGTGACCCAGACCACTCAGCAAAACATAAAATGAAAGATATTTGCCAGTAGCAGCCATGAGAGGAAAAATGATCATTTAAAAAAATTTTAGGTAAAAACCAAATCACCATCTCAGTGAGCTTAGTAATGGGTACTTACTACATGCCAAGGATTGTTCTAAGTGCTTACATGTATGTACTCATACAATCCTGGATGAAGACTAAGATATTATTCTTAAATATGATCCATTTTGTAGACACTGAGACTGAGGTGTGGGGAGGAAAAGTAAATCTATTCAAGGACATGAAACATGAAACTAGTTAATGACAGAGCTAGGTTTTAGATTCATGTTGTGTGTGTGACTCTAGGGCCCAGGCATTTAACAGTTGCACTATGATTTCTTCTTGAGTTTGGTAAAAAAGCATTAGAATGATTGTTCACTGATGGAGTTTAGCCTTTTTACATTGATTTTCATCCTTTCTGTATTTTTGACAGACTATTTGGATTATACTAGGGAGTCCACAGAGCTTTGTTGCCAAATTATTCTAATTGGCCAGGATGGAAAGTACCGGATGCCCATTATGTACTCAGAGAACATCTATGTGCTACACTCTGTTGGAGCTTTTGTTTTTCAAGAATTTATTTATTCTTACCATTGGAAATGCGCAGCTTCAGCTGCGAGTGAAATCAACCTCAGTCATTCTGCTACATTCAGTGTTTGAAAAGAACATGCATCATTTCTTCAGTCAGCAGGATTTCTTTCCATAATGATATGCTGCACTGATTAGCTCTGAAAGTATTTATAACCCACCTCATTTTAATCGGACTATTAATACTCCTGATGTTTCAATTAATCTTTTCAGTGTGGACATATTGACACATGATTTGATATGTAGAAAAGGAAAATACAATCAAAGACAACCAAATTTCATCTTTCAGCTGCTCATAGAAGAAAATAATGTCAACATGATTTCAAATTTCAGAGAGGATTAACAACTATGCTGGTGAGACGTACCCAACCAAAACAGCCCGGTCATAAGTTAGCAGTAGATTCTGGCAATAAAACAAGATGCTCTGGTTAAGAGCATCATATCATCCCAGAATGAAGCATCAATCCTAAATTTGTGGTATTAAAGGCATAATTCTGAAGATTTCCTTCTCATATCGGTTTGGTTTGCATAGGTCATCGTATATTCTGACAGGGAGTCCCCTTGCCAAGATTTTGTAGGCTATGAGTAAAACAAATGATTGCCCCAGTGCTACAACTGTGATGACAATCTCTGGAATTGGGTTCACATTAATAGCATGACTAGATGACAGAAATGATAGACATTCATTTAATGTTATGAAACAAAAGCGCATTGTAAAATGTAATCAGAAAATATAACTTCACCTTTAATTACATATATATAAGAATTTACACATTTCTGTGCAAATCAAAGATACTAATTTTAATACATAGCAAGCCTTATCCATCCAATGAGTGTGTTGCTTCAAGATAGCACTTATCGGAGCGCCTGGCTGGCAGCCAGGAGACCATGCAACCCTTGATCTTGGGGTTGTGAGCTCAAGCCCCATGCTGGGTATAGAGATGACTTAAAAATAAAATCGTAAAAAAGATAATACATTCCAATACTACTGCTCATGTTCAGAACACGTTTGGAATTCATTTAGAATTCTCTTAGAAGCCAGCTGAAAACCACTTGAGAAACTTGTCTTATAATTATTTTGTTTCAGAAAAAAATTTTGTCAATTTTCCACTTAGTGGAGTAATTTCACACTACTTTTTAGTGTTTAGTTAAAACATTCTTATCCACTTGCAAATGATGAGAGCAATACCAAAATGGTGACTGGTGCATGGAGATGCTAAATTAATGTTTTGTGGGTAAATGAATAAGTGAGACACAGGCTCCAGAGATAATTCCAAGAAAGAAGCTTCATGAATTATTTGAGCAGTACCTTCACCACTGAAAGGAGTTTATGTTCTCCCATGTGTACTACTTAGAAGGGGATGACACTTCTATGGATGGATGAGTTCAAATCTTCACATTATAAAATCAATCACCTTATTTTTAAGTCACACTTGGTGTATTCAGAGTTTAACTTCTAGTCCAAGATTTTTCAGAATTTGAATTTATTCAAATGGATTTTATATTTTGTAAGGCAAATCAGAAGTTATCTACTGCCTTATAAATAATGCATAGGTAATAGAAATACATGTAGTAACATGAAGTTGGTTTATTAGGAGTGAAAAAATATTTAACACCGGTTCTTTTCAAATACAACTGAAAAACATGAGAAACTCTTCATATCCTTTGCCCTCTTTTTATGGAAGTTACCCCATTAGCAGGCTGCCACTATAGCAATGCTCCCATGAGGTTCTTCAACAGGTTTTTCTAATGCAATTAATCAAGGAAAAATTAGCAAGACTCACTAACTAATGGATTGACTTCAGTAAAATGGCCAGGAATTGTTGGTGGTCTATCTAATGTTGGGTAACGAGTTTGTGTGAATTTCTCCAATTTTCGGCCAATCATTTGGGTGCAATACACATTCGGTGAGGGCAAAACAAAACAGAGTAAGTGGACAAGGACTGGATTGAAGCCCTGGAATTCTGCCATTCCCAGGAGCACAGTGCAATAAAAAGATGACTATCCTAGGAGTTTCAACTACTAGGATATCCTGAGGCTAACCCATGTATTTTTAAGCCAGTTAGTGCTGCCATGGTTCCTTCTCCAAGGTACTCCAGAATTCCATGTGGACAGTAAATGGGTAAACTGCATCATCCTTTCTCTTGCTGTAATCAGAGATTACAATATAATCAACTTCCCATTTGTGCTTATAGTAAAGGCTTATCCTTAACATCAAATCTTTGGGATAGAAAGGACACCCTCCCTTTACAGAATCCATGGGATCTGTTGTCCTACTGGTAATTTTGAAAATGATTACTAAGTAGCTAATGAAACTCTTGATAGCATGCTGAATTACTTGCAATTTCTTTATGTCTGATTATTCTTTAATATTCAGACTTGTACTTGCAATCTAAAAAATGCATTTCCTTCTAGTTAGGTCAAAGAGAAACCAGGATTTTTTCTGATATGAACACCGTAAAATAGTCACACTTTATACAGTAGCTCTGCTCCAAGGCAGTTGCTAATTTGGCTAAGATTTATTTGTGTTTTGTCCTGAGAAGAAACAGCCATTATAATTTCCAACAATTTAGGATACATAGAGAGAAAAACATGAGGAAGGGATTTGTCCAAATTTAAGACCTGGAACTGGAACTAGGATGTATTTTGTCCTAACACAGAATTTTCTCTGGATGTTGAGAAGCATTGAATTAAAAATCAGAGGACTTGGGAATTTGTGTTCTGTACATTGTTTGATAAGGTGGAAGCATATCATGGTGAACAGAAGGTAAAATTCCTAAAGATGATAAAGTCTCAAAATTCTCCTGGATAAAGTATTACCCCAGCTACTGTCTTGATTTCAGTAGCACATTTTAAAAAACTGTTAAGAAGGCCTGCTTATTTGTACTTTTATACTCATCATTGAATTCCATCCTCACTGTCACCAAAATCATCTAGGCTGTTATCATTCTTACTTTGAGGATTAATGAGCATTTGAGGATTAAATGAATTAGTATACATAAGGTGCTTAGAACAGTATCTGGAACAGCATGATTCAACCAACTGAGTATCCACCATGTGCCCATTGGCATTATGGGAAACAAAGACATAAATTAAAAGTGGTTTAAGCCTTTTATGTATCCACAATTGAGTGGGCAAGTCAGAGACATAAGTATCTGCCTTATATGCTATACTATAACAAGTGCTATAATATAGAGGGATGAGAAAAGTTATCTTTGGGGCACCTGGGTGGCTCAGTGGGTTAAAGCCTCTGCCTTCGGCTCAGGTCATGGTCTCAGGGTCCTGGGATCGAGCCCCGCATCGGGCTCTCTGCTCAACGGGGAACCCGCTTCCTCTTCTCTCTGCCTGCCTCTCTGCCTACTTGTGATCTCTCTCTGTCAAATAAATAGCTAAAATGTAAAAAAAAAAAAAAAAAAGAAAGAAAGGAAGAAAAAGAAAGAAAGAAAGAAAAGGAAGTTATCTTTCTTATTATTCATTCATTCATTCGGGGATATAAATTAACTCATAATTTTCTCACAACCTTTTTAAGGTAAACTGGATAGATGCTCCTTTGAGCCCTTCCATAGCACCTTCTTCTGTACAAAGGGCTTGCCTGTGCACTGCCTCATTCATTGTAACCCTCACAACTGCTTTGTAAGCGTGAGATTAGCATTATTTTCAGTGCATAGAAAGGAAACAAGTTTGGAAAGAATGTTTTATATGGTTGGTCGAATGTCAGAGGTGTTGTGATGTCACAGCCAGGGTGAGGAAATGGAGTTAAAGGAAGATAGAGAGAGGCCCAAGGTCACAGGGCTAGTTAGTAGAAGTTCAATTTGGGAGTATATTTTGTAAAGGCATATTCTGGACAATAGGTCTATATCTCATCAGGAATGAAATGGTCAATGTAATGATTACCCCCACTCTCAGGTCCCTGGGATGTCTGTTAGTATCTATTAAAAAAAGAACCCTTTCTATATAGGACTTTTTGGAAGATGCACTAGTATTTGCCTTGAAGTGCTTTCTGGGCCTATCTTCATAGTATGAATCTTCTTTGGTATCCAGTATGACCCTCAGAAATAAGAAAAATGAAGACAGGGCACCTCGGTGGTGCAGTTCGTTAAGCATCCAACTCTTGATTTCTGCTCAGGTTGTGATCTCAGGGTTGTGGGTTTGGGCCCACGTCAGGCTCTCCGCTCATCAAGGAGTCTGCTTGAGAGTCTCTCTCCCTCCCTCTCTCTCTCTCCCTCTACCCCTCCCACTCATGGTCTCTCTCTCTTTAAATAAATAAATCTTTTTAAAAAATGATGACAGCAATTGACATTTTTAAAAAGATTTTATTTATTTATTTGACAGACAGAGATCACAAGCAGGCAGAGAGGCAGACAAAGAGAGAGGAGGAAGCAGGCTCCTCGGTGAGCAGAGAGCCCGATGTGGGGCTCCATCCCAGGACCCTGAGATCATGACCTGAGCCGAAGGCAGAGGCTTCAACTCACTGAGCCACCCAGGCACACTATGACTGACATTTTTAAAACTATTTTCAAGAAGAGATTAGCAAATAAGTCATTAATTTCAATCAGGAGGCTCACCCTTCCACATTTAGTATGTATGTGAAGAGTACATTCTTTCAGAGTGCATTGTTTTAATTTAACACCGAGGGACTATTTCAAGTTGGTCTCTTATGTGGACTCATTATTGCTAGAATGCCAGAAATATATTCACATACAGCATTGCTAATCAGAGTAAATTTGTCTGTTGCTTTTTTTGCTCTAAGTTCTACAGTATATGGGTAGACTGATAGAGGAATGATTAGGTAGATAAGGAATTTTTTTTTCCTCAAAGAGTCAAAAGAATTTGAATGAAAGAAATAGATTGGTGAAAATAATTAGGTATTATCCTGAACTTGCATCCCATTTATGATATTCCTCAGTTCTAATTTAAATCTTGTTTCTCAGTAAACTTGAAAGAGAAAATATACATATTACTGCTAAAATTGTAGGACCTGATCTCTGAATGTGATGTGACTATATAATATTTAGAAATGAAAGCTGGGATATATGGAGATTTTAGTTAAGGATTAAAAAGGATTTTGTAGAGAGGCAATATATTTATGAACAAAAAGTCAAGACTTTTAGAATACTGCTAATCTTTACCTGTCCATCAAAATTCAGGTCAAATATGCATAATACAAAAGCTATACACAAGCATTTTAACAATGCTTATCTGAACAGTGGTGCGGTAGACACTGCTCACAATTACTCCCTTCAAACCTCTGTTCTGCCTTCCATGCAAGCAGAAGATTCTCATCTGTCCCACTGATTTGGGGCTTAGCCATGAGGCTTTGCAATCTATGGAATAAGAATGAAAGTTACAGTATAACAGTTCCATGTGGAGGCTTTAAGAGTCATTACTTTTGATTACCCTCGTGGCTCATTCTCAAAATACTCCCATTTTTCAAGAGAAGAATGTGGGTCAGTGTGATTAGAGACATATTTGTAATCATAGAGTTTGTGAGTCTTCAAATCTATAGGGTTGGAAGTAACATTCTTCTTTTATATAAATAACTTTAATAACCTCTGTTCATTTCAGTTACTATTTTCTCAGAATTCTTTTTTATCCAAGCCACAATGAGTGTTTTCCTGAAGTCATTTGTTTGTTATGAAGAGAAAACAGGAAGATGCAGGAGTGCATCTTCTGAAGGTGCACTAGTGGGTCATGAGAAGTGGTCTTTTTATGTACGCTTGTGCATAAACAACACTTAAATGACTTAAAATGTCATTTAAGAAAACTCTAAGATAAATGTTAGAAACTAGGCTTTATATGGCTTTGTAGGGCACTTTAAGACCATAATGTATCATCCTTAACATCTGTTAGGGACAAATGCCTACTCTATACGCATATTAGATTGTTGCATGCTCTGCTGTGATTCCAAGAGCTTCACCCACACCTTTGACATCTGGCTCCTGACTTCTGAGAATGTGAGTGACACCTACTCCAGAAGATCCAGTGTCTGACATACATCATAAAGTACATTCTATTCTTACGGGTTGAAAATGGGAGATGGCAATTTGATGGTTTTCCTTTGTAAACCAGCTTGTCTTTATATAGGCTTTTCTTTTCTTTTTTTTTTATTTTTTATTTTTTATAAACATATATTTTTATCCCCAGGGGTACAGGTCTGTGAATCACCAGGTTTACACACTTCACAGCACTCACCAAATCACATACCCTCCCCAATGTCCATAATCCCACCCCCTTCTCCCAAACCCCCTCCCCCCGGCAACCCTCAGTTTGTTTTGTGAGATTAAGAGTCACTTATGGTTTGTCTCCCTCCCAATCCCATCTTGTTTCATTTATTCTTCTACCCACTTAATCCTCCATGTTGCATCACCACTTCCTCATATAGGCTTTTCTTTTTTAAAGATTTTTTAAATTTATCTGAAAGAGAGAGAGACAGTAAGAGAGGGAACACAAGCAGGGGGAGTGGGAGACGAGAAGCAGACTCCCCAGGACCCTGGGATCATGACCTGAGCCAAAGGCAGATACTTAACAACTGAGCCACCCAGGCATCCCATGTACATGGGCTTTTCCTTATGTTATAGTACCTTTTGCAATCACCTAAATTTCATTTGCAGGGAATTGCCATCTTTGAATTGTTTCTCCCGGTATTCCTCATTACTGAGAAATGCAAATATGGTTTTTGCTCGAAACCCCTGCTGATGGAAACAAAATCTGCATTGCTACTCGAATCATTATGACCTACCTAAAACGCTTGGCTAAAGTTGTTGCATAGAAACTATTTCATAAAACATCCTCTCTTCGTAAGGAAAGTGTGACAAGAATACAATGTGATTTCTTCATTTCGGTACAGTCTCTTCCTCATCCAAATGAGAGCTTGTCAGGCTGAAGAGGTAACAAGAAATAGTGAGGATCTGTCCAACTTGACACTCTGGAGCTCAACTAGTTCTATGTCCATGTCTACAGGTCACTGTAGGAAGTGAGGAAAGGGGCCATTAAGAGTAGGCTTGACTCCATGCTTCAACAGAGCAGTTCCAATTTTGTCTTTATAAACTGTGCTTGGATAATACTTTAAAAAGGGTCCATGGGAAAAGATTATTTTACATCACTGGGCAGTACAATGAGCAGAGGTTTTGAAATCAGTCAGATCAGGTTCAATCCTGGCCAAAACTATGTGACCTTGTGTGAGTAACTGAACTCTCTAAACTGTAGTTTCTTTATCTGTAAAATATGAATGAATGAAGTCATGCATCTATGTACTTAGAATATGACAGGTATTTAATAAAGGGTAACATTTGTATTTGTTATTATACAGAATAATTTGATATATAATACATGATCTTCATCTTCAAAAATGTGTCAAATGATCATTATATGAAATGCAGAAGACTTGCTTGTTGTCCTTGAAAGCTTTACAGCTTAATTGGTAGGATGATACATAACATAAAAAAAAAATCAACAATCAAACAAGGCCAAGAACTAAGTGATTTGGATTCCCTGGCCGAGGAAAGAAAAGGCTTGAATTAAAAAAAAAAAAAAACCAAAACATGAGTATGTTCAAACACATGACCTCATCCTCTTGGCATGAGTATGTGTGCCCACATTATGAAGATTGTCCCCAAATTGAGATGGAAACAATTACTAATTTTCTGACTGCAGTACAACATCTCCATTTAACAAGGGGGAAATGAGTGCCAAGGGCAAACAGCCATAAATGGTGCTCCCTAAAGGACAAACAATCCATAGATTTTCTACTATGTCCCCACACTATCATACCATTTGCAACATGCTTGAGACGACCCAAACCAACTATTTCCATTCACTGAATTATACTAGCTGGGGGTAGGCAGTATGGAAGGAAGGGATGAATGTGCAATAGCCATTGTTCACAATGACAGTGCTTTTTGGAGAGTCCCCATAAATGTCACCGGCTTGGTTTCTACTTACTAACTCTCCAGAAATCGTGAAAAATGTTAAAATGACTACATGGCAGACAGAACACAGGGAGGAAACATGCACTCAGAATATTATGAGAAATTAGTCCTTGAATCATGGAGGGCTGACTGACCAAAAGCCAGAGCCTCATTGGCAAACATGTAATCAGAAGTGAATGAATGATGCAAACAAGTAATCAGAAGTGGTGCAGCAGGAACTGGTCAAGGCAGTTAAAGGTTACAATGGAAGTCCATTTAGCGGGACATTTAACCCAGGTGTGGGAGTCCAGGCTAGCCTGAGGAGGATATAATAGTCAAGCTGAGATGCAAAGGAGGAATAAGAACTCACCAGGTGACAGGTTAGAAGAGCAAGGAACAAAGCTCCAAGGACACAGGTGATGAGTAGCAGAAAATCCAGACACGGAGAAGATGATGCTATTCTGGAAACCCACCTAAGGAGGAAGGAAATGGGACAGGGGAAGCGACAAGGGGTTAGGTTAGAAAGGGTCTTGAAAGCCATGTTCAGGGCAATGGGGAAACTGTGGAATGATTTTAAGCAGGTGCTAATCATGAGCAGGCTTGTTGTTGAACAATTACTCTAGAAGAAAGAGCCAGAGACCTAGATATCACTTAAGAGATTGCTGCAGTAACAGGGATGATGTTTTCTTGGGCAAAGCTGGGGTCAGTGGTGATGGAGATAAATGAACAGATACAGAAGTATCTAAGAAATAAAATCAACAAGAGTTGGTGATTGATTAGATGTAGGAGATGAACAAAAAGAAGACTTCTTGGTTTGGGGGATGGGTACAACAAAGAAACAGTTATCTACAGAGAGTCCCAACTGTGTACAACTAGAGAGAAGTGTGAAGAAAACCAGGAAAGTATGGTGGCATACAACCTAAAGGAAAAGAGTGTTTCAAGAAGGTTGGTAGTGTATCAACTGATATTAAGTGATGCTAAGAAGGGACTTAAAAATTAGCAGATTTGGCATCAAGTAAATCACTAGTATCCTGGGCATTCTTTCAGAACATTTTTAATGGACACCTCAGTGTAGATGGGTGTTTTGATTTCCAACCACAGAGAAAAAACAAACAGGTAACATGAACAGCCACCTACTATAAAACAAAGAAATGCAAGGCAAACTCAACCAAATACCCTTGAAATACGTAGCTGAAACCACACGCTATTGCATACGGTTGAGATTTTAAAATTACAGAAGACTTATAAATGCAGTAGATATGTCTGGACACCTTTCATCCAAATGTTGCCATCTCTTAACATTAGCCCAATGATAAAAATGAAGAGACATTTGTACAATATGACTAAACTATAGACTGTACTCAGATTCTACCGGTTTTTCCACGAAGTTCCTTCTTCTGTTCAAAGATCCAATCCACAATAGCACATTACAGTTGGTGGTCATGTCTCCTTCCTTTCCATGACAGTTCTTCTGCCTTTCCTAATCGTTCAAAATGTCGACAGTTTTGAAGAATACTAGTCAGCGATGTTATAGAATGTCTCTCAGTTAACTTTTATCTGATGCTTTCTTGTGAATAGATTGGAGTTGTGCCTTTTTGTGCAAAAACACCAGAGATGGGCTATTGATAATTTGTCGCCCTTCTCTGTGTCTCCCAACAGCAACAGATTCTCATCAATGCCCTGAGTATAAGTGTGCTGTTTTCCTTTCCTTCCACAGATGGACGCTTTTATTTAATAGGGACAATGGGGGTCAGGGTCTGAGTGTTCTTCCAGCTCTTCTCATGACGGTGATGTTCCCTTTCTCCTGGTCTGCACCATCAAGGGAACTTTCCAAGGACTCTCCAAACTCTTCTGTGAGCACCTACTAAGGTACATGCAGGAAAAGCCTTGAAGATGTTGCAGACTTCCCCAATTTCTGTGGTCTTCGTGGCATTCGCAGGCTTGCCAGCGACTACCACCACCTCAGGTGAATTCTATTCACTATCATCTGCCTGTTGTCTTCTCCAAGTAAGCCACCCTGCCAGCTCTTTTCCATAGGTTTTAGGATACGTGGTTGCTCTTCGATCTCAAATCTCTCATGAGTTCATGAAAAATTATGAATTAGAAGATTGTTCAGGTCTCTTTTTACTTGTGGGAGTGACACTCTTTCTGGCTCTCCACATCCTCAAGCAGAGAGGCAGAAATCATCTATTACTCTATTTTATGTAAACAGCAAATTTTTTTCTTTAAAAATATTAAAAATTCATTATTTCTTAAATTTATGACCTTGTACTCTGTCATGATGTCAATTCATCTTATTAGAATAGTGTTTCTCCAATAAGCATAGGGCTCTAACATTTTTACCTATTTGAAAATCCATTGCTTATATTGAGAGGGGAAAGATCCTCTGACAATACTTCAAGACCTGCAGCTTCATAAACATGCTGAGTAGTACAAATTTGTCCTAAGCAGTGCACTGTTTGGGGAATTTTAATGCAAAATACCTGTTTTTGGAATTATAGATACACATTTTTCCGATACTATTTTTTTAAAGATTTCATTTGTTTATTTGAGAAAGAGAGAGAGAGAGAGCGAGAGAGAGAGCACAGGCAGGGGGAGGGGAAAATGGAGAAAGAGAGAGAGAAGGAGATTACCCACTGAGTGGGGAAGCCTGATACGGGGTTCGATCCCAGGACCCCAAGATCATGACCTGAGCTGAAGGCAGACCCCTAGCCAAAGAGCCACCCAGGTGCCCTCTGATACTATTAAAATAGCAATTGAAGTGCATTGAGGCACAGATAAAAGTTATAAGATTGCTTCTAGATTTGACTTTATTTCTCAATGTTTAGGTTGTCCTGTTTAATAAAGGTATACTTTGTAAAGCATCCTGTCCAGTGTTTGGATTACTCTAAAGGTAGTTAATAATACCCACAGTGCTAGCTTATATTTTTTCAAGTATTCTTATATGTGAAAATCTATTAATATACAATACATAAAAGCACTACTTATTAACTATAGCTATTATTTATTGCTAGAATAACTTGTATTATTCCTTAAAGAAATCCAATTTAATTATTTGGTTACCAAATTAATAATTATTTCTGAAACAACTTGCATTCATAATTCTTCTTTATGATTATATATATAATACAGGTATTATATATTTATATAATATATACATGTTTTATATATATATGTATATATTTTTTTATTGGCTAACTCTAGCTCCGTTTTAACAGCTATGGAGCAAAACTATCTTTGTGACATAAAGGACAGCTCATGAACTTGGAATAAGATGATTCTGTATTCACATTCTGGCTCTTCCGCTTAACCTTGAGCAATTTATTACAGCTTTCTGGGCCTCAACTTACTCATCTGTAAAATGACCTCATATAGTCAGCATTAAGATTTGGAATGATACATGCAAAGCAAACACAACTGATGTAGGGCTGATGTTCAATAGGTAACAGCTCTCATTATCATCATGATGACATCAAATGGAATGTTATTTATGGCAAGAGTCAAGGCAGTGATTTTAACAATGGATAGTATGACCAGTTCTGTATTTCATACTGAAGAAAATTTCAAAAGCTGTTTATTGATAGTTGAGATAAAGCACATTTTGGAACAATTTTTGTTTGATAAAGCATAATTTGGAACAATATTTCTAAAACTATTATTAGCTTTTTATCTGTAAATTTCTTTTTTTCCCCCACTTTGTTGAAATGTAATTGACAAAATTAGAGCATACATGAGGTGGACAATGGGATGATGTGTGTATAAATTCTGAGAGCCTCCTCACAGTCAAGTTAGGTAACATATCGATCACTTTGCATGGTCATCTTTTTTCAGCTGTTAAGTTTCTGGTCTTGTGATTTTTCTGACTACAGATGCCACATATATATGAATATTTTAGACACCCCCACTCTGCCACTCACCTGTATCTCTTCTAAATACTGTCTTTCTCACAGATTGCATATAGGTCAAGCTGTTTTACTTCTCCTCCTCTGAAGGAAGAAGTGACTTGGAGGTTTTTGGCTGTGTCCTTTTTTTTAAAGATAGAAACAGTAACGGAAACTCATTCATCCCCAAATTCATTAAAACAGTCACTCAATGGTTAACATGTATTATATACTATGCTGGAACTTAAGGATCAAAAAACATAGAAAGGTATGTTCTTTTCCTTGAGACATGCATCATTTACCAGGAAAAAAGACATAATACACTATTACAGGTGCAACAAAAGAAAAAAAGTATAAATAGCTGTGTGAACTGGAGGAAGGAAAATGGGACGGAAGGCTGGAGGATGTGCTATTTTTGCCCTTACTGGAAGGACGAGCTGAGTCGTGCTAGCCTAGGAAATAACATATGCACTAAATGCAGTTGTAAAACTGTTTAGCCTTCTCAAGGTACAATGAGAGGGGGAGTATGGCTGGAGTATAGGGCCTGGATGGGGTGACAGGAGATGACACTCTTAACAGGAAGCTGAGATGAATTTGTAACAGTTTTCCTATGCCTTGATGAATGGCTAAAATCTCGCAGCTTCTGTGAGTGTTACATACTGAAGGGAATGAAAATTCCTATGCTGTATCCAATGGGATGATTCTAGGAGGTGGGGTCTTTGCGAGGTAATTAGACCATGAAGGTTGATCTTTCATGAATGGGTTTAATGTTCTTATAAAAGAGACCCCAAGAGATCTCTCTAGCTCTTTCTACCATGTGAGGATACAATGAGAAGACAGCAGTTTGCAATGTGGAAGAGGGCCTTGACCAGAAACTGACCATGCTAGCACCCTCCCCTCGAACTGTAAGAAATAAATCTGTTGTTTGAAGCACTCAGTCTATGGTACTTTGTCACACAGTCCAAAATGGACTAAGACAGTGAGCCAAAGAGTTCAAGATATCATGGTATCAGGTTTCTAAAATGTCTCCAATTGAAGCTCCTAACCTCCATTGACATCAAACTCTCAGCAAACACATCTTAAGTTGAGTAAAATGAAGACTATTTGTTGTTTTATGCTAAAAATTATCTGGAAAACAAAGATTTTCAAATCTTTTACTAATGCCATGATCTTGGCTATGTTCCCCTGAAGGCCCTCTTCCTGGTTCACAGCCTCTCACTCTGTCTTCACATAGTAGAAGAACCTACAGATCTTTCTAGATCATCTTTTATAGAGCACTAATCCCATTCAAGAAGGCTCAACTCTCATGACTTAAACATCTCCCAAAGACCCCAACACCTAATACCATCATCTTTGTTCGTTAGTATTACAACATGTGAATTTGGGGGGTATATTCAGACCAAAACATCCCCCCAAATTCCCTCAAACTAATTAGCAGACAATATCCATTCACACTCTAGCCACAAGGAAACATGTTTTCTGTTTCTATAGATTTGCATTTTCTAGTATTTCATGAAGACAGAATACTAATATGTGGTCCTTGGGTCTGGTTTCTTTCATGTAGCACTATGTTTTTGAGACTCAACCATGCTCTAGAATGCATCAGTAGTTTGTTCCTTTGAATTGAACCATAAAAATCTATTACATCGATTTATTGCTTTCTTTTATCCACTTGCCAGTTCATGGATATTTCGTCTCCTTCTATTTTTTGGCTATTACGAATTATGCTGCTATGAATGTTTATTTACAAGTCTTTGTATGGATATAAGTTTTTGTACTGAGTGTTAGTAAGCTGATGGCTTAATTTTTACAAACTAGGTGTACAATTTAAATTCCTAACAGTAATCTATGAAAGTTCCAATTTCTCCAAAATGCCATGAACTGTTATTATCCATCTTTTTTATTTTAGCCATTCATGATATAAAGTGCTATCTCATTGTGGTTTTATTTATTTTTTTCAAAAGATTTAATTTATTTATTTGACAGAGAGAGATCACAAGTAGACAGAGAGGCAGGCAGAGAGAGGGGGGAAGCAGGCTCCTCAATGAGCAGAGCCTGATGCAGGGCTCGATCCCAGGACCCTGAGATCATGACCTGCACTAAAGGCAGAGGCTTAACCCATTGAGCCACCCAGCCACCCCTCTCACTGTGGTTTTAATTTAAATTTGTCCAATGACTTTAGCAACTTTGTTAAGCCTATTTTCATGTATCTATTCATAAATCTTCTTTGGTGAATGTTGAATTAAATCTTTCACCCATTTATTATTTGGTTGTCTTTTTCTTGAGTTGTAAGAGTTCTTTCTATATTCTGGATAGGAGTTCTATAGCATATAATGATTTGCAACTATTTACTGCTGGTTTATGGATTTTTTTCATTTTCTTAACAGTGCCTTTTGAAGTGAGGTTTTTAATTTTGATGAAATCCAATTTATATATTTTTTCAAATAGATACCCAATTATCCTTGCACTGTTTGTTGAAAAACCTATCCTTTCTTCCATCTAATTGCCTTGGTCCTTTTATCAAAATCAATTGACCTTAAGTTTAAGTATTTGCTTCTGAACTCTCCATTCTTCATACCTTCAATCAATACTTCACTATCTTAATCACTGTAGCGTTATAGTGTGTTTTGAAAATTGGTAAAGTAAGACTTCAACTTTATTTTCTTTTTTAAAATCACTTTGACTATTCTCAGTCATTTCAATTTCCAAATAAGTTTTAGGAGAAGCCTGTCAACGTCTATAAAAATTTCCCATGGTGGGGGCACCTGGGTGGCTCAGTCCATTAGGCATCTGCCTTCAGCTCAGGTCATGATCTCAGGGTCCTGGGCTCCCTGTTCAGTGGGGACTCTGCCCTTCTCCCAGCTTGTGTGCGCGCTCTCTCTCTCTTTCTCTGTCAAATAAATAAAAATAAAATCTAAAAAAATATTCCCATGAGTTTTTTTAAAAAAGTGTTTATCTGAGAGATAGAACACAAGCGGGGTGAGGGGCAGAAGGAGAAGCAGGCTCTCTGCTGAGCAGGGTACCTGGTGTGGGGCTTGATCCCAGGAGTCCAGGATCATGACCTGAGCCCAAGGCTGACACTTAATACTGCGACTCCCAGGTGTCTCTCCCCTGAGATTTTGATTGTGATTGCAATTAACCTAGGATTTATTATGGAAGCCTTGCCATCTTTATGATGTTAAATTCTCTAACCCATGAACATGGAATGTCTCTCCTTCTATTTAAATCTCTTTATCTCAGCATATTTTATACTTTCCAGTAAATAAATATTATATATCTTTTGTTAAATTTATTTCTAAAGATATTATTCTTTAGATGTTATTGTGAGTGATTTTTTAAAATTTTACTTTTAGCTATTCAATACTAATATATAGAAGAATAGTTGACTTTTGTTTATTACTATGTATCTTTACATAGATAAAATACTTTATTAATTCTGGAAGGTTTGCTGTGATTTCTTAGGATTTTTGAGATATATTATTTTGTCATCTGTGAACAGAGACAGTTTTATTTCTTTCTTTTTAGATACCTGAACACCTTCTCTTCCCCTTATTGCATTAGCAGCCCTACAGCACAATGTTCAAGAGAGGTGGTACAAGATTGAGCATTTTTGCCTGCTTCCTGATTTGGGGGAAACTTTATTCAGTCTTTCCCCATAAACTGTGATGTAGCTGTAGGATTTTCATAGAAACCATTTTTCAAGTAACAGAAATTTCCTTCCGTTTCCAGTTTCACAAAAGCTTTTAATCAATAATGGGCATTAGATATTGTCAAAAGTATTCTGCATTTCTGTAGTTCTGCACCTATTGAAGATAATCATATTTTTTTTGTCCTCTTAACTTTGTAAAAAATGCCAAATTATTATTTTGCATTCCCAGTAGCAGTTAATGAGAGTTCCTATTGTTCTACATTCTTGCAAGCAATGAGTACTGTCAGGCTTTTTTTTTTTTTTAATTTTCTGTTTGTATTTTAACTATTCTTTTAAGTATGTAGTAGTATCACATTGTTGCTTTAATTTGTAATTCACAAATAACAATGTGCTTCTTTTAATTGCTTACTTGCCATCACTATAACCTCTTGAGTGAGGTGTGGATTCAGATCTTTTGTGAATATTTTATTTTATTTATTTTTTTTCTCAAAGATTTTGTTATTTATTTGACAGAGCGAGAGATCAAAGGTAGGCAGAGGCAGGCAGAGAGAGAGAGGGAAGCAGGTTCCCTGCTGAGCAGAGAGCCCGATGCGGGGCTCAATCCCAGGACCCTGAGATCATGGCCTGAGCCTAAGGCAGACGCTTAACCACTGAGCCATCCAGGCGCCCCTTGTGAATATTTTAAACTGGATTGTTTAGTTATTGCATATTTTAGGAATTCTTTGCATATTTTCTTTTTTTTGTGTATTTTTAAATTCTAATTCCAGTATAGTAACATCCAGTGTTGTATGAGTTGCAGGTGTACAATATAGTGATTCACTCATCACAAGTGCCTCCTTAATCTCCGTCCACTATTTCACCCATCTCCATAGTTTGTTCTCTATAGTTAAGATTTTGTTTCTTGGTTCCTCACTCTCTCTTTTTCCCTTTGCTCACTTGTTTTATTTCTTAAATTCTACATGAGTGAAATCATTTGGTATTTGTCTTTCTCTGGCTGACTTATTTCACTTAGCATAATATGCTCTAGATACCTCCATGCATTGCAAATGGCAAGATTTCATTCTTTCTAATGGCTGAATAATATTCCATTATTCCATACACACACACACACACACACACCACATCTTTATTCATTCATCTATCACTAGATACCTGGGCTGCTTCCATATCTTGACTATTGTAAATAATGCTGCTATAAACAGAGGGGTGCATGTATTTACTTGAACTAGTGTTTTTGTATTTTTTAAATAAATACCCAGTTCTATGATTCCTGGATCATAAGATAGTCTATTTTTAATTTTTTGAGGCACTTCCATACTGTTTTCTACAGTGGTTGCACTAGGTTGCATTCCAGCTAACAATACACAAAAGTTCATTTTTCTCCACATCCTAGCCAACACTGGCTATTTAAGACTTCTTTGTATATTTTCAATGAAAGTGCTTTCTTAGATACATGTTGCAAATAGTTCCTCCCGGTCTGTAACATGTACTTTCATTTTCTTTCTTTTTTTTTGTACTTTCATTTTCTTAACTGTATCCTTCACAAAGCAGAGGATTATAGTTTTAAAAATATTCAACTTACAATTTTTTTTTCTTATTTTATCGATCATGCTTTTGGTATTTAATTTACAAACATCAACCAAACCCTGGGTCAAATAGATTTTCTCCAATGTTTTCTTCTGGAAATTTTACACTTTACATCTAGAAGTTTTAAATTTTACATTAAGATCTATCATAAATTTTGAGTTAGATTTTATGAAAGTTCTGTGTCTAGGTTCATTTATTTGCACATGGAAATCCAATTTTCCCAGTGTCATTTGTCTAAAAGATTATCTTCCTCCATTAAATGGCTTCTAGACCTTGTCATAGATCAATTTACTATATTTGTATAGCTATATTTCTGGGTTCTCTATTTTGTTCCATTGATCTATGTGTCTATTATTTTGCCACTACAGAAGTGTCTTAATTATTACAGCTTAATATTAAGTCTTATACTGGTTAGTATGACTCCTGCAAGCTTTTTCTTCTAATTCAGTATTGTCTTGACTATTCTGGGTCTCTTGCCTTTCTATGTAGACTTTAGGAATAAAATGTAATATCTATAAAATATCTTGCTGGCATTTTGATACAGAGTGTACTTCATTTATAAATCTAGTTGGGAATAATTGATATCTTCATCGTATTAAAACTTCTAGTCCATCAACACAGAATATTCTCTCCATTTATTTGGAGTTATTTTGTTATTTTGATTTCTTTGATCAAGAGATTTGTAGTTTTCTCCCCTTTAGATCCTGTACATATCATGTTAGATTTATACCTAAGTATTTCTCTCTATTTTGTCGCAATTTGTACACCAACAGTACATAGGAAAGCAATTGTTTTTGTACAATAACATTATATGCTGTTATTTTGATGTACTCACTTTTTTAGTTTCAGGAGGTTTTTGTGTTTGTTCTTTGAGATTTTCTACATATACAATCATGTAATCTTCAAATAAAGATAGCTGTATTTCTTTCCTTCTTACAGATGTCATTTGGTTCATTTTCTTCCCTTTTCTAATATTATGTTACATAGGAATGGTGAGGAAAAACATCCTTAGCTCAATATTCAGGAGAAAGCTTACAGTTTCTCAACATTATGCATATAGCATAATGCAAGCTATAGTTATGTAGTTGTTCCTTTTTAATTTTCAGAAGTTTCCTGCTTTTCCTGGATTGTTGATAGTTTTTATTATGAATAGGTGTTGGATTTTGTTAAATGCTTTCTCTCTACTAATTGATAAGACCATATGATTTTTCTTGTTTAGCCAGCTGATGAGTTGGATTACATTTGTTAATTTTGAACACTGAACCAGCCTTATATAGATGGAATATATTTTACTTGGTTATGGTGTAGAAATCTTTTTATACATTGCTGGATTTTATTTTCTAACATTATGTTGAAGACTTTCAGACCTGTGATCATGGAAAAAATTATTATTCTGCTGGTTTTGTGTGAAATTATAATTGTCCATTAGGCCAATTTAGTTGATATTTTAAATATATAATGTACTTAGTGATTTTTCTGATCACTTATTCTATCAATTATTGAAAAAATTATGTTAAATTGTCCAACTAAAATTGTGATTGTAGATTTGTCTCTTTTCCCTTTCAATTCTGTTTTCTTCATCTGTTTCTATTATTTTTGCAGACATAAATAGAATCACTGTAACTTTTTGATGAATTTCCTTTTTCATTCTTATATAACATCCTTCATTTTTATTAATATGCCCTGTCCTAAAGTGCAGTTTGTTTGATTTTGCAATAGACACTAGATATTGTATATGGTTAGTTTTTGTATAGTATATAATTTCCTATGTGTTATAATAAATCTACATGTATCTTTGTGTTTGGGATGAATCTTTTAAGGCAATGTATCATTGGGTCTTGTGTTTTATATTCATTGTAAAATTGTTGATTTTTAAATAAAAATATTTTAACAGTTACTGTTAAAAGTACTTATACTTATTATATTCTATTATAGAATTATATAATTAAATATTTAGTCCATTTATATATTTTTAAAGATTTATTTATTTATTTTAGAGAGACAGAGATAGAGAGAGACAGCATGGTGGGGAAAGGGGCAGAGGGAGAGGGAGACAGAGAATCTCAAGAAGCCTCCTGCTGAGTGTGGAGCTCCACGTGGGGCTCAATATCACAACCCTGAGATCATGTCCTGAGCTAAAATAGACACTTAACTGACTGAGCCACGCAGGCACTCCTTGTCCATTTATATTTAATATAATTATTGGTATGATAGTTTTTAAGTGCAGCATCTTTCTACTTGTTTTCTATCCTTCATTCCCATTTTTCTGCTGATTTTAGGATTAAATATGCATTCTTAGTATTTAATTTCAGCTCCACAATTGACTTATAATTTCCTCCTCTTTATTTTTTTTCAGAAGTTGCTGTAAGATCTTACCATAAGCATTTAAAAATTATTAATTTTAGATGCAAATAATACTACATCTCCTTTCTTATATTGTCAGATGCTTACAAAAGATACTTTTATTCTCCCCATTGTCCTCTTTGCATCTTTTACTACAACATATATTACAAAGCTTTCACAATATGGTTATTAATTTCTACTTTAAATTAATCATCTTTTTAAATTGTCTTACTAAGATATAACTTACACAATTTAAAATTCACTCTTTTTAGAGTACAGTGCTGTGGGTTTTTAATTAATGCATATAATTATAAAACCACCACCACAGTTAAGATAAAAATATAGTCCTATATCTTCCAAATTCCCCTTTCTGGTCAACTATTAAAAAAAACTGTTAGAACAAATGAGCAAATTCAGTAAAGTTGCAGATACAAAATCAATACACAATAATCTGATACATTTCTACTTGCTAATAACATACTTTCAGAAAGTGAAATACAAATAAGAATCCCATTTACAATAGCATCAAAAAAAGTAAGATGCCTAGGAATAAATTTAAACAAGGAGGTAAAAGACCTGTGCACTGAAAACTACAAGACATTAATGAAAGAGATTAAAGATACAAATACATGGAAAGATATTCCACGCTCATGAATTGGAAGAATCAATATTGTCAAAACATCTATACTACCCAAAGCAATCTACAGATTCATTGCAACCCTTATCAAAATTCCAATGGCACTTTTCAAGGAAATAGAACAAATAGTCCTAAAATTTGTATGGAACTACACACATATACACACACACCAAAAACAAAATAGCCAAAGCAATCTTGGGGAAAAAGAACAAAGCTGGAGTTATCACACCCCTTGATTTCAAACTATATTACAAAGCTACAGTAACTAAAGCAGTATAGCATTGGCATAAACACACACACATAAATCAGTGGAACAGAATAGGGAGCCTGAAAATAAACCCACACACATATGGTCAATTCACTTGTGACAAAAGAGCCAAGAATATACAATGGGAAAAGGATAGTCTCTTTAATAACTGGTGCTGGGAAACGTGAAAAAGAATGAAACTCAACCACTATCTTACACCATACACAAAAATGAACTCAAATGGATTAAAGACTTGAATGAGACCTGAAACCGTAAGCCTAGAAGAAAACATAGGTGATAAGCTCCTTGACATAGGTTTCAGTTATGATTCTCTTAATCTGACAACAAAAGGAAAAGCAACAAAAGCAAAAACAAGTAAGTGGGACTGTTGTACAAACACACCCAAAAAGCTTCTACACAGCAAAGGATACCATCAACAAAATGTAAAGGCAATCTCCAGAATGGGAGAAAATATTTGCAAATTACATATCTGATCAGGGGCTAATATTCAAAATATATAGAACTCATACAGTTCAATAGCAAAACAAAAACAAAAACAAACAGCCCAATTAAAATACAGGCAGATGATTTGAACAGATATTCCTCTTTAAAAAAAAAAAAACATTCAGGGGTACCTGGCTGATACACTCAGCTAAATATCTGACTTTTGGTTTCAGTTTCAGGTCATGATCTCAGGGTCATGAGATCAACTCCTGGTCGGGCTTCACACTCCGCATGGAGTTTGCTTGAGTTTCTCTCTCCCTCTCCCTCTGCCAGTTCCCCCTCAACAAAACAAACACATCTTTATAAAAAAGACATTCAGATGGCCAACAGGTACATGAAAAGATGCTCAACATCACTCATCATGAGGGAAATGCAAATCAAAATCACAATGAGATATCACCTCATACCTGCTAGAATGGCCGTCATCAAAAAGACAAGAGATAACTGGTGTTAGTGAGGACAGACAGAAAAGGGAAACTTAGTACACTGTTGGTAGGAATGTAGACGGGTACAGCTACACTGGCAAACAGTATGGATGTTCATCAAACAATTAAAAATAGAAATTAGCAATAGAAAAAATAGAAAATAGCAATTCCACTTTGGAGTATTCACTCAAAGAAAATGAAAACAGTAATTCTAAAAGATGCATGCACCTCCACACTCATTGTACTGTTACTTACAATAGCCAAGGTATGGAAACATCTTAAGTGTCCACCAAAGGATGAATGGATAAAGAAATTGTAGTGTGTGTGTGTGTGTGTGTGTGTGTGTGTGTGTGTATTTGTGTATGATGAACTGTTATCCAGCCATTAAAAAGGATGAAATCTTGCCATTTGGGGCAACATGAATGTACCTCAAGGATATTACATTAAGTGAAATAAATCAAAGAAAGACAAATCTGTATACCATCTCTCTTACATATGGAATTTCAAAAACCAAAACCAAAAACCAACAAAACAAAACAAACCCTCATAGATGCAGAGAACAGGATAGTGATTGCGAGAGTTGGGGGTGGCAAAAATAGGTAACATGAGTCAAAGGGTAAAAAGAAAAAAAATAACTTCTGTGAAACAGATGTAGAAATTTGGAATATTAAGTGCCAAACTGTTTTCCAGGATAGCTGTGCCATTCTATGTGTGAATGTGTGAATGATCCAGATTCTCTGCATCCTTGCTCACTTTTTGTGTTATCACTGTTTTTTTTTTAAAGATTTTATTTATTTATTTGACAGAGAGAGACACAGTGAGAGGAAACACAAACAGGGGGAATGGGAGAGGGTGAAGCAGGCTTCTTGCCAAGAAGGGAGCCCGATGCGGGGCTCGATCTCGGGACCTTGGGATCATCACCTGAGCTGTAAAGGCAGACAGTCAATGACTGAGCCACCCAGGAGACCCTATTTACCATTCTTCGAACTTCTTTGGCCAGGTTTTTGTTCAAGTCTTTCAAGGCTCCTGACCACTTTCTAATTGAAGTGTCTGCTTTTATTGCTGAGTTCAAGAAGTTCTTTATAAGTTTTTATCCTTACCTCTTAGTTTCTATACAATTATATTTATTGGGAATTATGCTCATGAAAAATTATTTCATGTGTAGACATTCAGATAAGATTAATTCAGTCTGAATTTGAGAAATATCAGTTTTCTTATGGCTTTACCCAGAAATATGTGATTTTTTAATGGTTTTCTATATATTTGGTTTTCCACAAATTTACCAGTATTTAAGTTTAGAAGTAGCTCTATGTGTAAATCATAGATTTGTATGCATCTATGTAAAATCTTTTATTTGTTTTCTTCTTTCCATACTACTGGATCTTTGAAAAATAGTTTTAACAAAGGGAATGCAGGGAAGTCAACTATTAACTTACAAAGTGTGTTTTGTAGTAAGACAGCCCATCAAAAACCTGTCAGTATCAGTACTGATGTGCAGCTGAATCCATGCATCTTACATTGTTTAGTTATGAACCATACATAATAGGAAAGATAATTATTATGTATTAAATGATTGCATGTAGTACTTTAGGAAAAAGTTTAATCAGAAAACCATAGAATGCACGGATGTTATTGCCGTAATTGCCCGCTGGAGCAGACATTCATCAATACTGTATGGACACGTGATGTTGAAAGGTTTGGGGAGGAGATTACGGAAAGAATCGATATCATTCTGAGTATTGATCTACATAGAAGAGCAAATTATGCATCTTTAAGTGTATAATTAAAAATAGACCGAAGTCTGCAAAAATAAATATTGGTATTTGCATTTTATATTACAAACTGGAAGTCAATCTTCCATTTTAGTCACGCTAGGTCTTCAAAACTGAATAGCCTTTCAATGACAGATGAATTTGGGCGTGGAAAAAAGGCAAACATTTTCATCATTTCCCCTGGTCCATCTTGACTGGGGACAAAACCTGAACATTCCATTCAGTAGTGCAAATAATATGAACTTGGAATTCACATAGTTCTGGGTCAGAATTTAAATGTTGGCTTCAGGGAAACTGAACACCTTTATATTTTAGTTTCTTTATCTGTACATTGAAGAATGTATCTAACTTTGTAAGAGTATTCTAAATGTTGGATAATGTTTATAAATGTTTCCATCCATGCTTTTTTAAAAATATTTTATTTATTTATTTGACAGACATGGATCACAAGTAGGCAGAGAGGCATGCAGAGAGAGAGAGAGGGAAGCAGTCTCCCTGCTGAGTAGAGAGCCCCATTCAGGACTCGATCCCAGGACCCTGGGACCATGACCTGAACCGAAGGCAGAGGCTTTAACCCACTGAGCCACCCAGACACCCCCCCATCCATGCTGTTACATGCAGCTCTTATTAGTTCTATTTAACTGTTGTACATGATCCTCCATTTTGAATAAACTCAATGCCTTTATTCGTGTTTGATGAACACTTAAATGAAACTACAGGATCACAGGGTTTATATATACAGGCCCACTTTGTAAGATATTTGCAAAATCTCCCCCAGAAGTGGTGTGATCATTTCCACTCTTGTCAGAATTTCCCAAGTTCTCTTTGATCCACATCAATGCCAATACTTGGTCTTACCAGATTTTAAAATGTATGTAATTCTGACACACTTGAAATGATACTTCAGTTTTGTTTCTACAGCATTTTCCTGATGGTAATGTTGAACATCTTCTCATGTGTATATTGGCCATTTTGTCTACCTTTACTATAAGTGTATTATTCTCATCTCTCACTTGCCTTTTATTACTTTAATTCTTGATTTGTAGTAGCTACTACCTCTGTTGTTGATAGTATTGAAATATGTTCCTGCCTGGGACTTGTCTTTCAGTGTTAGTTATAGCTACTCTTATTAGACAGAATTTTTGATATTGATGTGTTGTATTTATACCATTTCCTTTCCGATCTGTGGCCTTGTGACATTCCTCTACGACATCTTCTATCGCAGTTGATGGTAAATCGATCCACGTAGTTTCTCCTTCATCTTTCATTCCTCTCATTCTCTAACAACTCGTCTCCCATCAGCCATAAAATCCTCATGAATTTAGCTTCAAAAATTACCCAGAATCCAACTAAATAGTTCTCACATTATCCATTACCACACTGGTCCGGATCACCATCATCTCTAGCATGGATTACTGAGATAACCTCCTCTCCAGTCCCCTGCTTTCTCTCTCTTAGTCCTTTCATTCCTTCCTCTTTACAGTAGCTAGACTGATTCTGCACACATAGACGACAGGTCATATGATGACAATTCTTCTAACAGGTCCCACTAGATTCAGAATAAAAGCCAATGTTCGGACAATATTCTGTAAGTCTCTACCCAACTCCCTTTTCCTAACACCCTCTGATCTACTCTTCCCTCTTTAGCTCTCTGACCCCATCTCCAAAAACTCTCCCCTACTGGCCCACTTTCTGTTTCGGAAGTATGGTAAGCACATTCTAGTTTTGTGACCTTCACAATTGTTCTTTGCTCTTCCAGAAAATCTCTTCCACAGAGTTCATTCTTTCAAATACTGCTTTGATGTCACCTTCTCAGTCAGACATTTGCTAACAACTAGATTTAAAAATAACTTCCTCCTTGGTGGAGGTGGTGCCGTGGTGGCTCCATCACTTAAGCATCTGCCTTGAGCTCAGGTCATGATCTCGGAGCATAATGTAGAAGCAGAGAGTAGAATGGTGGTTACCTGGGGCTGAGGAGTAGGGGAAATAGGGAGATGCTGGTCAAAGAGTACAAGCTTCCAGTTAGAAGATGAATACGTTTTGGGGATCTAAGGTACAGCATAATATATTAGAGTTAACAATGCTGAATTATGTACTTGAAAGTTGCTAAGAGCATAGACCTTAAATGGTCTCCTCACAAAAAAGAAATGGAATTATGTGATGAGTGGAATGTGTTAGCTATAATGCTACGGTGGTAATCATACTGCAACACATCAGTGTCCAAATCAACATATTGTACACCTTAAACTGTTTCCATGTTATATGTCAACTATAGCTCAATGAAGCTGAGGGAAAAGTTTGTAAAAACAAAACAAAACAAAACAAAACAAAAAAGTCTGCGCCTTCCAGCTTGAGCACTGTCACCCTCCGTCTCTTAGATCTCTTATTCTGATGGAATCACCTGCCTCATGAGGCAGCCCTGTGAGGACCCCCCCTTGTAGTCAGGAACTGAAAATCTCCAAACAGTCAAATAAGTAACTTTAGAAACCAAGAGCTCCTTTCCTCATCAGGAAGCCTCCTGAGACCTCAAGCCAGCGGCACGTAGAGAATTTTAAGGATAAAATAATATACTTGTACCAACTACTTTTAGCCACAGTAATGCTGCAGAACAACCCATCATAAAACCCCGTGGCATATGATAAGCATTTCTGTAACTCACAAGAATATAAGGTACAGCTAAACTAGGCTGGGCTAAGTTAAACTTAGCTACACTTGTTCATAACTGGGAGTCAGAAGGCTCTGGCTGACCTAGAATTTTTTCATCAGAGCAGACTGGGATGACCCAGCTGTGCTCCATGTAACTAGCCTGCCTGGTCATGTTCTCGCAGCAGAAATCCAGAGTAAGCAAGCCCAAAATCACTTTGCAAGCCTCTGCTTGTGTCATATTTGCAAATATGTGATTAGCTAAAACAATTCAGAGCTACAACCCCAGAGTCAAAGTGGGAGGGCACGAAAAGAAATGGTTTATTGTTGTCTCCCTTGATTGAAGGCTCCTGATAAATTAACTGGGGAAAAAATTAATTCAGTGGGCACTTAAGAAACCTTGAGTCATCTGCCATAGACTCATTGTATGACCTTGAAAATGGCTTTTGTGCTTTGGGTCTCATTTCCCTCCAGCAATAGTTTTATTTATTACACAGAGAGAATTTCTTAATGTTTTGTACGTGTCTATGTGATGTGATTGTAACATCATGAGGTCAGCAAAGGAGAATGAACATGAAGTTTGTTTACACTAGGAAAGTATTTTAAGAGATCAAATGTAGGATCTGATCTTTTAACTAGGCAGCAATTGGTGACCAAAGGTGACCAAAGGTGACCAAAGGAATAATAGCTTTAGTACTTTTGAACTAATACTACTGAAGCTTATGTCATTTAGAAAGAAAAGCAATTGAATAAATAAGTATACCAGGTAAGTTTCACTTCCAGTAGGAAGGAGTGCTCTTTTAACAAACAAATCCTCCCAGAAATAATACTGATAAGCCCTGGATGAGTTGTTTTTAAAACAACTAATGCTATAATTATTTTTAAAATAAGTGGTGCTCTGGAGATTTAACAGGGGCAGGCAGAATTTTGGAGGGGAGTCAACACTTGGAGCAAGCGATCGGCACGGAGCGAAGTTGTTAGGTGTGTGTATGTATATATGTGTGTGCACACACAGACACACGCTGTATCCTGAGGGCAGGTACACTGCATGAAACTCCAAAATAAAACATTTCTGTAAGGGAGAAGCATGGGAAGGAGTCTGAGAACATCAAGTTTCTGGATGGTAGAGATCCAGGGAAGGTCTTCTGAAACCTCAAATAAACATGGTATGAACCAGCTCTCCCAGTCCTGGGTATTCACTTGAGAGAATGAAAGCTTAGATACATACAAAGAGCAGTATATAAATGTGGGTAACAGATTTATCTGAAAAGCTTTATTCATAATAACCAAAAAGTGAAAGCAACTCAAATGTTCATCATTTCATTAACGGATAACTAAAATGTGGGATATCCATATAGCGGACTACTGATACACGGATATAGTGGTTACTCCCTTGGCACAGGGCAACACAGATCTGGTGCCATTCCCCCCTGAGAGCTCTGACTGGGATACAGCTGAAGCTGGTCTTCAGCTAAATTCACAACTCAGCTACACTTCATTCCTACCCTAACCTTCTTCCCTCACTTATGTCCCAGTATCTCCCCAAAGCACTCAACCATTAAATCGCTTGCACAAGAATATCCTTCTCATGCTCTCTTCTGAGAAATACATACTAAGACAATTGGTAACATAAGTGTGCCTAGGAAGCAGATTCTAAGAATGGGGAGACGGAATTTGGTTACTCCCCGCTAGCTGGCAAATCACTACTTGCAGATTGGGTGTTGGTATTCCCCAGAAAGTTTCGACAATACAGTTGTTATTCACTGTGGTGAACTGAGATGAGATACAGGTAAAAGGGAGCAAACTGACCTGTGCAGTATCTCTAGCATTTAAACAAAGACAGGGAAACAGTAATAATAATAATAATAATAATAATTGTGAAACTGGTTGGTCATTGCTGGGTGCCAGTGATGCTTTGAAGAGAAAAAAAACAAGATTCAGTTCAATTAATCATCAATTCAAAGACAAGTTTAAGTTAGAGGGCTCCTTAGCAGTGTTCAAAGAAACTCATATCTTTTATTACCACAGGTTTGGCTAAGCTAAAGATCAGACAGACTCAAGGCTTAACTGTTCGGGTAGCACAATCTCAGAAAGTGTTGAATGGATTCTCATACTCAGCAAGCATCCTGGGCCAAAGTCAGAGCCTTAAAATGGTTGAAAGTTGGAATATGAGATAGTAATTTTTGCATAAATGCATTTGAGAATCTTGAAGCTCTAGATTTTCTTAAATCCTCTGAGCCTACAGAGAGGGCTCGCTGCTGCTTGACAGAAGAACTTTCTCACTTGCCTTTCTTACCATGCTGAGGAACGTTATACCACATAAAAGACTATAGTAATATGGGCCCTCTTTCTATCTGTGCCCACCAGACTAATATCTATATTCAGATCTCAGTATTACCCCTAGAATTAACAAGTATAACAAGGTAACAGGTTATAAGGCCAACATGTAAAAGTCAATGAAATTGCTATATACTGCAAATGTACAGTTGTGAAGTGAAATCTTTTAAAATACCACTTATGATAATACCTCAGTGTTTTCATTTTTTGAGTTAATCTAAGAAAACATGTACTAGAACTGTATGTTGAATACTAAAATAATGATGAAAGAAAAAAAACTTCATTAAACAAAGAGACAGTGTTTTAATGGATTGGAAGACTCAAAATAGTAGAATTGATCTATAGATTGAACATGATTCTAACCAAAATCCCAACAAGAGGGGCACCTGGTGCTCTCAGTCAGTAAAGCCTGCAGCTCTTAGTCTCCGAGTGTGAGTTTGAGCCCCATGTTGTGTGCAGACCTTACTTAAAAACAAAAAGACAAAAAACAAGACAAACAAAAAACCAAAATAACAAAACAAAACAAAAAAACACAACCCAACAGGATTTTTATGGATTTAGTGAAACTGATTCTAAACTTTATATGAAAAGGTAAAGGAATCTAGAGTCAATAAAATAATTTCAGAAAAAGAAGAAAGTGGGAAGAACTGTATTAGCCTGTTTTAAGAGATAGGATTTGCGCTATAGTAAGCAAAACATCATAATATTAGCGAAGAAATAGACACATGGATGAATGTAACAAAGCAAAGGACTTGGAAACCAAAGACGACTGTGACATTCTGACGAAGGTGTAAAATTCACAACCCCAAGATCAAGAGCTAAATGCTCCACCAACTTGAGCCAGCCAGGTTCCCTTTTGCCCATTTTTATTTGAGTTATTTTTATTGCTGATTTGTAAAAATTCATTGTATATTCTGGATGGCAGACCCTTTTCAGCTATGAAAGATCTGCAAGTATTTCCTCTCATTATGTGGGTTGTCTTTTCATTTTCTTAATCGTGCTTTGATGCACAAAATTTCTCAGTTTTGATGAAGTCAAATGTTCTCTTGGTTGCTTGTAATTTGTAAGCATGTAATTTGTAAGCATGGCCATATCCAAAGTCATGAAGGTTTATAGTTAGGTTTTCTTTTAAGGGTTTAATAGTTTTAGCTTTATATTTAGGTCTGTGGCTCATTTTGACTTAATTTTCATATATGATGTAAGATAGGGGTCCAAACTCATTCTTTTGCATGTGACTTGACAACAAATGGCAGTAAAATAACTGAAAAGATGGTTGTTTTCACATCAATTGTCTGGTTAAACTTCTTGAAAAAGAGAAATTAACTGACCATAGATGTAGATGTTTATGCTTATACTTTAAATTCTTTTCAATTGATTTCTATGTCTAGATTATGCCAATACTGTACTGGTTTGATTACTGTAGCTTTGTAGCTGAAATTGGAAAGTGTAAGTCCTACTTCATTCTTTTTCAAGATTTTTTTTAGCCATTCTAGGCCTCTTAAGTTTTTTTTTTCTTTTTTTTTTTTTAAAGATTTTATTTATTTGACAGACAGAGATCACAAGTAGGCAGAGAGGCAGGGAGAGAGAGGAGGAAGCAGGCTCCCTGCTGAGCAGAGAGCCCGATGCGGGGCTCGATCCCGGGACACCGGGATCATGACCCGAGCTGAAGGCAGAGGCTTTAACCCACTGAGCCACCCAGGCACCCCTAGGCCCCTTAAATTTACACAAGCATTTTAGGACCAGCTTGCCAATTTCCGCAAAAATGCCAGCTAGGATTTAGATAATCAGATTGAATCTGTAGATCATTTAGAAGAGTATTGCCATCTTAACAAAATTTAGTTTTCCAATCCATGAAGACAGGGTGTCTTTATTTGGGTCTTTTTAAATTTCTTTCAATAATATTTTATAAATGTACATGTATAAGTCTTGTACTTATTTTTTAAAGTACTCCTAAAGATTTTGGATTTTTTGATGCTACTGCAAATGGAAATTACATAGGTTTATTATTATTATTCCTTGTTAGTTTATGGAAATACAATTGGGAGCACCTGGGTGGCTCAGTTGGTCAAGCACCCAACCCTTGATTTCGGCTCTGGTCGTGATCTCCACGTCATGAGATCAAGCCTTGTCTCAGACTCCATGCTCAGCAAGGAGGCTGCTTCACTCTGCCCCTCCCCCTACATGCACACACATACTCTCTCTCTACAATAAATAAATATTTTTTAAAAAGAAATACAATTGATATATGTATTTGATCTTCTATCTTGCAACCTGACTTATTTGCTCTAAGTTTGTGTGTGTGTGTGTGTGTGTATTCCATAGGACTTATTTTATACAATCCCATCTCATCTGTGAATAAGAATAGTTTCATTTCTTCCTTTCCAATCTGGATGGCTTGTTTTTCATAGTCTCACCTAATTGCCCAGGCTAGAACCTTCAGTACAACACTGACTATTAAGGGATAAGGGCAGACATCCTTACTCTTTCTCACCTTAGGGGAAAAGCTTTAAGTCTGCCAATAATCTCTCTGACATAGCTGTAGCAACATATTTCTAGATAGGTCTCCTGAGACAAGGGAAATAAAAGCACAAATAAACTATTGGGGCTACATCAAAATAAAAAGCTTCTGCACAGTGAAGAAAACAATAAAACTAAAAGGCAACCTATTGAATGGGAGAAGATATTTGCAAATGACATATACAATAAAGCTATAGTATCCAAAATACATAAAAAATTTAAACAACTCAATACCCAAAAAACAAATAATCCAATTAAAAAATGGGCAGAATACATGAAAAGATATTTCTCCAAAGAAGACATCCAGATGGCCATAGAACAGTCAGGCACTTCAGAAGGTATGGAATGAATAGCACATTTGACCTAAAGAAGTAGAAGCCAGGAAATAATGAAGATAAATGCAGAAGACAATGAAATTGAAAACAGCAGAGCCAATTAACACAAGTGATTTTTGGGAATACCTATAAGGCAGATTTTTTTTTAAAGGTTTTATTTATTTATTTGACTGAGAGATAGAGAGAGAGCACAAGCAGAGGGAGCAGCAGGCAGATGGAGAAGGAGAAGCAGGCTCCCTGCTGAGCAAGGACGCCCCCTGACCCCCATGCAAGGCTGGACCCCAGAACCACGGGATCATGACTTGAGCCTAAGGCAGATGCTTTATGACTGAGCCACCCAGGTGCCCCATAAGGTAGACACTTTTGCAATAATGATCAATTACTAAAGAGAAAAGCAGAAACAAGTTAAATAAATCTGTACAAAATTTAGATGAGGAGAGTTTATTATAAGGGAACAGAAGTTCCCCCAGGATAACCAATCTTTGGAACACTGAAAAGAAATAAAATAAAATAAAATATTTTATTTATTTGTTTGTTAGAGAGAGAGAGAGAGAACACAAGCAGAAGGAGAAACAGCCTCCCTGCTGAGCAAGGAGCCTGATGTGGGACTCAGTCCCAGGACCCTAGGATCATGAGCTGAGCTGAAGGCAGACTCTTAACCAATTGAACTACCCAGGTGTCCCATCAGATAAGACTATTTTGGAGACTACTTCTACCAAATGATCAGGGAAAATTAATTGCCAGCTTTTGTAAACTTTTCCAAAGCAAATTAGAAAGGAGGGGGATATTATTCAACTCATTTTTCCCCAGTCAGCAGCTCTTGATTAAAAAAATCAAGTGAGGGGGGCGCCTGGGTGGCTCAGTGGGTTAAAGCCTCTGCCTTCGGCTCAGGTCATGATCCCGGGATACTGGGATGGAGCCCTGTTCTCTGCTCGGCAGGGAGCCTGCTTCCTCCTCCCTCTCTCTCTGCCTGCCTCTCTGCCTACTTGTGATCTCTATCTGTCAAATAAAATAAATAAAATCTTTAAAAAAAATCAAGTGAGGACCTTGCCCCCCAATCCTACTAACAGAACACTTGAGCCAAGGTCATTCATATGGCAATAAATTTCTTAAATAAAATATAACAGTCAAGAGAGCGTGAATTAAGTGAGCAAACAGGCTGTGTCCAAGGAATGAAAATATGACTTCACACTGAAGACTTTCAACTGTTAATTCCCTACATTAACAAATTAGAGGGGAACAAGTGTTATTGCCAGTGAGCATAGAAAAAGCCTTTGAAAGAAATTCAACATGTGTTCATGGTACAAACTCCGGCAAACTAAGAATAGAATGGAGCTCCCTTTTCCTAAATTCTACTGCATAGTTAGAGGGGAAATACTAGGAGCATTCTCCTTAAAGTCAGAAACAAGGCAGATCTATACTCTCATTGTTAGTGTTTAAAACTGCACTGGAACACAAAGCCAGAGATGTGGATGTCAAAATAGAGATATGAATATTGAAGAGAGATACCATTTGTTAACAAGATGACCATTTGCCTAGAAAATTAAAAGGAAGAGGTGTGTGGAATACACTCGGATAAGGGACTTCAGAAAGGCGGTATATCGCAAAATCCAGAGCCTTACCACGCAAAAGCAGTAATTACTTAAAGTATGTAATACATAATATTCCATTCACAATAGGAACAAAATCCAAAAGTTTCCTAAGAAGAACTTCCAATCACAAAAAAGTATGAGATCTTTATAAAGACAAATACAAAATTTAACTGAGGGATTCAGACAAAAGGAGTCCCCAATAGAGATATATACCATATTATCTAATGTGAAAAACACAATAAAGATGTTAATTCTCCCTAAATTATTTACAGATGTAGTGCCTTAACTATAGTTAGTGATAATCAAGTTTGTGCTGTTGTCTTCCATTCCCAAAAATCAACCCTGGAAAACTACAGAAGCGAGAATGGGAACCACGATGTATGAGCTTCCCAGATCTGTTGTATCAAACTGCCACGAACTGGGAGGCTTCAACAGCAGAAATAAACTCTCTTACAGTTCCCGGAGCCAAAAGCCCAAAATCACTTTCACTGACCTGAAATCAAGACGCTGGCAGGGCCACACTCCCTTTGAGGCCCTTGCTTCTTGCAGCTTCTGGTAGCTACTGGCTCTCCTGTCTTTGTGGCAACGTAACGGCCATCTTCAAGGTCAACATCTTCAAATCTCCCCCTGCTCTCTCTTCACCTTGTCTTCTCTGACCATCCTTCTGCTTCCCTCTTCTGAAGATACAAGTGATTGCATCTAGGGTGCACCTGGGTAATCATGAAGGATCGCAAGATTCGTAAGTTAACCACAACTGCAAAGACCCTTTTCCCAAAGAAAGCAGCATTTACAGGTTCTAGGGACTGGGAGATGGTTTGTTTGGGGGAACATTTTTCAGCCTATCAACAACAAAATCGAAGCAGACCATGAGAAGTCCCTGTGTTGAACTGGTAGCTGTGTTTGGGGCCTGGGAGGGGGAGGCAGCGGTGAAGCTCAGGAGGGCCCACGGTCTTCAGTAGATGGCAGATGACGGGATAGGGGGAGAAACTTGTTTAAACTTCTGCGCTGTTTCACTGAAGGAATCTGAGACATCATCCCAGAGCACGGAGGCCAATAACCCCGGGGGAGTATCAGGTATCAGGAAAAATTAGGTTGATTGATGCTGTATGGCTTCAGACTCCATTAATAATCACCTGAAATCACTTTAGCCAGTGAAGCCCGGCCTTCAAAAAAATATTGTAATAGAATTGAAAGAATGTTCTGAAGAGGGAATAGCAGGTATTAGGGCAACGATGCAATATTGGATAACCTCCAAAGAGCAGGGACTCCCCCAAATCACGCTGCTCAGCCACAGTGGTGTAGGAGATAAACTTTAAGAACAGGACACTGAGCAAGGCTCTGAGGACAAGTAAAGCGCCCCCCTCACTGGCAGTTCTGGGAACTGGGACGTGCAGCCTTGATTTCAGGGTGTGCGGAGGAAGAGGGCTCCGGCAGTTCCAGGCAGCAAAGCGATGATCCTGAGGAAGGCTCAGCTGACCTCGCACCGCACAGCCCAATGGACCCCAGCCCCAGTGGGCCTGCTTCGACCCAGGGAGGCCCTAGGTGGGGTCCTTGGATTTAGTGTTTCCTGACTTTGACCTCTGGAGTCTGAAGAAGAGGCTTCAGCCGGGGTGACTGGACTCGGGTCAGCAAAGGGAGGGATCCCAGGTCCCAGGCCCTGTCAGGTGGAAATAGGATCCCTGCCAGGATCTCCAGGACTGACAACATGGGTCAGGGCAAATTTCTGTGGGGACCCCTCTAGTTCTGAGTTGGGGTATCTCAGTCATTCTCTAGGTATCAAAGTGAGGGCTCTGAGGAAAAGCAGGGAAACTCCCACTACAGACAGAGGAGGCCCTGGGAGACTGGGGCCATGGCCTGAGGGAAGAATTATTGGGTCGAAGGAATATGGGTGGCCGAAGTCCTGTCAGCCGTAGTTGTGACTACACCGAAGAGGACTGAGAATACCTCCCCACCCCACCCGCCCTCTCCTGCTGCCAGGCCTGGGAGACCTGAGGCAAAAGTAGCTGGATGTGGCATCTTTTCATGTCTCAGTCGTCTCAGGGAGGTCTGAGAAAAAGACATGGCGGGCGTGGGATACACATATAAAGCTGAGTACTCCAAGAGTGGACTGCAGGTACCCCTGTCCCAGAACAGAAGAGCCCAGCCCCTGCTGTCATACCTGGAAGACTCTGATTAGAGGTGGCCAGCGGTCCTGAGCTATCCCTTTCCCCAAGGGGCTGCAGCTGGTAGTTCCTCTCAGAGAGGGACGCCTTCAATCTGAGGGTGCAAAGTCGGGTCAGCTGAGGTAGAGGATGGAGCAGGCCCTATTGGGAGGAAATATTAATAACATAATGGGCCCTCTCACCACAGATAAAGGAGGCCCCTGCTATAAGCCCTGGGAGACCCTGGGCAATTATACCCGATGTGGTGCCCCTCACTTCTTCCTCAGGAGAAAGTCAGAGGAGTTCAGCAGAGTGGTGGGGCCCAGACCCTAGCAGAAGAAAGATTAGGACTCTGAGCACCAAGAGAACCATCTACCCCTGAACAGTGGGGAACTCAGAGTCTGGCTCCGGCCCTCCTGTCAGCTCTGGGGACCCAGGACTGAGCCTGTAGTCACACCCTGAGCTGCCCCTTCAATTCTCCTTCTAGGAGTTCTAGAAACTGGAAGGTGAAAGCCTTGGTCTGAGTCCCATGTTGTCAGGTCAGCTCATCATTGAAGGCCTACACAGTGCCAGGAGTCAAGGTGAGGGGCATGCCCTGAATGTCTACCAAGGGCCCCAGAAGATGGGACCCACAGTGCCTGACCGTCCATGGCCTACTCTCAGCCCTAGAAGCCTTAGGCTTCTAGCTTGACCTCAGACTTCTGACCTGACCTCAGGCTGTGCCAGCTGCTCCCTGAGGAGCTATCTCAATCCCTCCTTCAGTTCTTCGGAAATGAGCCAGCCAGGAGAACAGGAACCCTGTGAGGCCCATGAGCGCCACTAAAAAGGAGACCTGGAAGCTGCCTTTACCTGAGTTGTCATGGATGAATTTCTCAGCTGAGGCCACTGATGCTTTCCCTCTCTCTCGCCAACATCTGGGGATCCCCACTGCCCACCCTCCGGCAAGCTACCCCCAGTATAAGTCATCATGCCTCTGGGCCGGAAGAGGGAGGGCTGCAAACCTGAGGAAGACCTTCAGGCCCCAAGACAGCCCTGGAATCAGTGTGCAGGGTCTCATGTCTCAGGAGGTAGAAGCCACAACCTCCTCCTCTCTCTCCTTTGATCCCGGGCCCCCCAGATGTGGTGCCTGCTGCTGGAAAACCAAGTACTCCCAACGGTTCTCAGAGAGCCAGCTTCTCCCCCACTGCCATCACAGCCACTCCATTGATGGAGTGGCTCTCAATCTGATAAGAGTTCTAGAAGCCAAGAGAAGGGGCTCCACCAGCACCTAAATCTTTGCTCGGGGATGCACTTTACAAAAAGGTGGCCAAACAAGGGTGGTTCCTGAGTGTCAAGTAGATAACAAAGGAGCCTACCACAGAGGCAGAAATGCTGAAGAGTGTCACCAAAGAGCACAAGGGCCACTTCCCTGTGATCTTCAAGAAAGCCTATGAGTGCACGGAGGTTGTCTTTGGCATCGATGTTAAGGAAGTAGACCCCATGCGATGCGATGCTTAGCGGTGAGCAGGGCCCGCCCAAGACCGGCCTCCTGGTGGTGCTCCTGGCGGTGATCCTCCTGGAGCTCCTGACCAACGTCTGGGTGCAGGAAGGGTACCTGGAGTACCGGCAGGTGCCCGGCAGTGACCCTGCCCGCTACGAGTTCCTGTGGGGTCCCAGGGCCCATGCAGAAACCAGCAAGATGGAAGTCTGACAGTTTTCGGCAAGGTCATTGGCACTGATCCCACTTCCTTCCCATGCTAGTATGAGGAAGTTCTGCAAGATGAGAAAGAGAACCCAGATGGGACTCAATCCAAGGACCCTGAGATCATGACCTGAGCTGAAGGTAGAAGCTTAACCTACTGAGCCACCCAAGCACCCCCTCTTTGTTTTTTTTTAAATAAATTTTCATTTTTATGTAATCTCTACAACAAATGTAGGACTTAAACTCACAGCCCTGAGATTAAGAGTCGCATTTCTACTGACTAGGCAGGCCAGGTGCCCCTCATACCATTTCTTGTAATAGAAAGTTTGATTAGCTTCAGAATCTAACTGTATGAATGACAGTGGTCACACATTCATAGTTGTTCATCAGGTTTAGGAATATGTAGTTGAACGCCATGAGTGAACCAGATGTTTCACAAGGATTTCTAGAGAAATAGGGTGATATTCCTTGAAGTGATGCCAAGAAGCCACTAGGAAGACATCTTTTCCCTGATCTGTTTTTTTTTTTTTTTAAGATTTTATTTATTTATTTGACACAGGGAGAGAAAGCAAGAGCAGGAACACAATCAGGGGGAGTGGGAGAGGGAGAAGCAGGCTCCCCGCTGAGCAGGGAGCCCGATGCGGGGCTCGATCCCAGGACCCTGAGATCATGACCTGTGCCAAAGGCAGATGCTTAATGACTGAGCCACCCAGGTGCCCTTTCCCTGGTCTATTCAAGCTAGACCTGCTCCATTAAAATGCCATTAGGCCCAGGTTACTGTAAGTGGATGTTAGCTCTCTCTAAGCAAGGACTGGTTTTTTGGAGGAAGGGGTGGAATGAACGGAAATAGTGTTTTGGATGGAGGAGCAGCTGGCGGGGACGGAAGGAGCTGGTCTTTGACTTGAGTGAATTCAGGGAGACTTGATAACCAACCAAATGCCCAGAGGAGAGGATGGAAGGCCGTGGGGCGAAGTCACAGTAGGAGCAACGGTCATTTTCAGGAGCTGGGGGGACCAAGAGCTAAGCTGCCAGGTGTCAGAGCTGCTGACTGAAGCCACAAGCCAGACACAGCAGAGCTAAGCCCGATCGCTTCCGGTGCTACTTTAAGCAAGAGCAAGAACAGGGGAAAGCACATTCCTTCTAGGTCGTTTTCTCCCAGTCACAGTGTCCCAGCCAAGAGTCAGGTGGGTGAGCGCGGGCATGGGGGTCACCTCACTGTCAAAAGAGCCAAAACAAATGCTCAGGGCAGTCGTATGCACCCTGAAGTCAGAGGAAGGCAAGGGGGAGTGGCTAAGGCAGGTGGGAAAAGTGTCTTCAAAGATTCCTCCTCCCTCCCCCCTTACGGAGGGCTAAGTAGAGGCCCAGAAGATCTCTGCCCAAGGCCTCAGATAAAGACACTTGAGAATGAAAGCAGGGGGCCAGGAATGTACCTATGAGAAGGGCCGAGTCTGATGTGGATGTGGAGAGGGTCGCTTCTCCCCATGAGGCCTGCCAGGTTATGCCTTTGAAATGGCCTGGGTCAGGCCTGAAAAATCCTATGTTAGGGTTTCTACCCAGGAGGCAGCCTCCTCAGCATTTTATCGGGGTGTGATATATGCTGGTATGACTCACGTCACACACATTCCTGCAGTCCTACAAGAAGGGGCTCGCCCAATTTACCTCGGAGATGACAGGCCGAAGGTTCATAGCACTTGATGATTTCCCCAGGTCCATGAGACAGAGCTGGGACTAGACCCGTAGTCTGAATTCATCTGGTGGCCGTGCGGTTCCCACTCCCAGCCCGAGGCATCTTGCATCTCTTAGTTCATTCATTTCTCTTCTCAGTTCTCTAGAATGTCTCTCGGGCCAGAAAAAGAAGGTCTCTGTCCCAAGATACTGAAGGAAGACCTAAGAAGGAAGGTGACAATGCAAATCAAGCAGGACGTCAACGTAGACTCCTCTTCTCCAAATCCCAGAGTCCCCCTCGAGAGCTGACTCTATTTCTGTCTGGTTCCAGCACGTTCCCACATGGCGGTACTGTCCCTTGGTTTTCCCCACTGTGCCCTCCTGTCCAACTCTGGAACCTGATCAGGTCACTAGCTCCCTGCTAAATCATCCTCTGAAGGCTATGCTTGTCTCCCAGTGGAACAGCCTAGAATCGCCTGTTCTTCCCCTGACATAACGCATTGCTGTTCCTTGCAGAACCCCCCATGCCCCCTGTCCCTCACCCTGGCACCTCTGTGATAGCAACAGCCCCTTGGAACTAGATGTTCACTTTGGACATGGTGTTTCAATGCCTAGTCATTCCCCACTGGCCTCCTAAACACACACTCAAAGTGTTTTCCAAGTGGGCTGGTGAATAGAGTCCGACTTGACACATAACCTCCTGGTTTGGAGGCTCTAACCCTGAAATTAGAGTTTCCTTTAAAACCACTCTGATAGTTGCAGTAGAATTTTAAATGGATGTCTTTTTGAAACTGGACAGGGAACAGATACCCAGATAAGTCCGCTTACCTAGATTAAAAACATCTACTGAAGGTGAATCCCTAAAACCCAGGAACCCTCCTAGAAGTAAAAATTGGTTCCCTGGTAGACATGCTAACTCTCTCAAAAGAAAAAAAAAATAATATATCCTCCTATTGCCTGTGTGTCTGTGGACCTTCCACACAGGAAAATCCTGGTTTTCAGTCTGGCTAAGGGCACCTGTGGAGAAGAGAGACTCACAAGTTAAGATTCTGACCATGCATCAAAAGGAAGGGGGAAATTCTCAGCCTACCGACATTACAGCAGGTATTGTGAAGGGCAGGGCTCAAAAGAGCTTGTGAGTGAAGAAGGGTAAATGCTCCCTTCTGACCTTTACAGGCGCCTCTGGAAACCACAAGATCCTGTGTTGGAAAGGAAGTTGTTCTCACAACAAATTTTAATGGTGGGTTTTTAATGAGTACCTACCAATGTGTTGGCCTACGGGAGAGACTAAAGTGTTATCCACATCTTCTCTTTCTCTCCTTCCTGGACACAGGGTGAAACTACATCGCCAGTCCATATGTCGTTAGGCAGAAGCCAGAGGGCTCCTTCCATGCTCTCTCTCCCACTCAGCAGCAAACATGGTGACCCTGTGTTTCAGGGATGAAGCCAAAAGAGGGAAGGAGCCTGGATCCCTGCGTCACCTGAGAGCAATGGCCCCACCATCCGCCATCAGAATTTATGTGAACAAAAGAAATTTTATTACTAGCATCAGCTAGCAGTTACATTAACTAGTAACATAGAGCTAGTATTTCTGTGGTGAGGAGTATTTAAATATTTTAATTAAAAAAGTAGTAGTCTTTTGTTTCTTTTTTTTTTCAGCTTGATGGAGGCATAATTGACATGTAAAATTGTAAGATATTTCAAGTGTACATATATCATGGTGATTCGATATACCTACACCCTGTCAAAGGATTCTCTCCATCTAGTTCATTAACACGTCCATCGCCTCACATACTAATTTTGTTTTGTTCTCTTGGTGAGACCATTTAAGTGTATCGTCTCAGCAAATTTCAATTATATAAGTGTTTCTTATCAACCACAGTCACCATGTTTTCCATTAGATCCTTAGACTTTATTCATCTCTTATCTGAAAGTTTATACCCTTTTACCTGCCTTCCCTATTTCCACCCCCAGCCCAACCACCAGCAACCACTTTTCTACTCTTGTTTCTGTCAGCTTGACTTCTTTTGGCTTTTTGTTTGTTTTTTTGTTTGTTTTATAAAGATTCCACATATGGTCTCCTGGTGGCTCAGTGGGTAAAAGCCTCTGCCTTCAGCTCAGGTCATGATCCCAGGGTCCTGGGATGGAGCTCCGCATCGGGCTCCTTATTCAGTGGAGAGCCTGCTTCTCCCTCTTCCCTGCTTGTGATATCTCTCTCTCCATCTCTCTCAGGTAAATAAATAAAATCTTTTAAAAAATAAAGATTCCACATATGAGTGATACCACACAGTATTTATCTTTCTCTGTCTGGCTTCCTTCACTCAGCCTAACACCTCCAAGGTCCATCCATGTTGTCACAAACGGCAGAATTTCATTCTGTCTCATGGCTGAGGAAAACTCCATTACACACACGTGCCACAACTTTTTATGTATTCACTCTCTGGACTATTGTGAATAATACTGCAAAGAACATGACAGTGTCGCTAGCTTTTCCAGCTGTTTTCATTCCCTTTGCATATATACTCAGAAATGGGATCGCTGGGTCCTCTGGTAGTTCTATTTTCACTCTTCGAGAAAACTCCTTAGGGATTCCATAGTGGCTGCGCCAATTCCAGCAGTGAACTAGGATTCCTTTTCCTCCACGTCCTCATCAGGGCTTATTATCTCTTTTCTTTTTGATCAGAGCAAAACAGCAGGTGTGAGGTGATATCTCATTCTGGTTTGGATTTGCATTTCCCTGATGTCGAGCACTTTCTAATGTACCTGTTGGCTATTTGGATGTCTTCTTTGGAAAAAGTGTCTATTCAGTTCCTCTGCCCATTCTAAAATCAGATTGTGTTTTGTTAGTGAGTTGTGTAAGCTTTTCATATATTTTGGATACTAAGCCCTTATGAAATATATGATTTGAGAATATTTTTGCTCATTCTGTAAATTGTCTTCATTTTGTTGATAGTTTCCTTTGCAGTGCAGAAGCTTTCTAATGTAATGTAGTCACACTTGTTTATTTTTGTTATTGTCTTTACTTCTGGTTTTGAATAGAAAAAAAAAAAATCCCAAAATCCACCCAACCACAAATGGGAAGCTCACTGTTGAGACCACAACTTTCCTATGAGCTATTAATTTATTTGCTAATGGCAGATTTAAACAGTCATAGAGCCCTATGCCTGTCATAGCTCTTGTGAAAATACATACAAAATGAAAAACTATGATTACTTACAAATGTCTACAGCACAAGATCATTACAGACCGTTAGCCCTTCTCGCTTCTGCGCATGGTGAGAGTGGAGAGAAAACAGGTTTTGGAGTCAGACACAGCTGGATTTGTAACCTGTCTTTCCAAATTACTGACCTTGGCTGGGGAAAATTATTTATACTTCCCAATGTAGCAGAGTAGACTGGTTAAGAAAAAAATTTCCAGATGTTTCTACTCAATAGCTAGATAACCCGGGGCATAGTGTATGACTCTCTGTATCTCGGATGCCTTTAAAAAAGAATGGGGATATAAATAGTGCTAATCTCCTGGGACTGCTGACAGGATTAATGCATCTATGTAAAGGTTTAGAATAATACTTCACAAATGATAAGCACCATATAAGAATTTGCTGTAATTGATGAAAAAATGTTCATCATCATTGGCCATCAGTGAAATCCAAATCAAAACCACAATGAGAGACCACCATACACCAGCTAGAATGGCCAAAATCAACAACATGGTAAACAACAAGTGTTGGAGAGGATGTGGAGAAACGGGAACCCTCTTACACTGTTGGTGGGAATGCAAGTTGGTGCAGCCTCTTTGGAGAACAGTGTGAAGATTCCTTAAGAAATTAAAAATAGAGCTACCCTACGACCCAGCAATTGCACTACTGGGTATTTACACCAAGGATACAGATGTCGTGAAAAGAAGGGCCATCTGTACCCCAATGTTGATAGCAGCAATGGCCATAGTCGCCAAACTTTGGAAAAGACCAAGATACCATTGAACAGATGAATGGATAAAGAAGATAAAGTCCATATATATAGTGGAATATTACGCCTCCATCAGAAAGGATGAATACCTACCATTTGCATCGGCATGGATGGGACTGGTGGGGATTCTGCTGAGTGAAGTAATTCAATCAGAGGAAGACAATGATTATATAGTTTCACTCATATGAGGAACATAAGGAATAGTGTGCAGGACCACAGGGGAAGGGAGGGAAAACTGAATGGGAAGAAATCAGAGAGCGAGACAAACCATGAGAGACTCTGGACTCTGGGAAACAAACTGAGGGTTATAGAAGGGAGGGGGTGGGAGATGGAGTAACTGGGTGACGGGCATTACGGAGGGCATGCATTGTGATGAGTACTGGGTGTCATATGCAACTAATGAATCGTTGAACACTACATCAAAAACTAATGATGTATTGCATGTTGACTATTGGAACATAAAAAAGAACTTGTTATTATTATAAAATAGAGAAAATAATAATACCAATTACATCATTGGGTTATGGGAAGCCTTAAATGATATGATGTACATAAAGTATATCAAGCAATCACCGAAAACCTCATAGAATAAATATTTGGTTTTCTTCACTTTCCTGAACTTAGCCCAGGGCCCCAACACACTGTCTCACAAATACAAAAATGAGTCTATCAACACACAGTACAGATCATTCTCAATCCACAATGTTTCGAAAGACATCAACCTCATTAATCAACATCTTTTCTGAGCTGGCTATTTTATTTCTTACATGTCTTCATTTGAGGCTCCTTGAAAGCAGAGCAGTCATGAGAATTACAAGTTCAATTTCTTTACTAGTTATAAGGCTATTCAGGCTATCTACTTTATATTGAATAGACTGTGGTAATTTGCATTTTTGGAGGAATTGGTTTATTTCATCTAAGTGGTGAAATTTATGTGTGTAGAATTGTTCATACTCAACAGAATATTCGTTAAAGTTAATATGAAAGAATATTTATGAGAAACACCAAGAAATTGTTTAAAAAATAATAGCAAGGGAATTAACCTTTACAGGAATTAAAATGCACCATAAAGCAATTTTAATCAAGATTGTGACATTGCAGGAATTAACAGATAACTTAGTGAAACCGAGTTGCAAGCTCAGGAGGAATTTTGAATATACATAGGAAATATATTATGAAAGTGCTTTAGTTTAAACCTCAACTCTTCTACTTCTTAAGGCTATAACCGTGAAAAAAAATGTTAAGTTTTATCCCCTTGAATCATTTGCCACATTATCACCATGTAATGCCTCTCTTTATCCGTGATGGTGTTTCTCGTCCTAATTTCTACTTTGATATCAACAGAACTACTCCAAGTTTCATTTCGTTAGTATATGCACTATATAACTTTCTTCATCTTTTTTTACTTGTAGGTAATCTACATCTTTATACATAAAGTGGGGTTCGCAAAGACAGCATCTAGTTCTATCTTACTTTTTTATTCAATTGAACAATCTCTGAATTCCTAGTGATGTGTTTAGACTACTCACATTTAAAATTGCTACCGATTTGGGTGGGTTAAAATCTGTATCTCACTGTTTTCTACTGTTTTCTCCACCTGTCTACCTTCACCTGGATTATTAGTTGAGCATTTTAATTCGATTTTACCTTTTCTATTTGCTCACCGTGTATACCTTTTAAAGAAACTTGTTCGCTGTTGCCCTAAGGTTTATAGTTATACACTTTAAAGATATAGTTATTTATTTGAGAGAGGGAGACAGAGATTGAGAGCACAAGCGGAGGGGCAGAGGGAGAGGGAGAAAGAATCTGAAGTGGATACAGAGCAGAGTGTGGAGCCTGACCTGGGGCTCAATCTCACCACCCTGAGATCAGGACCTGAACCGAAACCAAGACTCCGAGGCTCAACCGACTGAGCTGTCCAGGTGCCCCTACAGTATATGTTTTAATAAATATTGGTCTGCCTTCAAATAAAAGTGTACTACCTTCATCCCATGTTCCCTGGAAATTGAGGATTTCTGGAATGATTCTGCTTTTTCATCCTTTATTTTTCCTCCTAGAGTGAGAACATAATGCCTGGAGATAGAATGGGCATCTTATGGTCACAAGTAACAAAAGCTCTAAATGAAACTGTTATGAATGGGAAGATATCTAAGAATAATTTTTGATGACCTCTTTGAGCATTTATACCAATCTTCTTTTGCCTACCCCTGTCTTTTGATTGTTTGAGTGAAAAAAAAAAATCCTACTTATTAAGCAAGTATTTTTCAGGTTCTCTCTCACTTATAGCAGAATGCAAACAACTGTCATACACAGGTACTATTTTTATTACCCCTTTAAAAATGAGGAACTGATCACAAAAAGCTTGTGAAGAATTCTCAAGTGTACATAGAATGTTTACCAAATGAGACCATATTCTGAATCACAAAATAAACCTTAATGTGTTTAAAAGTAGAAAACATATGAATTATGTTCTTGGCCCACAAAGGAATTAAACTAGAAATTAGTAACAAAAACATACCTAGAAAATCTTCAAATACATTAAAATTAAATACCATACACTGAAATCTTAAAGTAAAAGAAATTATTGAAATGAATTAAAATTATAATATGAAAAATCAAAATTTATGGAATGCATCAAGCAAACTTTTTTTTAAAAAGATTTTATTTATTTATTTGACAGAGAGAGAGAGAGATCACAAATAGGCAGAGAGGCAGGCAGAGAGAGAGGGAGAATCAGGCTCCCCGCTGAGCAGAGAGCCCGATGCGGGGCTCGATCTCAGGACCCTGAGATCATGACCTGAGCCGAAGGCAGAGGCTTAACCCACTGAGCCACCCAGGCACTCCTCATCTAAGCAAAACTTATAAAGAATTTTATAATAGTAAATGTGGGGCACCAGGGTGGTTCAATTAGTTAAACATCTGCCTTTGGCTCAGTTCATGAGCCTGCTTCTCCTTATCCCTCTGCCTCTCCCTCTACTTTGTGTTCTCCCGCTCTTGCTCTCTCTTAAATAAATAAGTAAATAAATAAATAAATAAATAAATAACATCTTTATATAATACTAAATGTTTATGTTTAATGGCATCTATTATATTTAATTAGATATCATATTAAAAGAAGTAATTTTATTTTATTAAGATTTTTTTTTTTTTACTTATTCATCTGACAGAGAGAGAGAGAGAGAGACAGAGAGAGCCCAGGGAGGGGGAGAGGCAGAGGGAGAGGGAGAAGCAGACTCTCCGCTGAGCAGGGAACCCAATGCAGGGCTCGATCCCAGGACCTAGAGACCATGACCTGAGCTGAAGGCGGTTGCCCAACCATCTGAGCCATTTAGGCACCCCTAAAGGAAGAAAATTTTAAAGCCATAAACTAATTTTTAACTTTAAGAAATTATGGGGAAAGAGCAAATTAAATACAAAACAAGTGGAGGGAGGAAATAACACAGATTTGAGCAGGAAAACTAAATTGATAAAAGAAAACAATAGAGGGGCGCCTGGGTGGCTCAGTCATTAGGTATCTGCCTTTGTCTCAGGTCATGATCCCAGGGTCCTGGGACCCAGCCCTGCATGGGGCTCCCTGCTCAGCGGAGAGTCTGCTTCTCCCTCTCCCTCTGCCTCACTTCTTTTCCCTCTCTTGCTGTCTCTGTCAAATAAATAAATGAAATCTTTAAAAAAAGATAATAATAAAAAAATCAAATCAAAAGTTGGTTCTTCAAGAAGATCAACAAAACTGGTAAACTTCTAGCCATTCTCACCAAGGTGGGGAAAAAACACACACACAAATTGCCACTATCAACAATGGAAGAGAAGGTATCACTGCTGCCCAGAGAGAAATTAAATAAATAAGGGAATGTTATAAATAACTGTCTGAAAATGTGATAATTTATGTAAAATGTATGATGAATACCTTTACAGCTACTAATTACCAAAACTCACTCTAAATTAAATAGGTTAATCTAAACAATCCTACATCTTTACTAAAGAAATAGAGTTTGTAGTTGAAAAACTTGCCAAAACAGAAATTTCCAAACCTAGATGGTTTCACTGGCAAATTCCACCAAACATTTAAAGAAATACCAATTGTACATGGCATCAACCAGAAAGTAGAAAACACCTCTTTTCCCATTATGATTCCAGCATTATCCCAACAGTAAAAACAGATAATGACATTACTGACCAATATTTGTATAGACCAATAACTCTCATGAACATACATGCAAAACCCTCAACAGAATATTCACAAGCTACTTATATAAATCCAATCTACCTATACATAATAAAGATAAAACATCAGAAACAAGTTGTGTTTCATTCCAAAAATGAAAGACTGGTTTGACATTTGAAAATCTAGCAATATATTTTAACATGGGGACAGACTCTATAGAGGTAAAAAATCATATGATCACATCAATAGGTTCAGAAAAAACATTCAACAAACTTCAAAAGCAAATTCTAATAAAATGTCTGAAGAAAAATGGAGTTGAAGAGAACGTGCACAGCCGAATAAAGGTCATATGTAAAAATCCTCCAGCTCACAACATTCTTAATGGTGAGAGTATGAATGCTCTTCCCCTAAGTTCAAGAACAAGGTAAAGATGTCTTCCCTTGAACATCAGGCTTTAAATTTTAAGCTATTTTATAAGTCAAAAAATATCTGGAGTAGAATTCAGACTCTCTTTGGGCACCTAGGTGGCTCAGTCAAACGTCTGCCTTCAGTTCAGGTAATGATCTTGGGATCCTGGAATCTAGCCCCGCATTGCATCAGGTTTCCTGATCAATGCGGAGTCTGCTTCTCCCTCTCCCTCAGCACCCCTTCCCCCAGCCTGTGCTCTCTCTCTTTCTCTCTGTCAAGTGAATAAATACAATCTTTAAAAAAAAAAAAAGCAATTCAAACTGTTTCTATAGCAGAAAACATTATTGCCTATACAGAACACAAGGTCAAATATAAAATAAAGCATGTTCTTTTAACAGCAATGAACAACCAGAGTTTGAAACTAAAAATACAATACCACTGACACCAGCACAAAGATAAAAATCATTAGATAGGAATTTTACAAAATATGTGCCAGATCATTGTGCTGCATGCTACAAGACAGAGTGATGAAATGAAAGTAAGACTTAGGTAAGCGGGGAGATTAGAATGACGTACAAATAAAGGCACAGAAACTGGAATATCCAAGACAATTCTGAAAAAGCACAATGTTCAAATACTCCAACTATTCAATCACAAGACATTATAAAGCTACAGTGAGAACCATAGTGTTGGCCCTGGGAGCGACAGTTTTATCGCTTGTCTAATGTAACAACAGACTCAAAAAGAGAGACACACAAACACAGATCAGTGATTTTTAATAGCGGTGGAAAAGCAATTCAGATGGTGGTGGAACAATAGAGCTTTGCCAAATCCTGCACAACTTATACTAAACATAACGAAAAATTTGTGTGACAGGTGTGCCAAAGAGCTTTTAGACAAAACACAAAACAGCATAGCCCTTCAAATAATAAACTGATAAATTGGACTTAATGATAATTTAAAACTTTTGCTCTGCAAAAGACAGTGCTAATGGAATGAAAAGACAAACTGCAGACTAGGAAACATTTTTCAATTTATTTATGTGATTATATATTCTCTATACAATACAATTGAGTTAAAACTCAGTAACAACACAAATAATAAATGGGCCAGAGTTCTGAACAGACATTTCAGCAAAGAATATATAGAGATTGCAAATGAGCATTGGAAAAGCTAGTCAACATCATTATTCATTCGAGAAATGAAAGTTAAAATCACAGTAAGATATCACTACACATTTATTAAAAGACAAAACAAGGAAAAAGGTACTGGTGAGGATGTGGAGTATTTATAACTTAACACACAGTTGGAGGGAGTGCAAAATTTGGCCCTTTCTTACGAGGTGAAATTTGCCATACAACCCAGCAATCGCATTACTAGGCATTTACCCAAGTGAGTCGATAACTTAGGTTCACACAAAAACCTGTATATGAATGTTTATAGTTTTATTCTTAATCGCCAAAATCTGAAAACAAACCAGTTGTCTCTCCCCAAGTTAATATAACCCAAACTAGGGTACCTGGGTGGCTCAGTGGGCTAAGCCGCTGCCTTCAGCTCAGGTCATGATCTCGAGTCCTGAGATCGAGTCCCGCATCGGGCACTCTGCTCAGCAGGGAGCCTGCTTCCTCCTCTCTCTCTCTCTCTGCCTGCCTCTATGCCTGCTTGTGATCTCTCTCTGTCAAATAAATAAATAAAATCTTTAAAAAATATATATATATATAACCCAAACTACAGTACATTCCCAACAAACAATACTCAGAACTCAAAGAGAAGGAGCCATTGATTAATCTATACAATAACATGGATGGTTTTCAAATGTATCTCTCTAACTGAAAGAAGCCTGCCAGAAAAGCTTCATATTGTGTTTCTCCATTTATATGACATTCTGGGAAAGGCAAATGTATGGCAATGGAGGACAGGACTGATGGCTTTCAGGCATTGGGGAAAGGAAGTAGGTCACAATGGGTCAGCGCAAGCTAACTTTCATGGTGTTGGACTCCTGTGTGGCTCTGTGGAAGTTGATACATGACTCTGCATTTGTCAAAACCCTTAGAAGTATACACTACAAAGATTTAATATTAGTAAAAAAAAATTTTAAAGATCAAACAGGATGTCACAGAAGAGATGAAATGCAGACTTGACAAATGAATCTAATGGTAAAACGTAGGTCATAAGCATACTGAAGAGGTGTGGAAGAAGGAAGCTGACGTAAGCAACTTTTGAAAATGTTGTTTTGGGTGCTGAATGGGTCAGTTGGTTAGCGTCTGCCTTTGGCTCAGGTCATGATCCCAGAGTCCTGGGACTGAGCCCCGCACTGGGCTTCCTGCTCAGAAGGAAGTCTGCTTCTCCCTCTCCCTCAGCCCCTCCTCAAGCTTGTGCTTGCACACACACTCTCTCTCTCAAAAATAAATAAATAAAATCTTTAAAAAAAATAAAATGATGCATTTTTTATTATGTTTAGTTAGCCAGCATATAAGTTTTTGAAAATGATGTTCTGTTTAGATATTATAAGGTTAAAGACAAGAAGACTTGTACCCCAGTCTTACATTCTAATTGTTAAGTTTGATTTTCATAAGACTAAGGGTTAGCAATTCTGAAATCACTATACATGTATTCTAGGTTGTGAAAAATAAGTAAAATACATTGTAGTAACGAGAGCCAAGTTTTTCATTGTCAAAGAAAGAAGTTACAATTAAGCAAAAGGGAATGTTCTAATGAACCTTATGGTAGTGGATTATAGTTGGAAATATCTTAAGAACTCATGTTTATTTTAGTATGTTTATACTCATATAAGTAAACAAGTATAAAGATAATTATACTTATATAAGTATATATTCTGTATACTTAGCTCACATACATTTAATTCATAGCTCTGTCTAGAGGGCCTAGAACCAGTAACAATCCAGTAAGAGCACACACATAACTCCAGGATTTCCATCTTTAAATACTATTTGCTAATAAAAGGAGCCAGGGTGCCTTGGGTGTTGGTTATTTCTAGGCCTCAGTGGTGTACCGAGAACATCTTGTGATGCCAGAAGGCACACAAGTGCAAAAGCGCAGAGAGGAGTGGATAGAAGGAATGCCAAAAGGACATAGGCACCAACCCAAAAGAGATCCAAGTGGTCACAGATAGAGCAATATGAAAAGTAAAAGAAATAATGGTAGTTTCGGATTAAAACCCGAAGAATACAATTAATACCTGTGAGCCCAAACCAATGTAAATAAATGAAGGGAATCCTAAACGAATGGTAGTGGGAATGTGAGAAATAGATATCCGCCATTAGAACATCAGTGATGGGGCACCTGGGTGGCTCAGTTGGTTAAGCGACTGACTCTTGCTTTCGGCTCAAGTCATAATCTCAGGGTTGTGGGATCGAGCCCCACGTTGGGCTCCCTGCTCAGCACAGAGTCAGCTTGTCCCTCTCCCTCTACTCCTCCCCCTATTTGTGCTCTATCTCTCAAATAAATAAATAAATAAATAAAATCTTAAAAAATAAAAGAACATCAGGGATAACTGTGGCAGGCAAGAGACACTGTGAAAAGTAATAATTGTTGGCAAAATTTTAAGAGAAACAGGATACTTGCATAGACTCAAAGTCTCTCCCCCAAAGTTACTGACTTCGGTGGTTTTAACATATATTCCCCAAATTTTCATCATGCCTTGGGAAGTGTAGCTTAATTTTTCTTTTCCTTTTTTTTAAAAAAAAATATTTTATTTATTTATTTCAGAGAAATGGGTGGAGTGGAGAGGGAGAAGCAGACTCCATGCTGAGTGTGGAGCCCAGTGTGTGGCTGATCTCAGGACCCTGAGATCACAACTTGAGCTGAAATCAAGAGTCCAATGTTTAACTGACTGAGCCTCCCAGGTGCCCTGTAGCTTAATTTTTCACACACTTAAGCAGGAACTGGACTTAGTGATAAGCTTCTTAGGTGTAGTACATGGAAAGGAAAAAAAAATAACTTTTAGAGTGCAGAAATGTTGGCAGACACCAACTTCACCTAAGCAACTGAAGTTTACATCTGCATAATGGGAGTTATTCATATCGTGAATGTCCTTCCACGCTGCAAGGTTAGGGGCCCAGAATTTATGTGGTATTCATTCCCAAGTCAAATCAAGGAGAAAATATAATAGGAAAAAACAAATCAGGGGCATTCAACAAACCCCTGACCAGAATTTCAAGGTTACAGAAAGTAAGGAAAGACTGGGGAAGTTTCCGACTGGGGACTAGATAGGAGACTGGGGTCATGGCAACTGAATGAAATGTGGGACCCTGGACTGGATTCTGAAATCAAAAATAGAGATTAGTAGAAAATCTGGTAAAATCTGAATAAAGTCAACAGTTTAGTAAATAGTATTGTATCAACATGAATTTCTTAGTTTTGATAGTTTTATAATGCTTATTATGTAAGACATTAACACCAGGGGAAGATCACTAAGTGGTATCCAGGAACTCTGCACAAAAAGCTTTGGAATTCTTTTAAGTATAAAATTGTTTGACATTGGGGTGCCTGGGTGGCTTAGTGGGTTAAAGCCTCTGCCTTTGGCTTGGGTCATGATCTTAATGCCTGTGCCTTCAGCTTGGGTCATGATCTCAGGGTCCTGGTTTCGAGCCCCACATTGGGCTCTCTGCTCAGCAGGGAGACTGCTTCCCTTCCTCTCTCTCTGCCTGCCTCTCTGCCTGCTTGTGATCTCTCTCTCTCCGTGACTCTCTTTCTCTGTGACACAGTCAACTCTGTGACTTAAGAAAATGAAATTTATGATTTGCATACATTTAATTCATAGCTCTGGTTTAAGAAAATGAAATTTATGAAGTTATAAACAAATACTTGCTCACAATGTTAATAGGTACTATGAGCATGCTTTAAAACACACACACAAAGGTTTTGATTTTCTTTACAACATTCTACAGATGTAAGATTTAGACACATTTCAGTTGCTCAACCAAACTGTACTTAAGGCCATTATTTTGTTTTATTCTAAGTCTGTTTACAATATTTTAATTGTCCTTTAGCATAACTACTGATACAAGTAATCAAATGGAAATGCATAACTATAGCTTTCACTCTGTAAATATCTTAACATAGTTTGGTATATCAGATTTATCTCTTAAAATGAATCTTTATCCCTTTTGATTGAAGATATGACAAATCTCATTTATATTAAATATATGCATAAATTCAGCTATTTGGAAGGTAGTAGAAGTCACTGGGCACTGTCTTTGGAACATATATATTAAATACTCTTATAAAAGTTCTGATGATATTGAATTAAAGAAGGTGTGTCAGAACTCTGAGAGTGTCAGCCTTACAACTTGAGAGTGGTATTCCAAGGCCAAGTATATAGAATTATGTTTATTCATAATATACAATTATATAACATATAATTATATATATGCACACATAGATATAATTATATTTATGTATCTCTATATAAATTTATAATTGAAGTATAGAAATGCTAGTGTTGAGAAAACAAATTCTAAGATAATGGTTACTAGTAACAGTGAATTAATTTCAGATTTTCTCCTTAAATGGCTACTTGTGCTTTGCTTTGGTCTTTGTTAATATTTATTAATGTAAATACTTAATTTGGTTGAGTCAATGATATTTGAAGATGCAAAAATTTTATATACTATCATTTTTTATAATGATCCTATCTGTATACATGTTTTTACTACCAAGGAAATATAGCAGGGGAAAGTGGTTTCATGATAAATGGCTTGTCTTTGGGACTAAGATATAAGTATTAATTCTAGATGCTGATGGAACATTTGACTTTAAGTGGCAGTTTGTCAAACAATGTAAGATGCATAGGTTCTAAGGCATTAGAAAAACATAAAACAAAGAATTTCATCAATTCAACAAGAGTCTGTTTTTAGGAAGCAAAAACATGAAAGCATGGAAAATTGCTTGAAATATATAAAATAAGATAGAAGAGTTAAAATAAAACATTCCAGAAATTGTAACAAATGTTAATACACTAAATTCCCCTATTAAAATTCAGAGAAATTGAAATAGAAGAAAACAAAGCAAAACATACAAAAATAACACAACCATAATCTGTTCACAAGGGTTACTCTTAAAGTGTAATGATACAAAGAACTTAATAATAGAAGATGGGAACAGATTTATTAATGAAGTGCTAAAAGAATCAAAGCAGAAGGGTTATCAGACATATCAGGCAAAATAGGATTCAAGGTTAAAAAAACACTGGAAAGGATAAGCAATGGTATCTTTTTTTTTTTAAAGTTATCTTTATACCCAATACGGGGTTTGAAATCATGACCCCAAGATCAAAAGTCAGATACTCTACTGACTGAGCCAGCCAGGCACCCTAGTATTGATATCTTTTTTGATAAAGAGTATATTGAGATGCAATCATAGTCATCAACTACGTACCTCACTACACAATTTTTAAAAATTAATTTATATTTTTGTTGTGGTAAAATCCCATAACATGTACCTTCTTAGATTTTTTTAATTTAATTTTTTTAATTTAATTTTTTTCTTATGCTAATTTTTTACTTTTTAATCTTTTCCTTTTACCATTTTTTTCTTATTTTTTTCCAATTTATTTATTTTCAGAAAAACAGTATTCGTTATTTTTTCACCACACCCAGTGCTCCATGCAATCCATGCCCTCTATAATACCCACCACCTGGTACCCCAACCTCCCACACCCCCGCCACTTCAAAACAGACACATAGACCAGTGGAATAGAGTAGAGAGCCCAGATATGGACCCTCAACTCTATGGTCAATTAATCTTCGACAAAACAGGAAAAAAATATACAGTGGAAAAAAGTCTCTTCAATAAATGGTGCTGGGAAAACTGGGCAGCTATATGTAGAAGAATGAAACTCGACCATTCTCTTACACCGTACACAAAGATAAACTCAAAATGGATAAAAGACCTCAACGTGAGACAGGAATCCATCAGAATCCTAGAGGAGAACATAGGCAGTAATCTCTTCGATATCAGCCACAGCAACTTCTTTAAAGATATGTCTCCAAAGACAAAGGAAACAAAAGCGAAAATAAACTTTTGGGACTTCATCCAAATCAAAAGCTTCTGCACAGCAAAGGAAACAGTCAAAAAAACAAAGAGGCAACCCACGGAATGGCAGAAGATATTTGCAAACGACAGTACAGACAAAAGGTTGATATCCAGGATCTATAATGAACTCCTCAAACTCAACACACACGAAACAGGCAAACATATCAAAAAATGGGAAGAAGATATGAACAGTCACTTCTCCCATCAAGACATACAAATGGCTATCAGACACATGAAAAAAATGTTCATCATCATTAGCCCTCAGGGAGATTCAAATTAAAACCACATTGAGATATCACCTTACACCAGTTAGAATGGCCAAAATTAGCAAGACAGGAAACAACATGTGTTGGAGATGATGTGGAGAAAGGGGAACCCTCTTACACTGTTGGTGGGAATGCAAGTTGGTGCAGCCTCTTTGGAGAACAGTGTGGAGATTCCTGAAGAAATTAAAAATAGAACTTCCCTATGACCCTGCAATTGCACTCCTGGGTATTTACCCCAAAGATACAGATGTCGTGAAAAGAAGGGCCATCTGTACCCCAATGTTTATAGCAGCAATGGCCACAGTTGCCAAACTATGGAAAGAACCAATATGCCCTTCAACGGACGAATGGATAGGGAAGATGTGGTCCATATACACTTTGGAGTATTATGCCTCCATCAGAAAGGACGAATACCCAACTTTTGTAGCAACGTGGACGGGACTGGAAGAGATTATGCTGAGTGAAATAAGTCAAGCAGGGAGAGTCAATTATCATATGGTTTCACTTATTTGTGGAGCATAACAAATAGCATGGAGGACAAGGGGTGTTAGAGAGGAGAAGGGAGTTGGGGGAAATTGGAAGGGGAGGTGAATCATGAGAGACTATGGACTCTGAAAAACAACCTTCTTAGATTTTTAAGTGTAAAATACAGTATTGTTATCTATAGGTACAATGTTGTACATCAGATATCTAGAACTTACTCATTTTGCATACATGAAATTGTATACATGCTGATTAGCAATTTCCCATCCCTCACCTCTCCTAGTCCCTGGCAACCAGAATTCTATTCTTCGCATCTGTGAGTTTGACTATTTTCAGTATTTCATATAAGTGAACTCACGTGGAATTTGTCCTTCTGCAACTGGCTCCTTTCACTTAGCATAATGTCGTCAAGGTTCATACAGGCTATCTCATATTGGAGGGCTTCCTGCCTGTTACAAGGCCGGATAATATTCCGCTGTTTGTATATACCACATTTTCATTATCCATTCACCCCCTGATGGATGTTTAGGTTGTATCCACGTCTTGGCTATTGTGAATAGCACTGCAATGAAAATGGGAGTGCTAATACCTCTTCGAGATCCTAATTTCAATCCCTTTGGATAAGTACGGATAGTTCCGTTTTTAATTTTCTGAGGAACCTCCATATTGTGTTCCATAATTGCTGCACCACTTTACATTCCCATCAACAATGCACGAGGATTCCCCTTTCTCCACATCCTCTCCAGCACTTATCTCAAATGTTTTGGATTATAGCCATTCCAACAGACGTGAGATGATGCCTCATCGTAGTGTCACACTATTTTTTTTTTTTTTAGTAGGCTGTAGGCCCTATGTGGGGCTTGAACTCAAACTCCCAGATCAAGAGTCACATGCTCCACCCACTGAGCCAACCAGGCATCCCAGTTACCACTTTGCTTTATTTGAGCCATTCCAATTGGTTTATAGTGATATTTCATTGTGCTCTTAACTTGCATTTCCCTAATGGTAAGTGATACTGATATCTTTGCAAAGGTGCTTATTTGTCATTTGTATATCTTCTTTGTTAACAGGTCTTTTCAAACCTTTTGCCCATATTTTAATTAGGTTGGTTGTTTTTCCCCGCTGTAGAGCTTGTACTCAGCTTTATATATTCTGAGTACAAGTCCTTTGTCAAATATGCAATTTACAAATTTTCTCCCAGTCTCTATCTTCTCTTTTCATTCTCTTAACAGTGCCTTTCACAGAACAACTTTGTAAATGTTGATTAAGTGCGTACCTAAGTTTTCATTTTCTTTGGAGTGATTGTAAATGGCATTGTATCTTTAATTCTGGTTTCCAAATGTTCATTGCTAACATACAGAAACAATTGATTTCTGTGTGTTAGTTAGCCTTGTATACTATGACACTACTAAACATACTTATTAGTTCTAAGAGACTTGTAGATTCCTTGAGATTTTTTTTACATAAACAATTATGTCCTCTGAAAATAGAAACGATATTATTCCTTTCTTTCCAATCTGTATACTTTTTATTCTTCTTTACTTTTTCTTTTCTTTTTGCCTAGTGCACTGGCTAGAAGTTCTAGTACTATGTTGTGTATCACATTTTGAAATTCCAAGTTATATTTTATCTGTCACTTCACAGGTCAAATTTTTCAACATTATACTCTTGATATTTAGTTACTTCCTTAATCAAATAAAGTATAATTCAGCACATAAATTTAATATAACAGAATGAGTCATATTTTTCTCATAAACAACATAATTTATATTATGTCCATCAAATAACTGTGCTTTTATTCAAATGGCAGGATTAGTAGTAATAAGGACACAAGATGGAATTACTAAAATGGAGTCTCTTATGTGATTTACATGACTAGTTTCACTTATGAGGGCAAAGGATATGTTGAAAGTCATTTTCCCATGGTTACAGATGTTTAACTTTCCATAGCAATTGTCCTTAGTGTTCTGGTATTCAGTGGTCATTTTTGTGGCAACGATTCACATCATAAAAGCTCTTTGAAATACACTGATATTATTTTTCTCTATTAAAGGTAGAGAACTTAGGCAAAGACAGAGTTGATGAATGTTTTCACAGCAGCAGTACCAGAGCAGGTGAAGAATCATGCCTTTGCTTCATGAATAGTTAAGCCAAATAACAGCCACATTTAATGAGAAAAATATCTTCTTGGGCTTCAGGAACTACCGTGATCTTATGATAATTATTCCTTCTATACTCTCCCCGAAAATTTCTTGCATCACTCTTAGCATTACTTGACTCTGCTCTATGTTTTCTAGCTGTTTGTCTCATTGATTTTATTGCAAACTCAAAAAAAAAAAAAAAGAGAGAGAGAAACTGTTTCTGATTTGTCTTTGTTGCACACCAAGAACCCTCAACTCAGTGGCTAGTATATTATACTCAGAAAAAAATGACTGAACCAATGATTTATTGTTAGTCTCAACACCAAAGAACTAGAACCGTGTTAGCTCAGTACATGCTATCACCTATCTACTGCTTCTGGTTTGTAAATAACCAACAGGTATAACTTAATTACTAAACAAACAGGTCACATTTTCTTCCCCAAGTAGATTCTGCAGTGAGAAAATTGGCTGAGTGTAAAGCTCAGAGATGGGGTGGAGTCTGGGAATCCTATCACTTATTTCAGACCTAGGACCCATTGGTACAATAAAGTCACATTTCCCCCCAGAATGGCTTAACTAAGGGTGTTTATAATGTCTGGGTTTATTAGTTAATTGGAAAACCTCCTCTACGTTCTTATTTTAAGGTAGTGTTTGCATTTATCAGATTGTTCAGCTAAAAGGAAAAACGATTAATCATCAATCGTTCCTAGGGTTAAAGCAGGCAGGCCGGCAGGCCAGAAGAAGGGAAGGAGAGAGGGAAGGAAGTAAGAAAACATCAACAACAACAAAGAAACAGAGAAAATAAAACCTAATAAAAACATGCTCTCTACCATGCATTTGAAATTAGGCCACCAATTGATTGTTAGTGGGATGTATTTCGCGATGTGTTCCTATAGTTCATGTGAGTTGGTTGCTTGCACCATTAATACCGTAATGGCCCGTTAGTGATGTGGTTGGGTACACTCCTTCACAAAGAAATTGTTTAGACATTCGGGTTTAACCTGTGGCCACGAAAGATCTCCTTGCCACTTACAAAGTGGTATGAACCATGCATTTTTGGTCTCATAATGACAATATATAATACACCAAGCTAAAATACCAGCGACAGTATCCACCATGATTTCTGAATATCAGAAATTTATTACTTTATCCTTCCTTTTTGTTGGTTTGTGATCTGAAAACCTGTGTCTCAATCAATTTGGAGAGGGATTATACCATATTTATTATATTTAAGAAGCTACACCAGAAAGTAAGCTTTCAAAGGAGACAAAAGAACACTGTCACTGCCTTTAAGAGTGTATACTATTGTGGTTAATGGAACTTTAGAATCAGATACTTGCCTAAATCTATTAATTATTGTCATTTTTAACACTCTGAGATACAACTGATACATAATAAAATGCACATCACTAAACCATATAATTTGGTAAGATTCAAAATATGTATACACTTATGAAACCATCACCACCATAAAGCTAATGGACATAACCATTATCCTCAAAAGTTCCCTCAAACTCTTTGTAACCCTCCTTCATGCATAACCTAGCTTAACCCCACATATCCAAACACTGAACTTCTCTATGACCCTATAGATTAATTTATGTGTCTAGAAGTTTACACTGATGGACTCACACAGTATGACTCTTCAGTATCACTTTTTTTCACTCTGTATACTTAATTTGAGATTCATTATCATTGCATGTGTCAAATGGTTCATCTTTGTGGCTGGTTATTCACGTGGATAGAAATTTGGGTTGTTTCGCATTTGGGGCTGTTATAAATAAAGCTGCTATCATTATTACTAACTGTAATAAGTCAGACGGAGAAAAACACATACTATATGATTTCATTTATATGTGGAATCTAAAAAAATGCAAAATATATCAAAACAAATAAAAGGCTCACAGGTACAGAGAGGAGACTGGTGGCGGCCTGAGGTCAGGGATAAGGTATGGGTGAAATAGATCAAAATAGGTCAAAAGGTGCAAACGTCCAGTTATAAAACAAGTAAATCCTGGGGATGTCATATACGACACGGTGACTACAGTTAATGATACTGTACTGTGTATTTAAAAGTTGCTAAGAGAGTAAATCTTAAAACTTCTCATTACAAGGAAAAAACTATAACTATGTATGGTGATGAATGGTAATTAGACTTATCGCGGTGATGATTTCGGTGTATTCAAATATCCAATCACTATGTTGCACACATGAAATTAATGTGTTATATGTCAATTATACCTCAATAAAAAATGAAAACAAAGCTTGTGTGTGTGTCTGTGTGTGTGCGTGCGTGCACACACTTTCATTTAAGTTGGGTAAAGACCTGGGAGCAGAATGGCTGTGTGAAATTGTAAGTGCACGTTCAGCTTTTTAATAAACTGATAGCTTTTTTCCCCAGTGTGACTGTACCATTTTGCCTTCCTTTAGGAACGTGTAAGAGTTACTCTATATGCTACAACCAGTTGGGTACAACAATCTTCTAAATTTCTGCCATTTTAATAGGTGTGTAGCAGTACCTCAGAGTTCGATTTGCATTTCCATGATAACTAATGATATTAAACATCTTTTCCTGTGTTTGTTTTTGGAGATGCTTTGTCTGAAAATGTTTCCTTCTGTGTATGGCTTCTCATTTCCTTCTCTAGTAGTCTTTTGAAGAACAGGAATTAATTTTAATGAAGCCCAATTCATTAAATTTTTCTGTCCTGGATGTTGATTCTGGTATGCTTTTGTTTCAGAAATAATCTTTCCTTTAATTAAGGTCACACAAGCTTTCTCCTGAAAGTTTTAAAGTTTTAGATTTTACATTTACGTCTGTGATGCATTTTGAGTTAATTTTTATATGGGGCTGTGGTTCACTTTTAATGCATCTGGACAGACAATTGTTATGGCACAATTTGCTGAAAGGAATAATTTTATTCATTATATTGCCTTGAAACACTTGTAGAAAATCCATTAACCATGTGCATAAGTTTTCTTCTGGGTTTTCTATTCTGTTCTACTGATCTATGTGTCTATTTTTATATAATCAATACCACAGTGTATCTTTATTTTTTTTTAAGACCTGTCTATTTATTTTGAGGGGGAGCAGAGGGAGAGAAAGAAAATCTCAAGCAGACTCCCTGCTGAGTGTGGGGCCGGATTTAGAGCTTGATCTCAAGACCCTGAGATCATGACCTGAGCCGAAACCAAGTTGGATGCTTAACTGACTGAACCCCTCAAGCACCCCTGCCATATTGTATCTTTACAATGAATCTTAAAACCAGGTGGAGTGAATATTCTGACTTCATTTTACTTTCACAAAGTTGTTCTGGATATTCTAGGTCCTTCAATTTCCATATGAACTTTAGAACAAGCTTGTCAATTTCTGGCCTAAAAAATACACAGCAACCCCCTTCCCCCACCCCCACCCCCACCAACAAGCCTATCTTTTTTTTTTAGTTTGCTTTTTATTTTTTTTCAGCATAACAGTATTCATTATTTTTTCACCACACCCAGTGCTCCATGCAATCCGTGCCCTCTCTAATACCCACCACCTGGTACCCCCCCGACCTCCCCCCCGCCCCCCCCACCACTTCAAACCCTCAGATTGTTTTTCAGAGTCCATAGTCTGTCATGGTTCACCTCCCCTTCCAATTTCCCCCAACTCCCTTCTCCTCTCTAACTCCCCATGTCCTTTGAGTTAGCTTTATTTTTTTTCCCCTCCGCATTTTGGGTTGTAATTTTGGACTGGATGCCAAATAATGTGGTTTTTACTGTGAAGATTACTGTACATCTATAAATTACAATTTCCTACCAGATTCCCAGATAATGTTTTTACATTAGATTCATTTTTCCAAATTGCTACTTTATAAAGAAAATTTGATACAAGCACGATGAAACGTTCTTCAATTTTGTTTTGTTTTTCCCAAGTCATCCTTGAACAATCTGGATGTGTCCCACAAACCATCAAATGCAGTAAGTTAAGTGATTTATCTAAAGTCATACAGGTAGCAAAGGGCAGAACACAGTGTAAATCCAGTCAGTCTGACACCGGTAGCTGTGCTTGTAATATTTTTACTTTATGGTCTTTCTAGGGGAAATGGAATCAAAGCTGTGCCTTCGAAAGGACAGGATGACTTGACAGGAATCTTTGAGAAACGAGGAGTAAAGCTTGAGCAAAGTCACAGAAGCTAGAATGTCGCAATTGATTTGGGAGCAAAACCCTATAACTGGGAAGGTATCACAAAAGCAGAAGCTGGGAGGGCAGGTTTGTGCAAAATTGTAAAGAACTTTGAATGCCAGGTGGGGGAGGTTTATCTTAAAGATTTCTGGGCAGTGGAATGTTATCCTCTACCTGGTTTTAAAGAATGTGTCCCTGGTGTTGTAGGAAAGACAGATGCTTGAGGAGGAAGGTGGTGACTGAAGTCAGAGGTCATTTAGGAGATTTTACCAACAGTCCCGGTTGCAAGTTCCAATATTTTGAAATAGGCCAGTGAGGGGGGAAATGGAAAGGAGAAAAGAACAGGTCGGGGTATGGAGTAAGACAGAAGGACGCAGTGATGTGGGAAGAAATATAATGTAAAGTTAATTTTAGGGAAAGAAATTTGGATATTCAAATGAACACAATGCTGCTTGAGTGAAAATGGCCTTCCGTGTTTTTCTGTGAATCTAGTATTTTATTGGCTCCTATAAATTTCATTCAGATTCCACTGGAGCCCACAGCCTTTCCACAGTACTGAATTAGTTTTCTAAGGGAAAATTAACACAACAATGAAAGGGTAATCATAGAGATTTTAGAGTATCATCCTCCCCAAAAGTTAGAAGTAATAAAATAATATAAACTACATACTGGAACTATAACTGTTTCTTTTTTAATGGAACAACAAAAATGCATAGAAATGAGATGATAATCAGTATAGAGAATGTGGTACTAGTGCTGGCTACTTGAATATGCTAAAAATTTGCCAGATATCTGGTTTTCATTTAAAGTCATTTAAATTGGGGCACCTGGGTGGCTCAGTGGGTTAAACGTCTGCCTTCAGTTCAGGTCATGATCTCACGGTCCTGGGATCGAGCCCTGCGTCGGGCTCTCTGCTCAATGGGGAACCTGCTTCCCCCGCCTCTCTGCCTGCCTCTCTGCCTACTTGTGATCTCTGTCTTTTAAATAAATAAATAAAATCTTTTAAAAAATGAAAAAGTCATTTAAATTGTGTGTAATAAACTTAAACCCACTTAAAAATTACGTCAATGACAAATTTTCAATTCTGTTCGGTGAAACCCATAAAAGCATAGCAAATATAATGTACTACCATAGTTCAAGGAATTTCAAAACCAAATGATAATTTTATTATAGATGCAACTAAAATAAAATACTTGGAATATGTAATTCATATCAAACCATAAAATTTAATGATTTCTAGGGATGTAGAAGTGGCCAAGGTGTCCTTCAAGCTTAAGGTGATTAAATCAATGAGAGAAAATGCTTGTTTCTTTTTTTCGCTATAAGTGTTATTGGACACAGAAAATATGAATAATTTAAATGTGACAAGTAAAATGTGAGTTTGCAGAAAGTGATGGCCTGCTGTTATGTGATATTCCAAAGGATAGATGTAGAACCACTATTAGAAGCTATAGCGTAAATCAACAAAGAAATAACAAACAAGCAAACAAGGTCAGGAACCAGAAGTACAAAATAGACAAGGCCAGCCAAAGACAGACTGGTCCGCTCAGGAAGTAGTTTCTTAGCATTTAATCACTGCAGGTATTTGAGCACAGGTTAAGGACTATCTTGTAGTACTAATGCCTTCCAATCTGCAGAGAAATGCAAGCATATTAGACATATATTTCTTTAACTTCTTATCCAAATACCTACGAATTTCCCCAACTTCAGAGGATGAGGTTCCCATCCCCTTGTTTTGAGAAAATTCACCGATCAGTATTGTTCCGTCTCTTCCAGGAGTCTTTGTGACTTCCATCATGTATTTTCAAATTCTCCTTTCAGTTACCTTTTCCCTATAAAAGCTAAACATGCTCTAAGAACCGCCTATTGTGAAAAAACAAAACATAAAACAAGACTTGTAGGACTACATGGCCCTGGAAATTGTTGCTCTCCTCTCTTCTTTTGTTTCATAGCCAATGTCCTCAAAAGAATATATCTTTTGGGGTGCCTGGGTGGCTCAGTCAGTTAAGTGTCTGTCTTGGATTGGGCTCATGATCCTAGTGTCCTGGGATCAAGCTCTGCGATGGGCTCCCTGTACAGGAGGAACGTGCTTCTCCCTCTGCCCCTCCCTACTGCTCTCTCTCTCTCTCCCAAAAATAAATAAACAAAATCTTTTTTAAAAAGAATAGATATTTTGGAGGGAGTCTGCATGGTGCAATGAGTTAAGTGTCCGGCTCAGGTCATGATCTTAGGGTCATGAGATCGAGTCCTGCATTGGGCTCGATCAGTGTGAGTTTATCTGTCCATCTCCTCCCTCCTCCCCTGTCACGCCCCAGCTCTCTCTCTCTTTCTCTCTCTCTCTCTCAAATAGATAAATCTTTTTAAAAAAGAATATATACTTTTAAGTAAGCTCTACACCCAAGGTGGGGCCTGAACTCACAACCCTGAAACTGAGTCATGCTCTACAGACTGAGCCAAAAAAATACTTTAAAAATGATATATCAACTTCCTCAGCACAATTTGGTTTTAAAACATTATTATGAAATATTTTATTTGCAAAAAAAGGAATATTTTATTTTCAAAAAAGCCTACGAAAATAATAAAATATACACTACAAAAAAATAATAAAATACACATGCCTATACCCATCAACGAGACTAAGAAATAAACTCTCAGCCAGTTGAAGTGTGCTATGGGTAGCAGCCTAATCACATGGCTTCCCCCCTACCCCCCGCAGGGCCAACCTCTATGCTAATTAAGGTGTTGATGATTGCCAAAAACAAAGTCTTCACCTTGTACAAAAGAAGTAAAATACATAGTACAAAGTCTGGAAAGGTAGTAGGAGACAGACATTACCTGTTTCTTTCGGAAAGAAAATACTCTTTCTGAATATTTTATTGCAATTGCCAGTGAGGCCACCAAAGTCTATTTGTGGGTTCTCGTGTGGTAGTTAAGAATAGATTTTAACTAAGGAGTCAGTTTCTTTAATGGTTTCTTTGTTCAGGGCTTCTGACACTTCACTTTCTCACTTTACTGAATCTTGGATCTCTCCCTTGGACAACACTTAACTCATACATGTTTTTCCCATAGCCCTACTATTAGGCCTAAAGATGTTTCTAGATTATTCTTCCACCCACTTCCCTAAAACACCCAATTTTGAATCAGATATTTTTAGGATATGCCACCCACTCTTCCTTCCCATGGCAATAATCTACATCTCCCTGGGCAGCCACTCACTGACACGCACTCTAACACTATCCTTGTCATGAATAGTGATTATTTCATCAACATCATCTTATCCCACTCCTTCAAGAGTCATTCTCATCTTAATTAATGACAAATCTATGCATATAGTGCTCAAGTACAAACATTTTGGTATCATCCTTTGTTCCTTTTTCCTTCTTGTTCTCTACGTCCCCCATGTCCAAACACCTTGTTGGCTTTATCTTGTATTTATATCCCATCATTTCTAACTTCCACAATGCTCTCACCCAGGTCTAATACACCACCACCTCTTGCCTGGATTTCTTCTGTAGCCTGTATTTCTATAATAACCTCTTTTTAAAATTCTCCCTGCTTTTTTCCTTGCCAAACAATGGTATAGGCCCAAGCAGCTTGAAAGAGAACAGAGAAAAAGAAAGCTAAATTATGAATGGCAGAACCAGGAAACCCCTCAAGTAGAATATGACATCTCAGCTCCCTATCTCAGCTACACAGTCTCCTTATTGTGACTTCGTGCAAGTTACTTAATCACTCAATGCTTGCCTCCTCATCTATAAAATATGGATAATAGTAAGATCTACTTTGCAAGGTGAACCATGAGAGACTATGGACTCTGAAAAACAATCTGAGGGTTTTGAAGGGGCGGGGGGTGGGAGGTTGGGGTACCAGGTGGTGGGTATTATGGACGGCACGGATTGCATGGAGCACTGGGTGCGGTGCAAAAATAATGAATACTGTTATGCTGAAAAAAAAATCTACTTTGCAGGGTCATTCTGAGTATTGCATAAATTAATGTATGTAAAGTGAGTAGAAGAGTTACTGACACATAGCAATTATCATGTACTTGTTAGTATTATGGGATGAGCAATGAAATACCAGTAGATTATATATAGGTTTTATATATTTATATATATATATATAAAATCTGTTTATAGATAATATATAATATAGATTATAAATAGATAGATAATATATAGATTATATATAATCTATAAACAGATTATATATAGGGATGGTTTTCTTTATGTAATAAGGATCTTTTGAAAAATTTAAATGATTATACAACAAACCTTGCTATATTTCATCTCTATGTTTTACAATCAGTGAGAATTTTGATTGAGGCTGTATTTACATTTATCTTTTGTGATAAATGAAAAGTGTTCCTTACAATATAAATTACGTACTCTACAGTTTGTATAGAAGTTATTCTGTTCAATTCATTCAGTATACTGAATAGTTAATTATATTTCTGTTACCCTAGTGATAATTACATACTCTAAGTATTAATGCATAAGCATTATAGAAAGAAGACAGACTTTCTTGACTGTTAATTTTATTAAAGTTTGGGAATAGCATAAAACTGTTTAAATAGAAAACAGCTGCTATGGCATTTTACTATGTATGTAAGAACAGCTTGAGTAGAAGTAGGTTTGTGACATCTTGTTTCTTCCTTTCTTATTATATTCATTACCATCTAAAGCAATTTTCAATACATTAATTTACTGAATAACCTATTTTCAGGTCCCCTCTCCCAAGAGAATGTAATGTCCCTCAACTCTCTTGTCCTCCAATTTATGCTCAGCACCTACAACAGCACCTGGAATTTATAGGAACTCAATAAATACCTATTGGAAGACACTTTGAATGGATGCATAGGTACATGCAGGAACTAATAATCCTGAAATTCAGGTGAAGCAGGAGGAAGACTGAGGGCCTTGGTAACAATGAACTTAATGCAACTCATTGAAAGCAATGGGTCCAATGATTCTAAGTCCAATATTAATATAAAGTCAGGACTGTTTTTATCTTAGGATGTGGGACTCATCCAGACTCCTGTCTCACCTGAAACATGTCATCATGGATCAAGGAAGTACTTTTCAACATTACACCTATCCTTTCCAAAAGACCTTACATCTCAAAAACACCTTTTAAAAATATTTTATTTATTTGAGAGAGCGAGAGAGAGAGAGAGAGCAGGGTGAGGGTCAGAGGGAGACTCCCCCTGAGGAATCTCCCAGCTGAGCAGGGAGCATGATGTGGTACTTGATCCCAAGACTCTGGGATCACAACCTGAGCTGAAGGCAGATGCTTAATGACTGAGCCACCCAGACACCCTCTAAAACTTTTTTAAAAATTTATGCCTCGGGCAGGATTATTTCCACAAAACAGCAAACCACTGAACCATTTCCATGCTTAAAAATAACATTTCAGGGGCACCTGGGTGGCTCAGTGGGTTAAAGCCTCTTCCTTTGGCTCAGGTCATGGTACTGGGGTCCTGGGTCCTGGGATCGAGCCCCACATCGGGCTCTCTGTGCAGCAGGGAGCCTGCTTCCCCCTCTCTCTCTGCCTGCCTTTATGCCTACTTGTGATCTCTGTCTGTCAAATAAATAAATAAAATCTTTTAAAAAAAGTAACATTTCAGAAGAATAGTGCCTATTGATTGTTAGAAAATTTGGTATGTTGGGACACCTGGGTGGCTCATTCTGTTAAGTGACCAACTGTTGGTTTCAGCTCAAGTTGTGGGGTCAAATTCTGCATCAGGCTCCCTACTCGGCCGGGAGTCTGCTTGAGATTTTCTCTCTTCCTCTGCCCCTCCTCCTCCACAGTGGCACTTGCTCTCTCTCTCTAAAAATAAATAAATAAATCTTTAAATAAAGAAAATTTGATTTAAGAAATGCTAAAACATTTCTTAGCATAGATGGATGGCTTCTGAAGTAATATTTTTGAAATGCCTGTTTTTTCTTTTTTAGAAACAAGTCTTTTTTCTTAAAGATTTATTTACTTGCTTTAGAAAGGGGGGGGGCACCTGGGTGGCTCAGTGGGTTAAAGCCTCTGCCTTCGGCTCAGGTCATGATCTCAGAGTCCTGGGATCGAGTCCCGCATCGGGCTCTCTGCTCAGCAGAGAGCCTGCTTCCCTCTCTCTCTCTGCCTGCCTCTCCATCTACTTGTGATTTCTCTCTGTCAAATGGATGAATAAAATCTTTAAAAATAAAAAAAAAGAAAGAGGGGGGGAGGGTACATGAATATGGGGAGTGGCAGTCTTTAAGCAGACTCCCTGCTGAACATGGCGGGGGCGGGGGGAGGCTCATGGGGGCCTTGATCTTACAACCCACGAAATCATGAGCTGAGCCAAAACCAAGAATCAGTCACTCAAATGACTGAGCCACCCAGGCGCAATATAAAGTCACCCCAAAACAAATCTTGATATTAAGCAATTTTACTCAGTGATGCCTTATATATACAAATACACATATACGATCCCAGAAAATGGTAATAAAAAAGGATTTATTTGTAGATGAGCTTATACATCAAGATATACTGAGCTATTATCCAGTTATTTAAGATTGATTAGGTATTAGAAAAACACAATGAAAAATGGTGAGGAAGTAAATAAGAAGAAAAGAAAAAATGAAAGATATAACGCTTCATTCAATTTCAGAATACATTAACGATGTTATTTAAAAGAAGAAGAATAAGAAAGAAGTGATATTATTTAGAGGGGGATTTTTGAAAGAGATATTTAGCTCCATGTAGGAGTATGTCCTATAGTATACATCAGAAGAATTCTGTTTAATGCCATTACCATTTTCTCAAATATTGACCCACTTATCACTGCCACAAATTTATTTCTGCTTTTACCATTGGTGAAAAGTTTGAATAAGAGGAAACTGCAGTGTAAATCGGTTTTCAGTGAAGGGGGTCAGACAAATAGGAAACATAGTGTGAAACAATAAACATTAATTGACAAAGGCCTTTAATTGAATTCATCAAGAGATAACAAGAAGACATTCTTTCCTTTTTCAAATTAATGAGTATATTCTATTCTTATTTGTTATTATATATAAATAATGAATGTTTCTAGCAAAAATTATCAAAGTGCTATATTTAAATGCCTAGCATCTTTATGAATATTGAATATCTTATTATATATCATTGTTATTCATTGTTGATCAAAGTGCCATAAATTTACATACATCATGTTCTCAACTTTACAAAATTAAATACAGAACAAGAAAAATTCATTCTCTAAAATCTACTCCAGAATAAACTAACTATATTTTCTGTTAATACATTTAAAAATATCAGCATAGGAGGCTAAAAAGAAGTATGTGGTCAAATCATTTTTGTTTAATGTGTAAATAAGAAAAAGAAAACTTACTTTTTATTCTTCCAGTAAATTAAAAGGACTTTGATTGAATCCATTGGCAATGGTGCCATATAGAGAAGGATCAACCTAAAATTAAGAGAATAAGAAAAAATTCAAAGCACTGTAGATTAAAATGAAATTTGCTTTGACAGGGCATATAAAGTAATCAAAAGCATGAGCATTGTACTAATGAAAACTCATCAGGATTATACACTTTGATCTTCTACCACGCTAACAAGATGGAGCAAAAAAGGGAGCACACTGATACATATGGAAAAAGTATATATAAATGACCAAAACATGTACTTTAAAGCATTTAGCAAATGCAAACCCTGTGAAATTATCTGCCAGATTCTGTATCAAATTTACAAGTCAATATTAATTTAATTTATAGTTAAAGATAAGTGACTTTGTCTTAAAAATATTTAATCTCCAGGGGCACCTGGCTGGCTGAGTCAGTCAAGTATGTGACTCTTGACCTTGGGATCATAAGCTAGAGCCCCACATTGGGCATAGAGTTTACTTTAAAAAGTGTTTTTAAAAATCTAATCTTTAACGTGTATGGGTCCAAAAAACTTTGGCCATTTCCTTGAAATAGTAAACATACACCTACTATAGGTTTCAGCAATTTCACTTCTGACTGTATGCCTAAGAGAACTGCAACATATATTCACACAGAAACTCACACATGAATGTTCACAGCAGCATAATTTAACATGACTCCAGAGTGGAAACAACTCAAATGCCCATCAAAAGATAAGTGGATACAATAGCCAAACTATGGAAAGAACCTAGATGTCCATCAACAAATGAATGGATAAAGAAGATGTGGTATAGGGGTGCCTGGGTGGCTCAGTGGGTTAAAGCTTCTGCCTTTGGCTCAGGTCATGATCCCAGGGTCCTGAGATCGAGCTGCACATCCCGCTCTCTGCTCGGCAGGGGGCTTGCTTCCCCCTCTCTCTCTGCCTGCCTCTCTGCCTACTTGTGATCTCTATCTGTCAAATGAATAAATAAAATCTTAAAAAAAAAAAGAAAATGTGGTATACACACACACACACACACACACACACACACACAGGAATACTATGCAGCCATCAAAAGAAATGAAATCTTGCCATTTGCGATGATGTGGATGGAACTAGAAGGTATCATGCTTAGCAAAATAAGTCAAAGAAAGACAACCATCATATGATCTCCCTGATATGAGGAAGTGGAGATGCAACGTGAGGGGTTGGGGGGTAGGAAAAGAATAAATGAAACAAGATGGGATCGGGAGGGAGACAAACCATAAGAGACTCTTAGTCTCACAAAACAAACTGAGGGTTGCTGGGGGGAGGGGTGCAGGGAGAGGGTGGTTGGGTTATTGACATTGGGGAGAGTACGTGCTATGGTGACTATTATGGATTGTGTAAGATTGATGAATCACAGACCTGTACCCCTGAGCTAAATAATACATTATATGTTAATAAAAAATTTAAAAAATTTTTAAAAATGATAAGTGGATAGATAAAATGTGGTATATCCATACAGCAGAGCAGTACTCTGCAGTAAGAATGGAATTACATACTGATGCACGCTACAATATGGATCAATCTTGAAAATACTTATTAGTGAAATAAGTGAGTCCAAAAGACCCACATCCTAAAACAAAACAAAACAAAACAAAGCAAAAAAACCCACATTTTCTGTGATTCCATTAACACAGTAGCAGTTAGTCTACTGGGAATGGCGAGATGGGATAACTGCTAAGAGGTATGGGCTTTCTTTTGGTGATGATGAAAATATTCTGGAATTAAATTTGGTAATGGTTGCACAACTCTGTAAAATACATTAAAAACCTCTGAGTTATATACTTTAAAATGGTGAGCTTATCCTCAGTAACAATAATTTAGCAGCCATTCATGGACAAAAGTGCCTTTATGGGAACCTGGGGATCCGTAGGAAGTTGTGAATCCCTGTTGAAGTTCAAGACCAAGGAAAGCCATTTGAGAAGGCAGGCCCACCCCCAGGTGGCTGATGTGCTGATGTGGTCCTGGCTACAGATCCAGAACCAGCTCTATACCTGTTGTGGGTTCAGCCCCATTTGTCCTTGGTTCTGCCAACAGCACCATACACCAAGGAACCTATGAGGAGTCACCTCCATTGGTTTCTCAGGTGAAAGGCCCACAGACCTGGTCCTGGCCATGGACATTTAAGTGGCCTATGACTGAACTCCAGCCTGGGAGCCCTTGGAGGCAAGCCAGCCAAACCTGGTCTAACTGTAGGTGATGAAACAGCTCCGTAACTAGGCTCTGGCTCATCCCAGCAGCAGGCCAGAAGGTGACCCAGGGTCCTGCAGGAGACAATCCTATCTGTGCCACCGGAGATCCTAACAGTGCCGTATACCCACCTTTAGCTCCTTCTAGAAGCAGTCTACAGACATCCAGTGGTGGTGTCCCTGCAGATCCTATTTTTAATGGCCCTATAACTAGGCCACGGCCTTTCCAGCCATAGTCTGCAAAAAAATACTCCCTGCCCAGGGACTCACCCAGTGACCCAGGAAAAGCACACCCAGGGACCTTGCAGGATCCTCTCCCATCTATACAACTGGTAACGGGCTCACTGTCTGAGGACCCAACTGTGAACACTGAAGCTGACCATTGTCCTAGTACCACCCTACTGAACAAGATCCTATCCGCCATTCCATCTACCCAAAGAACAGACGGGTCTTTGCCTGCCAGAACCATTAACAATAAGCCAACCACGGAGTCCACTGTGGGCCCAACAACAGCCTTATGATCTGGCTCCAGCCCAGGAAAACTGTGATTCCAGAGGTAATACCATCTACTTGGGGGTGCAAGAGTAGAAGGCATATACCTGCTATATACCTATACTATATATAGAGTAATCAAGATAATGTGGCATTGGGGTGCGTGGCTGTCTCAGACAGCTCAGGGTCTGCCTTTGGTTCAGGTCAGGATCTCAGGGTCCTGGGATCAAGCCCCATGTCGGGCTCCCTGCTCAGTGGGGAGGCTCCTTGCTCCTCTGCCCCTCACCTGCTTAAGCTCTCACTCTCTCTCAAATAAATACATTTTTTGAATCTTTTTAAAAAAGACAATGTGGCATTGGCAAAAGAATAGACAAATAGATCAATGGAATCAAATAGAGTCCAGAAATAGGCCCATATCAGTATAGTCTACTAACCCTTGACAAAGGAGAAAAAGCAACACAATGGAGCAAATATAGTCTTTTCAACAAATAGTGCAGAAATACCTGGACTTCCATGTGCAAAACATGAATCTAGACATAGAACTTATTCCCTTCATAAAACTTAACTCAGAATCGGTCACAGACTTAAATGTAGAACACAAAATTATAAAACTTCTACAGGATAACATAGAAGAAAACCTAAATGACTTTGGGCATGACAATGATTTTCAGATACAACATCAAAGGCACAATCCATGAAATAAGGAATTGATAAGCTAGACCTCACTAAAATTATAATTTTCTGCTGAGAAGAGGACACTGTCAACAGAAAATGAGAAGCTGGGGCACCTGGGTAGCTCAGTGGGTTAAGCCTTTGGCTCAGGTCATGATCTCAGGGTCCTGGGATGGAGCCCCGCATCGGGCTCTCTGCTCAGTAGGGAGCCTGCTTCCTCCTCTCTCTCTGCCTGCCTCTCTGCCTACTTGTGATCTCTCTGTCAAATAAATAAATAAAAATATTTAAAAAAAGAAGATGACAAGCTAGAGACTGGGGAGAAAATATTTTCATAAGACATATCTGATAAAGAATATTATCTAAAATATACCAAGAACTCTTAAAACTCAATAAGAAAGCACACAACCCAACTTAAAAAGGGACCAATGCCCGTAACAGGTGCCTCACTGAAAAAGATACACAAATGGCAAATAAGTACATGAAAACCTGTATCACATCATATATCATCATATGTCACCAGGGAAATGCAAATTTAAACCATGAGATACCACCATCTATATCCCTATTAAATGACTAAAACCTGGGACACTGACTACAGCAAATACTGACAAGGATGTGGAACCACAAGAATTCTCTTTCATTGTTGGTGGGAATGCAAAATGGCCCAGCCACTTTGGAAGACAGTTTGGCAGTTTCTTACAAAACTAGACATACATTTACCATTTGATCCAGCAATTCTGCTCCTTGGTGTTTACCCAAAGGAGCTGAAAATTTATGTCTGAATAAAAACCTACACACAGATATTTAAGTAGCTTTATTCATAACTGCCAAAACTTGGAAGCAACCAAGATGTCCTTCAGTAGGTGAATGGATAAACAATCTGTGGTCCATCCAGACAATGCATTATTATTAAGCAGTAAAAAGAAATAAGCTTATCAAGCCATGAAAAGGCAAGGTATCTTAAGTGCATATTACTATGTGAAAAAGCTACACACTGTGGGATTCCAAATATATGACATTCTGGAAAAGGTAAAACCGAGACCATAAAAAGATTAGAAGTTGCAATAGGTTGCAACCTTCAGTCTTTGAAGATTGTCAGGGTAGGATAGTCAATCTACTCTGAGTGATATTCTAATGGTAGATGTCATGTCATTATCAATCTGTCCTAACCCACAGAATGTGCAATGCCACAAGCGAAATCTAATGTCAGTTTCTTCTATGTTATCCTGACATAAAACTCTGGGGGATAACGATATGCCATTGTAAACCATTCAATTGTAATAAACGTACCACTCCAGTGAGGATGTTGATAATGGGAGACGCAATGCATGTGTGGGGACAGAGGGTATATAGGAAATGTCCATACCTTCTGCTTCACTTTGTGGTGAACCTAAAACTCTTCTAAAAAATAAAATCTCAGCAGTGTCTGGGTGGCTCAGTGGGTTAAGCATCTGCCTTTGGCTCAGATCATGATCTCAGGGTCCTGGAATCGAGCCCTGTGTCGGGCTCCCTGCTCAGTGGGGCTCTGCTTCCCCGCCTCCCTCTGTGTGTGCTCTCTGTCACTATCTTTGTCTCTCTCTTTCAAATAAATAACATCTTTAAGAAAGATAAAAAGTCAAGTCCCTTATCAAAACTAAGGGAAAACATAGCCATGGCAAATGGTATGCATCCTGACCATTCAAAATGTAACTGGGTGAGTACCAACACAACTGTTACTATATCCTTAAGGGTGCTGTGTTCTTGGCCTCATGAGAAAAAGACTCAAAAACAAGAATAAGAGGGAATTTCCTCATCATGATAAACAACAACAACAACATTGTATTAGTTTGCTAAGGCTGCCTTAACAAAATACTGTAAACTGAGTAGCTTAAACCACAGAAACTTGGTGTCTCCAGTTCTGGAGGCCAGAAGTCCAAGATCAAGGTGTTACAGAATTGGTTTTCTCTCTCTCTCTCTCTCTCTCGTTTTTGTTGTTTAGAAACCTTTTTATCATTAGAGCATTATACCTTTTTCAGAACAAGTATAATTTATAGAAATCGCACAAGGCAACTTTTTATCACATATCAATAATTTGCAATGTTTTGTTCAATTGAAATGTTATTTCATTTGTATAAACCACCTCTGATTACAAAAAAGAATCAAAAACCTACACATACAATATATTAGTACATTTAAATAAGTGATGTGTAAGTAATTCAAAAATAAACGAATGCAAACTATAAGAAGTCAGAGTGATAAGTGCTCTGAAGAAAACCAAAGCAGAATAATGAGGATAGGAGCATCTATAGGGACCACTATTTTTCATGATGTGGATAAAGACTCTCTGGTAAGATAATATTTGATAAGAGACCTCAATACACTGATAGTTTAATCTTTGCAAATATTCCGAGGAAAAGCATTCCGGATAAAAATAAATGTAATGCAAAATCTTTGGGAAAGGAAATCGGTAGGCAAGTTTGAGGAATAGGAAGGAAGCCACAGCAGCGGGAGTGAAATGAACAAGAGGGACAGTGGTAAGAGACCAGGTCAGAGAGGTCATCGGGGACCAGATACCATGACACCAGGAGAATGTACCATGAGATACTCTGAGAACACGGTCAGGACATCAGGGTTTGTTCTGAATGAGACAGGAAGCTGTTGGAGAATTGAAAGTAAAGATGTGGTGTGAGCTGTTTTATATTTTAAAAGGATTACTTTCTCTGTTCTGTGGGATGAGAATAGGAGAAAATGCTATTAGGTAGTTACCACACATCATACAGATAAGTGGTTATCTAGACAAGGATGTCACTGGTGTAGTTGGTGAGAAGTGGTCAGAATCCAGATTTATTCTGAATGTATAGGTGGTAAATACATCTGATTTATTATGAGGTGTGAGAGAATGAGAGAAACCAAGAATGACACCAATATTTTTCTGCCTAAGCACCTGAAAACATGGAGTTGGTATTTAATGAGTTAGAGAGGGCTGACAGAAGCAATTGGAAGCTTAGTTTTGGATACATGTTTGAGATCCCAATTAGACATCTATGTTGAGATGTGGACTAGACCCTTGTACATAAACATCTGGATTCAGGAGAGAACTCAGGTGACGGATGCACACATTGTGGAGACCTAAGTTTATAGATATAATTTCAAACATGGGAGTAAAACAACTTCAAGAAGGTGGGAAAAAGCAAATTGCATAAAACAGACCTAGCAAACCAGGTCTAGAGGTTATTTCTCCCAGTATACACAACTACCCTATGGCGAAAAACAAATGCATTCTTTCATTCCAAAGCTATCATGTAGTAAATTCCAGTAGGTGCATTATGCCTACTGTCATGATTCTGACCAAACAGAAACGGTACGAAAAATGGGATCAACCTGTTTCATTTGGAATCATCTTTTATAGGTTCCCTTTCCGTAGGGCTGACCTGTAGGCTTCATGGTGAACTATCAACCAGAGGAGCAAACTGTCACCAGTCAGCCAATAGACCTTTGCTTTGCTAGATGACCTGGTTATAATAATATTTAGATAGGACTTACTATCTTTCACACACTATTTTAATCACTTCATGCCAAGTAACTCAATCCCTCTATAGCCTAACTTTAGGATAGGTGCTACTTGGCTCAAATATATGAAGTTGCTGAACATAATATTTTAGAGATTTAAGAAGACCTGAGCATGGAAAGGCTAAGTTAAATACCTAGTACACACAAAACAGCCATTATACCAACACCTAGCTCCAGAGTTCATACACTTTTCCATTGTTCTTTTCATTGTTTGAACCTTGAAGTTCACTGTCCTGTGACCATCCTAACCTCCACATTTATTACAAACCTTTTCTCCTACCTTCAAGTTTCCTGAATAGAAGTAAATGTCACATTTTCAGGTCATGTTACTCAAGGGGAGCAAAATTTGCCACTACAGGGGGCACCTGGGTGGCTCACTGGGTTAAGCTTCTGCTTTCGGCTCAGGTCATGATCTCAGGGTCCTGGGATCAAGCCCTGCTTTGGGCTCTCTGCTCAGTGGGAAGCCTGTTTTCCCCTCTCTGTCTGCCTGTCTCTCTGCCTACTTGTGATCTCTCTCTGTCAAATAAATAGATAAAATCTTTAAAAAATTTACCACTACAAAACATTCCTCTTTGGCATAAAGATTATTTTAGGCTGGCTAATATATTTTTTTTTTTGAAGTAGGCTCCACTCCCAGTGTAGAGTCCAGCATGAGATCAAGACCTGAGCTGAGAACAAGAGTTGGATGCTCAACTGACTGAGCCACTCAGGTGCCCAAGAGTGTTTTTTTTTTTTTTTTTAAAGATTTATTTATTTACTTGACAGAGAGAAAGAGAGGGAAAGAGAGAAAGAACAGGGGGAGGAGTAGAGGGTGGAGACAAGCAGATGCCCTGCTGAGAACAGAGCCTGATGTAGGGCGCATTCCCAGGACCCTGAGATCATGACCTGAGCCAAAATCAAGAGTCAGACACTTAACCAACTGAGCCACTCAGGTACTCCCAGGCTGGTTATTTTTAAAAAGCAGACACAGGGGACACTCAGAAAACCAAGTAGAAGTTAACCTTTTGTAGAAGACGCGTGCATGTATAAGGGAAATCTCCATTTGCAAGGCTGTCTCCCTCTCTGCACTAGGAGGAAGAGGTTGACTGTAAATCTCTGGAAACTGTCATCAATGGAGAAGACAACTTAAATCTATTCGACAACTGTACCCTTGTTTATTGGGCTTTTTCTGATATCTTCTCATAACTGCTCCCTTTCATTTGTCTTTGGTTGGAGATGGTATTTAAGTGATGGCTTGAGCAAATTCAAGGATTTAGTCAGTTTTCCTGGGTCTCTCCCATGTATACAGGATATACACATGTTATTAAACTTTACTTTGTTTTTCCTGCATTAATCTGCCTTTTATTATCATGGGGGAGGGGTTCATTCAAGAACCTAGAAGGGTAGAAGGAAAATTATTTTTCTGCCTACACTACCAAGACAAATGCCAAGTATTTAGAAACACCTAAAATTTTGGAAAACTTCAGAGAAAAATCCTACATCTAAATCACTGCGAGAATTCTCCAGGGAAAATCTGGTTCCCTAAATTATGTGTCTCCTTGGTCATGGATGCCTTATTACTGTTTACTATATCAATTTTCAGACTGGAAATGTTTCTATTGGATTCATTTTCTACTCATAATTATGTTTGACTATTTTGTTTCTTGTAACATTTCAATTTCTTTTTTCTGTTGGCATTGAGCGAGATAACTCCAGCATTTAGAACAAAAACTATGTGTTCATTTTATTATCCTAGATTGATTCGGCAAATGTCTATTTATAGCTAGGTCATGTTTCAATCGCTTTAAAGCCATGCTTGTGTTTCAGGCTGTCTATCTCATCGAAACTTTTTTTAAAAGGCTTTCTATTTATTGCTCCTTTTGCCATTATTCCATAGAAAACAATGAACTTAAGGGAGCTGGCTGACAAGTCTAATCCACTCATTAAGTTCTATTACCTAGACAGACAGTGTAACTGATTATGGGAGATAACAATTTTAATGCTTCTTAACAACCTGGCAGCTTTCAAATACAGAAGCCAAGGGAGAAAGTTAACTGAAAAGTTAACTATATGTCAGAGGGAAAATAAAGAAAACAATAACTCACATTAATTCACTTTAGGAAGCACTTGAGCTCATATGACTATTACTGAAAGTGTCTCATTTTTAATAAAGCTACCATTTATTAATCATTTATTGGGTGACAGGTACTTTATTAATGTCTTCTCATTTAATCTTAAAAATAACTCTGCTAGGTAGCTATTATCCTCCAGTTACAATGAAAATGAAAACAGTAATTTGAAAGGATATATACACCCCTACGTTTATTGCAACATTATTTACAATATCTAAGATACGGAAGCAACTTCAGAGTCCATCAATAGAGGAATGGGGAAGGACGATGTGGTACACTTATACAATGGAATAGTATACAACCATAAAAAGTATGAGATCATGCCATTTTTGACAACGTGGTAGACCTCGAAGATACTAAGCTAAGTGAAATAAGTCAGACTAAGAATGTCAAATACCACAGGATTTCACTCACATATGAATCTTTTAAAAAATGAATAAACAAACAAAAAGCAGAATCAGACTTGTAAACACAGAGAACAAACTAATGGTTGCCAGAGGGGAGGTAGGTAGGAGATGGGCAAAATGGGTGAAAGACAGTGGGAGATAAAGGCTTCCTGTTATGGAATGAATAAGTCATGGGAATGAAAGGCACAGCATAAGGAGTATCATCAATGGTATTGTCATAGAGACATACAGAGACAGATGGAAGCTACGCTTGTGGTGAAATAGTATAATGTTTAAACTTGTGGAATCACTATGCTGTACGCCTGAAACTAATGTAACACTGTGTGTCAACTACACTTAAGTAAAAAATTAATTTAAAAAATGAGAAAAGTGAGGCTCAGAGAAGTTAACACTCTCAAGAGTACACAGCTAGGGGCACCTGGCTGGCCCAGTCGGTTATCTGACTCTTGATTTCAGCTCAGGTCATGATCTCAAGGCCAGGGGATCAAGCCCTATATCTGTATCTGCTCAACCGTCTCCCTCTGCTCCTCTCCTGGCTCTCTCTCTCTCTCTTGCTCTCTATCTCTCAGATAAATAAATAAATCTGAAAAAAAGAAAACCCAGCAAGAATACATAGCTAATTTTGGCTATTTTAACTGGTGTAAGGTGATATCTCAATGTGGTTTTAATTTGAATCTCCCTGACGGCTAGTGATGATGAACATTTTTTCATGTGTCTGATAGCCATTTGTATGTCTTCATTGGAGAAGTGTCTGTTCATATCTTCTTCCCATTTTTTGATATGATTGTCTGTTTTGTGTATGTTGAATTTGAGGAGTTCTTTATAGATCCTGGATATCAAACTATTGTCTGTACTGTCGTTTGCAAATATCTTCTCCCATTCTGTGGGTTGCCTCTTTGTTTTCTTGACTGTTTCCTTTGCTGTGCAGAAGCTTTTGATTTTGATGAAGTCCCAAAAGTTCATCTTCGCTTTGGTTTCCTTTGCCTTTGGAGACATATCTTGAAAGAAGTTGCTGTGGCTGATATCGAAGGGATTACTGCCTATGTTCTCCTCTAGGATTCTGATGGATTCCTGTCTCGCATTGAGGTCTTTTATCCATTTTGAATTTATCTTTGTGTACAGTGTAAGAGAATGGTCAAGTTTCATTCTTCTACATATAGCTGCCCAGTTTTCCCAGCACCATTTATTGAAGAGACTTTTTTCCACTGTATATTTTTTTCTGTTTTGTTGAAGATTATTTGCCCATTGAGTTGAAGGTGCATATCTGGGCTCTCCACTGGTCTATGTGTCTGTTTTTATGCCAGTACCATGCTGTCTTGGTGATCACAGCTTTGTAGTAAAGCTTGAAATCAGGTAGCATGATGCCCTCAGTTTTATTTTTGTTTTTCAACATTTCCTTACCGATTCGGGGTCTCTTCTGATTCCATACAAATTTTTGGATTAACAACATGTGTTGGAGGGGATGTGGAGAAAGGGGAACCCTCTTACATTGTTGGTGGAAATGTAAGTTGGTGCAGCCTCTTTGGAGAACAGTGTGGAGACTCCTCAAGAAATTAAAAATAGAACTTCCCTATGACCCTGCAATTGCACTCCTGGGTATTTACCCCAAAGATACACATGTAGTGAAAAGAAGGGCCATCTGTACCCCAATGTTTATAGCAGCAATGGCCACGGTTGCCAAACTATGGAAAGAACCAAGATGCCCTTCAACGGATAAATGGATAAGGAAGATGTGGTCCATATACACTATGGAGTATTATGCCTCCATCAGAACGGATGAATACCCAACTTTTGTAGCAACATGGACAGGACTGGAAGAGATTATGCTGAGTGAAATAAGTCAAGCAGAGAGAGTCCATTATCATATGGTTTCACTTATTTGTGGAGCATAACAAATAGCATGGAGGACATGGGGAGTTAGAGAGGAGAAGGGAGTTGGGGGAAAATGGAAGGGGAGGTGAACCATGAGAGACTATGGACTCTGAAAAACAATCTGAGGGGTTTGAAGTGGAAGGGGGGTGGGAGGTCGGGGTACCAGGTGGTGGGTATTAGAGAGGGCACGGATTGCATGGAGCACTGGGTGTGGTGCAAAAATAATGAATATTGTTATGCTGCAAATAAGTAAAAAATAAATTTATAAATACATAAATAATCTCTTAGAAAAAAAAAAGAATACACATCTAAATAAGAGGTGACAAGTTATCCTCACCTTTTTATGACTAATCAGATAATACCTCCTCGGTGAGGCCTTCACTACCACTCTATTTAAATTTGTGACCACTACTCCTCAGCACACCTTTTCCCTTCCACTGATTTATTTTTATCCATAGAACTTATTAGCATCAAAATTGCTATAATTTATTCATTTATTCCATTTGTTATCTGTCTCCCTTCTCTATAAGGTCAGGTCCAAAAGGTCAGAGATTTCTGTCAATTTTGTGAACTACCTAGCCCCAGCATCAAGTACAGCACCTGACTCACAGAAGGCTCTAAAATATTCATGAACCAGGAAGGAAATGAGGGACAGTAAAAGTCAGTCTGTATATTTAATGACCATCTTCTTAGGCATATTGGATTTTAAACGTGGGGGGTGTGGTAGTTATTGCCCCGCACATTAGTATCTAAACATAAGGAATTATTTTCATTTTTCCATCCTCTGGACACTTCCTTTGCCTATTGAATCAGCTACCCTAACATGGTAAAAACAGTACTACTTCATAACCCTGGAGCAGAGAGCCTTCTTTCACAAACATGTTTTAGAGAATAAAGAGGGAAGAAAAATAGTGTCTGTTCCTTGACAATTACCAAAAAGTCCGAGAGAATGGGGACGCTCTGTCTTTCCTGGGATACATTTACAGGAATTATTTGATTTTGAAGCAAACGTAATCGAGGATCCCAGACAGAAACGTCCTACACATTGGTCTAACTGCAAGGTCGAAGTACACGCTTCCACAAAGCATAGGCTATTGGGTTAACATATTAGGAAAGACAACATTTTCTCAATGACACACTTTTTATAAAGAGAATGAAATCCAGCAACTGAAATCAGGAGCCAAGCGAAGACGGAGTTAGTTCCTTTCTTGACCACCATGCTGCCCTCCTGCCATTACAAGGCTTTGCCCAAAGAACACTAAATGTTTGCATTGCACGTGGATCCAGGAGTGTGATACCGTGAACCAGACTTGGCTAACTTTCCTGACCGATAGTGGCCCATGAAAGAGCCTTCACCAATAAGTTCGCTAGAAATACATTTTGTCAGAAATAAATCAAAAGGGCAAAATACAATAATAAAAGGTCATAGTTAACACAACAGAAGATTTAGACTCAGAAGTCTTCCCTCTAAGGTGAGATAGTCAGGAAAAGACAAATCAAATACAAGCATGGGGTCATCCTTAGAACAGAAAATGAACTCATTTTTCTGACATAGAACGGAGAGGGTTAGGGGGCATTTCGGGGTGGGAAATAAGGAATCTGACAGTCCACATCCCTATCATTCAATCCCCTTTGGAAGTGGCTGAGGACATCATTTGGTGAAAAGCTAAGGAAGAACAGGTTTCTGGCTATTCCCTTCGCCTCTTTCCTCATGTGTAATAAGCAGTTGATGACTTTGCCACGCCTCAGTCCCAGGCTTTTTATGAGGCTCGAAGACCGCACTGCCTAAAGAATTTTGTTAACAGGTTAATTTGTATTTCACATGAAGGTAATGGATAGTCTATTCTCCAGGAGCAGCAGAGGAAATATTGAATGTCTCAAAAGAGTAATTCCTCATTCAACGACTGTAGACTCCAAATGCGGAGGCAGGCAGGTCCCAGGACCCTGCGTGACAGACACGCATGTCCAAGACAGGATCTGAGCCCTGCCCAGGCACCTTCATCACCCCATCTCTAGAAATTTGGGGGAGGATGAATACCCAATGAAGGGCTGGTGGCCACCACCTGCAGAGCAACTGTCCTGTCCCTGTGGGGACGGTTGGTTGTGCTACAGATGGGGGAGGGTATGCCTCAGCAGGCATGGCTAAGAGGCATGGAGTCCTTGCCCGCCACTCACCCAGAACTCGTCTCTCGGGTGTCATGAAAGCCGAATGGGGCTTAACAAACACGAAGAAGGTCTGGTAGGTGTGAAGTGCAAATAAAATAGCCACTAGCTATTTTTAGACTGAAGTTATATTTGAGAAAACACCAATCCCTCTTTTGTTTTTGCAAACAACCTGCTTCATCCGGCCAAGGTTGAAACCTGTGCTTAAGTCACGTAAGAACAACTAAAAAGGAAAGAGATGCTTTTGTGCACCATTTCGAGTTCCTGAGGAAGGAAGGTGCAGTGTAGTGAGAAACTATTTTAGAGAGAGCAATCATAGGTTAAAATAGGTTCCCAAGTCTACTTTTTACTTTCTTTCTCCCGATGTTTTTTTTTTTTTTTTTTCTCCCGATGTTTTTAGAGAAGACTATTGAGGGCATCTGGAAGATTCACTACACACTTTGCAGCACAGTTGTTGGGGTCTAATGTGTTAGTCCATTTCATAAATTCTCCAGACTCTGCTCTAAGATGCATCTCAGCATTATTCTCAGGACTTTTTACTTGTGTTTTCCTTTGGACTTATAGTTTCTTGAGGTCAAGGCTCATATAGATTAAGTGCTTGATGAATCAAATAAAACTGAGAGACAAGCCATTAGATTAACCAGAAGTAAAGGAAAACCAGAAAGTAGTGTCAAGCCTGGATTAGTTCATGACCAAGGGAAGGAGTGAAATGGATTCATATAAAGGGATCCTACATGGAAACAAACAAACAAACAAACAAAAAAAGAGAAGTCATTGTTTAGCGGTACTTAGTACAAAAGCAGGCACAATTCCTCCTCTTATTGGGTAACCAGTACAGAGTATAAGACAGGCATTTACACGGCCCCTTAAAATAATGATTCTTCTATTAAAGACTAAGAAGAAATTTGTGGGGCTGTATGAATTTTAAGCAGAAGGACTTGGCCCAGTCACAAGAATGAGAGGGATGTCTTCGCAGAGAAATTTTTTTCAGCAGAAAATTGGCAGAGTTGAGTTGTAGCCGACCAGTTGATGAGACCCATAAGACAGGGGATGAGGAACCAAGGAACGTTTCCCCAAAACTTAAAATCGTGGTGTGGGAAAGCACGAGAGGGCTGCAAACAAAACTCTGAAGATACCCCTGAGAAGCAGACTGATCGACAAGGAAGTCATGGTGCGAGCTTGAAGGGCACACAGTCCCTGGCAAGCTGTTTCCCTGCTCTTATCGGCAGGCACAACGAAGGGGCAGCCTGTTGGCCAAGAGTGTGGATTCCAGACTCACCATGAGCCGTGAGACCTTGCAGAAGTCACTTAACCCTTCCTCCTCCGTTGCTGTGCACATGACATACGTTACTACCTCACGAGCACGTAGAACAGTGTCTGGAACATTCTAAATGCTGAGGAAAGGTTAGCTGTTGCTATTTTTGCTACCATTGTTATCTTCTATGTTAAAAGCCAAAGATTACATTAGGATTAAGTTAGTGATAGTGTTAAAAAGCACTTACAAATTTGTCCACAGCAAACTGTCTGGCGTGTTGCTTGTATGTACAAGGAAGGAGCTTCAGTGTGCAGGGATCCTAGTGCCATGAGATGCAAAAGAAAACTTCCCGGTAGAGACAGAGAGCTGAGTGGTGATTGCCAGGGACTTGGGGACAGGGAAATGTCCGAAGTGCCAAGTACTACGGTAAGAAGTACTTCTCCAGCAACAGATAAAGTGAGAGCAAATGGGGGCGCCTGGGGGCTCAGTGGGTTAAGCCTCTGCCTTCGGCTCAGGTCGTGATCCCAGGGTCCTGGGATGGAGCCCCACATTGGGCTCTCTGCTCAGCAGGGAGCCTGCTTCCTCTACTCTCTCTGCCTGCCTCTCTGCCTACCTGTGATCTCTGCCTGTCAAATAAATAAATAAAATCTTTAAAAAAAAGTGAGAGCAAATGAAAGAAAACATAGGCTGAGTAGCTTGGGGGTTCTCTGGAGATGTGGGAAAATGTTTGAGAGGGGGGTATGCGTGGTTCAGTCATTAAGCGTCTGCCTTTGGCTCAGGTCATGATCCCAGGGTCCTGGAATTGAGCCCCGCATCGAGCTCCCTGCTTGGCGGAAAGCCTGCTTCTCCCTCTCCCACACCCCTGCTTGTGTCCCTTTTCCTGCTGTGTCTCTCTCTGTCAAATCAATAAAAAAATCTTAAAAAAAAAAAAAGAAAGAAAGGCGTTTGAGAATCTATGTGCATCTTTGGAAGTAGGATAAAAGGACAGATCTCCCGAGAAGGGAGTCAATGACATCCTAGAGGCAAGTTTCAGGAGACCTGACAGTGCTCACCCTTCTTCTCCAACCAAGAAATCCACATGTTCCTAGCAGGTTGCAGGACACAATCAACCAGTTTTTCGCACTTTTAAAGAAAACTGAATGTACGAGACATGGGAGGTTAGTTGATTTAAAGGCCCAGTGAAGGACTGAGTCACTGAACCTGGTGACCCAAACCCCACATCCTGTCCAGGCAGAGGGCGTTGGAATGTTTTGGGATGTGCTTTACCTATAAGAAAGATCCAGAAAAGGGAAGTTGAAGATAACACACATTGCCCAAGGTGCTAGGAGTAAAATAACGGAGCAGATGCTTTACCTTGTCAAGTGGACCACACGAATAAGAAGCCTCATGGAGGGTGTTCTTCCGAGTTTCCCTGAAGCACCCATAAGGCAAAGTTTTAAATTAATGCCGGACACAGAAAGCACATGTAGCTGATCACCAGGACAATGGCAAATAAGAATTTTCCTCCTTCCTTTATTTCTTCTTGCTTCTTGTACTCCAGCCACAGAAAAGTCAGAAATATGGTTGGCAAGACGGAAGAAAAAGAATAGAAGCTGGAGATGGAAAAAGCCCCCAAAAAGCTACCGCTCCTGCTTGCCCCAACTTCAGGCTTCCTTTTGCGGCATGGCAGAATTTGGGGGAGGGTAAAAGTCTGACTGAAAAGATAACTCAAGGGGTGCCTGGGTGGCTCAGTGGGTTAAGCCTCTGCCTTCGGCTCAGGTCATGATCCCAGGGTCCTGGGATCGAGCCCCACATCGGGCTCTCTTCTTGGCAGGGAGCCTGCTTCCCTTCCTCTCTCTCTGTCTGCCTCTCTGCCTACTTGTGATCTCTGTCTGTCAAATAAATAAATAAATAATCTTTAAAATAAATAAATAAATAAAAATAAAAGATGATTCAAGAAATAGCAATTATATCTGGCAGGCCATTGTCATTTATTTATTTTAGAGAGAGGGAGAGAGTGTGCAAGCGAGCATAAGCGGGAAGGGGAGAGAGAATCTCAAGCAGACTCCAGGCTGAGCGTGGAGCCCAAACTGGGGCTCGACCTCATGACCCTGAGATCATAACCTGAGCTGAAACCAAGAGTCAGATGCTACCCAGGTGCCGCAGGGCAGGACATTGTAATTCTTAAACTGAGAGTGGTTCTGCTCATTTGGTTTGGTTTTAGTTGAAGTGATCAAGGGACTGTATTATGTAGGAATGACCAGAAAAAGTCTGCCTGAATTGTAATCCGTGGCAAGGGAAGCACCAAGACCAGATAAAAAACTTAGAAGAACAGTGGGAAGAACAAAATAGTTCCTTTCTAAGCACGTCCTATGAGTTTTGTTTTCTTATTATAATAGCTACACATACATTCTATATACTAGTTTGGGGAGGATGGTTACTAAAATATTAAGAAATACAGGTAATCATAAAAGCTAACCAGATGGTCTACTGGCAGAAAATTCAACCCAATTTTTAGAAATGAGTACAAATATGTGAAGGTCTGGTAATGAAAACATTTTTAAACAACATTGAAGTTGCCCTCACTGCAATGAACAACTTAGGGGAGACATTTCTATGAAGTGACTATGTCAAGGTATTCCAGAATTATCTGAATATTTTCCTTATATTCTTTAACCTGTTTTTCATAATGTACATTTTCTCCGAAGACTCATTATCCCAAACCTCAATTCTGTAACCAGCTGAGGAAAGAGAAAATGAGAGTAGCAAAATTATACTCATCTGTGTACAACCAAACACCAGCTTCCTTGAACAGAGCTAAATGTTCGAGCACTTGTAGACTCAGCATTCTTTTTTTTTTTTTTAATCATTTCAGGTACTTTATTTTTTATTTTTTTAATTAAATTGATTTATTTATTTTCAGAAAAGCAGTATTCATTATTTTTTCACCACACCCAGTGCTCCATGCAATCCGTGCCCTCTATAATACCCACCACCTGGTTCCCCCAACCTCCCACCCCCCCACCACTTAAAACCCCTCAGATTGTTTTTCAGAGTCCATAGTCTCTCATGGTTCACCTCCCCTTCCAATTTACCCCAACTCCCTTCTCCTCTCTAACTCCCCATGTCCTCCATGCTATTTGTTATGCTCCGCATTCTTAACTCCTTTTGGAAAACTGGAATTTGGTGCAAACAAATGCAAAGTTTATAATGGGGCAAAAGCAACATAGTTTAGGGGAAGCTCCCTGTGAACAGGAAACGTTGGAATGAGTCCTGCTTTTGGGATATAGAGAAGAAATTAGGCCTAGATCAAAGCATTGAAAGAGGATATACACAGAAGTCTTCCAAAGTTTTTAATACAGCAGTTAAACTATCATTTATAATATAAGGGGCATTACCTAAAGCCCCTTGGACAAAGATTCCTGTGACAAATTTCTCTCAGAAATGAAAACTAAAAGTAAGCCCATTCAGGAAAAAAAAAAAAATTAACATTATTTCTCCTAGTAACAATTACAGAGTTCTGGAACCTATTTCATTTCCAAATTGGCCCTGGTCTCTAAAAAGCATGATTTCCTCATTCAGGGCCTTGTTTTTATCCTCTCTTCTCACTACTTTTTGGTTTCTGTCTCTCTCCTTGTATTGTGTATTTCTGATTGTACTCTGTATTATCATGCTATCTGATATCATCTATCATCTGAAGTCCCAATTTGGAAATAGGCAAGACATGCATACATCAACCAACAAAGGAGGAAATGGTCACTTTAGGTGTGATCTGGGGAACACAGAATAATCGATTTAGTGTGTAAAAATATATTAGGAAGACTTCCGTAGAATTCTCACTGGCTCCGAACATCTCATTGGCCTGCTGTCATCCATTTTCTAATTCCTCTTTAAAGAACTATTCCTTTGGAATATCAGATTAGCCAACAGTGCTCTGTTGTTCATTTACAAAGCATTACTTTTGTTAAACATATATAAAAACTGAGGCCTCAAAAGATGAGGAATGTGTCTGGCGACCCTAGCATCAGCCCACAGGAGCCTCCCGCACCCAGCCCAGCATTGCATCCCAGCCAAAGCAACACTGTATATTCACATACAGAAGAATGAAAAGTGGACCCTGGCTTGCATCACTCACAAAAATTCATAGTAAATTAGTACATATACTAAAGACTGAAATGTGACCTGAAAGTATAAAACTAGAAGAAAAGAACAGAAAAGTTCTTTGACATTGGTCTTGGCAAAGATTTTTTGGACACACCAAAACAATCAACAAAATGAAAATCTACAGAATAGGATAAAATATTTTCAACTCATGTATCTGATAATGGGTTAATATCAAGATTTACATGGAATTCATATTGCTCAATACTAAAAGACAAGTAATCTGATTTAAAATTAGGCAGAGGAACTGAATAGACATTTTTCCAAACAAGGCATACAAACGGCTAATAAAAACATGAAAAGGTGTTCAACATCATTAATCATCAGGGAAACATAAATCCAAAACACAGTGAGAGATGACCTCAACTTGTTAAAAGGGCTATCATCAAAAAACAAAAGATAACCAGTGTTGGCCAAGATGTACAGAAAAGAAACCCCTGTGCAGTTGGTGGGAATGCAGATTGATAAAGCCACAGTGGAAATGAATATGAGGATTCCTAAAAAAATAAAAATAGAACCATCATATCATCCATTAATCTCCCTTTTGAGTATATATACATAGGAAATGAAATAAGTATCTCTACACTTATTTTTTTTTCTTATGAATATAGTATTTGTCTTCCCTCTGTCAAACCCCGAGCCAGCCACTTTCCCTAGGCTGCCTGAGGAGGTATAGGAAAAGGAACATACAGGGCACAAGAAACACAGGAGAAAGATGTATGGGAGGTGGAGACGGCTCCCTCCCATGGCAAAGAGGATGTACAAGGCCACCAGTAGCCATAAGAGCCCCATGGCGTCGGAGGAGGCAAAGCCCAGAATGGCGTAAAAGAAGAGCTGTTGCTTCAGAGAGGAGTTCCTGGTATAATCAAAAATGAGGCTCCCAAACACGGTCCCAATTCCAGCCTCAGAGCCAGCCACCCGTGATTGAGCCTCAGCCTCAAGGAACATGGCTGCTACTTCAATGGCCCATGAAACGGCGCTGATCAGAACCTGTGGTAGGAATAAGTGACGTCAGGGGATGTGGGGCTGCCAAATTGTTGAGGCTCGCACCTGTCAGTGTCTTGGGTGGTTTTAGCAGACTGCAGTGATTGGCTTAACAGCTGACAGGTGCTCCTAGCCAAAAAGGGGGTGGAGACAAATGTTGCACAGGTGTACAGTTTCAGGGGACGAGGGGCTGTGGAGACCTGCCCCCAGGACAAAGAGACAGAGAGTGAGATATCTGCACTTCCATGTTCATCGCAGCATTGTTCACAATAGCCAAGACTGGAAAACAACCTAAGTGTCTGTTGACAGATGAATGGATAAAGGTGCAATATATAGAGGAGGGAAATCCCACCATTTGCAACAACATGGATGAGTCCTGAGTGCCCTATGCTGAGTGAAGTAAGTCTGGCAGAGAAAGACAAACACTGTATGATCTCACTCATATGTGGAATCCTAAAAAGTTGGACTCAGAGTAAATTGGTGGTTGCTAGGAGTTGGTGGGTGAGGGAAATGGGGAAATGTTAATGAACGTCTGGGTGGCTCAGTTGGTTAAGCGCCCGTCTCTTGATTTCAGCTCAAGGATCCCCGGGTCTTGAGATCGAGCCCCACATCAGGCTCCACATTCAGCTCAGAGGCTGCTTGAGGTTCTCTCTCTCCCTCTACTCCTCCCCCAATTTGTGCTAAATAAATAATTAAATAAAATCTTTCTTTTTAGATGGGGAAATGTTGATTCAAAGTATACAAACATTCAGTTGTAAGATAAATAAGTTCTAAAAATCTAATGTACAGCATGGTGACTATAGTTAATGATACTATATTGTACACTTGAAATTTGCTAAGAGAACAGATCTTAAATATTCTCAACACAAAAATAAAATGGTAACTACATGAGGTGATGGATGTGTTAAACAACCTTGTAGTAATTTCACAATATATATATACACACAGACACAAACACATATATACACACACATATGTCAAATCATCCCACTGCACACCTTAAGATTCCACAATGTTATTTGTAAAATATATATCAATAAAGTTGGAAAGCCAAAGTTTATGTCTTGGTGCAAGAAGAAAAAAAACCATTTAGATTCATAAATTTTAAATATAAAAGATAAAGTCTTTTACATTTCCAACTAAAATGAAAAATAAAAAATAAAACTGAGGAATAGACTTCATGGCAAAATAATGTCTTATTCAAACTGGCAGCCAATCAAGCTATTTGCCAAGGATGAGTACCATATTTCATTTATTTTGTGTATGTACATACATGCTTATGAATAGAGGCATTATTAAAATCTAACAAAACCCACTATTCTGTAATTATTGAAAAATTTTGGTTGTTCTGGACAACAATGTAGCCTTTCAGCTAACCAAGCTGTAATCTGTTAATTCGGTGGTATTCCAATTGTTGGAATGTAATCAACAATCCTAGCCACAGTATTAAAGACAAAGCTTTAAAGATTTTTTTTTATTATTTATTTGTCAGAGAGAGAGAGAGAGAGAGAGCATGTGCACAAAGGCAGGGGAAGCAGCAGGTAGAGCAGGTAGAGAGAGAAGCAGACTCCCCACTGAGCAAGGAGCTCAATGCAGGACTCTATCCTAAGACTCTGGGACCATGACCTGAGCCAAAGGCAGATACTTAACAACTGAGCCACCCAGGTGTCCCAAAGGCAAAGCTTTAAATGCAATGAATAACCTAAATGTGAATGTTAAAAATCAGAGTAAGTTAAAGATATTCATCAAGTCTATGAGAATTTTTTCTGTGGTTCCCTTAATTCCACTATGCAACTGGTTGGGCCAGATTGTTAACAAACATGACTATTACCAATGACCACATACTTAACATTTATACTACATACCTTTTCAATGTGTTACTTGTGGGAAATGGAAATACCAAAGTTCAAGTTTTGAAACTGCTTTTGAATTTGTCTGGAAATTGAGCCAAAGCAGGAGGACTACTTAGTACCTAAGGATTCATTATTCCTTTCCCTTTATAATAGCCACTGAGCAAAGAAGATTCTTCTTTGAGTACTTTTTAAAAATATTTATTTATTTTATTTATTTTAGAGAGGGGTTGAAGGAGAGGGAGAGAAAGTCTCAAGCAGAATCCCCATTGAGTGTGGAGCCCGACTCAGGGTTCAATTACCACCCTGAGATCACGACCCAAGCTCAAACCAAAGTTAGAAACTTGACCACGGGTGCCAGCCAGGCACCCCTCTTCTTTGAGTACTTCTATCAGAATGTAAATAACTGCCTCAACACCAAAGGCCATTTAGCTTCTCAACTTACTTTCACTAAAGTTTCATTGTTCTTTCTCTTCCATGGAGAAGAACATGCTCAGAAACTAAAAGCTTTAAAAAAAGAAAAGAAAAGAAGTGGTGGCTGTATGGCTCAGTCAGCTGAGTGTCCAACTCTTGATTTCCGCTCAGGTCATGATCTTGGGGTTTTAAGATCAAGCCCCATGCTGGGCTCCACACTCAGCCCTAAGTCAGCATGTCCCTCTCACTCCCCTTGGCTTGTTCTCTCTCTCTTTCTCTCCAAGTAAAAAAAAAATATATATAGTCTTAAAAAAAAAGAAAAGAAGAGCTTTAGTTTATCATTATGGTGTGGACATAGAGTAAAAAGATGTAACATTAACAAAATTTTGATTAGTCATGTGTGTCCAAAAAGTAACGCAGTCTGCAAGTTGTACATTATAAATTTCTCACTTTCCATCTTTCTTGTAAAGGAATTCTTTGAGCAGCTGAATTTATACAGTAAATGTCTCATGTCTCATCAATAAACAGCTAAAAATTGCTGTGGTCCTCAAGATTATTTTGGACCATTGTATTGACACCAAATGAATATTGGAACTTATACTGAAAACATTTATTTATTTTGCTGTCTACATTGAGATATTTTGGTTATTTCCTCTACATGAAGTGACAGTGACCTTTGTATACATAAGCTACACTTTCACCATTTGAAGTGATCCAAGACCACATTAGCATGTCATGAATTCATTGGTTTAGAACTGTCATGGGAATGGCACCATTCTTCTAGTACTGATGAGATCATGGGTGCTCAGTTTCAACTGCCAACCCAGCCAGAGAACATTAAAAAATCCAATCATCTGTACTTCTAGTCAATGAAAATGTAAACTTTAGAAGGCGCTCCAGAGTACTCACGCACTGCCATACAACGAGCAAGTACAGAAAGATATTATGAATAAAATACTGGGTTTAATCCAAATGTCCATTGATAGACAATTGAGTCAGTCAATTATCCAGTCTTTGAAATGATGAAGAAGATGATGATGAAGATGTGGGGAAATATCCATTTGCAACAACATGGATGGAACCAGAGTGTATTACACTAGGTGAAATAAGTCAGTCAGAGAAAGACAAATACCATATGATTTCACTCATACGTGGAATTTAAGAAACAAAACAAATGAACATAGGGGAAGGGAAGGAAAAACAAAATAAGATACAAACAGAGAGAGGCAAACCACGAGAGACTCTTAACTATAAGGAACAAACTGAGGATTCCTGGAGGGGAGGTGGGTTGGGGGGGAAGGGGTCATTAATTGGATGAAGCGCATTAAGGAGGGTGCGCATGTAATGAATACTTGGTGTTATATGCAAATGGTGAGTCACTAAATTCTACCATGAAACTAATAATAAAATAAAATAAAGTAAAATAAAATGAAATATAAAATAAAATGTTAACCGTAGGAGAAAAAAGGAAAAAAAGATGAAGAAAGTCTTTATGTGGTAATGTGGAAAAATATCCATGAAATATTATTTTTAAACACACTCTGTAGAAGAATATGCCTAATGTGACCCTATGTATATTTTTAAATGAAAAATACTTAAATGCTTATAAATACATTGACATTTCTGGAATGATACACATACTACAGTAGGACTGGAGAGTGGAAAAATGACTTTTCTATGTATACCCTATTCTACAGTTTGAATTTGTACTATGAGAATATATTTTATAACTTTTTAGTAAAAACAATTTTTTTAAAACTCACATTTCTAAACTCATTTAGATAATAAATGGCAGAGTCGGTAGATGAGTCTGTGCCTTCAGAATCCACATACACTGATCTTTCCACTGTTACATGGTAAGTAAACGAAACACTATCAGGGAGTAGAATGACCTTGCCAGTTGACTTCCACTCTGGGAGTGTTGTAATGCTCAATTTCAGTTTTCAAAAGAATGGGAACTAAATTTTCAAATTCTCCAGGCAAGGCTTAACTCCTTATATGTCAAGGTCCATGTTTTTAAAGCTTAGAAATGTTTACAAAGTGAAGTTATTTTTCTATTATTTATACGTTTTCAGCATCAATTCCAAGGACTCTTGATTTTCTTCACCAGTACTTTACCCGAACGTTGGTGTGCCTATGAAACCCTCTTTGCTTCCATCCATTCAGCTTTATTTCTAATTGAGAGGATTCAAAAAGCTGTAAAAATATGATCCTTGGCAGGATTCTGCTCCAACAAGAAATCCTCTGAGTACTCTTCTCAACCAAACAATACTCACCCACTGGAGCAGGAAGACTATTCAGTAAGATGGCTGGGGAGAGGCCATTCAGCATTTAATTCCTAGCATGAAAGAATGATGAATGTGCGTGGCCATGCTGTGTTTGCGATCATCTCCACAACTTGCTGCCCCTGCCTGTGAAATAAAAAGAAGTTTGGCTCAAACCAGTGGATGTTACCAAGTTTCCCTTTCCACACCTTATCATCTTAAACAGCAGTTGACTCTTTGATGTTTGTAAGAGAAGAGAAGAACAAAGCATAGGAAACTGTTGAAATTACTTTCAGGCTGTGTTTTGTTTTTTCCTTTATTTGCTTTCTGTCCCTCTTCCAAGGATGGTGTTGCTTCCTAATGTGAAATCTAGAGAGATCATCACACCTAAACAGTAACTGTCAGCCAGTAGCATTCAAAAGAGTGGGCTCATTTCATATCTGTGGAGTGTATCTTTAACTCTGAGTAGGAATGAGTAAATTATAGGATTTTTTTCTCCATTTTTGCAGGGAGAGGGAATAATTAGTTTGCTTTTATGAAATAAATTGCTTGTGTTTATAAAATAAAAACTTCAATACATAATAGTGAAATGCTATAAAATTAGCTCCATTTCTATGCATTCTGAATGTTTTCATTTTCAATGGATCTCATTTTGTCCTATTAAGAAATATTGTTGTACATGGGGATTTATTACATAATTATGATTTTCTGAGAAAATGTTGCTGCAATGAGATCATTCCAACCTTTGTTTCTCCTTCAGCTGTAAGATTTTGTCTTATTGTCCTCTTGATTAAGAAATCAGCAGGTTACCCCAATCAAACATTTATTATAGTCTATTCAAATCCATTCATACATATCACAATTTTCTCCGCTAATATCTCAGTTAAGGAAATATATAGAAAACAACTGTTGCCTTAAGATGCTGTCATCCACCACGTTGCTGGAAACATCCAAATATGCTCTATTTGACAGGGTTCCTTTAATCATGATGGATCCCGTGGCACCCACTTACCATGTTCTTAAACCATTCCTTCTTTCATTCCCAAAATCCAAAGGTCTCTAAACGTTTAGCATTTCTCAGAAACACGGTGTACTCGTGAGATTATTTCTGTCTCTATGTCCTCTCCACACAGTACTAACAAAGTAGAAATACAATATGCCTAAACATTCAGGCATGATAGCAAGAATATTCTTGGAGCCATAGTCAGTAAATTCAACTAATTCCATTCCCGTTATTTCTTTTTTAAAAAGATTTGTTTACTTATCTTATAGAGCAAGTGAGCGAGGGGGTGAGGGGTAGAAGGAGAGAGAGAATCCTGAAGTAGACTTCTCACTGAGCATGGAGCCAAGGCAGGGCTCGATCCCAAGACCCTGAGATCATGACCTGAGCCGAAATCAAGAGTCAGCTGCTTAACAGACTAAGCCACCCAGGTGCCCTACCATTCCCATTATTTCAATGACGTCTCCCTGCAAAATGCTGAAGGCCTGAATAGAAACCCCCAACATTAGACATGAAAATACATCTTTAAAGAATACTCAAGTCAAAACTGAGGACACTTTACTTCAGTTCCGACTCCAACTTTTGCATCATTTACCCTTCCTCTTCTTTTATCATTCTTTTTTTTTTTCATTTATTTCTTTTCAGCATAACAGTATTCATTGTTTTTGCACTGCACCCCATGCAATCCGTGCCCTCTCCAATACCCACCACCTGGTACCCCGACCTCCCCCCCCCCGCCACTTCTTTTATCGTTCTCGATGCCTCATCATTAATGCAAGCTGGTAGAATCAACTTAAGTGGCACACTCTGCAGCTCTGCCCTCCTTCCCCTTTCTATTACTACCCCTATCACACTCCTATTAATATCCTCTCTGCAAAAAGATGGCAATTTTTAAAACTCAGTTTCCCAATCTTGCTTCTCTGGAACACTGGGTTCCATGGAGTAAATGACATTCAAAAGGAGTTCCCCTTGAGAAACATGAGCCTAAATATTGGTGGGTTTTTTACTGCAGTATTTCTCAGAACCTTTAAATTGCTAATTTTATTGACTGGGTAATCTATGTTTCAGGCTTTCTGCTAGATCTTCTTATATTATTCCTCCTGACAATGTTGTTGTTATTATCTGTTTTATAGATCACACAGCTCCTAAGCACTCAAGCCAGTCTTTCTCACTCCCAAATCCCTTTCTCATTCCAAGGAGTCTTTCTCATTCCAAAATCCCTGCTCTTGGGGCATCTGGATGGCTCAGTCAGTTAAGCATCTGCCTTCAGCTCAGGTCATGATCCCAGGGTCCTGGGATTGAGCCCCATATAGGGCTCCCTGTTCAGTGGAGACCCTGCTTCTCCCTCTCCCTCTGCCTGCCACTCCCCTTGCTTGTGTGCTCACTCACACACTCTTTTTCTCTGTCCAATAAATTAAAAAAATCTTTAAACAAACCACCAAAATCCCTGTTCTTTTCACATTTCCCTCTTCATACTGAAACATCATACCATTTCCTTAAAGGTCACCATATACTCATCGGCTACATGTTTCTTTCTCTTAATAAAAAAAAAATCTTGATACTTTTAATAGAAAATTAATTTTGCTTTGTGATGGAGTTAATACTGTAGAGGTTAATGGCATACATCTTTGTGTCAGACAATATTATGCAAGTTTTGGTTCTGCAAATCACTAGCTATGTAACAAAGGATAAGTCCTTTAATGACTTAAAACCTATTTCTTCATCTGTACTATGGGAAAATATTTATTTCAGGAAGATATTTGTGAGGCTTGAATGTGATTATGCAAATAAAACACTTGAAGCAATCGGACACACAGTAAGTACTGGATTATAATATTACCATCAATAAATAATGATAACATCATGATGTCCCTAGACTCACTTGCCTGAGTTTCTTAATCAAAACTGGATTGCCTATTCTAATTCAGTTAGATTTTATTTGAAAATTTTATAATAAATTGATAAATGATTTATAATGCTATTGAAACAGAACAATTTAAATTAATAATACACTAAGTGATAAATTTCCCATACTCAACTTTGATCCTAAATCTAGCATTGGAATTTGTCCAGACTGTGCTTCAGGTGTCTGAACTGAAGGCTATTTTAGTTTTGCAACTGGGTAGCCCCTAAACAGTAAGATTCAATTTCTTTTTTTTTTTTTTAAGTAAGATTCAATTTCAATCTGGATCTTACTAATTGAGACGATCTAGCACAGCCCACCAGCTTGCCCTTACCAAATTAAGACATTCAGGATGGTGACTTTCCTTTCTGTAAACATTTTTATAAGAAAACTGCAAAACGATCTTATTTTCTGTACTTTGTTATCAATCTTCAAAGAGATTTTGAAAAAATATAATTTTTGAAAATCAAAATTTAGAAAATTCTTAAATATATTGATTGAAAGAAGAAAAGGCCCCACACTTTTTGAGAACAATTTAATAACCAATTTTAACAAAACCCCATCAAATTGAGCTTTACTTATTTGGAATTTATAATTCTCTGAGACAAAGACCAGCATAAAACTTTAAAATAACCTCATGAGGGGTGCCTGGTTGGGTCAGTCAGTGAAGCAGGTGACTCCTGATCTTGGGTTTTTAAGTCTGAGCCCTACGTTGGACATAGAGATTATTTAAAAATAAAATCTTTAAAAAAACACAAGAACCAAAAAAACCTCATAAGGATTCACTGTTATTTGGTGTATGATTTTCAGGGTAGTAATTATCATAATAGCAGGGATTAGGGTACGATATAAACCAGGAATGCTCTGTTATACATATGTTAACTAATTGAATCTTCAAAAACATCTTACAAAGTGGATACTAGTGTTACCTCACTTTACATATAAACCAACTGAAGGAAAGAAAGACTGTTACTTATCCAACACCCTACAACTTTTAACAGCAGAACTGGGGTCTTTTATTTTATTTTTTATTTAGATAAACAATTGGCCACACTAATCCAAAAGAAAAGACAGAAATCCCAAATTAATAAAGTTATGAATGAAAAGGGAGAGATCACAACTAACACCAAGGAAGTAGAAACAATCATCAGAAGTTATTATCAACAGTTATAAAGAATTTTTTAAATTTATTTGTTGGAGAGAGAGAAAGTGAGCACAAGCAGGTGGAGGGGTCAAGGCAGAGGGAGAAGCAGGCCTCCCGCTGAGCAAGGAGCCGGATGCAGTACTCGATCCCAGGACGCGGGGATCATGACCTGAACCAGGTGCCCCAAAACTGGGGTCTTTTAATCCAGAGAAGCTAGCTCCAGTATTTGCACCTTTATCCACTGCACATTGATTGCCTTTATTCTCATAGTTTTACAGACATTAAACCTACTTAAAATGTTTAAACCTTGATATTGGTCAAATTCAGAATACCACCTTCATTAGTCCCAATATTTTACTACTCAATGTTCATTAGTTATATTTTAAGAACACAATTCTTTCGTCTACATTCTGGAAAACCTCATCAGAAATACTGCTGACATTTCTATGGACACAAGTCTCAATAGTCAGCTCATCTCAATTCCGATTTTTATCAAGAACCTTCTGGAGACAAGCATAAAACAGCATGTGTCCAATGCCAATACATGTTTTAAGATTGAAGCAATCTGTTTTCTCTAAAATACACCTGGAAAGATAGGTACTGTCTCTTATCATGAGAAAAGTAGCTTATCGTTTGTTCGCCAGAACTCCAAGTAATAGTAAGTCAAGAAGCTGAGAGTTGAAATAAACAAGGCAAAATATTGGCAAGGAAGAATTTGTATCTGGGAGTCTGGGCTGAACATTTTACTTGCATGTATATTTCAGACCCAATGTCGGTATATGTGAGTCAATATCACTACTTTCTCAAAAACAGTCACACCCCACTTCCCAAAAAGCAACCATAATTTATTCTCTTTCTCCTTGGAATCAAAATTCTTGATCTTGCTTTCACTAGATCCTAAGGAAGCATTTATTAAAGTGTATTCTATGGAATATTGATAAGTTTTAAGGGCAGAAACGTGTTCTGTAGTCAAGTAAGATTGGGAGAAACTAGTTTAAATGAAGTTAACCAGGCTTGTGTACTGTGGGATTTGCAGAGCCTTTAGATGCTAATACCTAACAATCTCCAGGAGCAGAATAAAATATGAGGAAACCTTCAAAATTTCTGGCCACACACTTGTTTGGGAGCATGCCAATGTGGGAAAATTACTGCACAAACATGTTTTGGAAATCGATGTGATGCCATAAGTCATTAAAATTGGCAGAGGGTTAAGAAAAACCTCAAATGCTGGTTTATAGACTTGCTGTGTTAGGAAGTCATTTTGGGGAGGAGATGTAGGAAGATTTCTCGGGAATACATTTTCCAAGGTTCTACACCTACAAATCTAGGATAGGGTCCAGGATCATATATTTGGTATGAGAGAGGGGTCTTTCTTACTGTTTGTGCGGCAGAGCTAGGCTTTAGAACCATTGTATAATGGAAATACCATTGCTTCATAGTCTAAAGCATATTTATATCACCTCCCCCCAATTTTATATATACTATGATAAACACAACAATGCCCCCCTCCAAGACGACTATGTCTTAATCCCCCACACCTTTGAATGTGTTAACTTACATAGCAAAAAAAACAAACAAAAAAGACTTTTCAGATATGATAAAGTTAAAGATCTTGAGATAAGATTATCCTGGGTTATCAGGTTGGGCCTAATGGAATCACAAGGTCCTCTTAAGTAGAAACTGGAGAGTCATAGCCAGAGAGAGAGAGATTTAAAGATGCCACACCTGTGACTTCGGTGATGCAAGAAGGAGCCATGAACCAAGGACTGCATGGAGCCTCTTAGAACCTGGAAAAGGCCAAGGAATGGATCTCCTCCTAGAGCCTCCAGAAGAAACACATCATGTTGACTCCTTTATTTTAGCACAGCAAGAAACAGTTTGGACTTCTGATCCCCCAGAATTACAGGATAATAAGTGCTTATTGTCCTAAGCCACTACGTTTGTGGTAATGTTAACAGCAGCCACAGAAGATAATGTGTATACTCATATAATTGAATGCAACACCTTTTAACCATGGGAAGCCAAACTATTGTTTTGCTATAACATAAATTTTGCCAATTTACAATCTAGCCACCCTTAATAGTAAGAACAGAGGGGAGAGACTAGCTAACCATGTTATGACACAGAAGCTGAATATTTAAGTTACTTGACGAGGTTCCCAAGGCTAGTAAGCGGCAGAATGTGGTTTGAAATGCCGGTCTGGTGGACTCCAAAATTCAGGCTCTTTTATCCACATCAATGAACCTCTCTGAGCATCCTGCATTAACTATCACCATGCTTAGTTTCCTGTCTTATAATAATTACAATATAGGGGTGAAAGTGAAAATGCAGAAATGGTTCAGCCTGAAAGGTATTATCATCGACAAGAATAATACAGTATAGTACTAGAACTTGAGGGAAACGATAAGAATGCTATTTCTAGAAGAAGGACATGAATGACTATTAGAACCAGCATTACATCTGGTGGTGAGGCAGAAACACGTGTAAAGGTCCCACATATGAAATCACCTTACACAGTGCCCGAGATCAAGGCTTACTCAGAACTTCAAAATAGACCTCCTTTACCCCACCCCAAAGCTAAGAAGCAATAAGTAAAAACAACACTGAAACACAGCTGATAGAACTATGGGAACTGCATACTCTCTGGGGAGCCATGGCAGAAAGAGAAGATTCAAACCCAAGCAGCAAGCGAACATCAACCAACCCAGTCTTTTCTTCGAGTGGATTCACGCAAGACTCTACACTAAGGGCATAACACAGGAAAGGCATGCTCACATCCAAATATAAGTGGGAAACAATTTACCCTAGTATATATTGTCCTATACAAAATATCAAGAGTTCAACAACAACAACAAAAAATTACAGGGTGCATCAAAAAAACAGGGAAAAAACACAGTCTGAATGGAAACTTGATCATCAAAATAAAACTCAAATATGACACAGATATTGGCATTATCAGTGAATTTTACATAATCATGATTAATATATTAAAAGAGACAATGGAAGTGAGAAAATAAGTAATTTCAGCAAAGAGATGGAAACCATAATAAAATGAAAGTGCTAAAAATGAAAAACTCAGTAACACAGAGAAGAATTCCTTGGAGGGACTTATCAGTAAAGACAACTAAAGAAATACTCAGTGAGCTTGAAGGTAGGTAATAGAAATTATCAAAAAATGGGGGAAAAAGAAGAGCATCTATAAGTTGTTGGGCAATATCAAATGGTCTAATAAATGAATAATGAGAATTTCAGTAGAAGAAAGAAAGAACAAGGCAGAAGAAATATTTGAAGAAATAAAAGTGGAGAATTTTCCAAAATTATTAATAGATAACAAAATTAAAGACCCAAGAAATATGGAAAATTGTGAGCAGGATAAATATAAAAATATTCATGTATATAATATTCAAACTTCTGAATACTAAAGAAAAAGGTAGAATTGAAGGCAGCCAGAGAAGAGTACTGAGAAACAGAGATCGTAATTATAGCAAACATTGAATCAGAAAACATACTACAAAGAAATCAATAAAGTAACTCCTTTGAAATGCTTAAACACAGACGGGGGGCACCTGGCTAGCTCAGTTCGTAGAGCATATGACTCTTGATCTCAAGGTTCTGAGTTTGAGCCACATGTTGGGTGTAGAGATTACTTTAAAATAAAATTGTTAAAAATAAATAGGAGCATCTGGGTGGCTCAGTTGGTTAAGTGTCTGACTCCTGATTTCAGGAGATGAGTCATGATCTCAATGTTGTGAGATCGAGCCCCGTGTGGGGCTCTGCACTGAGCTTGGAGCTGCTTGTCCCTCTCCCTCTGCTCCTCCCCACCACCCCCCAGTCTCTCGTTCTCTCTCTCTCAAGTAAATAAATAAATAAAATCTTTTTTAAAATATTATAAAAAATAAAAATAAAACGCTTAAACAAAAAAACCCATATTCTCAACAGTCTGAGAACACTAATCAGAATACCAAAAGAAAAAAAATTTTGTCAGACATATGCATGATTTGCAAATTTTTTTCCTCTAGCTTGTCTTTTTATTCTCTCAGTTTGTCTCATTATTAGTTATTTTTTTAAAGCAAGCTCTACACTCAGTGTGGGGCTTGAACTCATGATCCCGAGATCAAAGTCACATGCTCTACTTAGTGAGCCAGCCAACTGCCTCCAAAATTTTTAGTTTTGATGAAGTCCAGTTTATTAGTATGGCCTTTGTCTTTGACTTGTTTCACTTAACATAATATCCTCTAGTTCTATGTTGTCACAAATGGCATGGCAAGATGTTCCTTTTCATTGCCAAGTAGTTTTCCACTGTGTGTGTATATGTGTGTGTGTGTGTGTGTCCGCGTGCGCACGCGCGCGCATGCATACCACATCTTTATCCATTCATCCACTGATGGACACTTAGGTTGTTTCCGTATCTTGGTTATTGTAAATAATTCTGCAATGAGGGGCGCCTGAGTGTCTCAGTGGATTAAGCATCTTCCTTTGGCTCAGGTCATGACCCCGGGGTCCTGGGATTGAGTTCTGCATCAGGCTCCCGGCTCAGGGGGGAGGCCTGCTTCTCCCACTCCCTCTCTCCCTCTGTCTCATATAAATAAATACGGTCTTTAAAAAAATAAACAACACTGCAATGAACATGGGGGCCCATATGTCTTTTCAAATCAGTGTTTGTTTTCATCTTTTTTGGATAAATACCCAGAAGCAGAATTGCTGGATCATAGGATAGGTCTATTTTTAATTTTTTAAAAAGATTTTATTTATTTATTTGACACAGAGAGAGAGGGAACACAAGCAGGGAGAGAAAACAACACAGTCTACGGTAATATTGGCAGAATGCTCAGCTATTTTGCATGAGCCAAGGATTATGGGGATTGCCTATAAAAAGACACAGTGGACTATTTGGGGATTGCTGTAAATATTGTGTATTTTTCTTATGATGGTAGTTACTGACCAAGATTCTCTTTGACCAGACTCTAATCAGGCTCTGCTATGAAGTTTTCCATGTAGGCTTCTACTTTTGAACTTCTGTGTTCATCTCTGCATGGTGCTATCTTAGCAAGAGTCCTAAGCCAGTTTAGCCAGAATCCCTCATTCTTCCTATCTAATCACCCTTGAAATCTGATCAAGTTCCTTACCTCCTACTATGACCCCATGGGAATGACCTGTCTTCAGCAAGACTCCTGTTAGGTTGGTTTAGCCAGAATCCACCCCCCCTTCCTAATGTTTTTGCTTAGTAGTTTTCCATCCATGGAACCCTACCCTACTCCTTGACTATAAATTCGCACTTTTCCTTGTATTCAGAGTTGAACCCAATCTCTCTCCCCCACAGCAAGACCCCATTGCAGTGGTCCCTGCACCCAACGTGACAGTCCTGAATAAAGACTGCCTTACTGGGGATGCCCGGGTGGCTCAGTCAGTTAAGCGCCTGCCTTCAGCTTGGGTCGTGATCCCAGGGTCCTGGCATCCAGCACCACATCAGGCTCCTTGCTCAGCAGGGAGCCGACTTCTCCCTCTGCCTGCCATTCTGCCCACTTGTTCTCTCTCTCACACTGACAAATAAATAAAATCTTTGAAAAAAGACTGCCTTACTGTTCTTTTGTAAGTGTTAGGAATAATTTTTCCTATAATACTTGTTATATAAATTTATCATAATTCATCACAATGTACACTTAAAATGGATGCATTTTAAGTTAATTAGTCTTCAAATAGTTTTTTTTAAATGAGAGAGAAAAAAAAATCCAGAATGAGAAAAAAGATTTTGAAGGACAAAAGAAGATTAACTCTAATTTTTCCCTAAGGCCCTAGGCCCCAAACACTTACAGGAACCTCTTTTGATTCTAAGTACAAAAAACTAGGCATTATTGGGCATTCTCTAGAATGGTAAAAACTAAGTATATTGTAGATGGAAAGAGTCTTATTCAGCAAATATGGATACAGTTGAACAACAACCAAATATAAACTTAGCTATAGATGAAGCCATTTTTCTTGCAAAATAAACTTAGTAATCTCAAAATGATTCTGTATGTTTGTGTATCCACAAAATGAAAAATGAATGGACTATTATAATGTAATTAATCATGTACTTTAGTATTGCATTTTCAATGATAAATTCAAATCTATTGAAGGAAATTATATAAAATATATTACTGAATTATATATATGTAAACTCTATAATAGAAATGCAGCATTTTTATTAATATTTATATTTTTTAAACAGAATCTTGTTTAACTTAGTTGCTTATTATTATACTTGATTTATACAGAAACTAGAAGTTCTTGTTTTGACCACTAGATAGAGCTTTGATATTAATGTTGTAAATAAGACCCACTAAATCTTCTGAAAACGTTAAAGTTGTTTTATATACATGCACTGCTTTGCCTCTAAACATTTTGCTTCCAGATCTATTTAAGAACATTCTTGGGGCGTCTGGGGGGCTCAGTGGGTAAAGCCTCTGCCTTCATCTTGAGTTATGGTCCTGGGGTCCTGGGATTGAGCCCCGCATCCGGCTCTCTGCTCAGCAGGGATCCTGCTTCCCCCCCCTCTCTCTCTGCCTGCCTCTCTGCCTACTTGCGATCTCTCTCTCTGTGTCAAATAAATAAATAAATTTTTTAAAATTTATTTTTTATTTTCAGCATAACAGTATTCATTATTTTTGCACCACACCCAGTGCTCCATGCAATCCGTGCCCTCTATAATACCCACCACCTGGTACCCCGACCTCCCACCCCCCATATTTTTAAAAAGGATGTTCTTAAAAGACATTTTTCTCCACTGTCAGCCATAGCGGGAGTTAGAAATTTCCTTACAAGGCATACTATTTAGTGTTTAGTCCAGAACTTACTGAGGGAATGAAATGAGATTCGATTTGTTGTCCTCTAAGAAGCTCTTACATCAAAGAAGTAACGTTGGACCAATTTAAAGAATAATTAATAATTCCTAATTGTGTCATGGCCACATTTATTAGACTAATTGAGATGAAACTGATTCCATAGAATTATAATCTGAGACAATTCAATTGGAACCTTACTAGTGTTGACTTTAAGCATCTTATGCTTCTGGGGTATTAGTACACAGTCTTTGCCGAGGGTATCAATTCCATCATGAATGTGCAGGAACTAGGGGGAAAGGCCCAAATATGTCATCTCATAGAAGAATTGACAAGTTCTCTTGGCTAAGAACCTGTATGTCTGAAATGACTTCAGCACTGGGGCTGAAGAATCAAATAAACTCTCATATCTGGCCTAATCATTCTCTCTGACTGGGGGGAATTTCCAGTTTCTACTACTCAAAATATAAAAACCCCAAAATACAGAAAAATTATTTCCTACTTTTGCAAAAATAAGACAAAGTGCACATGTATAGCTTTCCCTCCGAAATTATATTCTGAAATTGGCAAAAGGTATGAGTCAATAATCGCAGTACCTAGAAATAATGGCAAGACACCAAATGTTATATAACATCAATCACAAACACATTTCAACGTAAAGACATGATTATATAATATTAATTGGGTTGTCTTTGGGTGTTTGGGACTATGGGTGTGTTTATTTTTCACTTACTATTTGCTGTCTTTTAAAATATGAGTTTATAATTTTAAATTGGAAGAAATATACTTTAATACAGGAAAACGGGATAAGGGAAAATTTATATATTTTTATATGCAATATAAATTATATAGTTATATATACAAAATTAATTTATATATAAATTTATATTTATATATATAAATTTATGTATGCAAAAATTAGCTACATTATTATTAGGTCACTTTCTTCCTTATATTGAAGACAAATAGTATTGTTAAACATTCAAAAGCAAAAATAAGAGACATCTTTGTCCTTGGAATTACTATAATGTTTAAAATAGACAGAGACTGTTTGCTGCTGGACCCCCTCACTGGTTTTCATCTGGAGACCAAAGGAATACATTCTTGTCCACTCTTTTAGTACTTAGGTAGTTGGACATAGACTGAACACTGGTATGGGCTTGGAAAGAAAACATTCATCTAATCCTATGGACATATCCATGCATGCACACAACACACACACACACACACACACGCTAAATGGCAAGCTTATTCAAATTACTAAAGCTGGCATTAATCCTGAGCTAAGATAGCAGTAGGAGCATAAGCATAATCACACAATTCCCACATAATCACACAATTCCCTACTCCTAAATTATCATTGATCAGCTAAAGAAATATATAAATAGGAAAAACAACTTTCATCAGCAATGAAAACAGACTAGGTAGTTCATACCACAAAATTCCAAGAGCCTCGGGGTATACTGAAGGAACCCAGAGAAGAAACTCATTTTGACAGACTGTGATCTTTCTAGGAAGCTGTAGGAGACTTGTTTAGAACTGACACTGATATTTTGTAACTTGGACTTATGGCTGACTTTATATGTAACTGACTATAATAAAGACAGAATGGGAGCTGTTAAAGATACAGCTAGGTTTCTTCTCACTTCTGGCAATGGGTATCTTTGAGCTTCTGTCCTGATGCAAGGCTGCACTGAGATGTTCTACAAAATCAAAGTAACAGGCGAAATGGAAAACAAGACTTACTTGGGGAGGAATTAGGGAGACTCTGGCCCTACAGAGCAGAAGCTTTTAGATGACCGTGTTTCTTTTTTTAATTTTAATTTTTACTTATTTCTTTTATTTATTTGTCAGAAAGGAAGAGAGAGAGAGAGAGAGAGAGCTCAAGCAGAGGGTGTGGCAGACAGAGGGAGAAGCAGGCTCCCCGCTGAGCAAGGACCCTGATGCGGGACTTGATCCCAGGACCCTGGGATCATGACCTGAGCCGAGGGCAGACGGTTCACTGACTGAGCCACCCAGGCATCCCTTGATAGCTGTATCCCTTGTTGCTGATACAAGGTTTTGTATCAGCATCAACTGACTTTGTTCCTTTTTCTTTCATGACGTCATAGGTGTGGGCTAGCCGAGAGAGGGCAGTATACTCAGTAGGTACCAGGGACAGTTGGTTCATTTCTTTATGTAACTTCCTTGTGCCTTCCCAGCCCGCTCAGGCACAATCATGGAGATTCCACTCCACTGAATGATGGAGCGCTGCTGGGTTTGCTCCATGTTATAGCCTGGCAGTTCAGCAAACCTGCAGCTCGTGATGTGAGGTCAGACAGCAGCATAAATTGGTGTCCCATGGTCAAGGGTTCAGTCTCTACATAGGCCTAGTAGATGACCAAAAGCTAGTTCTTAAAGGAGAGTAGGTACCCGAGGGTGATGATCGGGCCTTGCTCCCAAATCCTAAAGGCCTGCGCTGTGACTCACCTACAGCGGCTCTAACCACACTGACGCTTCAAGTGCCATCGGATCCGACCGATCATGTGGTCCACATGACAGAGCAGCTTTCACAGCAACCTGGATGCCTTGCAGAGCCTTCTCTTGTTCTGGGCCCCATTCGAAATGAGCAGCTCTTCTGGTCACTCAGTAATAGAACCAAGTAACATGCCCAGACGAGGACGATGTTGCCTCCGAATCCACGGAGGCCCCCTAGGCCTTGCGCCTCTTTCATGTTTATATGAGGCGCGAGATACAACAACTTCTCCTTTACCTTAGAAGGGATTCCACCATATGCTCCAGGCCACTGGAGCCCTAGAAATCTCACTGAAGTAGAAGGCCCTTAATTTTAGTCTGATTTATATCCCACTTGCTGACGTGCGGGTGTCTGACCATAAGCTAGAGCAGCCGCCCTTTCTCGCTCACTAGGTACAATCAGCGTAAGGTCAGCAATGGACCGGCCAGCGTGATGTGTTCTGGTTGGTGGGGGGGAGGATGATCAAGATCCCTGGGAACTAGAGAGGGGTGCCACCAAAGCGGAAGCATAGAAGACACCAGAATCCATCCATCCACAGGATCAACAATAACAAAGCTAGCTACGAACAGAAGCACACCTGACAAAGATCAGGAGTTTACTTGAGCTGCGGCAACACAGAACAAAAAACCTGAGAACGACTGCGTCGTAGAGGCTAAGAAAGAACAGCTTCCACGGGCCCACAACTTCCAGTCCCCTGGTGGCACTGCTCTGGACCAAGACGGAGCACCCAGTGTCAGCAACGCACAGAGGACTCACCCAGGTTTCGGCAGCCCGTGCTGCTGAGGACCTCAACGACCCTCGTGGGTACTGCAGACCCCCTCAGCTTTCATCCCCGAGGCCTGAATCGCAGACCCCAGCAAACCGTTAGGCAAACACTAGCCTTCAGAGTCGCTCCCTGCCCCAAGCCCGCCCCTCCTGCAGAAGCCCAGGAGCCACACTGGCAGCCGGGCCCAGGCTCTGCCGCTGCGGGCGGGCGAAAGGCCAGCCCCGGCCCGCCTGGCAGAGCCCCAGCACTGTGCGTGCTCTCACCGCTAGCCCTTGGAGTGACCCGCCCGCATGCTGCCAGCCTGACTCCTGTCACTGGCCTCCACGGCCACGCACACATCTGCTGCGAGACCTCGCAGCCACAGAAGCCAAGAGCCAAGGCCACCTAATGGCTGGTGGACCTGGATCCTGCCCCGTCTCCTGTCACTGGCCTGCCCCGCTGGGCTCGCCAGAGCTAACGGCTGCAGCTGCACACCTGGACGATTCCAGCTCAGGTCCTGTCACCAGCCTCCACGGCCGTGTGTGGGCCGGGGGCGAGGCCCCGAGCTGCACCGGTGTGCCTCGCAGACAGGCCCCTGCAGCCGCAGTGTGCCTGCCCTTGAACCCAGCCCAGCTGCTGGCCCAGCCCCGCCCCTCACCTGTGCCGCATACGGGCACTCGGCCGCCCCTACCGCCACACAAGCACACACCACCACCGGCCCCCCCCCCCCCCCCCCGCTGTGGTCAAGTGTGTGCACATGTCCGGATCGGGCCACCGCCTCTCCTGGTCCCTAGTCATCGGACCTGGAAGCACTTCTAAAGACCCCAATGACACTCGCAGCCACCAGGAACCATCTGGTTCAAGCAGTAGGTAATGTCAGTGGACCCCAGCGCCTAAGCAGTTGAGCCACGTGCAAACAGGGAGCCGCCGATGCTTCGATATTGGGTACCACCAGACATGGACTCACGGCAGGGCCCAGAGTGGCTCCACACACAGGTGAAGGACTTTGCTGCCCGAAGTCAAATACTTTTGAACCTCATTTGAGGGTAAGATGAATTACAGATGCACGTTTTAAACTCAGGGCAATGACTCAGTAGTGCATGGGTTTGCAAATGTCCTTTGCACTTTTCTGGTTTATGTGTGTAAAGTAATGGGTTTAGCTGTGCTCTGATAAAAATTTTTTTCATATAGGGGTGCCTGGGCTGCCCAGTTGGTTAAGCATCTGCCTTTGGCTCACATCATAAATGTCAAGGTTCTGGGATACAGCCCCATGCCAGACTTCCTACTCAGCAGGGAGTCCGCTTCTCCCTCTTTCTCTGCCCCTATCCCCACCCCCAACTTGTGCACACACACTCTCTCTCTAATAAATAAATATCTTTTTAAAAAATGTTTTAATATTTTTATTTTTATTTTTTTATTCATCGCTTGTTGACCCCTGCTTAATGGTGGAGATTAAATGAATAAAAATATGCAGCCAAAACAAAAACATAGAAAGAGGGAAAAATATACGTAGAGCAAATGTTATAAACAATGGCTAGCAAGACGGTAGATTTTAATCCAACCATAAATATAATTTCATTAAGTATCAAGTTCCTAAAATACAAAGTTAAGTACATGTTGGATTTAAAAAGGCAAGAACAAATAGAGGTTGTATATAAGAAGTCATTTTTAAACAATAAGAAATAGATACAGGGGTGCCTGGGTGGCTCAGTGGGTTAAGCCTCTGCCTTCCGCTCAGGTCATGATCTCAGGGTTCTGGGATCGAGCCCTGCATCAGGTTCTCTGCTCAGTGGGAAGCCTGCTTACCCCTTTTTCTCTGCCTGACTCTCTGCCTGCTTGTGATCTCTCCCTCTGTCAAATAAATAAATAAAATCTTTTAAAAAAAAGGATAGAAAAATAGATAACATAAAAACAAAAATAGAAAGAAAGGTGGAGTAGCTACCTTAATATCAGATAAACTAGACTTCAGAATGAGTAATATTACCACAGATAAAGAGGGACATTGACTATTTATAGAGGCTGGTTCTCCAAGACAACAGAACAAAGCTGTGTGCATACACACCCAACAATAGGGCTTCAAATAATAGACCTAAAAGAATGAATAGACAAAACTATAATTATATTTGGAGACTTCAACACTCCTCTGTAGTTACAGATGCAGTAATTAGAAAAAATAATGAGAAAGCAAATCAGTAAAGAGATAGAAGACCTAAACAATACTCAACTACCTTCCTCTAATTGATATTTATAGAACATTCCACTCAACATCAGAATACACGTTTATTCAATTGAACATACGAAATTTATCAGTAGAGAATATATTCTGGGCCATAAGGAAAGCTCGATGAATTTAAAAGAATTCAAATCATGCCAAATATCATTTCTGACAACAAAGGAATGAAATTAAAATTCCAAAATGGGCAAGAATCAGGAAAATACACAAATATTTGGAAACTGAAAAATATACCTCAAAATAACCCATGGGTCAAAGAAGAATCATCAAGAAAATTAGAAAGCATTGTGAAATGAATGAAAATGAAAACATAACATATGAACATTTGTGAGATACAGCCAAAGCAGTGATTAAATAAAAATTTAGAGCATTAGACTCTCAACAGGGAGTCTGCTTCTCCCTCTCTCTCTGCTCCTCCCCACCACTCATGCTCTCTCTCTCTCTCTCTCTGTCTCAAATAAGCCAATAAAATCATTAAAAAATAAACAAAATAAAATATATGTTTGGGAACAATGTACTGGAACACTGGCTTCTCAGCTTTAGAAGAAAAGCGGAACACTATTTCCTAAGAAAGTTTCTCCCCAAAAGTACTTTCTCATAGATTTGCATGAAAAGACACTTATGGTTACATATGGTTAAAAAAAATGTATGTGAAAAACACCACTAAACCAGTTTCAGATATTATGGAAATTGCCGCCAACGTTTCCAAAGTGCTGGATTCTATAAATGGAACCATGAGATCACAGCAAACTGTTCTAGAATTTCAGGTGTATGTTTGATTTTTAAGGAGACAACGAATGCCCTTAAAACTCTAATAAATTCAAAAATGCTGTTACCTCTTTTTTAATTAATGTTTTAATTTGCACAACTGTCAGTGAAGGGGAAAATAGAAATCATGCTAATGAAAGCAAATGAGTATATTTCAATAATAAAAGAGAAAGCATTAATATTTGTGACTTTAATACATTGCAAACTATAATTAGTTGTTCTCCCCCAAACTATGCCAAAAATTGCATACAAACTAAACCATTTGCAGATGATGCTTACAGCAAGTATGCATTCTTCCGTTAATGTTGTTTGAAAAATTATCTCAAATATTATAATAGCTTTCAAGATTGTATGATTTTTAAGAGTTTGCAAGCCACAATATATAACATTCGCTAGCATAAAATTTTCTCAGTTGTCATTAAAATATAAAACATGTTAAGTAGGTGTAAGTAAACTTGCATAACTCTGCCTTGAAAACATCAAGGGAAATTATTATTGAAATAAACTCATTTGCTTTGACTCTTCCTGACTGCTTCTAGCAAAAGTTGACAAGACAGCAATGACTTAAGGATGGAATCGGTAAGCAAAAATGAAGCTCAATGTAAAGATTTGGGAAAAATTCTCAGCCTATCTGTATTGCAAAAAAATGAGAACACTAAGCATGTGGCCAAGTGACCATCGGATAGGAAATTAGTGTGAATGTGAACCACTTATTTACAGGCACCCCCGTAGGAAAAGTGCCATTCTGAACTGAAGGGGAAGGAGATGAAAACGAAAGAAGACCGTCGAGCTTATTAAATTACACACATGGGACTCCGGAACTGTATGGCTGAGAACATGCACTATTCTGAAAAACAAGAAATGACCCTGAAGGTGATTCAGATATTATCATGACTGCCTCGTCAGTTTCAAAGGGGTGGGGGCCAGCGCTATGCTTTCAATAAGCCGGTGTCCCACAGGCATGGGAGTAGGGCTGCTTCAAGCTGTAGGGAGAGCCCCAGGGCAGAGTCCTTGAGGTACAATCCATGCCCAGTAGACTAGAAGTTCAGAGGTAATACTTCTGCCTCAGTGAATTCAGAAGATGAGACCTCCACGTCAGGGATCTGGAAGGACAGACAATTACCCCAGTGGATCCAGAAGGTTGAATTGTTGCTCTCGTGAGCCTGATGGACAGAACATGGAGCCAGAGACTTATTCTAGAAACAGGATTTCACAGAGTCTGCCTTCCTAAATTTTGGACTTGCCTGGGACCCATCACTCTTTCTTGCTTTCCCTATGTCTCCTTTTGGAACTGGACCATCTCTCTTATGCCTGTCTCACTATTGTGTTTTGGAAGAATATAAATTGTTTGGTTTCATGTAGTCACAGCCAGAGGAGGGTTTTATCTCAGGGTAAATCCTAACTTGGATCTCACTTACATGTGATGTAGGTGACACTTAGATGAGACTTTGAACTTTAGGCTTTAGAATTGATACTGGAATGAGTTAAGACTTTTGGAGTCGGAGGGTAGAATCAACATATTTTGCACGCCAGAAGGACATGAATTTTGAGGAGTTACAGGGGGAATATTAAAGAGTAAATGCGTTTTCCCTAAATTCATATATTGAAGCCCTATACCCTGATGTTATGATATTACGAGGTGAGGCCTTTGGGATGTAATGAGTATGAGGGTGGGGTGCCTGGCTGGCTCAGCTGGCATACAACTCTTGATCTCGGGGCTGTGAGTTCAAGCCCCACATTAGGGGGAGCGATTAACTGAAATAATATCTGTAAATCACAAAGCACAAAGCACAATGCCTGGCACATAACAAATGATCGATCCATGGCAACTAAATTTAGCATCTACATTTCTTTTTTAGTGCTGTATACAAGCACACTGTAGATAGATATGCGGGGATTATATTTAATCAGTCTCACTTCTTTACTTTAAAATTTTTAATATTGAAGAAAATACAGTCCTGACCATCCCTGCACATAATTTTTGGACATGTGCACAATTATTTCCTTAAAAAATATCTAGAAGTAAAGTAACTCAAAAAATGCGCATTTTCCCACTGACATATAATTCACACACCATAGAATTTATCCTTTTACAGGGTACAATCGTATGGGTTTTGGTGAGTTCACAAACTTGTGCCCTCATTATCACTACTTTTTTTTTTAGATTTTATTTATTTGACAGACAGAGATCACAAGCAGGCAGAGAAGCAGGCAGAGACAGAGAGGAGGAAGCAGGCTCCCCGCAGAGCAGAGAGCACGATGTGGGGCTCGATCGCAGGACTCCAGGATCATGACCTGAGCCGAAGGCAGAGGCTTTAACCCACTGAGCCACCCAAGTACCCTCATCATCACTATTTAATGGCAGAACATTTTCAACACTCCAAAAACAAACTGTATGCCTATTAGCACTCATTATTTATGACAGCCAAACATTCCATATTTTTTCTTTTTCTTTTTTTGTCAAAAAGAGGAAGCAAGGCAAATATTCATTAACAGATGGTCAATATCCCTCCAGTGGAATTCTCAGCAGTTAAAAAGAATTAAGTCACAGGGATGAAAGGTATAGCAAGGGGAAACCAGTGCTATTGTAATAACATTATATGGCTACGAACCGCAGCTACACCTATGATGAGCATAGCACAACGTACGGAGAAGCTGAAATCACTCTGCTGTACACCTGGAACAAATGTAACAGTGTGTGTCAACTCGACTTCAACCAAAAAGTCATGAACCATTGATACCCTCCCATGTGGAGGAATTCAAGAGAATCACATCGAGTGAAAAAGGCCAGCCCAAAATAGTGAACACTTTAAGATTCCATTTAAAGAAAATTATTTTATTTTATTTTTTTAAAGATTTAATTTATTTATTTGATAGGCAGAGATCACAAGTAGGCAGAGAGGCAGGCAGAGAGAGAGAGGCAGAAGCAGGCTCCCGGCTGAGCAGGGAGCCTGATGCGGGGCTTGATTCCAGGACCCCGAGATCACAACCCAAGCTGAAGGCAGAAGCTTCAACCCACTGAGCCACCCAGGTGCCCCCAAAGAAAATTATTTTAAATGAAAACTATTATATGGTGGCAGAAAGCAGAATACTGGTTGCGTCTAGATGAAATTGCAGAGAAAGGAGGAAGCCAAGTATTACCAAGAGGCATGAATAAACTGCCCAAGTGTTTACTTTTTCCCCTAAGCAAAACAAATTCAGATTTAGTGGTCTTAAATGCAAAATGACACAAAAAAAATCAAAATAAAATTAATAGAACAACCAAAACATCAAGGCAGTGATGAAGAAAACTTTGATAGTTAACCTTTAGAACTACAAATCAGGGGATGCCTGGGTGGCTCAGTCGGTTAAGTGTCTGCACATTCAGCTCAGGTCATGATCCCAGGGTCCTGGGACGGAGCCCCACATCGAGCCCTACATCAGGACCCTGCTTCTCCCTCTCCCTCTCCCTCTGCTGTCCCCCTCCCGCTGTGCTCTCTCACTTTTTCTCTCAATAAATAAAATGTAAAAAAGAACAAAAAACAATAAAACTACAAATCAAAGTCTTTTGTTAATAGTGAACTAATCAAGTGTTTTTCAGCTGCTTGTTCACACGAAAGCAAAATTTCAAAGCAAAACTTGACTAAAACATATAATTCTAGTGCAAGAAATACAAAGCTCAAATGTTTGTCTTTTTTAAAAGATTTTATTTATTTATTTGACAGAGAGAGCGAGCACAAGCAGGCTGAGTAGCAGGAAGAGGGAGAGGGAGAAGCAGACTTCCCACAGAGCAGGGAGCCCGATGTGGAACTTGATTCCGGGACCCCAGGATGGTGACCTGAGCCAAAGCCAGTCGCTTAACCGACTGGGCCACCCAGGCACTCCGTTTATGTGTCTTAATAAACAATGGAAGTATCTTATGCATTCAAGCTATGTCAAATGCTCTTGGAAGCTGGAGACATGATCAGGATCAGCAGGGCTGGATGCGTGGGGTACCATGCATGCAATGTTTGGAGAGAAATTCAAGATGCCAGAGTAGCAATACATCTTCAGGCATGCTTGCAGCTTAGGTCTGAGTCTAGAACATACTGGAGTTGCCCTGAAACTCTTTGATCTGTTCCTAGGTTTCTGCACCTAGGTTTATGAAACCCATTTGTGTCATTCTCTGGAGGACCCAGTTATGTTCACTTTTTGGAAGTGGGTGATGATTTCACTGGTGAATACATAGGTCAAAATTAATGAAACCAAGTGTCGTTTCTTGCATGCCATTTACATCTTAATAAAGCTGTTGTTTAAAATAGTATTTTCTATGAGAAACACAAAACCACTTTGGAAAAGATTTTGGGGAATAGTAAATTATTTTCTCACTGGCATTATTTAGAAATTCTATAGCATGGTGATAATTTTTATAAAAAGACTGACATTTACTCAATTTTATTCTTGCTTTAAAATTCTCTACAGACAGTGCTCCCCTTTATAGCCTGCCTGGGGAGTTGGACCTCTCCCACTCCTCATGCTCAGAAGGCCAATGCTCTACCCCAAGCTTCTTACCAAGAAAGCAGTCTACTCAGTGTTGGGTTTGTGGTGCCAGTAGTTCCTATACAAAGGAAAATTTTATTCTGTAGGAAAGTTTTCTATACAAAGGAAAGAATACTCAATGGAGAAAACTGCGTGCTTTCCCCCTAAGGTCAGGAACGAGATAAGGATGTTCACTTTCATCATTTTTATTCAATATAGTACTAGAAGGCCTTGCCACAGCAATTAGATAACAAAAAGAAATAAAACGCATCCAAAAATGGTAAAGAAGTAAAGCTGTCACTATTTGCAGATGACATATTATAGATAGAAAACTCTCAAGATTTCGCCAAAAAACTACTAGGACTGGTAAATGAAATGAATAAAGTCACAGGATATAAAATCAATGTGCAGAAATATGTTGCCTTTCTATGCATTAATAATGAAGCAGCAGAAAGAGAAATTAAGAAAAAAATCTCATTTACAATTGCACCAAAATTAATCAGATACCCAGGAATAAACGTAACCAAAGCGGTGAAAGACTTGTTCTCTGAAAACTATAGAACACCGATGAAAGAGGGGTATCTGGCAAGCTCGGTCAGTAAGGTGTGCGACTCTTGATCTTGAGGTTGTAAGTTCAAGCCCCACATTGGGTGTAGAGATTCGATTAGAAGAACAAATACTGTTAAAATGTCTGTACTACCCAAAACAATCTACATATTTAATGTAATCTCTATCAAAGTACCAACAGTATTTTCTACAAAATTAGATCCAAAAAGTCCTAAAATTTGTATGGAACCAAAAAAGACCCTGAATAGCCAAACGAATTTTGAAAAAGAAAAGCAAAGCTGGAGGTACCCCAATCCCAGACTTCGAGTTATATTACAAAGCTGCAGTCATCAAAACAGACACATAGATCAATAGAACAGAATAGAAAATCCAGAAGTAAATCCACAATTATATGATCAATTAACCTTCCACAAATCAGGAAGACTATCCAACAAGAAAGAGACGGTGCCTTCTTCAACAAATTGTATTGCGAGAACTGGCCGGCTACATGCAAAAGCCTAACACTGGGCCACCTGCTTTCACCAGACACAAGAAGAAATTCAAAATGGATTAAAGGCCTAAATGTGAAATCTGAAACCATAAAAATCCAGGAAGAGAGCACAAGCAGTAACTTCTTTGACATTGCCCATACAAAATTCCCTCTAGATCTGTCTCCTGAGGCAAGGGAAACAAAAGCAAAAATAAACTATTGGGGGGTTCCTGAGAGGCTCAGTCAGCTGAGTGGTTTCAGCTCCAGTCGTGATCTCAGGGTCATGGGATCCATCCAGCCCAACATCGGGCTCCCTGCTAGGCAGTAAGACCGCTTACTGGGAGGGATTCTCTCCTCCCTTTGTTCCTCCCCCTGTTCTTGTTCTTACTCTCACTCTCGCTCTCTCTCATAAATAAAATCTTTAAAACAAAAATAACGAAGTGACTGGGACTACATCAAAATAAGAAGCTTCTGCACATTGAAGGAAATGACAAAATTAAAAGGCAACCTACCAACGGGGAGAAGATATTTGCAAATGACATATACAATAAAGGGTTAGTAACCAAAAACATATAAATAACTGATACAACTCAACACCTAAAAGCAAATAACCCAATTAAAAATGGGCAGAGGACATGAGTGGACATTTCTCTGAAGAAAACATCCCAATGGCCAACAGACCCATGAAAAGTTGCTCAACATCACTCATCCTCAGAATGCAAATCAAAACTACAATGAGGGGCACCTGGATGGCTCAGTGGGTTAAACCGCTGCCTTCGGCTCAGGTCATGATCTCAGCATCCTGGGATCGAGTCCCGCATCGGGCTCTCTGTTCAGCAGGGAGCCTGCTTCCCTCTCTCTCTCTCTCTGCTTGCCTCTCCATCTACTTGTGATTTCTCTCTGTCAAATAAATAAATAAAATCTAAAAAAAAAAAACTACAATGAGATACCACCTCACACCTGTCAGAATGGCTAAAATCAGCAGCGCAAGAATCAAGTGTTGGTGAGGAAGTAGAGAAAAAAGATCCCTCTTGCTTCCTTGGTGGGAATGCAAATGCGTACATCCACTGTGGGAAACAGTATGGAGATTCCTCAAAAAGTTCAAAATAGAACCACCCTATGATGCAGGAATCACACTACTGAGTATTTAACCAAAAACTAAATCAAAGGGATACACGTACCCTATGTTGTGTGCAGCACGAGTGTCCATTGATTGACGAATGCATAAAGAAGACATGGTGTAGGGGACCTGGGTGACTCAGTGGGTTAAAGCCTCTGCCTTTGGCTCAGGTCATGGTCTCAGGGTCCTGGGATAGAGCCCAGCATCAGGCTCTCTGCTCGGCGGGGAGCCTGCTTCCTCCTCTCTCTCTGCTTACCTCTCTGTCTACTTGTGATCTCTCTCTCTCTCTCTGTCAAATAAATAAATAGATGTTTTTTAAAAAAGAACAAGACACTGTATATACATATATATACAATGGAATATTATTCAGCCAAAAAAGAATGAAATCTTGCCATCTGCAACAATACACATGGAATTAGTATAAAATAAAATAAATCAGATAAAGACAAATACCCTCTAATCTCACTTGTATGTGAAATTTAAGAAACAACAACAACAAAAGGAGCCAAGTATAAGGAGAGAGAAACCAAGAAACAGACTTTGAACTACAGAGAACAAACTGATGGTTACCAGAGAGGAGGTGGACGGACTGGATTAAACCACTGGTGGGGATTAAGGAGCGCACTTGTTGAGATGAGTGCTGGGTGACATATGGAAGTGCTGAATCCCTAAATTGCATGCCCGAAACTAATATAACACTGTATGTTAACTATCCTGCAATTTAAAATTTAATTAAAGAAAAATGCTATAGTATAGTGAAGATTTTAATTAGCAATAATCGCGCCTTGGACAAACCTCATTGGCTACGATACTGCCACTGTGCAAAGCTTAGCATAGTGAAGATTTTAAAAAGGAAGACTCATATGTCATTTTATTCTTGCTTTAAAATTCTCTATAGACAATGCCCCCTTTATTGCCAGCATGGGGGAGTAGAGCACTCCCACTCCTCACCCTTGAGAGGCCACTGGTCCACCCCAAGTTTCTGAGGAAGAAAGGAGTTTAATCAGACCACTAGGTGGGGTCTGTGACATTGGTATCAGTTTCCTATAAGAAGGAAAGGAAACACATCAAATACCTTAGGATTATGAGTAACTTCAACTCTACACTTGCCAAAACTTCTTCACCACCATTCACCCAAAATGACAAACCAAGGAGGAAGACTACTGACAACTGGTACTATTTAGAAATGTTATAGGACAGAGGCGATGATAAAAACAGTACCAGCTTTTTCTTGGTTTTATTCTTGTATTAAAATTCTCTGTAGGGGCGCCTGGGTGGCTCAGTGGGTTAATGCCTCTGCCTCCGGCTCAGGTCATGATCCCAGGGTCCTGGGATCCAGCCCCGCATTGGTCTCTCTGCTCAGCGGAGAGCCTGCTTCCCTTCCTCTCTCTCTCTGCCTGCCTCTCTGCCTGCTTATGAACTTGGTGTGTCAAATAAATAAATAAAATCTTGAAAAAAAATTCTTTGCAGACTGTTCCCTGCTCCCCAGGCCAACGACGGCCCTGTACTCAGTCCACTCAGATCACCCCAAGCCTCCTAGCAAGAAAGCAGCATAATCACTTTCATCTTCAATGAAAGTGCTGTGAGGTTGATAAGTTTCAGCAGGATGTTTTCTTGCTTCCAGCTTAGGGTGAAGAGCATCAGACACCATCATGAGGTGGTCAGGAGACAAATCACCTTTAGTGGACGGGAATGCCATTCCACATGCATCACACCGTCCTCATCCGGGTTATGGTGATCTAAACTCGGGACACTCCAACCCTCCGTCCCATACACTATCTGCAACTCCCCCTTCCCCACCCCAACACACTCATGCAAACACCAAATTATTTTCCTCCTCGCCAGTGGTATAAGGTGTTAGAGGTAAACTTGTCCAGTTTTCAGTGCTGATCCAGGACTTATCCTCCAGTGTCCCTCTGACGGTGGACCCGTTGATTGGTCCAGCCCCTTTCCCTGCGGGACGTTCCCACCCTTCTAACACACACACACACACACACACACACACACGCCTCGCCCTCCCCGCCCTCCCCACCGCCACAGAACTCACAGAGATACACGCATCTTTTTATATCTTGTTGCTTTGAATCATCGCATTTTAATCATGTTGCATTTTAAATGCAAAATGCAAAAGTGTTGCATTTTAATCATCTGTGTACCCCACTGGTATAACATTTGCTCTCTACATGATTGGCCATTTCTCCACAGACTTCTCTGGAAATTACAGTTCCAAGTCTTGAGGGCTCTGTAATACTCGATGTATTACTTGGATCAGCGGCGTCCTCCTGAGTTTCTTTATTCTGCTTTAGCTGAAGCTGTGGTCTCTTATTTTGATTCACTCTCTTCATCGGTAACAAATATCATTGGTCTTGTTTCTCTCTTGTTCTTTCCTGAACACGAGATCGAGGTTTCAAAGGATCTTCTGGTAGCATGAGCTTGCTTGCAGGGACATTTCTACCTGCTTGGCTGTCTTCTGCACTTGGAAGCGCAACAGGGTGAACACAGAGGGCATTCATTTGGGGGAAGAGGATAGAGACTGGATGGGAAGGGGACTTCCTAAGAAGGGGTGCAGGTTCAGGGGGAGTTGGTGCCGTGCAGGGACAGGGCAGGGTTCTTGGGTGGAGGACTGGTAGAGAGAAGGAGCATGGGTAGGGCTATCGGACCTTGGCACTAGCTCTGCACTAGCACTGACAGAGGTCATCCTCATCTTTCTTTCTCGAGCTTTTCTCAATGGCTGTTCCACACTTATGGCCTGCCTCTGGCCCTCAACCATGAAAAACCCTACCTCCATTCCTTCCCCCTCATCTGCCTCTTCCCGTCCTCCTTCCGCATCTTCAGAAAACTTGCAAAAACACTCATTCATTCCCTGGATGGAGCTTTTCACATACTGTTGACTTTATTTTCACCATTCCTGTTTATGTAAGATTTAGTCTCCCCCTGGTTTACCATAACTCACTAGGTGGGCTACCCGAGATACAGCAAGTGTTTCTGAGGCCTCTACGTTTGCTGCACAGTAAATAGCTCTACCCATCTTTACTTGGGATGGTAGATTTCTCTTGGTCCTGCTCTAGGTGATTTTACTTCATTTTTTTTAATTATTTTTATTAACATGTAATGTATTATTTGCTCCTGGGGTATGGGTCTGTGAATCATCAGGCTTACACATGATTCATTTTCTTATTCAGGTTATAGTGCAAGATTAATATTGTTGGTGTTTTGCTCTCTTAGGTTTTCTCAAATCCCCTTGAAGGGGATCTTTTTACCTCCATGGTTTCCTTCTACACCTAGACCGGGAGCAGGATGAGCCCCGAATGGCACTGGTTTGGGAAAGAGGATAGAGAATGAATGGGAAGAGGGCTTTATAAGAAGGGGTGCGAGTTTACAAGGTTACTTGGGCCTGGTGAGGACATGGTAGGAAAATTTCAGAGAGAATCTTTAGGGAAAAAAGAAGGAGCATGAGTAGGACCATTTGACACTGTAACTTGTCTGATCTTAGGGTGACAGGGCATCTTCTTTTCCATCCTTCTTGAAGCTTGGACTTACCTGTTCTACACAGGCGACTGCCTCCTGTGATGTGGGTCTCAGTCACAGCAAAGTCTCCTATGCGTCTACCACAGGGAGCCTGCGCTTATGTGTGCCATTTGCCTGGCCAGGGAGGACCCACACCCTTTGCTTTGTTAGGTCAGCAAGCACTGCCCCGGGCAGGAGAGGCTAAGGGTAAGCCTCAGCCTCCAGAAAGTACCACTCCTGACACATGTCCATGGTGGTCGCAGCCAAGACACTGTGGTGGAAGAAAGGGAGGGTTTCCTCAACACCCTCTAAAGATGTGTCCCAACCTGACCTGCCGCCCTTTCTCATCTCCCCATGGTCAGTTTTTGTGGTGCACACTGCAGGCAAAAGGTGATTCTTGCAAGCCATTTCCTACGGCCACCCCTAGTCCGCGGTTCATGCTGTCCTCTCCCAAGCCTCACCATCACCCAGTGTTTTGTACAGTTTACCTAGCGGGTGCCTGGGTGGCCCATCTTAAAAAAAATAAAATAAGCGATGACTTGGTGGCTCATTTGTTAAGCATCTGCCTTCAGCTTGGGTCATGATCCTGGGTCCTAAGATTGAGCCCCGCATCAGGCTCCCTGCTCCATGGGGAGCCTGCTTCTCCCTCTCCCACTGCCCTTGCTTGTGTTCCCTCTCTCACTGTGTCTCTCTCTGTCAAATAAATAAAATCTTAGTAAAATAAAATAAAATAAATAAAACACCTCCAAGCCAACGCGGCCTTACTTCAGTTTTGATGGAGATCTGAACTCAACCATTTCCTGCCTACAAATCCTTCTTATGCTCACTGCAGACCATTTACTTCTTAGAGTCTGTGAGATAACTCATCCATCCTGCCTCCTTTTCCACAAGATCCATGTAGATCTCAGGTTTCTGTCTTCCAGTCTGAGCTCACTGCCTTCGTGCTGCCAAGGCTCTGATGGATAAATGTGCGCCCAGCCTTCACCTCCCCTTGGGGCGTCCCAGTAGCCAAGCCCAGCGGACTCCCGAGGGTCCAGGAGTGATCTAATCCATAGGAAACCGCTTCCCTGGACGAGAGCAGGGTCCGAAGAGTGGGGAGCGGGTCTGGAGGGGCAAAGAGCCGGTGTGAGCCGAGCAGCAAGATGCGCAGCATTGCCAGGAGGCGCCCCCATTCTCGCTCGGAGGGCAGCAGAGGGCACACAGGCCCTGAGAATCATTCGTACGACACCGTGAAACACGAGTTCGAACTCCTGCTCTTCGGGTCCCCAGTCGCGCGTGCTTTCTGGGACTCTGGGTAAACAGTACGTACCCCCCCCCCCCGTCTTCAATCTCTCCTCTACAAAATGAGGAAATTGGAGTCACGGATGTAACTTTTAAAAACAGGCTATCCTCCCGTAATTCTCCCTTTTAGTCCTATTAGAATTCCTTGAAGCTTCAGACCCTATTAGGATTCCGACCCACCCGCTTGCAACCCCAGCGTGTAAAACTCTGTGTGGGGCTCCCGTGGCTCGAACTACACTCCGGCTCTTCCTGATTCAGTCCTTCGTGGAAGGGCGCCGGACCCTGGTGGCCCCTAAGAGCCGAGCCCTCGGTTCAGTCTGGAGGATGAGTTCAGCGACGGGGGCTTGCGACGGGAGGACAGCACAGAGCCAAGACCATTCACTGAGTCACCCCGAGGAAGCACAGGGTGTGTGTGCACGGCCGCGCTGCGCACCGGGAGGGACAGACTGACAGGACAGGGGCCCTGCCATGCCCTTTTTGAAAGTCTGTCTGCCCTCGGCCTTCCCAGTGTAGACTTCCTGGAAGACTGAACAGTCACTTCCATCCTATTGGAAAATAAACCTCAACCCTTACTATCAGGCATTCTGAATTTCCAGACATTCTCTACAATGCTCAACATTTTCAGCTTTTATTCCTCTCAGATGCCTGAGGCTAAGGAGTGGGATCCTTTATCTATGCCAAATGCGAAACATGCTTTAATGCCACATGATAAATGGAAATATTAGTTTGCAATAAGGAACACCTTCAATTGCACACATCAAGGAGAGAGAAAAAAAGTACGATGATTTTTTTTTTTTTCTTTTTACCCCATGGCCCGACAACTTGAAAGGACATCCTTTTATTCCATAAAAGCTATGCGGGAGACTTTTCCGAGAAACAACGGTAGATATTCAGGTATTTTGAGGGAGAAAAATAAAAATGCGCTATTAAAAAGTTTTGTTGTGGGGGGCGCCTGGGTGGCTCAGTCATTAAGCATCTGCCTTTGGATCAGGTCATGATCCCAGGGTCCTGGGATCGAGCCCGGCATCGGGCTCCCTGCTCGGCAGGAAACCTGCTTCTCCCTCTCCCACTCCCCCTGCTTGCGTTCCCTGCCTCGCTGGGTCTCTCTCTGTCCAATAAATAAAATCTTTAAAAACAGTTTGCTGTGTGTCAATTTCAATAAACATTACTCCAACGACAACAGTTTTCTGTGTCTATAGAGGTAGCATACTCTATTTTCTATTTTAATTTTGTCCTCTTACCAGGGACAATGAGGACCCTAACACAGTACAACCAGAAATCATTAGAATGCACAATTTGCCCTCCAGTTTTCTTTACCCCCACACCCGTCCGGATGAGAAGAGCTTCCTGTTCTACCCATGTGTTAGCGTCAGTTACTTTCCCCAGGTCTTCTGAACTCGAGTATGGGTGCTGCCCAAGCAAGCACAGGTCTTCCGAACTCTAAATGCACAGACACAGCGGGAAGGTCAGTTCTGAGCCAGAGAAACTGAGGCACACCGTCCGCACTTTCCGTCCAGGTGAACTCCTGCAGTGTCTCTCCCTTGCACTGATGATGTGTATCCAACCAGACAGTTTTTTTTAAACTACGAAGATTAAACTGTTTGACATTTAAAAAGTCATTCTATCAATTTCTATAGCCTTCATTAAATTGTGAATTTCAGGAAATGATAATACCAAGCAGAAATGTCATCAAGCCAGCAGCGCCCAGGCTGGCATAAAAGGTGACCCACCGCTGCCCACAGCCCTGTGGCGCTGCCCACGTTCAGCCTGAAACAAAGCTCCGCGGACCGACCACGGTTTACTTGCCTCTTCCCAGCGAACGGCTGTTTTGAATACGCGCCCTTTGCAGATCCCAACACATCTGTCAGGCATACTTCCCGTGGTTAAAGACCCTAGAGTTCACTACCTCGGGACATTTGCAGAAGCATCAAAACTTTTGCTTTAGAACTGCCTTTCCATCATTACACAACACACAACTTTCTCCTGCGATTTGCTGTCCTTGACGGTTTGGTTTTGCGGGTTATTTTCTATGTAGAGGCCATTTGCACTTGATAAAACATACCTTCCTAACACAGCCCCCCATAGGGATAGGAAGAAAGGAGGTGGCGGTCTCTCCCCCACAGACATCCAGCACACCAGCCAGCTGCACCGTGCAGCCGCATGAACATACACAGACCTCCATCTCAAACGGAGCCGTTTTGTTCCTCCCACGGACGACACGATCCATCTCTCACGTGGGACTCACACACTCCCGCTGAAGCCCGTTCAGTTCAATCGCTACCAAGAGCTATGGTTGGCGAAAGCTGCCAGGATGTCATACGGTGGGACATGGACACCACACGCTCTGCTGGGGGACGCCAGGAGAAGGAGGCAAGTCAAGGCACAGAGAGTTCCAGATTTCCAAACACTGGGCTTACAATCAGCAAAGTTCTCACCTGGCCCAGCTTGGCTCTGGGATGAATGATAACTAACCATGGGCAATGACAGAGGAAAATAGGATTTTCACTAATACTGACTTGTTTGAACAAAAGTCTGCAGTTAATTTATTCTGTCCTTATGTGCTCCGGTGAGTGCTCCGAAGTGTGTAAGCCGGACCACTCACAGACCTGTACCCCCGGGGTACAGAGCGTGGAGGGAGGAATGCGGCCGATGGGGAGGGACAGGGACCAGCAGACTCCAAGCGCAGCACAGAACTCCACCTCATGACCCCGAGGTCGTGACCTGAACACAAAGCAGGAGCCGGACACTCAACGGACGAGCCGCTCGGGCGCCCCGCTGGAAAGGACTTGCATGGGTGCAGGAGATACGCTGCAGGGGGGAAATACGGACACAGTCCAGAAGGGGCAGCTTCGGGGAAGGGCAGGGTCCATTTGACTCTCTCCCACGCCCTCACAGCACTGCACGTTTTTGCGCGTTTCTCACCCCTGTATCTCCTGCACTTGCTCGTCCGTCTCCGTCCCGGGGCCGGGAAGCCATGAGAACAGGGACCACCATGGGTTCATGCCCCGATCCCCACCCCCAGCCTAAAGCAGCCTGTGGCAACGGTACCAAGATACTCATCACCCATAGCTACACGGGGCAAGCAGGGAAAGTCCAAGAGATCAAGGGAGATACGAGATAAAGGCTGCACACACACTTAGGAGGGGTAGAGCTGGGAGTCAAACACGCGTTCCACTAACTCCAGACGGGCGGATGGAAAACACTGGCTCATGCTAGACGGTGATGACCAGAGCAGATGGGGGGTGGGGGACAAAGGACTGCCTCTCTGTGTGTCACAGGAATCTCAAACGTCCCACCACGTCGACGTTCACTGTTTCCTTATTATGGGGCAGGAGACAAGGGCCGTGGTAACTGTGACGGCTGTGGGCGGTGGGGAGGCTTCCCGACGCAGCCAAGTCCATCAGTCCCCGTGCTGTCCATCGGACGGGACGATGCTACCCTGGGAAAATGTGGTTGCAACCTGACCACGAGCGTGAAATCAGGGCTGGGCTCTGAAGTCCACAGACCTAGGCTCAAATTCCTGCCAGGCCCCTTGCCGACCGTGCCTGGGGACACACGCACTAAGCTCTAGGCCTCTGCTTCCACCCGGGGCCAAGGTCTGGGACACCGGCGGTGTGCTGCTGGAGGCGGCGCCGACACCCGCTGGGACGCACTTCGAGGGGCCGGGACCAAGGCGCAGGGCCTTCCTGGGCCGCGGTTCAGGTGGGGAAGGACGACCGCGACGGAGATCCCCAGGCAGGAGCCGCCGAGGTGAGCCAGCTCTCCGGGTCTGCAGGGCCGTTCATCAGACGTGCCGCGGGGACGGATCACGTTCGGAGCCGATCCGAGGTTCACAGGTGTGGGGACCTGCCCCCCAGGAGCGCGAGGCCTCGAGCGGAAGCCTGGAAGCGGCAAGCGCGTGTCGGAGCCGGGGTGGCTTGTCCACAGCGGGGCTCGGTCAGGCAGGCCGCTGTTCGGCTGTTCGGGGGGGGCGAGCCCACCTGGCCCGACCCGGAGCAGCAGCCAGGGTCATTGTCACTGACGAAGGCCCAGCCGTCCCAGGTGTCCGGTATCGGTCCATTCGCTCCAGGTTTTACAACCTGCACCTGTGCTCGGACAGGCAAAGGGCCTGGAGGGCCACCCAACGGGCAGCGAGGGTCCCCAAGCACCCCACAGATGCACAAGCTGGGGGCGCGGTGCTGCTTCAGGGAGCTGATCACAAGACCCTCCGAGTCTCCGGTGAAACCTGACCTCGGGCTCCTTCCCCTGGGCGACCCGTGCTCTGGGGCTTTCCCAAAAGGCCAGCGGCCCAGCAGAGACTGGGTTCTTCTAACCACAACGATGGCAACTCTTGTGTCCTTCTGGGGCCTTCCTTTGTGCAGCCACGCTTTCAAGGCATGGAACTCCTCTGGCGCCGCCCATAATGCCTTGGAGGTGGCCCTGCCAGTCTCCCCGTATTACAGATGAGGACGCACGCTCAGAGGGGAGACAGCGATGCCGATCAAAAGGACAGTGACACATCCCCTCACACCTGCCAGCGTGGCTGGTAGGAGACAATTCAAGAAACAAGTGTTGACAGGGCTGTGGAGGAAAGGGAAGGCCTGTGCAGGGCGGGGGTGCAGACCGCTACAGCCGCTGTGAAAACAGGAAGGAGGTTCTTCGAAACGTTTCAAAAGGCGGCGGGCAGGTCTGCTTTATATTTGGTACCGAGGGCAGAAGTGCATAAACCCTTTATATTTGGGGGGACAAGTTCAAGCGAACCAGTGCTCCAGCACGTGCACATCTGGTATTTATCCAGAGGAAAGGAAAACACTCGCTCAAATATATGCCCCCGCACCCCGTTATTCGCTGCAGCATCATTTACCGCAGCCGAGACGGGCAACAACCCAAGCGCCCGCCCACAGATGAACGGGTTAATGAAAGAAAACAGGGACGCTGACCGGCCATGAAAAACAATGAGCTCCTGCCCTCCGCAACAACACGATGGACCTTGAGGGCATTATGCCAAGTGCAGGAAGTCCGAGCAAGACAGAGACCCTAGGATCTCCCTCAGACGTGGCACCTTCACCACCACCACCCAAACCGAAGGAGCTCACAGACGCACAGAACCAATGGTGGGTGCCTGCGGTGAAGGGGGGCAAAATGGTGAAGGGGCCAAAAGGTGCCAACTTGCAGTTATCAGATGAAGACGCCCCGGACATGTCCTGCCCAGCCCGGCGACGACAGCCAATAACACCGTGTTCCCGATCTGAAAGCTGCCAAGGCCATCCATCTTCGCGGGGCTCATCCCGAGAAGACAAAGTGGCAGCTGCATGCGGCGACAGAGACTCAGCGAGACTCACGGAGGTGACCACGAATCGTGTGTCCTTGTGTGGCACCCAGGAAGCTACTATAACGCCACACACCGGGGATAGCTCAGTACCACCTGTAACCCTTCCAGAAACCCTTCTGTCCTCTGGCGGCCGGCACTGGGGATGCGGGAAGCGCTGGGGGAACCGCCCGCAGCTGGAGGCGCGGCTCTTGGCGGGAGGGACCCCGGCTCCCCACCCTCCGCCGCGGGTCTCTAAGCAGCCGGGAGGTGCGGCCCCTGCGGCCGCCAGGGGGGCTCTGCAATGCGGGGAGCCTTTGCGCCCTCCTTGCTCTGGTCCCAGGCTCTCACCGCTCACGTCTCCCCCACGCCCTCCCGGGCAACACAGACACCACGAGACCCGAACCCCCCCCCCCACGACCCTCGAAGGGGCTCCGCGCTGGAGCTCCAAGCGCTTTCCGGGGCGACTTCTGAGCCCGCCCCCACACCCCGCCCGGCCCGGGGGTCCGGGCCCAGGAGCTGGCCGCTGCCTCTCTCGCGAACCTTCGGGGACCTCCTCGCTCCCTGCTTCTGCGCACGCTTCCTCCAGCCTGAACAGCCTCGGCCCCTCCGCGACCCCGTCTTCTCCCTCAAAAGCCCATCAGAGCCTCCTCCGCCAACGGAGACCTTCTCCGACCCCCGGGAAGGGATTCCTCAGTTCCTCCTCCGAAGTCCCAGAGCGCTTTCGTTTCATTCTTCGCTCGTGACATGAGGAGGTGGCATCCCGCAGGAGGAAAAGGGGGTCGCGGAGGTTTTGCTGAAAATCCTACATCTATTTAGGAGTCTGACTTCGGGCTTGTCCTCTAACCTCTCCGTGCCTTACTTTGCTTAGAACAAAAGGGACGGGGGTGACAGGACCGCTTCAAGATCTTGTCCCTTGTTCCTTCCCGGCAGGTTCCATGTGCCCCTGTGCACGCACGTGCTCTCTCCACACACCCCTTTATGCATGTGTGTGATATATGCAGGCGCAGTCCAGGTACTCAATAAATATTTGTGGAACGAACAGAAACTTAGTATATTCTTAACGAAGGCTTCTCACTTGAGCTGATGAATTCCATTAAGCAGTCTGTACTCTGATCTCAGGAGCCAGCAAAGAAGGAAATGTCAGCAGCTCCCGCTTCCAGTCCCGCATTCGCCAACTTGATCCCTGTCATGGCGACCACCGTTTTCGCCCTCCTGCACTCTCCTTCCGATGCAACCTTGACTCCAAAGAGATGAAAGCATATAAGTACCTTTGCAATTGCAACTGCATGGCTATATTAGCAAGAGATAAAATAAAATTTATAGCAGTATTAATTAGTAGAGGTAAAGACTTTAACTTCATAGTTATGAAACCCTTAATCCATCAGGAATATGTAATTGCTGTCTGTCATTTTGTTTGTGCTGAGAATATGGCCACAATGTATAAAAAACTTAATTAGTAAAATGATAGTGAAAAATTTAAAAATTGGCAAACATAGCATATGGGTCTTGGTAATGGATTAGTCAAGCAGATAAAAATATTAGTAAAGATACTGACAATTAGAATTAAACCATTAACAATTTAAACATCATAACTGCTGCATTTTTGAAGAATACAAATTCTTTTCTTTTTTTAAAAAATATTTTATTTATTTACTTGACAGAGATCACAAGTAGGCAGAGAGGCAGGCAGAGAGAGAGACAGGCCGGAAGAGAGAGATGAGGAAGCAGGCTCCCTGCTGAGCAGAGAGTCCGATGTGGGGCTCGATCCCAGGACCCTGGGATCATGACCTGAGCCGAAAGAAGTGGCTTAACCCACTGAGCCACCCAGGCGCCCCAGAATACAAATTCTAATAACAGCACACTGAACACTTATAAAGAGGGACTATATCTTTGGCCACAAGCTAGCCTCAGTAAAAATCAAATGACTTCAATTATGGAATATTTCTGTGATTGCAAAGTTATATCAGAAATCAATTTCAAAAATTTAAAATGAAAATTCTCATGTCTTTAGAAAATAAAAAGTACACTTTAAAAATCTTTGGGTAAGGGGTGGCTCAGTGGGTAAAGCCTCTGCCTTCAGCTCAGGTCATGATCTCAGGGTCCTGGGATCGAGCCCTGGGTCAGGCTCTCTGCTCAGTGGGGAGCCTGCTTCCTCCTTTCTCTCTGCCTGCCTCTCTGCCTACTTGTGATCTCTGTCTGTCCAATAAATAAAACAAAATCTTTTTTAAAAAGTGTATGTATACATCTACTTCAATAAGTTTAGAAAATAAATGGAAAAATAAACCTCAAAAGCATAAGTGGAAGACAATATTAAAGATGAAAGTCAAATTAATAAAACAGCAAACAGAGTGCACCTGGCTGGCTCAGTTGGGGGAACGTGTAACTCTTCATCTCGGGGTTGTAGGTTTGAGCCCCATGTTGAAAGCAGAGATTACTTAAAAATAAAATCTTTTGGGGGAGCCTGGAGGGTTCAGTCAATTAAGCAACTCCCCTTCAGCTCATGTCATGATCTCTGGGTACTAGGTCCCAGATGTGGGGGGGGGGGGTCCCCTGCTCAGCAGGGAGTCTGCTTTTCTCTCTCCCTCTGCCCCTCTCCCTCCACTTGTGCTCTCTCTCTCAAATAAATAAATAAAATATTTTTTAAAAATAGAAGATAAATACACAAGAAAAGGGCCCCCAAAACACAAAAGTTAGTCCTTTGCCATAAATAATAAAATTGATAGATTTCTGATTTCACTACTGATGTGAAAAGGACTTAAAGCTTGCCATTTCCTTTCTTTTTTTTTTTTTTTTAAGATTTCATTTTTCAGTAATCTCTGCACCTAACATTGAGCTCAAATCTACAACCCTGCGATCAAGGGTCACATGCTCCACTGACTGAGTCAGCCTGGCGCTCCACCATTTCCATTCTTAGAAAAAGAAAAAAGCTGAACAAATTGAAAATCAACAACTTTGCTTGGGTCCTTCAGAGAACTGAGATATCAGGGCAAACCTCCACCCCCAAATCTGCTAACCTGTAGCAGAAGCCACTGGAACCATAAACTGATGAGAAAAACTGAATGGATGGGGCGCCTGGGTGGCTCAATGGGTTAAGCCGCTGCCTTCGGCTCAGGTCATGATCTCAGGGTCCTGGGATCGAGTTCCGCATCAGGCTCTCTGCTCAGCAGGGAGCCTGCTTCCTCCTCTCTCTCTGCCTGCCTCTCTGCCTACTTGTGATCTCTCTGTCAAATAAATAAATAAAATCTTAAAAAAAAAAAAGAAAAACTGAATGGTAACAGATTTGATGCCTTTTGTTAGTGGTTAATCGGGAATATTCAACACAGATATTTTGCTTAACTCTATAAACAATTCATGCTGTGACCATCAGTGCTCTCTTTATTACTAGAAATAGAGTTATTAGTGTCTTTAAATCAGTAAGATTAGAGAATCAAGCCCAGAAACAACAGAACCAATTCAGAAAAGCCAACCCTAAAATTCTGTTCCTCTAGAACCACCTTAGTAAAAATAGGACCAATAGAATAGGATGGATAGATGGAGGGATGGATGGATGGATCGACGGAAGGAATTTTTTATAGGAATATGTTCAGGTAGATATGGAGGCCCAGTAGCCCCTCAATCTGCCAAGTGGGACAACCAGGAATGGTAGTATAATTCAATCCAAGTCCTAATGCTTGAGAACCAGAGTAGCCAATGGTCTGTTTAAGTCCACGTCCAAAATCCTGAGATTAAACAACGAGAAATATTTACCATTTCTCTACGTTTTTGTTCTATTCAAACTCTCAACATATTGAACGATGTTACCTACAGTCTTAGCTCAGTCTATAAAATGGTAATCTTTTCCAGAAACACCCTCCCAGGCACACCCAGAAATAACATTTTACCAGCTATACCTCAGCCCAGTCACGTTGACATATAAAAATTCACCATCACAGGAGACCTCTCTTATTTTTTCCTAATGTCTTCAACTAGTTGAATAATGCCCACCGATGTTATGGGACATAACCTGCTTTACTCAAAGTCTGCTATTTTATTATTTTTTATTTTTTTATTTTATTTATTTGACAGAGAGAGCGAGAGCACAAACAGGGGGAGCAGGAGAGAGAGAAGCAGGCCCCCCGCTGAGCAGGGAGCCTGAAGTGGGACTCAATCCCAGGACCCTGGGATCATGACCTGAGCCAAAGGCAGGCACTTAACCAACTGAGATACCCAGGCTCCATAAGTCTGCTGTTTTAAAGGCTAATCACATCTAAAAAATACCTCCACAGACTGGTGTTTGACCGAATACTGAAGCACTACAGCCTAGCCAAGTTGTCACTTAAAATTAATCACCACAAAGGTACATTACCTAGTGGTCAAGAATTAAATTCTCTAAAAAGACATAATGATCCTAAATGTGTATATCGCTAACAAGATAGCCAAAATACATGGGAAAAATTGATCAAAATATAGGAAGAAATAGACAAATTATGTATTGGAGTTGGATACGCCTGTCAAATAAAAACAAATCTGGACTTAGATAAGGAAAGACTTTATTCAGAAGAAAACCTATTGCAATAGGGACATCTACCCCTATTTCAGAAACCTGCAAGTATCTCAAAATCAAACATACATTGAGCAAATGAGAAGGGAAGTCTAGCAAGTTTGACAAGAGAAGTATCTCACTGTGGTCAGCCAATTCACAAAATAAACTGATAAGAGATGCTCTGCATTTTAGTCCCTGATCAAGCTTGGGGATAAGCAAAGTTCAGGGGCCCTAGGGAGGAGAGAAGCCTGACTAAATTTTGGTCAAGATAAAGCAAAGAATAAGAAATAGGCAACTGTGAATCCTCGGTTTCTTCAAAACTCCATTTTGGCAACTGATATATCAACAAGGCAGAAATTCAGTAAATGACCTAAACAGCACCATCAGCCAACTTGAGCTAACTGAGATTTATAAAATAATCAACAATAACAGCATCCACCTTCTTCTCAAGTTACCCGCACAATTCTCCAAGATAAACAACATTCAGGGCCATAATACACACTGTATCCCCTTTCTAAAAAATCATATGGAGTGACATCAGCTAGATATTAAAGTAGGAAACCCCCACACATACCAATTCAGCAATAAGTCACAGACAAATTCCCTTTGTGAGAAATCTAGAAACTAACTGAAAGTCTCCTGAACTCAGGAGAAGGCAGAATAAGACTTCCTGAAGCCAGTAGGAAGGTTTGGAACACTCTCTTGCTGGAGTTCTGACTCAGTCCCACCAATGTACCAGCACGAACAGATCCCTTAGCTCCCAGTTCAGCCAGGGGAGGGAAGGAGTTGGTTCACACAACCAGCTACCCAGCCATTTTCAAGGTGGCTCCCTAGAGAGGACTGGTTGGTCTTGCTAGTCCTACAGTTCTAACACATCCTGCAATTCTTTTTTTTTTTTTTAAGATTTTATTTATTTGAGAAAGAAAGCAGGGGGTAGGGCGTGGGGGAGAAAGGGGACAAAAAGAACGTATAAGTCTAAAACTAGCATGAAAATAGAAATAACAAATATTAGAGCAGAAATCAATGAAATTGAAAACAGGGAAAATGGAAAAAAAATCAAAGGAATCTAGGGGCACCTGGGTGGCTCAGTCTGTTAGGCATCTGCCTTCTGCTCTGGTCATGATCTTGGTATTGATCTCAGAGTCCTGAGATCAAGCCTTACATCATTGGGTTCCCTGCTCAGTGGGGAGCCTGCTTCTCCCTCTCTGCCACTTCTCCTGCTTGTGTTCGCTCTCTTTCTCTCAAATAAATAAATAAAATCTTTATTAAAAATCAAAGAAACCTCAATCAATTTCTTTAAAAAGATAAAAATAGTGTTGTGCCCAAGTTTTCGTGTCCAAGAGACCACCAAGGAGCCAACACCGATGCAATCACACAAGGGTTTATTTGACAAGCTTAAGCTTGGGCCCAAGTATACCCGACACAGCAGAATAGGGACTTGGACCCCGAACCAGATTACAGTCAGAGTTTTTAAAGGTAGAGTAGGGGTGGACTCAGCAGTAGGTGATTGGTCCATGACTGCTGGCTCAGCAGTAGGTGATTGGGCTATGACTGCTAGCCCTATATTCCTGTTTCTTTTTTTTTTCTGACATGATTTATTACAATGTTAAGATATCCTATTCCTGATTGATCTTTGGTATGGCATGTTGTTTTTGAAACCTTTGGTCAGTTTTCCTGGAACCAGGGGTCATTTACTGGTCATGGAGACGAAACCTATGGTCAGTCTTCCAGGGGTCATTTACCAGTCACAGAGACCTAAGATGGCTGCCGGGGCCAAGATGGCTGCACTTATATCAAGGCTAGACTTGAGGTGGGTACAGCCTTGTTTTTCTTGGCCTCCACAAATAGGGGTATCTGGCTGGCCCATTCAGTAGAACAAGGAACTCTTGATCTTGGAGTCCTGAATTCAAACCCCTCCTTAGGGATAAAGCTCAGTGTAAGAAAGAAAGCAAGAAAGGGAGAAAGAAAGAAAGAAGAAAAGAAAAGAAAGAACTCATCACCAAAGCACATTCACACATACTCACACCTGCACACACAATGATGAGGGATGTCAAAGGGACAGAGGAGTCAACTGAAAAAGTTTCCAGTGGTCAAAACTGGAACAATTTGGGCAACAAAATAAAGTAGTATTGGATTATAATCCAAATTATAATATAAATATCCATGAGTCCTGATATTTTAAAAAATGATTGAATAAATGCCTAAATGTAGAGGAGACAGATCTCTGTGGAAGAATTCTAAATAACTTATGTAGATTTACATCCTACCTAAGGGTGAGCATAACTTCCTGTTCCTTGGTGTGGTCTGCACATAGTGACTTCCTTACAAAGAGCACAGTTATAGAAGAGGAAGAGTAGCTCTGCCACACAGAATGCTCAAAAACCCTACCACGGCCAAGGGATCAAGTCATCAAAAGTCATGCATCACATTGATAGCAATTCACTAACTGCAGTCTAATTATAAGGTAAGCTCTGACAAATCCCAATTTAAGGATGCTCTATAAAATACCTGACCACCACCACCACCACCAACAAAACCAAACCTGACCAATAAGCCTAAAAAATGTTGGCACAAAAACGGCAAAGAAAGTCTGAAAAATTATCACTGCCTAGACGACCCTCAGGCATCTAAAATGTAATATGGGATCCAAGATGGGATCCTGGAACAAAAAAAGGACATTATGTGAAAAGTAAGAAAATCTAAGTCAAGTACAGACTTTCGTTAATAATAGTATCTCAGTGGGGCACCTGGCTGGCTCATTCTGTAGAGCATATGACTCTTGTTTTATTTTATGTTTTTTTTTGGTTTTTTTTTTTAAGATTTTATTTATTTATTCGACAGACAGAGATCACAAGCAGGAAGAGAGGCAGGCAGAGAGAGAAAGAGGGGAAGCAGGCTCCCTGCTAAGCAGAAAGCCCGATACGGGGCTCAATCCCAGGACCCAGGACCATGACCCAAGATGAAGGCAGAGGCTTTAAACCACTGAGCCACCCAGGAGTCCTTGTTTTGTTTTTAAAAGATTTTATTTATTAGACAGAGAGAGAGTCCGTGAGAGAGGGAACACAAGCAGGGGGAATGGGAGAGGGAGAAGCAGGCTTCCCACCCAGCAGGGAGTCTGATGCAGCACCCCAGCAACTCTTAATTATCATTTAAGAGCCCCACGTTGGGCATGATGCGGACTTAAAAAAAAAAAAAAAAAAAAGGATAGGGCCGCCTGGGTGGCTCAGTAGGTGAAGTGTCTACCTTTGGGTCAGGTCATGATCCCAGGGTCATGGGACTGAGCCCCTAAGTCAGGCTCTCTGCTCAGCACAGAGTCTGCTTCTCCCTCTCCCTCTGCCTGTACCCTCCTTCCTGGTGCCTGCAGCCACACACACTCTTTCTCTCAAATAAATAAATAAAATCTTTTTTAAAAGGGATTAAAAAATTGGGGCTCCTGGCTCAGTAGTTAAGCATCTCCCTTCAGCTCAGGTCATGATCCCGGGGTCCTGGGATGGAGCCCTGCATCAGGCTCCCTGCTCAGCGGGAAGCCTGCTTCTCTCCCTCCCACTCCCGCTTGCCCTGCTTGTGTTCCCTCTCTCACTGTCTCTCTCTGTCAAACAAATGAATAAAATATTTTTTAAAAAAAGATAAAAATAATAGTGTATCAATATTTGTGCCTTATTTTTACCAAAGGTGTGATACTTCTGTAATATGTTAATAAAAAGGGAAACTGCATGCAGAGTATATGAGAACTCTCTGTACTATCTTTGCCATTTTTCTGTAACTAAAACTGTTCTACAATTCAGGTTTATTCTAAAAGTTCAAAAACTTTATTCTGTCTTTCCATGACAGAACAGTGAGAAAAAACAGAACATCTTCACAGATCCTTCAGACATTAATAAAATAAGAAAGTTCTATGAACCTTATGCCAATACAATGAATATTTAGGTGCAACTTAAAAACTCCTACAAAAATATAATTTTCCAAAATGACTCAGAAGCAATTTGAAACGAAATAGTTCCAGGGCACCTGGTTGGCTCAGTGAGTTAAGGGTCTGCCTTTGACTTGGGTTGTGATTTCAGGGTCCTGGAATCGTGTCCTGCATTGGGCTCCCTGCTTAGCAGGGAGTCTGCTTCTCCCTCTCCCTCTCCTTCTGTGCTCTCTCTCTCAAATAAATAAAACAATAAAATCTTTAAAACGGAATAGTTCTATAATTATTAAATAACTTGCATTAGGAATAATAGTAATGTTCCTACACTGAAAGCTACAGGTGCAAAGAACTTCATTGGTAGTTCTACCAACTATTCAAAAAACCAGTAATTCCATATTACACAAACGATTATTCCCAATAATGGAATAAGAAGGTATAAACTGCAACTCATTCAATGAGTCTAACACCTTGTTAACAGATATATTTTTTTTTGCTAACGGACTCTTTTTACTTTTATTTATTTATTAGACAGACAGATCACAAGTAGGCAGAGAGGCAGGCTGAGAGAAAGAGAGAAGCAGCAACCCCCCCCCCCACCCCGCCGAGCAGAGAGCCCGATGCGGGGCTCAATTCCAGGACCCTGAGATCATGACCTGAGCTGAAGACAGCGGCTTAACCCAATGAGCCACCCAGGTGCCCCTGTTAACAGACTCTTAACAAGAGTTGTATAAGGGAGGAAAATTATGTGTACATCTCATCCAAAAGTATACAAGTAGAAGTCCTCACAAAGTATCAGCCACACGCAAAAGGACAATACATCATTAGATTGTGGAGGTATTTCACAAATGCCTGTTTTGTTTCACTTTAAAACTTTACTTAATGTAATGTACCAGATCACCATATCAAAAAAAAAAATAAATAACACGATTCTTAAAATAAGTGGAATAAAATTATGATATATTAATAACTCATTCATAATAAAAACACTTAGCTACTTACCTACAGGAGAACTTCCTTTAATTGAAAACTGACAGCTACAAAACATACTTTATCATGACACACTGAGCAATTTTCACTGAAATCTGAAAGACCCGAAGATGTCCACTACCACCACTTCACTCTCACATTTATACTGAGGTACAGGGTAAAGCTTTACTCATTAGAAAGAAGGGGAAAGATGACATTATACATATATTATAGGATTATGTACATAAAATATAAAATATAGAAACACATTATCAGAATAATAAGTTCCGCAAGTTCTCCATAATAAAACCATAAGAGAATGGAATTTTTTATGTACCATCAGAAAATAAAAAATGATATTTAAAAAGATAACATCTACGGGGCCAAAAAATACCAATTATCAGGGTGCCTGGCTGGCTCAGTTGGTGGTGCATGTGACTCTTGTTCTTGGGGTCATGAGTTCAAGCCCCAAGAAAATACATAGAGAGAAAAAATATATTTTTATACATATAGTATATCTATAAAATATATATAACAAAATTTATATATAACAAAATATATAAATATGTATATTTATATATTATATATAATATATATAACAAAATTGGTATATATATTTTATATACATATCAATTAGCTAAAATTAAACATAGTGATACATGTGAAGACCTCTATGCAGAAAAAATCACTGAGAAAAATTAAGGAAGACCTAAATCAATATTCGATATATTTATGGTTTTGGAAAATATTTTTTAAAGATTTTATTTATTTATTTGAGAGGGAGAGAGAGAGAGCACAAGAGGGGAAAGGTCAAAGGGAAAAGCAGACTCCCCGCGCAGCAGGGAACCCGACATGGGACTCGATCCCTGGACTCTGGGCATGACCTGAGCCGAAGGCAGTCGCTTAACCAACTAAGCCACCCATGCACCCAAAAAAACGTATATTTGTAAAACAGCAATTACCCCTAAGTTGGTCTATAAATTCAGTGAAAACCTCATCAATGGGTCTTACAGCGGCAATTGACAAAATGATTCTAAAAATATATAGAGAGAGAGAGAAACACAAAGTAGCAAAAATGATTGAGGCACTTTTGAAAAAGACTGAAGTGTAAGCACTTAAACTACCAGATATCAAAAATAATTATAAAATTGATGAGGGAGCAGGAGGCTGGCTGAGGACAGAGCAAAAGCTGGCGCCTCGCACCCCCTCTCCACCCGCTCCCCTCCGTAATATGTGTAGCATCCCTCAGGCACCCCTGATTGCCATAAAACAATAAATAGTTAACTTGCAGAGATCACAATCCTGCAGAACAGGAATCTCCCTTGCTCTACGATGTCCTAGAGATCTACAAACAGGGAGGTTACCTTATCAATAGCACAAATTTCCAGAGGCAAATAACTCTGGGTTCCTGAAGCCCTAATGTCCCCCTCCCACCATAAACTGGAGGAGGCTGAGGTAGAAGGGAATGTAAATGACAGCAGGATCGGAACACCCCACCAAGAATCTCCCAACTATCTTGATGTTAATGGCTGACCTAAAGACGACATTGATCAAGCCACAAGGGCAAGGCCTCCTCCCGGCACCTGGTAGGCCCTCTTTAACATATGAAAACTCCGTTGAAATCTCCCTTCCCCTCACCTTCCCCCAACAGCAAGGTATATACCCTGCCATCCCTCACATCCGGGGCAGCAGCTCTTCCTGCCCACGGGTCCTGTCCCCCGGCTTTAATAAACCACCATTTTGCACCAAAGATGTCTCAAGAATTCTTTCTTGGTCATCGGCTCCGGACCTCAGCCCACCGAACCTCACCTAGGTTCTAGAACTTCATCAAAATTATAGTAATTAAGGCAATGCGATATTGGCGTAGGGATAGTAAAATGGACAGAACAGCAAAGAGAAGGTAGAAATAGAGTATAAAGGTTCAAATCACCCATTTCCAATGTGCGCAGAGAGGGACTTCCCACACCAGCAAGCAATTCTTAGAACTCCAGCTGGGAGTCCCACAATTCAACCCAATTCTGACACTATCAACCCACAGAGAGCGTCAGACCGTCACGGGTTAAGAGCTCCGTCCTACAAGACTGTCCCACCCGCACCCCCACTTCAGACCCCAGGCGCAGGCCCAGGTGCTCGGGACTAAGCAGCCCTAAACCAGCGGTTCCCACCAACCCTTCCTCAGGTTCAGTTAATTTGCTGGAGCAGCTCACAGAACTTACAGAAACATTTTCCTTACCTGACCGGTGGTTGATTACAAAAGGATGTAACTCAGGAGCAGCCAAACGGAAGAGTTAGGTAGCGCGAGGTCTGGAGAAAGAGCGAGCAGCTTCCCGACCTCCCCAGGCCGCCACGCTCCCCAAACATCCACGTGCTCAGCGACCGGAAGCTCTCCCAAACGCCTCCTTTTGGGTTTGATGGAGGCCTGGAAACAGAGGCAAGATTAAGTCTTTGGCAGGTTCATCCCCACCGCCCTCCTTCCCGGAGTCAGGGGCTTGGCTAAAAGTTCCGACCCTCCAATCTCGGTCGGTTCCTCTGGCAACCAGCCCCCATCTCTAGGTTACCCTGGGGCTTCCAAAAGTGACCTCATTAACACAACAAGACACCCGTATGGTTCTCGGCACTTAGGGAATTCCCAGGGTGTTAGGAGCTCTTTACCGGAGATGCGAGGGAAATCAAATATATTTATTGTAAATCCCAATATCACATAGAGCCTTGCATCAATGGATATTTGCTATATGACAAAAGTAGCACTGCAGGGAGAGGGGAAGGTTCATTTTTTTCTAATGGTGCTCAGACGGTTAGTATCCACAGGGGAAAAAAATGGAAAAAAAAATTAACCCTGACTTCTCCACACACACATCCACGCATACCTTGGAGGTACTGCGGATTCAGTTCCAGACTACCACGATAAAGCAAGTATCACAATCAATGGGGCCAAGCGAATTTTTTGGTTTCCCAGTGCATATAGAGTTTATGTTTGGGGACACCAGCCTGGCTCAGTAGGAAGAGCAGTCTACTCTTGATCTCAGGTTCATGAGTTCAAGCCCTACCTTGGATGTAGAGATGATGTAAATATATATTAAAAAACAAAAACAAAAACAAAAAACAAAACTTAAGGGGCGCCTAGGTGGCTCAGTTATTTAGGCTTCCAACCCTTGATTTTAGCACAGGTCATAATCCCAGGGTCCTGGGATGGACATGGGCTCCCTGCTCAGTGGCGAGTCTGCTTCTCTCTCCCCCTTTGCCGCTACTCCCTACTCCTGCACTTGCGCATGCGTTTTCTCTCTGTCTCTCTCCAGCACGCTGTCTCTCAAATAAATAAATAAAACCTAAAAAATGCAATTATCTTAAAGTGCAATAAAGCAAAACACAATAAAACAATGGATACTTGCACATCAACATACGTAGCCCCTCCTCATTACGTTTTTCCCTCCTCATTATTTACAAGTTCTGTATTTGCGAATTCATCTGCTGACTAAAATGTATTTACAGGGACGCCTGGGTGGCTCAGTTGGTTAAGCGGCTGACTTCGGCTCAGGTCATGATCCCAGCGTCCTGGGATCGAGTCCCGCATCGGGATCCTTGCGCAGCAGGAAGCCTGCTTCTCTCTCTGCCTCTGCCTGCCACTCTGTCTGCCTGTGCTCACTCTCTCTGACAAAATGTATTTACAAAATACAAAAATGTATTTACAATTCCAAAATCAATAGTTGCAGTACTTTGCAGACATTCATGATCATGGGAAGGGCAGTGTATTCGAGTCCCTTGATACATACATTGCCAGGTGACACTGAACAAGGTAGCGCCCTGCCTTCTTGACTCAACTCTCACACTATAAACAAGTGTTCTTTTCAAGGTCTGTTGAATGCCACATTTTTTTAAATTTTTGGCTTGTGGATGGTGCTTTTGCTGTTTAATGCAGCTTCCAGCTGTGTTGAAGTGATGTCTAGTGTTCCTGAGAAGGTGTGATGTCCATCCTAGAGAAAATACAAGTCTTAATAAGCTTTGTTCAGGCATGAGCACTGTTGGCCATGAGTTCAACAAGGTTAATGAAACAATATGGTATGTCTAAAAGTAAGAGCAACAATGAGAAGCAAACTAGTGTTTACTTGGGATCAAAGAATTACAATTTGGGGAGCACAGATTCCAGAAGTAGCCAGAAAAGTATCCTTCCTGTGGTGTAGAAGCAAGACGTTTTTATGAAGAAGAGAAATGAAGGAGGCAATTACATGACTTGGATAGAAGACAAAAACTATATTGTCATTGGCACTAACGGGCTAAGCTGCTGGTAATGTTATGGAACCTGGACTGGATCCTGGAGGAAGAACCAAGCAGCACTCAGAGACCTTGGAGGATTAGAGGTTTATTTAACACTGGTGGGCTCAGATGAGATTGTTCTCCAAAGGTCTGAGCCCCGAGCACAAGCAGGGAGGGTAATTTATACCCTTCTACTTCCGCACTTTTGCTGCGCAGGAACCGGGTAGGGAAGATGAACCCAGAAGAGCTTTGAGGCAGGGACTGGAATTCCCTTGCTGGTTTGGTTGGCCATCTTAGAGTACAGTTTTTCCCTTATCAGTGACCCCCTGATCAACCATTCTGTCGTCAAAAAGTCCATAAACAGACTTCAGAAACAAATGCTGCTTCTGGCGCAGCCAAGAGTCTTTTAGCTTAGTTCAAGACTTCATTAGCCATTTGTTCCTAGAAAAGAAAATGGAGCTTTTCTCAAAATGGCATCTCTCGTGTCCAGAAGTTTTATACAGTTCCGCAGGTATATTCAGAAACAGGAAGAGGAAATTCATCAATCAATCTTTCCATGAGGCAGCTCTGGAAAGTGCTAAAGTAACAGCTACAGTGTGTGACGAAGAGATGGAAAAGTGGTTAAACTTGTTGATTGGTGACATGATAACGAATTAATGAAAGCATAGAGGACAGTTGTGAGACTGAACACCAAAGAAATATACTCACATTGCTCAGGGTCAGGAAATTATGAAACTCTTCTTGGCTAATGCTAGCTGGCTGGCTTGCATGTTTCAAAAGACAATATGGTGTGAAAAATGCTAGACTTGTAGGTGAGGCAGATGGGGGGAAGTTATGGAAGAATTTTAAAAGTATTTTAAGAGTTATACAGGAAAAGGGTAATGAGAAGAGCAGCTTTCCAACGCTGATGAGTCTGGCTGGTTTACAAGGACATTGGCAAATGAACCTATATAACACAAATGGTGCTTCAGTTAATGGAAACGTGACCAGCAACTCACAGGAACTTAATCCTGTATTTTTCCTAAGAGCATAGCTCAACATTGGCTAATGCACTGTTCATGATGGTAGTTATAGAACATAAACACCATGGATAATGAGAATCAAAATAATGAGAAACAAATCAGTAAGAAAAAGACAACACCTTTACAGGAAAATAGAACAATTTGCAGTTCCTTCAAAACAGGAATTCAACATATCGAACCACTATGGAATGGAGCACAACCTTATTAGCAATCAGGAAAATATAAATCAAAGCATAATATAAGACCATTATCCACATTCCAGATTGGTAAATTTGTACAATCTGATAATATACTGTGGTGAGGAGGTTATAATTCTAATACTCTGTTGGTGGGATTACAAAATTAATATAACCACTTTGGAAAACAGTTGAGAATTATGTAGTAAAACTGAAGACATAGATAATCTCTAGCCCAGAAATTTTAGTCTTGGGTAAGTACCATGGACAAACATATGCACCAGAAGACATTGAAAAGAATTTCTAATGGCCCAAACCAGAAATAATCCATAGGCACATTATTGGTGAAGCTAGGAATAATAATGTAGTATTTCTTCTCCTGGTGACTATAAGAACTCTAAATATGTGGGAGTATACCCATATATCATATATATAGTTATGTATGTGTGTGTGTGTGTGTGTGTGTGTGTGTGTGTATAAAATCTTGGAGCTCAGAGAAGGTGCCAGAGAACGTTAATGTGATCTAGTCTGGTAGTAACTAAGATATTTTCCCAGATTTGCTCTACTTTTTTTTTAAATTATTTTTTAAGTACTCTCTATCCCAGTGGGGGCTCAAAACTACAAGCCTGTGATCCAGTCACATGCTCTTCTGACTGAGCCAACCAGCCAGGTGTCCATGCTCTATTTTTTTATAATATTTTTAAAAGATTTTATTTATTTATTTGAGAGAGAGAGGATGAGAGACCACATGAGAGAGAGTAGGGTCAGAAGGAGAAGCAGACTTTCTGCTGAGCAGGGAGCCTGATGTGGGACTTGATCCCAGGACCCTGAGATTATGACCTGAGCTGAAGGTAGATGCTTAACTGACTGAGCCACCCAGGCACGCTATAATTTTTTTTTAAGTAGGCTCCATTCACGACTCTGAGATCAAGACCTGAGCTGAGATCAAGAGTCTGATGTTTCACTGAGTGAGCTACCCAGGCATTCCACCCCTGCTCTATTTTTGATTTTTTAGAGAGAGAGAAAAAGAGAGAACACACAAAGTGTTGGGGGTGGTGTGGAGCAGAGGAAGAGAGAGAGAGAGAATCACAAGCAGGCTCCATACCCACTGTGGAGCCCAATGCAGGGCCTGATCCCATAACCCTGAGATCATAACCTAAGCTGAAATCAATAGTCAGACATTCAACCACTTGAGCCACCCAGGTAACCCACCCATGATATATTTTTAAAAGCATAAAAATTTTCATTTTCTTAGCTTAAGAGTCCATTTAAAGTATTTTAAATGATTCTCATATCAAAAGCCACACAAAACTAAAGCAGCAATCCCCTACTGTTATGTTAATGAGCATGCCATTTAAGGAACATTTTTGTCACCTAGTTAGTGGCGATGAATTAACTCTATTAATGAGGCATACATTAGCACATAGCAGAACACCTGAATAGCAATGGCTCAGATAGAAGTTATCTCATCTTGACAACAAAAATCCCCAAAATGAGCAGTTGCAAACATTGTTTCAGGTGCTCAACCATGAATGAAGAAATTCAGGCTTTTCCCAACTTTCTGTTTTACCAGCATTACCTGTGATTGTAAGATGGCTCCTAGCCTCCCAGGCATCACACCTGTGTATTACAGGCCGAAAAGGATAAGGAGGGGCACCTGGGTGGCTCAGCCAGTTAAGGGTCAGACTTGTGATTCCAGCTCAAGTCATGATCTCATGGGTCCTGAGATCCAGCCCTGCACTGGGCCCCCCACTCAGCAGGGATTCTGCTTGAGGTTCTCTCCTGCTGGCCCTCCCCCCACCAACACTCACGCCTGCTTGTACTTTCTCTCCCTAAAATAAATAAATAAATCTTAAAAAAGAGAAGAGGATAAGAAAAGAGGCTGGATTTGTCCTTTCATCAGCAATCAAAATTATTTCTCAGAACACTATTCAGCTTTCCCTTTCTTTCATCTTTCTGGCTAGAAGTATGTCGCAAGGTCAGCCTCACTTGCGGGGGAGATGAGAAAACCAAGAATTTATCACTGCAATCTCTGGAGCAGAAGGATACAAAAGAGAAAGGGTTAAGTAACGACCATTGCATCAGTCCATAAAACGCTGGGTACATTACCTTACCTACCCCACAGGGTTGTTATGAATGTCAACCTTAAACATGAAATGGCCAGTTATTTTACCAGCAAAATGAGTGTATTCAGGAATAGCAAAGGAATTGTAAGTTGAGACATAGAAATTGTGACAAAACATAAGAAAGTCCAAGAGACAAAGGGAGGGTCAGCTTTTATTAGGTTTCAGGTGGAAATCGAGGCGATTTGTTGTGAACGAAAGTTCATTGGAGAAGAACAAGAGTTTGAAGTTGTGGCAGCTTCTCATTGGCTGCAAGCCATAGTTAGTGCATCATTGCTAGGGCACAGAGTAATCTTCCTTCCTAAAAGCAAGAGATAAAATTCCCAAGTGAAAAATGTCCTTCCTTGTCAAGATAATTCTTATCTTCCTTCCTTCTGCAGGTTCCGCAGACTGCAAGAAGTGGTGTGTGCATGAGAGCTGCCCCTTTGTGGCTTCCCGACTCCATCTTAAACGAGATTTCCTTTATTTTCATATGAGGATCAACTGTGAGGCTAGATTTGAACATCTCTAAAATCTACCAAATGCTAAACAAATATCAGAGATTATTATGCTCTTCTTTTGAAACTAACTGAACTCAAATTATGATTCAATTACTGAGAAAAAGGTCTACGCAAATACTACACTAGATGATATAAATTTACCTATCTGTTTTTTTTATCTATTTTGAACACCAGCTAGCAACTGCTAGCTTGGGACTTTGTTCAAGATAGAATATCTCAACTTAATGAACCAATGTGAAAAATCCCTTTCTCTTCTAGGAGATGAATCTGGAAAGCTTGTCATATTATTTATCTCTGACTAAAGTTTCTACTGTGGATAGATGGAAGGCAAAAAGAAAATATTCCCTATAGAAATAGGCAAGGGAAAACTGGTATTGATTTTTGCAAAATAAATTCAGAGTAACTCTCACAGGCTTTGGGTGTATCTAGGTCACTGGGAAAAAAAAGACTAATGTTTTGCTGACAGATAAGAGAAACATAGTTATTTCTTACACACGGTTATTAAGTGGATTTAGAACCTTTTTATTTTATACCAAGATTATTTCAACCAAGTAGAAGCTCCATACATGTATGAACAGAATGCAGAAGAATAAATTTGACAACATTATGCATTTAGTTCAGTTTCCCGTAAGAAACTTGTAGTTAAATTAACTTTAAAATCCCAAATGAAATCACTTATCAAAAATTCCAATCATTTAAAAGTGGCAGCTACTTCACAGATGATTATGTGGCCCCAGCAGAGCACAGTGAATTAGTCAGCAGTTATTTCTCTATTTGAACCTGAAATCATTCACCATGGCAGGGGCATTCAAGGAGCTATAAAAGTTACTAGCCTTAATTTTGACCAAAGTCATAATTTAGCAATCTCAACATGTGACTCCAATGAGCTAGAAAGGAAAATATCTTAATTAATTAATATTAAACAATAAAGGTAGCAATAACACCTTTAACTACTTGATCAGTCAATAAAGTTGTATTAAGCACCTATTACGTGCCAGGCTCTATGCTGGGGCTGGGAACATAATGATGAGCAAAAAGATATGATATTTGCCATGCCTTTTTATGGTACATAGAGTCAAAAGTAAAAGACAACATTTATTTATTTATTTTAATTTTTTATTTCTTTTCAGCGTAACAGTATTCATTGTTTTTGCACCACACCCAGTGCTCCATGCAATCTGTGCCCTCTATAATACCCACCACCTGGTACCCCAACCTCCCAATCCCCGCCACTTCAAACCCCTCAGATTGTTTTTCAGAGTCCATAGTCTCTCATGGTCCACCTCCCCTTCCAATTTACCCCAACTCCCTTCTCCTCTCTAACACCCCTTGTCCTCCATGTTATTTGTTATGCTCTACAAATAAGTGAAACCATGTGATAATTGACTCTCTCTGCTTGACTTACTTCACTCTATAAACACTGGGGTACAGATGGCCCTTCTTTTCACTACACCTGTATCTTTGGGGTATTTGCCCAAAGATACATTTATTTATTTTTAAAGAGAGAGAGCACATGAGGAGGGGAAGTGGCAGAGGGAGAGGGAGAGAGAGAATCCTCAAGCAGACTGCCCACTGAGCACAGACCCTGACTCAGGGCTTGATCCCAGGACTCATAGATCATGACCTGAGACAAAGGCAGATGCTTAGCTGATTGAGCCACCCAGATGTCCCTAAAAGACAACTTTTAAATGCATACTTAAATGAGATAGTTCTTAGGTGCTTAACATAATACCTGGCATATAGCAATTTTTCAACAAATGTCAGCTACTACTACTATTACTGATACAAAAATAAATAGATACATAGAGTTAAAAAACTAAAAAAAAATAAATGCAAAGTTCTATGCAAGCATAAAGCTGGAGGACTAAATCAATTTCAGAGGAGTCAGAAAATGCTTCCTAAAAGATCTGATATTTGAAACAAGTTCGAAGGTTAAGTAGGCATAACTCAGCAAAAATGAGACATATGCCTTCTTAGTTTCTAAAATGAACCTCATATATAGATTGCTCTATTCAATGCTAAAAATACCTTACAATTATAGGTTAATAACTTTTCTCAAGTCAATATCCCTTATTAAAGAGTGCTCGTCCTCCAGTTTTACACCAATTACAATATCATTTCTTTTTCAAGCTTTAATCTGTCAAATTACTCTGCAAAATTTTGCTCTCTTTTAAAGTGACATTTGGTCTTAATCATTAATTATTTAGGAGCTAAGACATCTAGACTGTACTAACAGATGTAGTACAATATTAAATAAGTCTTACATATGTACAACTGGACCCCAGAAGAAAGGCAGAAAATGACAGAAAAAAAAATTTGAAGAAACAATGGTCAAGATGTTTCCCAAATTAGTTACAGCAAGCAAGGGATGCAAGAAACTCAGAGAATAAGCATACACAAAAACCTAAACAAACATTGGTATATCATATTTAAAGTGCTAAAAAACAAAGCAACTTCCTATTTCAGCTCCATTGTGTAAAGAGCTTGGAAATCATCACTCCCCTACCTATAAGAAAAGCACTGGAGAAATTAAAAGCCCATGACTTTTCTTGGAACCATCAGAGAATAGGAAGTTGGGGGTCAAACTCTATCCCAAAGTCTGGACAGAAAGGTAAATACAGAGAGCAACAGAGATAATTTTCCTGGGATTAGAAGCCAATGGAGACATAAACTGGTAAGAAAAATTAAATAGGGGGCACCTGGGTGGCTCAGTGGGTTAAAGCCTCTGCCTTCCGCTTGGGTCATGATCTCTGGGTCCTGGGATCAAACCCCACATCAGGCTGTCTGCTCATCGGGAAGCCTGCTCCCCCCACTCTCTGCCTGCCTCTCTGTCTACTTGTGATCTCTGTCTGTCAAATAAATTAATTTTATTTAAAAAAAGAAAACTTAAGTAGTAACTTTGAGAAATTATTGGAAGCAGTGTGTAGATGAATGTGAAAGTGAGAAACTCTTGCAGGCTGTGGTCATAAGGAGACCTCTACACTTTTGTGAATTTGACCTCCAGGAATCCCATCAGGTCTTCATGTAAAAGAGCCAAAAAAAAAAAAAATCTCTCCTGTCTCTGGTAGACAGTGAGGGAAGTAACCAAAACTCAGCTCTATGTTGTCTGTAAGGTATTTACTCTAAAGACGCAGGTTAAAAGCAAATATATGGAGCTCTTCCCATAAGTGGCTTGAGGTGATCCCTGAAAATGGTTCGCGATTCACTTGACCCAGAGAACCCTGTAAAATCATACAAATCAAGAGGTTCAAATCTTCGTGTTCACTTTAAGAACACATGTGAAACTACCCAGGCCATCAGGGGTATGCAGATCCAAAAAGCCACCAAGTATTGAAGGATGTCACTTCGCAGAAACAATGTGCACCATTCTGTCACTACAATGGGGGAGTTGGTAGATGTCCCCAGGCCAAACAGTGGGGCTGGACACAGGGTCGGTGGCCCCAAAAGAGTGCAGACTTTGGACTTTGCATGCTTAAAAATGCAGAGTCATGCTGAACTTCAGGGTTTAGATGTAGATTGTCTGATGATTGAGCACACCTAGGTGGACAAAGTCCCCAAGATGCCACGCAGAAGTTACACGGCTCATCGTTAGATCCACCCACACATGACGACTCCCTGCCACGCTGACGTGATCCTTACAGAAAAAGAGCAGATTGTACCTAAACCAGAAGAGGAAGTTGCACAGAAGGAAAAAATATTCCAGAAGAAAATGAAGAAGCAAAAACTTACAGCCTGGGAATAAATTCTGCATAAAGTAAATGCAAATAAAAGTTAAAAAAAGAAGTATATGAAGAAAGATATAGCATGCTGGCATTAAGAAAAAGGAAGCTGCAGTAGCTATATTAATTTTAGATTAGACAAAGCTGACTTTGAAACAAGAAAAATTATCAGGGATAAAGAGAGTCAATACATAATCATAAAAGGTCAATTTTCCAGGGAGACATAGAAATACTTCATGTGTATGTATCTTAACAAGAGAACATCAAAATATAGGAATCAAAAGCTGATAGAACTGAAATGAAAAATAGACAAATCAGCTATTATACTTCAGCACTCATCTTTCAGTAAGAACATAGTTGACTTGAACAGCACTATCAATTAAACTGATCTAATTGGCATTTATACAATGCTCTACCCAGCATCTGCAAAATACATTCTTCCCAAGCTCATACAGAACATTCACCAAGGCAGATCACATCCTGGACCATAAAACATACCTTAAAAAATTTAATAGAAATTACACTAGGGTGCCTGGGTGGCTCAGTGGGTTAAGCCACTGCTTTTGGCTCAGGTCATGATCTCAGGGTCCTGGGATCGAGTCCCACATAGGGCTCTCTGCTCAGCGGGGAGCCTGCTTCCCTCTCTCTCTCTGCCTGCCTCTCTGTCTACTTGTGATCTCTCTCTGTAAAATAAATAAATAAAACCTTTAAAAAAAAAGAAATTACACTAATTATGTTCTCAGATAGTAGAATTAAACTAGAATAACAGAATGGCACTTAGAAAAGTTCCAAATATTTGGAAGTTGAACAACACATTGTTAAATAAAATATAGGCCAAAGAAAAAGTCTCAAGAGAAATTTTAAAGTATTTTGAACCAAATGAATATGAAAATACAACCTATCACAATTTGTGAGATACAGTGAAAACAATGCTTAGAAAAGTGTTTATAACATTGAGTGCATATATTAGAAAAGAAAGTTCTATAATCTTTTAAAAAAGATTTTATCTATTTATTTGGAAGAGAGTGAGAGCACCAGTGGTAAAAAGGGCAGAGGGAGAGGGAGAAGCAGGCTCCCCACTGAGAAGAGAGCCCAACATGGGGCTCAATCCCAAGATCCGGAGATCATGACCTGAGCTGAAGTCCAATGCTTAACAGACTGAGCTCCCCAGGACCCCCAGAAAGATCTATAATCTGTAACTAGGCCTGCACTATAGGAAGCTAGAGAAAGAAAAGCAATTAAAATTTGAAACAAGCATAAGAAAGGAAATAATGAAAGACAGAATAAAAATCAATAAATCAAAGACAGTCAAATGATAGAGAAAAATCAAAGAAACCAAGAGCTGGTTCTTTGAAAAGTTCAATAAAATTGATAAACACAGGGGTTCCCCTCCCCCTGATTGTGTGCCCTCTCTCACTGTCTGTCAAATAAATAAATAAAATCTTTAAAAAAAATTGATAAATATATTCCATGCTAATCAAGAAGAAAAAGACAGGATACAAAATACTAACACCAGAAATAAAAGAGAGGTTATCACTCTTGATCTCAATTAACATACATAGAACTTTTAATTATGATGGTGGGGAGTCTGCCTGGGTTTTGATTTTACAATGGTTTGGATACATAAAAAGAGGGGGAGAACAAAGACAGATGAAGGTAACAGTAACATTTTATAGTAGTATTACTAATCAACTGGGAAAAAATGGTAAAAGAACCCATTGAACACAGAACAAGCAACAAAGAATATTTATCAAGAAAAGTTTAGGAAGGGACACCTGGGGTGGGTTAAGCTTCTGCCTTCAGCTCAGGTTCTGGTCTCAGGGTCCTGGGATCAAGTCCTGCATAGGGGGCTCTCTGCTCAGTGGGGAGCCTGCCTTCCCCTTTCTCTCTGCCTGCCTCTCTGCCTACTTGTGATCTCTGTCTGTCAAATAAATAAAATCTTAAAAAAAAAAAAGAAAAGCTCAGGGAAAGTACTGTATAAAATACAAAAATTCATATTGACATTAATTAATGTATTTAACAAACATGTATTGCATACATAGTATATGTCTTACGCCATTAGAATTGTTTAGGTTATAGCAGAGAATAAAGCATTCAGACATCTCTATCCCCATGGACTTTACATTATATTGAAGAAGAAGGGTAATAAACTACAAACATAAATAGTAAGAAAATTACATAATATATTAGAATTTGATGACCGTTGGGACCGCCTGGTGGCTCAGTTTGTTAAGGGTCTGCCTTTGGCTCAGATCATGACCCCAAGGTCCTGGGTCTGAGTCCCCATTCAGGCTCCTTTATTGGTGGGGAGACTGCTTCTCCCTCTGCTTGCCACTTCCCCTGCTTGTGCTCTCTCTCTCTCTCTCTGACAAATAAGTAAAATCTTTAAAAAATGAATTTGATGACTTGTGGAAAATGAAAATATTGAAGGAGATAAAATAATAGAGATATGGCATAGTAGATCAGGTGGTATATAATGTAGTCAGGTTTGCCTCCTTGTGAGGTTGAGATTTCAGCAAAAACTAGGCATTAGGGATAAAGTAATACACATATCTGGGGGATGATGTTTCACAGCAGAGGAAATATGGCACGGGCCCTTACAATGAGTGCCTTCTAGGACAATCAAGTTCAATGCAGCTCAAGGTTGGTAAACTAAAATAGAGATTAGGTCAGACAAGTAACAGAGGATTAGATCAAATAGGTCTTCCTGGACCTTGTGGGATTTGATTTTACATCAAATGAAAAGAAAAGTCATCAAAGAGTTTTTGGAAAGAACATTAATATAAAATAGTTTTAAAGGGATTATCCTGGCTATTGTGTTGATTATAGACTTTACAGAGTCAAAGGTAAGATATAGGGAGAGTCCTGTTAGGAGGCAATTTCCAAGATTTTGGGTTGAGCAACTAAAAGAATGGGAGCTGCTGGGGTGCCTGGCTGGGTCAGTCAGTAGAGAATGCAACTCTTGATCTCAGGGTTGTGAGTTTGAGCCCCATGTTGGGTGTAGAGATTACTTTTTTAAAAAATCTTTAAAAAAATAAAAGAATGCAGTTGCTAACAATTGAGATGGAGTAAGATTTAGGTGAAGGACAGTCATGAGGGTTATATCAGGAATTCAATCTGCAACATACTGAACTTAAGAAGCCTATTAGACATCCAAGTGGAGATATAGAGTAGGCAGTTGATATACTAATTTAGAGATGGAGAAAGTGGTCCAGCCAAGATATACATGTCTGGGAGTTGTCAGCCTATAGATGGCATTTTAAAGTCTTACATCTAGATAAGATAATCAAAGAAGAGAGAGAAGACCAAAGCCTTAGTATACTCAGAATTTAGAAGTCAAAGAGAAGAGAAAGAACTGAGAGAAGAGACTTAGAAGGAAAAACCAGTACGGTAAGAGGAAAACCAAGGGAGTGGAATGGAACGCCCAAGGATTGAATCCAAGAGCACATTTAACACTCTGGGGAAGACCCAGCATTGTAAAATGTTTTAAAAATGTTTCATTTTTCATTTTTTCCCCCAACTGCATTATAGTTTTAAGGCAAAGAAATCGGGAGAGACTAAAAATTCCAATGTATTTTTCCCAAAACTTTTTATTTTGGGGAAAGTTGCAAAAAATACTCCAGTGAATACCTGTATAACTTTACTTAGACTCACCAATTTTTAATGGCACATGTGATTTTGCATCTTTTTGCTGACCTGTTTGAAAATAAATTACATACATTTTGACACTTTGCTCTTAAATACTTCAGCCTGTACTTCCTAATAATAAAGCTATTTCCTTGCATACCAAAGAAAGTCACCATAAATTCAGTGTCATCTAAATACAGTTTATATTCATATTTTTTCAATTGTCTCCAGAATTTTCATCTATAGCTATTTAATTTTACAATCCAGGATTGAAACAAGGGTCATATTTTGCATTTGATTGTTAAATCTCGTTCATCTCTTAATCTAGACCAGTATCCCTGACTTTATTTTTTTTTATGATACTGAAAATTTTGACGAACCCGTGTCTATGGTCCTCTGAATGTTCCATATTCTGGATTTGTCTGTTTCCACATTAATAGACTCGGGTTAAACATTCTGACAAAGACTTTCTATGAGTGATTTTCTGTGTTTCCTATATCATATCAGAGGGACATATAATATCAAATGTCCCATATTAGTGGTAATAGTTTTGAATATTGGTTTAAAATAGTGACTGTCAGTTCTCTCCATTTTAGTGGTACTTCTGTTTCTTTGTAATTAGCATGTAATCTTTGGGGTGATATTCAAGACTACGTGAATATTGTGTTGCTCAGTAACCTTTCACCCCCTTGGAATCTTTTGAGATACTTGACTGAATGAATTATTACATTGGAAAATGCACACTGGTGATTTTAAAATTCTAGTGTCATTTCATATACGTTTATTACAAAGGAGATTTTCCTTCTTGTCCTTCTTCTCTCACATTGTTCTAAGGTATCATGATGGACTCATGTTTTCTTTTGATCCATATGTTATAACCATTACCGTAATTATTCTTTTTGAAGTCAGTAGACTATAATGAGCATATGAAAGTGCATTGTTAGAGCTCACACAAAAGAATAAAGGGCCACCACTTTAAACTGAGATAAATTCCAAAACAAAAAATGAGGGCATTTTCAAGAACAGTCACTAGAAGATCAAACTTTTATTTACATGAGATGAAATACTTATTAGATATAACAAAAAACAAAATATGTGGCTTGGGCTCTTTGGAAAGAAGTTGACACTTGAGGGAAAAATTAATATAGAAATGCAACTTACACCACAAACACATAAAAAATTAATGTAGGGAAATATACATAAGATTTTAAGATTAAAATAATTTGCAGAATATGGGGTGCCTGGCTGGCTCAGTGGGTGCAGCATGCGGCTCTTGATCACGGGGTTGTAGGTCTGAGCCCAACATTGGGTGTAAAGATTACTTTAAAAAAATAATTTGCAGAATAATACACATGCAGTGCTCTTATTATAAGAAGAGAGTCAACAATAACAATTCTGTGTACTTAAATGGGAATAGATTTACATTCCTTTGTGCATGAATTTGCCCAACTGTGCACTAATTTATTTGTCTGAGCATGGAGAAAGATGTTCAAGGGTATGTAGCTGGTTATTAACTTTGGGTACATTGGGGTGAGTATAGTGGGTTGTGATAATGGGAAAGTTATGAACAGAAGCAGAATAGTGAAACATCATTACTTATCTGCATTTATTTATTTGTTTTTTTAAAAAGATTTTTAAAATTTATTTTAGAGAACGAGAGAGTATGTGAGTGACGGGGGGTTGGGGGAGCAGAGGGAGAGCAGACTCCTCACTTGAGCTTGAGCAGAAAGCCCCGACATGGGACTCGATCTCAGGACCCCAAGATTATGACCTGAACTGAAATCAAGAGTTTGACACCTGAGCGACTGAGCCACCCAGATGCCCCGGCATTAATTTTTGCCGTCCTCTAGCAACAATGACCATGTAATCCTGTTGAAATAACAATATTAAATGAAAAAAATATATTTTAAGGGGAGTAAAATATTGGGTTGTCACTTTTTGTGATCTTACATAAGGTAATCTCTTCCACTTCAAGTGTCCTTATGAAACAAAAAAAATCACTAATACTGAAAAAATCACTAATAATAAATAATAATAATAATAAAAAATTTAATTTTAAAAAATATTTTCTTTATTTATTTGACAGACAGAGATCACAAGTAGGCAGAGAGGCAGGCAGAGAGAGAGAGGAGGGAGCAGGCTCCCTGCTGAGCAGAGAGCCCGATGTGGGGCTCCATCCCAAGACCCTGGGATCATGACCTGAGCCGAAGGCAGAGGCTTAACCCACTGAGCCACCCAGGCACCCCTGTTTTTACTTTAATTTTAATATTAAAAATATGTTTAGATTTTAAAAATCCAAAAATAAAAAGAACAATAGAAGCCTCCATTTATTCATCACTTGCAAGGGCTCAGGTACCATTTCATGCAGTTATACGGATTGTCAAACTTTATATGTAATAGAAACTATTATTACTATATTATAGAGTTGTTGAAAAGATAAATGCTCATATACATAATTGAATCATGTAAACTGATAATCAGTATATAAATTAAAGGGGCAGGGACTCCTGGATGGCTCAGTTGGTTGGACGACTGCCTTCGGCTCGGGTCATGATCCCGGAGTCCCGAGATCGAGTCCCACATAGGGCTCCCAGCTCCACAGGGAGTCTGCTTCTCTCTCTGACCTTCTCCTCGCTCATGTTCTCTCTCACTGTCTCTCTCTCAAATAAATAAATAAAATCTTAAATAAAAAATAAGAAAAAATAAATTAAAGGGGCATAGTATCCTGAAAATGTTTTACCATTTAAATATACATGATCGGGCGCCTGGGTGGCTCAGTGGGTTAAGCCTCTGCCTTTGGCTCAGGTCGTGATCTCAGGATCCTGGCATCAAGTCCCGCATGGGGCTCTCTGCTCAGCAGGGAGCCTGCTTTCCTCTCTCTCTCTCTCTCTCTCTGCCTGCCTCTCTGCCTACTTGCGATCTCTCTCTCTCTCTCAATAAATAAATAAATAAATAAATAAATAAAAATACATGAGCATATACTGTATGCTTCTGTGGGGACCTACATATTTACCACTGAGTAAGATAATAAAATCATCCCACTAACATTTTACCTTTAATTCTCTCTGCTTTTTATTCTCCCACAAAGAAGACTTACTAGTAAATTCAGGTTTTATGTATAGGTACTACAGTGGACACCAAGTAGGTTATCTGAGAACCTATATCATAGTTTAGATATAAAACCCAATTGTATGAGAAAGGGATTGTCTGGGTCAAGAAGAGGGAATCAGTGCTAGAAGTATATCTGTCTAATTTGTTCTGTGTGACAAAATATAGCATCAGCTGATTATGATTTATTGAAATAGGAATGTTCCCCCAAATACAAAGTTTCAAACCCTTAAGTGTTAGTAGAATTATTTACCTACAAAAAGCCAAAGAATCGGGGCACGTGGGTGGCTCCGTGGGTTGAACCTCTGCCTTCTGCTGGGGTCATGATCTTGGGGTCCTGGGATTGAGCTCCACGTTGGGCTCTCTGCTCAGCGGGGAGCCTGCTTCCCCCTCTCTCTCTGCCTACTTGTGCTTTCTCTCTTTCTCCCTCTCTGTCAAATAAATAAATAAAATCTTTTTTTTTTTAAAAAGCCAGAGAATCATCAGAAAAAGAAAAACAATAAATTACAAGCTAACTCAGAAAAGTATATAGACAGAGAAGAGTTATAAAATATTTAATACTAAATATTAAATAAACAAAACAAAACAAAACAAAAAAACCTTACCAGAAAGAAAAGGCAAAACACTCAGAAATAGGTGAATCATGAATTGTTAAAACCTATAAAAATTTAGATGGAAATAATCATTTTCCTGGAAAGGAGGAATTTTGGTGAAACTGGGTTGATTTCTGTATAACTAATTTATCTTTTGTTTCCTAAATTAAAATTCCAATGTGCCTTTAGTGCTCATTTCAAAAAAGTAATTTGATGAACTATTACCTATATGTATATGTTTGGATTTAGTCAAGATAAACCACAAGGGGGAAAAAACAAGAATAAAAAACAAAGAAAAAACAAGAATAACAAGAATAAAAAAAAACAAGAATAAAAATCTCTGATATATTAGGTAGGAAATCATGTAGCAAAATTGTAATGGATAAAAAGGGGTGGATCTGGTTCAAAACTCAAACAGAGAGAGAGAGACCTCACTGGGAGAAGACCAACATGTAAAATAATACTGAATGAAATTCACAGGAAAGTTAGCACTGATTAAGGAAGAAGTATAGCATGAAAGGTATGTGTTTGTGAAGGCTGAGGATTATTATTTATTTTTTATTATGTAAGTTTGCATTTTCTGTTAAATAATGTGAGAAAGGGTAAGTTACCCTTGCTATTTAGAATATCAATGTGACAAACACACACATATATAAGTATATACAATGTATCTGTGTACACAATGTATATGTGTATTGCTTGCAAGTTTGTGTGTGTTAACCTTAGAGCCAAATGTAGAGCTTTAAAACAATCATTTGTGTATTCTCTGACAATAATTGCTCTGAAATTAAATGGTGAGAAGAGGAAAATTAAGTTTTACTTAATCAGTACATATCAAACAATGTGCTTAACAACTATATATAGATGTTATAAATATATATCACTCAAAAAATCCAAGCAAACCCCTAAAAATTGAGGTCTACCAGTAAAACACTTCAGGAAGAAAGGCAGAGAGCACTGGGTATTATATGCAACTAATGAGTCATTGAACACTACAACAAAAACTTGTGATGTACTATATGCTGGCTAACTGAACATAATAATAATAATAATAAAAGAACAGCCGAGAGCAGAAAAAATTAATGGCACCCCAAAGGCACCAGTATGCATTTCTGAGAAGGAGAGAGGAAACTAAGGAGAGATAGAGAATGATGATGTTTTTAATAAAAATTCAGCCCCAGATGCCAGGCTTACCTCTGAATTTCTGTTGGTTCTCAGACTGGGCCCTATACACGAAGGGCAGGAAAAGGTGAAAAGAGGCAGGCCACTCCAGATTGGCAGGTGGCAGGTTTAAGCAGCAAGGGAACTTATCTGCAAGTTTTATCTGGGCAACAGCAAGACAGATCTCTGGACCACCCACCAGAATCCTAAAAGTTTATATAAAATCCTTAACTGTGTCTACCATCAAGGCACCCCAACAACACATGCTCTCTCAGTGTGGCATCCTCGAATGTGAGTCCCACTATGGAGTGAACATTTCCAGGAGAGAGGAGGGGGAAGCCTCCCACTGTACTAAGCCAGATCCTAGGTCAATTAGAAGTCATGTCCTCCTGATGAGCTCCTCCAAATTTAGCTTTGGTTTTGTTCGGCAAATCTGTTGTTCTCATTGAGAAAGTTGACCTAAATTACCTAGTCTGTGATTACTCCAAAGAAAATTTGTATATACTTTCAGATGAAGTATGCTCACTTCATTTTCACAACAAATGTAAAATCTATAAATTAAAATCTGTAATTCCCTATTAAATATTTTATTATGACTAAATACAGCACAAAATGAACAATTGTTGATGATTTCATTGTGAAGTCAATCAACAAATAAAAAAGTTCTTTTGACTGTACAGAGAAGTATAATGTGTATATATAAATAAACATAAGTGAGGAGTTTTTTAAAGCGTGGAGTACTGTGTGGAAAGGTATTTATCAGGATGCTTGCCATAAGTACATTGGGGAGCTAATTACAATCAGAAAGGCAATGAAAGACATTAATAATTTCTTTGAACCTAATTTTGTACTATGTATCTAGCAACAATAACCAGATATTTTTAAAATAAATAAATGTAGGAGAAAAAAGTGTGTTTAATAAATATCTTATGTGTCTTTTTTCCAGCTTCATTGAGATATAACTGAAAAATAAAAATTGTATATATTTAAAGTATACAATGTAATGTTTTACATTGTGAAATGATTATCATAATCAAGCTAATTAATCACAGTTACCATTTTTTAATTCTGTGAGAACAGTTAAGATTTATTCTCAGCAAAGTTCAAGTATGCAATACCATATTATTAACCTATAGTCACTGTGCTGTACATTAGATCTCCAGAATTGAATCATCTTATAACTGAAACTTTTTAAAAAATATTTTATTTATTTATTTGAGACAGAGAATGAGAGGAGAGAGGTCAACAGGAGAAGCCGACTCCCTGCCCAGCAGGGAGCCCGATGTGGGACTCTATCCCAGGACTCCAGGATCATGACCCGAGCTGAAGGCAGTTGCTTAACCAACTGAGCCACCCAGGTGCCCCTAACTGAAACTTTTTACTTTTGATGAACATCTCCTCATTTCCTCAACTCTCCAATCCCTGGCAACCACCATTCTATTCTCTGCTTTTATGAATTCAACTTATTTAGGTTCCATATGTAAGAGAGATCATGTAGTATTTGTCCTTCTGTGTCAGTATTATTTCACTTGGCATAAAGTCCTAAAGATTGATTCATGTTGCCACAAATGGCAGCATTTTCTTCTTTCTCGACTGAATTTTATATAAATAAGTAAATATATATATATATATATGCACATATATAATCACAAACAGGGTATCAAAATATTGGAATTAGCAGACATGAATAGTAAAAAAAATTATTGCTATGTTTAATATTACAAGAGAAAAAAATTCAAAAAAGAATTAAAAACATAAAACAGTGTCAAATGGAAATCTTAGAACAAAAACCACAAACTTAATAGATGGTTTTAACAACAGATCAGAAACAGAAGAAAGGGAAACTAATAAACTGGAAGAAAATGTCCAGACAGAAACATGCAGACACTTCATTAAAGAAAATTAATGGATGGCAAATTAACAGATGAAAAGATGTTCAATATCATTAGCCACAAGGAAAATGCAAATTATGACTACAATGAGAGACCGTTATGCACTGTTAGAATAGCTAAATTTAAAAACAATGATGAGGGGTGCCTAGCTGGTTCAGTCAGAAGAGCATGTGACTCTTGATCTTGGGGTCATGAGTTTGAGCCCCACACTGAGTGTGGAGAATACATAAAGACAAATAAATAAATAAATAAATAAAACTTAAAAAAAACACAGTGATGATATCAAATGCTGGTGAGGATGCAGAGAACCTAGATCTCTCATATATTGCTGGAGGGAATGTAAAATGATTCAGCTGCTTGGGAAAATAGTTTGGTAGATAATTTTTAAACTAAAAATACACTTACCATGTGGCTCCTCAATTGTACTCCTCAGTGTTTATCCTAGAGTACTAAAAATTTGTTGGCAAAGGGGTTATACGTGAATGTTCATAGCAACTGTATTTGTAATAATTAATAGGTGGAAATAACACAGATGTCCATAATGTGTGAATGGTTAAACAAACTGGTACATTCTTACTATGGAGTGCTACTCAGCATTAAAAATAAATGAATTGGGGTGCTTAGGTAGCTCAGTCAGTTAAGTGTCTGACTTCAGTTCAGGTCATAATCCTGGGGTCCTGAGATTGAGTCCTGAATTACTGGGCTCCATGCTCAGTCAGGAGTCTGCCTCTTGCCTTCTCCCACTCCCTTTGCTCCTCCCTCCTGGTCATGCACTCTCTCTTTCTCAAATAAATAAATAAAATCTTTAAAAAAAATTTTTTTAAATGAACTGATATACACGTTAGATGAGCTTAAGATGATAACACTGAGTGATAAAATAGAACTTCAAAAGATTACATATTTATGACTCCATTTGTATAAAATGGATTATCATTTAGATATAAATGAAAAAAGAGTTGAGATAGAAAACAGATTCCCAGGTTTGAAGGATGGAGGTGGGTAAAAAGAGTGTGAAGAATGTGTCTATAAAGGAGAGTAAGATGGAGTTCTTTTGTGGTGGTGGAATGGTTATGTATCTTTGTTGTGGCAGTGGACACACAAATCCATACATATGATACTATTTCATAGAACTTACATACATAGAAAGAGAGAGAAATGAGTACATGTAATAACTATTGAAGTCTGAATAAAATCTGTGGTATAACTAATAGTATTCTACCAATGTCAATTTCCTGTTTTTGATAATGTACTGTGGTATGTAGGATGTTATCACAAGGAAAAGCTAAATGAAGAATATGTGGTTATTTCTTGTACTATTCTTACAACTTCTTGTGAATAGAAAGTTATTTCAAAATATAAAGTCATAAAATTAAATAATGATAAAAATAACTAGAATAATGATTATAATTTGTTAGTATTAGTAAATGGATAATTTCACATGATCCTCACAACAATCCTATGACTTAGAAAATATTAATTCTACTTCATAGGATTACCATGAGGTGTCATTAAGAACATTCTTTTGCAAGACTAAAAGCAACATGGTAAGATAAGCCATTGTATTATCACAACATAGCTCAAATTTTGGTACACATCCCCTATAAAAGTGTGCACATACATGTACACACTATACATACACATACAGAAATTGAAGCCCAATATATAGAAATGCTATATGCAATGAAATCTCTTTTAGTCCTTTGAATCCTCTTTTATTCTTTTAAAAAATAAGGTCAATTGAGTCTATTGATGTCACAAGTCATAAATAGCTCACAACCTATTTTTTGAAAGTCATTAATCTAGAAAAATGTCCACACTTCTTGTTTAAGATAGAAAGTGATTTGTAGAAACATGTGTATAATATTGTTTTGTATCTTATCAATTAAAAATAACCTATAATACTGTATCTATTTTGACTGCATAGATACATCATTACTTACATAGTTTTGATATAATATTGTACTTATGAAAGATTGGTAGAGTTTGAAGAAAGAGTGAATGAGACCTTCCAATGTATATTTGTTTGCAACTTCTTGTCTGTGTATTTATTTCAAAATAAAAAGGTTTTAAAAGTTTTAAAATCTAGGGCGCCTGCGTGGCTCAGTTGGATAAGTATGTGCCTTAGGCTCAGGTCATGATCTTGGGGTCCTGGGATAGAGCCCCATGTCGGACTCCCTGCTCAGTGGGGAGTCTGCTTCTCCTTCTCGTTCTGCCCACCTCTGCTCATTCTCTCTCTTTCTTTCTCAAATAAATAAATTAAAATTTAAAAAGTTTTAAAATCCATAAAAATGAAAAGAAAAAAGGAGCTATACATTTTAATAACATTAATAGATGCTTTATTTATATTTATTTTAATTTTTTTAGATTTACTTATTTATTTGAAAAAGAGAGACAGAGACAGTGATAGAGATAGAAAGAGAGATAACAAGAGAGAACATAGGCTGTGAGAAGAGGGAGAAGCAGACATGCTGCTTAGCAGGGAGCCAGATGCAGGACTCGATTACAGGACCCTGGGATCATGATCTAAGCCAAAGGCAGACACTTAGCTGACTGAGTCACCCAGGTGCCCCAGATGCTTTATTTTTAAAAGGCAAACTGTTGAATGAAAAAAACAGTGCAGTAAATTTAGTTTAAGAGTTTAAAAGTTTAAAAAATTATTTAAGTTTAAAAGTTTAAAAGATCATTAATTTTTCATTGTGTATCTTTGCCTACTTCACTGTTTAGACTGAAATGTATTAATATGTTAATCAAAATCAATACAGTATACATTAAAAATGAAAATAAACTTAATCTACTTAATCTCCAGAAGATTATTATTATTTTATTAAAATAAAACAATGATTTATGTTCTTATATTACTAAATAGTACAAAAAAAATCTTTATTTAGTTTTTACATCCTTGACAGGTAGAGTACTTCAAAACTTCATGTAGATTATTTCATGGAGCTTTCAAAAATATTGGCACAAAAAACCCACAAAAAATAGCATTGAAATTATTATTATTTTTTTAAGTAGGCTCCATGCCCAGCATGGGGCTCAAACTCACAACCCTGAGATAAAGATCTGAGCTAAAATCAAGAATCAGACACTTAACTGACTGAGCCACCCAGGCACTGAGGTACTGAATGTATTATTAATTCTACCTCACTAATTTGTTGTGACCATTGAATGAGATAATATGAGAAAATATTTTTGTAAACTGCCAAGCAATATTAAAATAGAAGCAATTATATTATTCCAACATTTGATTCCCTAACAAAAAGTTTTCTTAATACATATTTTTTTCTATTCACAACAGAATTATCTACCTGGAGGATATATTTTGATGCTCAATTAATTTAAGTAATACAGTTAATTAGCTATTATCATTCACAGACCTGTACTCCTGGGACAAATAATACATTATATGTTAATAAAAAAAAACTCCACCATTATATTATTATTTTAGTAGAAAAGCTTGTGACTTGTTTTCAGGGTGATTGCCAGAGTAAACTTGGATATGTTGGCAATCAAATCACTCCAAATTGATCCTCAAGTAGAGGTCAACACCCAATATCTAAAAACTACATACCAAGAATGATTCAAACTGCTAAACCTGTGAATATAATTGTATTAAAATTAGTGTCTCGATCTCTGGGCAAACAAAACACCTTTTGAAAAGGCAATAAAATAAAAAAAGATTATCATAACAAAAAAAGTCCCAAATTCCTAGGATTAGACTTAGATATTGTTAAAATATTTAAGAGGAAGAAAATCTCACTGAAGAGTAGAAAAGAAGTTTAATAATAATGGCTAATTGCACATATCAGAAAGGGAGAGAGCTCTGTGTTAGAAAGATCTTGCATTTTCTTTAATTAATATAGTCATCCCAGAATAAAACACTGTTATGAATTTACCAAATTAATACTTGTTAAGTAAAGCACAGGGGGCCAGATCACAAAAGAAATTGAAATAGATAAGTTTATTATTCACAGGTCCTGGGGGAAGTTACCAGCACACCTCAAGGGACCACACAGGGAGATCAAGGTAGAGAGTAACCAGAATGAGAGACAGGACCTGGGGCACATGTCTTTATTAGGGTCAATGGGTGGAGTGCTTTGGGGATTTCCAGGCTAAGGCTGGATTGGTCAATTCAAACTAAAAGAATGGAGTTTTGGCAAGCCCCACAGTTGTCCTGTCTAAGGGGCACACAAGGGAAAAGCTCTAGGAGACAGGGGAGACTGCTGATGCTTGCATGAGGGGCTAGCATGTATGCGGTATGCATGGTATTCAGGTATGTTGGTTTCAGAACACTGCAAGCCTCTTGGCCAAACAAAATGGCCGCTGAGGCCACGATGCCAAGCTCAACTCTAGACAAAAGACCAAAGTGACATATTCATAAAAATGGAAGATGTTTATGTTAACATCTAAAAGTAAATGGGTGAAATATTTAATGAAATCGTTAAAGAAAGAGGTTGTAGCAGGCATATAAAATACCAGATCCTCAGTGGTATTATAATGCTATTGTAATGAAACCTTGGGGGGGCTGGCGGGCTCAGCTGGTAGAGCCTGCGACTCTTGATCTCTGGGGAAGTGAGTTCGGTGCTCATAGTGGATGAGGAGATCACTTAAAAAAATAAATAAGTAAAATAAAAGGCTACAGTAACGAAACCTTGAGCTAGTGGCTTAATTATTGAGAAAATTCAATAAACTGAACTGAGTTCAACAGCTCTCACATAAGGTAGGTATTTAATAGAAGTAAGCACCCACAGATATATTGTTGATTTATAACATACTCAAACTCAGTCCACCTATGTTAAAATTTGAATTTAAAAAATCAATTACTTTCACCTAGATGGAGTTCATGGTGAGTTAGTTAATGAAAAAGATGTATTATGTGAGATTAATTCCACTTGACAAATGCCATTTTGTTTCAAGGTCTCCCTTGAGTCTCAGAATCAGGATGTAGATATGGTCAAACTCTATAAACTCTCTTGGAAAATCACTCCAAATTGATTACCTGAAAGCTCAGTGCTGAACAGACCAGCTAAAGGACAAGTGTTGAAGTCGGGGAAAAAAAACACATTACAGAATGTGTACAGTATGATCCCATGTTTCCAATAGCTGCGAAGGCCAAACTCCGTGCACTGGCTTTAAAGAGAAAGAGAAATATAAATGTCATCATTACAATGATTCTATCCAAAGACATGCCTGAATACATGCAATTTTGAAGTATCAGATATCATTCTAAATGTGACAAATTTTGAATAGAATGAACAAGACAACGTTGATTAAAGAAGAAATATGAAATGGTCAGTGGAGAAGGTATTACTTTTCTCTATTATGTCATATTTCCAGGTATTACTAGTAACAGTGCAAAAGACTTACAATGCTATTAAGAAAATTATTATAGGAAATAACCAAAAAAATTGGTGCCATAGACCAGTTACGAGCATGGGGAGGGAGAGAGGGAAAAGCAGACTCCCCACTGAACAGAGATCCAGACCCTGAGCTCCATCCCAGGACTCCTGGGATCAAGACCTGAACCGAAGTCAGACATTTAACTGACCGAGCCATCCAGGTGCCCCAGTAATCCTGTAACTTTAAAATTAAAACAGCAATAATAAAGTAGCAATACATTTGGACATTTGTTTTGTTGCTAACATGCAGTTAAAACTGCAAAATGGATTTATGGAAAGAGATTATTAGAGTTTTTTTATTTTATAAATTTACCCTACTGAGACCGAAATAAACAGATATAATACATTCGAAACGAATAAAATAAAATAAAATTGTGATCCGTGAAAGAGAGCAATTCATGGTGAAAAAACTGAGAACTTAGAGCTTGTTCAGGAAGGAAACAGGCAAACAGAAATTGTATAATAACCAATAGCTTTTCCAATTACCAAAATTAATGCCAGTAATGAAAATGGAAAAGCAGAAAAAAAACCCCACAAAAACCAAAAGTGGAGAGACATAATCTAAAATTGTGAGAGATGAATTTATCAGATATTTTTCAAGGGCATTTAGGATGACCAAAAAACTTTCACAGAAAGATAAAAAAAAAAGAAGTTTGGAAAATAGTAATAAACACATATGGAGAGAAAAGGCTTACTGTTATAAACTTGTTAATATTTCATGAATTAACTTATAGTCATTTTAGAATTAAAAGTTCTACTATAAGCTAATGTGATTTTGGTGAATTTAATAAAGTGAGACAATGGTAATGTCCAAAAATAAATTGGTGACATACTTTTTTTTCCTTTATAGATTTGTCATTTCTGGACATTTTATGTAATTCCATTGATCTATATATGTCAATCCTCCTGCCAGTACCACTCTGTCTTGATGACTGTAACTTTGTAGTAAGTTTTAAAATTGGTCAGTGTCTTTGGATATTGTTCGTTCTTTTATTTTTCATGTATTCATTCATTTATTTATTTGAGAGGGAGGGAGAGAAGGAGAGCATGTGCCAGGGGAAAGGAGAGAGTGAGAGGGAGAGAGAGTCTCAAGCAGACTCCATGCTGAGCACAGAGCCTTACGTGGGCCTCGATCTCATGACCCTGAGATCATGATCTGAGCTGAAACAAAGAGTAGGACTCTTAACAAACTGAACCATCCACACACCCCTTGTTCTTCTTTTTAATTATTGTTTTTGGTCTTATAGGTCTTTAACTTTGCCATATGAATTTTATTTTATTTTTAACGTTTGTTTTTTTAAGTAATCTGTACATCCAGCATGGGGCTCCCACTCACAACCCTGAGATCAAGCCAGGAACCCCAATGCCATATGAATTTTAGAATAACCTTGTCAATATCTGTGAAGAAAGACAGTTGGGACTTTGATAGGGATTGTGTTGCATTTTCAGATCAATTAAAGGGTATTGTCGTCTTAACATTATTGATTCTTCTGATTCATGAGATGTTCCTCCACTTACATCTCCATCAATGTCAGCAGTTTTAGTTTTCAGTGTACAAGACAGACGTTTTTGTTAAACATATTTCTCAGTATTCTTTTTAATGATACTTTTAAAAGATGATATTCTTTTTAAGTGAATGGAATTTATTTCTCCATTTCCTTCCTGGATTGTTCATTGCTAGTATTTATACATACTATTAATATTTTTATGCTGGTCTTGGTGCTGAGACCTTGCTAAGCTTCTTATTAGTTACAGTATTTCTGTGTGTGTGGATTCTTCAGGATTTTCTACATACAGGATCATGTTTTCTGCAAATAAAAATAGTTTTAATTCTTTCTTTCCAATCTGGGTATCTCTGATTTCCTTTAACTACCTAACTGCACTGGTTAGAACCACTAATACAATGTTGAATAAAAGTAGTAACAGCAGTCTTGGTTTCTCCCAGTCTTGGGTGGAAGGCATTTAGTTTTTCACCATTATCTATACAATATTGTTGCTGTTTTTTTTTTTTTTTTTTTTGTGATTGCTAATCCTCACTATACATGATCTTGCCCATCCTCTATCAGTAGACTTCTGTAGCTTGTTATTCACCGCGTTCTAGCCTAATGATGGGGGTTTTCTCTGTTTTCCTGGTAGAACCTATCTTAAATTAGCCCAATATTAGGTTCTCATGGGTGAGCCTTTCTCAATAATGTTGCCTTTCCTGCAGTCATAGGAAACTCTGAATGGTCTGAGCCCAGATCATAGTTCACTCCTTTGCCCAGACGTAGAGAATATTTTACTTTTTCTTTCACCCAGCTTTGGTGGGTCTTATTCTGTATCCTAGGTAAAATAAGATTTCCTGCCATTCCTCCAGAAGCTTAAGGCATTTGTTCCATAGTGGAGAAGATTTGGGGCAGAGCTTCCTGACTTTCACTCAACAATGGCTGCTCATCTCCTTCAACCCTTACCCCACTCTTTTTCATGCCTTTCATGGAGATCACCTTGCACATGTTTAAGAGCTGTCTCCCAGGGTTTCTACACTCTCAAGTACTCTCAGTGTCAATTCTTGACCCTTCATTTAAAAAAACTTGTTAAAAATATCTAGCTGAATATTTCTCATCTGCTTATCAGTATAGTACAGGAAATTCTATCCAGCACAATAAAATAAGAAAAAACAAATGTCATACAAATCAGAAAAGAAGCAATACAATTGCCTTTATTTGCAGAAAGCATGGTTTTCTACATAGAATATTTGAAAAGAATATCCTAAAATAATCTGAAAGTAATACATGAATTTAATTAAGCCACAGGATACAATATCAACATACAAAAATCAATTTTATTTTGATTTTCTAGCAGTGAACATGCAGGAATTAGCATTTAAAATACAATACCATTATAATCACTTAATATGAAATACTTAGGTATAAATCTAAAAAAACATGTATAGGACTTATATGTAGGAAACTATAAAATGCTTTTAAAAAAGATCCAATAAAATCTAAGTAAATGAAGAAATACATCATATCCGTGAATTGGAAGTTACCATGACAAAAGTGTTTATTCCCCCCAACTTGCTCTACAGGTTTTAGGTAATTCTGCTATACAAGTTTTAGATATATACTTTTTTAAAAACTAGTTTCCACACACAGCATGGAGCTTAATGCAGGGCTTGAACTCACAACCCTGAGATCAAGACCTAGGCCCAGATCAAGAGCTGGGCACTTAACTCACTGAGCCTACCTGTTTTAGGCAATTCTTATTAAAATACTGGCAGGATTTTTTTTTTGTAGATACAGACAAGATTATTCTAAAATGTTTATGAAAAGACAAAGGAACTAGAATAGCTAAAAAAACATTCTGGAAAAGAAGAAAATAGGAAGAAACAGTCTACCTAAATACAAGGCATATTGTATAGTTCTACTAAACAAGAGTATGTGGCGTTGGTGGAGGAATAGACACAATGATAAATAGCAAACAAAAGGGAACCTAGAAATGACCCCCAGACAAGTATGGACGACTGATTTTTGATATAGGTTAAAAAACAATTCAATGGAAGAAGTGTAGTCTTTCAGTGAATGGTGTTAGACAGATTGATTATACATAGGCAAAAGAAAGAAAGAAAGAAAAAGGACCTCGACTTGAACTTCACGGTTTATACCCAAATTAACTCATTTCAACCAAAATAACATAATTCATAACTCACATAGGTTTCAGCTAGCTTACTTAATTGTTTGTGGTCATTAAGTGTACAAAGTAAATATGAACAATAAGATTTTTAAATCACTCTATTGAGGAGGAAATTCTTATTAAGAATTTTTGAGAGTTGGGCGCCTGGGTGGCTCAGTGGGTTAAGCCGCTGCCTTCGGCTCAGGTCATGATCTCAGGGTCCTGGGATCGAGTCCCGCATCGGGCTCTCTGCTCAGCAGGGAGCCTGCTTCCTCCTCTCTCTCTCTCTCTGCCTGCCTCTCTGCCTACTTGTGATCTCTCTCTGTCAAATAAATAAATAAAATCTTTAAAAAAAAAAAAGAATTTTTGAGAGTTTCCATTAGAATTACAATCACAATAATATGAAGTAATTTATGAGAATAATGAATTTAAGGAAACATAAATTCAAAATTACTGGAGTCAGTTTTGTTTAGAAAAGGGAAATTATCAGTAACATTCTCCAAGAAAATTTATATATTTATAAAAGATTTCATGGACACTAATAGACTCAAATGTTTTTGAGTTTATAGATAATCATTTACTGACATAACAGTACTGAATAGAGTATTAAATGTTAATAGGTTTTCTCCAATATTCTTATAGATCTTCCCCATATTACCAAAAAGAATATATTATATCTATTAATGGGGTTATTGGGAGTTATGTCCATGTGAACATAATCATGTAAGAATTGGGCAATGTTCAATCCTCTTGAATTCTTTCAGCATCTGGTTTCACTGCTATAAAATTAGGAGAAAAATAAGGGCACCATTGTTTATAAACGTTTTGATAAGATGTTAAAGGCAGGTATTGGTGTTTAAAATTATATATGCCTGCAGATATGTTGATTTACTTAATTTGGGGTCATTTTAAATCTGTAAGATATAACAAAATGCTTCAGTCACTATATAAATTAATCATTATTACCACAAACAGGGATTCAATTAGATTAGTAAAGTTTTGATTAAGCTCCAAATTCCTAATGTTTTCATTTATACTGAAAGCCTGCACTGAGACTGATGAATCACAGGCCTGTATCCCTGAAGCAAATAATACATTATATGTTAATAAAACAAATAAAAATAAATAAAAGCCTGCACTGAATTAGTAAAGACACCACACTTATTTAGTCAGGCAAAGTATGCTTACTTTTGAAAAAAAAAGTATGTGGAAATGGTGAGAATGATTACCATTAAATAGCACAGTTACATATTTCATAAGATAGCTGTACCAAAATAGTATCTGTTTTTATCTAAAGTTCAACTATAACTGGGTATCTTCTTTTTTGCTTATTTTGGGAAAACTACCACTGAATAATACAGATTTAGGAAAACATACATTTTTTTTTGTGAGCTATCAGCTACAGAAATGTTACAATGAGCCTGATATTCCTAAAACTCCCTTGCACTTAGATAAAGAAACTGTTTTCTACTTGTGTCTCTTTGCCAACACCATACTGGCTAACATTTAGAGCTATTAACTACCAGGTATTGGGAATGGAGAAAATAGAAACATCATAAATATCTCGTCAACTTAGGTAGAAGGTAGATAAGTACAAGTTTTGGGGGGATTGCATGAAGCAGAAAAATACAATTTGATTCCTCAGGAAATAATATTTTAAAATTAGTCAGATGTCTCAAGAACTATGTGGAGATAAAAAAACAAATAAAAGACCATAACTAGTGCAAATAGACTCATTGCTCATAGGGTCTTATGTGCAGAAAAACAATTTGTCTTAGGGAATTAGAGAAGTAGGCAATCCATACTTTCCCCTTGTGTCTTGTTCAGTTAAGAGGATTATAAATTTGCTTTCATCATTTTGGGACTTGAAATGAAATACTGTAATAGTTTAAAGTCACTTATCTTCCTTCTCCTCTCGGAATTCACAAAGGGAATAAAGCAGTGGAAATGCACACTTCTTATATAAAGTCAGGAGCAGCTGAAACCCCAAATAATGAGAAGATGTTAGGGCTGCCAAATGCAGTGGAGATAGGACGGCAGTATAACCTGTACTAAGCAGAGAGGATACACCACACAGGCAGATGCCAGAGGTATATGAGGTATATGACAATGAACAATTCTTGAATTTGAAGACAGGAGCCTGAGTTAGGAAATGAGTAAATCCCTGTGCGCAGTAAGGGGAATTGCATGCAGATGCTGAAGATGCTGTTTTGTCCTGAGAGGCATAAAGCAATCACATAGATAAGAAATTTTAGCTCGAGGAACTCTTTTAGAAGAAGCGAGAAACAGTGGAGAAAGAATAAAGAAGCAAAGATAGATGCTTTGATATGTTGCTACCTGGACATAAGAGTCCTAGAAAGATAGAGAAACGAAAACAGAGGAAAACAAAAAAAAGAAAACACAGAAAAAGTAGTAGTTGTAAAGCCAATAAAGATAAATTTCTTAGATTTAATGAAACATAAATGTAAACAAAATAGAAGAGATTCAGAGTATACCAAAAAAGGAGGAATAAATTAACATACACACCAGTGCACATTTCTTTAAATGTCCAAGAAAAGGAGGAAATTCTAGAGGCTTACAGAGAGATATAAAGCAAAACCAAGTCATACTAATAACATTTTTGAATAGTGTCACATGATGCAAGGAATTGAAGAAAAAGAGTATAAAATGAAGCATATATTTATCCAAACTGTCATTGAAATAGAAGTGCAAAATGAAATTCTCAGGCAAACCCTAGAAGTTTTGCTACAAGACATTTACAGTCAAAACAATTATAGATGAAGTACTTAAATAAGAGAAGAAAAAATTCCAGGGGCGTCTAGGCTGGCTCAGTGGGGTAAGTGTCCCACTTTTGATTTTGGCTCAGGTCATAATGTCAGGATTGTGAAACTGAGCCTTGTGTCGGGTCTGCGCTGGGCATGGAGCCTGCTTAAGATTCTCTCTCCCCCTCCCCTGCTTGTTCTCCCTCTACCCTATGACCCTGCAATTGCGCTACTGGATATTTACCCCAAAGATACAGATGTAGTGAAAAGAAGGGCCATCTGTACCCCAATGTTCATAGCAGCAATGGCCACGGTCACCAAACTGTGGGAAGAACCAAGATACCCTTCAACGGAAGAATGGATAAGGAAGATGTGGTCCATATACACTATGGAGTATGATGCCTCCATCAGAAAGGATGAATACCCAACTTTTGTAGCAACATGGACGGGACTAGAGGAGGTGATGCTGAGTGAAATAAGTCAAGCAGAGAGAGTCAATTATCATATGGCTTTGCTTATTAGTGGAACATAAGGAATAACACGGAAGACACTGGGAGATGGAGAGGAGAAGGGAGTTGGGGGAAAGTGGAGGGGGAGACAAACCATGAGAGACTGTGGACTCAGAGACAAACTGAGGGTTTTGAAGGGGGGATGGAGGATGGGGAGAGCCTGGTAGTGGCTATCGTGGGGGGCACGTATTGCATGGAGCACTGGGTGTGGTGCAAAAACAATGAATTCTGGAGCACTGAAAAAAGATTACATAAAATTAAGAAAAATAAATCAGTAAACTGAGAGAAAAAAAATTCCAGCAGTGTTTAAGGACATATAGAAGAAAACTGATAAATTCTCAGGGTAAAGTTTGTTGTGGCAAAATGGATGAGAGAAAGCAAGGAGAGAATGAGAGAGAGAGTGAAAATAACCGTAATTACACTAAAATAAAAGTCTATTAAACATCAACATGATTGTGGCACCTGGGTGGCTCAGTGGATTAAAGCCTCTGCCTTCAGCTCGGGTCATGATCTCAGGATCCTGGGATCAAACCCCGCATTGGGCTCTCTGCTCAGCGGAGCCTGCTTCCCACTCTCTCTCTGCCTGCCTCTCTGCCTACTTGTGATCTCTCTCTGTCAAATAAATCTTTAAACATCAACATGATGGAATGGGGTAAAGGGGGAATATGAATGATATGATAGTGCAACAGGTTGAAATACAGTATATCCCAGAATTGAGATATATGTGGTTTACAAAAAACACATCTTAAAACACAAGAACACGTAAGAGTTGAAAGTAAAACCATGGAAAAAGACATATTAGGCAAAAAACAGATAAAAGAAAACTGTGTAGCTATATTAACAAGGTATCAATAGTTAATTCAAAAAGAGGACAGGGATGGACTGAATCTTGGAAAATTAAAAAACAATGTGGAAGAAATGCTGAAATCCAATTAAAACTGGAGTTTGGTTATAGGAATGCACTTATGTTAATTTCTTAGTTTTGAACTATGTATCACGGCAATGTAAGATATTCACATTAGTAGAAACGGTAAAAATGTACTGTATTTGTAACTTTTCAGTAAATCTAAAATCATTTCCAAATAAAAACTGTGTTAAAACATACAAAAAATATTCAATATGGATCAAAGATTTAGAAACAAAATGTATGTGTATAATACAAACAGAACACAGGCAGTGTGCCTGGCTGGCTTGGTCTTGATCTCAGGGTCTTGAGTCAAGCCCCAGGTTGGGTAGGAGTCTGCTTAAAAAAAAAATAAATAAATAACGCAGGAGAAAAACTTCAGGACCTAGGGCTTGGTGAAGAGTTCTTAAGTATGCCACCAAAAATATAATCCATAAAATTAAAAAATGAAAAATTAGACTTTGTCAAAATTAACAACTTTTGTTGTGTGTATGACCTTTTTAAGAGGATAACATAACAAGCTACAGACTTAGAGAAGGGACTTGCAAGCCATGTATGTGACAAAAGACTCATCTTGAGAGTATATAAAGAACTCCAAGAACTCAACAGAAAAAGAAAATCCATTGAGAAAATGGGAAAAGACATGAGACATTTCAGTGAAGAGAAGATACAGGTGTAAAGCAAGACAACATCAAAAGACATTAGGAAAATAGAAATTAAGGCCACAATTAGATATCATCATACACCTATTAAAAAAGGTAAAATATGAAATAGTGACAACACCGAATGCTGACAAGTATACAGAGAAATGATCTTTCATACATTCCTGGTGGAAACATAAATTGGTATAGCTGCGCTGGACAAGTTTGATGATTTCTTAAAAATTAAACATACCTCACTTTGCACTTGCACTCCTGAGTACTTATTCCAGAAAAATGGAAACATATATTTACACAAAATTTTGTACATGATTTCCTGTAGCAGTTCTCATGGTAATAGTCCAAACTGGGAAACAAACAATACATCCCTCAATAGGTAAAAAGCTAGATAAGCTGTGGCATTATACTCAGCAATTACACACCAACTTGGTTGGCTCTTAAGAGTATTACGTGGAGTGAAACAAAGCCAATCTCAAAAGGTCACATATTGCATGATTCTACATACATACCATTTTAAAAAATTGAAGTATAATTGACATACAATATCCTATTTGTTTCAGGTAAACATCACAGTGATTCAATATTATTTTAAGATTTATTTGTTTATTTGAGAGAGAGAGAGAGAGAGAGTTGTGTGTGTGTGCAGGGGGAGGGGCAGAGATAAAAGGAGAGAGAGAATCCTTAAGCAGACTCCCCACCGAGCGTAGGGCTCCATCCCAGGACCCTGACATCATGACCTGAGCCGAATTCAAGAGTTGGCCGCTCAACCCACTGAACCACCCAGGTGCTCCTCACTATTATACACATTACAAAATAATCCCCACAATAAGTTAACTTACGATCTGTCACCATACAAAGTTATTATAATGTTATTGGTTATATTCCCTATGCTGCACATTATTATATACTGTTCTTGAAAGGATAAAACCATAGAGATAGAAAACATATTAGTAGTTTCCATGATGTAACCACTGAGGGAAATTGGGTGATGGGTACATGACACCCTTCTGCACTATATTTGTTACTTCCTGTGAATCGATAATTATTTCAAATAAAATGTTAAAAATTGTTAAGAAAATATTTATCATACATAAGGTCAAAATTATTGAACTTCTTTTATTAGTCACAATATAAATTTGTTTGTCTAACCAAAATTTTAACTGCAAGTTAAAAGTGATTGATAAAGAGGTATAGAACAAATGACATTTTCATATATTTGTCCAGGCTTCCTAATTATGTTGAGGTAACAGCACATTTATTGTTCAAAATGGGACTACCATATGATTCAGAGATTCCACTTCTGGGTATTTACCTGAAGAAAACAAAACCACTAATTCAAAGAGATATATGCACCCCCATGTTTATTGTAGCATAATTTATAGTAGCCAAGATACGAAAACAACCTAGTGTCCATCAATGAATGAATGGATAAAGAAAATGTGGTAAATATACAATGGAATATTAAGCCATAAAGAAGAATACAATCTTGCCCATTTGCAACAATATGGATGGACCTTGAGGGCATTATGGAAAGTGAAATAAGGCATGCAGAGAAAAACAAATAGTTAAGATCTTACTTACCTATAGAATCTGACTATAGTTACTGTACTGTATATTTTATACTGTGTTGTATTGTATTATACTGCATGTGTGCTGTATATTGTATACTATAGTCATACTGTATTATATATGTGAAAGTTGCTAAGAGAGTAAATTCTTTTAAATTATTAATTTTAAGTGTAACTTATTAATAAATGAAATTTAAAATAATTTTAAAATTGAGATATAATTGACATATAACATTATATTAGTTTCAGATATACAACATAATTTGATATTTATATACATCATAAACTGATCACCAGAATAAGTCTACTTATAAGTCACCATTCATAGTTACAGAACTTTTTTCTATTTTTTCTTGTGATGAGAATTTTTTTTTAAATTTTATTTATTCATTTGACAGACAGAGATCACAAGTAGGCAGAGAGACAGGCAGAGGGGGTGGGGGGGAAGCAGGCTCCCGTGGAGCAGAGAGCCCGATGCAGGGCTTGATCCTAGGACTCTAGGATCATGACCTGAGCCGAAGGCAGAGGCTTTAACCCACTGAGCCACCCAGGCGCCCCAGAATTGGTATAATGATAAATATATATAAATGAAATGTAACTGAAAGTCCAGAAATGAAACCACATATATGCATATATAGAAAGTTGATTATTAACAAAGATTCAAAGGATGATTAGAAGAGAAAGCATAGTCTTTTCAAAATTTGGTCTGCAGCAATTGCATATTCACATGCAAAAAATAGCTACTGATCTATGCATCTTACCATATAAAAACTAATTGAAAATGGATCATAGACCTAAGCAAAAAACCCGAAGCAATAATCCTTCAATAAGAAAACATAGTAGGAAATATTTGCTACTTTGAAACTATTTCTAAGATTAAAAAAGAACACTCTATTGATGAGAGAAAGAGATAAATTGGACCTCATTCAAATTCTGATCATTGAAAGACACTGTAAAGAGAATGAAAACCTTAGATTGTTAGAAAATATTTGGTAACCACATATGTGATAAAGAACTTGTATAGAGAATACACAAAGAATTCTCAAAACTCTATAATAAGAAATTAAATGACCCAATAAAAACAGGCAAAATATTTGAACAGATGCAATTAAAGAAGATATAGGGATGGTAAATAAGCATATGGAAACATGGTTTTCATTAGTCATTAGGGAAATGCAATATCACAATAAGACACTACTGTGTACCTATTATAAGGCACTCTGAAATTGGAAATATTGATGATACCAAGTGTTTGCAAGGCTGTGGAACACTGCAGGCTACTATACTGGTGGTCAGAATGCAAATAGCCCAATCCCTTTGAAAAAAATTTTGGCAGATTCTTAAAAAGTTAAACACAAAAAATAAAAAATTTAAAAAAAAAGAAAATAAAAATAAATAAATAAATTCTTAAAAAAATAAAGTTAAACACACACCTACCATACGATCTATGATCGATCCACTCTAATCCTAGATGTTTATTCACGAAATATGAAAATGTGATGTAAAGAATTATACATACATGTTCACAATAGTTTTATTCATAATAGCAAAAAACTATAAACAACCCAAATGTATACCAACAAGTGTATGGAAATCAAATTTTGGTATATTCATAAAATGGACCACTATTCAGCCACAGAGATGAATAAACTATGGATACATGCTATTGCAGAGATTAATCACAAAATAATGATGCAGAGTGAAAGTCAGAACACAATACAGAGTACATATTCTGTGATTCTGTATATGTAAATTTCCAGAAAATTCAAACTGATCTGTTGCCACAGAAAGCATATTAGTATTTGTTTTGCTTTGAGGCTGGGGAAAGGCAGCAGGGCTTAACAGGAGAGAGATGTTACAAAACTGCTTGAAGAAATTTTGGGGGATGATGCACACGTTTCATGTGTGTCTATATATCATATATTATCATAGAGCACTTTTAATATGTGCATTTGTAGGTCCATTACGCTTCCAAAAATCTGCAAATATTTTAAAAAGCTACTTAGCAAAAGCAAAATGAAAAGGCAAAAGTTAAAAACTCTGCCTTGTTTCATATATAAATGGATGATAGGAAATATGATTTCTGACAAAATTAAAAATATATACTACTGGGTCAGATTTCCCTATTCTGCATTTTCCTATTATACTCTATGGTCTTAGTGATTACTATTATATTAAAAGTGCATATTGGCTACTGTTTAATTTACATATAGTTATATTTCTATCAAGATGATGAAAGGATTTCTGCCTACTAATTTCTCCTTATTTCAAATTTTAGTAGTTTCAGATGTGCACAATGGTATTTGCCATATACACACAATGCTACAAAAGGAAACTCAAAAGCTCTTATGATCTATTTCTCTACATCAACCAAGGAAAAATCGCTTAAAAATATGACCAAACTCTAGAAATTCAGCAAACCTGAGAAAATCACTGCATTGTAAAATAATAAGATGTCCCAGAACAAAGTGAACGTCCTTATGTTATTCCCTGGAGTTTATCTTCTTGCTCTAATTAAAACCTGACTCTCCTTTGAGGATACGATTTCCCTTGAATCCCTCTCAAGGGGAGATGGTTTGCTTTTCCTCACTCCTGGATCTCATGATACTCACGCTCCGCGTTGCCGCTTCCATACCATTCTTTCTCATGCCTCGTAACTCTCGTTATAAATCCATTCCTTTGAGACCAAACAAACTGTGCCGCCCGATTCCAATCTTCGTTGCAGCTGCTTAGAGACTCTACACATACTGCTAATCCTATTTGTAAAACTAATTCTAGTTTTGTAAAACTAACAAACACAGTTCTCCGTGCACTCCCTCTCCTCTTTTTTTTTTTTTTTAAGATTTTGTTTATTTATTTGACAGACAGACAGAAATCACAAGTAGGTAGAGAGGCAGGCAGGAGAAGGGGGGAAGCAGGCTCCCTGCCAAGCAGAGAGCCTGATGCAGGGCTTGATCCCAGGACCCTGAGATCATGACCTGAGCTGAAGGCAGAGGCTTAACCCACTGAGCCACCCAGGCGCCCTGCACTCCCTCTTACCTGTTGTATTTTTTCACCATAGCATATATCGCCACCTGATATACATACGATGCATTTTACTTCTTTAATCATTAATTTTCTAGTGTGTTTCTCTACAATGTAGGTTCTACAATGACAGGAATTTGGTCTGTCTTCAACCATTGTTGTAATCCAAACAAACAAAATAGTGCCTGGTACATAGAAGTACTTAATTAATTTGTTTTTCAGAGGACGGGGAGGGGCAGAGAAAGAAACTTAAGCAGGCTTGATGTCCAGCACAGAGCCCAATGTTGGCTCAATCTAATAACCCTGAAATCATGACCTGAGCTAAAATCATTACCTAAGCCACCCTTAATCGACTGAGCCACCGAGATACCCTATTCATTAAAATTTCCTAAATAAATAACTGTCAGAGAAATAGATTTTATTTAGGAAGTGAAAATATTTACTTATCCTCAATACATTTTAGTTGATTTGAAATATTTCAAAATGGTCATATTAATGACATTTCCAGAAATAATTCTTAGATTATGAAATTCTAGCAAACACACTTTAAATGATCTCCAACATCCATTAAGGGATGAATCGGTAAAATATTTAAAGAGGAAAAAAACCAAAGGGGAAAAGAAAATTCTAAGTTAATAAAAGTAAAATTACCTAAATAAAATTAATTAAATTAATTAATAATGGATAAAAGTATAAAATGACTTAAAAGGAAACAGATATTTTACATTTTTCAATTTTTTAAAAGATTTTATTTATTTGTCAGAGAGAGAGAGAGCACAAGCAGAGGGAACAGCAGGCAGAGGGAGAAGCAGGCTCCCTGCTGAGCAAAGAGCCTGATGTGGCACTTAATCCCAGAACCCTGGGATCATGACCTGAGCTGAAGGCAGAGGCCTTAACCCACTGAGCCACCCAGACGTCCCCATTTTTCAACTCTTTATTCTGTGCTCAGCTGTTCCATATTCCCACCTTTTTTTCCTTTACTACTCTTAAGACAGTTTTCCCTATTTTATATGTCTACATTAGTTCATGAACTTATGTGGAGATCTTCACACTTACTTGTATTAAGTTTCATGTAATTAATTTTAGTCTGCCATTAATAAAGAAAAGATCTTTTATTTATTTATTTTTTGAGAGCACGAGAGATATAATCTGATTACGTCCCCAAGGCACCACCTTCAAATACCAGCACACTGGGGATTAGGTTTCAATGTATGAATTTGGGGAGGACACAACACATAAATTCAGACTACAACACATAAATTCTACACACACACACATACACACACATGCAAAAGCCTGGGTGGGGGAAGGGCAAAGGGAGAGGGAAAGATGGTAAACATGGAGCCCCAGTAGGAATTGATCTCATGACCCTGAGATCATGACGTGGGTTGAAATCAAGAGTCAGAAGCTTGCCCAACTGAGTCTTTTAAAGTATCTGGCTGTAGTTACAAATAAGATGAAGATACTATTTTTTTAATTGAGATACAACTGACATACAGCATTGTATTAGTTTTAGCTGTACCACAGAATGATTTTATATATGTATATATTGCAAAATGATTATCAAAACAAGTTTAGTTAACATCCATCAGCATATTTACAGTTTTTTTCTTGTGATAAGAACTTTTGGGTAGGTATCAGGGGCAGGAAGGTGGAGGAGATAGAGAAAGGTTGATAAAAGGGTACACATTTCCAGCTATTAGATAAGTAAGGTCTGAAGATCTAATATAAAACATAGCACTATAGTTGATAACACTGTATTGTATAATAGGAATTCGCTAAGAATTTAAATGTTCTCACCAAAGAAAAAAACATCATGAACAAGGACTATATCCCAACAGATTTATTTTTCTTTCATTTGATATCAAAAGTGTTTCATATTTTTTTCATAAATGTCTGTGAATATTTTGTTGGAGTTATACTTGAGGATTTCTTTTTCTGTTGTTTGGTGTACTGTAAATGTATTGTGCCTCTTAAAGTTCAATGACTTATTACTGGGATATAGAAAATCAAGTGAATTTGGTATATTGACTTTGAACTTAGCTTCATGTTACCACTATAAATTCCCATCTGGGCACAGAAGAGAGAGCTCCACTTCCGTTTCAACTTCCCATGGCAGTGATTGATCCCAATACTGAATTTCAGCAATCTAGCAGGACCAACACCAAAGGGCACAGCCACTCTTTCACAACCTGGCTTGAGTTTCCTGCATTGTGTCCTTAGGGCCAGCAGGGGGCGCGCGAACCCACCGTTTCTGGCTCCTGTGACGCGCATGCGTAGTTTGCCCGCTGATGTCGGCGCCTTTTTCAGTGACCGAACTTAAGTTTCCTCAGGACTAACGAGGTGGCTCCAGCAGCTTCGGGAAACTTGGACCAAGACCTCAGGAAGAAGAAGTTCCCTGCCTACGGCCCTGACCGGCTGAGGACGGGTCTTTGCTGCAGTTTCCCCGGACATTTTTCTAAATAGTGAGTATAGAACCTTTCCTTTTCTGGAATGTTCCCGCATCTTTATTCTTTACTTTCTCATATAAAATGTTAACAAGAATTAACTAGCAAAATGATCCATTCACTGAGGGTTTTTAAGGGTCGAATTCTTAACATTCTATATTATTTTTACGGATTCAAGATTGCTTCCGGGGAGAAATCATGATACAGTTTCAGGCAGAGGGAAACACATATATAGTAGTGAAATAAAAAAAAAAAAAAGGGACTAGCCAGCCTTTCATGGGGTTATATCATAGCTTGAGGGAAAGAAAAAAAAGTTGCACCCCGCTTTGTATTGCTAATTTTTAAAAACCAGGCCCTCAAAAGAGGGCACCTCTGTGCCTTATCCTTACCCTGTTCTCAAGCCACAAGCTTTGCCTTGTTAAGCGTTATCTACTCAGAAAGGTGCAGTTCATTTTATAATCTATGCAAGGCCACCTTCCCAAGTAGAACGCTGAATATAGCCGCGCTGTTTTCTTTTTTTAAAAAAAGAAAAAAAAATCAGAGGTGTAATTTACATACCATAAAATATATTGGTTTCATGTTATACATGCAATTCAATGACTTTTAGTAAATCCAGATGCATGCACCCATTGCTATAACTAAATTTGCAGCATTGCCTTCAACTCTAAAAGAAATTTATTGCTCATTTGTATTTGGCTTCCTGTTCTAGCCCCAGGCAATCATTGTCCTTTGCTTTAGATTTGAATTTCTGGGTATTTCATATAAATGGAGTCATATAATATGAGGTGTTTTATGGTTGTTTCTTTTTTTCGATTATCATATAGTTTTCAAGGCACATAGATATTGTAGCATGTACCAGTACTTCATTCCTTTTCATGACTGAATACTATTCTGTTGTATAACTAGACCACATTTTGCATATCTGTTCATCAGTTGATGGACATTTGGGTTGTTTCCATTTTTTAGCTATTATGAATAATGCTACTATGAGCTTTCATGTGGAAGTGCTTGTCTGGACCTATTTTTATTTACCTTGAGTATGTAACTAGGTGTGGAAGTGCTGGATCATAAGTAAACTCTACGTTTTACGTTTTGAGGAATAGCTATGGTGTTTTCCAAAACGGCTGAATTATTTTATAATCTTAACAGCAATGTATGATTTCTCTAGTTTCTCCCCATCCTCACCAATACTTGTTACAGTCTTCTATACCATACCTAGTAACTATAAAGTGGTATCTCATTGTATTTTTAATTTATATTTCCCTGATGACTAATCATACTGATCATTTTATGTGCTTATTGACCATTAGCATATATTCTTTGGTGAAATATCTATTTTAATCCATTTCCTCTACTTTTCTAAAAGGTCTTTTTTGGAAGCACCTGGGTGGGCTCAGTTGGTTGAGCATCTGAGTCTTGATCTCAGGGTCATGAATTTAAGCCTCACATTGGGTGTGGAGCCTACTTAAAAAAAAAATATTTTTAAGTATTCTCTACACCCAATGTGGGGTTTGAACCTACAACCCCTAGGTCAGGAGTGTCATGCTCTACTGACTGAACCAGCCAGGCAACACTCCCCTACTTTTTAAGTAGCTTAAAAACATTTTTCCAAAGAAGACATACAGATGGCAACATCTCCTGGCATCAGGGAAATACAAATCAAAACCACAGTGAGATACCACCTCACACCTGTCAGAATGGCTAAAATTAACAACACAGGAAACAACAGGTGTTGGCGAGGATGCGGAGAAAGGGGACCCCTCCTGTACTGTCGGTGGGAATGCGAGGCTGGTGCAGCCACTCTGGAAAATACCATGGAGGTTCCTCAAAAAGTTATAAATACAACTACCCTACGACCCAGCAATTGCACTACCTGGTATTTACCGAAAGGATACAAAAATACTGATTGAAAGGATACGTGCACCCCAATGTTTATAGCAGCAGTAGTCAACGAGAGTAGTTTATAGCAGCAGTAGTCAAAGAGAGAGGCAAACCAGAAAAGGGACTCTTAACTATTGAGAACAAACTGAAGGTTACTAGAGGGGTGTTGGGCAGAAGGATGGGTTAAATGGGTGGTGGGGATTAAGGAAGGGACTTGTGATGAACACTGGGTGTTGTATGTAAGTGACGAGTCACTAAATTCTACACTAATATCATACTGTGTGTTAACTAACTGTAATTTAAATAAAAACTTGAGAAAAAGAAAAAAATAAGAAAAAAACAAAAATTATTAGCTTGCCTTCTTATTATTGGGATGTAGGAATTGTTTATATAATATGTGTAAGACTTTTTAAAAAAGATTTTATTTATTGGGGCGCCTGGGTGGCTCAGTGGGTTAAAGCCTCTGCCTTCGGCTCAGGTCATGATCTCAGGGTCCTGGGATCGGGCCCCGCATCGGGCTCTCTGCTTGGCAGGGAGCCTGCTTCCTCCTCTCTCTCTCCGCCTGCCTCTCTGCCTGCTTGTGCTCTCTGTCAAATAAATAAATAAAATATTTAAAAAAAAGATTTTATTTATTTATTTGACAGAGATCACAAGTAGCCAGAGAGGCAGTGAGAGAGAGGAAGGGAAGCAGGCTCCCTGCTGAGCAGAGAGTCCCGGTGCAGGGCCCTGGGATCATGACCTGAGCCTAAGGCAGAGGCTTTAATCCACTGAGCCACCCAGGCGCCCCTGTGTAAGACTTTCTTATCATATATAAGAACTACAAATATTTTCTGCCATAATAAGTTATTTCAGGAATTCTTGAAGCAAGATGAAATTTCCCTTTTCTCCATTCCAAATTCCTGTAAAGATTAGTACTTCAAGAAAGCCAGATGGCTATATTGTATGAGACATAAGGTGGTGGGGCAAAAAAATGAAATCTATACAAATTAGGAGATTACTTTTCACAATTAATAATCAACATAGAGAATGAATGTAAAAAATGAGAAAACACTCATACCAAAACCCCAAATATAAAGAATTATTAGACATAAGTTTATCTTAACTCTTTCTAGACATATATAAAGAAGGCTGGATATCTTTCCAGGACAAGCAAAGCTGGATTTCTTGCCTTATTTTGTACTTAAATCAGGGGCGAAGCTCTATTTCTCCGGAGAGCCCCATCCTATAAATTATGATTAACTTCCATTGGTATGTTGACACACATAAATGAATGTATATATTCCTAAAAACAAACAAACAAAAAACAAACTTTCTTTGGCCTTCTGGTTTTAGAGCCTAAACATCTTGAGAATGCCTGAGAGGCAGATGGCTGCCATGGCACTCCTGAGTTCAGGGAAAGCAGCTGAAGGGCATGTACAGCTCCACCCCCATCACTGGTCTAAAAGCCACCACAAACTTTATTCTTGTTGAGCATCGCTCTACCCAGAGAAGTTCTCTGGTTAGTGTACCACACACAGCAGGGCTGTAGATGGAGGAATGCCCACTCCCTCGCACTCTCAATATAGCTTTCATCATCATCATGAATGTACTCAGCATTTTCCCATAACCCTAGAAAATGCCGATGTACTGCCCTCCAACTTACAAACTTCCCTCATTGGGGATCTTAATCACCTGCTCTCCATTTACCTGGATGATTATGAGGACCCAGAGAGAACAGTCTTATTCCCGTGTTTTCTTTAATTAAGAAGTATCTTCACCTTCTCTAACCTCTGGTGTTCACATTGTTAAGAATGGAACTTTGAAAATGGTTTACTTTTCCAAAAAGACAAAAGCAATCCCCCACCATCCTTCTCTGTGTCCCACAAATCCCTATAGTTCACATCACAGAAAACCAGTGACCACGGTCCTGGTTATGAAAGTGGAGATGGCTCAAGGGTGGGAGTACAGAAGACACAGAAATCTCATTTCCTTCCCCCATCCGTCCCTTAACCCAGGTCAGCCCAAACCAGTCAAGCAGCCGAGGATGGACGGACAGTGCTCATGATTTGCCACCCTTCACGGATACTTCCCTTAGGTATCTGGGATTGGCCAAACTCCACAAGAGAAACTGAACATTTTCAGTGATTCCCTCAAATATTTTGTATGTGCTAGTGCAGGATTAATCATGAGAGGACTCGAGGTGCTTCAGTGAGGCAATCAGACACAAACACTGGTCAGGGATGAGTTTGCTGGCTGTGAGATGTAGACCGTTATTAAACATTTTTTCCTTATTTTTTTTGTCATCAGTAAAAAAAGATCTATATCCCAGCTTCTACCTCATAGGTTCTTGTAAGAACTCAAGATACGCAGGGATGTGAACAACTTTGAATAATCCTTGGCACACTGTAAGCATTCTGTGTGACTTTTGTTTCCACCGTTTATGTTGTTAGTATTAATCTATCCTTAGATCATCCTATTTCTTTGTGAAAGTCCTTTGTCTATTTGTGAAATGAAGATTGTGCTGCACTGAATACATATGGCCTCTTCCAGCACTGACTTTTTAAAAATTAAGATATAACTACCATAAAACCTACTCCTTAAAGTTTACAACTCAGTAGATTTAAGTTTATTGACAGAGTTGGGCAGTCATCACCACTGCCTTATTCTAGGATGTTTTCATCACCCCCAAAAGAACTCTATAGCCATTAGCAGTCACTGGGTATCTTCCTCCTCCAGCACCTGGCAACCACTATTCTACTTTGTATATCTATGAATTTGCTCATAACGGACATTTCATGTAAATGAAATAGCACAATATATGGCCTTTTTAAAAGATTCTATTTATTTATTTGATAGATTGAGAGAGCAAGCACAAGCAGGGGAGATGCAGGCAGAGGGAGAGGGAGAAGCAAGCTCCCCACTGAGCAGGGAGCCCCACATGGGGCTCAATCTTAGGACCCTGGGATCCTGATCCTAGTCAAAGGTAGACGCTTAATCAACTGAGCCACCCAGGTGCCCCAGAATATGGCCTTTTGTATCTGTTTCTTTCACCTGGCATATTTTCAAGGCTTATTGATACATTGTTACTTCATTCTTTTTTTTATCACTAGATACTCTGAATCATTGTATGGATATGCCACATTGAATTTGTCCATTCATCTGTTCATGGTTATGTGCTCTATTTACATTTTTTAGCTCTTATGAATAACAATTCTATGAATATTTGTGTGCAAGATTTTGTGTTGACATATGTGGAATTGACCTAGGTAGAATTTCTGGGTCATATAGTAGATATATTTGAACATTTTGAGGAAATGCCAGACTTTGTTTCAATTCTCACCAGCAATGTTATCTCAACAACCTTGCAAAGAATTGCTATTGTCCGGGCACCTGGGTGGCTCAGTTGGTTGGGCATCCAGCTCTTGGTTTTGGCTCAGGTCATGATCTCGTAATTGTGAGATCAAGCCCTGAGTTGGGCTCTGCCTTCAGTGTGGAGTCTGCTTCAGATTCTTTCTCCCTCTCCCTCTGGCTTAGTCTCTCTCAAATAAATAAATACAATCTTAAAAAAAAAAAAGAATTGATATTGTCTTTTTCTAATTAATTTTCATCAAATTATAGGATGTGAAATGGTATCTCATTTTGGTTTTGATTTGCATGCCCCTAATGACTAATGACATTGAGCATCTTTTTATGTACTTATTGGCCTTTTGTTTGTCTTTTTTGGATAAATATCTAGATCATTTTCTCATTTTTTAAAAAGATTTATTTATTTCAGAGAGAGAGTATGCAAGCAGGGTTGGGGGGTGGGGGAAGGGCAGAGGAAGAAAGGAGGCAGACTCCCCGCTGAGTCGGGAGCTCAAGTTGGGCTTGATCCTATTACCCCAAGAATATGACCTGAGCCAAATCCAAGAGTGACAAAACCACCCAGGCTCTTTGATCATTTTCTCATTTTTAAAAATTGGACTGTCTTCTTATTGTTAAGTTGCAAAAGTTAGTGATACATCGTGGATAATAAGTTCTTATCAAATATATAATTTGTGAGTATTTTCTCCCATTCTGTGAGTTGCCTTTTCATTTTTAATAGTGTCTTTGAAGCACAATTTTTTTATTTTTATCTTTTAATTTTATCTTTTTAATTGAAGTATAATTGACACACAATATTATATTAGTTTCATGTGTACAACATAGCAATTTGACATTTGCATACATTGCAAACTGATCATAGTAAGCTTAATTACATACTGTCTGTTAACATACAGAGTTAATACAATATTATTGGCTGTGTTCACCATGCTATACATATATTCCCAAGACATTTATTTTATAGCTGTAAGTTTGTATCTCTTGATCCTCCCAGATATTTATTTTATTTTGTTTTATTTTATTTAAAGATTTTTATTTATTAGAGAGCACTAGCAGAAGGGGTAGAGGGAGAGGGAGAAAGAACCTCAAGCAGATTCCACACTGAGCACAGTACACAGTACAGAGCTCGGTCCCATGACCATGAGATCATGACCTCAGCAGAAACCAGGAGTCAGATGCTTAACTGACTGCACCATCCAGGTGCCCCCACATATTTTATTTTTGATGAAGTCTGTAAGTGGGCCGATTACTACATGTTAAACCACATGGTGATATTGGAGTGGTGATTAAGCTCAGCTAATGGGTTGTATTGTTCAGAGCGCTCACAAGGTGAAAGCCAAGGATGTAAGTCCTCAAGGACTAAACAAACTAAATTATAAATAAATTTGTTTCAGTAGATGTGTGACTGCATATAAAAATGATATAATTACTTCCATTTCTCAATTGTGTTTAGTTTATAGCAGTATTTTCATGTGTGTTAGGTTAATCTTCTTGACAGATCATTGAGGTAGAAGTAATAATATTTTCTGTCATGAGTTTTATTATGCAGATTAAATGGGTAGAACCACATAATAGCTCTTAGCACAGTGCCTGAAATGTCAGTGAGAACTGGGTAAATGTTAATAATAGTCATTATCATAATTGTTCCTAGTTGTAAGGCCAGGAATATCCCTTTTTACAGATTGGGAAGATTGAGACTTGAAGACTTTGTTTAATGTAGTAGGAGATAAATTTACTTTAATAAAAAAATGTGTGTGTGATTTTAATTAAAAACACTACTTGCTTATTTTAATACTTGAGACAATGCACGACTATATAAAGAAAAAAATTAGTATTCAATCCATATATCCAGCCTCAATCATTACCAAATACCTTGTATTTATCTGTCCACATTCTTCTCTTTGCTGACACAACCATCTACTAACTCATATATGTACACACATAACACTTTTTTTCCACCTCGTGTTTGATTGTGCACGTATGAGCTCATTCTATTTTTCTGCAACTTCTTTCCTTTTCAGCTTTCTTTCCTTAACAATAGATAGTGTATGTCCCTCTCTGGATTGTGATTTTATGGTTCATATTTTATACTCTACCCCTTAATCCATGTGGAATTTATTTGGGTAAATACTGGGAAGGTGAGGTTTTTCAGTTCCTTTTTTTTTCTTCCAGGGTGAAATTGGGTCTCATTTGAGCTTCTAATTTGTTACACTGATCCTTCAGTCACTTCCTGAACCAGATTTTCTGTTGTTTTAATTATAATAGTTATACAGTGCCATTTGGTATTTGTTCAACAAATTATCAGTGACAATTACATGCTATTATTAAACAAAAGAATTGAGACTATTTATCCTCAGGGAACTTGCATTCTAGGTGGGAGGAAGGGGTGCAGACACAAGTTCTATATCATTAGAGGGTGGTCAAAATAAAGGTCAAGGGACTGTAGTGCCCTGTTGGTGGGAATGCAAACTGGTACAGCCCCTGTGGAAAACAGTATAGAGGTTCCTCAAAAAATTTAAAAATAGAACTACCATATGGTCCAATAATTCCACTACTGGGTATTTACCCAAAGAATAAGAAAACACTAATTTGTAAAGATAAATGCACCCCCATGTTTATTGCAGCATTATTATCAATAGCCAAGATATGGAAGCACCTTGAGTGCACATGGATGGATGAATGGATAAAGAAGATGTGGCATATATAAACAATGGAATGCTACTCAGCCATAAGAAAGTAGTGAAATCTTGCCATTTGCAACAACATGGATGGATCTAGAGACTGTAATGCTAAGCAAAATAAATCAGAGAAAGACAAATACCACATGATTTCACTCACATGTGGAATTTAAGAAACAAAGCAAATGAACAAAGACAAAAAAAAGCCCCCCCAAAAAACCCTGTAGACTCTTAAATGTAGAGAACAAACCGATGGTCTGGGGGTGGGGGGCATGGGTGAGGTAGAGGGAGGGAGGAAGAGTGCACTTATCTTGATGAACTCTGAGTAATATACAGAATTCTTGAATCACTCTATTGTACACCTGAAACTAGTGTAGCTTTTTATGTTGTTTAGTGGATTTAAATTAAAATAAAATAAAGGTCAAGGGGAAAATATACATCCAGGTTAAAAGGGATCTAGAGTTTTGATATGGGCCCAGGTTGTAAAATTAAAGTGATCAAGGAAAGCTTTGAAGGGTAGCAGAATATACCAGTATAAAATATGCCATTTTGGTATTTTGATTGCTTTGAGGTTTCGCCTTTTGAAAAATAACAAACTTGGGGAGACTTTCTCTGAACTCACCTTATCTACCTAAAGGCAGATCCTTCAAAAAGAACTCAGTTATCCTAAATACCTTCTCAGAGAGTTTCATCTTCATGGAAGATTGACTTTTGTCACAGAAGAGGAGACTATAGGTCAACAGTACACTCAGACAAATGTCGCAAACCATCATACCTCCCATCTGTTCTTCTAAGAACCGATTTGTCTTTCCTAAAAATCAGATGTGATCATTATACCATCTTCAGGTCAAGAATGGAGCTACCTGAAAATACTTTGCTAAACTGCAAATCAGCCAACACACTAAGGGGTTGCATTGCCAAAATATGATTAATTCTATAGCCCATATTTATGAATAACATGTTCCTTTGCTATCCAAAATCCACTCACCTTCTGGTATGTGAGTACAGAGAACAACCTATTCCTAATAGATGTGATTTAAGGCCTGCTGAGGGTGTCTTCCAGAGCATTTGGGGTTTCATTTGGGGAGGGAGCACCCAAATCAGGGATGCTACTTGACTCTTCCTGTATGGAGATGTGTAGCACTTAGTACGCATGAGAATGTGATGGCTGTTTTTAAAACATCTTTTCTATTAAATGGACAAAAATCACTTGATTTTAACAATGCAATGCAAACTCAGAGTGTACTTTACAGTTAGAAATCCCAAGATAATAAAGTAAAAACTATGAAAACTATTGAGAGTCAAATCAGGTAAGTTGAAACCAATTATATATGTAATACATATTAATATAACTATAATGTAATATTATTATAATTATTGCAGGGGAGGAAAATTTTTTTCTCCCCTTCTAGATTCTTTTCCCTGGTCTATTAATTAAATTGACATAAGACAGATTAACAGGAGAAAAAAATTGTATGTTTTGGAGCCCTATACAGACTTGGGGGCTCAGAGGCAGTTGAGGTTTATATGCTGTCCTGAGCTAAGCATACAGAAGTATGGGGTCTGGGGCTTCAAAGAGAAGGAAGACAGTTCATAGGAAGATTGGAAGAGCAAATGTTTGGTAGACAAATGTCTGTCATGCCATGCAGGTGGGGGAACATAGGCCCTGTGGAGCTCCGTGCAGCTTACCACACTTAGACTGGACTCTCTCTACTTACCCCTGGTGATAGCTGTCTTCCCGGACCAGGCCCTCTTTCTAAATTCTTAGAGGCAATTAAGGGGGAGGTAAAAGCTTCTCCTGAATCTTCTGGGCCTTGATTGTCTTCAGCGGAAATGATCGATGTGCCAAAGTGGCACATTTTGGGGAAGTTCATTCTGAATCTTTATTATGTATATACATACATACATATGTGTGTATATGTGTGTGTATGTATGAGGTCACACATGAAAGGAAAAATATCTAATGCATTTATAGGAATAAATCTATCAAGAATTGTTCTAAACCCATAAAGAGAAACCACAATATCTCCCAAGTTATATGAAAGGAGACTGGAATGAACAGGTGTTCATTTTACTGTAAGGGAACATTTGATATTTGTAAAGAGGGCCCCCCCTAAATTCAATGTATGTTTTATGGTAATTGCACTAAAAAAACATACACAGTCTTCCCTGAATTTGACAAAGTGGTGTTAAAGTCATCCAGAAATACACTTGGGTACATATACATTCTGATGAAACCTGAAACAGCAAGCCTAATGAAAGATATTTACCACACCAGGCACTCACTTCCATTTTAAAGTTGGAATAATTGGCCCAACGTGGTGCGGGCTCACGCACTGACTGTCAGGTCAGTTGAACCACATTAATGAAAGAAATGCCGGGAAAACAGAAGCACATGGTGATAAAGTGTGCAGAGTCTCAGTCTGCACCTCATGCAACCGAATGATTCAGTTTGTTTTTTTAAAAGATGTCTTTATTTTTCAGTTATCTCTATACCCAACATGTGGCTTGAACTCACAAGCCTGAGATGAAGAGTCATATGCTCTACTGACTGAGCAAGCCAGGCGCCCCTCATTCTAACTTTAAAAGTTTTTACTTTAATAACCTGGCGCCCATCAGGACGCGTGCTCTCCTGAATCCCCATCACCTGTTTGAACCATCGCCCCTCCCACCTCCCCTCTGGTAAGCAGCGGTTTGTTCTCTAGAGTTAAAAGTCTGTCTTGGGGGACGCCTGGGTGGCTCAGTTGGTTAAGCAGCTGCCTTCGGCTCAGGTCATGATCCCAGCGTCCTGGGATCGAGTCCCACATCGGGCTCCTTGCTTGGCAGGGAGCCTGCTTCTCCCTCTGCCTCTGCCTGCCATTCTGTCTGCCTGTGCTCTCTCTCTTTCCCTCTCTCTGACAAATAAATAAAATCTTTAAAAAAAAAAAAAAGTCTGTCTTGGTTTCTCTCTCTCCCTTCACCTTGCTTGTTTGGGTTCTTAAATTCCACACATGAGTGAAATCACAGTATTTGTCTTTCTCTAACTGACTTATTTCACTTAGCATTATACTGTCTAGCGTCACACCTGTCATTGCAAATAGCAAGATCTCACTCTTTTTTATGGCTCAATAATTGTCTCTCCCTCTCTCTGTCTCTGTTTCTGTCTCTCTCTCTCTATATATGTCTTCTTTAGCCATTCGGCTATCAGTGGACATTTGTGCTCCTTCCATATCTTGGCTATCGTAAATAACACTGCAGTAAACATAGGGGTGCATGTATCCCTTTGAATTAGTGTGTTTGTAATCTTTGGGTAAATACTCAGTAGTGTGATTGCTGGATCATATGGTAGTTCTATTTTTAACTTTCTAAGGAAACTCCATACTATTTTCCGCAGTGGCTGCATTCCCACCAACAGTGGGAGGTTCCTCTTTCTCCACATCCTCACCAACTCCTGTTGTTTCTTGTGTTGTTGATTTTAGCCATTCTGACAGGTGTGAGGTGACATCTCATTGTAGTTTTGATCTGTAGTTCCCTCATGATAAGTGATGATGAGAATCTTTTCATGAGTCTGTTAGCCATCTGTATGTCTTCCTTAAAAAAGGTTCCTGTCTTCTGCCCATTTTTAAATAGGATTATTCGCTTTTTGGGTGTTGAGTTTTGTAACTTCTTTATATATTTTGAATACTAACCCTTTATTGGATATGTCATTTGCAAATATCTTTCTTCTCCCATTCCATAGGTTGCCTTTTAGTTTTGTTGATAGTTTCCTTTGCTGCGCAGAAGCTTTTTATTTTAATGTAGTCCCAGTAGTTTATTTTTGCTTTTGTCTCCTTTGCCTCAGGCGACAGATCTAGAAGGAAGTTGCTGTAGCTGATGTGAAAGAAGTTACTTTGTCTTCTCTTCTAGGATTATTACGATTTCAGGTCTCACGTTTAGGCCTTTGATCCACTTTGAATTTATTTTTGTGTATGGCATAAGAAAATGGTCTAGTTTCATTCTTTTGCATGTTGCTGTCTAGTTTTTCCAACACCATTTGTGGAAGAGACTGTCTTTTTTCCACTGGATATTCTTTCCTGCTTTGTTGAAGATTAATTGACCATAGAATTGTAGAATTGTAGTCTGGTTCTAACACTTACTAGCACCATGAACTTGGTGAATTTGCTTAATATTACTGGGTTTCTGTTGCTTTATTTTTTAGAATGGTTATTGTGATAACACACAAATATAAGAACTAAAGTCTATAACATATTTGCAAGCGTGTGGAAAGAAAGTATAATTATGTGTACTTGGTATTACTCAACCTTGGCTTTTCCTTTTTTAGCATGTTTAAATGATTTTCGTATTATCTATATTCCATTATATTTTCATCATTCTTTTTAGTTCAAGTGGCTAAGTTGTGCCAGTTGATTTTTCTTTCATGTTATATAGAGTATCAGGTCTGTCTTAGTCCATTTGGGCTCCTATAATAATATACCACAGACTGTGTGGCTTGTAAACAAGAGCGAGATATTTCTCATTATTCTGGAAGCTGGAAGTCAGAGATCAGAGTGGGAGCATGGTCAGGTGAGGTCTCTCTTCTGGGCTGCAGACTTCCTGCTATGTCCTCACATGGCAGAAGGGGCTAGAGATCTTTCTGGGGCCTCCTTTATAAGGCACTAATTCCATTCAGAGGGCTCTACTCTCATGAACTTGTAGGGGAAGAAAAATTATTTTCCTTCTCCTATTCTAAGTTCTTGGCTGAGACTGCCCCCCACCGCAGTAATAAAAGATAGATTAACAGGAGAGAAAAAGAAATTTAGTAACATGTACCTCCTGTATCCATAGAAGAGACCCAGGAAAATTGAGTAACTCTCCAAAATGGCCCAAGTCACCGCTTTAAATACTGTCTCCAGCAAAAGGCACAAGAAAGATCTGGGAGGTGGAGGGAGCCAGTTATGTGAGGTAAGCAGAAAAAGCACATCAACAAGGCTAAGTTTGTTATGCAGGTCTAAGTCTTTGCCTGTTCCATTAATAAGAGTTTCTAGAGATTAAAGTCATCCTTCTCTTTCTGGTACTGAAAGGGAGATACCTTTACAAATGGAGATTTCCTTTATAAATGTAAATAAGATACTTCTACTTGGTTTTCAGTTCCCCTTTGTCTGCTTTTTCTTAAAAATAACTAGCTCAAGAAAATACATATGCCAAAGAGGCATATATATATTTTTTTTTTTGGCCAAAGAGGCGTATTTTTAAGTGACATATTCTCCCCCTTCAAGCTAATCACTTCCCAAAGTCCCCACCTTCTAATATAAACACCTCTAGGGGGTTCCCAAAATTCAAATGGGAATACACAAACATCCAGACTATAGCAAGGTCTCAGTGTAAAATTATGACTTTTGTGGCTGCAACTGTGTGAAGACCCATTAAAAAATAGGACTTTGTAAAATAAAAAAAGATCAATTTCAAATCAATATCAGGATAGTATAGTGGCAGTGTGTGTCTGGCAGGCCACTCAGTCTCAAATGTGCAAAACCAGTGGAAAAATAACATAGGATGTTAAGGTCCATTAGTCATTACCATAAGTATTATAGTTCCTGCGTAATTAACCCTGACTGGAAATTTTCCATATCACATGAGATTAAAGCCCTTTGAGTTCAGAAGCATTGTACATTTTAATAGAGACCAAAGAGAAGAAAAGATGTCATTATCTCACACATACAAAGCTTTATGAATAAAGATAACTATAATATCGTAGCTTTAGCACTAAATACATAAACCAAGGCAACTTAAGTGATTATTTACAGTGTATTATTCTCAGGTTCTATTTTTAATATTCTGACTATAAAAACAATCTATTAAAAACAATCTATTATGTGAGTTACTGAAAGCTGGTAATGGTAGAGGAATGGATTCTAGATGATTGCTTTCTTAGTTTCATTATCTGCAGGGATAAGCTGATGTGACTTTTATAGTGGACTTTATAAGGAGCTTTAAAGAGTTTTGGTGAACACACACCTTAGTTTGTGTTCTTGTGCAACCTTTAGTAGCATTGTCACTTTTTTATTTGAATGTAGTTGACACACAGTATTACAATAGTAGCCATATCACTTTGATTAAATTAATTTGTCCATGTCTCACTTCTCACATCTATAAATTGAGAATACTGATACCTTTCTTGCATGGTCTTTAGTAAGATGATATGCATGTAAGTGGCTTAACATTGTACCTGCTAATAGAAAACACCCAGAATACTAGCTGTTAATATTATTAGGTCACCTATCAAACAAAATGGATTAGAATATTTTTCCAATATGTTTAATTAGTAAAGGAGTTATAGATGATTTAAAATATTCACTAGGATAATTCCTTTTTTTATTTGAGTATAATTGACACACAGTTACATTATTTTCTGGTATACAGCATAGTGATTCCCCAAGTCTGTACTTTATGCTATGTTCACCACAAATGTAGTTACCATCTGTCACAATGTGACACTGTTACAGCGTTGACTTTATTCCCTGTGCTATACAGGAAAGTTCCTTTTATTGTTATTGATTTATTTTTATTTTTTAAAAGATTTTATTTATTTATTTTAGAGAGAGGAAGAGAGCACTAGTAGGGGCAGAGGAAGAAGGACAAGCAGACTCCCCTCTGAGTGCAGAGCCCGATGTTGGTTTGACATAGGCTCTGTCCCAGGACCCTGAGATCATGACCTGAGCTGAAGTCAGACATTTAACCCACTGAACCACCCGAGCGCCCCAAAATATTTTCTTTTAAAAGTGAGTTTTGAAATGGGGATGATGCCAAAAAGTGCTTATTCATTTATTTTTTTATCCATTCAACAGATATTTGTTGAATATCTGACTGACATCATCCTGAATATCAGAGATTTGAGTACGAAAAAAATAGATAAAATTCTCTGCTCTCACAGATATTATTTTCTAATGGGATTGAGACAGACAATGAAAAAACAGAGTATGTATGTTTATCTAGGTAGATATCCTTTGTAGATCTGTGTGGATATGTATATCTATCAAGATATCTAGATCTCTTATATCTCAGATGGTGATCATAAGCACTATGGAGAAAAAATAAATGAAGGAAAGGGGTTAAGGAGTGCTGGGAAATGTGATTTTGTTAATTTATTAGTGTGATCACTAGTACAGCTTTATTGATAAGGTGATTTTTCAATGAAGATCTGCAGGAAATGAGCAGTATCACGCAGAACATATAAGAAAGAACACTCTAGGAAAAGAAAAGTGATTATAAAGGCTCTGGGGTGGAAGCTTTTGTGGCATTAAATATAGCAAGGTAGCTGGAGCCGAGTGAGCAAAATGGAAAATCAAAGGGGGTGAAGTCAGGTAACGCAGAGCCATAGCACATGAGGGGGGGTGTTAGGAGACTGTAAAGACTTTGGATTTATCTCTGAGTGAAATGAGAAAATTTTGCAACATTTTTAGTGAAAAGGTGACAGTATAATTTAAGCTGTGAAAGTACTCCATCACCTCAGCCAGAAAATTTGAAACTGAAGGTAGTTTTGACTCAGCACATGGGTATAATATTCCACAATGCCAGAACCACTACCTGGTGGAAAAGTGCTTTGAAAGTCATCTTGACTCTAGAAAACCCCTCTGGAACCTGTAGATAATAAAGCAACTCCTTTTATCAGGTATGCTAGTTTCATACTTTGGTTACTTAGAACATGGGCCTAAAATTTTCATTCATCTTAAAAAATCAGTAACTATTTGGGTATCCCTACAATAGCCAACAGTCCCACGTCATAAACTGATCCTGGTAAGACGTGCATGACATGTTAGGGTTAGGTTAGGATTGGGGATATCCCCCAGGAAGCCCTTTGATCAAGAGGGTAATCAGTACGGGGATGAGTGTTAGAAGAGTATTTCAGAAAAGTAGCCAGAAGGTTGAATGTGGAGGGGCTTGTGTGGTAGAGTATGGATTTTGAATTTTATTCAGAAAAAAATAAGAAGCCATCTCAGTTTTGGACAGAGATTTTGTATAGTCTGACTTATGTTCTAATCACATATCCCTGGCTAATGTTTAATAATCAGATTGTCCTGGATCAAAAGAACAAAAGCAGGGAGACCGGGTTGAAGGCTGTTGGAATAATCGGGCCAAGAGATAATATTTAGACTAAGTGTTGTTTTGGGGATGTGTTGAGAATGAACTTGTTTCTAGAAATCTTTTGAAGTGCTAATGGATTAGATTGGTTGTGTGAATGACACTGAGTCAAAGGTAAACCCAAAGTTTTTGCCTGAGCAGTTGGTAGAATGGAAATACCATTAAGGGTGATGATGATGCTGAGTATTCAAGGACGTTATGGACATGGCAATTTAAGATGCTGATTAGGTATCCAAGTGGACGTGGTAAGTATGTAGTTGGATATTTCCTTCTGGAGCTCTGGGAGATGTTGGGTCTGGCCTGGAACCATGTAGTTGGGATTCATGAGACTATAGATGGATTTAATATCATGAGAAAAGATGAAATCACTTAGAAAGTAAATGTACCAAGAGGTCATAGATGGATGCAAAGTTGGGGAAGAGCTTCTTGGTGCTTTACTCCATAGCCCATTCCCACACTATGACGTTGTTATGGAAATATTACCTTCCAGGCCCCACTGCTCCTGTAAGGAGAGAAAGCTGCACCTAGCTTAACACCAGGGCAGTGCTAGCTAGAGGCAGAGGGGTACCACCCGAGCGGTGCTGCAACCTGATTGAGATGGGGACCAATAATATGAGCAGGCAAGCTGGTCCTCTCCTGAACTTTCTCTCCTCATCCTGCCTCCACCCTACTCCACAGGTGAGGCATTTGCAACAGTAGATTATATGGTCACCCCATATATGAAACACATAAAACTGAAGTGTACATACAATGAAAATAAAGGGATGGCGAATTATATATGAGACACGTATAAGCTAAAGGAAAGATATAACAACTTCATGTCAGATAAAATAGAATTTGAAGTGAAAACATCATAAAAGACAAATGAGTTATTATTTAACGCTAACAGGAAAAACGGATCAAGAAGATGTAAAGATCATGACAACAGAACTATAAAGCTGTAAATGATAGAACCACAGAGAATAGACATTTCAAACATTTAACACACTTCTATTGTGAATTGATGGACAAGGATACAAAAAACCCTAATGGACTGGAATATTAAAATAAGAGGTAAGAGGTGATATAAAGTAGTAGCTAAAAGCGTGGATTCTGAAGACTGAAAGCCTGGGTTCACGTACCATCTCTACTCTCTGCTAGCTATGTGACTTTTGGAAAATTGTTTAACATTTCTTTGTCTCGGGTTTTTTTTTTTTCTTTTTAAAATGGAAATGATAATGTAGTCCCCACAGGGTTTTAGTGAGGAATGAATGAGTTTTATGTAAAGTGTTTAGACAGTATCAGATATACATTAGTTGTCATGAATAATGTGTATTGATTTATATGCAAAGGAGATTAAACATTTTTTATTGAAATAAACTTGTCATATAATATTGTATTAATTTTAGGTGTACAAGAATATATGCTATTTTTAATACAAATGGAATGTTCATAAAGTTTGAGTATGATACAAAAGAAAAGTAAATTTTAAGGATTTGGCCTCATACAGGATATGATCTTAAATGGGACTGATAGTAAATACACTACGTGTCAAAATGTGTGGATGACAGCAAAAGTAGAACTTGAGGAGTTATATGTGTGTGTGTGTGTGTGTGTGTGTGTGTGTGTGTATAATGAACTTCCATTGATAGAAACTGGAATCTTACTTCAAGGGATGGGCTTGATGTTACTATATAGCACATTGCCACAGTTGTACAGTTACTGAGCGACAGGGGTCATGTTCCCCTTGCCGGAATTCTCACATCTGCTTTCCTAGACAGAAGTTGCATAGTTTTTCTTTTTGGTGCGTTCTAATTGTGTGTGAGGAGGGCTGTTGCCAACAATCCAGACATGAATTGGCAAAGTAGGACTTCAGTTTTGTATTATGTCTCTTTTATTATAAGATTACGGAATAAAATAAATTGAAATTTTACATTGTAAAGATGAACTTTCCTGATATTGTGATCACGTTCATGCTTGCCACCATCTTTTACAAAATCTTCCACCACTGGCCCTTGTCTCATTTTTCTGTCAGTGTATTAAGGGTTTTTCTTTTTTTGTTTTGTATATTAAGTTTTAAATTTTATGGAATCTGTATAAAGGTAGCTGAGAGAAGATAAATGAATAATGTATGTGCCAGTAGTAGTTTAGTAGTAGTCTGTTCAGCATGAACAGACCCCAACTTCACTTTTTTACAGAGATGATAGGGTTCTTAAGGGGAGAAGGAGAGTAGATACGGTTGAGGCTTGAGCTAAGGAAGTGGGAAATAACAGAAAGCAGGAAACTAGGGTTGGTCTTTGTGAAATGTATCTGGATTTGTTAACTGGTGCTTATCAAAGTTAGGTTCCTCCCCTTCCACTGAGGCTGGGAAACAGGCTCTATCTTCAGGTGTTGGCTCGCACAAACAGTACATTCTTTTTTTTTTTTTTTAAGATTTTATTTATTTATTTGACAGAGAGAGATCACAAGTAGGCAGAGAGACAGGCAGAGAGAGAGGAGAAAGCAGGCTCCCTGCAGAGCAGAGAGCCCGATGTGGGGCTCCATCCCAGGACCCTGGGATCATGACCTGAGCTTGAAGGCAGAGGCTTTAACCCACTGAGCCACCCAGGCGCCCCACAAACAGTACATTCTTTTGGCAACTTTGACTTTTCTCAAGAAGGCAATTATAGGAGGGCTCGTATCATCCTAGGATGTGGCCTCAGGCTGTTAGATCCTGCATTAATATTTGTTCAAGTCTTTTACTCTGTGTGTGGGAGATAAACAAAATAATTTGTGTTGAGAGTCTGTATATTATTATCAGTGATCATAAGGCAAAGATAGATCAAGAAATGCTGTTCTAAGGGAAAAAACACAGAAGCCTAATAGATACCCTACCTCCATTATTTCACCCTCAAATCCTTTCTCCATACTGTTATTTTAGTAATCTTTTTAAACCTATGACCATCTCACCCCTTTTCTTAAAACATATTAATCTGTACACTTCGACCATGAGAATGAGAAACTGCATTTTTCACCTTCAGTTTTCCAATACTTAACACAGTAGGTGTTCACTACATGTTTATTGCATAGAATTGATCTGTGATAAAAGTTTACCATTTGTGCAAAAAGATTGCTACCCAAAACATAATGGCTATGGAGAAAGGAGGGAATACATGGGGTCATAAATCCATAGAGGCCACATTTACTTGGGGAGGGTTTCCTGTCTCTGAATTTATTTCCATATAAGCATTTTACTAAGTTTTCCTTCTTATTCTGGAATTCTCATTTTCACAAAGTCTTGAACTCTTCTGTGCCTATGTCTTGTTTAGACCACTTAAGTGAAAATGAATAGACAGGTAGTTGATGATGATTGATCGATAGATAAGTAGATACATAGGCCAACCAACAGGCACACAGGCATATTGCCCTGAAATTGTGCTATGAATAACCCTAAAGAACAGTTCATCCAAAAATTACTTATTTATGAATCATAGAATGATTTTTCTGGTTAAAAGATGTCCTTTATCTAATTTTCTTTTTCTGCAGCTCACATTTACATTTGTTTGCATTCTCTAGGACAAGAGACAAGCAGCATAGGTGGCCAATCAGTAGCAGAGGGAACAAGTTGACTCTCCGATCCCCAAACTTCGTTCAATGAAAGCAAATACCTATAGACCCTGATGAATAGCAGTGGGAATTGCATTGCTAGAATTCTAAAAATAAAAGTAGGAATGGCAAAAGAGCACACCTAAGACACCAAACCAGAGCGGCAGTATTTCCATGGCATGTGGCAAAATACATTATTCTGACAGCCATGGCTTGAGGAAAGGTCCAACTCTTTTTTATTCAGTTTGGCGTTTTAAACATACATTAAAAAAAGAGCATTCCATCTCCTTTCTCTCTAAATTTCTTTGTAGTTTAAAGGAAGGTGACCATATGAAGAAGGTTTATTTATTGAGAGTGACTGGGTGAGCATGAACGGGGGAAAGGGGCAAAGGGAGAGGGAGAGAGAGAATCTTCAGCAGGCTCCACGGTCAGCACTGAGCCTTCGCAGGCCTAGATCTCATCACCCGGAGATCATGACCTGAGCTGAAATCAAGAGTTGGATGCTTAACTGACTAAGCCACTCAGGTACCTCAAAGGCTTAGCTTAAGAGCTGCTGTCTTTTAATCTAAGGGTTTATTAAAGATAGGAACAAACATTGGAAAGGTAAGAGAGGCTGGTGCTAGACATGTATATTAATGTTCAAGTCACTAGGAAAGTATCAACTTCTCCCTGGCACCGATTTGGTGCAAACAACACATTTCTGGACACTCAACAACTTGTATAAATCCATAATAGATTATCGAAAGGGAAAATAGCATTTCCTCAATCTTCTATCAGCTGCCTACCAGGAAATAGCTCCTAAAAATAAGTCCTTCCCTTTTGTAAACAACTTCCCGGAAGCATAATAAACCCCAAAGTGTGTTGTTGATATAGGTGAGCTCCAGGATGCCTGCTAGTAAAAGGGGATTCTCTGGCATTTTAACCATATGCTAATATGTGGAAGGGAGCAGAGCTGCAGTGTATCCCAGGAATAATCAAGGTCACATAGCTAACATTTACTGAGCATTGACCATGGGCGAGAAGTCCTTTGCTAAATGCTTTATATGAACCAATGGTGAAGTTCAGGAAGTATTTGTTGAATTGTATAAGTATCATATTTAAGCATTTTTACCACCTGAAGGAACATAGATATGATCATTATAACAATATATTATTAATACAAATACTGCTATCAACATTCTCTAGATCAGCCCACTAATCTTCAGAGAGATGAAGGCACTTGCGCAAGGTCAAGCAGCTTATAAATGAATGATCTGTTTTAAATTTTACAACTCCATTAGGTTGGATTATTATCTCCCTTTTATATATGAAGAAACCAGGCTTAGAGAGATTAAGAAACCTGACTAGTCACTCAGATAACAAGTGGGAGAGCTGAGATAAAACCACATGTGTCTGAGGATAAAGATTTTGTTTAGGGTGCCTGGGTGGCTCAGTCGTTAAGCAGCTCAGGTCATAATCTCAGCATCCTGGGCTTGAGCCATGTGTCAGGCTCCCTGCTCCATGGGAAGTCTGCTTCTCCCTCTCTCACTCTCCCTGCTTGTGTTCCCTCTCTTGCCGTGTCTTTCTCTGTCAAATAAATAAATAAAATCTTTTAAAAAAAAGATTATGCTTGAACCCTAGACTAAGAATGTCTCGGTGGCTCAGTCGGTGAAGCGTCTGCCTTCACTCGGACCATGATCCCAGGGTCCTGGGCTCCAGCCCCACAATGGGCACCCTGCTGGAGCCTGCTTCTCCTTCTCTCTCTGCCTGCTTCTCTACTTGTGTTCTCTATCTCTCTTTCAAATAAATAAAATATTAAAAAAATAAAAAATAAACCCTAGACTACAGAGTGATTTAGTAAACTAAGCTATTGCCTACATGCCCACAGTCTTTCCCCAAATTCTCTTTCAGTAGTCTCCATAGCAGTGGGCATCTCTTTTACCTTTACTGAAATTCCCATAATTTCTAGCTGATTATGGAATGAAGGTGCATTATCTATAGAATGCCCCAGTTTAAATGCTTAAATATTGTAATGGTTAATTTCATGTGTCAACTTGACTGGGCTACAGTATGCCCAGATAGGTGATTAAGTGCTATTTCTAGGTATGTCCAAAAATGTGTTTCCACAAGGGGATTGGCAGTTGAAGCAGTAGACTAAGTAAGGTTTATCACCCTTAGCAATGCAGGCGGCCATCATCCCATCCATCCAGGACCCAAGCAGAGCGAAAAGGCAGAGGAAGGATGCATTTGCTTTTTCTTCTACACCCGGGATGTCCATCTTCTCCTGCCATTATATATCGGAACTCTTGGTTTTCAGGCCTTTGGAATTAGACTGAATTATACAGTTCTGAATTATACAACTGGCTTCCAGGTTCTTCAGTTTGCAGGGGGCAGATTGTGGGATCTCTTGGCCTTCATAACTGCAGGAGCCAATTCATATAAAAACTTAAACTGTATGACATATAATTATATCTATATTTATATAATATATAAATATTTAGGTTGGAGATATATGTGTGCATATATACATGTACATATGTATGTGTACATATGTGTATGTATACATGTATGTATACATACACATATATACACATACACACATACATATATACATATATCTCCAATCTGTTTTTTCTGTTTCGCTGGAGAATTCTGACTAATGTATTACCTAGGGAAACACATCAGCCAAAAAAAAACTATCAGACTGGCTAGTTTCCACATTTGACCTGAAGGGATGGTACATACAATGTTTGCATTTGTGGGTACAACATGGATCAAAAGGGATTAAATGTAGGGAAGACAAGTTAGAATGCTACTATAAAAAGAACTGATGACAATCTAAATTGCTGCAGTTTAGAAGGGAAAGAATTCATAGGAGAAACATGACAAAAACTATGTAAGTATGTATAATTCTGAGTTGTCAGACTTCTCCATATGCTAAATTGAAGTATACATAATGACTGAAACAAAAAAAATCAAAGGTTTTCCTTTTTTTAAAAAGTAATTTCCTTGTGCTACCCAAACGTACTCAAAAGGCTAAATAAATAAAATCAAGTGTGACCTTATCATAAAGTTATTTACATCATTTATCTTAAAGATGGTCTCCATTGGGAGGAAAAAAAAGATTGAATCCATAATATTTTAATCTATTGCTGTTGGTGTGCATAAGTCACACATTTCTTTATCTAGTGTTTGCATATTGATTGCAGCTTGACCTTAACAATTTATCATTTACTTTTGTACCATCACCCTCCATGATAGATGTTACAGCTGAGGGTCTAGCAGCAATTTCATTATGGACCACACATTTCAGGGTTTCATAAATAAGCAGTCAAAATCTATTGCAGAGTATGAGATGTTTTAGTTTGCATATCCATATTATCATTTTAGTTCCATATTGTGGCTTCCATCCATCATTTGTAGGATCATTTTTCATTTTCAGAGGGATTTCCTATAGGAATCCATTTTAATGACCATCAAGTGTGGAGGAAACTTACAACAAGAAGGGAGAGGTATTAAATCCATTCCTTTTCACCGATATAAATAAATAAATGAATTAATGAATAATACAAATTCTACTCTGATATACCTAAAGTTTACATGCGCTTATAGAATTAATGAGTATATAAGCTGACTTTTTATTTTTTATTTATTTATTTATTTTTAAAGATTTTATTTATTTATTTGACAGAGAGAAATCACAAGTAGATGGAGAGGCAGGCAGACAGAGAGAGAGAGGGAAGCAGGCTCTCCGCTGAGCAGAGAGCCCGATGCGGGACTCAATCCCAGGATTCTGAGATCATGACCTGAGCCGAAGGCAGTGGCTTAGCCCACTGAGCCACCCAGGCGCCCCTAAGCTGACTTTTTAAAAGAGTCACACTGTAAATGTATGCTTAGTGAATAAATGACAAGTAGATTAAATATCATGGAAGGTATATATTTTAAGAATATGCCAATGTCCTCAATCAGCTTATCATCTAAGAGTGGAGATAAAGATAGAAAAAATAAATCTGGAATGGGATTTAATACTTTTTCCTTCTCTTTGTATATTAAATGTCAAATGAGTAGTACTGCAAGAGTTTTGAGAAAGAGAATATATTTGTTAGTGCCTATACAAATGTTTAGCTAGCCAAATGGTTAGTTCAGAGAGGGGTAGCTTGGTCTCAGGCAATCTTTAAGTGTTTATTTGTTTCCTTTGTTTAAGTAGTCTCCATGCCCAACGTGGGACTTGAACTCATGACCCTGAGATCAAGAGTCATATGCTCTACCAATTGAGCCAGCCAGGTGCCTTGGTCTTAGGCAATCTTTAGTCTTCAGAGAAAGCATGGCCTTGCCTGCATCTTAATTTTGCACTTCTAGCCTCCAGAATCGTGAAATAATAATTTTCTGTTGTAAGCCAGCCAGTTGGATAATTTGATAGTAAAACCCTAGATAACTGGTACCATAGGTTTACTTAGTTTTGACAAATATACATTGTTCAGTGGATAAAGAATTTCTTAGAATACATAACTTTTTGGAGCTTGTTGAATTATCTGAGGTCTGGGACTGGGTTCTGGTTTCAATTAGGCAGATTGTGCTGTTAATATTACCAACCATCCCCAGTCCCTTCCCACTTAATATAGTTGGTTGCTGAACTATGTGTACTTGGTAAAAAGTGCTGGATGCCTGCACTGGGTCTGGGGTTAGGTAGTGTTGGGGAGGAACGCTTTGCTCTACCCTTTAAGATTCTTCTAGCTACTCTAAGAATTAATTTGATGTGAGAGATTAAGGGGGGGCAAAGTTTAATTATATGTACTCGAAGGCCCAATAATAAACTTGAGACCCAAAGAAATGACCAAGGCAGGCACCTTTTATTCATTTTAGACAAAGAAACATAAATCTGTGAGGAATTGACACAACAGAGAAAACTTCTTTGGAAGCTTCATTTAGTAAGGAATTCTTTTTTTTATATTTATTTTTTTAAAAATTTTTAAAAAGATTCTATTTATTTATTTGATAGAGAGAGATCACAAGTAGGCAGAGAGGCAGGCAGAGAGAGAGGGGGGAAGCAAGCTCACTGCTGAGCAGAGAGCCCAATGCGGGGCTTGATCCCTGGATCCTGGGATCATGACCTGAGCCGAAGGCAGAGGCTTTAACCCACTGAGCCATCCAGGTGCCCCTAGTAAGGAATTCTTTTTTTTTTTTTTTAAAGATTTTATTTATTTATTTGACAGAGAGCACAAGTAGACAGAGAGACAGGCAGAGAGAGAGAGAGAGGAAAGCAGGCTCTCCGCTCAGCAGAGAGCCCGATGCGGGACTCGATCCCAGGACCCTGAGATCATGACCTGAGCCCAAGGCAGCGGCTTAACCCACTGAGCCACCCAGGCGCCCCCCTAGTAAGGAATTCTTAATAGAATTTAAGCTGGTGTAGTAAATCAGTAAAAGTAACAAAGGTTGGTTTACACAGCCTCCTTGGCCCTGAATTCCCTATCTCTAGTGATAAGGATGTCTCTTCACCTCCTCGTACAGGGAAGTTACTTTTCACATGGGAGATTTATTTTCTGTTTTCAGTGGGACAAAAGAGTGTCCTTTTTGCACCAGCTGTTTCTTAAGTAACTTTAATTCAAAATAATCAATATGCTATTGTGACATATTTTGGGGTAGCCTACCCTAGGCCCCCACAGTAGAACAGGGACAGCTATGATGTCATAAAAAAACCCCACTATATTCTGAGTTAGGGATTGAACATGCTGCCTGTTAAAAATGTGAACTCAGGTATTTCATATGTCATTTTGGCCATGTTCTCATCATTTGTAAAGCAAGAGTAATTAAATTTTTTTATTAACATATAATGTATTATTAGCCCCAGGGGTACAGGTCTGTGAATCGCCAGGTTTATACACTTCATAGTATGTACATTCCCCAATGTCCATAACCCCATCACCCTTTTCCTAACCCCCTCCCCCCAGTAATCCTCAGTTTGTTTTGTGAGAATAAGAGTCTCTTATGGTTTGTCTCCCTTCCCATCCCATTTTGTTTCATTTATTTTTTTTCCTACCCCCACCAAGCCCCCCACATTACCTCTCAACTTTCTCATATCAGGGAGATCATATGATAATTGTCTTTCTCTGATTGACTTATTTCACTCAGCATAATACCCTCTAGTTCCATCCACGTCCTTGCAAATAGCAAGATTTCATTTATTTTGATGGCTGCATAGTATTCCATTGTATATATATACCACTTCTTTTTTATCCATTCATCTGTTGTGCTCTCTTTTCAACTTTTTGAGGAACCTCCATGCTGTTTTCCAGAGTGGTTGCACCAGCTTGCATTCCCACCAACAGTGTGGGAGGGTTCCCCTTTCTCCGCATCCTCGCCAGCATCTGTCATTTCCTGACTTGTTGATTTTAGCCATTCTGACTGGTGTGAGGTGATATCTCATTGTGGTTTTGATTTGTATTTGCCTGATGCCGAGTGATGTGGAGCACTTTCTCACGTGTCTGTTGGCCATCTGGATGTCTTTTTTAAAAAAATTAAATAAAAATTATAAACATATAATGTATTATTAGCCCCAGGGGTACAGGTCTGTAAATCACCAGGTTTACACACTTTACAGCAAGAGTAATTTTTGATTCACAAGATTGCTATGGGTAAAATGTGAAAGCACAGAACACAATTCCTGGCCTTGTGCACAGCTGGTAAATCTTCCCCTTACTCCCAGTAGGCCTCTCATTTCCTCCTCGTCTGGCTTCCTTTCACATACCCACTCTTTCACAGTGGAAATACTGCACGATTTTTTTTTTTTTTAAGAAAGCTCTATGCCCAATGTAGGGCTTGAACGCACAATCTTGAGATCAAGAGTTGTATGCTCTACTATCTGAGCCAACCAGGTGCCCCCTAAACACAGAATTTTTAAAAGATGTAGTATTAATTCACTCAGTGACAATTATGGGGACTAAGTTTTGTCAAAAAGCAGTAAAATGAGTACAGCATTCAAAGGGCCATCATTTGTGAGATATAATTTTAAATTTCAAGTATATGCTAGAGAGATGTAATAAAACACAGCTTCCCCCCACCCACCATATTTTAGGAAATGTCCTCCCAAAATGGATTCTAATATTAATTTGCAGTACCTAACGTGTTTACTAGGCATCTGAAAAATACTATGTATGGCTTGAGTCAAAAATGGATTGCTTTCAAAATCAGAAAATGAGCCATGAATCTCTACTGAGTAGATAACTAGAAGTAATTAAAGAACACTATAAGGCAGCATAAGCACTTTGGCCCACTGATCTTTTAAATATAATGCAGAAGATTTGTTAGAAATATTTGGTGTACTTTTCATTAGTTTAAAGTTTAAATCCCAGTTTTAGAAATGTGACTACCTTAGATTTTTCTTTTCTCTGTCTCATTGTGATTTCCTACAAGCATTCCCCTCTTGGCATATATAAAAGATAAATGATCGAAATAGAGGACTTTGAGGAAGGTATGAACTTATCCCAACAAGAGTAAAAATAAAGTAGACTCTCTCTGCTTTCTTTGCTTCCATATCTATATCTGTAAGTCACAATTAACTTCTGGAAACTGTAGACATTGGGCAGACTCACTTTCTTGAATTCTTAGTGATGATACAGACCCAAATCATTTTGGGGGGAAGGAGAATAAAAGGTAAAAAGCAGTTTGGAGTGTGCCTTTTCCTTTTTTATGTTTGTTTTGCATGTTGTATAACACACACTGATCTTATTGAAGTTGTCATTTCTGAAGAATAAGTTTGAGGAAGGTCTTACTCATTGTTTCCTAAAGATGTACATTAGGGAATCTGATAGCCTGTATGCTGAAAAACACAGAGAAATAGAGATAACATCCTTTTAAAGGTACAGTGAGCTTGGAAAAAAATAAGGGACAATCCTAGAGGCCAAAGGCAAGAAGGGATGATGGCTAGTGTCCTTAAACAAGAAGCTCAGGTCTTAGTGGTCTCACATGGGCCCACTTGAGTTTTTGACCTGGAATTTTAGCCTCTGTGTAAGTAAAATAGAGGAACGGCAAAAATCCACTGGTAGAGACACACGGAGAGGACAGGAGTTTGTTGGTCTCCTGAGCTTTGGTGGGGAGGGAGCTTCCTTGAATATGTGTAACCAGGGGCTTACCCTCAGTGGCTTTTCAGGTTAAACTGACAATATATGCAAAGCATAGAAACTCTCAGGATGGGATATCCATATAAAAACTGTTACCAGATAGTATGTGGAGAAGCAAACATATGATCTCTTTGGAGAGAAATGCTATGAACTCCTGAACATCAACAACTGTCAAGCATAAAGCTGAAGATGAATTTGCAATCCAGATTTCCAAAACCACAGAAAAACAATCCAACATGAGAATAAAATGACATGAAAAACAGTAGGATTATATTTCTAAGAATTTCAGACAATGCTTCACATGAAAGTCCATAAACTGAGAATGTTTTAAAAAATAAAGATATCAACCTAAAATATGATAGAAGAATGAGATATTATTGGGGTGCCTGGCTGGCTCAGTCAGTGCAACTTTTGATATTGAGGTCGTGAGTTCCAGCCCCACATTGGGTACAGAGATTACTTAAATAAATAGAAACTTAAAAAAAAAAAGAGTGAAATATAAAAGGCGGGTCAACAGAACTTCTGGAAATGAAAAAAAAAACAATTGTTGCAACTAAATCTCAATGGCTGTCCTAGGAAAATATCAAAGAGAAACTTTTCACATGTGTGTTAACCTTTGTTTTATCAACATTTCTCTGAAGACACAAGGGATAAGTTCTAATCTCACACAGATTCCTCTGTTGTGGAAAAAAAAAAAAAAACCTCATTTAACGAAACTAGCAAAACTTTAAAACCAAAAGTGAGTGAGGAGAGTATAATAAGGAAAATGATAGGACAACATTCTCATGAACATAGATGTAATCATCATTAATAAAATGGTAGTTAAACAAATCCAGCAGTATTTTAAAAGGACAAAGTTACTTTTACTTCAGGAGTGTAAAGATGGCCTTATATTTGAAAATTAATTAATCTGTCATGTTTACCTATTAAGGGGGAAACTAATAAGACTATCTTCATATATGCAGAAAGAAATGTTTGATAGAATTCAACATCCATCCTTCATGATAATAGAAAAAAGAAAATTTAGCAAAGCAAGAAGAAATGTTTATTAGTCTGATATAGGGTACCTATGAAAAATTCACAGAAAACATCATACTTAATAGTGAAGTGATGAAAACTTTCTATTTAAAATCTGGGATGAGAAAACTACTTTCCCAACTGTACTACTTCTTTTTTTTTTAATTTTTTATTTTTTATAAACATATATTTTTATCCCCAGGGGTACAGGTCTGTGAATCACCAGGTTTACACACTTCACAGCACTCACCAAAGCACATACTACTTCTATTCAACATTGTGCTTAATACCTGAGTCAGTGCAAAAATTCAAGAAAAGAGAAGATGTATTAGAAGAATGTTACTCATTATTTGCATATGATAATTTATGTAAAGAATCCAAAATATATACAGATAAATTATTTGAATTAATAATTTATTGTTAATGTTGGGATGCATGATAAATACACATAAAAGGTGTTTCTATCCTCCAACTATGTGAGGTTACAAAATATAATAAAAATGTTACCAGTTGTAGAAGCATCAACAACTATAAATTATCCAGGAATAAATCTCACCCCAAAATATGTAAGACCTTTGAGAAGAAAACTGTATAATTTCAGTGAAAAGGTATTAAGGAAATCTAAGCAAATAAAGAGCAACAGCACATTTATGGATTAGAAGACTATGTTATAAAGATAGAAGTTATCCCCAAGTTGATTTATAAAGACAATAAAATTCCAGTCAAAATCCACACATTTTGTTGTGGAACTTGAGAAGCTAATTCTTAAAAATTTACTTGGAAAATCAGTAGTCCTAGAATACTCCTGGAATTGCCACCAAGGTGTGGGAAGGTGTTACCTTACCAGGTTTCAGGAATTTTTATGAAGCTATAGCAATTAAAACATTATGGGATATTGGCCGAGAAAGAGACAAACAGATGAACAGTATAGAAAAAGAAAGACTAGAGGTGGAATCCACATATTCAGAAACTTGAATTATGACAGAGATGGCATTGCAGTTTGCTTGGGAAAGGAAGATTCTTCAATAAATGCTGACGGGGCAAATGCTTATTCATATAAACAAAGATCAGTTCCACATGAATTAAGGTTTTAAATGAAACTAGAAAAGCAGGTTATTAGAATGGGGTCGAAAACTCTCTGAATACATAGAAAGCACAAACCACAAAGAAAATGTTTTAGATTCAGTCATATTAAGATGTTCTTAGAAAGGGGGTGCCTGGGTGGCTCAGTCGTTAAGTGTCGGTCTTCAGCTCAGGTCATGATCGCAGGGACCTGGGATAGAGCCCTGTGTTGTCGGGCTCCCTGTTCAGTGGCAAGCCTACTTCTCCCTCTCCCACTCCCCCTGCTTGTGTTCCCTCTCTCGCTCTCTCTCTCTCTCTCTCTCCCTCTGTCAAATAAATAAATAAAATGCCCCCCCCCCAAAAAAAGGTGTTCTTAGAAAGACCTGTAAATACAACTAAAAGACAATACATAAAGCTAGGAAAAAAGCACTGCAACACACCTACCTTTGTGGCAACAAATCAGTAGCCACAATATGTGAAGAACACATTTTAAAAATGCACCCCAAAATGCACAAACAATCCAATAGAAAAACATGCCAAATAATTCATAGGTGCTTTACCCAAGCGGCACAAATGGCAAATAAGTATTTGAAAAGATGTGTAGCCTCACTAGTAATTAAGAAAATGCTCATTATAATAATTGAACATCATTTTGTACCCTTAAGCTTATAAACAATATAAAAATCTAATAATATCAAATGTTAGGATATGGAGTAACCCAAATTAGTCATTACTGCACATGGGCGAGTAATTTTGTTCAAGAAGTTTGAGATAACTTGGCATTATCTAAAAAAACTGAAGGTACATATCCCCCATGACCAAGAAAGTTCTCCTTCAAATTCTTATCCCAATCTATTATGCCCAGTGACCCAGGAGATGTTAGAATTTTCATAATTTCATTGCTTATGATTACAGAAACCTAGGACAACCCAAGTATCTATCAGTAGTAGAATAAATATATTTATAGTCATGGAAGACATTGCAAGATGGAGAGAAGTGAGTTGGGGGAGATCAGAGGGAGAGACAAACCATGAGATACTGTGGACTCTGAGAAACAAACAGGGTTTCGGAGGGGGGCTTAGGGGATGGGGTGAGCCTGGTGGTGGGTATTAGGGAGGGCACGTCTTGCATGGAGCACTGGGTATGGTGCATAAACAATGAATTTTGGAACACTGGAAAAAATATAATAAAATTGAAAAAATAATATGGTCACAAAATTAAATGTTAAGTGGTAATGAAAATTAATAAATTATAGTCATGGAACTATATGGTTTCTACTACAAGAAACTGTAAGAAAATAACTCCGAGTTAAGGGGAAAAAAGAACACATTCAGTGTGTTTCCATTCATAAAACATTCAAAAATAAACAAAAGTAATATAATGTTGAAAGATACAAATACATATAATAAAACTATATGAAGAAAAGTAAGGGACTAATAAATGCAAAACTCCTATTATTTGGATGGCTGAAGAGGCGGGAGGAGGATGAGCTAGGAAATCACAAGCAGCGTACATTATTGAGTCTCATATTCCACACATTTCATAAGTATCCCTTAGGAAAAATAAGCAACAAACAAAATCCAACTGAACAAAGCAAAAACTAAAAAACAAACAAACAAACAAAACCATGCTGAACCAGAACGTGACAGCATTCAAAGGTGTGCATCAGCCAGAATGGGATGATTTTTCTCTTAGACTCTTCAGAGAGTAAGGGGAATTGGTGGCCTGCACATCAGAGATAATTCAGGGTTCTTGTGCAGACAGGGGCTGGCAAGGGGAAGGGGAATATAAGGAGGGAGCTCTGCAAGCTAATGCTAAGAGAGCCTAAGATCAGACAACCATCAGACAAACCATCAGAGACTCTTCATCTCACAAAACAAACTGAGGGGTGCTGGGGGGATGGGGGAGGGAGAAGGGGGTGGGATTATGGACGTTGGGGACTGTATGTACTATGGTGATGCTGTGAAGTGTGTAAACCTGGCGATACACAGACCTGTACCCCTGGGGCTAATAATACATTATATGTTTATAAAAAAATAAAAATGTATATATAAAAAAAAGAGAGCCTAAGACTTTCAAAAACAATATTTTAATAATGAGCTCACTATTCAGCATAAAATCTGTCCCTCAAAAAAAAGTCAATGGAGTGTATTTCTATGTTACCAAAGGGCATGTTGGGGTGGGTTTGGGGAACCAGGACAAAGGTGGAATATTAAATTATTATTTCATTGTTGTATTTCAGAATGCTTTTTATTTTACTTATTTTATTTATTTTTACTTTTTAAAAAAAATTTCTTTTCAGTATTCTGGAATTCATTGTTTATGCACCACACCCAGTGCTCCATGCAATACGTGCCCTCCATAATACCCACCACCTGGCTGCCCCAACCTCCCACTCGCCCTCCCGCCCCTTCAGAACTCTCAGGTTGTTTCTCAGAGTCCACAGTCTCTCATGGTCCATCTCCCCTTCCATTTTCCCCCTACTCTCTTCTCCTCTCCATCTCCCCATGTCCTCCGTGTTATTCCTTATGTTCCACTAATAAGCAAAGCCATATGATAATTGACTCTCTCTGCTTGACTTATTTCACTCAGCATAATCTCCTCCAGTCACATCCATGTTGCTACAAAAGTTGGGTATTCATCCTTTCTGATGGAGGCACAATACTCCATAGTGTATATAGACCACATCTTCCTTATCCATTCGTCCGTTGAAGGGCATCTTGGTTCTTTCCACAGCAGTCATTGCTGCTATGAACATTTGGGTACAGATGGCCCTTCTTTTCACTACATCTGTATCTTTGGTGTAAATACCCAGGAGTGCAATGGCAGGGTCATAGGGAAGCTCTATTTTTAATTTCTCAAGGAATCTCCACAGTTTTCCAGAGTGGCTGTACCAATTTGCATTCCCACCAACAGTGTAAGAGGGTTCTCCTTTCTCCACATCCTCTCCAACCTTGTTGTTTACTGTCTTGTTAATTTTGGCCATTCTAACTGGTGTAAGGTGGTATCTCAATATGGTTTTAATTTGAATCTCCCTGATGGCTAGTGATGATGAACATTTTTCATGTGTCTGATAGCCATTTGTATGTCTTTATTGGAGAAGTGTCTGTCCATATCTTCTGCCCATTTTTTTGATATGATTGTTTTGTGTGTGTTGAGTTTGAGAAGTTCTTTATAGATATTGGATATCAGCCCTTTGTCTGTAGTGTCATTTGCGAATATTTTCTCTCATTCCATGACTTGCCTCTTTGTTTTGTTGACTGTTTCCTTTGCTGTGCAGAAGCTTTTGGTCTTGATGAAGTCCCAAAAGTTCATTTTTCACTTTTGTTTCCTTTGGAGACATATCTTGAAAGAAGTTGCTGTGGCTGATGTCGAAGAGGTTACTGCCTTTGTTCTCCTCCAGGATTCTGATGGATTCCTGCCTCACATTGAGGTCTTTTATCCATTTTGAGTTTATCTTTGTGTAGGGTATAAGAGAATGGTTGAGTTTCATTCTTCTACATATAGCTGTCCAATTTTCCCAGCACCGTTTATTGAAGAGACTGTCTTTTTTCCACTGAATATTTTTTCCTGCTTCATTGAAGATTATTTGACCATAAAGTTGAGGGTCTGTATCTGGGCTCTCTGCTCTGTTCCACTGCTCTATGTGTCTGTTTTTGTGCCAATACCATGCTGTCTTGGTGATCACAGCTTTGTAGTAAAGCCTGAAATCAGGCAACATGATGCCCCCAGTTTTGTGTTTCCTTTTCATCATTTCCTTAAAAATTCGGGGTCTCTTCTGGTTCCATACAAATTTTAGGATTGTTTGCTCCAGCTCTTTGAAAAATGCTGGTGGAATTTTGATCAGAATGGCATTGAAAGTATAGATTGCTCTAGACAGTATAGACATTTTAACAATGTTTATTCTTCTGGTCCTTAAGCATGGAATGCTCTTCCATGTTTTTGTGTCTTCTTCCATTTCTTTCATAAGTGTTCTATAAATCCTCGAATACAGATCCTGTGCCTCTTTGGTTAGGTTTATTCCCAAGTATCTTATGGTTTTGGGTGCTATGGTAAATGGAATCGATTCTCTAATTTCCCTTTCTATATTTTCATTGTTAATGTATAAGAAAGCAACTGGTTTCTGTACATTGATTTTGTATCCTGCCACATTACTGAATTGCTGTATGAGTTCTAGTAGTTTGGGGTGGAGTCTTTTGGGTTTTCCATATAAAGTCTCATGTCATCTGCAAAGAGAGAGAGTTTGACTTCTTCATTGCCAATTTTAATAACTTTTGTTTCTCTTTTTTGTCTGATTGCTATTGCTAGGACTCATGATATTATGTTGAACAAAAGTGGTGAGAGTGGGCATCCTTGTCGTGTTCCTGATCTCAAAGGGAAGGCTGTCAGCTTCTCCCCACTGAGAATGATATTTGCTGTGGGTTTTTCATGGATAGATTTTATGAAGTTGAGGAATGTTCTTTCTATCCCTATACTTTGCAGCATTTTAATCAGGAACAGATGCTGTATCTTGTCAAATGTTTTTCTGCATCAATTGAGAGGACCATGTGGTTCTTCTCCCTTCTGTTACTGATTTGTTCTATCACATGGATTGATTTGCAAATGTTGACCCACCCTTGCATCCCATGGATAAATCCCACCTGGTCATGGTGGATAATCTTTTTAATGTACTGTTGGATCTTATCCGGTAGGGTCTTGTTGAGAATCTTAGCTTTCATATTCATCAGGGATATTGGTCTGAAATTCTCCTTTTTGGTGAGGTCTTTGCTTGGTTTGGGGATCAAGGTAATGCTGGCTTCATAAAGAGTCTGGAAGTTTTCCTTCTGCTTCAGGTTGTTTAAACAGTTTCAGGAGAATAGGTATTAATTTTTCTTTGAAAGTTTGGTAGAATTCCCTGGGGAATCCTTCAGGTCCTGGGCTCTTGTTTTCTGGGAGGTTTTTGATTACTGCTTCAATCTCATTACTAGATATTGGTCTATTCAGGTTGTCCATTTCTTCCTGATTCAGTTTTGGAAGTTTATAGTTTCCAGGAATGCATCCATTTCATCTAGGTTGCTTAACTTATTGGCATATAACTGTTGATAATAATTTCTGATGACTGTTTCTATTTCTTTGGTGTTAGTTGTGATCTCTCCCTTTTCATTCATAATTTTATTAATTTGGGTCCTCTGTCTTTTGGATTAGTTTGGCCAATAGTTTTTATTTTTATTTCAATTTGATTAATAGATAGTGTATTATTAGTTTCAAAGGTGGAGTTCAGTGATTTATCTATTTTATATAATACCCAGTGTTCATTACATGGCATGCCTTCCTTAATGTCCATCACCCAGTTATCCCATTTCCACAACTTCCTCCTCTCCAGCAACCCTCAGTTTGTTTCCTATGATTAAGAGTCTCTTGGGGAGTCTAGGTGGCTCAGTCGGTTAAGTGTCTGCCTTCAGCTCAGGTTATAATCCCAGGATCCTGGGATCGAGCCCCCCACATCTAGCTCCCTGCTCAGTGGGGAGTCTGCTTCTCCCTCTCCCTCTGCCTGCTACTGCCTCTCCTTATGCTCTCCCCTCCATCAAATAAATAAATAAAATAAATTTTTTAAGAGAGTCTTTTATCCTTTATCTCCCTCTCTGATTTTGTCTTGTTTAATTTTTTTTGTCTCTTCCCCATGATGCTCAGTTTTGTTTCTTAAATTCCACATATGAGTGAGATCATATAATAATTATTTTTCTGACTGTCTTATTTCGCTTAGCATAATTCCCTCTAGTTCCATCCATATCATTGTTGAAATGGAAAGATTTCATTTTTTTGGATGGCTGAGTAGTATTCCAGCACTCCACATCTTCTTGATCCATTCATCTGTTGATGGACATCTCAGCTCTTTCCATAGTTTGGCTGTTGTGGACATTGCTGTTATAAACATTGGGGCATAGATGCCCCTTCGGATCACTACATTTGTAGCTTTGTGGTAAAATCCCAGTAGTGCCATTGCTGGTTGTAGGGTAGTTCTATTTTCAACTTTTTGAGGACCTCCATACTGTTTTCCAGAGTGGCTCTACCAGCTTGCATACCCATCAACAGTGTTAATAGGGTTCCCCTTTCTCCACATCCTCACCAAGATCTGACTTGTTAATTTTAGCCATTCTGACTGTTATGAAGTGGTATCTTATTGTGGTTTTGATTTGTATTTCCCTGATGCCGAGTGATGTTGAGCAGTTTTTCACGTGTCTCTTGGCCATTTGGATGTCTTCTTCACAGAAGTGTCTGTTCATGTCTTCTTCCCATTTCTTGATTGGATTATTTGTTCTTTGGGTGTTGAGTTTGATAAGTTCTTTATAAATTTTGAATGCTAGCTCTTCATCTGATATGTTATTTGCAAATATCTTCTCCTATTCTGTTGGTTGTCTTTTTTGTTTTGTTGACTGTTTCCTTGCTGTGCAGAGCTTTTTATCTTGATGGAGTCCCAATAGTTCATTTTTGCCTTTGTTTCCCTTGTCTTTGGAGTCATATCTAGCAAGAAGTTGCTGTGGCCAAAATCAAAGAGGTTGCTGCTTATGTTCTCCTCTAGGATTTTGATGGATTCCTGTCTCACACTGAGGTCTTTTGTCCATTTTTGAGTTTATCTTTGTGTATGGTGTAAGGAAATGGTCCATTTTCATTCTTCTTCATGTGGCTGTCCAATTTTTAAAAAATTTTTAAAATTTATTTTCAGCGTAACAGTATTCATTGTTTTTTGCAACACACCCAGTGCTCCATGCAATAGGTGCCCTCTCCAGTACCCACCACCTGGTTCCCCCAACCTCCCACCCCCTGCTGCTTCAAACCCCTGAGATTGTTTTTCAGAGTCCATAGTCTGTCATGGTTCACCTCCCCTTCCTATTTCCCCCAACTCCCTTCTCTATAACTGTGCCTGATTTTTAAAAGAATATAAATTTACAAAAATGAGAGCACTTTTTTAAAAAAGATTTTATTTATTTATTTGACAGACAGAGATCACAAGTAGGCAGAGAGGCAGGCAGAGACAGAGGAAGGGAAGCAGGCTCCCTGCTGAACAGAGAGCCCGACGCGGGGCTCGATCCCAGGACCCTGGGATCATGACCTGGGCTGAAGGCAGAGGCTTAACCCACTGAGCCACCCAGGTGCCCCCCAAATGAGAGCACTTTAAGCAGAGTTAATTACTGCCACTTACATAACTATCCCAACCCAGAGGAATTTCGCTTGGACACATTTTCCTCAGTCCTTGCTTGGGAGAAGTGTTGCTTCCGAGATTGGATCAGGAAGGATAGACTTGATTTCTGCAGGCCACCTGGAGAATCTGACATGACAAAAAGACTTGTATGTCGTCCTAGACCATGCCTGAAGCAACACTGATACTGCAACCAGAGTTGGGCCTCAGATCTGGCCGGGAGAGCAGTCAGAATGTTACTCCTTCTAGAGGACATCTTCAAACCATCAAAACTTAAGAGTTTTCCCATTGTCACAGCACTTACCTGGTTGTCAGGAGACAGGCTTTCTGGACTTATCTCTGACTTTAACACAACATGTGCCTTTGGGCACATTATTTTCAGGACCTCAGTTTCTCCATCGGTAGCATAAAAGATTTGGATCAGGTGATCTCTGAAGGCTCCTTGGAGGTCAGACATGCTAGGTTTGTGTGATTCTAGCTGATTTCATCTACTCTCATGGCACCTTTCTGAGGTACTTTTGTGAAGGGCCCATCCCCACGTCTATTAAATGAATGGATAAAGCAAGCAAACAAAAAATCCCAGCAGGCATATCGAGGCTGAGGCTTTCAAAAGTCTAAGAAAAAGCATGTACTCTAGATGTATAGCTGATCCTACTACTCTCCTCTGTCATTTATTGTTTTTCATTTTTACCAGTAGTATAGGGTAAACATTTTAGAATGGAATATTAAAGAGTTGGATGAACACTTTGAACTTAAGTTGCAGTGACACTGCAGCTTAAGAGTACTGATATTGATATTTCTGTCATTGTTAAAATCACGCTTCAGAACAATATTTCTAGGATGTGGCTTAGTAGGTTAAAGGTCTGCCTTTCAGTTCAGATCATGATCTCAGGGTCCCTGCATAAATTGGGCTCCCTGCTCAGTCATCTTCTCCCTCTCCCTCTGCCTGCTACCCTGCCTACTTAAAAAAAAAATTATTAACATATAATGTATTATTAGCCCCAGGGGTACAGGTCTGTGAATGTCAGGTTCACACACTTCACAGCATTCACCATACACAGCACATACCCTCCCCAATGTCCATAACCCAACCACCTTCTCCCTACCCCCCCAACCCTCAGTTTGTTTTGTGAGATTAAGAGTCTCTTATGGTTTGTCTTCCTCCTGATTCCATCTTGTTTCATTTATTCTTCTCCTACCTCCCAAATCCCCCATGTTGCCTCTCAATTTCCTCATATCAGGGAGATCATATGATAGTTGCCTTTCTCCGATTTACTTATTTTGCTAAGCATGATACCCTCTAGTTCCATCCACGTCCTCGCAAATGGCAAGATTTCATTTCTTTTGATGTGCTCTGCCTACTTTTGTGCGCTGTCTCTTTCTCTCTGTCAAATAACTTTAAAAAAAAAAAAAAAAAACCAAAAAAAACTATTGTTATCCTGCCCCCCTGTGGAACTTTTGGTGTACTACAGGAATCCCTCTTAAAACACGTTCACTCCGTCCTGAAGAGGTTAAAAGGTTTTCTCTGTAAGACCCCAAAGCTCATTCTTCCCTCTCCCCTGCACCAGGCCCCCAAAGTCCATTCTGTACATTTGCAGAATATTTTCTTATAATTTTAAATTTTGTTACTCTGTTTAAGACAAATGTTTTTCTGCACAACTTTGAGAATTCTTTAGAGATTTCTAAAATTTTTTTCTAAGAGAGATCCAGTCTGAAAGATTGGCTGCTATATATCCAAAATGTTTATATTCCCCTACCTTACATAGGCTTATTTAGACTGTATAGTTTAAGAATCACTAGTTGAAAAACTGTTGACTATCATGTTTTTGAGGAAGTCTGTACATTTTGACCCTGTTGGCATTCAGCCGATTGGTCACTGGGGGCCCTTTTACCTTACTCAGGTTTCCATTGCTCAAGCCTGTTGCCTAAAAGCAGCCTCTGCATTCTCCCATGACAGATGGACAATGACAGATTTTTAGCATTTGGGTGGGAATCTCATTTTCAGTAACTGCTTCCTGCTAGATGGGTGGGGGGGGCTCTCCCTACCTAAACTTGTCTATCAGGGGTTCTGTGCTGTTATAGACCAGAGCATGGTATTAGATTAATGTGCTGATAGGTGATTTGAGTGAAATGATTTGGTGGCCTGGTCCATGAGATTTAGAGAGAAGGGATCCTCTGATGGTATGGGCTGGAATCCTTGTTGAGTCATCATTTGTATATGGAATTGTTGGATTCTAGAAGAGGCAAATTTAATAAACAGATTAAAAGAAGGGGACCAGTAATTAGGAGTATTGTATTAAGGCCAGGGGTCCTTAGAAAGGAATAAGCCAGGATAACCACGACCAGGTTTGTTTCCAAAAAAATCATCCTTGTGTTGCCCTGTCCTAGGAGGAGGAAGTACACTCAGATGTGTAGGAATGTATTTTACCTATAGATCAACATGATGGCTGGATCCACAGGAACAAAGGAAAAAGAGAGGTGGAAGAAGGGGGTAGAGAATCAGGGAAGGGTCCCAGCTTAGTCTCTAACGTGTGTAGATTCACCCTGGCCTAGCTTCCACTGCCAGTTGCCCCACACACTGGGAATGGAGACCTCACGGGGGAGGGAGTGGGACAGAAGGGGGGCTCCAACCTGTTTGCCTTTCGACCACATCAGGGCGTAACCCTGGCCTGGGATCTTCAGTTGTCTGAGGAGTACTAGGGTTAGACCACCTAAGGGCCTGAGAGGGAAAGGAGAGGGAGGAAAGGGGCAAGAGGAGAAATCCTTCACCCTTTTAGGGAAGCGCAGTCTGGCTGGTTTCCCTGGGACTTGGGATACTCACTGAGGAGTGAACTCTGTCAGTTCTCCAAGGAGTACTAGAGTTGGCCCGCTGAGGGAGCGTCCCAAGAAATTTCCAAAGAATCTGGGTAAGGTCCTGGTCTGGCAGAGGTTGCTCGTGAAGGCCACCAAATGCGGGGCGACCCAACTGGGTGGAGGCCCATGGCGTGAGTGGTGAAAGAATTCACCCGAGACAGAACAAATGAGATAGAAGTTTATTATTTTTTTTTTTAAGATTATTTATTTATTTATTTATTTGACAGACTGATCACAAGTAGGCAGAGAGGCAGGCAGAGAGAGAGGAGGAAGCAGGCTCCCTGCTGAGCAGAGATCCCAATGTGGGGCTCGATCCCAGGACCCTGAGATCATGACCTGAGCCAAAGGCAGAGGCTTTAACCCACTGAGCCACCCAGGTGCCCCCCTAGAAGTGTATTTTTTTAAAAGATTGTATTTATTTACTCGACAAGATCACAAGTAGGCAGAGAGAGAGAGAAGCAGGCTCCCTGCTGAGCAGAGAGCCTGATATGGGGCTCCATCCCAGGACCCTGAGATCATGACCTGAGCTGAAGGCAGCAGCTTAACCCACTGAGCCACCCAGGCGCCCAGAAGTGTATTTTTAAGATAAACATAGAGCAAAAAACTTAGAGGATTTGAGTCAATAGAAATCCAAAGCAATAGATCTTTGTCAGAAATTGCCTTCACATTCAAAAGTCTAAATCAATGCAATATTTGTTAAATCAGTTTAATTGGAGGGAATAGTTTCCAAATATGTGAAAAACTATTTTAAATATATAAACAGGCAAAAATTATCACCTTGAATATTTTTCAAATGTAAGAACTGAACAACTGGCAAGTGCTAAGGAGTTCATAAGTATGAAAAATTTAAAAAAATTTATTTTACTTTTTCAGTGTGAAAATTATTTTTTAAAAACTTTGTAAGAATCTACACCCCATTGGTAGATTGGGGATGGGATAGGAGTCAAGAAATATGTTATCTCTTTTGTATGACACTTTTATATCATAACATACTATGAAATTTAAAAATTGTGAAATAAGAATACACAGGTGAAAGAAAAAAGAATACACAGGTTATACGAACCTATTTGAAAGAAGCTTTATCATTATCAGTGACTAGGTTATGGAAAAAAAATTTATTTTAAAGATTTTATTTTTTTTTGTTTGACATACAGAGAGACGTCACAAGTAGGCAGAGAGGCAGGCAGAGAAAGAGAGGGAAGCAGGCTACCGGCCGAGCAGAGAGCCCGATGCACGGCTCGATCCCATGACCCTGAGGCAATGACTTGAGCGGAAGGCAGAGGCTTAACCCACTGAGCCACCCAGGCACCGGTTATGGAAAAATTTAACAATAATTTTTCATAAGAAAAACAAAGATCTCAAAGCATTTTGCAGTAGACATTAATTAGGTTGGGTTCTAATCCTCTGATTTTTTCTCGGAAGCAGCATGATAAAATTTGCTATGCATTTAACCATTATGTGCCCAGAGAAAAGTAAAAGCAAAGCAAGATTAACACTTCCCAGTTTTTAGGATAGAAGAAGTGAGGAATTGGGGCACCTGAGTGGCTCAGTTGGTTGATCATCCAACTCTTGGTTTTGGCAAAGGTCATGATCTCAGAGTTGTGAGATCATGCCATGCGTTGGGCTCTGTGCTCAGTGGGGAATCTGCTTAGGATTCTCTCCCTCTTCCTCTATCCCTTTACCCACTTGTGTGCATATTCTCTCTCTCAAGTGAAAGAATAAATGAATCATTGAAAAAATATAAATGAGGAATGGTTAAAAACAACTTGCTTAGGACCATCATAGTGATAATAAGTAATTATGTAACTGAATCTTAGGATGGGGGATGCCTTAACCCTTAAGCATACAGAATTTACCAGTTTAGCCAAAGGCAAATGTGTCAGTTCTCTTCTCATAACATTTAGGTATTATTATTTTATTTTTTAAAAGATTTTATTTATTTATTTGACAGAGATGGAGAGAGAGATCACAAATAGGCAGGGAGGCAGGCAGAGGGGGAGGGGGAAGCAGGCTCCCTGCTGAGCAGAGAGTCCAATCTGGGGCTCAGTCCCAGGACCCTGAGATCATGACCTGAGCCAAGGGTAGAGGTTTAACCCACTGAGCCATCCAGGTGCCCCTGAGGTATTATTTTTATTGCTTAGATATTAAAGGCACAAACATTTGAATGTAATTTTTTGAGTGAAGTTAAAAAAAAGTCTTTATATATATTGAATTTCTGTAGGCCTGTGGAGAAAATGCAATTTTTTGAAAATGCAATATTTTAAGTAGTCCAGTTAAATGTTTTTTACTCAAAATAGAAAGGATTTAATTACAAAGAAAAGGAGAAAGTTTTCCAAAGCTATGACAACTTTAGGTAGTTACGGCATCATAACACAAATCCTTTGAAGGTTGTGTTTAAGAATGCAACCTGACAGGGGTGCCTGGGTGGCTCAGTGGGTTAAGCTGCTGCCTTCGGCTCAGGTCATGATCTCAGGGCCCTGGGTTCGAGTCCCGCATCAGGCTCTCTGCTTGGCGGGGAGCCTGCTTCCTCCTCTTTCTCTCTGCCTGCCTCTCTGCCTACTTGTGATCTCTGTCTGTCAAATAAATAAATAAAATCTTTAAAAAAAAAAAAAGAATGCAACCTGACAAGTCCCTGGACTTTTTTTTTTTTACTGTCCTATTTACCAAAAAGGAATAGAACTAAGAAATAATACAGTGGGCTCTCCAAGCAGCATTTCAAATACTATCTTTTGTGTCTGACATCATTAGACACGAGACACTTATACAAACTAAGTGAATACCAATGTAAAGTCATAGACTTCTGTGAGTTGTCACTTAAACTTTAGGGTTTGATATCCTAAAGCATATACTTTCTTTTTTTTTTTCAAAAAGGTTTTTTTTTTTTATTAACATATAATGTATTATTTGTTTCAGGGGTACAGGTCTGTGAATCATCAGTCTTACACAATTCACAGTGCTCACCATAGCACATCCCCTCCCCAGTGTCCATCCCCCAGCCACCCCCTCCCTCCCACCCCCTTCCTTCCAGCAACCCTCAGTTCATTTCCTGAGATTAAGAGTCTCTTATGGTTGGTCTCCCTCTCTAGTTTTGTCTTGTTTCATTTTTCCCTCCCTTCCTCTATGATCCTCTGTTCTGTTTCTCAAATTCTTCATATCAGTGAGATTGTATGATAATTATCTTTCTCTGATTGACTTATTTCAGTTAGCATAGTACCCTCTAGTTCCATCCATGTCATTGTTGAAATGGGAATATTTCATTTTTTTGGATGGCTGAGTAGTATTCCAGCACTCCACATCTTCTTGATCCATTCATCTGTTGATGGACATCTCAGCTCTTTCCATAGTTTGGCTGTTGTGGACATTGCTGCTATAAACATTGGGGCATAGATGCCCCTTCGGATCACTACATTTGTAGCTTTGGGGTAAAATCCCAGTAGTGCCATTGCTGGGTCATAGGGTAGCTCTATTTTCAACTTTTTGAGGAACCTCCATACTGTTTTCCAGAGTGGCTCTACCAGCTTGCATACCGGCCAGCAGTGTTGAGGGTTCCCCTTTCTCCACATCCTCACCAAGATCTGACTTGTTAATTTTAGCCATTCTGACTGTTATGAAGTGGTATCTTATTGTGGTTTTGATTTGTATTTCCCTGATGCCGAGTGATGTTGAGCAGTTTTCCATGTGTCTGTTGGACATTTGGATGTCTTCTTTCGCAGAAATGTCTGTTCATGTCTTCTTTCCATTTCTTGATTGGATTATTTGTTCTTTGGGTGTTGAGTTTGGTAAGTTCTTTATAGATTTTGGATATTAGCCCTTTATCTGATATGGCATTTGCACATATCTTTTCCCATTCTGTCAGTTGTCTTTTGGTTTTGTGGACTGTTTCCTTTGCTGTGCCAAAGCTTTTGATCTTGACAAAGTCCAGTAGTTCATTTTTGCCCTTGCTTTCCTTGCCTTTGGCCAACTTTCTAAGAAGAAGTTGCTGTAGCTGAGGTTGAAGAGGTTGTTGCCTGTGTTGTCCTCAAGATTTTGATGGATTCCTGTTTCACACTGAGGTCTTTCAACCATTTTGAGTCTATTTTTGTGCATGGTGTAAGGAAATGGTCCAGTTTCACTTTTTTGCACGTGGCTGTCCAATTTTCCCAACACCATTTGTTGAAGAGACTGTCTTTTTTACACTGGACCTTCTTTCCTGCTTTGTCTAAGATTAGTTGACCATAGTGATGAGAGTCCATTTCTGGGTTCTCTGTTCTGTTCCATCGATCTATGTGTCTGTTTTCATGCCAGTACCTTACCAGCTTGATGACTACAGCTTTATAATAGAGCTTGAAGTCTGGAATTGTGATGCTGCCAGCTTTGCTTTTCTTTTGTAACATTCCTTTGGCTATTCCTCTGGCTTTTCTGTTTCCATATAAATTTTATGATTATTTGTTCCATTTCTTTAAAATAAGTTGGTGGCATTTTTATAGGGATTGCATTAAATGTGTAGATTGTTCTATGTAGCATAGACATTTTCACAATATTTGTTCTCCAGTCCATGAGCATGGAATATTTTTCCATTTCTTTGTGTCTTCCTCAGTTTCTTTTGTTAGTACTCTATAGTTTTCTTTTTTTTTTTTAAGATTTTATGATTTTATTTATTTGGCAGACGGAGATCATAGTAGGCTGAGAGGCAGGGCAGAGAGAGGGGGGAAAGCAGGCTCCCAGCTGAGCAGAGAGACCGATGCGAGGCTCGATCCCAGGACCCTGAGATCATGACCCAAGCCGAAGGCAGAGGGTTAACACACTGAGCCACCCAGGTGCCCAGAGTACTCTTTCGTTTTCTGAGCACAGATTCTTTGCCTCTTTGGTTTGATTTATTCCTAGGTATCTTATTGTTTTGAGTACAATTATAAATGGAATTGACTCCTTAATTTCTCTTTCTTCTGTCTTGTGGTTGGTGTATAGAAATGCAACTGATATCTGTGCATTGGTTTTATATCCTCACACTTTTTGGAATTCCTATATGAGTTCTAGTGGTTTTGGAGTGGAGTCTTTCAGGTTTTACACATAAAGTAAGCATATACTTTCTTATTCTGGAATCCCAACCATGTATTTATGACATTTTTTTGTTACTGAGACTGCTGGTGATTCCTTTTTGTCATCATGTTTCCTACAAAGTACCTGGAAAAGTAGCAATATGTGAAAAATTCCAGCCAGTGGAAGGAAGTCCTTCATTTTTGGGGAGGACCACTTTGTCTCCTGCCTCTTGAAAGGTCCTAGTAGACCCACTTGGTTCCATGTGCTCAAAGCAATCATCAGAGGAGGTAGATGCTTGGCTTGTAAGGTTCCTGGCTTCTGTGTTTACTTTTGCCTGAGAATATTTTCATATTTTCCCTGGTTGCTATGTAATTACTAGAATCATTAATTTATCTAATTCAAGGTTCTGCATACCTTTTCTGTAAGAGGGCAAATATCAGATATTTTAGGATTTCTGAGCTCTACAGTCCATTGCAGCCATAGACAGTAAGTAAATGAATAGCTATAGCTGTGTTCCAATAAATCTTTATTTATAGAAATAGGCAGGTTAGAGAACAATGACTAAGGATGGAATTTAAAACATCTGTGATGTCTCCTTTTCCTATTCTTAATCTTTAGTAGGTTGAGATCAAGAAAAAAAAGAAATAAAATAGATTTAAAAAGGAATTAGAGATGAACCACATCATCAGAAAGGAGGAATACCCAACTTTTGTAGCAACATGGACGGGACTGGAAGAGATGATGCTGAGTGAAATAAGTCAAGCAGAGAGAGTCCATTATCATATGGTTTCACTTATTTGTGGAGCATAACAAATAGCATGGAGGACATGGGGAGATAGAGAGGAGAAGGGAGTTGGGGGAAATTGGAAGGGGAGGTGCACCACGAGAAACTATGGACTCTGAAATACAATCTGAGGGGTTTGAAGTGGCGGAGGGGTGGGAGTTTGGGGTACCAGGTGGTGGGTATCAGAGAGGGCACGGATTGCATGGAGCACTGGGTGTGGTGCAAAAATAACGATAGTGTTATGCTGAAAATAAATAAATGAAAAAAAAGGAATTAGAGATGAAGTCTGGGATTTACAAATTAGAGGCCACACTCACTGCTATTTGCAGGACTCTGTTTACTAGTATGATGCTCGATGATCTAAATGCAGAACACCAAGTCCTTGTCTCCAATAGCTCATCCTCATAACAATTTTATCTGCAGCTGTCACCTTTCTTCGGGTCTGTGTATTTCTCTTCCCGTTAAAGTATATGGTATACAAGGGAATCTTTCTTCACTAAGGAGTCTGTGTCATTTTTGTCTCTGCCAGATGACTTTTAACTTACTTATCTGGCTTTTGTGCCAAGTGCTAATGGAATTTGGGCACATGACCATTGCCACATTAAACTTAGAGACATAAACTAATGCTTTTGCATGTTTATTGCTTCTCTTTGCCTACAGTTTCCTGTGCACTGCAGTCCGTAAATAATACGGAGGGTCCTTTCCCCACCACGTAATCCTTTCCCCTTTAATGGCCCATAAATTCGACTACCATTTGCCTTGTTCTTTATTTTTATAAAACAGTGTTCTCATTTTCAAAAATGTTATGAATAATTTAAAAGTTGTTTCAAAAGTGTAATACTTTCCAAGGGACATCCAAAAAATTTGGGTTGGTTTTATAACTTTTAACTCCAGTGCCTCAATTAGTCTTCATTAATAGGTATATTTTGAGCATTTACTTTGGGCACAGCATTACATTAAACAGTGCAAAAAACTAGTATCTGTTGTCCAACTGTGAAACAAGTAGATAGAAATTTGAGACAAATATCAAAGGTACTTTTTCAGCTACCAATTAAATCAATTCAACAGAGGTTATTGTCCATGATTATCTGCATACCACAGTCTGTTTTCTGATTTACTTTGCTAATGGAGATTTCAATTTAGTATTCTTACCACCAAATATACTGGTATATTCTGAGGAAAACATCACCCAACCTACTTATTTGGGTAGTGAAGATAGAAAGATGAACTTTTCTGGTACAGCATGACATATTTGAAGCCTAATATTTCCTTAGCTGAGGATTTTTCCTATGTGTAAAATTAATTGTGTGGTTGAGATCACAGAGAATATGTAATTTTACATTCTTTATTGTCTTACATTAAAGATTTAATTAGTAATTTATTTTAGAGAGAGAGGGAGGGAGAGTGTGTACACATGCACGCGGGAGCCTGCAGGAGCACGGGAGAGGGGCGGAGGGAGAGGGAGAGGGAGAGAGAATCTCAAGCAGAATTGGTGCTGAACTCTGAGCCGGAGGTGGGGCTTGATCTCACAACACTGATATCACAATCTGAGCTGAAACTAAGAGAGGCCGCTTAATCAACTGAGCCATATGGACACCCCTTGATTGTTTTTACTTTAACACTATAAAATTACTTTCCCCATCTGATTATAAAATAACTTTGAATCATCTTTTTAATCATAAATATAATCAATGATAAATATCATTCCAATATTTTTTAAAGTTTTGTGTTTGTGTAATTATATATTAAAGTCTTAATTTTTTTAGAGCAGTTTTACATTCATAGCAAAATTGATAGGAAACGTAGAGAGTTCACTAATACCCTACCTCTACACATGCATAGTCTCTCCCATTATAAACATTATTCATCTGAGTGGTACATTTGTTATAGCTGATGACCCTGAATTGATACATCATTATCACCCAAAGTCCATAATTTGCATTTGGGTTTATTTTTGATGTACATTCTATGTGTTTGGACAAATGTGTAATGACATATATCCATCATTGTGGTGTATTGTATTTTCACTGCCTTAAAAATCCTCTGTGTTCAGTCTGTTCATCCCTCCCTCCCAACCTTGTCAAGCACTGATCTTTTTATTGCCTCCATAATTTTGCCTTTTCCAGTATGTCTTATAGAATAATAAAGTATTGAATGTCTGTTTTCCACCATGTAAATTATGATATAATAAAATATCTACCTATATCAAGATTTTCCCAAACTCGTGATTATTTTCATGAGCTAGATTCATACACATGCATTATTCAATGTTTTATTTTCAAAAGTGGCTATTAGTAGGTATAAAGTAGAACCACATATTGTTACTTTGATGAGAAAAATTTGACTATTTTTTACATTTTTATTTCTTTGGTTTCTACTAATCTTGAACCTTTTTCCTCCGAACTTTTTAACAATTTGGTTTTCATCATTTGTGAATTCTCTCTGTTATGTCAGTTACTCAATTGTACATAAAGGCTTTTAACATCTTTCTTAAACATTTATATTGAGTTTTTAGAATATGTTTTCATATTTATTACATTTATCAGTATATTGTTGACCATTTAGCTTTTCTAGTCATAATTTGAAATTTGGAAATTTTGAGATTTATTTCAGTCATTTATATCAACATTACTTGTGATTTCTTTCTGTTAAGAAATTGAGGAAGACCCCCTTCCCATACTTGAAAAAATATTGATCTCTGTGTTCTAGAATTTTGTTGATTAATTTTGCTTTTCTTTTTATTTCTTTTTTTTTTAGATCTTATTTATTTATTTGACATACAGAGATCACAAGCAGGCAGAGAGGCAGGCAGAGAGAGAGAGAGGGAAGCAGGCTCCCTGCTGAGCAGAGAGCCTGATGTGGGACTCGATCCCAGGACCCTGAGATCATGACCTGAGCCGAAGGCAGCGGCTTAACCCACTGAGCCACCCAGGTGCCCTGCTTTTATTTTTCTAATCCAGTTGGATTGTGTACCAACTGGATTAGAAAAATAAAAGCAAAATTAATATATAAAACTAAAAATTAAAAAAAGCAAAATTAATATACAAAATAAATATTTTGGTACATGATTTAAAATAAAATGAATATGTAAACTCATTTCCCTAAATTAAGAAATAGTATCAGCATCATTTATCCTTTCCTCACTGCTTTATGATATTGTTCATCATGTATTACATTTTACATATGGCAAGATCTTTTTCTGAATTATGGAGCAGAGAGGTCTCCAAACTTTTTTGATCACATGCCTACCAATGCAAAGTATTTGTGTATGTTCCATTGATATAAGTACATTAGTTAAAAAATATTTTATTTATTTATTTGACAGAGAGAGATCACAAGTAGGCAGAGAGGCAGGCAGAGAGAGAGGGGGAAGCAGGCTCCCCACTGAGCAGGGAACCTGATGCGGGGCTTGATCCCGGGACCCTGAGATGATGACCTTTGCCGAAGGCAGAGGCTTAACCCACTGAGCCACCCAGGTGCCCCTATGTACATTAGTTTTATTATATACTTGTACTACTGTCAATTCATATGGTAACATTTATATTAATTTATATATTAAGATCAAGTAGAAATATACTTTTTAATATATTTTATCCCACCACTGGTAATTTTTTTGGGGAAATTATCATATGATTTCTATTATTTAAGCTTAATAACATGCTTTAATTTCCCTTATATTGAGTTTTCCCCTCAGGACTATTCTTTCTTCAGACATTTATTTGACATTCCCTTCTATGTAAACACATGTATCACTTTGTAAAGTTTCCTGAAAAATCCCATTTGGACTGTAATTGTGGTATCATTCAACTTATATTTTTTTTTCTGTTGCCATCTTTAGGTAGTCTTCTAATTCTTATTGTATAACTTTTGTCATCTTTATGTCTCTAGGTAGAATTTTGAAAATGACTGCAAGAAATGATTTATGTTACTTCTAGGGACTGTGTATATGCATTTGCTACTATGGAGATTTGATATTTTCTTTTTTCCAAGTTATTTTTAATAGGCTACTGCATTTATAGGGTCAATGTATAATCTTACCATCCAAACCATTTCATTTATTTTTTTAAAAGATTTACTTATTTACTTAAGAGAGAGCACAGGTTGGGGGGGGGGATCAGAGGGAAAGAATCTCAAGCAGACTCCCCGCCTGAGTGCAGAGCCTTGACCGAGCCACCCAAGTATCCCCCAAACCATTTCATCTATGAGAGTGAAAGGGGCCACTATTGATTATAACACTGAGCAGCAGGCGTAAATGAGACTCTCCTAGGGATATGAGGCCATTTGTTAACCAGGAACCCAGAAAACCTTCCACACTGAAGAATGTAAGTGTAGACAGTTCGTACAATAGCTTTCTGTGGAGGGGAGGAATAAGAGAATTCTAGATGTAGGGCAACATAGAACCAAATAATGCTGTTTATTTTATTTTTAAAAAAGATTTTATTTGTTTGAGAGAGAGCACCCATAGTGGGGAAGCTGAGGGGGAGGAAGAGAAGGAGACTCCTCGCTCAGCTCAGAGCCTGATGCAAGGCTTAGGATCAGAACGCTGAGATGATGACTTGACCCAAACCAAAATCAAGAGTCAGTTGCTTAACTTACTGCACCACCAAGGTAGGCTGTTCAAATGTTGATAGGACATCAGTAAAAATAGAAATCTTCAAGTGATATTAGAAGATTGAGCAATTAATGATGAAAAGTATGTGATGAGGTCATGGGGGTAGGATTTTGACCACAGTAGGAATAAACCTTACATTTGGGAAAAGAGGAAAGGTAGCTTTGTATGCAAATAAATTTGAAGGTTGAGTCTAGGTAACTGATGTTTTCCAATCACCCTTCAAAGCATATAGCACTGTATAATACTGAAAATACTGAAAAAATTTATCAAAACCTCAGATAGCACCTGTATTGGAAAAGAGATTTAACATTTTTGTTTTTATTCCAGTCACAATGTCAGTGAAAATAATTGCTGATTAAAATAAACCTGCAATTGTATATGCATGTTTTTGTAATCTCCATCTATATACACTGTTATATTGTCATTTTACCTTTTTTTTGCCTTTAACTTTTAGGCCCCAAGTGTTCCAAAAATACACTCCTAACAGAAAGTTTACACATACATAAGAGACAGTGCACCCTGGCTTTTATTTCATTTCTCTCTTTTAAGCCTTCCTCACTCCTTTAATTCCATTACCTAAAACAGGTTTGCATAATTTTTGCTACATTAAGTTGTATTATTTGTGCATTCTCTGTAGCACTTCTGTTTGGCAGTGTACATTGTGTTTAGCCTAGGACTCAGACACATCTGAGCACATTTGAAGGGCCTATCAGGCAAAAACTCTGGTGATGCATTCTTCATGAGTGGCTGTGGAGTCTTCTTGGAAGGAATTCATCCAAAGGCAAGATACATTTTAGATACACAAATCACTTCAAGGACCTTGGGTCAGTAGACAATCTGAGTGATAAAAAATACACTGTACACAGCCTCATCCTCTCCAACCGGAGCTGGAAAATCCTGTCATGCAGAGCCTCTACCACTTCTAACAGCCCACTTCTTTCTCCCAGGAGCACTCATTCTTTGTTTGAAACCTTGAACTAGAGCCCTATGTTTCAGGCCTCCCTTTCTCTTCCCTCTCTTGTTCTTTCCTTTTTGCCAGCCCCACAGTTCTTATCCTGTGCAACTTCCTCTAGAAGTGACAGTAGATGCTAAAAGCTTTATGCTAGTCATCACCCTCATTATTTTAGAACTTAGGCTTACAAAGGGGACTACCACACTACATAGTTATGAATATATAGAGCTGGAATTTGCTCATTTTTATTATGTTAGAGAATATTCCAGTGAACATATACTGCCCCTGTTCTCTTATTTATGGACCTGTGGTAGATAGCATTCTTGTTCCCGGTTCTTTACCACTCCCTATGTCCACACATTTTCAATGTGATTTTTAAATTTTTTCCATTAGAGACAGAATGTATTTTCCTGCCCAATTAATGTTTCTCTTGGCCATATGACTTGCACTGATACATGGAATGTTAGCAGGCATGACACAAGATGGGGCTTGAGATGTGCTTTTACATTTGAGCCTGCCTTCTTGCACTCCACCAGCTTCGTGGCAGAAAAAAGCCTGGGCTAGTCCACTTGTCCAAGATAAAAAAGAGGCACATAGAGCAAATCTGTACCAAATCTGTGGCCTGGAACCAAAACCAGATCAGCCTAGCAGAGATCATTAAGATCTCCTTAGGCAGCCTGCATACAAGTGAGCAAGAATAAATGAGGATTGCTTTGAGCCCCTGAATTTGGGGGTGGGCATAGCTAATTGAGACAGATTTTACATTTGTTTTTACTACTAGAAACAATTCTACTATAAGTATTGTGCAGGTTTCCTTGTATATGTGTGTCAGTTTCTCTGAGCTACACATCTAGAAGTTGAATTGCTAGGTTAGAGAGTATGCACATTTTCAACTTTCCTAGGCACAGTGTTAGTTTCCTCTGCAAAGTAATTGTAACTAATGAACCATGTTTTGTTTGTTTCTTCACCACCTCACTAACAATTACTGTTTTCAGAATTTCATCTGTTTGCCATTCTTAGAGCTATTGAATGATAGCTCATTTTACTTCACATTTCTGTGATTACTAATGAGGTTTAACATATTTTTCATATTTATTGACTATTTGGATTTCATTCTGTTTATGTTCTCTCTTTGCCCATTTTTCTGTTTATTTTAGAAGATTTTAAATGTTTCGTTTTTCGCATTTATCTGCTCTTGATCCATTTATCCTATATCAGTAATTTCTTTTTTAATGCAGGTAATTGCTTTATTTATCTCTTTGAGCACCCTGAAGTCCTTTTTTTTTTTTTTTAAAAAAAAGAGATTTTATTTGTTTATGTATTTATTTGAGAGAGAGAAAGAGAGAGCACATGCATGAACAGGGCAGAGGCAGAAGCAGACTCCCCGCCGAGCAGGAAGCCTGACGCAGGACTGGATCCCAGGACCCTGGGATCATGACCTGAGCCAGAGGCAGAGACTTAACCAACTGAGCCACCCACATGTCCCTAAAGTACTTCCTTTAACATCTTTCTCTAATTCAATGATCAGGACCTTTTCTGTAAAAGGCCAGACATGAAATATTGTAGGATTTGTGGACCAGACTCTGGGACAACTATGGAACTCTGCTTAAGTACTGTGAAGGCAGCCAGAGACCACACATAAATGAATGGGCGTGGCCGTGTTCCATTAAAATTGACAAAAACGGGCATTGAGCTGCATTTAGCATGAGGACCACGGGACTGACGCTCTACAACTAATTTCATCTGGAGTCAATTCCTATTCATGATTGATTTTGTTGATTCTTCTTAGTAATATAGATCTCTACGTGCTTTATATTTTGGTTTTTAAGGGGAAGCTTTTTTATTTTTTTAAACAATTGCCTCTACCCAGTCACAGAGGCCTCCACTTCAGTCCAAAGTCAGGTAATTTTGGTGAAATCTCACTCTGACAAAAGAGGTGATACTTCTTTCCTCTAGGCAATTTATTTGTATTATACATAATTGTGCCTTTGAATATATCATGCTCTGTGTTTCTGGCAGGGAAGGAAGGTTGGGGAATGAGGTAAACACATTTTCTCTAGTATGCTTTTCATTCTTGGAAACAGGACCTGTGTTTTATTTCTGTATGCCTAGTGACTAGAAAAATATTTGCTGAATTTCTTGGTACATTTTCATTATGAGTTTTAGAGGAATATAGATTTGAAAAAATAATCAAGTTTTATTAAAATATTTGATTTAATAAGTTTCTTATCTTTCAGTATTATACATTGTTAATAGTGAAGTAGAGAAGCTGAAAAGGTATTGACAGACTCTTACTTTCTTACTACTTGGTTAATAAGAATTGACCTGGAATGAGTTCTTACTATAGAATAGTTCTATAGTAAGAATTCTTACTCTGACAGACTCATTTAAAGAATGTTAATACAGACAAGATTCCTCCTTTAGTATAGTAACAATGATTGTAATTAATTGTACATACATTTTATTTAAACATAATTTGAATCTGTTTACAGGAGAACCTTTGTACACAGAAAAAAAACATTATGAAAAGTTAGAAGTCTCAGAAGAGTTTCAAATGAAGTGATTAACACTGAGGACATAATTGAGAGGCTGTTGAAGGGATTATTTCAAAGAAATGTCTTTCAAATGAATTTCTTATTATATAGTAGTTAATTTTACTTTCTGACCTAAAAAGTCATTGAGGACTTGCTTATATGCCATTGATTATCAATTTGCTTAGTTTTTATTCTTTCTTAACTTAATGTCAGTATTACATAGTGGACCTTGCCTATTTTTAAGTGATTTTTACAGCATAATTTCTCTGTAAAGATATGCCACTTTTTCTTTCCCTGTATCTGTTAATATATTTTAAGTTAAATTCTGCACCATTATTTTACACCAGTGTGATCACAAGTTGGAGATAATGCAAAATTTTCAGAAACTATTTTACCAAAGAGTTTCAAATTGTCACTGTTCTGGAGTTTAGGATATCTCCTTGTTTTTCCATTTCCATTGAGGCTGACCTGTATTTATCGTAGCCAACAGATATAAGTTATATATGTGATCTATATGTATCTCTGACCAAAGGGTAAAAACAGATTATTCAATGTGCATTATTACCCGCCCCACCAAAATAATCCCCATGAAATTATTTCAGAGAAAAAGGCTAACTCACTGTTGTAGTCACTTTGACTCCAGGGGGCAGTATAAAATAAGAAATAATAAGGCCTTACCAACTCACAGTTTGTATTTAATGTAATTATTAAAGCCAGAGGGAAATGATGGATTTTATGAAGCCAACCAGAATTTCATTGCATAAGTTATATCCTTCTGAGATGGCTCTTTAAGTGTGGGAGCCAGGGTGTCCATTTGAATTCTCATGGGGAGGCTAATAACTGCTTTCCTGCCATGTTTCAGTGTTCTCATCTGCAATCCTTCTACGATTTTAAAAAGATAATATAGTTTCTCTAGAGGACTTGTTAAAAAGTCCCTATATTTCAGATGGACCTTTCTTTATGTGTACATATGCACACATGAATAAGCAGGTTCCCACATACACATATCACATAGACAGCCAGAGATAAAAAGCTGTTAGCATACCATTATGGCGATATACTTAAGCAGGTGACATACTAAAATGGTGGTGACAAAAGCTAGTCATTAAGTATCTGTTTAATGGCAGGCTCCCTTCTAGGACCTTTATATGTTAAATCTCATTTGACCTTATAACAAAACCTCATTTTTACAGATAAGATAATTTAATCTTAGTAATTTACCCAAATACTGCCAGCTAGCAAATGGCTAATGAGGATTCAAAAACATACGTTCTTTTTATTATGGTAACCTATATGCCTATACCCTAGCACATATTTTTCGCAAGAATAAATAAGTACCATTTGGAGACAGATTTTATGATCCCATTCTGTGTGTCTGTTTTAGTGCCACAGCAGTTATTTTAAAAGACTCTCAATTTTTGTTTGGGAAGAACAATTTTACCACTTCAATATTTAGTCTTCACTTGCTAAAAATCACATCCCCAGACTAGTGAGTTATAAAAGCCTACCTTGCTCAACTCCTAAAGCAATTCTGGCCCCATAGCAGAGTCTCCTGTGTTCAACACATAGGTTCTGGTTGCACAGGCTAGACTTAGTTGAGTCATCGTATTAGCAAAATGTGTAAAGAGCATTTTTGGCTCAAGACCAAGGAATTAATGTCTGGCTGTTCCTATCCTATGATCAGTTCATTATACATCCTGCCCTATATACTTCACAGAGCAGTGCTAAGGACATCTGAGAGGTTAAGTGCTTGACATTCTTTTTATTAAAAAAAAAAAAAAAGCAAACAAACAGAGACCCACCTTTGTTTTAACCTTCACATTACCAAAGATCACTTACAGTGGTAATATGAGCGGAACAGTTAAATTAGAAATGAAGATTGAGAAATGATGGTTGTAAATTCCTGAGGAAGATGTGGGTTAAGCTACAAGGTAACCAGTGTTGATAAATATTGTAAAATATGTATTAATGCCTAGAATGATAGATTGCTACCTGTGATATGGACCATAAAGTTCACTTACTCAAACTCCCTCCTTTTCCAAATGTGGAGATTGACCCAGGAACAATCTTTAAATTGCTGATGTGTGTGCAATGTATAGAAAACCCATAAAAGAGTAATCATCATTATGATATCATTCCAAAAGAGTCACTGCTTACATGAGCATGACAATCCAGTCCCCAAACCTGGGTTATTGCTAGTTACGTATAACTAGTCTGTGTGTGTGTGTGTGTGCGCGCGTGCATCATATTTAACAGGTATGTGCATGTATGTATGATACATACACATGTATGTATGTATGACACGCACGTGTGTATGTGTGTGTGCATATATACGCACCTGTTAAACAGGATACATATTTAACAGGTAGGTGCGTGTATGTATGATACACACATGTATGTATGTATGACACACATGTGTATAGATGTGTGCACATATACACACAATACATACACATACCTGTTAAATATGTGTCATATATGACACATATGGTGTAAATATGTGTCATATATGACACATATTTAACAGGTATGTGTATGCATGTATGGTACATACTGCTTACATGAGTATGACAATTCAGTCCCCAAACCTGGGTTATTGCTAGTTACATATAACTAGTCTGTGTGTGCGTGTGCGTGTGTCATATTTAACAGGCATGTGCACGCATGTATGATACATACACATGCATGTATGTATGACACATGTGTGTATATATGCGTGCATATATACACATCTGTTGAACAGGATACACATTTAACAGGCATGTGTATGTATGTATGATACACATGTATGTATGTATGGCACACATGTGTATATATGTGTGTACACATACACATAATACATACACATGTATGTATGTATGTATGATACACACACATATACACACACACATATACATAGACATATATAACAGGAATTTTTGTTTTTGGAAGGGCTCCTTTGATTTGTAATTTATAATGATAATAAAATGATTGAGAATAAAGCAGTGTTCGGGTGTGAGTTTATAATTCCCATTCAACAAGAAATGCTGAAACCCTGAAGAAGATCTGACTCCCTGCTTTGCTCTTGAAACTTTTCTTAGACTCTTCATCCACGTACTGCTTAGCATGTTTTTAGATCTGCACTTCAGGGTCTCACTGGCGATCCTGAAATGATGTCTTTCTTATAGTAGGATCTTAATTACTAATTGCAGAAGAGTCTATGTGTCTTCTGCATCTGGAATTGTTTAAAGTTCAGATTTTTAAATAACAACTCTTCCTCAATTGATTCCAAAGAAGGCTGTTTCCCTCTAAATTGGATCTGCAAGATGACTTCTCATTACCCAGGAAATGGCTTATTTCTCTATTTATACGGGTCTGCAGATTTCTGCTTCTCTGAACCTCTCCCTCTACAGCTAGCGATTTCCCTGCTGAGACAGTTGATGTAAGAGTGGGGGGATGGTTATATTTCTTTCATTTTTGTGGGTAGCCTAGCATCTAGATTGGTATCTGATTTACAAAAGTATCTTCCAGTGGAAAGAGGCATACACACTATAGTACTTCATAGAAATACAATTCCATGTCCTCTGGCTATAGCAGGCCTGAACTTCACTCTTATAACCTTTTCATTTCTAGTTTACCTAATAAACACTGTGATTTTGGCCATTGATAACTATTAGGTTCATGTTTGATATCAGCTGAATAAATAAAGGCATTCAGAAGGGAACTCCTGTGTCTTCTCATACACATAGTCTCCACCTTTTAAGTACAGTAGAAACAACATCATTCCTATTAAAGGTATTCTTCCCCACTTACACTCTGTATCCCATCCATTTCTGCACACTCAAGAAAGGTAGACCTTCAATCAACTACCGTCTGTCCTGTGTCATCAGTTTCTCATTCTCTGCTGGGTTGTTTGTAGGAGCAAAAAAGCATGCTCTAACATCTCCCGTTTTAAAGTTAAACTCTTTCTTCATGCCTTGCTTCTAAGTTCTGTCTTTCCATCACATCAAAACTTCCATGTTTGTATTCACCTCCATATTCAACATTATCTCTTTGAGCTTCCACATTTAGGTTTGTGTCCCTTCCACTCCACTAAAAGTGCTCCGGTCCAGATCAACAACTTCCATGGTGCCAAGTGCAGGGATTAATGCTCAGTTATTCCACAGACCTGGCCAAGCCCACTATAAAATTCATCTCCTTTTGCGTTCTGTGACATCATATTCTCTTTACTGACTGCTGTTTCTTGGTCTTCTTTATGTGCTCTTCTTCCTCTTTCTGAGGTTTCCAGTTTGGAGTGTCTTACAATTTATACTTGGCCATCTCCCCCTTAACGACACTCACTTTTCAGTCTTATGATTGCATTCTATTTATATTACTATGATTTGCTGATTTATATTTTTAACTTGAATTCTTCATAAGTTCCAGACTTATATTCTCAACTGCCTACATGCCATCTCCACTTGGAGAGCCTTCTTAAACTTACCATGGCCAAAAGTAAAGTTTGGATCTTTAGTCTAAACTAGAAGCAATGGGAAAACTAAACATTTAAATAAATAAAGCTGTTAGAAAAATAACCACAGTTGATTTCATTCTTTTCTTGGTGGACATTGATGCCCATTGTCTCTTTTTCTTCTTTATTTAGTCTGTTTCATTGCTCAATGATACTTGTAGTAGTGGATAGTGAGGGGGAAGCGGAGTATCCAAATTGATTCAAGTCATGTGATGAGATAATGAAGAATTTCGTTGCTAACAAATTCATAGGATAATAGAATATTGATTAATAGGCTCACTCACGGAATGTTGGATCTCGAAGGTCCCTTACGGATCTTCTAGTACTGTCTCATTTTACTGATTGGAAAATTGAGGCCTTGAAAAAAGAAAGCAGCTTCTTCAAGGTCACATCTTCCTGAGACATGCATAAGTGAAACACAAAACCATTATGTCTAAAAGCTGCCTTTGTTCTCCACATGCAAAAAGCCATAAAGAAAGATTTCATTTTCCTGGCCTATGTTATCACTTGGGTTCTTCTAGTTTTGACATTTGTTCATTATCTGATTGGACTTCAATTGCAACCTGTCATGTTCTATATTTTTAAATTGCATTTATAGTATTTTAGATGACACTAGTACTTAGGGTTCAATTAGCAATAGACATTACTAATTTAACGGATAGTGAGTTTCTGTTTAGTTTGCATATTCTTTTGGTTTGTCCTACTAAAGATTTTTTCAGTTTTCCTGTGTTATCAAGGCTTGACCAAAGGAAAACAAAGCTTTAAATACCATCAGAGGCAGATCTAGGTTTTATGAGCCTGAAGCTAATACAACTGGGGCATCAAAATACAAAATGAAGGGTGAGAAAGAGTATTTTATAGGGCCAATATAAGTGAGAGGCCCTGAAGCTGAAGCTCCATTAATTTCACTGTAACCACCTCTGAAAGCCAGAACAAATAAATTAGCTAGGTAAATCAATATTTTTCATTGCACAGGGAATAGAAGGGATGAAAGAAAGCTAATATTTTCTAAGTACCTACTGTGCGACTGGCATTTTTCTAGGCACTTTACACATGGTGTCTTATTTAACCCTCACACAACTGTGAGGCTGATAATATGTGTGGGCTGTGTTACGTAAGTTAGGCATGTCTAATACATGGCAAAAACGATTTGAACCTAGGTCTTTATGATTCCAAAACCTTCAAAACCATACTCTTCAATGAGAATAGTTGTTATCTCAAAGATCTTTTAATCACATTAAAAAATAGAAATATGATCAAATATAGGTATTGACAATAAGGGCTATAAGGGCTTCCACAGTCATAAAGGATAAGAGAAATACTCAAATAATGATAATTCAAGACCAAGCATTTTATTTGACGTGGCAAAGGTTTCCAGATAGAACCGTAAGTGTCTTGCCAATGTTCGGATGATTCTAAGAAATATAAAAATGAAGCAGATTTTCTTTTCTTCAAGTGCTGCTTTTTTTTTTTTAAGATTTCATTTATTTGCCAGAGAGAGAGAGAGAGCCAGCTCACAAGCAGGGGGAGTAGGAGGCAGAGGGAGAAGCAGTCTCCCCACTGAGCAGGGAGCCCGATGCAGGACTCCATCCCAGGACCCTGGGATCATGACCTGAGCTGAAGGAAGAGGCTTAACCCACTGAGCCACCCAGGTGCCCCTCAGGCCCTGCTTTTAACCATATTTTCTCAGTCCCCCAGCCTATCCTTTAGCAACATCTTTAGCAGATTCTATTAATTTGCATCCATTTACATTTCTTCAGATTTTGTTCAATTTACTGTTAAAGTCCAGAAGCCATTTCTGCCTTCTGCTGCACTTGCAGACGAGAGCCATGACCCTGGCTGGTAGTAGGGAGTGGTGTGGAGACTCAGTGTCACCTGGTTCTGAGATGCATTTTACCTCCTTCCTTTTCCCAAATCAATTCTTTTGGTGTTGGGGAAAGGGGCGGGAGGTGGTATAATGGACACAGAGCGACACAGAGCTCTTCTTACATGACTTATTGTTCACCTTCTGTGACTGGGGATCCATTTATCCAGTTTGGTAGCCTCTGCTTCTTTGTGGCCTTGTGTGTAGGCCACAGTGTGTGGCTTTCTTGAGGTGCTGTTTGAGTTCATCCTGGCTCCTTCTACCATTGAAGGTTACCTCAGAAAAGAGCAGTTTTGTCTTTCTTCAGTTCTTCAGGTAGAGAGACATCTTATTTCCTTTAGCTAGCCCTACAACTTCTATCCTTTGTGCTACTTTTCTCTTCTAAGTCCTCCCAGGTCCATGAATGAAAGAGTGTTTCTCATATTCTTCCAAGGCATACCTTGACATACTCTCTTTTGGCCCTGCTGTGGCAGGCAACTCCACATTTAGAAATATCTGTACCAAAAAGATATGTTTCTATAATTTCTTATGCTTCCCAAGAACTCTTACACCATTCTCCTGTCTCATGGCATTATTAGGATGAGATTGCTGCTCATGCAGGATGTGGGAGGCATCTCTTCTTCTTGCAAACACCCCTAGTTTCTCTGACTGATTTTCTTAAAGCTGTCCCTTGGCCTGACTTGGCCTTTGTTAATGACAGATAGTGTAACATCCACTCTCCCATAGGGAAAGGAAGAAGTAATTTTCCATTTGGAACACTGTACAACTCATTAAGTTAGTGATTCTACCCTTTATACTTCTTATATAGACCAAGGGAGGATTGAAGTACCTGCTACCAATTATTACCTAGTCAGTTAGAAAGGTGAGGTACCTAAAGGTTCATATCCAGCTTTGGGTTTTAGTTACTAATATTCTGTTCAAGGATTATTTAGACTAGTAGAGTTCATATCCATTTTTGATAAGGGAAAGAGCTGCCTAGCATGTCTGATAATTGTAATAGGTCTAGAGTTTCTAGAATTTAAAGAAATAATGATAGACCTATTGTGATTAAATCGAGATAACTGGAAGATGAAGTAGCAGTAGTTTGTTTATGTGTCCGTACATATGGATGCCAAAGCATGATGGGTAGGAGTTTGGGTTCTGGGGTTCAAAAGACCTAGGTGCCCATTTCCTCATAGACATTTATATTAACTGCACAGACCATAGAATGTGCTATAGACTCAACGTACTTTTCCAAAATTCATACGTTGATACTTAATCTCCAGTGCGATGATATTGGGGGTGGGGCCTTTGAGACATGATTAGGTCATGAGGTTGGGACCCTCATGAATGAGATTAGTGCCTTTATAGAGGCCCTAGAGAGCTCCCTTGCCCCTTCTGCCATTTGAGGACACAGCAAGGACTCTCACCGGACACTGAATCTGTTAGCACCTTGATCTTGACTTTCCAGCCTTCAGACCTGTGAGAAATAAATTTGTGCTGTTTATAAGCCACCCAGTCTATGGTATTCTGTGACAGCAAGCCAAACAGACTAATACAGAATGTAATCACTTATATCTTGAAAATATTACATCAGTGGTTCTCAACCATGGCAGCATATTAAAGTCATCTAGGAAGTTAAAACAAAAATACTCCTGGGGCACCTGGGTGGTTCAGTCAGTTAAGCATGTGACTCTTGATTTTGGCTCAGATCATAATCTCAGGGTCATGAAATCAAGCCCTGTGTCAAGTTCCACACTAGGTATGGAGCCTGCTTAAGATTCTGTCTCTCCTGCCTGTGTCCCTCTCCCCTCACATGCATTCTCTTTCTATCTCTCTCTCTCTCTTTCCCTCCCTCAGAAAAATACTCATGCCAGGGCCCCACCCCAAAGCAATGAAGTCAGAATATCTGGAGATGTGACCTAGGCTTTGTTTCTAATGTGCAGCCACATTTATAAATCCACTAGATTAGATGAACCTATTTGTAATATTGTGTTCTTTGCAACAGAGAGAGCCTCTATAATAAGGCTACTGTGTTACACAACTCTGAGGAGCATAATTCCCAGCTTAGTCTATGTGATGACACCTACTGGAGTTGCACAATGCACAGCCTGTGTGACAATAAGTGATAATCCTGAAGAAAACTCTTTAGAAAATTACAAAGAAGTAAAACATCAGACTTCTTAAACACCCATTCATGTCCAATGGTTTTCTTTTCTTTTTTTTTTAAATTTTTTATTTTTTATAAACATATATTTTTCTCCCCGAGGGTACAGGTCTGTGAATTGCCAGGTTTACACACTTCACAGCACTCACCAAAGCACATTATTATGGGTATCCTCTATAAGAATTTGCCTGTGGAAGAAGGGATGCCTAGGTGGCTCAGTCACTTAGGCATCTAACTCTTGATTTTGGCTCAGGTCATGATCTCAGGGTCATGGGATTGAGCCCTATGTTGGGCTCCGCACTCAGTGGGGTGCCTGCTTGAGGATTCTCTCTCGTCCTCTCCCTTTGTCCCTCCCCCACACAATCTCTCTCTCAAATAAATAAGTACATCTTTTTTTTAAATTTATTTGACAGAGAAATATCACAAGTAGGCAGAGAGAGAGAGAGGGAAGCAGGCTCCCTGCTGAGCGGAGATTCCCAACACGGGACTCGATCCCAGGACCCCGAGATCATGACCCGAGCCAAAGGCAGTGGCCTAACCCTCTGAGCCACCCAGGTGCCCCAGTACATCTTTTTTTTTAAAAGAATTTGTCTGTGGATGCCATAGCAGTGTACTTAAAATGTTTGGTTCTGGAAAATTAAATAATACAGGAAAACGTACTTGAACTAGGGAATGAGCTGAATCATTTGGTTGACAGTTCACTGAGTTTAAGGTTGGGCTGGTGAGAAATACACACAGCTTAGCATTTTCTGTTAACATTCCTCTACTCCAGGGGTCAGTAAACATTTTTTTTTCTTTTCTTTTTTTTTGTGCAAAAAGGTGGTTTTATTCATTTTATTTTTTTAATTTAAATTCAGTTAATTAACATGTAACATATTATTAGTTTCAGAGATAGAGTTCAATAATTCATCAGTTGTATATAAAGTAAATTTCTTCTGTAAAGGATCAGAGAGTAAATGTGGCTTGGTAGTCCACAAAAGTTGTCAGTCACATATTCTTTATTTTTGGTAGCCCTTTAAAATACTGAAAGCCACTCATAGCTATAGACTACAAAAATAGGATGTGTGGGCTGTAGTTTGCTGAACGTCTGCAAGGATAAGGAGAAACTCTTAGAAACATTAATGCAGAAAGAATAAATTACCTAGACGGGAAAAAATAATCGGATTGGAATTGGATTTCTCATTTGCAACACTGAAACTAGAAAGCTCTTGAAAAGCATCTACAGACTACTGATCAAAAAAATGCCACAACAAGTAGCACTCTTAGATCAAAGCGAAAGGACTCTTTGCCACAAACCTTGATCGTTAAAGGGAACACAGTGACCTTCCTCTGGGTATTACATTCCTCACTGGGCAGTGAGTAGAATGAGTAAAGGGGCCATGTCCACTTGGAGCCAGTGTTCTAGGGTCAGCAACTGGCCCTCCTTGTGCCACTGTTTTCTGGTACAGAACTGGAATCAAGGGATTTGGGGGGAACTTGTCCTCTCGGGCCCTTACAAAGGTATGCTTATCAAGGTAGACTATTAGAACATGTTTCTATATCTAGTAACCAGATTGAAGCGGTGATCAAAAACCTCCCAAACAACAAGAGCCCAGGACCTGACGGATTCCCTGGGGAATTCTACCAAACTTTCAAAGAAGAAATCACACCTATTCTCCTGAAGCTGCTTCAAAAAATTGAAGCAGAAGGAAAACTTCCAGACTCTTTCTATGAAGCCTGCATTACCCTGATCCCCAAACCAGGCAAAGACCCTACCAAAAAGGAGAATTTCAGACCAATATCACTGATGAATATGGATGCTAAGATTCTCAACAAGATCCTAGCCAACAGGATCCAACAGCACATTAAAAAGATTATCCACCATGACCAGGTGGGATTCATCCCTGGGCTACAAGGATGGTTCAACATTCGCAAATCAATCAATGTGATACAACAAATTAATATGAGAAGGGAGAAGAACCACATGGTCCTCTCAATGGATGCAGAAAAAGCATTTGACAAAATCCAGCATCCATTCCTGATTAAAACGCTTCAAAGAATAGGGATAGAGGGAATATTCCTGAACTTCATCAAATCTATCTATGAAAGACCCACAGCAAATATCATCCTCAATGGGAAAAAGCTTGCATCCTTCCCGTCGAGATCAGGAACAAGACAAGGATGCCCACTTTCACCACTCTTGTTCAACATAGTATTAGAAGTCCTAGCAACAGCAATCAGACAACAGAGAAATAAAAGGTATCCAAATTGGTAATGAAGAAGTCAAACTCTCTCTCTTTGCAGATGACATGATTCTTTATATGGAAAACCCAAAAGACTCCACCCCCAAACTACTAGAACTCATACAACAATTTAGCGACGTGGCAGGATACAAAGTCAATGTATAGAACATGTTTAATGATTTATTAGCTTGGTTTATACCTTTTAAATATTTAAATATATGGTATATAGACTTATGTTTTTATTCTTGCTCTGGGCCCCACAAATGTTGGAAGAAGGCTTGATCATAACCCAAGAATCATACTGTAGCCACGATATCAATGATATGTCAAAGACATGTGGAAATATATGAGAATTTAGAGATTATATCATCCATGAACCTCGTATGAGTAAAATACTTGAATAAAAATAGTAATAACCGAACACTAAAGGAACCAGAAAAGAAACCTCAAGATAGAAAAGGAGTTAAAACTATGGAAAGCAAGATTTTGTGAGACACTGGACTCTGAGAAACAAATTGAGGGTTTGGAGGGAAGTGGGTATGGGATTGGGTGAGCTGTTGGTGGGTATTAAGAAAGACATGTATTGCATGGAGCACTGGGTGTGGTGCATAAACAATGAATTTTGGAACACTTAAATGAAATAAAATAAAATAAAATAAATGGTATAGGTTAGAAAGGTTTGAGTATATGCCTTAATGGGCAAAATAAGGACTCTAGAAATAGGATCTAATGTAAGGAGAATTTTTTTTCCAAGTTTTTACTTAAATTCAAGTTAGTTAACATATAGTGTAGAACTAGTTTTAGAAGTAGAAATTGCTGATTCGTCACTTACAGATAATACCCAGTGCTCATCATAAACAAGTGCCCTCCTTAGGGCCGCCACCCATTTAACTGCAAAGCTGTTTGAAACAGGAAGTGAGGAAAGGCCAAAACAAATGTCTTTTTGTAATTGCAGTAGTGGTATTGCTGTAGGAATAGCTAGAAAAAAAGAAGATACAAATATTCTAAAGAACCCAGCTTACCGAATAGAAAGAATTGGGAAGGATATAATGCATCTTGGCAGAGGATATAATGCTGTTTGGTATGGGAAATATGGCAGTGGCTTCAACAACCTTGAGTCATAACATGATAGAATATTATTCAGTTATTTAAAAAAATCAATCAGATTTATACCAGTTGATGTGGAAGGGATTTCTATGAGTACTGGTGTTTGGTAAAAGGCCAATGCAGTAAGGTATATAGGAAATTATTTCACTGTTATAAAATAAGTAATCAAGGAGTGAAACATCTCCTTTATATGTTTGTTACATGTGTGGAATTATATGAGCCCCCCCCAGTGTAGAATTATATATGAAGTTGTTAACAAAGGTTAACTGGAGTTTGGTGGATATTGGAAGGGAGGAAGAGAGAGGAATGTTAGAGTCAGGTAAAAAAAGAAATGACAGGGCTGCTCTTCTTCTCTTAAAATAGTATCCTCTCTCCTCTTAAAATAGTATTCCATTCATAAGACAGAGGCCTTCATAGAAACCCCAATATGTTAAATATACACTGGATTTTTAAGAGAAGGATACATTATACAAAATACATTCTCATGACACACCTTGAAAGAGTATTTTGCAGGACATTTTGGGAAATGCTTTAATCAGTGAATATGAATATATTAATATTGTCCTCTGATAGATACATTATTATAACTTTCTGGTTCTGTATCTTTATTAAATATATAACTAAAGTATCATGTCACATTGCTTACCATTATTCATTTAAAGTATCATGTCACATTGTTTACCATTATTCAGCACCCCCAAATTGTTTAGAAATGATTATGTAGACATTCCACATTCTTCTCATGTGTATTCTATTTATTTGGTGAATGCTGGATATTGCCATTTTGATAATGTTTCTGTCAAATATTCCTTATACATTTTTGGTGCTAATGGTTTCTGATGTTAAAGTTTATCTTTTCCTTCCTCCATACCACCATCTCCTGCATTTTTCAAGGGCCACCATAACTATATTAAACGGGCTATACTTTTTCAGACACTGAACGATACTTTTCCTTTTCTCAGCTCGAGCTTGTACAAGCTGACAGTGTAATCCAGATACTGTGTAATCCTTTGAATTCAAAGCTTGGACACTGTTGGAAGAAAGAGATACATGTTTTCTATCATCTCAGTCAAAAGACAGAATTGAAAAAGAGAATGTTGAACTATAAGTATTTTCAGTCTTTTGCTGCATACTGTCAGGTTAGGAAAGGTGCACAAGTATTTTGATAACTGACTTAGATGTTTTCAAGGACTCAGAAGATAGGATTGAGAGATTGTACATTTAATAGGCATTGATTGACATAGTTTTACCAGCTAGCTAGTAGTGACAGTTTTTGTGAGCAATGATTTCATTTTTACAGTATTTCAGACTCTGAAAACCTGCAAATAATGTGGAATCATAGAATCTCAAACAGCTGTTTCTTGAGAGACAGGATGAGCTAGAGAATGCTGCAGTAACAAATGGCCCCCAGATCTCAATGACTTAAAGCAACAAAGTTCATGCCTCATTCATACTACAAACCCTCTATGTGTTGACTCAAGGCTCTGCTCCTATGTGTTGTCTTCCCTGTAGAGCCCAGGCTGTTGAAACAGACACCATATGGAATGTTGCCAAATGTTGTAGCAAAGGGAAAAAGTGAGTGGAAAGGCTCTTGAGGCTTCCATTCTGCCCAGTAGATTATTTATTTATTCATTCATTCATTCACTGGGGGGCACGCACAGAGGGAAAGGGAAGGAAAGAATCATAAGCAGATTCCATGCTGAGTGCAGGCCCAATGTAAGTCTCAGTCTCAGGACCCTGAGATCACAACCCTGAGATCATGACCTGAATCAAAACCAAGAGTTAGATGCTTAACTGACTGAGCCATTCAGACACCCTGGCTACACCTAACTTCTAAAGGGTAGAGAAGTGCAATTGTCCTATGCCCAGAGGATAGCCATAATCTTGTGATGGACACTACAACTTCCTTACCACATTGACCTCCAAAAGGCCATTTATTCTAAACCTGAACAAAATCTTATTCTTACAATGGCTAGTTTATATACTCATACTCATTCTCTGAAATAATATACTCCCAAAGTTACCTTATATCTGTATTATTACTCTCAGTATTATAATTCTTTTATCTATGAGCAGGATCCTAAATTTGAGTATCCAGCCTAATGTATGATTCTAGTATTTCTTTGGGCTGAAAACTCTTCAGGTTCTTACTAGGATTTGTGTGTGTGTGTGATTTTCTGAATTAAATATGAATTTGAGAATATTTTTTAAATCCAAATGGTACTTAATGTAGAAGGGAATGGGGAAGACCTACTTTTCAAATACCCTATGAATATTTTTTAATGATATTCCCGGAGCTCTGATAATGACCAGATGTTTCAGGGTGGGGAGGTTAAGTAAAATAAAGGAGAAGGACAGAATAATTAGAACATGTTTCTCGTCTTTATAAATCAGGATTTGTGTGTGTGAAAGATAATTTGATTCAAGATGAATTTAGTTCTATTCTATTTTTATTGCATCAGATCGCATCATTAACTATTTATTTAATTTTATATTTGTAAATCATATTAGTAATATTTAAAAAATCTTAAATAGTACCATGCTCATATATGGAAATGAAATAAACACTTTTTAAAAATTAAAAGTTTACATACATATTGTATTAATTTCAGATGTACAACATAGTGATTTCATATTCTATACATTATGAAATGCTCAACACAATAAGCCTAGTTACCATCTGTTGCTATACAAAGTTATTACAAAATTGACTACATAACCTATGCTGTATATTATATCCCCATGACTTGTTTATTACTGGAAAATTGTATCTCTTAATCACCTTCACCTATTTCATCCATCTGCCAAACTCCTTCCTGCTGGCAATCATGTTTATTTTATGAGTGTTTTGTTGTGTTTGTTCATTTTGTTTTTTAGAGTCCACTCATAAGTGAAATCATATGGTATTTGTCTTTGTCTGTCTGACCTATTTCCCTTAGCATAATATCCTGTAGGTCTATCTGTGTTGTCACAGATGGCAAGATCTCATTGTTTTTAATGGCTGAGTAATATTCCTGTGTGTGTGTGTATATGTGTGTGGGTATTCACATCACATCTTCTTTATCCATTTGTCTATTGATGGACACTTAGGTTGCTTCCATATCTTGGCTATTATAAATAATGCTGCAGTGAGCATCTCTCATAAACCAGTTTCATGTTGTTAAAAGAAGAAAGGTAAACTAAAAAAAATATGTTAAGAGTAAAGCCTTTTAAAGTCTCATAATTTAAAGCCTAACTTTTGTCCTACATTTTTGCAGAATCTCAAACATTACTCCTAGAGACACTTAGGGAATAATCTTCCTTTGGGAAAGTCATATGGGCTGGATAAGTTTGCATAGCGCCAGAGGTCAGTTTTCCAGTATTTTCAGGTTTTTTTTTTCTTTATAAAATATACGGTAATTTCTTTCCAAGGCACTATTAGCAGTTAAAATGCTTACTTCAAGGCATCTCTGTCACCTTGGATTGGAAAATGAAAACGACTGTATTTTTTTTTTAGATTTATTTATTTATTTATTTATGAGAGATGGAGAAAGAGAGAGAGAAAGAGAGAAGCTAACTCTGTGCTGAGTGCAGAGTGGACACAGGTGCAATCTCACAACCCTGAGATCATGACCTGAGGGGAAATCAAGAGTCAGATGCTTCACTGACTGAGCCACCCAGGAACCCTGGGAGAGAAAGAATTTTAAGCAGGCTCCACACCCAGTGCACAGCCTGATACAGGGCTTAATCTCAGGACCCTGAGGTCACGACTTGAGCTGAAATCAAGAGTTGGACACTTAACCCACTGAGCCACTCACATGCCCCCCAAATGACTTTAATTAAATAAAAATATGTATCTGCAATATGGGAACATTTTTGAAGCTAAAGAGAATTTGAGGGTATTTTTTTAAAATTATAGTAATAGGAAAAAGCCACTACCAGTCACTTTGGAAATTTTAATACCCATTACAAAGAGGTTACGAAAGCTGCTAGAGGCAGAAAAATGCTGCTTAATGTGGGGTACATGATTTTTTAAGTCCAAATTTGAAACTCTTTCCATTTTAGATCCCTGCTTCTAGGTAGTAGATTGTATCGGGTTCGTATCACCTATTGATGGGGATAAGGAATGGGATATTTGCTCTCTTTCTGTACCTTGAAGTTCCTTGGCCTGCTTTGATCCTAAGCTGATCTTGGTCCTTTATGTCCCTGAAATCTTACCCAGCTCTCATGGTCATTTTGAGACATTTCTGGTTTTGCCTTTTGTGGATATAAATCAAATTCTATGCACATTTGTTTTGCGACATGATGCCTAATATTTAAATCATCTCAAAATAAGCTTACTTTATGTAAAAATCATTCTAACAGAATGAGTATTTGTCTTCATTTTGAAAGGGAGGAAACTGAGGCTCAGATTTAATGACTTGTCCAAGGAGAGTTAATATTTTGTACCAAAGTCTCTTTACTTTCAAAACCTGTGGTTTTCTACTGCACTGAGATGCCTCCCTAAAGACAGAAAAACATTCCATATAGAGAAGATTATTGTTCCCAAGGCTCTAACCCCTTTATGAGAAATTTCTCATTAGTTCTCATAATACCTAACCTAGCAAGAATTTTAACAATTTCACAGTTAGAAAAAGTAAGACTCAGAGATGGTACTATTATTATCATGTTAGCAAGAGAAGTCATTGTAATATACAAAAGAAGCAGATAAACCATCTTTTAAAAGTATGCTCTTGGGGCACCTTGTGGCTCAGCTGATTTAGGGTCCAACTCTTGGCTTTGGCTCAAGTCACAAATTCATGGTCCTGGGATTGAGCCCTGTGTTGGGCTCCATGCCAAGTGTGGAATCTGCTTGGGATTCTTTCTCTCCCTTTCCCTCTGCCCCTCCTCTCTCTCTAAAATAAAAGTCTTTTAAAAATAAAAAGTATACTCTTTCAACATTTCAGTAATTGTTAATACTATGATTTGGAACAAGTATTCACTAAAACTTACTAGTTTTTGTGGTCTAAATATCTATACTGATAATCCTCTAAGAAGATTTTTATTTCTCTCTTTGGTATTACTAAGCACACTTCCTTTCTAATAGCCCAGAATTGCACTGAAGAGTGTAATTAATAGAATGAAGAAAATGCACTCAATAATTCAAAATTTATTGATACTATTTCATTTGAAATGGTGGCATTGAATATAACCTTGATTATCTTTTTTTTTTTTTAAATTTTAGTTGAGCAGTAAAAAACACAAGACGTGCTTGTTATTCCACTTTTAAGCATTTTGGTGAAATATAGCAGTTCAGATAATTGAAAACACAGCACTTCATTACAGTGAGATGAGTTTTTCTGGTTTAACTCCTTTCTCTCTTATGTTGTAGAGTTAATAGAACTGAACTGTTAAATGAGTATGCTTAAAGTGCTCACACAGACCCTCCATCCCACCTAAATAACACAGAAGGTTCAGCCCTGCTCATAACCCTCATGCACTTCACCCTCTCACCTTAGTTGGTCATATCTGACTAACTGGCCAAAAACTCTTTGTGATCAATTTACCTGATGCAGAGAGCCGTTGGTACCTCTGATTCTAATTTCTGCAGCAAGTATTGTTTCAGAGGCAGAATTTCCAGGAAGTCGTTGAGTATGGCTTACACATAAGACAGCTGTGGAAATGTCAGCTGATTATTTTGCACTCCTTATTTTCACTTATCTCTCTTCTTACAGGATGTTAATTCTATGTGCTTTCTCTAGTGCTCAGGTATATTTTCCATGTGTGCCTGCTTTGTTTTTATCAGGCTACATTGGCTTTACTGGGAATAAGTCTGGGGATGGGATAGTACTGCCAGGTGTCACAAAGTCATAACCTCAATGGGAGACTGGAACGTAAGGCAGTAGTGGAGGATGTAGGTTATAAGACAAGAATTCATAAGGCTACAATTGCTAGAATCTATTGACAATAGTTTAAAGAAATAGTAGTTAGCTTTTCTCATAGAATAAGAAGCCTAGAGATAGGCAATTTTTGGCATTGGTTCAACATTGCATCCAAGCAGGTATAATTTAGTAGAAAGAAAAAGCTGATCACTCCTTTAATGAACCTGCCTCCCATTCAGAATTAAGCTAAATTCATGAACATCTCATGCCATTTTGTGTCTTTCCCACACAACTGGTCTCATCTGCTGTCAGTCATATACCATCTAATCCCAAGTACATACGCTAGCACTTGAACCATAGCAAACTACTTAAAGGACCAGATTTGACACATTTTCTCAGGTCCCTGTTCTTTTCTTCACATTCACTCTACTTGTAATACATTCTTCTCTCCCCATCCTTGATGGGCTTTCTCTTCTTTCAGCTTAGCCATCCATCTTTTCAAGGAAAAGTCTTCCTTGGCCTCATCATAGTCATTGGAACCTACATTTGCCTCAAGTCTAGCCTTTATTATGATGTATTAGAATTGATTTCTTATGTGTTCATCTCTTACATTAAACTGAGCACATCGAGAACACAGACTTAGCCTCCTTCGTCTTTGTATTTCAAGGGCCTACCATAACATTAGCATGTAGTAGGATCACAATAAATGTTAGATGGATAAAGGATCACTTTAAGAGGTTGATTTTTGCTACCAAGGAGTAGGGTCTTGCTCATAATGCTTAGTGTTTGTTATGTAGTATAGCTTCATATATGCCATTCCTTACTCCCTCTTTATAAGCTAAAGTCAGGGTATAGAGGTTGCTTCTGAAGCTGTGTCAGTGGCTGGCGGCACAGTTGTCTTTGCATCTGAGGGATCCACTACTTGTCCATAAGGAACAATATTTTTTCTTGGTGCCTAGAAGGCATTGGTTGTTTCTTTTTTTTTTTAAGATTTTATTTTTTTTATTTGAGAGAGAGAGAGCATGATCAAGGGGAGAGACAGGGGAAGAGGTAGAGGATGAGAAGCAGACCCCCTGCTGAGCAGGGAGCCCACATGGGGCTTGAATCCAGGACCCCGATCATGATCTGAGCCGAAGGCAGATGCTTAACTAACTGAGCTACGTACGTGCCCTAGTATGGGTTGTTTCTACCCTAATACATAAAAAGGGAAAAATTCAACTTGTTAATAGAAAAGTAAAGCATGATCTCAGGTATTCAAAGTGTAATGATTTTAGAAAGCCCTTGCTAAAAAGTTAACACATATTCTTTTAATAGAGGTATGCCCTGGATTGGATCCAGGAATAGAAAAAAAAATTTAAATAAAAAAAAGCTGTTGAAATGTAAATTAAGTCTATAGTCAGTGTTGGTATCTCAGTTTTGACAAATATTACATCATATCATAGAATGTTAACAATATGGGAACTGAATAAGTAGTATGTGGGGAATCTGTACTACTTTGCATTTTTTTCTGTGAATCTGAAAGTATTCCAATAAAAAAATTTAAAAAGCAGGGAGGGATGGGGAACTTGGGTGGCTCAGTGGGTTAAAGCCTCTGCCATCGGAGTATTATGCCTCCATCAGAAAGGATGAATACTCAACTTTTGTAGCAACATGGACTGGACTGGAAGAGATTATGCTGAGTGAAATAAGTCAAGCAGAGAGAGTCAAGTATCATATGGTTTCACTTATTTGTGGAGCATAACAAATAGCATGGAGGACATGGGGAGATAGAGAGGAGAAGGGAGTTGGGGGAAATTGGAAGGGGAGATGAACCATGAGAGACTATGGACTCTGAAAAACAATCTGAGGGGTTTGAAGTGGCGGGGATTGGGAGGTTGGGGGAACCAGGTGGTGGGTATTAGAGAGGGCACGGATTGCATGGAGCACTGGGTGTGGTGCAAAAACAATGAATACTGTTATGCTGAAAATAAATAATTAAAAAAAAAAAAAGGCCTCTGCCATCGGCTCGGGTCATGATCCCGGGGTCCTGGGATCGAGCCCTGAGTCAGGCTCTCTGCTCCGTGGGGAGCCTGCTTCCTCCTCTCTCTCTGCCTGCCTCTCTGCCTACCTGTGATCTCTGTCTGTCAAATAAATAAATAAATAAATAAATCTTAAAAATATAAAAATAAAAACCAGGGAGGGGTTCCACAACAGTATGGATATACTAATGCAACTGAATTGTATACTTAAAAATGGTTAAAGTGGTAAATTTTATGTTATGTGTATTTTGACACAATAAAAAATAGGGAAAGGAGTAGGTGTGCTAGGGGAGAGGGATAAAAAGGGAAAAGAACTATTTTTGAACATTTTTTTCACTTCCACAGTATTCCAGGCACTGTACTAGAAATAAAAGTGTGTTTCAATCTCCTGTTACTGATGAGTCCCCCAAGGTTGCATGAATTTAGGTAACATCATATCTGAGCTCTGCTTTAATCTATACTTAAGAGAGAGACCCTGGGGTATATATTTTTTAATGAGTGATTGAGATGAGTCCAGTGATCAGCCAAGTTTGAGAACCACCTCTCTAAGTCTTTTATATCCACTGCCTTAAGAGATGATTTCTCTGATCTTGAGGATGAAAGCTGGCAGCGTAGGATCTTGTTTAATGTGGACCATAAGAACTAGAAAGACTTTTACAGCCCAAGGCCAAAGCCTTGAATACTGCAGTGAAGCTAGCAGAGCAGGGTAGAAGGAGACATATCACAGAACTGGATCAAATATGCTCCATGTTAAGTTCCAACTCAAGAAGTTAATTTCCCCTGAAACTTCTTGGTTGTGTATTACAGGCTGAAGTCGGCTCCACAATATCAATTGGAATTATTTGGCCACTTCTTGTCTTCTCTCTCCATAGATGTTATTGACTGCAGAAACCTCTGGTCACCAGGGAATTTTCAGATGGAATAAAAAGACAATTAGAGGCTGGCAGAGTGAATGGATTAAGGCAGTGTGCTCTGAAGTTCAAAAACTAAGCAAGCAAACACTTAAAGAAACAAACAACTGTGCTTCCTATTTCACTAGGAAGGTGGAAGCAATTAGAAGAGACATTGCCAGCCTTCCAGTACTGTACCTCTTCACCTGCCTGTATCTGTCTCTCCGGCTCTCACTGGCCATGACCCATGCTCTCACAGAAAGACCAGTCTGCCTACTTCTTAGACCAGACCCTGAACTCCCTCACTTTCGAACATGTCAGTGCTTCTCCCGCAATCCTATGAGCTCCCTCCCACATCATGCCTTTTCTCCTGCCAGATATTTCACATCAGAAGACAACTATGCTATTACTTCTTCCATCCAAAAAAAAAAAAAAAAAAAATCTAACTAAACAAAACAAAATCACCAAAACCAAAAATTAGCTGTCTTGACCTCTTGATCACTCTTCTCCCTTAGCCAGTTGCTACCACATTTCTCTGTCCTACTTCAGACCAACACTCTTGAAGATAGTTGTCTATATAGCTTGTCTTAAATTCTTCTTAAAATCCAGATCTTTGCTTCTGCCTTCCATAAAGTGCTCTCGGTGAAGTGAAGGTCACCGATGACCTCTGCATTGCTTAATCTGGTGGCTAGTCCTCATTTCTCAGCCCACTGGATTTAGCAGCATTTGACATAGCTGATTCCTCCTTCCTCTCAGAAATATTTGCTTCACTCAGCTTCCAGGGCCTTGTTTTCCTAATCTCTCATTGGTCGCTCCTTCTCATGCTCCTGATTCCTCCTCACCCTCCTGTCTTCTAAATTCTGGAAAGTGCCAGGCTCAGTTTCAGACCTCCGTTGTTATTTATACTCATTCCACTGGAGATCTCTTTCAGTACCTTAATTTTACATTTTATCTGTTTGCTAGTGCTCCCCAGATTTATATTGCCAGCTTGGAGCGCTCCCCTGAACTCCATATTAATATATCCAACTGCTTCCTTGACATCTTCACTTAGATACCTAATATGTCCAACTGAACGGCTAATATTCTCCCCCAGACAAACTCCTCCTGCAGTTTTCTCCATCTCAGTTCACTTCTAGTTTCTCAGGCCAAAAACCTATGGTGATTTTTGAATATACTTTTTCTCGCATCCCACATGCTCTCTTATACAAGTCTTCCTGACAAGCCTTACCCTCTCCAATTTAACATTCACATTGTTGCAGAGTAAAGTCTTAGAAAATGCAGATTTTAGCACAGTATTTTGCTGTTAAAACTACTAGAAAATTTAAATTTTAGCACGGTGTTTTGTTGTTTAAAATAATGTCAAAATTCTTAGGCATTCCGTTCAGTGGTCTATATTACCTGCCCTTTTCCTACCTCTCACTTCACTTTCCCCTACCCCCAAAAGCCTGTGCTCCAGCCCTGCTGCTGTGCTTGCAATCACATTAAACCACCAGCTGTTTCAGGACATTATACATTTTTCATACTTCCCCTTCTTTCTGAAATACCCTTGTGCCTACTGGTTCAGGAGTCTTGGTTCCCAGAGGGGAATACTTCGACCAGGGCACATAACAAGGCTCTCATCAAACGTTAATGGTGAGCCAGCACAGAAAGGAGTCACTAAATGGCAGGAATCACTGACCCTGACCATCAGGAGACAGGGGTGCTGAGAGGATATGTCTGGCCCCCAGGTGACCCGCTTGGAGAGCTGATAGTTGAGGGCAAGTTTTATCTAGAATGGATAGTGTAAAAGGGAGATGAGTGAGACTTAGATGGGCCTGGAGACCAGCTTCAGCATGGGGGCAGTGGCTCATTCTGGTAACTCTTTTCTTCGATGCTTTCCTCAGGAAAAGCCCACAAAATTCCTAAAGGACCTGCTTTCAGAAATAACATGAAGCACATAGATCTGAGTGAAACAAAGGTTGGGTGGTAACGGATGCTGTCTTGTGTTGCCCAATTCCCTTTCTCTCCAAAGCCTACACAACTGAAATACTCATCACCTCAGCTCTTGAGAGTATAGGTGGCTGGCAGTTCTCAGCTGAGTTCCTCTCCAGGGTTTCAGGGTTTATATTCTCTGAGTGGCTGGGGAAAGAGGGACCCTATATCCAGTGACTGGCTGATGCAATGATACATACACTCAGATTTCTTGCCTCAGTTTGAAAAAACTTTTAAAGGCCATTCTATCCCCAAAGCTCCCCATGAGATGAACTGAGGCTTTTGTCTTGACTGTATCACAGACCAACTCCTTCCTCTTCCTAAACCTGCTTCATTTACTCCCTTCCGGGTGTTGCTTCTGAGAGCACTCTCAACACATTTGTTACATGCTGATTTCTGTCGTGAATCTGCTGCCCATGGACCCCAATACATGTCGGGTGCCTGTTCTATCCTCTCTTTCAATTTAGGATGCCCCTATAAATAACATTTGCACAATTTTATTTAGGTCTTCTCCCATTTAGACTCTATGCCCTTTGTAAGCAGGGAGCATCTGCTTATTTGATGTATCATCAACCCCTGGCCAACTGTTTATCAAGTGAAAAATGTGCCCCCATGACACCACCAAATATGGGATATTGCCCTGGGATATTGCATTTCAGTCCAGACAAGAAAGGAATGTAAGTGAATAGGATGTTTAATGGGAGTTAGTATGAGTGGCAGCATCATTTGTGTTTAATATTTTTTTATGTTTGCTCCATTTGGAGGATTTTTAAAAAACAGGTTCATTTTACTTTATTTTTTATCTAAGTTCAATTAACCCACGTATAGAACACAATTAGTTTTTGATATAATGTCCAATGATTCATTAGTTGCACGTAACACCCAGAACTTACCACATTACAACATTGTTCTAGCTGATTCTAATTCGGTATAGGTAAAGTAGAAGTCTTGGGAGCCATGAGGTTATGAATAGGATTTTCCCAAATTTCTGTGTTATCTCAGCAAATTTTCAGTTTTCTTCTGAAGATTTTTACTTTGGCTAGTCAGCTGCATGGATAAATTTGGGAATTTTGTGATGGGGAAAGGTAATTACTACTGTTGGTTTCTTAAGATTATTGAGATATTTTTATGAAATTTTAAAATTTAATGAAATTTGTGGATAATTTAATGAAATCTTACAAATAAATTTGTTTTTCAACTTTAATTTTTAAAAATTATAAAATCTTGATATGTATCTAAAAAAGAGCAATCTCAAACTAATTGGCAAGAGCCATAACTTTTTTTTAGGGTAGGTAAAAAATTATTCATTCAATTATCATTCATTTCTATTTTTTCTCCATTGAGGCATTTTATTTACATGTATGTATTACATCTCTAGAGAAGAATTCCAGGATTTTTCCCTCCTATGTCTTTTCGTCTTGCTTCTTCATGGTGCATCGTGCCAGCTGAAGTTGTCATGACGATGAAACCAAACTGGTGGGACAGGGGCAGATTGTTCTGCCATTTTTCTAGATCTTTGAGTTGTATCTCAAATGTGGGGCTGATCACTCCGTATTTGTTTAAACTGCCTGTGAGGTTCAAAACAGTTTTCCCAGCTCTGTGATTATCAAGAATTTCAAATTTCCCAATGTAACCAGGTTTCATCATCACAGTTAGAAACTGGATGATAACTTTAGAGCATGACTTAATAAGAACCTGCCATTTACCTCTCTTTTCAGCATTGTTAGTGCTCTTGAGAGCCTCTGCAAGGGCATTCGAGCATACCCTTATGGCGGCCCTCAAAGATGGTGGAAAGACTATTCATTTCGTTTTTAAGCAGACTGTTTTGCACATTGTACTTACTCTTTTCAAGTGTGTGATATACCAATTTACTCTTCAAATAGTAGTGGAAACAGTTTCCTTAGCTTTTTCTGATGTTTTATTAGAGAATATTTGCACAGTTAATATACTTTTGCATTTATAAATATAATCCAGATTCTCGATTCTACTTTTAGTTTGTGATACTGTGTGTCCTGAGACGCTGTTAATATAGTTCCTTTAATGATACAGAATTTCTCTGTGTGCAGATCTTTCATGTGGGCAGTTCTCTTCTGTTGGCATCATATTTAATACTGTAACAGCAACTCCATAGCAAAAAATTCAGATTGATGCCATGAGAACAATGCCATACATTGATTGAATGTATCACTCTTACACTGATTGATTTGGTATTGTGTAAACATGGCATGTTTCTAAGAATTTGAACAAATGAAGAGAATTTAATAAATGTTTGTTGCCATAGGAAACCAGCAGAAACCTAATTTTTTTTTTAAACCCAGTTTTTTAAAAAATAGATAAATAAAATAGGGATGCTTGGGTGATTTAGTTGGTTAACCGTCTGCCTTCAGCTCAGGTCACCATCCCAGGGTCCTGGGATGGAGCGAGGAGCCTGCTTATCCCTCTGCCTGCCTCTTCCCCTGCTTTTGTGTTCTCTGTCTCTCCCCTCTTTCTCTCTCTGACAAATAAATAAAATCCTTAAAAACAAATAAATAAATAAATAAGACCATTTTTAAAAATCTGGATTCTTTCTTTCTTTTTTTTTTATTAATTTTTTATTTTTTATAAACATATATTTTTATCCCCAGGGGTACAGGTCTGTGAATCACCAGGTTTACACACTTCACAGCACTCACCAAAGCACATACCCTCCCCAATGTCCATAATCCCACCCCCTTCTCCCAAACCCCCTACCCCCCAGCAACCCTCAGTTTGTTTTGTGAGATTAAGAGTCACTTATGGTTTGTCTCCCTCCCAATCCCATCTTGTTTCATTGATTCTTCTCCTACCCACTTAAGCCCCCATGTTGCATCACCACTTCCTCATATCAGGGAGATCATATGATAGTTGTCTTTCTCTGCTTGACTTATTTCGATGAATGGATCAAGAAGATGTGGTATATATACACAATGGAATACTATGCAGCCATCAAAAGAAATGAAATCTTGCCATTTGCGACAACATGGATGGAACTAGAGCGTATCATGCTTAGCGAAATAAGTCTTTTTTTTTAAGATTTTATTTATTTATTTGACAGACAGAGGTCACAAGCAGGCAGAGAGGCAGACAGAGAGAGAGGGGGAAGCAGGCTCCCCGCTGAGCAGAGAGCCCGATGCAGGGCTTGATCCCAGGACCCTGGGACCATGATTGGAGCTGAAAGCAGAGGCTTTAACCCACTGAGCCACAGGTGCCCCTAAAATCTGGTTTCTTTTTAAAATATGAAATCCCAGCAATAGCTATTTCCAAAAGATCTTATAGGAGTGAGGCCTCCCAGATTCTAGACTAGGTCCTATTATTAAGAAGATAAACTCAGGGCACCTGGGTGGCTTAGTGGGTTAAGCGTCTGCCTTCGGCTCAGGTCATGGTCTCAGGGTTCTGGGATGGAGCACTGCACTGGGCTCTCTGCTCAGTGGGGAGCCTGATTCCCCCCCCCTCTCTCTGCCTGCTGTTCTGCCCACTTGTGATCTCTCTCTCTCTCTGTCAAATAAATAAATACCCTCAAACAGCTGTTTGAGGGTAGGCAACATTATACCCATTTTACAGATTAGGAAAACCGAGGTTCAGATAGTTTAGGTAATTTGCTCTAGATTGCATAGAGCCAGGATTTAAATCCACGTCTGACTCTGAAGTCTAAGCTTTATTCTACTAAAATATTTTGCCTTCTCATTTTTCATCCAAAAGACAGAAATGATAATACTTGTCTGGCCTCATTTATAACTCTGTGTGTGTGTGTGTGTGTGTGTGTGTGTGTGTGTAACAGAGAAATTGTTGAATCACTATTGTTCATCTGAAACTAATACAGTATTTTGTGTCAACTATGCGTGTCAACTATACATAGATTTAAGAAAGGGAAAAAAAAAGTGCCCTGCATTTTATTTGGTCATAAATATCTTCACTAAGACCTTAATGGTTCTAGGGTAGGTCTGGCCTTCAGATGCCCTTTGAAGCTGGTATTATCATGTTATTTCATGGATGAGAAAAACTATGTTTGATGGCAATGGGTGACTTGCCCCCAAACACATACTAGATCGCATTGCCAGGCTATGGACCCAGGTCTGTGTGATTTCCAAGCCTCCTTTCTAATCACTAGTTTAAACTGCAGGACTTCATGCCATTATTGAGCAGTAGTGGGCCCGAGGGGAAGGAAGAAACTTATTGTGCAATTATTTGTTGAAACATTTAGATGTAGAACTGGGGTTTACTTTTGCTTCCTTGACATTCTCATGTCTTTCTCATGTGCATTTTGTCTTAGGAAACAACATTCCTCTTTTGTGGAACAAAATCAAGTTTAAAAGACTGATATTCTTCAGGCCCTCTGTTCAACAGATATGCATTAACTACCTATTACCTACCAGGTGCTGCAATATGTACTGGGATCACGAAGATAAGAAAATTATTGGAATAATATAATGACATTCCTATAATAAAGATAGGTACTAAGTGCTGTAAGAACACAGTCAACTGAGTGATTACTTTGAATGTATTTTGTCTAAATTTAAGTCTAATGCAATTTCTTTTCTGTGTTTAAAAACTAGTATTGCCATATAATTTATATATATATAATATATAATTTAACTAATTTAATATAATTTAACTAATATGTAATTATAGTTTAACTAAAAACTTATTTAACATCCTTATTTTTATATGTGTATAGAAATAAAAGAATAGGCATTTGTTTACACTATTTCAAATTTTAATGACTGTTGTGCATGTTCCCTGATGGGGGACTGAACAAGCTAACCAAAATGTCAAATATCTTTGCTTTTTGTCTGGTTTATATAAAATCAGTATCAGAGAAAGAACACCTGATTGGCTCTTGGTGACATCACAGGAATTTCTGGGTGGGTAGTCAGTGCAGTGGTCATGGAGAGCAGAGCCCCATGTCAGTGTCATGATATTTAAACATGCCCAGTGGGTGACTGATCTTGGACTTGAGCACAGAGAGATGGCCACATCCAATGATTGGTATCAGTGAATAGTACATAAGTTTCTGTAGGCTTGCTTGACTTTATCACTTATCACAAACATTACAGTGATTTATGTGATTTATTATAAAACCATCTTAATTATGAATTGTTGGTTAAAATTTGAATCAGCAGTAAACCTGGAAAATAGTAATAATACAGATGGCATGAATTAATTATGACTTACTAAATGCAGTTTAGTAGAAAAAATAATTTCAATTTAGGGCCCAGGGAAGAGACAAAAGGTGGTTTGAAGTTTGGAAACCAAGAGATTGGTTCATTTGCAGTCCCCAATTTTCCTTCTGTTTCTCCTACTTTTCTTACAACCTCTGGGCTTAATTTAAGACTCATCTGAAGGCTTCTGTGTAGTAGTGGAATTTAATTAGTTCCTTTTCTGAATCATTATTGTAGTATATGTTTCTGTGGAAAGATAGTATAACTTGAAAAGTAATTGATATATTCTCAACAGAAGCCAATGAGAAAGTTCAATGTCAATTTAAAATCAAAAATTTCTTGTGCTACTGGAAAGTACTATAGTCCCACCAATTCTGATTGCTTCTTGTGTATCTGATTCCCACATATTTTCAATATATTCCCATATATTTTTGAAAGATCCTAGTCCTGCCAGAATTTTCTCGTGGATCGTGTCAAATATTTTTATGTGTAATGTGTTAACATTAACAACTTGTCTGCATATATTATTTGGTTTCTTTGAACAACTGCCAAATAGATGATCCTATCATAGTTACTTGTGTAAGTAGAGCTTGAATGGTCCTGATTTCTCACTATTCCATTACTTATGAAGTGTGTACATGTGTTATGTATGCTACCTGTTTTATGTGGTACCATGGATCAGAGCTAGGCAATAGTAGATGAAGTCAACATTTAGAAATTACTTGCTGAATTTAATTTGAATTGTTCAGATAGGAAAAGTTATGTTGGGAAATTGAAGAAAAGCAAATTTTTCAGACAAAATGTATAATCTTCCCATACTGTTTTGCTATATAACCTTTTAAAAAATTTATTGAGGGGGCTTCTTGCTAGCTTAGTCAGTAGAGCATGCAACTCTGGATCTTGGGGTTATAAGTTCAAGCCCCACTTTGGGTGTAGTGATTACTTAAAAATAAAATATTTTAAAAAATTTTAAAAAATGTTTTGTACTAAAAATTAAGAGAGCTTGTTGAATAAAAATCAAAGCGCATCATGACATAACTCTAAGATAGCACTTTTGGTGGGAATGCAAGTTGGTGCAGCCACTTTGGAAAACAGTGTGTAGATTCCTTAAGAAATTAAAAATAGAGCTTCCCTATGACCCTTCAATTGCACTACTGGGTATTTACCCTGAAGATACAGATGTCGTGAAAAGAAGGGCTATCTGTATCCCAGTGTTCGTAGCAGCAATGGCCACAGTTGCCAAACTATGGAAAGAACCAAGATGCCCTTCAACGGACGAATGGGTAAGGAAGATATGGTCCATATGTACAATGGAGTATGATGCCTCCTTCAGAAAGGGTGAATACCCAACTTTTGTATCAACATGGACAGGACTGGAGGAGATTATGCTGAGTGAAGTCAAGCAGAGAGAGTCAATTATCATATGGTTTCACTTACTTGTGGAGCTTCAGGAATAACATGGAAGACACTGAGAGATGGAGAGAGGTGAGTTGGGGGAAATTGAAGGGGGAGACAAACCATGAGAGACTGTGGACTCTGAGAATCAAACTGAGGGTTTTGGAGGCAGGGAGTGGGGGGTTGGGTGAACCTGGTGGTGGGTATTAAGGAGGACACATATTGCATGGAGCACTGGGTGTGGTGCATAAACAATGGATCTTGGAACACTGAAAAAATAAAATAGAAAAAAAAGGAAAGCAGTGAAAACAGCACAATTTTTTGTGGTAAAATTAGTGTAAGATTTACCATTTTAAATATTTTTAAAGTGTATGCATGCTTTGGTGGCTTTTAGAATATTCACATTGTTTTAAATTGAAGTACAACTAACATAGAGTGTTATATTAGTTTCAAGTATACAATATAATGATTCCACTATGTTATATTACTCAGTGTTCATTAAGGTAAGTGTCCTCATAATCCTTTCACCTGTTTCACCACTGCCCCCCTCCCCATCCACTTTCCTTCTGGCAACCACCAGTTTGTTCTCTATAGTTAAGAGTCTGGTTTTTTGGTCTCTTTTTTCTTTGTTCATTTGTTTTGTTTCTTTAATTCCACATATGAGTGAAATCATATGGTATTTGTCTCTCTCTGATGGACTTATTTCACTTAGCATTATACCTTCTAGGCCCATCCATGCTGTTGCCAGTGGCAAGATCTCATTCTTTTTTTTTTTAATGGCTGAGTAACATTCCTGAAACATTCACATTTTAAATGTCCATGAGTATTCACTGTAGTCCAAGTGCCATTTCAAAGGTGAACATAGAAACTAGTCTCTCAGACAACCACCAGACCTACCAAAGCACACAATCCCAGATTTTTGTTGGATACTCTTACTCTCCACCTTGGTACTAACCAGCCACTCTTGATTAGCACGAATGGCAAGAATAATTTGGGAGGATCAAGGTGGGGGCAGAGGAAAAGGAGATTTTTAAGGATCAGATGGTATTGTAGAAGATAGGTCCTATGGTAGGGGTTTAGACACTGTTTCCATAGTCATACTATATGAAGGGGAAGCTATAGTAGAGGTGTAAAGCCCCTCTTACGATAGCCACCAGTCTTGGAAAACCCTGGAATTCTGTCTTTATTTTAGGTAAAGACTAATTGAGGAAAGTCTTAATGTGTTATGGGGACGAAGTTTTTTTTCCTTAAGGGGGATGTTATGTCTTACATAATGTACCTGAGGACAAAATTGTTCTATTTCGCACACGCACACAACACACACACACACACACGCCCATAGGAAACTGGAATGATCTATCACAACATATAGAGGGCGAAGATGAGTGGAGGAGGTTATTTAGATGTCAAGTGTTAGTCCAGTGGTAAACATATTATTAACATAACATTCCAAGAAAGCCTCTGCATAATAGATTAATGGAGGTTGTGGAATGTAACAAAAAGATTATGTTGGTCATCTTGGGATCCAAGAAATAGGAAAAGGGATTTAGAAAGGAGAAAAGATTAAGGTAAATCATGTTATTCCCCCACTGAGATTATTTGGCCATACTGAGGGATGATGGTGGGAAGATGTGAGGTGCTGAGGATGGAGTAGGTGCCTCCAATGTCTAGCAGAAAGGGGGGCATGATACCTATTGACCGAGAATATTATTTCACACAATGTGTTTGAAGTTATTTGAGGACAGACAAGAGCATATTCCTGGAGGGGAGTCATTAAGATTTTTCAGTTAGTTGACTTATTTTTTGGACAAACTTGAGCTCAACATCCCTTGCAACATCTACAGATATCCTGGTCAAGAGGAGCTGCCTAATCTAAGGTGGCTCAAAGATCTTGGGATAATTTCCTTCAAGTTGTTTCAGTTGGAGAATCATCAGTTTATGTTGTATTGTCTTAGTTTTATCAGTTTTTGCATTTTCATGGTATTATACTGAAGTATGGCTCTCAGAGGGAGGGACATTTTGCCAATGAATACCATGTAGAGGAGCCAGGAAGAATCCCACTTGATAATTTTTTCATGAGATCTGCTGAGAGAACAGCAATTATTCAACTTGCTGCCCTTTTTCAAGGTGACCCAATCATTTTCCCAGGCTTAGAACATTCCCCTAGATGGAAGCTTGGTGCCAAGCTGTCCTCCAGAATGTTTTATTTAAGCCTCATGGTAACTATCAATCAAAAGCCTAGAGTAGATACACAAAAGACAGAGAATGAAAGCAGATCACTATGGAAAATCATCAATTCACAAATGAAGACAGCAAGAGAGAAAGAAAGGAACAATGGAACTATAAGATCGCCAGAAAACAATAAGATGGCATTAGTAGATCCTTATCTATCAATAATTACCTTAAATGTAGATATATTAAATTCTCTAATCTAAAGGCATTGAGTGGTTGAATTGACTAAAAAACAAGACCCAACTACATGGTACCTCCAGGAGACTGACTTGAACTTTAGAGGCACACATAAGTTCAGAATAAGGGGATAGAAAAAGTTATTCTGTGCAAATGGGAACAAAAAGAGAGCAGTGGTATCTTAACTTATAATCATACAAATAGACTTTAACTTAAAAGCTGTAATAAGAGACAAAGGTTATTAAATAATGATAAAGGGGTCAATCCATCAAAAGAATATAACAATTATAAATATATACATGCATCTAACATTGGAATACTAAGTATACTAATAATACTAATTAATAATATTATTTATTTATATTTATAATATATGTATTATATTTATAATAAATAAAACTAATTAATACTAATTAAGTAAATACTAACATATCTGAATGGAAAAATAGACAACAATACAATAATAGTGACTTTGATATCCCATTTTCCAGCAACAGATCATTTAGACAGAAAATCAGTAAGGAAGCATTGGACTTGAACTATATTTATTTTTTTAATATATTTTTAAAGAGTTGTTTTTTCCCTTAAGATTTTATTTATTTATTTGAGAGAGAGAGAACACAGAGGGAGAGGGACAGGGACAAGTAGACTCCATGCTGAGCACCAAGCTGGATGTGGAGCTCAATCCCAGGACCCTGAGATAATGACCTACCCTGAAATCAAGAGTCAGATGCTAACCAAGTGAGCCACTCAGGCGCCCTGAATTGAACTATACTTTAGACCAAATGGAATGAATAGACATATATAAAACATTTCATCCCACAGCAACAGTGTGTACATTCTTCTCAAGTGGACATGGAACATTCTCCAGACTAGATGATATGTTAGGTCATAAAACAAGCCTTAGTATATTGAAGAACATTAAAATTATACAAAGTATCTTTTCTGAACACAGTGATATGAAACTAGAAATCAATAACAAGAGGAAATTTGGGAAATTTACAAGCATTTAGAAAGTAAACAACACACTACTGAATAATCACTGGTTTAAAGAAGAAAATCAAAGGGAAATTTATAAGTATTTTAAAATGGGGTTGCCTGGCTGGTTCAGTCACCAGAGCATGCAATTTAATCTCAGGGTCCTGAGTTTGAGCTCCACATTTGGTGTAGAACCTACTTAAAATTTTTAAAAAATTTCAAGAAAGGAACCTAAAACAAATGAAAATGGAAACAACACATCAGAATGTCTGGGATGCTGCAAAATCAGTTCTTAGAAGGAATTTTATAGTGATAAATGCATATATTAGGGGTACAGAAAGATCTCAAAAAATCTAACTTTATACCTCTAAGAACTAGAAAAAGAACAAATTGAGTCCTAAGTTAGCAGAATGAAGGAAATAACAAATGTCAAAGCAGAGATTAATAAAGTAAAACCGGAGAAACATTAGGAAATATCATCAAAATCCAGAGTAGGTTTTTTGAAACAATAAACAAAATTGACAAACCTTTAGATAAAACTAAGAAAAAAGAGAAAATATTCAAATAAAAAAAATCAGAAATGAAAAAGAAAGCAGTATATTTGATTCCACAGAAATACAAATGCTCATAATGACTAGTAGAACTATTATAGGATAACAAATTGGATAACCTAGAATAAATGGATAAATTCCTAGAAACATACAACCTACCAAGACTGCATCAGGAAGATGTGGAAAATGTGAACAGACCTTCAACTAAGGACATAGAAGCAGTAATCAAAAACTTCCCAACAAACAAAAGCCCAGAACCAAATGGTTTTAGTGAGAAATTCTATCAAACATTTAAACAAAAATTAATGCTGATTCTTTTCAAACTCTTCAAAAGCATTGAGGAGAGGAAAATATCCAAACTCATTTTTTAAACCTGGTATTACTGGGGCACCTGGATGGCTCAGTGGTTTAAGCCTCTGCCTTTGGCTCAGGTCATGATCTCAGGGTCCTGGGATTGAGCCCTGCATCAGGCTCTCTGCACAGTAGGGGGCCTGTTTTTCCTTCTCTCTCTGCCTGCCTCTCTGCCTACTTGTGATCTCTCTCTCTTTTCTCTCTCTGTGTGTCAAATAAATAAAAATAAAATCTTAGAAAAATAACCCCAGTATTACTTTGATAGCAAAGCCAGATGAAGATACTACTAGAAAAGAAAACCAGAGGCCAAAGTCCTTAAAGAATATAGGGCATGGATTGCGTGGAGCACTGGGTGTGGTGCAAAAATAATGAATATTGTTATGCTGAAAATAAATAAAAAATAAATAAATTTAAAAAAGAATATAGATGCAGAAACTGTCAACAAAATACTAACAAACTGAATTCAGCAATATATTAAAAAGATCATACAACATGATCAAGTCGGATGTATCTCTGGAATTCAAGGATGATTCAACATATGGGTATCAATAAATGTGATGTATCACATCAATACAAAGAGAGATAAAAGCAATATGATCACTTCAGTAGAAGCAGAAAAAAACATTTGGCAAAATTCAACAACCTTTTATGTAAAAACTCTCAACAAATTTGGTAAAGAAGGGAAATACCTCAACATGATAAATGTTTTATATGACAAACACACAGCTGACATCATACTCAATGGTCAAAGGTCAAAGGCTTTTCCTGTAAGATCAAGATCAAGAAAGGGTGTTCACTCACCACTCCTATTCAATATAGTATGTGAAGTACAGACCAGAGCACTTGGTCAAGGAAACAAAATAAAAGATAAACAAATAAGAAGGGAAGAAATAAAATTCTTTTTGGATATAATATTTTCTTACATATAGAAAATTCTAAAGAGTCCTCCAAAAATTACCTACTAGAATAAACAAATTTAGTAAAGTTGTAGGATACAAAATTGACAGATATCACTTGTGTTTCCATATAGTATCAATGAAATATCTGAAAATAGATGAAATAAAAACCAGTCCCATTTACATTACATCAAAAACAATAAAATACTTAGGGATTTAAATTTAACCAAGGAGTTGAAAGATCTGTACACTGAAAACTCTGTAAGACTTTGGTGAGAGTAATTGAAGGAGATAGAAATAAATAGAAAGATAGCCCATGTACATGGATTGGAAGCTTTAGTATTAGTCATCTATAGATTTGGTGTAATCCCTATCAAATTTCCAGGGGCATTTTCCAGTGAAATAGAAAAGAACAATTCTAAAATTTGTATGGAACCACAAACACCCAAATAGACAAAAAACAGCTTGAAAAAGGATAAAGCTGGAGGCATCATACTTCCTGATTTCAAACTATAGTACAAAGCTCTAGTAATCAAAACAATATGGTACCAGCATAAAACTAGACACATGGATGAATGGAATAGAATTCAGTGCCCATAAATAAACCCACACATAGATGGCTAATATTTCACAAGGGAGCTGTGAATACTCAATGGAGAAAGTATAATTTCTTCAATAAATGTTTCCGGGGAAACTGGATAATCACATCCAAAAGAATGGAATCAGACCCCTGACACTACTTATAAATATTAACTTAAAGTGGATAAAAACTTAAGTGTAAGATCTGAAATTATAAAACTTGTAGAAGAAAACTTATGTGGAGAGCTATTTGATGTTGGTCATGGCAGTGATTTTTTGGATATGACACCAAAGCACAAAGAACAAAAGCAAAATAAAAAACTTGGACCACATCAAACTAAAAAGCTTCTGCACAGCAAAAAGAAACAGTCAATAAAATGAAAAGACAGTTATCTATCTGTTAAAGGGTCAATATCCAAAATATATGAGGAACTCATACAAATAAATAGCACAAAACTAATAATCCAATTAAAAATGAGCAGAGGACCTGCATAGACATTTTCCCAAAGAAGCATACAAATAGTCATTTTGTACACAAAAGGATGTTCAACCTCATTAATCATCATAAAAATGTAATTCAAAACTACAGTGAGCTATCACCTCACACCTGGAGCCTGGAAGATGGCTATTGTTAATTAAAAAAAGAAGAAGAAGATAATAAGTGTTGGCAAGGATGTGGAGAAAAGGGAATCCCTGTGCACTATTAGTGGGAATGTTATTTGGCATAACCACTATGGAAAATGGTGTTGAAGTTCCTCAAAAATTAAAAGTATAACTACCATATGATCCAGAAATCCTAGTTCTGGGTATATATCTTGAAGAAAATGAAGTCAGAATCTCCAAGAGATATCTGCGTTCCATGTTCATTGCAACAGTATTCACAATAGCCAAGACATGGAAGCAACCTAAGTGTCTGTCAATGGGTAAAGACAATGGGATGTACACAGAGACATACACACATGGAGACACACACACACACACACACACACACCTGTATACAATGGAATATTATTCAGCCACGAGAAGGAAGAAAATCCCAATATTTGCTATAACATGGATGAATATCGAGGGTATTATGGTAAGTGAAATAAGTCAGAGAAAGATACTGTATGATCTCACTTATGTGTGAAATCTGAAAGGCCCAACTCCTGAATGGAGAGTAGAATGGTGGTTACTAGGAACTGGAGGGGGCAGTGTAGGAGTGTAGGCAAGAGGTGCAAACTTCCAGTTATGATAGGAATAAGTTCTGAGGCTCTAATATTGAACATGGTAACTAAAGTTAACGTCATTGTATACTTGAAAGTTGCTAAAAGAATAGTCTTCAATGTTATTACACAAAATAATAGTAATTATGAGGTGATATAGGTGTTTACTAAACCTTTTATGGTAAGTATATTACAATACATATGTGTATTACAATACATATGTGTCATCATGTTTTACACCTTAAACTTAGGCAGTGTTAGATGTTAATTGTGTGTAAATAAAGCTGGAAAGAAATATACGACAATAAAAGTGACTTGGGAGTGAAAAAGTCTTGGGATAGATGGTGGTGATGGCTGCACAGCATCGGGAAGGCAGTGTGGGCTTCTCTGGCAGCTGTCCCTGATGCTTATGTTCTGCTGTCTTGGTGGTGATTGCAGTCAGGGCAGTCTGGAGGAGGGTCTGAAAGAGAGGGCCCCACTGTCTCTCATTGGTTTTAGTAAGGTTATCATGGAGGTGAACTAACCAAGTCTCTAAGGGCTCTTTAGGCTGCTGGGGAAAGTGATTCTTAGGGAAGATTTTTTTCCCACTGCGACACATGGCATTTATTGGCACCAGGGACCTACTTCAAGTTAACAGTAGTACTTGGGCACAAATCAGCTCCTGGGGCATCTGACGGCCTTTGACCCATTGCTGGAAGATCTTGAGCAGTAGCTAAGGAATGGTTTCCCTAGTTTGTTTAGAGTCCCTCTGTTGAATTGCTAATTTGACCTCTCCACTGGTGAACTCATCCATCAAGGGCTAAAGAGAAGGACCTCTTCAAAAGCAAAAATCTTCTGTAAACAATCCACCAGCTCTTCCCAAGACCTAAGTGCTTTACTCTCTTGCAAAAATTCTGTAGCATTCCTTAAGAGTGTCCCATGGGACCCTAAGGCATTTTCTCTTTCAGAATGGCATTGTGCTCAACTGACCATCACGTTCACTAGGACAGTGTGTCAACCTGCCCAGTGTCGAGGTTGTCACTGGTCAGTTGAACAACATGCCAAACTGAAATAATGGTCGGGAGAGAAAAAGAGGTGGCAGCTCCTGAGTGTTTCATCCCCCCACCAGAGTGACACTGAATAAAAATTAGATGGCATTAAGTGCAGACAGGGATGATCATCTCATTGCTGAGGAGCCCTGAACAAAAAGCTCCTTCCTTTCAATAGATACAGGTTGTTGTGGCGCCTGGCTGGCTCAGTTGGTGGGGCGTGCAAGTCTTGATCTTGCGATTGTGGGTTCGAGCCCCACATTGGGTGTAGAGATTACTTAAAAATAAAATCTTTAAAAAGGTAGATGCAGTTTGCTGGTGGCAAGAAGAGGGAGGGCAGGAGTGGAAGTGTTAATTCAGAATAAGGGAAAGTGCCTCACTTGAGGCCATGAATAAGGATGTCTCACTGGAGGCATCTGGGAATGCAGATAATGTATATGAGCATGGCTGGGCCAGGAGGGCCCAAGTCCTTGACTGCAACTCCCTCAAGTAAGTTGCGGGGTACTGTTAAATAACAAAAACTCAACGGAGTTAATTAGAAAGACCTAATTTGCATTATTAATTGACTCATGATTCAGGTAGCATCCCATCTAGCAAATAGAGTGGAGGTCCAAAGGGCTACAGAAAAGGAAAGGCTTTTAAACGTAGGAGTGGAAAAAAGGAATTACTAACAAAGAATTCCTTGTTTTAGGCAAGGTCTCCCTCCTGAGGGGATCAGAAGAGGGATATCAGTAAATTTCCTAGTGCTGACCAGGAAATTCCCATGTTGATTGGTTAAAGGTTACATTTCTGGGGGGTTGAAACTATAATTTAGGTATTAAGCTTGGTTACTACTTGGGGCCTTAAACTAAGTGATGCCATGTGGGGCCTGTGATTTTCTTTTTAACAGCACTGATTGTGTACTCATTGTGGTGTAGGAAGTGTGGCTTTCTCCCATGCAGCCTGCAAGGTAGAGCTTTGTAATGGCCTGTGGTCAGGCCTGAAAGGTCACACATGGGATTTGGGCTTGGATCTGGACTCATTAATACTGATGAATAGAAACAATTTATTCTTATTCAGTATATTCTCTCAAACATTCAGGTGATATTGGTAGGGACTGGGCATTATAAGTTGATTTGCCATTTAGACTTGGCTACAGATGACTCTGAAATTCACAGGTTATCTTGCACAGCAGATAGCGGCATGATTTAATAGGAGTTGTTTTACAATTAATCTTAGGTTCTCCTAGTAGTGACTGAAATTTAATTATTATCCTTATTGCTTTGATTTGTGGTGTGTTGGGGAATATATCTATCTACTGGTCAAGTTTTGTTGGCAATAATTCCAAGAGATTGTCAGTTCTCCTGTTTTGTACTAGGAGCTTGTTGAATTCAAAATTGCTTGATATTAGTGTCATATCAATGGGAGCTTTGGCATTTGTTTTGCTATAGGATAATATTATAATACTGTTTGTTATATTAAGATTTGATGTAGAGTCACTTATTAAAAAAAGGATTTAAAAGATCTTATCAACAGTCAAATGCTCCACTGACTGAGCCAGCTAGGTACCCTGGAGTCATTTTTAAAAGGGGAAATTAAAAGAGGAAGACTACTGCTTTTTTAAAAAAATTATTTAACACAGGGAGAGAGAGAGATCACAAGCAGGCAGAGAGACAGGCAGAGAGAGAGGGGGAAGCAGGCTCCCCACTGAGCAGAGAGCCTGATGTGGGGCTCTATCCCAGGACCCTGGGATCATGACCTGAGCCAAAGGCAGAGGCTTAACCCACTGAGCCACCCAAGTACCCCCCAGAGGAAGACTATTTCTATTTGTTTTTTAGAATTTGTTCTCACTTTTCATATACCAGTGAGTATAAATACAAAATATTCCTGCATTCAATAAAATAATATGCTGTGTAAATATTCTACTCTTGGTACACTTATCCTTACACATATCTTATTCCATTTACAGGAGAGATCTACATTTTGCGAGTATATTTTTTGTTTGTTTAATAAGCCTTCATTTATTGAATTCTAGAATTATAGAGCTAGATGAAACCTGAGAGTATGTTTTAACATACTCAGGCCTGTGATTGAACTCTGTATCTACCACACTTGTATGGTTTGGGACTGGTTACCTAACCTGTTACTCATTGTCCTTATCTACAAAATCAAAACATCATACTAGCCCTGTTTGCTTTCCAGCATGATAAGTACATTTTTACATAATAAAGCAATTTGAAAAAGAAAACCACATAATAAAATTAGGTGTAATTTCAATGTATATAAAATCATCACATTGTATACTTTATTGTTTAAATTTTGTCAGATATACCTTAATAAAGCTGAAAAATCAGTGTAATTTACTTTAAAGATAAGGAATGTTTAGTTTGCAAAGGTCACACTGTAGTCCTGTGGCAAAGCAAGAACTAAAACCCATGTTCCCTGATTCCCACTGTGGCAGTGCTATTAAAACATTGTTTGGGTTTCTTGTTTGTAAGGAGATATCAGAAAAGAACTAGATCTTATGGGTAATGTCTTTTTAAAACTGTTATGGAAGGGGCACCTGGGTGGCTCAGTGGGTTAGGCTGCTGCCTTCGGCTCAGGTCATGATCTTGGGGTCCTGGGATGGAGTCCCGCGTCGGGCTTTCTGCTCAGCAGGGAGCCTGCTTCCCTCTCTCTCTCTCTCTCTCTCTCTCTCTGCCTGCTCTCTGCCTACTTGTGATCTCTCTCTGTCAAATAAATAAATAAAATCTTTAATAAAAAAATTGTTATGGGAAAGTTGCATATATGGTCCTTATTAGAAGTGGAAATGGGACCCTCCAGGGGATCACACAGAAGGTGAGAAGAATTTTCAGAGAATAGAAATCTAAAGAAAAAAAATTAAGAATAGATCATGGCAATTAAAATTTAAGAGTCATTAATTTTGAATGAAGATATTTGAGGAGAAGTAAATCATTCAAATAAAAATGTTTAAATGCAAGTTTTATGACCTAGGCCAATTTGAGTATTCACCAGTTCACAAGTTTTTTTTTTTTAATTTTTAAAGATTTGTTTATTTATTTAAGAGAGGGAAAGAGAGAGAGAGAGACTATCTCGAGCAGACTCAGCATTGAGTGTCAGGCCCGATTCAGGGCTCAGCCACATGATGATGAGATCATGACCCAGGACAAAACCAAGAGTCACACGCTCAACTCACCAAGCCACCCACGCTCAACTGACTGAGCCAGTTCACAGGCTCTTTAGTCAATATTTCGGTAGCCTCTAGTAGTTTGGGTAAATGAGGGTTATACATTGCTCCTTACTAGACTCCCCTCCTGTCAAGCCTCCTTAGCAAGTGATATATTACAAGGAAAAGAAATTCTTGATTCTGACAAGTGAGCTAACTTCTGTAAACAAGCAGGCCTGGAGACAGCCATATAGCCTATGTATGTAGCTCAGAGGAAGCCCATTTCTGCCTTTAGGCAATCTGCTTTCTCCTTGTATAATGGATATCACTTACTGGTGGATGCAGTGGTACACACATGGCAAGAGTAGCTGTCTTTATAGTCAGTCAGGAAATACAGAATCAATAGCTCAGCTAGAGAAGGCTTAGTAGCCAGGTGTCGAGGTGGTCGATTAAAACAGCAAGCCGGAGTGAAAGTAATAATTAGCCTTTTTTCACTTACTGTGATGGCGTAAGCAAGAGACCAGAGAGACGGTGCCGCGTGTTAGTTTTCTAGGGCTGCTGTACTGTAGTACCACATACTGGGTGGATTGAACAACAGAAACTTCCTGTCTCCCAGTTCCAGAGGCCAGAAGTCCAAGAGCAAGTTGTCAGCAGTGTTGGTTCCGTCAGCCATGAGGGTAAATTTGTTTCATGCCTCTCCTTGTGGTTTCATGGAAATCTTTGGTGTTATTTGGCTTGTGCACACATCAACCTAATCTCTGCATTTATCCTCACATGGCATTCGTCCTGTGTGTGTGTGTCTGTGTCCAAATTTCCACTTTTTACAAAGACATTAGTCATATTGGAATAAGGACCACCTTCCTGACCTCATTTTAACTTGATTAGCTCTTTAAAGACCCTATCTCCAAGTAAGGTCTCATTCTCAGGTACTGAGGGATAGGACTTCAACACAAGAGTTTTGGGGAACAAAATACAATCCATAACATGCCAGCTCCCACAGTCTTTCAGTTTTCCCCATGGAGCAGTACTGAGTAAAGATGAGATGTATCAGAACAGGCGGGAGGGATCATCTCACTACTGAAGGAGTCCTGAACAAAGGGCTCCCACCATTCAGTCAACTCAAAAGGCTTAGGAGAGGGGCGCCTGGGTGGCTCTTTCATTAAGAGTCTGCCTTCAGCTCAGGTCATGATCTCAGGGTCCTGGGATCCAGCCCCATGTCGGGCTTCCCTGCTCAGTGGAGAGTCTGTTTCTCCCTCTGCCTGCCACTCGCCCTGCTTGTGTGTGTGCCTCTGTGTGTGTGCTTGTGCACATGTGCCTCTCTTTCTCAAATCAATCAATCAATCAATCAATCAATCTTTTTAAAAAAGGCTTAGGAGAGGTAGAAAGGAAAGTCTAATAGTGGGAAATTCCTGAATATTGAGTCAGACTGAAGAAAAGTGTCTTAGCAGAAGTGTCTGAGAGAGGCTTCAGCAAGGGGCCATTGATACAGAGGCCCTCCAGGAAAGGCATTTAGGCCGGGAATGCAGATACACATAAAAGCATGATCTGCCAGGAGACCTGAGTCCTTGACAATGACTCCCTCCAGACTGTACACCAAGTCTGGTATGGGGAAGGAAGCTTTTTCCTATGAGGCCTGCTAGATAAATATTTTTCTTTTTCTTTTTTTTTAAGGTAAAACTTTTTAAATTGCATATGGCTGGCCATGAAGGATCACATATAGGGTTTTGGACTGGAGTCTGACTCCTTACTGTGACATCCATCACATGGAGAGTCAAAAGACTATCAGTGTTTAAACTTGAGACACTGCTCTGAAGTTACTAAACAGCTGGGTTCTTAGAACTAGGTATTTACAAAGCAAGGATAAAAATAACATACAACCTCAGTTATCACAAACATGCTCTTTGTAACAGGTTCAGTGTAAACTAAGTCATATTTACTCCAAATCACAAGTTGCATAGCTTTGCCTAAATCTAAAAAAATTTTTTCGGGGAGGAGTCAAGATGGCGGAGAAGTAGCAAGCTGAGACTGCTTCAGCTGGCCGGAGATCAGCTAGATAGCTTATCTAAAGATTGCAAACACCTGAAAATCCATCAGCAGATCGAAGAGAAGAAGAACAAAATTCTGGAAACAGAAAAACAACCACTTTCTGAAAGGTAGGACCGGCAGAGAAGTGAATCCAAAGCGACGGGAAGATAGACCCCGGGGGGAGGGGCCGGCTCCCGGCAAGCGGCGGAGCAACCGCGCACAAAATCAGGACTTTTAAAAGTCTGTTCCGCTGAGGGACATCGCTCCAGAGGCTAAACCGGGGCGAAGCCCACGCGGGGTCAGCGTGGCCTCAGGTCCCGCAGGGTCACAGAAGGATCGGGGGTGTCTGAGTGTCGCAGAGCTTGCGGGTATTGGAGCGGGAAAGCCAGCTACAGAGACAGAGCCGACAGTGAGCTCGCAGCTCGGGGTTACCTTGAACCGGTCGCAGGCTCGGTGAGCTCGGAGCGCGGCCGGAGGTCGGGCAGACGGGAGTGACTGGGCGCTGTTCTCCGAGGGCGCACTGAGGAGTGGGGCCCTGGGCTCTCGGCTCCTCCGGGCCGGAGACCAGGAGGCCGCCATTTGTATTCCCGTCCTCTGGAACTCTACGGAAAGCGCTCAGGGAACAAAAGCTCCTGAAAGCAAACCCGAGCGGATTACTCACCCCGGCCCCGGGTAAGGGCGGTGTAATTCCGCCTGGGGCAAAGACACTTGAGAATCACTACAACAGGCCCCTCCCCCAGAAGATCAACAAGAAATCCAGCCGAGACCAAGTTCACCTACCAAGGAGTGCGGTTTCAATACCAAGGAGAGCAGCAGAATTCCAGAGGAGGAGAAAGCCAAGCACGGAACTCATGGCTTTTTTCCTGTGATTTTTTTTTTAGTCTTGCAGTTAATTTAATTTTTTCTTTTTCATTTTTTTTTTTTTCTCGCCTTCGGGTAAAATTTTTTTTTTTTTAACTGTTACCTTTTTCTTTTTTAACGATTTTTTACTAGTTTATCTAATATATATATATATATATATTACATTTTTCTTAGGTGTTTTCTTTTTTTAAAAATTCTTTTCTTTTCTTTTTTTTTTTTTTTCTTTTTTTTTTTTTTTTTTTTCTCTTTTTTTTGTTTTTTTCTTTCTTTCTTCCTTTTTGAACCTCTTTTTATCCCCCTTTCTCCCCACTCACGATTTTGGATCTCTTCTAATTTGGTTAGAAGGGGTTGTTGCCACCCTTTTAGTATTTTACTTGCCCCTTCATTTACTCTTATCTGGACAAAATGACAAGACATAAAAATTCAACACAAAAAAAAGAACAAGAGGCAGTACCGAAGGCTAGGGACCTAATCAATACAGACATCGGTAATATGTCAGATCTAGAGTTCAGAATGACAATTCTCAAGGTTCTAGCCGGGCTCGAAAAAGGCATGGAAGATATTAGAGAAACCCTCTCGAGAGATATAAAAGCCCTTTCTGGAGAAATAAAAGAACTAAAATCTAACCAAGGTGAAATCAAAAAAGTCCTATTAATGAGGTGCAATCAAAAATGGAGGCTCTAACTGCTAGGATAAATGAGGCAGAAGAAGAAGAAATTAGTGATATAGAAGACCAAATGACAGAGAATAAAGAAGCTGAGCAAAAGAGGGACAAAACAGCTACTGGACCACGAGGGGAGAATTCGAGAGATAAGTGACACCATAAGACGAAACAACATTAGAATAATTGGGATTCCAGAAGAAGAAGAAAGTGTGAGAGGGGAGCAGAAGGTATACTGGAGAGAATTATTGGGGAGAATTTCCCCAATATGGCAAAGGGAACGAGCATCAAAATTCAGGAGGTTCAGAGAATGCCCCTCAAAAATCAATAAGAATAGGCCCACACCCCGTCACCTAATAGTAAAATTTACAAGTCTCAATGACAAAGAGAAAATCCTGAAAGCAGCCCGGGAAAAGAAGTCTGTAACATACAATGGTAAAAATATTAGATTGGCAGCTGACTTATCCACAGAGACCTGGCAGGCCAGAAAGAGCTGGCATGATATTTTCAGAGCACTAAACGAGAAAAACATGCAGCCAAGAATACTATATCCAGCTAGGCTATCATTGAAAATAGAAGGAGAGATTAAAAGCTTCCAGGACAAACAACAACTGAAAGAAATTTGCAAATACCAAACCAGCTCTACAGGAAATATTGAAAGGGGTCCTCTAAGCAAAGAGAGAGCCTACAAGTGGTAGATCAGAAAGGAACAGAGACCATATACAGTAACAGTCACCTTACAGGCAATACAATGGCACTAAATTCATATCTCTCAATAGTTACCCTGAATGTGAATGGGCTAAATGCCCCTGTCAAAAGACACAGGGTATCAGAATGGATAAAAAAACAAAACCCATCTATATGTTGCCTCCAAGAAACACATTTTAAGCCCGAAGACACCTCCAGATTTAAAGTGAGGGGGGTGAAAAGAACTTACCATGCTAATGGACATCAGAAGAAGAAAGCAGGAGTGGCAATCCTTATATCAGATCAATTAGATTTTAAGCCAAAGACTATAATAAGAGATGAGGAAGGACACTATATCATACTCAAAGGGTCTGTCCAACAAGAAGATTTAACAATTTTAAATATCTATGCCCCCAATGTGGGAGCAGCCAACTATATAAACCAATTAATAACAAAATCAAAGAAACACATCAACAATAATACAATGATAGTAGGGGACTTTAACACTCCCCTCACTGAAATGGACAGGTCATCCAAGCAAAAGATCAGCAAGGAAATAAAGGCCTTAAATGACACACTGGACCAGATGGACATCACAGATATATTCAGAACATTTCATCCCAAAGCAACAGAATACACATTCTTCTCTAGTGCACATGGAACATTCTCCAGAATAGATCACATCCTCGGTCCTAAATCAGGACTCAACCGGTATCAAAAAGATTGGGATCATTCCCTGCATATTTTCAGACCACAATGCTCTAAAGCTAGAACTCAACCACAAAAGGAAGTTTGGAAAGAACCCAAATACATGGAGACTAAACAGTATCCTTCTAAAGAATGAATGGGTCAACCGGGAAATTAAAGAAGAATTGAAAAAAATCATGGAAACAAATGATAATGAAAATACAACAGTTCAAAATCTGTGGGACACAACAAAGGCAGTCCTGAGAGGAAAATATATAGCGGTACAAGCCTTTCTCAAGAAACAAGAAAGGTCTCAGGTACACAACCTAACCCTACACCTAAAGGAGCTGAGAAAGAAAAAGAAACAAGAAAGAAACCCTAAGCCCAGCAGGAGAAGAGAAATCATAAAGATCAGAGAGCAGAAATCAATGAAATAGAAACCAAAAAAAACAATAGAACAAATCAACGAAACTAGGAGCTGGTTCTTTGAAAGAATTAATAAAATTGATAAACCCCTGGCCCGACTTATCAAAAAGAAAAGAGAAAGGACCCAAATAAATAAAATCATGAATGAAAGAGGAGAGATCACAACTAACACCAAAGAAATACAAACTATTATAAGAACATACTATGAGCAACTCTACGGCAATATATTTGATAATCTGGAAGAAATGGATGCATTCCTAGAAACATATAAACTACCACAACTGAACCAGGAAGAAATAGAAAGCCTGAACAGACCCATAACCAGTAAGGAGATTGAAACAGTCATTAAAAATCTCCAAACAAACAAAAGCCCAGGGCCAGACGGCTTCCCGGGGGAATTCTACCAAACATTTAAAGAAGAACTAATTCCTATTCTCCTGAAACTGTTCCAAAAAATAGAAATGGAAGGAAAACTTCCAAACTCATTTTTATGAGGCCAGCATCACCTTGATCCCAAAAACCAGACAAGGATCCCACCAAAAAAGAGAGCTATAGACCGATATCCTTGATGAACACAGATGCGAAAATACTCAACAAAATACTAGCCAATAGGATTCAACAGTACATTAAAAAGATTATTCACCACGACCAAGTGGGATTTATTCCAGGGCTGCAAGGTTGGTTCAACATCCGCAAATCAGTCAATGTGATACAACACATCAATAAAAGAAAGAACAAGAACCATATGATACTCTCAACAGATGCTGAAAAAGCATTTGACAAAGTACAACATCCCTTCCTGATCAAAACTCTTCAAAGTGTAGGGATAGAGGGCACCTACCTCAATATCATCAAAGCCATCTATGAAAAACCCACCGCAAATATCATTCTCAATGGAGAAAAACTGAAAGCTTTTCCGCTAAGGTCAGGAACACGGCAGGGATGTCCTTTATCACCACTGCTATTCAACATCGTACTAGAGGTCCTAGCCTCAGCAATCAGACAACAAAAGGAAATTAAAGGCATCCAAATCGGCAAAGAAGAAGTCAAATTATCACTCTTCGCAGATGATATGATACTATATGTGGAAAACCCAAAAGACTCCACTCCAAAACTGCTAGAACTTATACAGGAATTCAGTAAAGTGTCAGGATATAAAATCAATGCACAGAAATCAGTTGCATTTCTCTACACCAACAGCAAGACAGAAGAAAGAGATATTAAGGAGTCAATCCCATTTACAATTGCATCCAAAACCATAAGATACCTAGGAATAAAACCTAACCAAAGAGACACAGAATCTATACTCAGAAAACTATAAAGTACTCATGAAAGAAATTGAGGAAGACACAAAGAAATGGAAAAAATGTTCCATGCTCCTGGATTGGAAGAATAAATATTGTGAAAAATGTCTATGCTACCTAAAGCAATCTACACATTTAATGCAATTCCTATCAAAGTACCATCCATCTTTTTCAAAGAAATGGAACAAATAATTCTAAAATTTATATGGAACCAGAAAAGACCTCGAATAGCCAAAGGGATATTGAAAAAAGAAAGCCAACGTTGGTGGCATCACAATTCCGGACTTCAAGCTCTATTACAAAGCTGTCATCATCAAGACAACATGGTACTGGCACAAAAAAAAACAGACACATAGATCAATGGAACAGAATAGAGAGCCCAGAAATAGACCCTCAAATCTATGGTCAACTAATCTTCGACAAAGCAGGAAAGAATGTCCAATGGAAAAAAAAAGACAGCCTTTTCAATAAATGGTGCTGGGGAAAATTGGACAGCCACATGCAGAAAAATGAAATTGGACCATTACCTTACACCACACACAAAAATAGACTCAAAATGGATGAAGGACCTCAATGTACGAAAGGGAATCCATCAAAATCCTGGAGGAGAACACGGGCAGCAGGCAACCTCTTTGACCTCTGCCGCAGCAACATCTTCCTAGGAACAACGCAAAAGGCAAGGGAAGCAAGGGAAAAAATGAACTACTGGGATTTCATCAAGATCAAAAGCTTTTGCACAGCAAAGGAAACAGTTAACAAAATCAAAAGACAACTGACAGAATGGGAGAAGATATTTGCAAACGACATATCAGATAAAGGACTAGTGTCCAGAATCTATAAAGAACTTAGCAAACTCAACACCCAAAGAACAAATAATCCAATCAAGAAATGGGCAGAGGACATGAACAGACATTTCTGCAAAGAAGACATCCAGATGGCCAACAGACACATGAAAAAGTGCTCCATATCACTCGGCATCAGGGAAATACAAATCAAAACCACAATGAGATATCACCTCACACCAGTCAGAATGGCTAAAATCAACAAGTCAGGAAATGACAGATGCTGGCGCGAGGATGCGGAGAAAGGGGAACCCTCCTACACTGTTGGTGGGAATGCAAGCTGGTGCAGCCACTCTGGAAAACAGCATGGAGGTTCCTCAAAATGTTGAAAATAGAACTGCCCTATGACCCAGCAATTGCCACACTATTGGGTATTTACCCTAAAGATACAAATGTAGTGATCCAAAGGGACACATGCACCCGAATGTTTATAGCAGCAATGTCCACAATAGCCAAACTATGGAAAGAACCTAGATGTCCATCAACAGATGAATGGATCAAGAAGATGTGGTATATATACACAATGGAATACTATGCAGCCATCAAAAGAAATGAAATCTTGCCATTTGCAACAACATGGATGGAACTAGAGCGTATCATGCTTAGCGAAATAAGTCAAGCAGAGAAAGACAACTATCATATGATCTCCCTGATATGAGGAAGTGGTGATGCAACATGGAGGCTTAAGTGGGTAGAAGAAGAATAAATGAAACAAGATGGGATTGGGAGGGAGACAAACCATAAGTGACTCTTAATCTCACAAAACAAACTGAGGGTTGCCGGGGGGAGGGGGTTTGGGAGAAGGGGGTGGGATTATGGACATTGGGGAGGGTATGTGCTTTGGTGAGTGCTGTGAAGTGTGTAAACCTGGTGATTCACAGACCTGTACCCCTGGGGATAAAAATATATGTTTATAAAAAATAAAAAATTAAAGAAAAAAAAAATTTTTTTTCAATAGTCGCTTTTTTAAGAATGTTTGACTTGCTGAAAATTCCATGTAATTTGCTCCATTGAATGTCCCATATTATAAATTTGTTTTGCTATCTTCTTGTAATGTAGGTCATTGCTTTACCTTTTGTAATTAAACTCAAATTGAATTATCCTTACCAGCAAGAGAATACAGGTGATACTCTGTATTTTATATTATGTTATGGGGAAACATGGTATCTGACCATGCTATTAGTCATGCTGAGTTTGGCTATATGATAAAAGCCTGATTCCTCCATTGCTTCTCTATTTATGGCTAAAAAGCCATAGGTGTTCGCTGGCACCATACAAATGTCCAGTGTCCCAATATCCATTCCCTTAGTATCAGATGAAAACCCTTGCCACATAGTTGAAAACCCTTGCCCATAATCTCATTAGGGATTGTATATGGTGATATTCCAATATTAGCTGGCTGTTTTCTGCAAAGTGAAACTTTCCCCCATCTGTTTGGGTTACTTCAGTGTGTTAGTTTTCTATTGCTGTGTGACCAATTACCACACACTTAATGGTTAAAACAACACATATTTATTAGCTCACATTTATATATCTTAGAAATCCAAGTGGGCTCAACTGGGTTCTCTGCTTATAAGGCTGAAGTCAGTGTTGAATGAGGTGTTGGAAGAATCTAGTTCCTTGCAGTTATAGTCTCAAGTCCCATTTTTCTTGCTACCTGCTAGCTGGGGGCCAACTCTCTGCTCTTAGATGTTCCCTGCATCAAGTCATTCTCATAATTAAAATCTCTCTGAAGAGAGTTGGGGTAAATTGGAAGGGGAGGTGAACCATGAGAGACTATGGACTCTGAAAAACAATCTGAGGGGTTTGAAGGGGCGGGGGGTGGGAGGTGGTAGGTTGGGGGAACCAGGTGGTGAGTATTAGGGAGGGCACGGATTGATGGAGCACTGGGTGTGGTGCAAAAACAATGAATACTGTTAGACTGAAAAGAAATTTAAAAAAATCTCTGACTTCCTCTTCTGACACCATGCAGAGAAAACTTTGTTTCAAATATGTTTGCATGATAAGATAAATGGGAGTAATCTCTTTGTCATATAAGGTAACATAATTATGGGAGTGATATTTCATCACATTTACAGGTTCCATCCATTGGGGGTCATTCTTAGAATTCTGTCTAGCACACTTGGTTGTCTCAGAACACAGTTTTCACTGGAAAAGCCCAATAAATGTTCAATCCTTCCTTTTATCTTTAATTACCTCTCAAACTGGCATTTGACCATAACTTGCTAAGCATGTGTCTCTAGGTCTACAACCAGTTTTGATTCCTTTGGATCATTTTACAGTACCTGGCATGCTAATTCGGTAAAGTTCCCCATCATTTCAGCTATCTATTGATGTATAAAACAGAAACTGTTTATTAGTTCTCATGATTCTGTAGACTGGGCCGTTCTTCTGCTCCACATAGCATCAACTGGGATCTCTTGGTCCGTCATTCAACTGTTTTTAGCTGGTGGTTGGCCTGAAATTAGAAGATCCAAGAAGATTTCTTTCATATTTCTGGAACCATGGTATTGATAATTAGCGGGAGTTTCTTCATTTTTTCCTCCATGTGACCTCTCTCTCCATAAGATATCTCATCTCCCAGACTTTTCACATGTCTCTCTCCTGATAGCAAGATTAAACGGTGTTTTCTTTTCCTTCTCCTAAAGGAAAGGAAAAGTGAATTGGGGGAAATTGGAGGGGGAGATGAACCATGAGAGACTGTGGACTCTGAAAAACAAACTGAGGGGTTTGGAGGGGAGAAGGGTGAGGAGTTATGTGAGCCTGGTGGTGGGTATTAAGGATGGCACGGTTTGCATGGAGCACTGGGTATGGTGCATAAACAATGAATCTTGGAACACTGAAAAAATAAAATTAAATTTAAAAAATAGTGTTTTCCTAAAATTCATGTCCATCTGGAACCTGTGAATATGACCTTATTTGGAGATAGGATCTTTGCCGATATAATCAAGTTAAGATGAGCTCATACTTGATTAGGGTGGGGCCTAAATCAAATTACTGGTGTCCTTATAAAGAGAAAAAGACAAAGCAACACCCAGAGGAGAATACCAGGTGAAGACAGAGATTGGACTGGTGCAGCGATAAGAGAAGGAATTCCAGGGATTGCAGGGAGCTAAGAAGCTAGAAAGAGGCAATGAAAGGGGAGCCTGGGTGGTTCAGTCAGTTAAGTTTCTGACTTGATTTCTGCTCAGGTCATGATCAGTGTCTTGAGATTGGGTCCCGCATGGGTCTCCACACTCAGTGTAAAGTCGGCTTGGAATTCTCTCTTCCTTTTCCCTCTGCTCCTCCCTTCTCCACCCCCAACTGCTCGTGCACTCACACATTCTCTTTCTCTCTCTCTCAAATAAATAAAATCTTTTTTTAAAAATTATTTATTTGACAGAGAATGAGAGAGAGTGAGAGAGAGAACACAAGCAGGGGAATTGGGAGAGGGAGAAGCAGGCTTCCCACTGAGCAGGGATCCCAATGCAGGGCTTGCTCCCAGGATCCTGGGATCATGACTTGAGCCAAAGACAGATGCTTAATGACTGAGCCACCCAGGCACCCCCAAATAAAAAATTTTTAAAAAAGAAAGAAGCAAGAAAGTATTCTTCCCTAGAGATTTCAGAAAGAGCATGGCCCTGCTGACATCTTGTTTCTGTGAGAGAATAAATTTCTGTTTTAGTCCAATCAGTTTGTGATACTTTGTTACTGCAGCCCTGGAAACCAATACATCTCCCATTAACCAAAGCAAATTGCATGACCAGAAGCAATGTGGGAAAATTCTAGAAAATGGTAGAAGTACCAAGGGGTGTGATGGATAGGAGACCACCAATGTAACAGTCTACCAGTTTGCCATCTTTCTCTTTGTGATTCATATCCTTCCTGCAAGGAATCTTATCCCATTAAGGTCTTGGGCTTAGGTTTGAGCCTGGAATCTTTTAATCTAAATCTCATCCTGGTGCAGATGAAGTTCCTTGGTTGCATCTCCTCAATTCTAGAGACTTGTGAACACAAAGAAGTAGCCTTCCCTCCACACACCCAACATACAGTGTCAAGACCGAATCATGATAATCACAATAGGCACTGTCTTCCCCAAAAGGGATAGAATGGGAGGCCAAAAAAACTAAGAATTTACTGGCTCATAACAGTTCTGAAATCTAGCTGATTGACTGCTACCAGTTCCTCTTGCTCTGAAGGCAGGGAATTTTTTAACAGCCATCAAATAAAAAAGCAAATGACATAGATAAGGGGACACTGTATGTGAAACGATTACAAGAGTGGGAAAGGGACTGTTGGGAGAAGGCTTTGATCATGAGATCTGCAAATGTCTAAGTAGTCAGAGAAGAAATGTTCTTTTATAGGAAGGAATAAACTCGTCTAGAAAGAACCAGGTACAGGGAAGCAGGTGAATGTGAGTGGCATGACCAGACAGTAGGTCAGAGAATGTTTTACACTGAGGTCAGCCTGTTCTCAGAAGGTTCTCAGAAGGGGTTGTTAATGTATGCTAGCTCAGACTGTAGGTGGGCCAACATTCAAGGCCCTGGGGAAAGGACTGTATCTTTTTTTTTTCATTTTTATTTATTTTTTATTTTTTATAAACATATAATGTATTTTTATTGGAGTGAATCTTAACCAAAGTTTGGTTAATACACATTTGTTCCCCTTGACCACTAGACAAAACAGTTCAATGAATTGCTTACGAGGCAAAGAATGGGAACTTGCAGTGTCTCTGTGTAGCCTTGTCCTAGGTATATAAGGGGGACATTTGTAATCACAGGGCTCAGATAGCTTTCAATATTGTCACAATCTATAACATACAAGAAATATTCCCGTTATACCAGGAAATCACTTTTTTCTGGGAATAATAGTTTCCTCCTTTGTCTATTGTTTTTGGTATAAGCCCCCTTTAATATCTGAAGATGTCTTAATTCCTGCTGTTATTTTCTCTAATACATCCCTGTGTAAGGTTATGTTTCTGCAAGGATATTCCTGTGACATTTCACATTTTAGGTTATATTTTTGAATATTTCAGTTTATCGTTTATTAAGTAGTAAGGTAGCCATAGCCAAATCCTGATATCCCTTTGCTGTGTCCATCCAGTTAAACCTAGGGCTATCTTTGTCCATCCAGAGAATTGCGTTGACATTAGAAGTAATTTCAATGACTAATATTCATTTCAGGGTTAATACCTAGTGTTTACTACACCTTCCATGAAATCCTTATTATTGAACTTTATAGTACTCTGAGTAAAACTGCCCTAAATCGGATAATATCTGTGTTTGTTGGTATAGGTTCACGTAAGTTTATAATTTTATATTGTGATGGAAACTGGACTAATTTAACATACCAGCTTGAAATAGACCATGTTATGGCAGCCATAGACTGTTTAATAAAGTCAGCATAAGTGGATAGACAACATATGAAAGGGGAGTCCTGAATTTGTTGTATAGTACTTTACAGGAGCCTTGGATGTGTACTGGGTCTCAGAACACATCATTGTCCTGTTATTTTTGTTATTAAAATCACAATAAACATCCAAAAGATATTGATTAGTGTCAAGATCAACTTGGTCATTGTATCACATGGAGCTGGGTGAAGAAAAAGTATCACGTCTTGAAAGGACCCCTGTCTATAGTGAAGTTGTATAGCTGGGTATCTTAACTACAGAAACAATATATGTATGTTTATTAATGAGTAGTTTGACTAACTAGGAAGTGACCTTCTTGTCTCCCCCTTCAGCAAGGGTGTTTTCCATGAAGTAACCTTGTTTTCTTGCCAGGTGAATAAACAGGTAGGCTTCAGGTTTGATATTTCTTGCTACATTGGGGACTGGTTTCTGTATCCGGGTTGGGTGCTGTAAAATGGTGGCAGCTCACTCTGATCTTAAAATATCTTTACTACAATGGCATTATATATATTTTTTAAAGATTTTATTTACTTATTTGATAGATAGAGATCACAAGTAGGCAGAGAGGCAGACAGAGAGAGAGGAAGGGAAGCAGGCTCCCTGCTGAGCAGAGAGCCCGATGCGGGGCTCGATCCCAGGACTCTGGGATCATGACCTGAGCCAAAGGCAGAGACTTTAACCCACTGAGCCACCCAGGCGCCCCCAGTGGCATTATATTAATTGAGAGGAATTCTTCTAAAGAGGTCTGCAACCAAGAATAAAATGTTACTATATACTTGTAACTACCAGCTGATCTGTTGGTGGTGTACTGAAAATAAAATAATTTGACATACCAGCTTATGAATAAATGGTTAGGCCTCTGGTATTTATTCCATCATGGGCACAATCTTTACCACTTTACACTATTCAAGAGGAACTGATCAAACCGATCCATTTTATGTGCCTGGTTCAAATTATCCTAAGTGCTTTGCAATGATCACATCTTAAAATAGGGATAAAATGGACCTATACAATTGGAATGAGACCAAAACTGCTTAATTAATCTGGGGACATAAGTGTTCGTATCATCTTTCTTTATGCATAGTAAGGATGAAAAGCCTAAATTTTTTGGCCCATGCCTACTCAAGTTTTTGTATGGACTGGCACAGATAAGTGTATTTTCTAGGAAGACTTTTCAGTAAAATATCATCAAATCAAGGTAAAGGAGATAGCTCTATTTCCCTTATATTATTCTGCTAGTATCAGTTATGAAATATCACCACCTAATACATTTAGTGCTCTAGTCCTTGGAATCTTCCAGTGACTCATGTTATTAGCAATATGTGGACACATATTATTTATTTTATTCTTCAGTAGCTTTATTGAGATATAATTTACACTCCATAAAATTCATCCATTTTAAGTATACAGTTCATTGGCTTTCAGTAAATTTACAGACCTATACAACCATCACCCTAAGCCAGTTTTAAAATATTTATATTAGTCTAAAAGACTTCTCATGCCCATATGTAGTCACTACCTGCCCCACATACCCTCTTCTTCCCAACAGCCCTAGGCTACCACTAATCTATTTTCTATCTGTATGGATTTGTCTATTCTGGGCATTTCACACTAGTGGAACAATATAACATGAGGCCTTTCATGATTGGCTTCTTTACTTAGCATAATGCTTTCAAGGTTCTTCCATAATGTAACATGTATCAGGACATATTACTTTTTATTGCTGAATAATACTCCATTGTATGGACATACTGAATTTTTAAATTTATTCATCAGGCGATAGACATTGGCTTGTCTCTACTTTTTGGCTATTATAAATAATGCTGCTATGAACATCCCTATAGAAGTTCTAATGTTGACATATCTTTGTGAGTTTTTAAAAATATTTTTTATTAAGTATTTCAGTGGTTGGCCACATGTTTGGCCATCTGTATTATGTACATATTCTGGGAATAAACTGGTTTAAACTTATCCCTGATTTATAAAATTATTGAATACTTGGTGATTTACATAAATCATTAGCTGGGTTCCTGTTTTTGAGGACTATAGCTGTAACCATGAGTATGACAGCTTTTCGGGTTCTGTGAGTCCTTGCAAATCATTGATCCTGAGGGTGGTCTTGGGGGAACCCCTGAGACAGGATTCAAGTATTGTTTTCCAATACCTTATTTAGTTTGCTCATATAAATGAATCAGGATTTTTAAAAACAGCATAATGTAGAGAATAAGGAAGTGTCTCCAACAATCCATTTTTAATGCCTTGAGACTACTGTTTTGAGGATTTAGCAAACAATATTGCTTTGAAAATGTATAAAACTGAGGGCTTGGGTGGCTCAGTGGGTTAAGGCTCTGCCTTCGGCCTGGGTCATGATCTTAGGGTCCTGGGATCAAGCCCCACATTGGGCTCTCTGCTAAGCAGGGAGCCTGCTGTCCCCCCTCCCTGGCCTGCCTCTGCCTATTTGTAATTTGTTTGCCAAATAAATAAATAAAATCCTGAAAAAAGAAAATATATAAAACTAGTTATTGATGACACACGAGATGGTTTAACCATCAGTTTACTTAGGTAGGGCATTGATACACAACCAGGCCAGTGCCCCTACAAAATCAGAGAATGGCTCTAGTTGGTCTGGTGCTAATGCAGTGTATGTCAGCCATCACTACACATTAGAATCACTTGGGAAGCTTTTTAAACTAATGATGTCCAGGCCCCACATCCAGAGATTCTGATTTAATTGTTGCAGGAGTATAGACTGGGGATTAGTGGTTTTTTTAGGGGTTTGTAATGGACAGTGAAAATTGAGAACCACTGTAAAGGAAGATACATCATACCCTGTGCAGTCTGCAGCCCTATGAATGGATTAATCATAGCATTATAGAACCATTCCCAGTAATGCATCATCCTGAGGAAAATTCACATCCTGTCATATTGACTGAGTACAAGATATCTTTAATATTACTGGGGACATTTGTTTTGCATTATAGTGGTTGGGGACTGTCATATGACTTTGTGGAAATTAAGCTCATTTTTTCCATTCTTTAGCTACTTCTGATAGGGATCTATCTCCCTTGACCTTGCTCTGGGAATCGTTATTGTGGCAGCATTAAGTTGTTTATGAGTATCTCTCCGGAGCTGTAGTGCTCCCCATTTTGATGTAGTCTCTCATTTGATTCCCTACATGGTGCACTAATATCTTTTGCCTGTTTCCCATTACTACTGGGACAGTAGCGTTTGTAATCATCTTTCCCCTATTCCAGCTGAAGTCAAATAGAAGGGGACTCGAAAACTCCACTGTTTATCTATGTTATTTGCATATTCCCCCAATATTTTATTGTAAATTTTATTTATTTATTTATTTGACAGAGATCACAAGTGGGCAGAGAGGCAGGCAGAGAGAGAGAGAGGAGGAAGCAGGCTCCCCGCTGAGCAGAGAGCCCGATACAGGCTCGATCCCAGGACCCCGAGATCACGACCTGATCCGAAGGCAGAGGCTTAACCCACTGAGCCACCCAGGCGCCCCACACAGGCCCATATTTTTTGTGCAGTTTCTCCACAACTTTTATTTTGGTTCATCTAGTCATCGTGAAGGAGCAAGTGAAATTCCAGACTCCAAATACAAGTAAACAGTAGTAAAACCAAACTGTATATTGGTGCCTTTTTAAAGATGTTATTTATTTATTTATTTGACAGAGATCACAAGTAGGCAGAGAGGCAGAGAGGCAGAGAGGAGGAAACAGGCTCCCTGCTGAGCAGAGAGCCAGATGCAGGACTCAATCCCAGGATCCTGGGATTGTGACCTGAGCCAAAGGCAGAGGCTTAACCCACTGAGCCAGCCAACAACCTTGTTGTTACCTTTTTAGAGGTCTTCTTGTCAATCTGCCAGTGTTGCCCAGAAACCAGTTCTCTGGATGCTGTTCCTTGAGACTTATTCTTAAATCTCTGGATCAGTTTACCTGCAGGACAGGTGATCCTAATTCTCTTTAATGTACTCCACTCACTTGAAAGGGCAGTGGCCACGGAGGAAGATACCTTGTGAGCCCACATTTTTTTTTTAAAGATTTTATTTGACATAGAGAGAGAGAGAGATCACAATTAGGCAGAGAGAGAGAGAGAGGAGGAAGCAGGCTCCCTGCCAAGCAGAGAGCCCGACGCAGGTCTTGATCCCAGGACCCTGAGACCATGACCTGAGCTGAAAGCAAAGCCTTAACCCACTGAGCCACCCAAGTGCCCCGTGAACCCACATTTTTAACACATCTATGAAAGGATCAGATGCCAGACATTCCATTGTCTCAACTGTGCTCTTTAAAATTTTAAAGGCTATATAGCTTTAGTGTCTCTAGCATGAGACTGCTGCTTCACCTTTTCAGTAGGCTGATACATGACACATTGCATTGGTTTTGATAGTGTACTGCAAAAGTTACTTTCCCCAGGTTGTTTTCCATTAATTATCCAGTTTTTATTTTTATGTCTTTCCACTATTTTTTATCAATATACTTGATAATAAAGTCATTTCAGTAGTTACTAAATAAAAATTCATGAACGTGTGGACCTCTGTGTAGTTGTTGTCTGCATCTTACACAGGCATTAGAATTGTCTAAAATTCAGCATGGTTGGTCTGGCCAGCCCTTTGCCTGTTTTCCCATTTTAAGATGAAGGGCAGTAGCTTTTCATTTATCCCTGCCCCTGGTTAGAGTGGACTGTTTACTAACCATGAGCAAAAACATAGTCTCTAACTTCCTCCAGAAAATTCTCCCAGGGCTGCCTACAGTTCATAAGAGGCCTTTCTTTTCTTTTCTTTTCTTTTTAAATTTAATTTTCTTTTTTCAGTGTTCCAAAATTAATTGTTTATTCACCATGTGCTCCATGCTTTTCTTCATTACTTGATAACACGGACACTCCTTGGAGCAGCGGGGAAACAAGTGCCTGAGAGGCAATGTATAGTGGCCTAGGAGTCTGCTCTGGCTCTTTTCTGAAGCTGTTCTTGCAATTTTATATTTATTTATGAGATGGGGGAGGAGCAGAGAGAATCTTAAGCATGGAGCCTGATGTGGGGCTCGATTTCACACCGCTGAGATCATGACCTGAGCCAAAATCAAGAGTTGGACACTGAACCGACTGAGTCACCCAGGCATTCCTGCTCTAACAGTTTTCACGGGATGGTCGGAACTCACCCCCACCCCCATTGGGTTGGACCCGTGGCATAACTGGAAGCTCTTTTTGTGGTATTTAAAATGGTTCTGAGATTTTGAGGGTCCGTCTCATTAAGTCTTTAGTTTCTAATAAACTCAAGGAGGTGAGAAGTATTTGATTTTCTAGGGGGGGTATTAGGTTGTCTTTGCCCCTTGGAATTTCTTGCATTTGAAGTCTTGCTGACTTTCGGAGGATGCCACAGTGGCTTCATTCCACATTGATCCTCACCTCCTCCCTATCTCACAGGGAGTAGAAAGCCAAAAAGTATGAAATGTAGGCTTTTCAGTTAAGATCTTAATTAGGAATTTTGTTAAATGGGAGGGAGGCTGCAGCCAGGTATGCTTCCATTCTGCAGAGGCAGATCCAGCGATGTGGCATGGCTCATAATGACCTCGAGAGTCCTGCAGTTACAGCTAAGGCACAGCTGACGACCACGGTTGCAGCAGCAGCTTGCCGAGCCCTGGATCCGGCAGCTTATATGTGGCCTCTTGTGTCACCTTCTTGATTCACTATCTTCCTGACTGACCCAGAGCTACCGGTTTCCTTGACAGGTTAGTTTTGTGGTGGTGTTCTGGGAATTAATCCAAGACTCGGTCGAGGACCTGCTTTTTCAGCTCCCCACAATTTTGTAAACACTTAATTTTCTGTGATAGATACCTTTTTGCTTTTAATAGCTAGATAGATTTCTGTTATTTGCCACCAATTGACTGATATACAGCTGGTCCTTTCTCAACTCTGCAGGGACCATTTCCAGAGTTCTTGATGCCTGGTGATTGATACGTCTGTAGTAAATGCTTCGTCTACTGGGCTGTCACTAATAGTATACTTGACTGCTATTTTAAATTAGTGTAGATGGTTGTTTCCTCCTTCTTTTACCTGTTCTCCCCCCAAAAATACTTGATTTCTTTTTTGAGGCATGGGGAGGAGCAGTGAGAGAGGGAGGGAATCTTATGCACACTCAGCAGCGAGCCCGACACAGGACTCAGTCCCATGACCCTGAGATCATGACCTGGGCCGAAATCAAGAGTCTGATGCTTAACCACCTGAGCCATTCAGACACCCCAAAGTACTTGCTTTTTAAAGTTGATATAACCCGTGGCGCGTGGGTGGCTCAGTTGTTAAGCCTGTGCCTTTGGCTCAGGTCGTGATCCCAGGGTTCCTGGATCAAGTGCCACATTGGGCTCCTTGCTCAGTGTGGAAGCTGCTTCTCCCTCTCCTTCTGCCTGCTGTTTCCCCTGTTTGTGTACTATCTTTTTCTGTCAAATAAATAAATAACTGAAATATTTAAAGTTGACATAACCCTACCGGAGGAAGACAAAAGTATATTGCATTCCTTGAAAAATGATGGCAGGTTAATTTACATTCCTTTTCAGCTGGTATATTGATAAACCTAATAGGTAAGTCAATTTGAGCTAAATATTTTTCACGGGCTTTAATTCATTAGTGGTTTAGACAGTATGGTCGGTATACTCACTGCCTTAATAATTTAAAGTTTTTTAAACATTTATCCTACAGAATTTTTTTTAAAGATTTTATTTATTTATTTGACAGAGAGAAATCACAACTAGATGGAGAGGCAGGCAGAGAGAGAGAGGGAAGCAGGCTTCCTGCTGAGCAGAGAGCCTGATGCGGGACTCGATCCCAGGACCCTGAGATCATGACCTGAGCCGAAGGCAGCGTCTTAACCCACTGAGCCACCCAGGCGCCCTATCCTTCAGAATTAAATGAAGATATGGTTTAGCAAATCACCCCAATATCTTTCAAATGTTTTATATTTGGGGAGGTTTTGGCTTGTGTTTCCTTTAAATCATTTTTGTGTATTATTATCTATGCACTGTTTTCTTTTTCTTTTTTTCCATTTGTTACATTTTATTTTTTGATTTGTGTGGTAAGCACACAAATGTTCAGTTGATCATTATCTCTTGAGTTTTATTTTAATTTTGATAAAATACATATACCCTAAAACTTACCATTTTGGGGTGTGTGGGTGGCTCAGTTGGTTAAGCATCTGACTCTTGATTTCAGTTGAGGTCATGATCTCAGGGTCCTGGGATTGAGCCTTGAGTTGGGGGGAAGGGGGTGGCCCATGCTTAGCAGGAGTCTGTCTGAGGATTCTCTTCCTCTTCCTCTGCCCCCCACCCTTGCATATTCACACACACACACTTTCTCCCAAATCTTTGAAGAAAACTTAGCATCTTAACCATTTATAAGTGATTTTATTTATTTATAAGCAATAGTTCAGCAGTGTTAAGTATATTTATTGTTGTGCAACAGATCTCCAGAAATATTCTATCTTACAAAATTGAAACTCTGTACTGATTAAACAATTTCTCATTTCCCCATCCTCCAACCCCTGGTAACTACCATTCTCCATTTTGCTTCTATGAATTTGATTCTAGGTAACTCATAATGGGAATCATGGTATCTATCCTTTTGTGAGTGGCTAATTTCACTTAGTATCTCCTCAAGCTTCATAAATGTTGTAGCATGTGTCAAAATATCCTTCCTTTTTCAGGTTGCATAATATTCCATTGCATGGATAGACTGCGTTTCATTTACTTATTCTTTGATAGTCAGTTGGATTGCTTCTGCCATTTGACTATTGTGAATGGTGCTTCTATGAACATGGATACACAAATATTTCTTTGAGCTTTGCTTTAAATTATTTAGAATAAATACCCAGAAGTGGGATTTCTAGATCATATGACAATTCTGTTTAATTTTGTGAAGGAACTGCCATACTGTTTTCCACAACAGCTGCCATTTAGCCTTCGGACGATAATCATAAAATATTGAACTTTTTTAAGGTAGTGAAAGGCATTTAAATCTGATTATCGATTTCAGATATTCACTCTGAAGTCCTGGCTACTACCAGCTCAGCTTGCCTGCTTGGTCACCTTTTTCCAGTTTACTCTTAGGTTTCATTACCAGTGTGCCTGTATTACACACACCTTTAAACAATACTCTTTCCCAGAGCGATCATCACCTTGGAGCTATTGTTAGTTACTACTAATTCCCTCTATTGGCCTTCTGAATCTCACAGGATGATCAAGGCCTGCTTCACCCTCGGACTAGTTTTGTGGATCCTTTACCAACTCTGTAAATGTAGAGGGCGGTGCCTCTTTCAGCCTGAGATATTTAGGGACAAGCTCAGCTTGGTTTATTTGGCCTTGAACAAACTTCTCTCCCCTCACTGCCCTCTAGGATGGTTTCATCATGAATTACCTCTGAATCTAAAGTTGTTTTCTTGGTACTTCTCTGACTACCTTGTCTGGCTACCTGTAAATTTTATGCTTCAAGAAAATTATCCCTGTTTTCTTCTATCTAACTTCTTGCCCAGTTTCTCTGGTTGAGTGACTAAAGTGAACCTATATTCACGTGAGCGTTCTCTACTAATTGTAGAGCAGTCACTTCCCTCTCTAAGCTCCCTGATATGTTAGAGAAGTCCGCTGAGTGAGAGGTATTTTGAGTTCTTTTTCCTTCATTAAAATCCATTGTTAGGGTATCCTGACTCTACGGTAGTTCCAGGGGGGTTGAGTATATCTTGTCAAACATGTCTGTTCATGGTTAGCTTCATCTTTGGCTTCAGTAATAACTTTTTTCATTTGCCACTACATGTATTGTTTAAGTTGGGAACCCTCTGTTTGACCAGGCTGTAAATATTTACCTCATGGGGAGCAGGAGAGGGCTTCTCCATCCTTGAAGGGGACTCTAGGTTCTTTTAAGTATGTTCCAAGTCTTCTTGACTAGGGAGACATCTCAGACTTCTAATTTTATTTTATTGACATAATGTGCCTATTTCTGTGGTGCAGAGTAACCAAGCCAAAACTCCTTTTCCTCTCTTTGACAAATTTTTTGTAATGATTAGTATGTATGTAATGTAATGATTATTGAGTAGAGTGTAAGCCTTTAATTCCTACCTCTTAAAATCTTAAGGCCAAGCCAAAAACCTCCAGCAAAATGATGGTAATTGTTCCCTATGTTAAGTTGGCTTTCTGATCTCTGTTCTTCTTCCAACTTTTTTAGAATGTGGTACTGTGGACTTACTTAGAAATATCCTTCAGGATTCTTTATTTTCCCTTTTATACAGAATGAAAACTTAGAAATGGCAATAAACTCCTAATACCTTAATAACTTCTAAATTTTATCTCTTTTGGGAAGTGATCTGTTTCTTCCTTTTGCTCTCTATCTAGGTAAAAACTACCCACTGGGTTGCACCAGGTGTTACAAAAACTGACCCAAGTTAATTTAGCCATTCAGCAATTGTTTGGTTCTTCTGGCATTTGTCTTTAGCCTTTGGAAATCAGAAATAGCTGGCGCTTTATGTTTGCTTCCCCACAATCTTTCTATCAGGTGGTATGAAAGCAAATCTTAGATTCAGTTTTGCCAAAGATACACTTATCAACAAAAGCAGAGCAATTACTCTACCTGTTCTTGTAGTTCAGAAGAGTCTCGCTCTCTGCCTTTAGTTGCTCTGCTGTTACTTGATGGCTGGATCAACCAGCTTTGTGCATAGTTCAGGGAAGAGTCTTACATGAAACAAAGTGACGTAGAACCAATGGGACTTGAGATCTTAAGAACTGCATCCAAAGTATTAGGCTGCTGGGCTTGCCGGATTCTTAAACTTTGTTCATGCAAGGACAGTGGGACCTAAGCAATATCCTAACCACCTACATGTCTCGGACGTCATTCATTTCACCAATGAAAATGTCTCGAACATCTCTCATGCTGATTAGCATGCCCTCAGGATATAGATATTTACATCCATATTGGAATTGCTTAATAACCTCTAGAGTGCGAATTCCTGATTAGGGTACATCATAAGCTAACTACCACTTTTATAGTGTAGGTGACAGTTATATTGGACACATTACAATTTCTGTTATAGAAAATATACAAGCCATGTAGTTGGATAGTAGTTATATGGAAAAAAAAAGAAAAAAAATGAGGTTTCTCCTGCATTACAAGGCCAGCTTGTCAAGTGCATATAATCTTTATCCTTCCCAGCCTTTCATTCAGTAGGTGTTCTACCACTCGGTGGCTCTTCTTAATTCCTGAAGACTTTCAGTGTCCTCTTGATCTTCTTTCCTCATCAATACAGGTACTTGAAAAAGGATTTGGTGAACTCCTACAAAATCAAGGGTTAATAATGGAGCAGAGAAGGTGGGAGCAAGTTAAAAGCTCGTGTGCTAAGCACCAAGAGTATTTATGTGTTTTAAGATGTACGGGAAGGAGAAATAGCTGAATGTTAAGTTACCATTTACTGAGTATGCTCTATGCATATACTCTGACTTCTATCCTCTTGGTCCATTCAGGCTGCTATAACAGAATACCATGGACTGTGAGGCTTATAAACAATAGAAATTTATTTCTCACAGTTCTTGAAGTTGGAAGTTCGAGATCAAGGTACCAGCACATTTGGTGATGGCCTACTTCCTTGTTCATAAACAGCTCTCTTTCCCCTCTATCTTGACATGACAGAAGGATTAAGGGAGCTCTCTGGGGTCTCTTTTATAAGGACAGTTATAACTTACATGATGTAAGTAATAACTTACATGATCTGATTACCTCCCCAAGGCACCGTCTCCAAATACCAGCACAGTAGGGCTTAGGTTTCAACATGTGAATTTGGGGAGGACACAAATATTCAGTCTACAGCACATGTTTTAAACACACACACACACACACACACATACACACTCACACACACTCACACCTGCAGAATCTCATTTAGTATTCACAGCTTCCTTGCTAGGCAGGTTGCAGAATTTCTGTTTTATAGCTTAGGAAACTGAGGCTCAGAGAGGTTAAGTAACTTGTCTAAGGTTTTCTCACTGCCTTCACAGTGAGATTTCCTGGGGCTTGCATTTGAACAGTGAACAAAACCTTAGGACACAGGAATTCATTTCTCATTGTGATTTTTCAGGCTTTAGTGAACTGGTGGGAAAAATGATTGTCACATTAAACAACTGATTTCTTTTGTGGTGGGGGATATCAGCAAGGGGTTTGTAAGAAAAATCACCCATGTGTGCTCAATCTCTATTTTAATAGTTTTATCTGTTGCTCGCTCTCCCTTTATACCATCTTTATACACACACATGCACGCACACATTTTCTTGAATGTTTCACTAATATTACTCTACAGGACTGTGTGATTAGAATATTATGAAAGATTTTCTTTTTATTGATTTGTTTGCAGGGAATTTGCTAAATTTTCTGTAAAATAGAAAGGATATGAAAGACCAGTATCATTCCTACTGAGATCTTTCAGTGTCATGGTATTCTGTTTCCTCCGTTCCTCTAGTCAAGCAGTCCTTGTGGTCCTTATGTAAATCTCTGTATCAAAACTGTCAGCCTTTTGTGGTTAAAACTGATTGCAAATAAGTTTTACATTGACTTCTACATGATAATTATCTAGTGTATGTTATTTATTCACAGCTCTGTATTTCACCTTTTCCCCTCAATTGGCAAAAATCATCCTCTACCTTATTAAAGTCATCATTGAACACACACTGTAAGCCATTATTTCATGGTGATTATCACCAGTGTAATAGTTATTAACAAAATGTCAGCATTTTGTACCTTAATTAGTGTGATGATTATCATGTGTTATCTCATATAAACAGGGCACTCATGAACTTTGCCTATTGTCTATCACTGTCAGATGTTAAAAAAATTATGGAATAAAGGGTAGAACTTTTGTTTAAGATGGTATCACTTATTTATGCTGTGGAGTCCTCTGTTCCTGACACATATATAGAATAGATAAGGGATAAATGAAAAAAATTAAAACTATTTATTTGTGATCAGAAAGAAGTATCTTTCTATAAGTGAAGCTGATCCAAGCATCTACATCTCGAAGTAGGCTGGGGTGTATGAGTTTTCTTTTCTCTTGAGGTGAAAGGCATTAAATTACAAGTGTCTCACTTGGTGTAGGGGACCAAATAAAAACTCATTGCTTTGTGGAAATAATGGAAACCACACAAATGAGAATAAGCAGAGGGCATTTGTTTTCAGAGCTCACTCTAGCAGGAGAGCCAGCCATCATCACTTGCATTTGGCAGAAATCCAAAGACAGTCCGGGAAGTGGGAAAGCTTCTTAGTGGAAAAAATGAGGTTTCAGGTATGTTTTCATTGGAGTTTGTCAGCATAGAGAACCTGGAAGTGGGCTAACTAGAATTAGGACATTCTACATAATTGGTTTGGAAAATATATTTGGCTTTTTCTTTTTGGTCGTGTGCATAGACTTTTGATAATGATTTTTAAAAATCCTAGGAAATTAATTCTGCTACCTGAAATAATCATGTTCCCATGAATAATTTTAGGTCTATCGTTAATCAATGTGGATTTTGGAACTAGGAAATAAACTTTTATAACTTTAATTTGTTTGTTAGTATTTCCTCCCATTAGTAAAAATAAATGTAGCTTAAAAGCAAGTTTTAGAAAAGGAATACAATGGGGAGTCCCAGTTTTTCTCCAGAATATTAATTTTTGTTCTCATGGTATTTATACTGACATATGTTTAGAATAGTAAAGAAAATGACTTACTAGTTACAAAAATTATAAAAGTTAAATGGTAACATTTTTCTGTTTTCTAGAAAATAATCACAAAATACTTAGTAAAAATATAATGTGCCCCAAGGGGATTTAAAGTCAGGGTGGTTTTTTTAGTGGATAGTGCCACACCCTTTCTTACAAATATCCTGTAAGACTTTCAGGTCTCCATATGAATTTATCCTACAGAAGAAGTATATGACACAGAAATGGCAAGAGCTTATTTGATTGCACTGATGATGTTTGTGTTTTTTTTTTTTTTCTGCCTTCTGCATGACCTTGATCAGAAGAGGCCAGAGTACTTCTTGTAGAGTTGCAGTGATGAGCCGGATAATGAGAACATTAGACACATTACCATAACAATGCTATGATTTTTATTGAAATATTATTTTAAAGTAATAAATGTAGCATTTTGTAAAGCTTTAAATCCATCTAAAAATGAAGGTACTGCATCCAATTCATGGTACTTATCCTGATAAGTAGGGCACACTTTTTTTCATTTCAAATGATTCCCAGCTGTTAGGTTTTTGTCTTCAGTTGACCTATCCAAGTGACAAACTGTTTCCACCAATTATCACTTTTAGTTTTCCTCAGATGTTCTCTTCATCATTTTCTACCTTTCATAGGATATCAACTATCCATTTTCCTATTATTAGTGAACCACTGATAAATTTATATCCTTCTAATATTTGTACTTTTTTATTTTTACTGGATCATGTGATTCTAATCATTGCAATTCTGTGACTGGATCATTTAGCTAAGGCTCCTGTACCTTTATTTTGTAACTTTTGAGAATGTTGGTACCTCAGATTTTTTTTTCACCATTTAATTTTGAAAACTGGATTAATTCCTCAGTTATTACCTACATTTTAAAAAGATTTATTTATTTATTTGGGAGAGAGTATGCACGTGAGTGGGGAGTGGGGACAGAGAGAGGGGGGAGAGAGAGAATCTCAAGCAGACTCCCTACTGAGCAAGGAGCCTGACCTGGGGCTCGATCCCAGGACCCCAAGATCATGACCTGAGCTGAAATCAAGAGTCATATGCTTATCCAAGTGAGCCACCCAGGTACCCCAATTTTTGCTTATTTTTAAAGACTTTGTGGCATGGAACAATGTTGAGCAATTAAATCTCAATCTATAAATTTCAGTCCTACTTGAAATTCATCTTGAAATTTTCTTTTTATTTCTTTTCAGTGTGACAGTATTCATTGTTTTTGCATCACACCCAGTGCTCCATGCAATCCATGCCCTCCTTAATACCCACCACCTGGTACCCCAACCTCCGACCCCCTGCCCCTTCAAAACCCTCAGATTGTTTTTCGGAGTCCATAGTCTCTCATGGTCCAACTCCCCTTCCAATTTCCCTCAACTCCCTTCTCTCCATCTCCTCTTGTCCTCCATGCTATTTGTTATGCTCCACAAATAAGTGAAACCATATGATAATTGACTCTCTCTGCTTGACTTATTTCACTCAGCATAATCTCTTCCAGTCCCGTCCATGTTGCTACAAAAGTTGGGTATTTGTCCTTTCTGATGGAAGCATAATACTCCATAGTGTATATGGACCACATCTTCCTTATCCATTCATCCGTTGAAGGGCATCTTGGTTCTTTCCACAGTTTGGCGACTGTGGCCATTGCTGCTATAAACATTGGCGCACAGATGACCCTTCTTTTCACTCTATCTGTATCTTTGGGGTAAATACCCAGAAGTGCAATGGCAGGGTCATAGGGAAGCTCTATTTTTAATTTCTTGAGGAATCTCAACACTGTTCTTCAAAGACCTGTACCAACTTGCATTCCCACCAACAGTGGAAGAGGGTTCCCCTTTCTCCACATCCTCTCCAACACATGTTGTTTCCTGTCTTGCTAATTTTGGCCATTCTAACTGGTGTAAGGGGATATCTCAATGTGGTTTTAGGAATATACTAGATATTTCATATATGGTAACTATCTTTGTAATGGTAACTGTCTTTTTAATAACTGCTATTATTAAAACTGGAACTGATGATTTAGGGACTTTTTTTTAAGAAAGGAATTTGGGTTCTGAGGTAAATAGCATGATTGGAGTTGACTGGTCAGGAGATGAGGGAAAGGAGAGTGGAGTGAAGGCTTGGAACTGTGATGGAATTGCTTCTGATTTTAGACTCCAAAGTGGTATCTGAAGTAGTTTATGGCTTTTCCCTACTTCATGATCAGTCCTTTTTTCATAGTCCTGTTCTACTTCAGCCCTGGGCAGGGTAAAGAGGAAATGGAAAGTAAGGGATGAGGGAAAAGAGTTCTTCTAGGAAATAGCTCAATGTATGGAGACATGGAGAATTTTGCCTAAAGGCTGCTACCCCTGGATAGTTAATATATGTAAGGACATTTAGAATTTAGTCACAATAAGATTCAGGAGTTAGGGACATCATATGTTTGCTTTTTTTTTTTCTTGACAAGCAAATGTGTTCACCTGTTGACTAAAACCATTATTTTTGCTGTGCAACCTTTGTCCAGATTCAGTTTATCTACTCTTCATCTTTGGAGTCTATAGTAAACTTATTACATGAATAGTCCAAAGGACTGATAATTTTATGGCAAAATTTCTGTTTATCTTTTTGTTTGTAGATTAATTGCTATAATGATAACATTCCTTTGTAAGAGCTAGAAATTTGATCCCTGGTTTACCACCAAGGGGGAGAATCGTATTTTCCTAATAGCTTGTTTTCAGCAAATAAATACTACTCCAAAACTTATCAGTGATATAAAATACTTTATAGTAAGCTAGTTGCCAAAATTTGAAGTGAATAAATAGCTGAATTAGCAGACTATAATTGTGTCTAATGGAGAGAAGGCTTTTCAGCTTTCTAATAGATTGTTATGGGGCATCCAGTTAGTTGACTGTCTTGTGACCCTTATCCTTCTACCATATTGGGATGGGAGCTCATAGAGCTGTACATAACTGAAACAAAATGAGGAAATTAAATTCAAAATAAGATGACATCATGAGATCCAGTGACATAGAACATTTCTGAGACTATGTCTCATATTCCTTGTCTTTTGTATTTTAGAATGAGGTCAACAAAATACCGAGCTATAAGTTAGGGGACCTAATTACTCTCTCCAGATCTGTAGTAAACTAACTAGGTGACATTAGACAAATTAATTTACCCCTATGACCTCAGTTTCCAATTTTATTTTATTTCTTAAAGATCTTAATTTATTTATTTGACAGGCAGAGATCACAAGTAGGCAGAGAGGCAGGCAGAGAGAGAGAGAAGGAAGCAGGTTCCCTGCCAAGCAGAGAGCCTGATGCGGGGCTCAATCCCAGGACCCTGGGATCATGACCTGAGCTGAAGGCAGAAGCTTTAACCCACTGAGCTACCAAGGCGCCCCTCAGTTTCCAACTTTAAAATGACATGGTAACCTAAACCATCTCCAGTAGTGCTTTCAGGAGCCAACATTCTGTAAGTCTGTATTAATTGGATTTTAGGTTTCCTTTTAGAAAAGCACTTTGACTTCTGAAGTGTAAATTGGTGCATACTGGGGCAAAACCAGAAGATTCAATGGATTCCAATTTCCCAAGATAACTTTTCTGTATGTTTTCCAAAATTTAATATCTAGCAACCTCCTTCCTTGCTGCCCTGTTGTTTCATTTGTACTATAGTATGTGGTCATTGGTTGTTGACTTAGTTCAGGCTGTTTATAACAAATTACCATAGACTAGGTGACTTAAACAACAAGCATTTATTTCTTACCATTGTGAATGCTGAAAAGTCCAAGATCAGGGTGCTAGTAGATCCAGTGTCTGTTAAGGACCCATCTCCTCATTTAAAGATGGCTGTCTTCTTACTGTATCCTCACATGGTAGAAAGCAAAGAGAGAAATCCTTTGTTTCTTCATCTTGTATAAGGGCATTAATTTCATCATGAAGGCTCTACCTTCATGCCCTAATTATCTCCCAAAAGCCCTACCCCCAAATACCATGACATTAGGGATTAAGCTTCCATATATGAGTTTTGTGGGGACCTAAACATTCAGTCTATAGCAGTTGCATTTGGTAATTAGCCATGGCACAGTCGCCATAGGACACTCACAGACTATACCCAAGGTGTTCATGATAGAGTCCCTTTCCATACTCTTGGTAATTTTTTTTTAAGATTTTAATTTATTTGACAAACAGAGAGAGATCACAAGTAGGCAGAGCAGCAGGCAGAGACAGAGGAGAAGCAGGCTCCCTGCTGAGCAGAGAGCCCGGTGCGGGGCTCGATCCCAGGACCCTGAGATCGATCATGACCTGAGCTGAAGGCAGAGGCTTTAACCCACTGAGCCACCCAGGTGCCCCCTCTTGGTAATTTCTTACCGTAGTAAAATGTTTTCTAGAACTAAATAAATCTAACTGGTGTCTCCCAGGATACATCTTTAACTTAACCACATCTGAAAAGACCCTTTCCCAAGTAAGATAACATCTATAAGTCAATATGTAGATATTGATAAAGAACTGATATCCTTTGTGATCATTTTCCAGACTACTGCACCAGATGCCCATATTCCTTTTCCTTATCTCTTTCTTAAGTGGTTCTTCTACTTGATATTTCTCTAAGATCTTCTCAGACATGAAGGTCATATGCTAGGTGATATGGTTTAGCAGAATGGTAGACACATCTTTCAAAGGGAATGCTTGCAGAGAAGGTTGAAACTTCTTATTCGGGAACAGCATTATTTTAGAACTATGCTTTGGAAATAGCATTAGACCTGGCTCTTAAGAGCTGGGATTTGAAAGAATAGTTTGTCCTTCTTCTGTGAATTTTATGAATGTTAACTTGAAAAAATGTCCTCTCACCTACTTAGGCTTCTTTTTCTGTAAAAGTTATTGATCTCCAAGTACATTTCCAGCTTCAATATTCTTAGATTCCATTGTTATATCAATGTGCAGCTAGATCTAGATATCTGAAGTTCCATAAAGAAGTCCAAGCTAGAGATACACTTGTAGTCTTTGGGACATGGAATATGATGGGCTAGATACATACAGTCGTTTCTAAAGGACTCAGACTCCAGATGGTAAGTTGTGTGAAAGATGACTGGTAATCACTGATGTGCCTAGTGTTATAATTGTCGTTGTGAAACAGGACAGAGAGGTTATGTAAACTGGCAGCTCTGTGTCAGTAAATACTGATGCTTTAAAGTCCAAAGAACCCTGCCATGGGACACTCCGCCAAACTAATTCCAACCTAGAGGGAGGAAGCATATGCCTATATTTGGTGATAGAAGTTAGAGCTAAAATTGCGGCACCTGGGTGTCTCAGTGGTTTACACATCTGCCTTTGGCTCAGGTCATGATCCCGGGGTCCTGGGATGGAGGCCCACATCGGGCTTCCTGTTCAGCCTGGAGTCTGTTTCTCCCTTTCCCCCCCTCTTTCCCTGCTTATTCACGTGCTCCAGCACACATACTCTTTCTCTCTCTCACAAATAAATAAAATCTTAAAAAAAAGGAATTAGAACTAAAATAAATGCGACTTTATTCATAACTGAAGGAGGGTAAAATTTAGGCATTTGAATTATGTTGTAAGGATATAATTGAAGTCCTTTTCATTGAACAGAAGAGCTGCATCTGGAGCTCAAAGGGGCTAACTGTAGATGAGGTATAATTAATGAAATACAATCCACATCTACTATATTCTTGGTGAAAACACTGATATTTGAGGATGAAGAGAGAATTCTACAAGCATCTAAGCAAAAAATCAGGTTATCTATAGATGGAAAAATTCAGGATATGTGCTTCTTGGGAAAAATATCTTGAGGAATTAAGTCAGCTAAATGAGAAATGATAAATATAGGTTTAAATCCAAATTAATATGTAAATTTGGTTATAAAACAATGCAAATATAGTGGCTAAAGAGAACATAGATAATGGAAAAGTAATATAATAATAATATGTAACTGGGACAAAATTTCCAGATTAGAGCAACAAAAACTGGGAAGTGTGAGATCTTGGTGGGGAGGGGGATGGTGAAAAGTGAATGTGCTAATTTCCTCAATATACCTAGGGGAAGCATTAGAAATGTCTTATTAATGTTTATAATTAGAGAAATGGAGGCTTAAATATGCATTTCAAAAGCTAAAATAAGAGCTAGTTGAATTAAAAGGTTGTTCTCTACCTTCTAAATTAATTGAGGGATGGAGAAGACTAAAAGAAAAAACATACCGTAAAAGCAGAAGATTGTAGACAAATAATGAGCAAGAAAACACTGAAAAACAGAAACACTTGATAATACAATATATACTAGATACATTCGCCATTTAAAATTATAATTCATTAGGCTAGGTCGGGATATAAAATCCGGCTACATGTTGTCTACAGAAGAATACTCCCAAATAAAGTGATTAAAGAAGATTAAAAGTATAAAGTTGGACATTTAATTCAGAATAAGAGTTACTGGATTTACTAAATTGATACCAATATGACAGACTCCTCTGACAAGTGGAAAACATCCTTTCTTGTCAAGCAACCATAAAATCTTTGCAAAGTTGATCATTTATTAAGCCACAAACCAGTAAGTTACAAATATAAATAGTAGAGACCAGATTCTTGTCAGCAAACAAATGAACTATGAAAATGACAAATTTAAAGGCATTCCTAAGGAAATTGAGACAATAAGAAAGTCAAAACCCTAATATAGAACATTTAAAAAATAATAGTGTTGAGATCAGTACATCTAAGAATCCATATGGTATGGCTAAAGCTATATCAAAGACTGTTTTAGGAGAACTCCTCAAAGTCATTGGACCTCAGAATCTCTACTATCATATTTCAAGAGCCTAACAAGAATTTTCTTTTTGCTTTAGTACTTCCTGCCTGTGCACTGGCTAATGCAGAGATGATCCCATGTCCCATCTTGCCTGATTGCTTGTTGCTGTAATTGCTGCTCTTGGTGCAGACACCACTGATACTATTGCAATTGCTCTATAGGCCTAACTGGCACTGCTGACTATGGCGGCGGACAGGAAGCAGAGTTGTCCTCTGGCCCCACTCCATTCATTAGCCACCACCTGGGGGATGCTCTCTTGTTTATTGGTTGTTTTTGCTACTGTGAACAGCTGCTGTACTGAGAGACAGATTAACCTATGCTGGGAACATTTTAGCCCCCCTGCCAATCTATTTTCCACACTGCGGCCGGGATGATCTCAATCTTAAGTATGCCACTTCCTGGTTTAACGTTCTTCTTTGGTCTCTTGTTCCCTGCAGAATAAAATCCAAACCTCGTTAGTAAGCATACAGGTTTAACATGTGACAGTATTTTGCATAATTTTCTCTCTCCATTCTATAGCCACTGTCTCCATCCGTGCCACCCCCACCTTATAAAACACTTTGCTCTAGCTCTGCCAAAGTACTTTAAAAAAAAAAAAAACCCTCTGCTTGGAATGATTGATGCTTTAATTATTATGCAGATATTAGCATATTAAGTTACAAGAAATCTGGGGGAAATATTTGTCAGGGACATGACTAAGAGTTAATACCCTAATATAGACAGAGTTGTTACAAATTAGTAGGGAACACAAGAGAAACCACCTAAGAAAAATAGATTTAAAAAAAAGCATGAAAGATAATTAACAGATATGACAACAAATTATTGATAAGCAGCCAGAGTATAAAGAAAAATAATTTAATGAATAAAGAAATACAAATTAAAATACCATCTTTTACTTCATTTCAAAGATTACTATAAAAAATAATAGTAAAGTATCTTATTCTAGCAAAATCAACATATTAGAATAATTTTCTAACAGTTGAAAGAAAAGTATCTTGAAGAAGGAGTACCTTTTACTACTATGTGCCAAGGTACTACATTTCCTAGTGGCTGCCCTATGTGTGGTACTTCCCTTATACCAGGTAGCAGTGTCCTTAAGAACTTTACATGTGTTTATTCCTTTAATCTTCAGAACAAATCCTTTGATGCAAACACCATAACATTCTGTATTTTAAAAATATTTGAAGAAAAGGTGTCCCAGAGAGGTTAAGTGACTTACAAAAGATCAAACAACTAATAAAAGGTAGAGCCAAATTTGGATTCCAACAACCTGACTGTAATGTCTTCCCTTTCAACCACTGTGCATACTGCCTCCTGTGTTTGTAGTATTGAGAATGTTTGTGTATGTTTTCATTACATCTCATAGATACAGACAAGTTATATCCATTGCCACCATTTATAGAACTATTATATGCCAAAGATTGGGCTAAGCATTTTATAACAATCATATGATGTAGATCTTGTTAATTCCATTGTGCATTTAAGGAAAATGACGCATAAAGAAGTCCTATAACATGTCCATGGTCATTCATATAGCAAGTGGCAAAGCCAGGATTTGAATAAGTTTTTGTTATACTCCAAGACTTCATGCTTTTCACTGCTGTGTAATAACTAGTGCACAAATATTGATAAATATACAAATATTTATAAGTTTGATCATGTTGCTTCTCTAACCAGCCCTCTGCTACTTACCATACTTGGAATTAACCCAAACTTAACACTTGTCCTGGTCCCTCCCTTCCTTTCCATCCTCCTGTCCTGCTACTCTTTTCTTGGCTGCACTCCAATCCTACACACTCTATTCTAAACACACCAGGTGCATGTCACCTTCAGGACAATGCATGTGCTTTATCCTTTGCCTTGATTGCTGTTGCCTCAGATATTTACGTGGCTAACTCCACTTCCCTCAGGGATCTGCTCCACTCTTTCTCTGACCCCTACATTGAAAACCATGCCCTTCAGCACACTCTGCATTCTTATTTTTCTTTATTCACCGTATGTATCACAACCAGATGTTACATTATGGACTTATTGTTTGTTGTCTGTATTCCTCATTAGACTGTAAATCCTAAGGTGCCAAGACTGCTTTGTTCACTGTTGTGTCTTTGGAGTGTAGGTTAGAAGTTAGCCTTTTGGGGGGGGGGGGGGTTAAAGAGCCTGATATTAAATAATTTAGGCTTTGCAAAGCCGTACAGACTCTGCCACAATTACTTAAATCTTCCATTGTAGCAAAAAAGCAGTCATAGACAATATGTAAGTCAATGAGTATGAAAATGAAAATGTTATGTTTCAATAAAACTTTATTTACGAAAATAGGGGGCAACTGGGTGGCTCAGCTGGTTAAGCATCTGTCTTTGGCTTGGGTCATGATCCCAAGGTCCTGGGTTTGAGCCCCTTCTCCCTCTACCTCTGTCTCTTCCCCAACATATGCTCTTTTTCTGTCTCTCTCTCTTTCGCTCCCACTCTCAAACAAAATCTTTGAAAAACAAAACAAAACAAAATTTTATTTACAAAAACAGGTGGCAGGTTGGATTTGGCATACAGGCCACAGTTTGCCAACTCCTGGTCCAGAACATTAGCTGGTTGGTACTCAATGCGTATTTTTTGAATGAGTTTATATGTCTATAATACACATGTGTGCACACACACAAATAGATATGTACACATTTGCATGTGCGTTTGTGTGTGTCTGCATGCCCAAAGGATACTGGAAGGAATCCAATACAAATATCTTAATTGTTGTCTCTAGTGGAAGTCTTATGGCTTTTTTTTTTTTTTAGGATTATGGATTTTTTTAAAAGATTTATTTATTTATTTGACAGATAGAGATCACAAGTAGGCAGAGAGGCAGGCAGAGAGAGAGAGAGAGGAGGAGGAAACAGGCTCTCTGCCGAGCGGAGAGCCAGCTGTGGGGCTCGATCCCAGGACCCTGAAATCATGACCCGAGCCGAAGGCAGAGGCTTTAACCCACTGAGCCACTCAGGCACCCCAGGATTATGGTTTTTAAAAATTAAAATTTCTTCTATATATTTTCTTTAAATTTTTAATGAATATATTTTAGTTTTTTAGACTTTTTTTCTTGAAGTATGATAAAAATACAGAAAAATGCACAGTGCATAATTGTACATCTCAAAGAAGTTTTCAAAGTGGAACATACTTGCATAACAAGCACCCAGCTAAAGAGAGAGAAGAAGGTCAATATCCTAGGACCTCCTTTCAGTCCCTTGTGCGCACTATCCTGACTTCTAACAGCATAGATTAGTTTGCCTATCTTTGTACTTTACATAACTATAATGATATGGCATGCAGTCTTCTGTGTTTGACTTCTTTTGCTCAACATTATGTCTTTTAGAGGTATCCATGCTGGGGTGCGTAGTTGTGGTTCACTCATTCTTGTTGCTCTATAATATTCCATTGTTTGAATTTATATCATGTGTTGCTCATAAGATGTTTGTTTGTGTTGTCCTTTTCATAATTTACCTTTCCCTCTGTCCTATACAGGAATCCAGAATCTCTCCCTTGGTAATTTTTAAATTCAAATGTTTTTTGTTTTTGTTTATTTTATTTATTTATTTTTTTAATTTTAAGAATCTTTTTTTTTTTTTAATTTTTTATTTTTTATAAACATATATTTTTATCCCCAGGGGTACAGGTCTGTGAATCACCAGGTTTACACACTTCACAGCACTCACCAAAGCACATACCCTCCCCAATGTCCATAATCCCACCCCCTTCTCCCAAACCCCCTCCCCCCGGCAACCCTCAGTTTGTTTTGTGAGATTAAGAGTCACTTATGGTTTGTCTCCCTCCCAATCCCATCTTGTTTCATTTATTCTTCTTCTACCCACTTAAGCCTCCATGTTGCATCACCACTTCCTCATATCAGGGAGATCATATGATAGTTGTCTTTCTCTGCTTGACTTATTTCGCTAAGCATGATACGCTCTAGTTCCATCCATGTCGTCGCAAATGGCAAGATTTCATTTCTTTTGATGGCTGCATAGTATTCCATTGTGTATATATACCACATCTTCTTGATCCATTCATCTGTTGATGGACATCTAGGTTCTTTCCATAGTTTGGCTATTGTGGACATTGCTGCTATAAACATTCGGGTGCATGTGCCCCTTTGGATCACTACATTTGAATCTTTAGGGTAAATACCCAATAGTGCAATTGCTGGGTCATAGGGCAGTTCTATTTTCAACATTTTGAGGAACCTCCATGCTGTTTTCCAGAGTGGCGGCACCAGCTTGCATTCCCACCAACAGTGTAGGAGGGTTCCCCTTTCTCTGCATCCTCGCCAGCATCTGTCATTTCCTGACTTGTTGATTTTAGCCATTCTGACTGGTGTGAGGTGATATCTCATTGTGGTTTTGATTTGTATTTCCCTGATGCCGAGTGATATGGAGCACTTTTTCATGTGTCTGTTGGCCATCTGGATGTCTTCTTTGCAGAAATGTCTGTTCATGTCCTCTGCCCATTTCTTGATTGGATTATTTGTTCTTTGGGTGTTGAGTTTGCTAAGTTCTTTATAGATTCTGGACACTAGTGGAAAACCCAAAAGACTCCACTCCAAAACTGCTAGAACTTATACAGGAATTCAGTAAAGTGTCAGGATATAAAATCAATGCACAGAAATCAGTTGCATTTCTCTACACCAACAGCAAGACAGAAGAAAGAGATATTAAGAAGTCAATCCCATTTACAATTGCACCCCAAACCATAAGATACCTAGGAATAAACCTAACCAAAGAGGCACAGAATCTATACTCAGAAAACTATAAAGTACTCATGAAAGAAATTGAGGAAGACACAAAGAAATGGAAAAATGTTCCATGCTCCTGGATTGGAAGAATAAATATTGTGAAAATGTCTATGCTACCTAAAGCAATCTACACATTTAATGCAATTCCTATCAAAGTACCATCCATCTTTTTCAAAGAAATGGAACAAATAATGCTAAAATTTATATGGAACCAGAAAAGACCTCGAATAGCCAAAGGGATATTGAAAAAGAAAGCCAACGTTGGTGGCATCACAATTCCGGACTTCAAGCTCTATTACAAAGCTGTCATCATCAAGACAGCATGGTACTGGCACAAAAACAGACACATAGATCAATGGAACAGAATAGAGAGCCCAGAAATAGACCCTCAAATCTATGGTCAACTAATCTTCGACAAAGCAGGAAAGAATGTCCAATGGAAAAAAGACAGCCTCTTCAATAAATGGTGCTGGGAAAATTGGACAGCCACATGCAGAAAAATGAAATTGGACCATTCCCTTACACCACACACAAAAATAGACTCAAAATGGATGAAGGACCTCAATGTACGAAAGGAATCCATCAAAATCCTTGAGGAGAACACCGGCAGCAACCTCTTCGACCTCTGCCGCAGCAACATCTTCCTAGGAACAACGCAAAAGGCAAGGGAAGCAAGGGAAAAAATGAACTACTGGGATTTCATCAAGATCAAAAGCTTTTGCACAGCAAAGGAAACAGTTAACAAAATCAAAAGACAACTGACAGAATGGGAGAAGATATTTGTTTTTGTTTATTTTAGAGAGAGAGTGAGTGTGGGGATGGGCATGGGGGAGGGGCAGAGGGAGAGGGAAACAGAATCTTAAGCAAGCTTGAGGTGGAGCTCTGTCTCATGACCTTGAGATCATAACCTTAGCCAACATCAAGAGTCAGATGCTTAACTGACTGAGCCACCCAGGTGCCCCTTAAGTTCAAATGTTTTTATAGGACTAAAGACAGAAACAGCCCAAAGTAAATATCTTTCATAAAAGCCCAAGTTTATTTAAAAGAACAATGAAGAGAAGCTAGAAGTGAGTGAGGAGAATGTATTTGAGAAAATATCCCCCAGATTTGGGAAGAGAGAGGGACTGTGACCTGATCTGGAAGTTGCATGCAACTTAGTTACAGAGCTCTGGGGAAATAGTTGGAAAAATTAAGGAGGATGGACCCAAGGACCATGTTTTTATCTCAGCATGGGAAGGACATAAACAGGATCTGGACATAAGAAGGATCACTGTGAGCATAAAAATGATGGCAACTGTGGTTTTTCCCATTGTAGAGGTGTTGCAGAAGAATCCTGCATTCTGGTTCAACACTAACAAGATTGACGTTCCTAGGAGTGAAGGAAATTAAATTTCTTAGCAGTCTGACAAGGTGGGGGATCCAAATGAGATTTAATTTGATCTAAAAAAATAATTCTTCTGGTTCCTTTTGTAGATCCTCACCAAATCTAAGTATTTCCCGAGTCTTTAGAACAATGGACCCATTTTATTTTGAAATTATCTGCTTTATTATTTTTTTCAACTTTTTGGTTCATCTTTTAGTTTAGTTTTTTAATATTTATTTTTTCTCTTCCTTATTTTTTATTATTATTATATTATGTTAGTCACCATATAGTATGTCATTAGTTTTTGATGTAGTAGTGTTCCAAGATTCATTGTTTGTATATAACACCCAGGACTTCATGTAATACATGCCCTTCTTAATAACCATGACCAGGCTCACCCATCCCCCAACCCTGCTCCCTTCTAAAACCCTCAGTCTGTTTCTCAGAGTCCACAGTCTCTCATGGTTCCTCTCCCCCACCGATTCCCCCCACTTTTCATTTTTCCCTTCCTTCTCCTAATGTCCTCCATGCTGTTCTTTATGTGCCACAAGTAAGTGAAACCATATGATAATTGACTCTCTCTGCTTGACTTATTTCACTCAGCATAATCTCCTCCAGTCCCATCCATGTTGATGCAAAAGCTGGGTATTCATCCTTTCTGATGGCTGAGTAATATTCCATTGTGTATATGGACCACATCTTCTTTATCCATTCATCTGTTGAAGGGCATCTTGGCTCAACCGTTTGGCTATTGTGGACATTGCTGCTATGAACATTGGGGTAGATACCCAGTAGTACAATTGCCAGGTCATAGGGTACGTCTATTTTAAAGTTTTTGAAATTATCTGATTTAAAACCCAAGGTCAGCTATTTACTTTTATGGTAGGTATGGATCCCATATTTGGGAATAAGAGTACATAGCATCATGAAATATGTAAAATTCTTTTCTTCTTTGAGATGTAATGTTCTTCCTTGTTTCCCAAGATAAAACATGAAAGGCCAGTGAGATCCCTCCCCCAACTCTTTCCAGTCTAACTCAGTCAGAAATCCTCTACAGATAATGGTAATTGTATGTCAGTCTTAGTTTTTAGGGCTGAGAGTTTGTACTTTTTCATATTTTTTTGTTACTTTTTTAGATGACTAGGAGAGGCTGCCTCTTGGTTTGTTTGCCAGATATAATTTTGAACTAAACCTGACCTAGATATCTTGGCTCCTGCTTTAAGTCTCTCATGTTACTGTTTCCTTGAAAATAAACCTTTTCTAGCAAAACAGGTGCTCATACCCTCCACGTTAGTTAGGTCCTCTTAGATAGTGATGTATTAAAAAAAAAATAAAGATGTACTCAGAAGGGATAATATATCCTTAAATGGTTTAACATCAAGCACAAAGAATAGAAATAAATTAGCTAAATGTTCAACTCAAGAAACTGGAAATGTGGCAAAAAGATAAATCTAGGGAAGGCACAGAAAATATGAAATGGAGAATAATAATACAACAATTCTTTAGTAGATTGGTTAAATGAATGCAAAACCTGTTTTTTGGAAAAGACTGACTATAAAATCTCTAGTAACTCTAATTTTTAAAAAAAGTGAGAACAACTCCAGGAATAGGAATTAATAAGGTGTCATATCTCCCCAAATTAACTACAGATTTTATGTAATTCCAATTAAAATTCTAACAGTATTTTCAAAACTTGACAAAAATGATTTCAAAGTCCTCTAGAAAAATATTCATGTGAAATTAGCCAATAAAACCATAAAATTGAACAGTAATAAATGATGACTTACATTAGCAGATATTTAAAAATAACTTAGTAATGAAACAATCTTGAAGGTTTGGTGCTATAGTAAGAAAGGCAGAGAAATGACTTGAAAAGAATAACCTAAAGAACCAAATATGTATGAGGGTTTCATCTAGATGAAGGTAACATTTTTTTATTGTTTTGATAGATTATTTCAATAAAATGTCTTGAGGTAACTCTCTACCCATTTGAACTAGCTACATTATACCAGGATTAGCAAACTCAGGTGCCTTCAAGAGCTAGGCAAATAATATGTACAATGAAATATTTAAATAAGAAGGGGTGAAAAAATATTAAAAAATTATAGAAAGTCTGGACAGAGATGCCTACATGTGAGAAAAATATAGATTCATAAAAACTATGCAAATAAAACCACCTGACTGTGCAAAAACACTAGTTTCCAATTAAAGAATTTTCATTCTCAGCAAGCACCTCTCACTATAAGATTAAATAGAAATAAGAATTCAGCAAAGCAAATACTCAAAGATGATAAAACATCACAATGAGTTGAACAAGGGAAAGGTTAGTGGACAATATATCTATACTTATATCTGTATCTAGATACCTTCCTATCATATTAAGGTACAGAATACCCATGGCCGAAAATCAAATTACTACCAGAGAACAAAAGCTTCTTATAGTCATACAATAAGCAAAAGGAGTTATTCATCACTGGTCAGTCATCATCAGTAACCCTTTAGTACTGGTCGATATCCAGCATAATACAAATACGCTGTATGAACACTGATCAAACATGAACAGAACAAAAATCCTCCTTTGAACCTCCACTATTTTTAAAAATAATTTATGGTACTTTATTTTTTTCAACTTTTTTATTATGTTCAGTTAGCCAGCATATAGTACATCATCAGTTTTTGATGTAGTGTTCAGTGATTCATTAGTTCTATATAACACCCAGTGCTCATCACAACTCATGCCCTTCTTAATACCCATCACCCGGGTTCCCTCACCCCCTCACTTCCCTCCCTTCTGTAACCCTCAGTTTGGTTCCTGGAGTCCAGAGTCCCTCGTGGTTTGTCGCCCTCTCTGATTTCTTCCCGTTCAGTTTTCCCTCCCTTCCCTTATGGTCCTCTGCACTATCCCTTGTGTTCCACATATGAGTAAAACCATATGTTAATTGTCTTTCTCTGCTTGACTTGTTTCACTTAGACCCCCCCCCCCACTATTTCTAATACTTCTTAGTCCCTTCTCCCCTCATTCTTTCATAAGCACAATCATGTCAAGCTTTGAGTCTACCAGTCTACTGAAACTGCTGTTATCATTTTCACCAATGATCTTTGCAGTTTGTTTATATCTCCAATATTTCCCCTAAACTCCACATCACTATATCTAACTGAATAGTTGACTTATTTTCTTGGAGTTATAACAAATAAAATTTAACTTGCTCAAAACAATTCTTTGGCTTCCATTTCCTGACTTGTTAATTTTAGCCATTCTGACTGGTGGGAGGTGGTATCTCATTGTGGTTTTGATTTGTATTTTCCTGATGTTGAGTGATGTAGAGCACTTTTTCATGTGTCTGTTGGCCATCTGGATGTCTTCTTTGCAGAAATGTCTGTTCATGTCCTCTGCCCATTTCTTGATTGGACTATTCATTCTTTGGGTGTTGAGTTTGAGAAGTTCTTTATAGATTTTGGATACTAGCCCTTTATCTGATATGTTGTTTACACATATCTTCTCTCATTCTGTCAGTTGTCTTTTGGTTTTGTTAACTGTTTCCTTTGCTGTGCAAAAGCTTTTGGTCTTGATGAATTCCCAGTAGTTCATTTTTTCCCTTGTTTCCCTTACCTTTGGTGATGTTTCTAGGAAGAAGTTGCTGCGGCTGAGGTCAAAGAGGTTGCTGCCTGTGTTCTCCTCAAGGATTTTGATGGATTCCTATCTCACACTGAGGTCTTTCATCCATATTGATCTATTTTTGTGTGGTGTAAGGAAGTGGTCCAGTTTCATTTTTTTGCATGTGGCTGTCCAATTTTCCCAACACCATTTGTTGAAGAGACTGTCATTTTTCCATTGGACATTCTATCCTGCTTTGTCGAAGATTAGTTGACCAAAGAGCTGAGGGTCTATTTCTGGGCTCTATTCTGTTCCATTGATCTATGTGTCTTGTTTTTATGCCATACCATACTGTCTTGATGATGACAGCTTTGTAATAGAGCTTGAAGTATGGAATTGTGATGCCACCAACTTTGGCTTTCTTTTTCAGAATTCCTCTGGCTATTCGAGGTTTTTTCTGGTTCCATATAAATTTTAGGATTACTTCTTCCATTTCTTTGAAAAAAACTGATGGTATTAAATAGGGATTACATTAAATGTGTAGATCGCTTTAGGTAGCATAGACATTTTCACAATATTTGTTCTTCCAATGTATGAGTGTGGAATGTTTTTCCATTTCTTCATGTCTTCCTCGATTTCTTTCATGAGTACTTTATAGTTTACTGAGTACAGATTCTTTGTCTCTTTGGTTAGGTTTACTTCTAGGTATCCTATGGTTTGGGGAGTAATTGTAAATGGGATTGACTCCTTAATTTCTCTTTCTTCTGTTTTGCTCTTGGTGTGTAGAAATGCAACTGATTTCTGTGCATTGATTTGATATCCTGACACTTTACTGAATTCCTGTATGAGTTCTAGGAGTTTTGGAGTGGAGTCTTTGGGTTTTCCACATAAAGTATTATATCATCTGCAAAGAGGGAGAGTTTGACTTTTTCTGTGCCGATTTTGATGCCTTTAATTTATTTTTGTTGTCTGATTGCTGAGGCTAGGACTTCTAGTATTATGTTGAATAGCAGTGGTGATAATGGACATCCCTTCTATGTTCCTGGCTTTAGGGGAAAAGCTCTCAATTTTTCCCCATTGAGAATGATATTCACTGTGAGTTTTTCATAGATGGCTTTGATGATATTGAGGAATGTACCCTGTACCCTATACTTTGAAGAGTTTTAATCAAGAAAGGATGCTGTACTTTGTCAGATGCTTTTTCAGCATCTATTGAGAGTATCATATGGTTCTTGCTCTCTCTTGTATTAATGTATTTTGTCACATTGATTGATTTGCAGATGTTGAACCAACCTTGCAGCCCTGGAATAAATCCCACTTGCTTGTGGTGAATAATTCTTTTCTTTTTAATTTATTTTTTATTTATTTTTGGCATAACAGTATTCATTATTTTTTCAGCACACCCAGTGCTCCATGCAATCCATGCCCTCTATAATACCTCCCACCTGGTACCCCAGCCTCCCACCCACCCGCCAATTCAATCCTCTCAGATTGCTTTTTAGAGTCCATAGTCTCTCATGAATAATTCTTTTAATGTACTGTTGGATCCTGTTGGGTAGTATTTTGGTGAGAATATTTGCACCTGTGTTCATCAAGGATATTGGTCTGTAATTCTCTTTTTTCATGGGGTCTTTGGTTTTGGGATCAAGGTAATGCTGGCCTTATGAAATGAGTTTGGAAGTTTTCGTTCCATTTCTATTTTTTGGAACAGTTTCAGGAGAATAGGTATTAATTCTTTAAATGTTTGGTAGAATTCCCCTGGGATTCTGTCTGGCCTTGGGTTCTTGTTTTTTGGGAGATTTTTGATGACTGCTTCAATCACCTTTTTGGTTATGGGTCTGTTTAGGTTTTCTGTTTCTTCCTGGTTCAGTTTTGGTAGTTTATATGTTTCTAGGAATGCATCCATTTCTTCCAGATTTGTCCAGTTTGCTGGTGTATAGTTGCTCATAATATGTTCTTATAATTGTTTGCATTTCTTTGGTGTTGGCTGTGATCTCTCCTCTTTCCTTCATGATTTTATTAATGTGGGTCCTTTCTCTTTTCTTTTTGATAAGTCTGGTCAGGAGTTTATCAATCTTATTAATTCTTTCAAAGAACAAGCTCCTAGTTTTGTTGATTTGTTCTACTGTTCTTTTGGTTTCTATTTCATTGATTTCTGCTCTGATCTTTGTTATTTCTCTTTTCCTGCTGCGTTTCGGCTTTCTTTGCTGTTCTTTCTCCAGCTCGTTTAGGTGTAGGGTTAGGTTGTGTACTTAAGACCTTTCTTGTTTCTTGAGAAAGGCTTATATGACTATATACTTTTCTCTCAGGAACTCCTTTGCTGTATTGCACAGATTTTGAACAGTTGTGTTTTCATTATCATTTGTTTCCATGAATTTTTTTCAATTCTTCTTTGATTTCCTGGTTGACCCATTCTAATTTTAATAGGGCGCTCTTTAAAAACTCCGTGTATTTGAGTTCTTTCCAACTTTCCTCTTGCGATTGAGTTCTAGCTTCAGAGCATTGTGGTCTGAAAATATTCAGGGAATGATCCCAGTCTTTTGGTACTGGTTGAGACCTAATTTGTGACCCAGGATGTGATCTATTCTGGATAATGTTCCATGTGAACTGGAGAAGAATGTGTAATCTGTTGCTTTGGGATGGAATATTCTGAATATATCTGTGATGTCCATCTGGTCCAGTGTGTCATTTAAGGCCTTTATTTCCTTGATGATCTTTTGCTTGGATGATCTGTCCATTTCAGTGAGGGGGGTATTAAAGTCCTTCACTATTATTGTATTATTCTCAATGTGTTTCTTTGATTTTGTTTTTTTATTGGTTTACATAGTTGGCTACTCCCATGTTAGGGGCATAGATATTGAAAATTGTTAGATCTCCTTGTTGGACAGACCCTTTAAATATGATATATTTTCCTTGCTCATTTCTTCTTATAGTCTTTGGCTTAAAATATAATTTATCTGATATGAGGATTGCCAGCTTTCTTTTGATGTCCATTAGCATGGTAAATGGTGTTCTACCCCCTCACTTTATATCTGGGGGTGTCTTTGGGTCTAAAATGAGTTTCTTGCAGATAACATATTGATGGGTTCTGTATTTTTATCCATTCTGATACCCTGTGTCTTTTGACTGGGGCATTTAGCCCACTTACATTCAGGGTAACTATTGAAAGATGTGAATTTAGTGCCATTGTATTGCCTGTAAGGTGACTGTTACTGTGTATTGTCTCTGTTCCTTTCTGGTCTGTTACTTTCAGTCTCTCTCTTTGCTTAGAGGACCCCTTTCAATATTCCATAGGGCTGGTGTGGTGTTTGCAAATTCTTTTAGTTTTTGTTTGTCCTGGAAGGTTTTTATCTCTCCTTCTATTTTCTTTTTCTTATTTTTTAAAGATTTATTTATTTATTTATTTGACAGAGATCACAAGTAGGCAGAGAGGCAAGCAGAGAGGGGAGGGGGGAAGCAGGTTCCCTGCAGAGCAGAGTCCAATGCAGGACTCAATCGCAGGACCCTGGAATCATGACCTGAGCTGAAGGCAGAGGCTTAACCCACTGAGCCACCCAGGTGCTCCTCTCCTTCATTTTCAAAAATAGCCTATCTGGATATAGTATTCTTGGCTGCAGATTTTTCGCATTTAGTGTTCTGAATGTATCATGCCAGTTTTTTTTTTTTTTTCTGGCCTGCCAGGTCTCTGTGGGTAAGTCTGCTTCCAGTCTAATATTTCTACCATTATATGTCACAGAGTTCTTGTCCCACACTGCTTTCAGGATTTTCTCTTTTTTTCATTAAGACTAATATGTTTTACTATTAGATGATGGGGTGTGGACCTATTTTTATTGATTTTGAGGGGGTTTCTCTGTGCCTCCTGGATTTTGATGCTTGTTCCTTTGTCATATTAGGGAAATTCTCTACTATAATTTGTTCCAGTATACCTTCTGCCTCCCTCTCTTTCCTCTTCTTCTGGAATCCCAGTAATTCTAATATTGTTTCATCTTATGGTATCACTTATTTCTCAAACTCTCCCCTCATGGTCCAGTAGTGGTTTGACTCCCTTTTGCTCAGCTTCTTTATTCTCCATCATTTGGTTTTCTATATTACTAATTCTCTGTTCTGCCTAATTTTTCCTAGCAGTAAGAGCCTCCATTCTTGATTGCACCTCATTAATACCTTTTTTTATTTCAGCTTGATTAGAGTTTAATTATTCTATTTCTGTATAAAGGGATCTTATTTCTCTAGACAGGATTTCTCTTATATCCTCCATGCCTTTTTTGATCCCAGCTAGCACCTTGAGAATCATCATTGTGAACTCTAGATCTGACATATAACCAATGTCTTTATTGATTAGGTCCCTAGCCATTGGTACTGCCTCTTGTTCTTTTTTTTTTTTTTTTTTTTTTGTGGTGAGTTTTTCCACCTTGTCATTTTATCCAGATAATAATGTGTGAACGAGAGAATAAAATACTAAAAGGGAGGCAAAGACCCTAGAAAAATGTATGCTTACCAAATCTGAAGTGACCTCAAACTGGGGGGACAAGGAAGAGGGTAAAAACAAATTTAAAATATGTATGTGTATATATATATATATGTTAGACTGGTGAATAGAACAGAGCCACCCACTTGATTTGGGGTGTATTTTGGTCTCTTAGATGAAACTACCTCCCAAAATTTTAAAGAAAGAAAAATTTATATATACATAAAATAAGGGTAAACACAATAAAGGGATGGAATATTATTGTAAAGATAAACATTAATAAAAATTCTAAAAAGGGAATCAATAAGACAAGTTGGTTGGAAAAAGAAAGAAGAAAAAAAATAAAACAGGATTGGGGGGGGCGGGGAGAGAATGTGCTCAGGCTGGAGACTAGACCAAACCCCTGTGCTAGATTTAGGGAATATTTTGATTTATTAGGAGAATTGTATCCCAAAAGTTTTTAGAAAAAAAAAACCCTATATGTATACAAAAAATAAGGTTAAATACATTGAAGGGTAAAATATGACTATAATAATGAAGGTTTAAAAAGATTTTTTTAGAAAGATTTTTTTATTCTTAAATATGGTTTAATACTTTTCTCCATTTCTGTACATCACAACACCAAGATTTCGCTGCTTGGGATCTCTCTGTAGAGGGTATAGAGAATGCAAAGGCTACGGTTTTCACCCCCTCTTTTTTATTTGTTTGTATGTGTAAGTGTAATACATATCAGTATATATTGATACATACATCAATATATAATGCAATATATATCACCAAAGAGAACAAATTGATTAAAGAAATACAAAAATTTGGCATCATTTCCAAACTTAAATAGTAAAAATAAAAACTACAAAAGGAGCTGCATACCCTAAATGTATCATGTGAAACAACAAGCATATTAAAAAATGTAAATTTACATCCAATTTCACTGGTCTTTTCATATCACATTAGACCCATTTACAATGGAAAAACCCTAAGGTACTGCTGTGAAGAGAGCATATTTGATTGGTCTTGGGTGTTCTGCAAACAAACAGCAGAGCCCAAAGCAAAAGCCTGTTCCGGTGAAGCTTCCCACATTGGTGAATACCAAAGAATTGACTCTTCTCACTGAGGGTTGATACAACAGGTTATACATTGAAAGACAGTCATTTGGACCTTAGAGTACAGTGTGAGAACCAGAAGCTTTACAATTAAGACATACTCCCTTCATTCAAATGAAACAGGATTATTGGAACGATAGGCAGGTCTGCAACCTGGGAACAAGGAGCTGGTTCAAACCAATAAAGCTACGAGTGACTGAGTCAAGTCAGTGAAGAACAGCAGTCAGGCACTAAAGTGTTAAAAGTACCCAATTTGACCAATTTTCCCAGCACCATTTATTGAAGAGACTGTCTTTTTTCCATTGGACATTCTTTCCTGCTTTGTCGAAGATTAGTTGACTGTAGAGTTGAGGGTCTATTTCTGGCTCTCTATTCCGTTCCATTGATCTATGTGTCTGTTTTTGTGCCAGTACCATGCTGTCTTGATGATGACAGCTTTGTAATAGAGCTTGAAGTCCGGAATTGTGATGCCACCAACGTTGGCTTTCTTTTTCAATATCCCTTTGGCTATTCGAGGTCTTTTCTGGTTCCATATAAATTTTAGAATTATTTGTTCCATTTCTTTGAAAAAGATGGATGGTACTTTGAAAGGAATTGCATTAAATGTGTAGATTGCTTTAGGTAGCATAGACATTTTCACAATATTTATTCTTCCAATCCAGGAGCATGGAACATTTTTCCATTTCTTTGTGTCTTCCTCAATTTCTTTCATGAGTACTTTATAGTTTTCTGAGTATAGATTCTGTGCCTCTTTGGTTAGGTTTATTCCTAGGTATCTTATGGTTTGGGGTGCAGTTGTAAATGGGATTGACTCCTTAATTTCTCTTTCTTCTCTCTTGCTGTTGGTGTAGAGAAATGCAACTGATTTCTGTGCATCGATTTTATATCCTGACACTTTACTGAATTCCTGTATAAGTTCTAGCAGTTTTGGAGTGGAGTCTTTTGGGTTTTCCACATATAGTATCATATCATCTGCGAAGAGTGATAATTTGACTTCTTCTTTGCCGATTTGGATGCCTTTAATTTCCTTTTGTTGTCTGATTGCTGAGGCTAGGACCTCTAGTACTATGTTGAATAGCAGTGGTGATAATGGACATCCCTGCCGTGTTCCTGACCTTAGCGGAAAAGCTTTCAGTTTTTCTCCATTGAGAATGATATTTGCAGTGGGTTTTTCATAGATGGCTCTGATGAAATTGAGGTATGTGCCCTCTGTCCCTACACTTTGAAGAGTTTTGATCAGGAAGGGATGCTGTACTTTCTCAAATGCTTTTTCAGCATCTATTGAGAGTATCATATGGTTCTTGTTCTTTCTTTTATTGATGTGTTGTATCACATTGACTGATTTGCGGATGTTGAACCAACCTTGCAGCCCTGGAATAAATCCCACTTGGTCGTGGTGAATAATCCTTTTAATGTACTGTTGAATCCTATTGGCTAGTATTTTGTTGAGTATTTTCGCATCTGTGTTCATCAAGGATATTGGTCTATAGCTCTCTTTTTAGATGGGATCCTTGTCTGGTTTTGGGATCAAGGTGATGCTGGCCTCATAAAATGAGTTTGGAAGTTTTCCTTCCATTTCTATTTTTTGGAACAGTTTTAGGAGAATAGGAATTAGTTCTTCTTTAAATGTTTGGTCGAATTCCCCTGGGAAGCCGTCTGGCCCTGGGCTTTTGTTTGTTTGGAGATTTTTAATGACTGTTTCAATCTCCTTACTGGCTATGGGTCTGTTCAGGCTTTCTACTTCTTCCTGGTTCAGTTGTGGTAGTTTATATGTTTCTAGGAATGCATCCATTTCTTCCAGATTGTCAAATTTGTTGGCGTAGAGTTGCTCATAGTATGTTCTTATAATAGTTTGTATTTCTTTGGTGTTAGTTGTGATCTCTCCTCTTTCATTCATGATTTTATGGGAAAATTGGACAGCCACATGCAGAAAAATGAAATTGGACCATTTCCTTACACCACACACAAAAATAGACTCAAAATGGATGAAGGACCTCAATGTGCGAAAGGAATCCATCAAAATCCTTGAGGAGAACACAGGCAGCAACCTCTTCGACCTCAGCCGCAGCAACATCTTCCTAGGAGCAACGCCAAAGGCAAGGGAAGCAAGGGCAAAAATGAACTATTGGGATTTCATCAAGATCAAAAGCTTTTGCACAGCAAAGGAAACAGTTAACAAAATCAAAAGACAACTGACAGAATGGGAGAAGATATTTGCAAACGACATATCAGATAAAGGACTAGTGTCCAAAATCTATAAAGAACTTAGCAAACTCAACACCCAAAGAACAAATAATCCAATCAAGAAATGGGCAGAGGACATGAACAGACATTTCTGCAAAGAAGACATCCAGATGGCCAACAGACACATGAAAAAGTGCTCCATATCACTCGGCATCAGGGAAATACAAATCAAAACCACAATGAGATATCACCTCACACCAGTCAGAATGGCTAAAATCAACAAGTCAGGAAATGACAGATGCTGGCGAGGATGCGGAGAAAGGGGAACCCTCCTACACTGTTGGTGGGAATGCAAGCTGGTGCAGCCACTCTGGAAAACAGCATGGAGGTTCCTCAAAATGTTGAAAATAGAACTTCCCTATGACCCAGCAATTGCACTATTGGGTATTTACCCTAAAGATACAAACGTAGTGATCCAAAGGGACACATGCACCCGAATGTTTATAGCAGCAATGTCCACAATAGCCAAACTATGGAAAGAACCTAGATGTCCATCAACAGATGAATGGATCAAGAAGATGTGGTATATATACACAATGGAATACTATGCAGCCATCAAAAGAAATGAAATCTTGCCATTTGCGACAACATGGATGGAACTAGAGTGTATCATGCTTAGTGAAATAAGTCAAGCGGAGAAAGACAACTATCATATAATCTCCCTGATATGAGGATGTGGTGATGCATGCAACATGGGGGCTTAAGTGGGTAGGAGAAGAATAAATGAAAGAAGATGGGATTGGGAGGGAGACAAACCATAGGTGACTCTTAATCTCACAAAACAAACTGAGGGTTGCTGGGGGGAGGGGGTTTGGGAGAAGGGGGTGGGATTATGGACATTGGGGAGGGTATGTGCTTTGGTGAGTGCTGTGAAGTGTGTAAACCTGGTGATTCACAGACCTGTACCCCTGGGGATAAAAATATATGTTTATAAAAAATAAAAAATTAAAAAAAAAGAAGTATAAATGAAGTAATTTGGAAACAATAATAAAATGGCAAAATAAAAGTACCCAATTTGAAAACCAAATGCACCCCACTACCCTATCAGTGTGGTAATGATACCAATTGACTTTTAAAACCTTTGGTCCTTCAAAGTCCATTTGGTATACTTTTTTTTCATTGCTACCACTGGGCACATCCTATACACTTTATTCACTGTCACCACCTCAGGCACACCATGACTTTGCATGTCAGCTGGGGTCACGACTGATGAGACATGTATGACTGTGTATGTAGTTATAAACCCCTGACCTCCTGGTGGGGTTGGAGCATCTGTTTCAAAATGGGACTTAACAGGCACCTCTCATAAGAGAAATTATGGGAGGGGGTGGGTAAGGCCAGGGCGGGGGGGTGGGATGGGACACAGCTTCTGGCACCAAGGACTTAACTATGGTGGATCCAAAAGTGGGCCTGAAAACCTGAAGCTTATGCTTCAGAGCTGGGCTCTAAGTGGGACTTGACCCCAGCTGACATGCAATGTCATGGCGTGCCCGAGGTGGTGACAGTGAATAGAAAGATATTGTTAAGAGAAACTAATTAAATAAATGTTAAAAGAGGAAAGAGCAAAAGTTAAAAAAATTAGAATAAGAAAGAACAATTTAAAAAATTTAATTTAATTTTGCAAGACTAAAGGATCATGGGGAGAAAGCCATGAATTCCATGCATTGCTTTTCCCTAGCTCTGGAGTTCTGCTCTTCTCCTTGACAAGTGAGCTTGGTCTTGGCACGTTGTTCTTGGGGATCTTCTGGGGGAGGAGCCTGTTGTAGTGTTTCTCAAATGTCTTTGCCTGAAGCAGAATTGCACTGCCCTTGCCAGGGGCCAGGCTAAGAAATCTGCTCGAGTTTACTCTTGGGAATTTCTGTTCCCTGAATGCTTTTCTTAGAGCTCTGGAGGACGGGAATGAAAATGGCCGCCTCCTAATCTCCAGCCCAGAGGACCCAAGAGCTTGGGGCCCCACTCCTTAGTGTGCCCTCAGAGAAAAGGGGTCAATCACTCCCATCTCCCTGGTCTCTGGCCGTGCTCTGGGCTCACCTGGCCTGTGATCGAGAGTTTCTGTCTGTGGCACACAGCCTCGTTTGGAGTCTCCAAACCCAGCAGATTCCTACCTCCAGAGGAGGAATGTGAGTCTCCCTGGATCTGCCATTTGTGGGGTCCCTTCTGAAAGAACAGTGGCCCAGCTGTGCCACAGATCATGGTTTAAGGTTATCCCAAGCTGAGAGCCCACTCCTCGGCTCTTTCTCTGTAGCTGGCTTCCCCACTCCAATACCTGAGAGCTCTGCCATCCTCAGACATCCCCAATCTTTCTGTGACCCTGTGGGACATGAGACCACACTGTCCCTGTGAGGGCTTCACCCCCGCTTAGCCTCTGGAGCGATGTCCCTCAGTGGAGCAGACTTCTAAAAGTTCAGATTTTGTGCTCCATTGCTCCATCACTTGCCGGGAGCCGGCCCCTCCCCCTGTGGCCTATCTTTCTGTCACTTTGGATTTACTTCTCAGCATGCCCTCCCTTTCAGAAAGTGGTCGATATTCTGTTCCTAAAATTGCTGTTCTTCTCTTCTATCTCCTGTTAAGTTTGTAGGTGTTTGGAATGGTTTGATAACTATCTAGCTGAACTCCTGTGACCTGATGTCATTTCAGTCCACTACTCCTCTGCCTTATTGCATCTTCCCCCCTATTTCCTACCACCCTTAATCTTCCATTATTCTAACCCAGACTTACTTGCTGCCTGGATTTTTCTGGAGCGTAACAGGAAAGCTTCCACTTAGGACCATTGTATTTCCTGTGCACTCTGCCTAAAATGCTCCCTCCCTATCCCCATTGTATACCTCCATCAAGTCTCTTTCTAAATATGACCTTCTCTGGCTACTGTACTATAAATAGGACCCACTCACCATGTTTTATATCTCTTTACTCTGCTTCATATTTTTATACCACTCCACAGTACATATTATAATTACTGTCTATTATCAAGTAAATTCCATGTGTACTGAGATCTTGGGTTTCTTAACTATGGTCTTGTGTCTGTTATATCTTATACCTGTATCAGATTCAAATTTTTAACAGTTTTATTTCTTCCCTTCAATTCTTACATCTTTTCATTTGTTTCCTTATAGAATAGGCCAGTAGTTCAAATGATATGTTAAATATTAACACTTTCAAGTGAACATATGCACTATCCCTGATCTTAAAGGTTTATATATGTTTCTCTGTTAAATATGGTTGCTGTAGGTATTTAGCATGTAAATTTTACCAAGTTAGGAAGTTTCTATGATTTCCCGTATTACTAAGAATTTTGTTGTCATCATAGATTGGTATTGAAACTGTGTTAGTAGAGATGAACATATGATTTCTTTTCCTTCAGTCTATTAATGCTTTTAATTGCAGTTATTTTTTATATTGAAATCATTTTATTGGGGGGGATCCTACTTAATCATTATGTATTATATTCATCTTAAATTGTTGAACTTGTTTAGTTAACTCCTTTTTTTTTTAGGATATTTGCATCGGCATTTTTATCTGAATAGGGCTTAAGTTTCCCTTTCATTTTCTCATCTGGTTGTAGAATCAAGATTAAAGATATCTAGTAAAATTTATTTGGCAGCTTTTTCTTTCTGTACTCTGTGAAAAAATATATTAATTAAGACTTATTATTCTTTTATAATTTGGTATAAATTAGCCTGGGCATTAATTTCAAAAGGAGTTCTTTGACTACCACCATTTCTTTTAATTTAATGGCTGTTCTATTTTTTACATTGACATTGATATCAATGACTTTTAATGATTTATATATTTACTTTAGGTTTTTAAATATTTTATCATTATTTTTAAATGCTTATTTTACATTATTTATATTTTATCATTTTGTAGGAATCAACCTTGCTAGATATCAGTCCATAGTGTTTTTTCCGAGAGTCAATACCATGTATTCACCCTTCCACTTCCACCTCCTAGAAAGTAGAGTTCTACATTCCACAGCAGAAAGTCTGTATTTCCTAGTCTTCCCTTCAGATATTATGGGGCTGAGTTTGGCCAAGCGTGTGTAATCATAAATGCTTGGTCTTAGTCAGTGTATCTAGTCAGGAAAGCCACTGTACATATATCCACCAAAGATTATAGGCAAGGAATTAGTTATAAAAACATTAGAAGGACTGGAAGAGCAAAGGAAATGAGAGAGTTTCCCACATTTCAGGAAGATGCAATAACCTTTGGACTGGAGCCCACAACTCACTCCCCACAACCTCATAGAGGTTGTCACTGTCACACCACTGCTTTAGCAGGAACTTCGAACCTGCACTCTTATTAATGCTTCGGAATTGCTGCTGCTGTTGCCTTTTGTAACCAATTCAGTTGTATTTTTCATAACTTCAGTATCTCTACTTTCCTTTTTTTTTCTTGATATCTCAGGGTCTGAGAAAGATGTTTAAAGTCTCCATACATAATAGCTCCCTACCATCAAACTCCCTATGTCAGTTGTTCTTTATAAAAAGGCAGTACTTGTGTTTAGGCTAGTATTGTGAGACTCCATATATGTTATTAATAGCCTTCTTGCTTAATTTTCGCTTGTTTCAGTGTATCATATCTTTATTTCTTATGATGTTTTGGCTCATTTTATATTTATCACATATTAAGATTTCTATCTTAGCTTTATTTTGATTCTTACTTGGCTGACACATATTTGCTCAGTTTAAAAAGGCCGTCTTAATTTTAAGGGTTTTAGGGGGCATTTTTGGAATACATTTTTTTAAGATTTTATTTATTTACTTGACAGAGAAAGATCACAAGTAGGTAGAGAGAGAGAGAAGTAGGCTTCCTGCTGAGCAAAGAGCCTGATACGTGTCTCAATCCCAAGACCCTGAGATCCTGACCTGAGCCGAAAGCAGCGGCTTAACCCACTGAGCCACCCAGGCGCCCCTGGAATACATTTTTTATCCAAACTGAGCACTTATGTATTTTAATTGCTAGAATTGACCAACTTATATTTACGTTTTTACAGTTTTTACAAGGCTTATATTTACCATCTCATTTCATATTTTCCATCTCTTATACCTTTTTTTTTATTTCATAAATTCCACCGAATGTAACACTTTTTATTCTGATTTAAAAGTTCATTTTCCTCTACTGATTTCTGAAACTTACCAGTATCTATATGCTCTTTAACAATTTAAATATGTTCTCACACATCTTTAATCCTTTCCCTATTATTTACCTTATTAATGTTGTACTATAATTTAGCCCTAGCATGCTATAAATATATTTTCTAAATGTCTTTTGGCCCTAGCTTTTTTAGGCAAAAAGTTTTAAAGTTATTTGATCACCTTTAATTCTCATATATCTTAGAGAATTCTCCTAATTCGTTTCTTTTATTTAAAATTAGACCTGGGCACCTGGGTGGCTCAGTGGGTGAAAGCCTCTCCCTTCAGCTTGGGTCATGATCCCAGGGGCCTGGGATCGAGCCCCGCATCGGGCTTTCTGCTAGGCAGGGAGCCTGCCTCCGCTCTCTCTCTCTGCCTGCCTTTCTGCCTACTTGTGATCTCTGTCTGTCAAATAAATAAGTAAAATCTTTAATAAAATAAAATAAAATTAGACCTATACCTCTGGAATTTCTTTCTTTTTTAATTAATTTATTTACTTTCAGCATAACAGTATTCATTATTTTTTCACCACACCCAGTGCTCCATGCGATCCGTGCCCTCTATAATACCCACCATCTGGTACCCCAACCTCCCACCCCCCATCACTTCAAACCCCTCAGATTGTTTTTCAGAGTCCATAGTCTCTCATGATTCACCTCCCCTTCCAATTTACCCCAACTCCTCCTCTCTAACACCCCTTGTCCTCCATGCTATTTGTTATGCTCCACAAATAAATGAAACCATATGATAATTGACTCTGGAATTTCTATTCTGTTCTCTGATTTGTTTTTCTCAACAATTCACTGTATCTCCCATGTATGTGTGTGTATATACATGCACACACATATGTAAGTGTACATATATGTGTATATATAATATGTATACAATGTATACAATACATACTTATATGGGCACCTGGGTGGCTCAGTGGGTTGGGCCTCTGCCTTCGGCTTAGGTCATGATCCCTGTCCTGGAATCGAGCCCTGTATTGGGCTCTCTGCTCAGTGGGGAGCCTGCTTCCCTCTCTCTGCCTGCCTCTCTGCCTACTTGTGATCTCTCTCTCTCTCTATCAAATAAATAAAATCTTTAAAAACAAACAAAAAATACATACTTATATACACATGCATACTACATATAATAAGTATGTGTGTTTATACATGTGTGCGTGCATGTCATTTGTTTTGTGATAGATCCTTACTTTTTAGGATGCAATCTTCTTAAATACAGGAATTTTTACCTGCTTTTCTTCACTGCTGTATTACTAAAACTTCTCAGGTAATTGGTACTAAATAAATATTTGTTGAAAGGCTGAAATTGAGAGTTTTCTAAGAGTGATTTTATTTACTTTCTTTTCCAGACAAAACAGGCTTTTTTTTTTTTGAGGAAATTTGACATGTAACATTGTGTAAATTTAAGGTGTATAACATGTTGCTTAAATTTTTGTTATGATTGATATAGCCATATTGATCACATTGCATAATTATAGTATGATATTATTTTCTGTATTTATTATACTATACCTTAGACTCCATGGCTTATTCACTACTCATTACAAATTTATTCCCTTATACACCATCACTCTGATTCCCCTGCTTCCATCCCTTGGTAGCTACCATTTTACTGTATGTTTTTTTTAAAGATTTAAATTTTTTGTATTCCACATGTAAGTGATATCATATGGTACTTGACTTTCTCTGACTTATCTTGCTTATTAGCACAATGCACTCAGAGTCCATCAATATTGCTAGAAATGGGGGGGGGGGATATTCTCCTATCTCAAGGCTGAATAATACTGCATTGTGTGTATGTACCACATATTTTTAAATCCATTCATCTGTTTGGGTTGTTTCCATATCTTACCTATTATGAGTAACACTGTGATAAACATGGGGGTAAAGATGTCTTGTCAAAACCCTGTTTTCATTTCCTTTGGGTTTATACCCAGAAATGGAATTGTTTTATTGGTGTTGTAGATCTAGTTTTAGTTTTTTGAGGAACCTCCATATTGTTTTCTATTGTGGTTGGACCAATTTACATTCCCATCAAGAATGTTTTAAGGAAAAAAATGTATAAGTGTTCCCTTTTCACCACACCCTTGTCAGCACCTGTTGTCTTTTCTCTTCTTGATGTCATTTATTCTGACAGGTATGAAGTGATACTTTCTTGTGGTTTTGATTTGCATTTCCTTGATGGTTAGTGATGTTGAGCATCATTTTATGTGTCTGTTGGCCATTTTGGTGGTCCTTCTAAAAGTGATTTTAAAATGGGTTATTGTGTGACAAATGTTCTGAGGTTTGTGTGCTTGAGAAAAATCATATTACATGCTTACATTGAAATGATAAATAGACTAGATACATATTTCTATGTCTAATATTCTTCTCTTTCAATATTTAAAAAATATTCCATTCTCCTGAATTCAGTGTTGCTGTTGAGAAATCTCATGTCAATCTGACTTTCATTATATTTGTGTTTGATCTTCTTAGAAGTTTTTAGAATTTTCTCTTTGCTCTTGATAATTCTAAGTTTTATTTTAATGTGTACAGTAAGGTTTCCTTTATATTTCCTGTTTGGTTCTCTGTTAACTCTTTACATACAAGAGCCTTAATCTTCATTTCTGAGAAGTTTATCTTCATAATTTGTTCATATAATTCTGTGGCAAAGAATACTAGTGTTCATACTATAAATGCTTCTTTTCTTTTCCCCTTGCACACTGCTGAACTACAATTTCCAGACCTCTAATGGTTTGCTGAGTTCTGGCCAGTGGAATATAGGCAGAAGTGATATGTGCCACCTCTAGGCCAGGCCCTAAAATACCTCACATAGGTCTCCTTGAATTCTCTCTTTACTCACTGTTTGGCTGGAAAGGATCCAGTGGCAGATTTGGAAGGTCTGGAAGATAAAAGAACCACTGCATGATGGGAGCCCGAGTCCCTGAATGACTCTGACCTATAATTTTGTGACCTTTACCATGTTAGGCCACTGAGGATTGGGGTGGTTTGTTATGAGAGAATGGAATTACTTTCCCTGCTTAATACAGTCTCCATCTCTTTTTATCTTCTCTTATTTTGGTATACCTATCAGCAATACTCTATCCTTCATATCTCTTTACCTTCTTTTTTTTTTTTAATAATTTTTTATTTTTTATAAACATATATTTTTTATCCCCAGGGGTACAGGTCTGTGAATCACCAGGTTTACACACTTCACAGCACTCACCAAAGCACATACCCTCCCCAATGTCCATAATCCCACCCCCTTCTCCCAAGCCCCCTCCCCCCAGCAACCCTCAGTTTGTTTTGTGAGATTAAGAGTCACTTATGGTTTGTCTCCCTCCCAATCCCATCTTCTTTCATTTATTCTTCTCGTACCCACTTAAGCCCCCATGTTGCATCACCACTTCCTCATATCAGGGAGATCATATGATAGTTGTCTTTCTCTGCTTGACTTATTTCACTAAGCATGATACACTCTAGTTCCATCCATGTTGTCGCAAATGGCAAGATTTCATTTCTTTTGATGGCTGCATAGTATTCCATTGTGTATATATACCACATCTACTTGATCCATTCATCTGTTGATGGACATCTAGGTTCTTTCCATAGTTTGGCTATTGTGGACATTGCTGCTATAAACATTCGAGTACATGTGCCCCTTTGGATCACTACCCCAACGTGGGAGCAGCCAACTATATAAACCAATTAATAACAAAATCAAAGAAACACATCAACAATAATACAATAATAGTAGGGGACTTTAACACTCCCCTCACTGAAATGGACAGATCATCCAAGCAAAAGATCAGCAAGGAAATAAAGGCCTTAAACGACACACTGGACCAGATGGACATCACAGATATATTCAGAACATTTCATCCCAAAGCAACAGAATACACATTCTTCTCTAGTGCACATGGAACATTCTCCAGAATAGATCCCATCCTCGGTCCTAAATCAGGACTCCCAGTATCAAAAGATTGGGATCATTCCCTGCATATTTTCAGACCACAATGCTCTAAAGCTAGAACTCAACCACAAAAGGAAGTTTGAAAATAACCCAAATACATGGAGACTAAACAGCATCCTTCTAAAGAATGAATGGGTCAACCGGGAAATTAAAGAAGAATTGAAAAAAATCATTGAAACAAATGATAATGAAAATACAACGGTTCAAAATCTGTGGGACACAACAAAGGCAGTCCTGAGAGGAAAATATATAGCGGTACAAGCCTTTCTCAAGAAACAAGAAAGGTCTCAGGTACACAATCTAACCCTACAACTAAAGGAGCTGGAGAAAGAACAAGAAAGAAACCCTAAGCCCAGCAGGAGAAGAGAAATCATAAAGATCAGAGCAGAAATCAATGAAATAGAAACCAAAAAAACAATAGAACAAATCAACGAAAGTAAGAGCTGGTTCTTTGAAAGAATTAATAAAATTGATAAACCCCTGGCCCGACTTATCAAAAAGAAAAGAGAAAGGACCCAAATAAATAAAATCATGAATGAAAGAGGAGAGATCACAACTAACACCAAAGAAATACAAACTATTATAAGAACATACTATGAGCAACTCTACGGCAATAAATTTGACAATCTGGAAGAAATGGATGCATTCCTAGAAACATATAAACTGCCAAAACTGAACCAGGAAGAAATAGAAAGCCTGAACAGACCCATAACCAGTAAGGAGATTGAAACAGTCATTAAAAATCTCCAAACAAACAAAAGCCCAGGGCCAGATGGCTTCCCGGGGGAATTCTACCAAACATTTAAAGAAGAACTAATTCCTATTCTCCTAAAACTGTTCCAAAAAATAGAAATGGAAGGAAAACTTCCAAACTCATTTTATGAGGCCAGCATCACCTTGATCCCAAAACCAGACAAGGATCCCAGCAAAAAAGAGAGCTATAGACCAATATCCTTGATGAACACAGATGCGAAAATACTCAACAAAATACTAGCCAATAGGATTCAACAGCACATTAAAAAGATTATTCACCACGACCAAGTGGGATTTATTCCAGGGCTGCAAGGTTGGTTCAACATCCGCAAATCAGTCAATGTGATACAACACATCAATAAAAGAAAGAACAAGAACCATATGATACTCTCTTTACCTTCTTATGTGTTTTCTACTTCTTTATATTTTCCTGTTTTCTGGAGAAATTTGTCAGGTATGATTTCCTACATTATCACATTATTTGTCAACTATATTCATCCTCTTATTTATTCCACCCGTTGTGCTTGTGATTAAAAATACTGTATTTTCCTAGCACTTCTACTTGGATCTTTTAAGACAATTTTTGTCTTTGGAGACATATCTTGAAAGAAGTTGCTGTGGCTGATATCGAAGAGGTTACTGCCTATGTTCTCCTCTAGGATTCTGATGGATTCCTGTCTCACGTTGAGGTCTTTCATCCATTTTGAGTTTATCTCTGTGTACGGTGTAAGAGAATGGTCGAGTTTCATTCTTCTACATATAGCTGTCCAGTTTTCCAAGCACCATTTATTGAAGAGACTGTCTTTTTTCCACTGTATATTTTTTCCTGTTTTTTTGAAAATTAATTGACCATAGAGTTGAGGGTCCATATCTGGGCTCTCTATTCTGTTCCACTGGTCTATGTGTCTGTTTTTATGCCAGTACCATGCTGTCTTGGTGATCACAGCTTTGTAATAAAGCTTGAAACCAGGTAACGTGATGCCCCCAGCTTTATTTTTGTTTTTCAACATTTCCTTAGCGATTCGGGGTCTCTTCTGATTCCATACAAATTTTAGGATTATTTGCTCCAGCTCTTTGAAGAATACCGGTGGAATTTTGATTGGAATGGCATTAAAAGTATATATTGCTCTAGGCATTATAGACATTTTTTTTTTAAGATTTTATTTATTTATCTGACAGAGAGAAATCACAAGTAGATGGAGAGGCAGGCAGAGAGAGAGAGAGGGAAGCAGGCTCCCTGCCGAGCAGAGAGCCCGATGCGGGACTCGATCCCAGGACCCTGAGATCATGACCTGAGCCGAAGGCAGAGGCTTAACCCACTGAGCCACCCAGGCGCCCCATTATAGACATTTTAACAATGTTTATTCTTCTGATCCAAGAGCATAGAATGGTCTTCCATCTATTTGTGTCTTCTTCAATTTCTTTCATGAGTGTTCTGTAGTTCCTCGAGTACAGATCCTTTACCTCTTTGGTTAGGTTTATTCTGAGGTATCTTATGGTTCTTGGTGCTATAGTAAATGGAATAGATTCTCTAATTTCCCTTTCTGTATTTTCATTGTTAGTGTATAAGAAAGCCACTGATTTCTGCACATTGACTTTGTATCCTGCCACATTGCTGAATTGCTGTATGAGTTCTAGTAGTTTGGGGGTGGAGTCTTTTGGGTTTTCCATATGAAGAATCATGTCATCTCCGAAGAGAGAGAGTTTGACTTCTTCATTGCCAATTGGATACCTTTTATTTCTCTTTGTTGTCTGATTGCTGTTGCTAGGACTTCTAATACTATGTTGAACAAGAGTGGAGAGAGTGGGCATTCTTGTCTTGTTCCTGATCTCGACGGGAAGGCTGCAAGCTCTTTCCCATTGAGGATGATATTTGCTGAGAAAATTTTTGTTGCTGTTTTCATTTGCTAGTACCATTCATTATCTTAGAGTGTTGGAATGTGTGTATCTCTGGGTATACACACACACATAAATAAAATTCTTGGTGTTTCTGGGTTATAATAATTCTATTTCAGTTGGTATATGTTGTTCAGCTCCTATCTGGTGAGTTTAAAAAGAAAGGCGATGGTGTGCCCCAGGAGAATTCAAGGCACTCTAAAATTATTGTTTTTACTTTGCAGCCCCTCCATCAGGAAGCTTTTCTGTTCACAGAAGCAGTGTTAGAAAGGAATAGTTTCCACCCATCCTGGGAGCTTAGAGTGGGGGAGAATGGGAAGTGCGCATGGTGTTATGGCTGGAGGAGAAGAGTCAATGGTAGCAGGCAGTTGGTAACCGCTACCTGTTTTGTTTTTTGCACTACTCTGATACCTGCAGCTTAGACTATTACTCCTAATCTTGATGGGAAATAAGCAGCTAAAGGTAACTATAGAGAAAAGGCAAGAAGAGAACCTAGGAGCCCGTTTCCATCCTATCCTGTCACTGCTCTCCTGTGCGTCCCCTCCTCAGTGCCCTCTGCCCCGGACTGCAGTTACTCCCTGCCACACACACAATGACACCATCTTAAGTCAGCCTTCCATTTTACTAGGACTATTTCTCGTGTTTCCTTTTTTTTTTTTCCTTTAAATTCTTCTTAGTTTCTCTTATTTATATTTCTTGCTAACTTGTGTAATTTCTCCAGGGTTCATTTTGAAGAAGGACCTAGCAGTCCACTCTATTCACCATCTTAACAGGAAATGGAAATGAATTAATACCTATAAAAATAAGTGTGTTGAATGATCCCAATTTTATAAAAATATTTGTCTATTTTCTGTTTTCAAACACAGATATGTGGGATGATAGTTTTCGTAAAGAAGACTATACCTTTTTTTCTGGCTATTCTGGGTATTTTCTGGGGTGATATTTTACTTTTCCTCATAATTTTCTCTTCACATTACTTATAATGTGTGTTTATCATATTTATAAAGCAAGTTATCCTTAAAGAAAAAGCATTAGTGATGAATAAGTTGTGATGTACACTGTCATTTGAAGTTCTCTCATTAGAGTCTTCTCATTTAAGAAATTATCCTAGGATTGGGTTGACCATTATGCATTTGAGTTTCTTAAAAAAATATATTAGCTGGCAAGTATTTCTAAAATTTCTTTTACTTCCACTTTCACAAAATTTTATCATCTATTCATTTTTCACTTTTCAAAGTCCAATTAATCATATTTTAAGCACTTTTTATGTCCCGTGCACTGTGCTAGAAATTATTAGTAAAAAAAAGGTATGAAAAAAGTAAGAAACAGGGAGTAATATCTTGGTAAGGAATTTTTTTTATTCATAGTAAGGATAGCCAACCATAGTAAGGACAAGAAATACATATTATTGACAAATGAAAGAATGGCAGAAGAAGAGGACGGGAAAGTGGTAGGGCTGGTAATTTGTCATTTATTCATTCACTTAACAGTTTACTAAGTGCCTACTGTATACCAAGTATAAGTCTAGGGTCAGGGTATATAGTGGTGAACAAAACAGAGGTAAGTTCCTGCCCTCATACAGTTTATATGTTAGTGATAGAGATAAGATAAAATAATAAAATCATGTATTAGATAGGAGTAAGTGGTCAGAAGGAAAGTTAGAGAAAGTGATTGGGAAGTGATTTGTGTTTTTTTTCTGAAAATGAAGTGTGGTGAGCTGAACAATGATCCCTGGAAAGTTATTACATCTTAATACTCAGAAATTGAGAATGTTACTATATGGAAAAATGTACTTTGTAGATGTGATTAAGTTAGGGATCTTGAGTTGGGGAGATTATCCTGAATTATCAGGGTTGGAATCAGGAAACACTCTCAGCAGCTAGAGAACCCCCACAGTTCTTTGTCTTGTGGCCCCCATTGGCATTTCACATCAGGGCTATTTACTTTCTTTCAAGATAAGAGGGGTACTTCTTTCTGACTTCTAATCCTCCTCTAGTATTCTCTGATGGAGTCTTATATAAGGTAATTCAGTCAAAGGATGGAATGTTCCCATGCTCAAAAAGAGGAGATTATACAAGACATGGAATCTTGGGGGCCATCTTAAATCTTGCCTATTAGACTGTGTTAAAATTGGTATGTCAGGGAACAAGGATGATATAAGATAGAACAATCAGAAGGCTATTTTGATTATCCAGGCCAGAGCTGATGGTGGTATAGCGGAGGTAAGACATGGTAAGATTCTGGATATGTTTTGAGGTTCATTCTATTTTGAAGATGGAGCAGAAAGCATCTTCTAATAGATCACCTATGAGAAAGAGAAAGAAGGTGGGTGTCAAGGGTGACTCCAAAGCCTTGGATCTGAACAATGAAGAATGCCATTTATTGAGATGGATAATACTTCAGGAGGAGTAGGTTGGGGCAAAGCAGTGACGTCGGGAGTTCAGGGCATAACAAATTCAAAATGTCTACTAGACATCCAGGTGGAGATAGTGAAAAGATCATTAAATACATCGGGATTTTAGGGGGAGGTGCAGATTAGATGTAGGTGTTTGGGCATCATAAGCATATAGATGATATTTGAGGTGGCATTGAGTGAATCAACAGAGGGAGTGAGATAAGGAAGACTGAATTCTGAGACACCTCAACTTCATTCTGGGTTGGGGAAATGAAGAGGAACCAGCAAAGGATCCCAAGAAGGAACAGTCAAATTGAAATGGGAGGAAAAACCCAGAGGGTATAGTATTCTCAAGGCAAGGGAAGAAAGTACATCAAGAAGCAGGAAGGAGGTAGGACATCCGTAGCAATTGCTACTGATGGATCCATTTCACATAGCAATGTGGAGTTCACTGGAGACTACAGTAAATTTTGGGAAGCCTGAGGGGGGTGGGGTGAAAGCTACACATTTGAGAATGTTGACTGGCCAATATCCTCCAGGAATCTTGACCTTACTTCTTAAATCTAGATGTCCTGTGCCCCACAGCTCCTAGTTCTTACCATTTTTGTTACAAAGTATTTATATTAAACTGACTGCATTGAAGCTGTATTACCTATCTTTATCCCTTGGTCGTGAGCTCCTTGAAGCTAGACCATTTCTTTTAGCTCAGCATCTTTAACTCCCTGTTAGGCTCACAGTAAACAGGAATTGAAAGAAGTTATAAGTGAATGACAGGCCGTGATCTAATTTTTCATATTCCTTGGCAAAAAAAAAAAAAAAAAAGAAAAAACCTTTTTGCAATTCAAGACTATTGTATCCTTTGAAAGTGTTACGCTGATCATTCAGCACTCTGAAGCAGCACTGAGAATTATAAATGAAATAGAGCACTGCCTTAAAAAAAATAAAAGTGGCAGATACAGCTAACTGGTGATTCTGAATGGAATTATTTTGCAAGAAACACCAGAATATATATGATCAAATAAAGTTTTAGGTTCATTTTCCAAAGTTCCTTTTCATAATAAAAATTTGAATCTGAAAACGAGAACAAGATCTTGTTTGTAGAGAAAACTACTGGGAAACATTAACTCACTTGCAAGTTTCCTAGTGTATCTGTGCTGTGTTATGATCAGTTCTTATTTTTGTTCAATATGTTAGGTTTGTTTCTGCTATTTCAGAATAAGAATGTTAAAATCCTTAGACCTACAGCATAACACCAAAAATATTCATGTATAATTCAGGATTACAAAGGAGAAGAAGAATAATTTTTCATAATTCCTACATAGTAGTTAACACGTTATATATCTCATTAATGCATATTTAGTCCATGGCCTTAAAGAGATTGTTTGTATGCTTGAATTACTATAATTAATAATAATAATAATAATAATAACAAGCAACAGAAGTTAGCATTCACTGAACACCATCAATATGCCAGACATAACATTACAATGATTAACCAAATTGTATAGATGAAGAAAGTTGAGTAACTCGTCAAAGTTCATGCAGCTCATTAGTAGTGGCTGGGATTTAAACCCAGGTGTGTCAGGTTCTAGAACAGACTGTCTCAACTTAGGCAATGTTGACATTTTAGGCCAGAAAATTCACTGTTGTGAAGCTTGTTCTGTGCATTCCAGGAGGTTGAGCAGCCTCCCTGGCCTCCATGCACTACATGCCAGTAGCTTCTCCCAATTGTGACAACTACAGATGCCTCCAAACCTTTTCAAATGTTTCCTGGCAAGCAAAATCACCTCCAGTGGAGACCACTGCTCTAGAGTAAGTGCCCTAGCCACAGTGATCCATGGCCTTCAGAGCAAATTCTTTAAATACAAGAGAATAGAAACAGCATCCAGATGTGAACTTGAATCTTAATTCTCCTCAGTGACCCAGTCCATTTTTAACACTGTGGCTTTTAGAGGTGACCTCAGTCTTTCACTCAGTGATCTTCAAATGCCTGGCATTTATTGGCCATCTTTATTGTTCCTGGCACTGGAATAAGAGCTAAGATTCTAATTAATGTGTTGTTCCTGAAGGAAGTATAGCCCTAGCCCAATGGTGGAATGTCTTTAACAGAGAACAGAGTCTTACAATTTCAGAGTGGTGGGTCATTTGATCCAAAGAAGGCATTTCCTGATTTCAGTTTCCCTGGTCTGCAGTATTTGTAGCGAAAGATCAGGAAAGTCCATGGATGACAGGGCATTTAGGTGGTTGAGGGGAACAAATTCCAGTCAGGCCCATAAGAGAATACATACTATTTCCCTAGTTTAAAAGTATACAAACCTATAAATTCTTTTGTGCTGCTGGCAAGCCCGGAAGTCCAGAATTTGTGAAGGAGAACCTGTGTTCTCTGCGTCACCCAGTTTTTATATAGTTAGCCAAGGCAGGCGTATCTATGCCATAAAGTTTTTGGAGTTGAAGCAGGAAGATAGTAACATCATCAATATCACAATCAGTACTTTATTAGTGAGTAGGAATAATAACAATAATGACAGTAATAGTTAATAGTGAATGCTGACTGTGGATCACTCTGCTAAGCATTCCTTTAAACACACTCAACCATCCTATATGCTGGATATAATCATACTTTACAGACAAGGAAACTTTAAAAAGAAAAAAAAAAGGTAAGTCATGTTGCAATGGCGTACAAGTGGTAATTGGCAGAATGGAAATTTGAATGGAGGCTGTATGACCCCAGTGGTCACAACAAAGCTATACTGCTTTTAAAATGTTACTTTTAATATGCTGGATGCTTTTATATACATATGGGTACATGAATAACAGACTCTATTCAGAATGGGGGAAGGGAAGAGGGCGTTGGTATACTGAAGGATAGCCATTCTAAAAAAAAACAAAACCTGCAGTTCATCACATTAGGTATATGCACCCCTTTAGAGCAGCAATCTCTTGTGTGTGTGTATCCAAACAAATTCGTATATAGGTCTGTAAGGAAACATGCGCACAGATGTACATTGCAGTGTCATTTGGGGGGTTGGGGGCTTGGAAGCCATCTTAATACTTATTGCTGGAAAAATGGAGAGGTAAAATGTGGTACGTATATGCCAGTAGTACTGTGCAGTAATTACAGGTATTTATTAGGTGTAAATATAATGCACGGATGGTTCAGAAAACATAGCACTGAATAAAGGGGAAAAAATGAAGTATAGTGAAATACCATGTTCATAAAATTGAAATGTATGCACACATTTTGCAAAATCATAGAAAGTATGTGTACTAAGCAGATTGGAATGGAGGCTCCTGGGTGGCTCAGTCAGTTAAGCATTTGCCTTTAGCTCAGGTCATGATCTCAGGGTCCTGGGATCGAGCCTCAAATGAGGCTCTCTGCACAGTGGTGAGTCTGCTTCTCACTCTCCCTCTGTGCATGCTCACTCTTTCTCTCTCTCTCTCTCTTATAAATAAAATGTTAAAAAAAATAAACAGAATTGTTCCATATGGAGGGAAGGAAATAGGAAACACAAATGCAAGTAAGATGGAAAAATAAATAGAAGAGGGGCCTCGGTGTACAATATGTTACTACAAATACCTCAACTCACTACACTTAAGTCCAAAAATCAAAGCAAAACAAAAGTATTACTTAATACTGGGTTCCAAACTAATTTAATTTGAAAATATGAAACTCAAAAAAATTATTTCCACAATAAAAATATAATGGCTTATCTTTTCTTGACCATAACATCTTTGAGGTATTTGTTTTACAAATGTGAGGAACTGTATCGCCCCACAGAAGAGTGATTCACTACCTGGTTAGTTGTCCCTTAAGTGCTTATCATGTTCCACTCCTGGCACTCCAAATGCATGTACACTTCTTATACTGCAAAGAGTTTTGGATGGGGAAGAAGCTTCCATCTGATGAATTTACCTGGGATCTTTTTTCTACTTCTCAGCTGTCTTTTTCCTGGCTCTTTGACCTAATTTTAAAAATTTTAATCATGAAATTCTGTGCTAGTCATTAATGCTGTTCAACAAATATTTCTTGCCCATTCTGGGTACACAGAACCATTTTCTGTCTTCCTTTGGGTTTGATGGGATTGACTTGAACTGGCCAATGTGTCTGACCCTCCAAAGTTTAAGACCCTCCAAAGCTGCTTTTTCCATGTGACACAATAACAGCAAACTTTAAGACGAGAGATGCTCCTTTTGCCTAAATGTCTGAGCAACTAAATGTACACAGTGCTGAGCTAGTTTATAATGGACACATCATATGCATTTAAAATAAGTATTTCTTAAGTCACTGAGGTTTTATGTGTTTATTTTGCTGAATTACACCCTAATATATCCTAACAATAAAATATCCAACAATTAAATCATTGGTGAAAATAATCACTATGATCCTAGGATTGTTTCTATTGGGATATCAGTTGGTATGGCTAATGAGTTTATATTTGCTGAAAACATGAGTATAGGCCACCCAATTGAATTAACATATTGATCATCTTATATAGTGTAACATATAAATGTGAACTCGAGTCCAGATGAATATTTTATGTATTGCTTCTTACTTATTGAAGAACCTTGTTCTTGCCATATACAAAAGGAAGACAGATTGATAGAAAAAAGATTGGTTCTTCTTAAAGCGTCATTAGTCATTTCTGAGATTTTTTAACAGACTAATTTATTTTTAGATGATTTCTTTTTAATATTTTCTCCTTTAAGAAAAAAAAAAAAGCCAACCCTCCTGTCCATTTCCTCAGTAAATTTGTCAGAACATAGCACCTGGTTCAACTAATCCACTCTCACCTTTTTTTCACCATGACTTTTCTATTTAGAAAATTCTCACTGTCATTATGAGGTTCTTTTGTTCTCAGTTGAATGAAAAATAATTTGCAATTAATTTGACAGTTACAAATGAACATGTTCTCTTTTGTCTAAGAGGTCTACATAAACACTGCTTTTGAGCAGTATCTTCAGTGAAGGAAAATGGAGCATAGCCTTTTAAATTAACGTGCCAAGAGGGATTGAAAACCTGCCATTACCTAGTTGGCATTTTGAAGACACCAGGTATATAGGTGCGCAAGATGTCTTTGTTTCTTCTATAACAAGAGTCAGGTAATAGTCAGTTGGATACTTTTAAATGTATCCTCTTATGCCAATATGTATGTATGATCCTGTGAGGGGTAGTAAGAGGGGTGTTTACTGTTAGGTTCAGAGTGCTCCAGAGCATCTTGTTACCCCATCAAAAGGCAGAAACTAGGTCCTTCTCCTTGAAACTGGGTGCACTTTTGTGACTGCGCTATCTAATCAGGTCTGGCAGAAGTGATACCATGTGATTTCTGAGACTGTCCTAAAAGATGATATAACTTCCACGTGGTGCTCACTCACTTCATATTCTCTCTCTCTCTGTCACTCTCATTCTCACCTCTCCCTCTGCTTACCTTTGGGAAACAGCTGCTAGACTGTGAGGAATGCTAGGCCACATGGAGAAACCATCTGTGGGTGTTCCAGCTAACAGACTGCTCTGGGGCCCGGCCAACATCCTGTACTAACTGCTAGACATGTGAGTGAAGGAGCCCGCAAGGCGAATCCAATCCCACTTGTCCTCTGATGGCAAGTGCGTGAGAGATCACAGGGGAGAACCAGTTAGCCTAGCACAGTAAATCCTCAGCATTGTGAGAAATAATAAATGATGGTTGCAGCTTTTTATACCACTGAGTCTGAAGTGGTTTGTTTTTGAAGCACTAGATAGCTAGAGCAGACCATCTCGTAAAGTGACTTGCTTATGGCCACATGGCAGTTGGGTTGTCAAACCCCAAGGTTTGCTTGTCATCTTATAAATGTACACCTTCAAAGTTTTGCACCTGTAAGATATTCTTTGGAGAAGAGAAACCATGTATGTATGTGGGTGGGTACTCATAGGAAAATACTCATGGATCTTCATTAGCCTTATTCACTGATAAGTACCAAGGTTTTAGAAAAACACTCCTAAGTTCTGCTGTACTCTATCTTACAGTATTTCATCCTCATTTTTGTTGGTGATGGGTAGGAAGGAGTTGGGGATAGGGCTTGCATTTAAAGAGTACGTTTTCTTTTTGGTGACATTTCAAAGAATCCCATAAAACAGCAAGTTTAGAGCAAAAATTGTATGTCAGACCTATGTATGGATCGAATACTGGCTAGCTATGTAACCTTGAACAAAGGCCAAATGAACGAGTGCTTACTTTTTTTTTTTTTTTGTTTGTGTGTGTGTGTGTTTCTTTTCTTTTTTTTTAATTTTTTTATTTTTTATAAACATATATTTTTATCCCCAGGGGTACAGGTCTGTGAATCGCCAGGTTTACACACTTCACAGCACTCACCAAAGCACATACCCTCCCCAATGTCCATAATCCCACCCCCTTCTCCCAAACCCCCTTCCCCCCAGCAACCCTCAGTTTGTTTTATGAGATTAAGAGTCACTTATGGTTTGTCTCCCTCCCAATCCCATCTTGTTTCATTTATTCTTCTCCTACCCACTTAGAACCAGTGCTTACTTTTATAGATAAGTAATCAAAAAGCCAAAGAGGGGAACTGACATTTCCCAAGGTCATTTACTAGTTCTAAATTCAAATCAGGTGTTCTCTCAACTGTTATGCTATCCTATTTGTACGGATTTTTTTTTTTTCACTAAGGAGAGGAAAAGGAGATTTAAAAAGCATTTATCAGTTGCTTACAATGGAGTAAACAAAAGCACCATTACGTATTATCCGATATAATCTTTACAAGGATCCTTTGGAGTTGGTGCTGGTGTTTCTAAACCACAGAACAATTGAGTTAGCCAAGGTTCCTGAAGCTCAAAGTCGTGGCTAACATGTGCAACAGGCAACATTTCGATTTATACTTGAGTTGTTATGAATCTATTTACTCTGCCATCAAATCTTTGTGTCATATAATTAAGTTTAATTTCCTTAATGTTCATTTTAAAAATTGGTATCTCTTTCATTTTTTCATTATTTTTCAAAGTTTTCTCCTCTACAACTTAAATTAACAATGGCACTCTTTTCTTTGTATAGTTCTGTTCCTTAATTAAAAATACATCTTAGGTGTCATGTCTTTAGAAAAATCATGAAAAGTTATTTCATTTGAAGTTTCTGAAAAGATGAAATCTTAACTGAAAGATCATTTTCATCCATGTTGCTGCTCTGTATTCTTTACCTCCAGCCTTTCTATTTGACTTTGAAGAAAGAATCTAGCTCTGATCAATGAAACGGCAAAGTTCCCCTCTGAGGACCACTCCCTAATGCCTTCATTGCTTAGTACCCAGTGCCAGAGTCATTCTGGCAGACTTCAAACACAAATTAACCCAATACTGATTTGGGGGGCTGGGCTTTGAATTAAACTGGCTCCTCCTGTAGAAGCTTGACTGTTGATTATACATCATTGGACATCCAGGAATATGATTTGCTTTCCATCCATTCCCTTACTTCATGGGAGAAGATATCAAAGACTACCACAAGCGTAACTTCTGCACTTAACAAATTGTGATCATGAAAGTACTTCATGAAATTTGGTGAAAGACACAATGAAAGAATAATGGCTTCCAACCCCATAATAGCTCTTGGGTGGTTTAAGTATAAAATGAAATATAACAAGAAAAATTTCACATTGCAAGGTCAATTTATTACAAAGAACACATGTTTGAAGAAATATCTGGTTTTGGTGGGCAGGTAGTTGGATCTTTTTGAAAGTTAGCTTCCTTGGGATAATATCTATCTTATATGGATTTGGTTACAATTAAGAGATAATGCTTTTAAAAGATTTAACATGAACTTATCAATGTATGATAGGCATTTAGTAATTTCTAGGAGATAATATTACAAAGATGGGTTAGATTTGAAAATTCCATGAACTGAAACATTTTTGGTGGTGAAGTGGATCAAGTAAATCCTTGGAATGGCAATGTGTAATACAGGAGGGAGTTGAGGGGCCGGTAGACACCTAGGAAAAGATTTTCCGATTGAGGGTTTTCCGAGACATTTTTTAAAAGATTTTATTTACTTGACAGAGAGAGACACCGTGAGAGAGGGAACACCAGCAAGGGGAGCAGGAGAGGGAGAAGCAGAGCTCCCGTAGAGCAGGGAGCCCAATGCAGGACTGAATCCCAGGACCCCAGGATCATGACCTGAGCCAAAAGCAGACACTTAACAACTAAGCTACCCAGGTGCCCCTTCCCATACATTTTTTTAAAGATTTTAAAAATTTATTTGACAGAAAAAGAAGGAACACAAGCAGAGGGATTGGGAGAGGGAGAGGGAGAAGCAGGCTTCCCACTGAGAAGGGAGCCCAATGCGGGGCTTGATCCCCAAACTCTGGGATCATGACCTGAGCTCAAGGCAGATGCCTAAAGACTGAGCCACCGAGGTGCTCCTTCCATTACATTTTTAAAGAGAAATGCTCTACTCACTAAACAAAGCGTATGCACTTTGTTTGCATTCCACCAGTTCATACCCATGACATACGAAGTACTAGACAAAATTCCTACTTCTTCCTACATCTAAGTTGTCTTTTTAACAGGACATGTATTGGTTTTCTGTCTAAATAAATATCAAGTAAATTAGTGTCCAGCAACGTGTCAAACTCTTGTAGAAACACATAGATAATGAGATTAAATATATCAAAATGAGTATTTTATTATATTTTTTAAAGCCTCTAAAGGTATTTTTTAAAGCCTCTAGGTACTAGAAATTAAGAGAGAATTTTAAAGTTTAGCATTGAATAAGCTGATATTGCCATGTTCCATAAAGTTTTAATGTCCCATGTATGCTTTAGTAGGAAGATCAGTTTCTAACACAAATGGGTACAAGACATGTGACCCAGAATCTACAGGGAAGAGAAATTACAATTCTTACATAAAGCAGAATTCCTTCAAGAGCTGTTTCATTGAAAAGGGAGACTACAACTCCTTTCAATAATGCCCTGAGATTATTGTGAGGAAATTTTCTATGTGAATCTGACCAAGGCCTTTGGTACGGTTCAGCCATCAATCTATTTTTTTATTGAACTATAATTAACATATAATTTTATATTAGCTTCAGGTGTGCAATATAAAGATTCAGCAGTTCTGTACATTATTTAGTGCTCATCACATTAAATGTACTCTTAATTCCCTTTATTTCACCCATCCCCCTACTGAGCTCCTATCTGGTAGCCACAAGTTTGTTCTCTGTATTTAAGAGTCTTTTTTTCTTTTTTTTTTTAATTAATTTTTTATGTTTTATAAACATGTATTTTTATCCCCAGGGGTACAGGTCTGTGAATCACCAGGTTTACACACTTCACAGCACTCACCAAGCACATACCCTCCCCAATGTCCATAATCCCACCCTCTTCTCCCAAACCCCCTCCCCCCAGCAACCCTCAGTTTGTTTTGTGAGATTAAGAGTCACTTATGGTTTGTCTCCCTCCCAATCCCATCTTGTTTCATTGATTCTTCTCCTACCCACTTAAGCCCCCATGTTGCATCCTCATATCAGGGAGATCATATGATAGTTGTCTTTCTCTGCTTGACTTATTTCGCTAAGCATGATACGCTCTAGTTCCATCCATGTTGTCGCAAATGACAAGATTTCATTTCTTTTGATGGCTGCATAGTATTCCATTGTGTATATATACCACATCTTCTTGATCCATTCATCTGTTGATGGACATCTAGGTTCTTTCCATAGTTTGGCTATTGTGGACATTGCTGCTATAAACATTCTTTTTTTTTTTTTAATGATTTTATTTTTGAGACAGATCACTTGTGAGAGAGCACAAGCCAGAGGGAGGGGCAGAGGGAGAAGCAGGCTCTACATTGAGCAGGGAAGCTGACATGAGGCTAGATCCCACGACCCTGGGATCATGACCTGAGCTGAAGGCAGATGCTTAATGGCTAAGGCACCTAGGCACCCCTGCCCATTCATGATTAGAAAAAAAAAGAATTCTTAGTATACCACAAATAGATTCTCTTAGCCTAATAAAAGGAATCTACTAGAAAGTCTATTCAATACTGTAATAGAATGCTCAACCATTGTAATAAGAAAATGTTTTTAAGATGTAAGACAAAAGAAAGAATAAAAAGAAAGAAATAAAATTGTCTTTATTTACACATAATTGTTATCTATACAGAAATTTCAGTAACCTTTACCAACTAATAAAACTGAGAAAGTAACAATATTTTGGGGTAGACAATTGCTGTGAAGTAATTTATAACCTTTCTTTATAACAAAGTAGCAATATGCCACTTGAAATTATTATAATAAACAGAAGGACCTCATTGGAAATAACAAAAAACTATAAGCACCTAGTAAAAAAAAGTTAACAAAGTTGTGGAATATTTTGTGGAGAAAATGCAAACATTATTGAAGATGATTTATTAAGGTTCTCCAGAGAAATAGAAATTATGGTATACATATTAGAAAGAGATATATTGTATGCACTTAGCTCATGCGATTATGGAGGCTAATTCCCACTATCTTCATTCTACAAGCTGAGGTGCAGGAGAGCTGGTGGTGTAGTTCCAGTCCAAAGCTAAAGGCCTGGGAACCAGGGTGTGCCATAGTGAAAGTCCAGTATGGCTCCAAAAGCTTGAGAACCAGGAGAACTGATGCCTGAGGGCAGGAGAAGATGGAGGTTGCAGCTCAAGCAGAGACCAAATTTGCCTCAAGGTATTGGATGATGCCTGTCAACATCAGTGAGGATATTCTTGTTTACTCAGTCCACTAATTCAAATGCTAATCTTTTCCAGAAACATCCTTATGGACAGACTCAACTTAGGAGTATATTTTACCAGCTGTTGAGACATCATTTAGCCCAGTCAAGTTGACAGGAAAAATTATCACAGGCCATAAGACTTTATTGTATTAGGGACTGTGTTCAGGTGCTCACAACAGGAAACATCAAGAGTAGACTAATTAAAACACATTTTACTGCTCTCATGCAAAATGAACCATGGGAGAGGTTAATTAGCGTGGGTACAGTGACTACATAATGCTCTCAGGGACCCAAGCTTTCTTGAACATTTTGCTTACCATCCTTAGCACGTGAATTTTATCATCTTCATCATCAAAGAAGGGCTTATCAGTGTCCAGCATAGTACTAAGCATTACAGACTTGGAGAAGCAGAAGGATGAAGGGCAAGAAGAGTTGGTACTGGTAAAGTCTGCCTCTGTAGAGAGCTTTCCTGGAAGTCCTGCCCAGCAACCTGCACTTACATTTTATTGGCTAGAAATATGTCACATGACCTTCCCTACCTGTGAAGTGGCTGTGAAATGTAATTTTCCTCATGAGTGTATTGCTACTCTGAACAAAACTGGAGTTTTGTTACTTGGGAAGAAGGCAGTTTAGATATTCTACAGGGAACCATCAGTTACCATCAGTTACTGAGTATGGCAAGGGAAAACTAGGAATAGTTTATACATGGGAAGACTCACTATCAAAATATTAATTCTACCCTAATTAATATATGGGTTCAATGCAATATTATTTTCATGTATATTGAAAAATTCACATCAGAAGAAACACAGCATAGTGATTAAGATTACAAACTTTGGAGCCAGACTGATTGGCTTCAGATCCAGGCTTTGCCACTTAAAAGCTGTGTGACCTTGGGAAATAAATTAACCTCTTTATGCCTTAGTCTCTTCATCCATAAAATGCAGGTGATAACGGTAGTATGTCAATGTTGTTTGTTGTAAGGAATAAATGAGTTACTGATTTTTAAAGCACATTTAATAGAACTTATCATGTATTAAGTGCATTGTATTTGTTAAACATGTTAACATATGAAATAAAGAGGAGCCAATAAAATCTGAGATAATTTTGGAGATGACTATGGAGTCCTACTGTATACCACGGATTATTACAAAATGGTGGTAATTGAGACCATGTATCATTGATACGGGAATAGACAGACCAGTGAAATAGAATTAACCCAACAACTGATGGAAACACACCAGGGAACTAGGCATATGGCAGAGGTGGCAGTAAAACTCATAGGGGAAAGAAAAAGATTGTCAGTAAATGATGCTAGAACAATTGGTTTCCCATATGGAAAAAATCTTATTCCTACTTCACAGTATATTCAAAGATAAATCACAACATACTCAAGGATAAATTTCAGGTGTATTAAAGATAGAAAAAAAATTTAAAAAATTTAAAAAATTTTAAAAAGAAGTGAACTTTAGAGTCATTACATAAAAACATAACAGGATATCCCTATTACCTACACGCATGAAAGAATTTCTTAAGCAGAATAAACAAAGACTGCCAAAGAAAAGATTGGTAGTTTAACCATATAAAAATTTGAAATCTTTAACCAATTAAATAAAACGCTATAAGAAAAAAAGTTAAACCACAAACTTGGAAAAGAAAAGCACAGTACCTACAAAAATTAATAACCACAATGTATAAAGAATTCCTACAAATAAATGAGAAAAAGTCAACCCAAGATAATATGGAAGAAGAAAAGATATAACTAGGCACTAGAGAGCGCCTGGGTGGCTCAATGGGTTAAGCCTCTGCCTTCAGCTCAGGTCATGATCTCAGGGTCTTGAGATTGGGCCCCACATCGGGCCCACAGCAGGGAGCCTACTTCCCCCCCCAAACCTGTCTCTCTGCCTATTTGTGATCTCTCTCTCTGTCAAATAAATAAATAAAAATTTTTAAAAAATAACTAGGCACTAGATAAAAGAGCAGTGGTTGGGTCCATATTTGTCAGTATTTATGAAGAGATGCTAAGCAAATTAAATGAATGCAATATCCTTTCATATTCATTAGACTGATAAGATGAGAAGATATGATACTTCTAATGGCTTAAGAAATTGTGGAGAAATGAACTCTCATTCACTGCTGGTAGGAAGATAAGTTGCTATGTAACTACTTTGGAGGGCAACATGCCAGTTTCATGTGAAGTTGAAGATGTGCATATCATGCCTCAGCAATTCTACTTCTAGGGATAGAGAATATCTATTATATGTAAAAGTTTATTGAGGGATGATTATGTGCCATGTACTATTCTGAGTACTAAATGAATTGTCTCACTTTACCTTCACTACAAGTGCATGGGATAGACACTGTTGTTGTTCCCATTTTATAGACAGTGAACCAAGGCAGAAAGAGATTTAATAACTTGCCTGTGTATACATAGCTAATAAGCAAAAGACTTGAGATTAAAACAGTCAGTCTGGTTCCAGAGTGTGCATTTTTAACTAGCACTATCATATCTTTCATATACAAAAGCTTGATTCAATTTTTTGGTAATAATTAATAACAAAATAATTATTATTCATAAAATTACCTAAGGGTTCTTTAGTATAAAATGGCTGAATAATTTGTTGGTCATCATATAATGGAATCCCACATGCCAGGTAAAATAAAGGATTAAGTAGATCTACATATATTAATACAGATCTTATAACATCAAATTATGTGATAAAGCAAAAATGCCGAAGGATTCATACATTCTTTGTATAATTTCCAAAACAAAGTACTGGTAGTTATCAATACAAACATATTTGATAAATATGGATTTGTGAACAGAAGAGGATATACTCTCTTTGAAGTAGTGTTCATTTCCAGAAGAGTTTAGGGAGTGAAATTATAGGATTAGGGAGGACTATAAAAGGGACTTCAACAAAATTTTTAACATTTTCTTTAAAAATTGGAGGCAAATTCTTTTTTTTTAAATTTTTTATTTCTTTTCAGCGTAACAGTATTCATTGTTTTTGCGCCACACCCAGTGTTCCATGCAATCCGTGCCCTCTCTAATACCCGCCACCTGGTTCCCCCAACCTCCCACCCCCCGCCCCTTCAGAACCCTCAGATTGTTTCTCAGAGTCCATAGTCTCTCATGCTTCACCCCCCCTTCCAATTTCTGGAGGCAAATTCTTAAAAGTCAACAACAAAAAGACTAACAACCTCATTTTGAAAAGGGACAAAGGACTTGAATAGACATTTCTCCAAAGAAGATCTACATATGGACAACAAGCACATGAAAAGATGTTCAGCATCATGAGTAATTAGGGAAATGCAAATCAAAGCCATAGTGCAAATGAAAGCCTCTTTATACCAACTAGGATGACATTCTAGGATGTTGGTAAGGATGTGGGGAAATCAGAATCCTTGTACATTGCTGGTGAGGAGGTAAAATAGTGTGGCCACTCTGAAAAACCATTTTGTGGTTCCTCAGAAGCTAAACATCTATGACCCAGGATATCCATTTCTAATAGAAAACAGGGACTCAAATACATGTAGGACAATGAAATGAAATGTGGTACATACATACAGTGGAATATTATGTCATAAAAAGGAATTAAATTCTGATGCATGCAACAACCTGGATGAACCTTGAATAGATTATGCTGTTTAAAAAGTCAGAACAAAAGATCAAATACTGTAGAACATGAGGTACCGAGAATAGGACATAAGGATGGTAAGTAGATTAGATGATACCAGAGCCTTGAGGGCAGGGGAATGGAGAGTTATTACTTAGTGGATAGACAGTTTCTGTTTGGCATAAAAAAATTTAGAAATAGAGGGTAATGATGGTTGCCCAGCATTAATTAGATTGGGAATGTAATTCATGCCACTGAACTGTACACTTAAAATTGGTTAAAATGGCACATTTTATATTATATTTTACCACATCTTTAAAAATCTGAGACAAATATGGCAAATATTAACATTTTTATATTTAGTTGATAGACACATGTTTCTGTATTACTTGTATTTTTTTTTAAATTCTAGAAATATTTCCATGGTGGATTTATTCACAAGAAAAATATATACTCCGGTGCCTGGGTGCCTCAGTCATTAAGCATCTGCCTTCAGCTCAAGTCATGATTCCAGGGTCCTGCTTCTCCCTCTCCCACTTGCCCTGCTTGTTTTGCCTATCTCACTGTGTCTCTGTCAACTAAATAAATAAAATCTTAAAAAAAAAAAGAAAAAAAAGAAAAACATATACTATTGGAGAAAGAGAAAAATAACTTGGGAAGGTTTAGGATTTCTGGCTATAGGAAGTTCATTAATTTACTTGCCAATGATATCACAGTGCATTGCATTAAATATTAAAATTAATGAATTAAAGCCACCCCAATCCATTCAAATGATTTGGAAGCTAAAGTAATGCCTGCTTTTTATGTGTGCAAACGTTTTAAATTCATTTGACTGTCAAGTAAAGGGTCATACACCTTGACAATCTCAGCAGTTTGGGGAGAAAGCTGCATTTAAATTTTAAAAGGCAAGCAAAACAGATGTACTACATTTGCACTGCTCCCATTAGAATTGCAGGCTACGAATCAGCAGGAAAGAGTGCTGTCCAGGCTACTTCCAAGTCTATGTCTAATTGTGTGAAAATTTCTCCTACTTTATGTCCTATCCATATATTCTATAGTAAGGAGACCTTTTTTTGACATGAATTTTGTAAGAGGAGCGTAACTAGTGGTTCATTTTCAAGTGTTTGATGTTCTTAAAACAATTGAAGCTTATGTTTCTATGGTAAGAAAAGGAGGGACTTGAAAATAGGTTTTAAGTGTGCCATGTTAGTAAGAAATTCTGATCAGGTGACAGAATTAAATTCAGATTGTGTCTCTATCAGTTATTAATAGGCGTTGTTGAGCTAGTTGCTTACTCTGTCCTAGGTCTCCATCTCACATGAAAAGGAATGGGTTGATATATAATCTCTGAGGATCAACCATTCTCTACTAACAAGGTCCTTTCTTATTTTATAAAGGAGGTAAAAATGATTCCAGAGTTTTGACATAAAAGCCATTTTAAGTCAGTATTTTTCACGGACAATGTGGTTATGCCAAATAATTTTTTTTTCATTTCTTTTAGGTACATTTAGATAGCGGGATGAACATGATTAAGAGGAGGGTCAAATTAATAGCAGGTTCATGATGAATAAATGTTCTTTATGGTACAAAGTATCATGAGCAGGGTTTCAGTGTCCAGAACCACCAACCTATTTTCTTGCTTGTTCCAAGCTGTTTTGGGTACACCAAGAAAGTGAGAATAAACTTTCATCTGACTTTAGGGTTTTGTTCTTATAAAGGGAAGTCTATATTTGCCCTTTGAAAGTAATAAGCAGAAGTAAGGCAAGTAGGTACCCATTACTCTAGAGGGACTCTGTCCAATGAAAAGATAATGTGAACTACATATGCAATTTTAAATTTTCTAATATTTTAAAAATGAATGGAAGTAATTTTGTTTTCTTTAACACAATATATCTAAAATATTACCATTACAACACATAATTTTACAAAAAAATTAGTGAGATATTTTGTTTTCTTTTTGCTTATTTGGTGTTTGAAGTCTGGTATAAATTTTATACTTAGAGCACATTTCAGTTTGGATTAGCCTCATTTTAAGAGTTTATGGCTACCATATTGGATAATGCAAGCTTAAAAAAAGGTAATATGGCTTTTAAAAATGATTTAGTAAAAAGCATCTCCAGCATCTCCAGCCTTGGCATGCAAATAGGTCACTAGTGGAGAAGTGCACTCATTTGCATAAAGAGCCCAGACCAACTGGTGGAAGAAGATGTTTAGTCCGGTTCCTGCTCTCCAAAATCCAAATGCTAGGGAAGATTTCTCAAGGTGGACATCAAGTGTCTAAGTTAGGCCTACTTGCAGGTAATTGCAATGTGGCATAGTTTTGCAAAACTAATTTTTTTAAATTTTTTATGAACATATAATGTATATTTATCCCCAGGGGTACAGGTCTTTGAATCGTCAGGTTTACACACTTCACAGCACTCACCATAGCACATACCCTCCGCAATGTCCATAACCCCACCCCCCTTCTCCCAAACCCCCTCCCCCCAGCAACCCTCAGTTTGTGCAAAACTAATTTTTATCAGAGGTGATTTTATTTCAAAATTCAAATGAACTCCCTTCCAGTTAGTTTGATTAGTTGATTATTTAAGCACAATATCACAATATCTGGAAGAGGCTGTTGGCAGAGAATGGAGCATGATTTGTCATTTTCTTCTTATTGCTGGGGTATCTCCTAGATAAAGTGTGCGTGACTGGAATAACTATGCTGCAGGCATGCATTGTATATTTGTGTGAGGTCTTACAATGATCTTCGAGATGGCTCATAGAGCAGTCTAGATAAAAAAAAAAAAAAAGTGTCCAAGAAATCCTGACAGATGTCAGAGTCATTTGCCTTTTATTTCATAGTAGAAGCCTTCAGGTCATCACTCAAGAACTTTTCCTTTTTAAATTTACATACCAATATAAAAATAATGAAGATGATCTTACCTTCTGCTTATATTTCTTATTTTCAAAATTCCTTTCACATGTATTATTTTCATTTCTACAGACTTTCTGCAAGCTAAAGATAGTGATGATTGTGATCCATCCGTTCTTCCTCAAGACCTTGGACACTGAGACCAGTACAGGTCCCTGAGCCCTCCTCTTATCTTGTAATGTGAATGTTAACAATTTTCTCAAAGAGTTTTGGGTTCAAATAAGATAACATAGTTAGAATATACTGCATACTGTGTGTGATCATTAGATGTTAGTTATCCTCATTAACAGATACTTAAATGAAGAATTTAGCAAACAATGTGGTCCTTTTAGACAGCTAAAATAAACATTTTGCCATATAAAAGCATTGACTCATACAACTAGAAGGATATGAGATTCAATTTAATAACATTCTCGAAGAGCTATAACATGTCAGGCATCTACAAGAGACAGAAGGCAAAGAGGGGAAGTGGTTTGCTTACGGTCATATGGTTAATATGTAATGACAGTGGCACAAAGATACAGGTTTTCTAATAAGTTCAAGCGCTTTTGAAGACACTATGTCCATTTTTTCTTCCTCTAAACTCTTAACAATTTGTTGCTTAGCTAGTGAGTCCGCAGAAACAGCATATTGGTGGCAGGCTGGACAGTATATGAGTCAGGCATACTGACACCAAAAGTGACAGTTGACATTCTGGGCTTAAGGGAGGAAGAAAAACACTACATTCTTTTAGTCCATGACAGCATCTCATGTTCACAATGATGACCTTCTAAAAATAGAGTAGAACATATTAAAAAAAAAAAAACCCTCTAAGTCAGAAAGATTCCATTAAAATGGTTAAAGAAACATGACAGTGGAAAAGAATATTGGAAGATACGTAGCCACCATGTTTTCTTTTAAAAAATTTTTAAAGATTTTTTTTTATTTATTTGTTTGACAGAAAGAGAGATCACAAGTAGGCAGTGGCAGGCGAAGAAAAAGAAAGGGGGAAGCAGGCTCCCTGCTGAGCAGAGTCCGATGTGGGGCTCCATCCCAGGACCCTGAGATCATGATCTGAGCTGAAGGCAAAGGTTTTAACCTACTGAGCCAGGCAAGCATTCCCCCCCAACTTGTTTTCAACAGCTCTTTTTTACAGAGGTGCCTGGGAGGCCACTGACTATAGCTTCTGCTTCCATATAAAGTTTCTTTTGACAAAAGAGTTCCATATCTGTGTATATACATACAATGTATGTATGCCTATATGTCATATATATTATGTATGGTATATATGCCACATATCTGTCTACCTGTTGATCTACCTATCCATCCATCTATCCATCCATCCATCCATCAATTGCAACAGTGATGTGGTTCAGTCACTTTCTGTTGCCCCAAGCCTTCCTCCCTACTCCCCCTTTCCCTGGGACAACTAGACAGGACCATTAGACTCATTCTTGGGATCTCTAGGCTGGATGCCTGATTCAAGATGGACCAAGGAGATCTCTTATCCCAGAAATTTAAATTCTGCACAGAGATGAACAGAAACTGAGAGTGGTTGGAAGCAGTACCCTGGAGAGGGTGTTCCTGAGTTCCATTTGCACTAATCTCCAGGACTACTCTGATTCTCAGCCTTCCCAGGTTTGACCATCTAACTCTTCCTTTAATTTGTTGAATTATCTCAGTATCTTTTCAATAAATCACCATTGCTTAAGTTAGATTTGGTTTCTTTTGTTTGCAGCAAAGCTGCTTACATGATAGCCTTAGGAGGTAAAAGTGATTTGCTCAAAGTCACACAGTGAATGATAAAAACTTGACAAGGTGAGTCTCCTGATCACTAGTCTGTTCTCTAGCTAGATGTATACCACTCCCTCACCTTGACCATGGTGGAACTCCCCATTCCATATTGATTCTGAATGAATGAGGCATCACTGTATCAGGCCAACACAAAATTGAGAGTTTAGATGAAGCAAGAACTTTTCAGCCCCGGAGCATAAAACATACCAATGTAATGTATATTCTTTGCATAGTACTTTCTCCTCCAAACTTGCTTGAAGACCAAAGTGTCCAAAAAAAGAAAAGATTGCTCTCCTTCTTTTGGTACAATAAACCTGACAGTATCTTCCTACACAAGGACATGATTAACTGTGCTTCAGCTCTGTAGCCATCAGGATTGTGTAGGTTTTGCTGTGACGACAAACAAATCTTGAAATCTCAATGGTTTAATACATAGAGATATTCTCATTTGCATAGGGAATAGGCCACCACTGCTCTGCTTACTCTGCAGACTGGTTCCCTTTCAAAGGTGCCTCTGAGAGCCCCCCTCTTTTTCAGTTATTTGTTTGAGAGAGAATGAGAGCATGCGCTGGAGGGATTGGGGAGAGGGAGACAATCTTTTTTTTTTTTTTTTTAATGTTAGGCAGCATATAGTAGTACATCATTAGTTTTTGATGTAGTGTTCAGTGATTCATTAGTTGTGTATAACACCCAGGGCACATCACAACATGTGCCCTCCTTAATACCCATCGCCCGGTTACCCCATCCCCATACCCCTCTCCCTTCTGAGATTCTCAGTTTGTTTCCCAGGGTCCATAAGGGAGACAGAATCTTTTTTTTTTTAATTATTATGTTATGTTAGTCACCATTCAGTACATCATTAGTTTTTGGTGTAGTGTTCCAAGATTCATTGTTTGTATATAACACCTAGTGCTCCATGCAATCCATGCCTTCCTTAAAACTCATCACTGGCTGACCCATTCCCTCACCACCCTCCCTTCTAAAACCCTCAGTTTGTTTCCATAGAGTCCATGGTCTCTCATGGTTCGTCTCCCCTCTACTTTCCCCCAGGGAGACAGAATCTTAAGCAGACTCCGCCCTGAGCACAGAACCTGTTGTGGAGCTCAATCTCATGACCCTGAGATCATGACCTGAGATAAAACTCGATTCAGACACTTAACATACTGCACCACCCAGGTGCCCCAAGACAGGTTGTTTCCATCTTGTGGCTCTGCCACTCAACAGGAAGCTTCTGTGATCACAATGAAAGTTAAAATTCAGTAAGGGCTTTTCACTTCCGCAACTCAAAGGAGACAGTGCACTTTACTTGTGCAGAAAGTGGTTTACCTAGAGTATTTGATGCCTGCCTTGGATAATTTTGTTTTGTATTTTTTCTCTAACAAAATCATTTTGGTAATGATCATGGCATAAAGTGAATAATAAAAATGGCCAAGAAGTCAAAGTCAGTGAAAATTTTCTTTGTTGTTTTTTTCATATCAAGCCAATAAAAATAAAAGGTAAGATATATTAGTGCAAAAAAACGTAATGGATTAATACTTCATATTTATATAAAGGTGGTTTTTGAAAAGAGGGAGAAATTGCAACCACATATGGGCAAGAGCCACTAATAAATAATAACTAAAAAATAAGATTACAGTTTCTGACTTTAAGAGTTCTACATATTTGTCAATGAATCATCAAATCAATCTCATATTCGTGTTCACTCATAGTTGATTGAAAAATACATTTATTAGGTTCAGTTGTAATTTTTTTCAATATGCAGTGACTTATTCATGCATAATTAGAAAACACCTTAAATGTAAGGATGAATTTGGTAGAGACTTAATCCAGTTTCACAATAAATTCCTGAAATTTTGATACTACCCATGTATTTGTTTCTTTGGGGTTGATTCCAGTGGCCTTTATGTATTTCTGTAGTCAAAAAAATTTTTTCAATCACAAATCAAAATGTTAAGTATTGACATAGAATGAGATTGGTGGTAACTTAAATTCTAGGTCTTAGTTCACAGTCACTGTGCTGTCATGGTTTATTTTGTATTCACTGCTTAAACACAAGAATATGTAGTGCCATAGGGGTTGGAGACAGAAAGTGTGCTCTAAGGATCTCAAAAGATTTCCAACTCTGAAAACCTCTTAAAAAAAACTTACATAGCTGAATCTGTGTGTCAGCGCTGACTGTATACATGGCAATTCTCCAAATTAACTTCTATGTAAAATATGTTTCTTCAAGAATAATTAACAAAGTGCTAATTTGAGACTAAGATACATATTATTAAGACACAACAGTACTCACAGTAATTATTTCCAACTTTAAGAATACCAAAATGTGTTTTTTCAGGGAGGAATGATGTATTACTGACCGTGTTTAGAATTGCCAGAATGATGTGAAAATAGGTTGGTTTTAAATTTTCTATAGACCATGCATCCTTATTATATGCATCTTGGTGGACCTCCTCCATCTCCATAATCTTGATGCACCACTGGCCCATAGTCCCTTGACCAAAGCAAGTTACTTGGCCCTCCTCAACTGTGAGGGGTCGGGAAGTACCAGGGAACATACTGATTTTCAGTGCTATGCCTGGGTCAACCAGCTGTGTGACGCAGATGTGGCAGGACATTTCCAGTCAAGGGCTATGTGTGTGTACTCAGAAACAGCTCTGGCATCCATGGTTTAGACTCTCATGGGTTTGGAAGATCATGAGGATAGATACATGTACTTTAATGGACACGTTTTTCAAATAAGGCTGTACTTTTTTTTTTTTTTTCAGAGAAGATTCAGGAAGAACATTACAAAATCATAGCTTTGAATCCAAGGGATTAATTTTCTGATTAATTTCAGGGCCTCTTTATATTCTCAGAATTCAGTGCTACCTTTTGGGGATTGATCATACTCCAGATAAGCTGCATTCTGTCATCTGGAACAGATAAAATTGGGAAAATATGCAGTAATGCAGTGTTTTCAAAATGTGCTTGCTAAGAATCACTTAGGACAACTTGTTAACTACATAAATTATCAGACCTTCCCCCCAGGAAATTCTACTTCATAGTTCTGGGTGGGGATCAGGACTATGAATAAGTACATTAGGTGATTCTTATTTTCAGGCAATTTTGGATAAGAGTTTTAAGAGTAGTTATAAGAGTACACTCTATATAGTCAAACAAACCTGGATTTGGCTCTCTGTTTAATGTTCGAGTTTCTCTGAGTTTGAAGAGAGAACAATTTTCAGCTGTCTAGTCCCAACAAGGCAGGCCCCAAACTTTCCATTCAGAATTGGACATGGTAGGCAAAGTGTACTAAGTAACAGAACAAATTTTTTCGAGTGTTTGCGGGGCTAGGAGGATAGAGACCTATAAGGCAGTGGTTTTCCACATGACTGAAGACCAGATGTATTATAGTTGAAAGGAATTTTCCAGGTGTGTTTATTTATTTATTCATTCAAAATTAATTAATTAATCTATTTATTTATTTATTTGACAGAGTTCACAAGTAGGCAGAGAAGCAGGTAGAGAGAGAGGAGGAAGCAGGCTCCCTGCTGAGCAGAGAGCCCGATGCTGGACTTGATCCTAGGGCTCTGGGATCATGACCTGAGCGGAAGGCAGAGGCTTTAACCCACTGAGCCACCAAGGTGCCCCTTCCAGGTGCTTTTAATATTCATTTCAGTACCTCTGAATCAGTGCTTCTAAGATGTTGGTTACACATGAAATTACTTTGGTAGTTTAAAAACTGATGCCTAAAAAACAAAACAAAACAGAACAAAACCTGATGCCTAGACTCCACCTCAAGGAGTTCTGATTTAATTGCTCTTGGCTGTGGCCTAGGCACTGGATTATTTTTAAGTTTCCGAAGTGATTTTAATATTCACCCACAATTTAAACCTACTCCCCTAGACTGAAATTCTGTGATCTGTGACCTACACCTGGCCAGGTCATGATAGGCATTTGTTCTATATGTAGACAAGCACGCCATTGATCGATCGAAGCAGCAGGAAGTATAATCGAAGTTTCACTTGAAACCACGGTAGACTGGCAGCGAGTTGTGGTGACTTAGGTTTGCATACAGTTTAGGTCAGTATTCTGGACTCTGAAAAATTCTTGGAGTAAAAGACTTAGAAAAAATGCCTGGTATGTAGAATCTAGACAATGAAATAAGTGAATGACAGCGGAACCTAATGCCCAGAGGAACTGAAATACTTGATAGTGAGCAGAAGAGGGCGCTCTGACACAAAAATCTTATCGCATCGCAGGCCCAAAGGAGTTAGGAGGTGTGGGGTTGGCCTGAGAACAAGGCAAAAGCCCACTTGTAAAATCAGTTTTTAATACTCGAGATGATTTGAATGCAAGTAACAGAAGACCCAACTAAAAGTAACTTAAGAGGATGTTAATCAATTTCATAACTGGAATTTGGGGGTAGGCTCTTTCAGGTTAACCCATCTGAATGGTATCAACGCTCTAGATTGGCTCTTCTAGTCTGTGATTCTTTTTGCTTTCCGATGCCTGCCACAGCTCTCAGCATTCTGTCCTCACACGGTCGCATACAATAGGAAGAAGAAAGGAGAAACTGAATCTGAACTGGTCTATCCTCAGAAAAATTCAGTAAAAAAAAATATTATCTAGAACCCACTCCCTCAGTCCCAGCAGACTTGCCTGATGTTTCACTGGCTAGACCTAAGTCATATGCCAACCTCTACATGAATCACTGTCAAAAAGATACGGAGTACCATTATTGTCTTAGATCATGTTTCATTGCCTGGGACCTGTACATTGTCGTTACATATCTTTGCTAAAAGCAAAGGGGATGAATGTCAGAGGGACTTGCCCAGCCTGGCTAACTTTAGATTAAGCTTAAGAAGATCAGGATGTAACCCTGTTTGTATTTTTGCTGTGTGGGAGCAGTTTGATCTCAGATTCTGGATTACTTTGCCCAAGAGATGACTGAGGTGGTATTGGCAAGGAGCCAAACCACTTATTACAGTGTTGGGTACTGAGTTTTGTATAAGTTGGCAAAACTGCTAACTAGAGGTCACAGTGCATGTGTATTATGAAAAAAGAGTGTTAAAAGACACGTCTTCATATACACAGAGACTTCATAGGAAGTGGTTCAGCTAGGTGGCAGATTTATTCTAATGGATACTAGTTAAAGGCTTGTTGGGCTGGAAGGGTGCTGAGATGTGTTCATTCTTTTTTTCTCTCCCTCTCTCTCTCTCATACACACACACACACACACACACACGCACACACACACATTCAGAAGCACACAGAGTTTTGGAGCAGAATTAGTCTTGTTCTTGTTTGGAGATACTTATCAACGTGTGTAGGAATATGTTGGGGTCAAACAGTTATGTGATCCTTTGTTCTTCTCTGTATGAATTTCATGTGGCTCTGAACAACCCATCTGTGTGAGTAAAGTCAAGGGAAGACTATGGATAGTCTGAGGAAACATGGTAACCAGCATGAAGTGGGTTGATTTGTACGTATTTGAAGAAAGGAATGGAAATCATACCACTGTGATTTTACATTTCTGAGCATACTTTCAGTAGTAACATTAACACACTGAATATTTCATTATAAGTATCTTCTAGTTTTTTGATAAATCTGATAGATGACTACTATCTGACATTGCTTTTTTGCTGAATTTGTTGAGAGCTATAAAATGACACCCTCTCAAATGAAATGTCAGTGAATTCACACCTCAGAGCTAGTGCAGTAGCTCTCCTCTTTCTTCTTGGAATGCTCTTCTCCCAGACGTCCTGTGGCTTCTTCTACCCTTTTGTTAGAAACTGGACAAGAGAGAAAGTATCTCCAAACTGAAAAGCCACGTTGAGACCCCAAAATGACACAATTCACTCCAGACCATTTACAGTTTTACTTGCTGTAAGGGTAACTTGCTGATGGGGGATCAGGTTTTATAGAGCCAGGGGCATTGGGGTGAGGCTGAAGGATGGTTAAAGTGTACCACTTTAGGGAAGACTAAAACAAGCCTTCCCACATTCCAGTCAAGGTACACATTAACCTTCAATGAGCCTGAAACATGTAGCCCTGAGGGAGCCTTTGCATGGGCATGAATAAGATAAAGGGACAAATATGGAGTCAGTGTTGTCAGCACTTCTACACCCTCCTTCAGTCTTCTGCTAAAATATTATTTAATTAATAAGAATAAAAATAATATAATATTTCACAAAGAATTGTGATGTTGACCATGATTTATCATGTTAGGTAGCTACCTTTTTATTTCTCCTTTACTAAAAATTTTTTCAAGAATAGGTTTTTAATTTTGCCCCAAATATTTTCTCTATTAGTAAGTTTTTCTCATCTTTTAAAATTTTCCATGGCGATGATGTTGGTGATATGGCTGAATTAAAGACATCTCTCATCATATCACCACCTCAACATCAACAATTTTGCAGCTACCCACAGACAAAAGTGCCTCTGTGGGAGCGGTGGGATTCGGCACATACACCAAGGGATCTGGGAAGAGCCTTGCCCACCTGTGAATTGCGTTATAGGCATACAGACCTCAGTTTTGGCTGTGAACCCTGTAGTGGCCCAAGAACCAGCTCCAGGCCCTGTCAGCCACCATCTGGGAACCCCTGGAGAATGCTTTCTCAGGCAGTCACCCTCAGACAAGAGAGCCTTTGTGGGAGTGCATGTTTCCATTAGAAAAGTTGTAACACGCCATTTGGGGGGGGGGGGATGTGTGAGTTAGGACCCACTGGGGAGGGTAAGAGGACCAGTTTGCTTTATCCACGTTATCTCTACCCACTAAATATCAGTAGGTCCCCTGCCCCTCAACTGTGACAAGCCACAATGTCTCCAGACCTTGCCAGATGTCCTCAGGGTGGTGTAGGAGGCAACTTCTCCATATACACACTCATCAGTTGAGAATCTTTGGTATAAAGGAACTCTAACACTAACTGTTTGGGCCTGGAGCCTTTTTAAGGGGGTTTGAGACTATTTCTTGTACCTTTCATGATTATTAATCTTTCAAAGTTTTTTATTTCTTCTGCCAATTTTGGCATGGTTTGATATTCTCAAAAAAACCACTTATTTCTTCAACATAATCTGTTTCTGTTTTTTGTTTTTGAATTTAATTTGTTTTCATTACCTTTGCCAGAGGTTTGTCTATATCACTGTCTTTTTTTTTTTCAACTTTCACAGTCACTTCCTATTTCTTACCAAGTACTAGGTACTTTGCCAAACGGATCAAACAAGTTCCCTACCATAATAAATCTATGAGCTAATTGCAAGATACGGATTTGCAAACCTCTAGTTATAGTATGATAACAGCATAGATTGGATCCTATGAAAAGTCAAGAAGGATAACTAAATAATAACTCTAGGGTCAGGGAAGGTTAACCAGAAGCTGGAGCTGAGTCCTGAATGATTTGTAGCAAAATAGTCTTAGATGCAACTATGTGGGCCTGGTTAAAAATGTTCCAAAAATTTTATGAAAGGATAGTTGAGTATGGGAAGATGTTGGGGATAGGTTTTGGACAGATGTATGAGTGGTGGAGATAATTTCAGGTGAGGGAGACTGAGGATGTAAAGCTTTAAATGAAAACTTTAAAAAAAAAATTAGAGTATCTCTTTATATTTGAAAGAAAAAAAGGATGCTTTTGAAAATCTCTAGAATGAGTGACAGGAATATGTGTGTGCTGTATGAGAATCAGGATGCTAAAGTAGTTAGAGGGCAAAAACATCAAAGTCGACTTTCAATCATACTTCTTCATTATATGTCTGCACATATCATACACTTCCCAACTCCCCTTGTACTTTTATAACTTGTCCTTTTTTTTTTTTTTTTGAAGTCCTATATCATTTACATAACTGGAAGGACTTTTCTGTTGCCGGAGGAAACTTGGTCTTAATGTGAAAGAAAGCGTTCCACACCCCTTAGCATTAGCGTTACGGTCATTGTACATATGCTTCCCAAATGACTTTTATGAGGAATGGCACTATTCCCTTTGGACCCATCTGATTCCTGGCATGATTCATAGTCCTCTCAGGCAGTATGCACCAATGGGAGAGTGAGTCAAGGTCAGGGGCACTGATGAGAAAAAGGTTGGAGCAATAATGTTTGTAAAATGAACCTGACCTGAGGGTTTGGCTTCTTTTTACCTCTCTATAAATTTGAATGACCTGGGTTTTGATCTGCAAATATGTACGTTGCTTTTCAAGTCATCTTTTATACTGTTGTCTCCAAAATTATAATGTGACTTGTTTACTTTTGTCCTTGTGTTCCTGTCACTAAACAGAATGGCGGAGCGGTATTATACCTTCCTGAGTGGCAAGCGCACCAACCTTGGCTGGGGAATCCCATGTGGCCAGAAAGAGTGGATCTAATCAAACTTTTACTAGGGGAATCTCTGATGAAGTTACCAAAGACCTGTGCCAAGAGTAAAAGTACTTGGTACACCATCTGGCTATTTTTAGAGTGTGATCTATATGCTGTTATTTAGTGTGGAGTGGGGTGGCACTTCCATTGGCTAGCAGTTCTTTGTGTGTATATAAGCATATTTACATTTACTTTTGAATATCATTTTCCTCCTGTATGCCTTTTCTCCCACAGTCCTGTCAGTGGGCCTTTATTCATTCTTCAGGGTATCATCACAGTCATTTATGGTGGAAGACTATGATTCTTCTCTCCTAGGTAAAGTTTTTCATCCCCTTTTTGTGACCCAACTGTAACTTGTACATTCCTGTACCATTGAACTTAGCGTATTTCATAGTATCATGTTTCTTTACATAGTCATCTCTCCTGTAATTAATATACTCTTTGAAGGAAGGAACTCTGGTGGTAATCTTTGAAGCTGGGTGCCTAGCATGGTTACTATGAAGTGTTTTGGAAAACGAATTGAGTGTTGGTCCCTCTGTCTATATACCTGACTTCTACACAAGTGTGACATATTCAGTCTTCAATGGTAATGGAAAACTTTCCTTTGACTTGGGATAAAGACCCCATTTGTGATGCCAACTTTCTAATAGAACCTAATGTGTTATATTATATTTTTCTTTTCTATCTCTGTTTCATAAGATCTTTTGAGTACAGAGATTATGCCAGGTTTATCTCTATAACCTCAGATCCTAGTGTCTACTTGCTTTATAATATATGCTCAAAAAATGCTGGCTGACTGGCTGGATGGAAGGATGGTTGGACAGGTGGATAGGTAGATGATAATTAGAAGTGACATGATGAAACAATGACTTAGAATTACAATATCTGGGTATAATTCCCAGTTCTCCCCATTATTAAGTGTTTGCTTTTGAGCAAGTCCCTTCACTGTTTGAAGTCTCAGTTTCTCAATTATAAAGTAGAAACAATAATCCTTATTTCTGCCTTCCTCAGTAGGTTATTATGAAGGAAAAGATCAAAATAAAATAATAGCTGTGATATTTTAAAAATACTTTTAATGGTCTGTGCAAAGTTACAGGTGATTGAAAAAGAAGAGCAAGTCAAAGAAAGACCCAACTTTATCATTTCTATGTAGTGCTAGAATAGTCTTTTTTATAAGATTTAAAAATTCTTTTGATAGTGGGACACAACACACTGATGCTGGGATAGATGAAAGGCAGAATTCTTTACTTACAGCTCTGAATGAGAGAAGACTGCCAGGCAGGGCCACACAGCAGGTTGCATTTGGGGATGGGATAACAGCAAGCTTGGAGCTGTAAAGGACATCTTATGTATCACAAGTGGGGTGGGTTAGCTAGGTTTTGTGGCCTCCGTGTGGATTGGTTAATTTGAATAAATTCTTGTACTTGGTGGGGGCTTTTCCTAGTTGTCTGGTACCTGGCTCCTGGGGTAGTTAGGGCAGGTACATAGGGGCCCAGAATGTGAGAGTCTGATAAGGGAAGTAGTTGAGATATGGACTTAATTAGCTGTTCAAGAAGGGGAACTGGCTTCTAGCCAGGGCCTCAAAACTGGGTTAAGACAGCCTTTAAAAAATATATTAAAGTCTAAAGATCTCTAGTGTGCATATTTTATTTATAATATCTATATGAGAAATGTTTTTCCCACAGAGACTCCTGGCTTCCATCTAAATCAGTGATTAATATAGATACCGAGGACAGTGGTGGGGGTGCTGTCTTCTAAACATGTCTAATTCTCACCTCTCTTCACTCAAGCTTCCTGATAAAACTGAAGCATTATAGACATACTCCATACTTTGGATTTTAATCTTCTGCTTTCAAAATTTGTTTATTAGTTTTCTGATCATATAATACCAAAAATGCAATGTTATTGCTAAGATTAAAGATTATATATACATATGTATATATCTATGTATATCTATAACTTTATCTATATAATACCTGTCACAGAGATTTTACCTATTTGGTAATCCTTAATGAATTAATGGATCTAGGCAACATTTAATAGTAGGTGCTAAAATATTACAAAAGGAAACAACCTGAGAGAGTTATACCCCCAGATAGAAGTACACAAAGCTCCTATAAAATCATCTTGTGAAAGAAATACCAATAAACAGGAAACACAGAAGGCAGAAAATCATATTAATGAAAATCAAATGGATAAAATCAGCAAAACCCAGACAGTAGAAATTTCTTCAGGGAAAATGTGTTAGTTTTCCATGGTTGCTATAACCAATACCTGGATAATTATAGCTTTAAAAAAGCACAAATTTATTTTCTCACAGTTCTGGAGGCCAGAAGTTTTAAATAAGTGTCATTGGGCTGAAATCAGGATGTCAGCAGGGCCACATTCTCCCCAGAGGTTCTAGAAGAGAATCTGTTCCTTGTCTTTTCCAGCTTCTGGTGGCTGCCAGCATTCCTTGATTTGTGGCCACATCGCTTCCATCTCTGTGTCCTTAGTCAGACTGCATTTTTGTGTGTGTGTATGTGTAAAACCTCTCTCTGCCTCTCACTTGTAAGGACCTTTGTGATTGCATTTAGGGATTGCCCAGATAATCTACGATAATATCTCTTTTACAAGATCCTTAATTTAACAATATCTGCGCCCCCCCTTTGCCATTTAAGCTTATGTTCTAGGTTTCTATACATTAGGATGTACATATCTTTGAGAGGAGGTATTTTTCAGCCTACCACAGAAAACAATCCAGTTTTCTATTAAAAAAAGAGGGAAAGAATAGAAAGGCAAACTCTAGATTGTAAGAGATTTAAGATCTACGCAAACCAATCTAAATATATGGAACTTGTTGACCCTGATTCTAACAAACACACTCTAAAAATTAGAAGACAACAAAGGAATTTGAACACCAAGTGGTATTTCATGATGATAAGGAATTAAAACTTTTTTTCTGGGAGATAGTGGTATAAGTGGTAATTTTTAATGAGAGAATCCTTATCTTCTGGAAATATGGGATGGAATAGTTAATTACAAATGAAACAATATTTCTGTTAAAGCAAGATTTAATAAACATTTATTACAAATCTTGGGAAGTAGTGACAGCTAAATAATAGTAGCTGCTATTATGAGAACTACAATTCAGTTTTGAAATTAATGAGACCAATATTTCAGGGGAAAGGGAATTATATTTTACGAACTAATTGGATCTTTAACATGTATTTGATATTGATATTTATTTTATTTATATCTTCTCTATAATTTAGACATTTATTCATCACTAGTCAATTAGCAATTGATCATATGTATATATACACACACCTGAATATATCCATATATATTAAAGTATATAATATAAATATATAATATATATATTAAAGTATATATGAGTCATTGTTTACCAGAGAAACAGAACCATAAGTGTGTAAGTATGTGTTTTATCTGTGTGTGTAATGCTTCATTATAAGCTATTGGATCACAGGCTTATGGAGGTTGGGAAGTCCTAAGACACACAGTTGGCAAGCTGGAGACCTAGGAGCATTGTTGGTATAGTTATAGTCTGAGACCAAAGGAATGAGAACCAGGAGGCCCAGTGGCATAGTTCCTGTCCAAAGCTCATCAGGCGTGAGACCCAGGAAGAAAGAATTTTTCAGTTCACTTTCAAAGGCAGGAAAAAGCCAGTGTCCCAGCTCAAAGCATTCAGGCAGCAGAAGTTCCTCCTTACTTAGCCTTTTTGTTCTATTCAGGTCTTCAGTTGACAGAAGGAGGACCAATCACATTAGGGAGGATAGTCCTTTACTCAGTCTCGCAGTTTAAGTGTTCACCTCATCTAAAAATATTCTCACAGAAATATGCTGAAAGTCTGACCAAATATCTAGGTACCATGTGGTCCACAAGTTGACACATAGGTGTGTGTATATATGCATGTATTTTACACACACACACAATTTTTCTTACTTTTAGGTCAAATTTGCCTGGGAACCAGACTCAGACTAAGACTAAAGCACTGATTTTTGTAGGCTCCACATGGTTAGCTGCTGTAGGCTCAGTGTGAGACCCTCTCTGGGACTAGCCCTTGGCTAAAGGGAATCACTTTTTTCCCACTTATGTCCCCTTCCTAAGGGCAGAGTACATGCAATGAGTAGTCAATGCAGGAATAAAAAGGTCCAATTCCCTTGTCTCAATTACACACTATTCTGAAGGGTCATCTTGTTTGTTCTCCTTGTCTATTTACTATCGTAATTGGGTAAAGTAGCAAAAGATACATCATTGGATTACCTGGGTGCCAAGCATATTCTTCTCTGCTCCCATTATTTAACAGCAGCCTTATCTCATATTGATTATCAGGATCAATTACCCCTAATGTGATGCTCAGTCCTTGTTGTACCTGTTGCTCTCTTAGCATGAAAGACTTGAAATAACTGTGCAGCAGACATAAATTTTAAGTTCAGTAGTAGTGTTATTGTTACCTTGGTGAAAGCATTTCTTATAAGGGAACCAAAAGCCCTAGAACCAGAGTAAAGAAACTTCAGGGAGTTGGGGGAAATTGGAAGGGGAGGTGAACCATGAGAGACTATGGACTCTGAAAAACAATCTGAGGGGTTTGAGGGGCGGGGGGTGGGAGGTTGGGGGTACCAGGTGGTGGGTATTATAGAGGACACGGACTGCATGGAGCACTGGGTGTGGTGAAAAAATAATGAATACTGTTATGCTGAAAATAAATAAAAAATAAATTAAAAAAAAGAAACTTCAGGGATGGGAAGCACAAATTTCTTATGTGGGTCACAGGAAGTAATTATTAGCAGAGCCATTCTTATTATCACCCATTAGTTCCTAGACTCATCAATTCTACCTTTTGGTAACACTGCACCATATAATGGTCAATGATTTAAAGTGTCATCTCCAAGCTCTAGTTTCAGCTATGCTTTTGAAAAGTCATTCCATGGGTTATATCATACATCCTAACAAATTTAAAAGAATAGAAATTATACAATGTCTGCTCTCTGACAATGGAATTCAACTAGAAATCAATAACAAGAGGACAACTGGAAAATCACCAAATATGTGGAGATTAATCAAACATATCTAAATAACATCTAGGTCAAAAAAATCTAAAGAAAAGATTAAAAATATTTTGAACTAAATTAAAATGAAGACACAATTTTTTAAAGATTTATTCACTTATTCAAGAGAGAGTTGGGGGAGGGGCATAGGGAGAAGGAGAGAAAGACTCTCAAGTGGACTCTCTGCTGAGTGTAGAGCCTGACATGGAGATTAGTCCCACCACCCTGAGGTCACGACCTGAGCCAAAACCAAGAGTTGAATGCTCAACTGACAGTGCCACCCAGGCAACCCTAAAATAAAGACACAATTTATCAAAATCTGTGGGATGCAGTGAGAGTAGTACTTAGAGGGAAATTTATAGCATTGACTGCATGTATTAAAGAGAAGAAAGATCTAAAATCAATAATCTAAATTTCCACCTTAGGAAACTACAAAAAGATCAAATTAAATCCAAAGTGAGTGAAAGAAATGAAATAAAAGCTCTGCAAATCCAAGAGTAAATGACAATTATATAAAGTACACACACACCTAGAAGTTTTATAATTAAAGTCTCATGTTCTTATGAAACTATTGTAAGTACAATGCAAGATTAAGTATAGTCAAAGTAGTGAAAATATTGCAATAATGAAAAATTTAAAACCCCTTTATTATGCTAAAAAGCACAAGAATATTGAAGAACAGAATGACTTTGTTTATGTAACTCATTTCTTGTCTCTGAACTCAATACTAGCCTGGTCTGAAGTACTCTGCTACCAAAATTTCAAGTTGAAGTTAATGACAACTATTTATTGAGTTCTTATATATATCTGGCACTATGTCTTGTGCTTTATATGTATTCTATGTTAAACAACAACTTTATTGAGTTGCTATGGCTATTTTCCTCATTATATAGGATCTAGAATCTTTTATCTCAGCAGGCCATAGAAACAAGAATATTTCAGCAAAGCATCTGCTAGGCTTATGAAAAAGGCACTGCAGATTTTACTGTTGTGTTTAATCATTTATGAATCTCAGTTTAATTTCTGTCTCTTGCTGGGGAAAGGAGAGACAGTGGAGTGCTCAGCTAAAAGAAAGAATAAGAGCAACAATCAATGAAATTGGAAACAGGCAATTAATAGAGAAAAATCAATGAAACTAAACATTGGATCTTTGTAAAGATCAATAAAATCAATAAGCCTCTAGCCAGACTACAACAAAAAGAAAGATAATACAGATTACTAATATCAGAAATGAAAGAGAAGACATCACTGTAGAAACCGTGGAAATTAAAAGGTTAATAAAGGAATACTCTGAACAGCTCAGTGCTCACAAATTTGATAACCAGATGAAATGGACTAGTTCTTTGAATAACAATCTGTGATAACTCATAGTGGAAGATATAGACAATCTGAATAGGCCTGTATATATTAAAGTAATTGAATCAATAATTAATAACCTTCTAAAAGCGAAAACATTGCACCCATATAGTCTTACTGATGAATCACGAGACAGTTAAGGAAGTAATTATACCACCTATCTGCAGTCTCTTTCAGAGGATGGAGGCAAAGGGAATACTTCTTAACTCATTCTGAGGCCAATGATACTCTAATAACAAAATCAGATAGAGACATTAAAAGAAAAGAAAATGCTGGGGGGGGGGAGGGGTTGGGAGAGGGGGGTGGGGTTATGGACATTGAGGAGAGTATGTGCTATGGTGAGGGCTGTGAAGTGTTTAACCTGGCGATTCACAGACCTGTGCTCCTGGGGCTAATAATACATTATATGTTTATAAAAATTTTAAAAATTATAAAAAAAGGAAAAGAATACTACAGACTAATTCCTCCCATGAACATGGATTCAAAAATCCTAAGGAAACATTAGCAAATTGAAATGTTTAAAGTATATAAATAGAATTATACAACCTGACAAAATGAGATTTATCCCTGGTATGCAAGGCTGATTCATATGTTAAAAATCAAATAATGTAATCCATCACATCAACAGGCTAAGAAAGAAAAAATCACATATTATATCAATAGATGCAGAGAAAGCATTTGACAAAATCCAACACTCATTCAGGATAAAAACTCTCAGAAAATTAGGAATAGAGGGGGGACTTTCTAAACTTGATAAAGATAAGTACAAAGCAAGGGTATACCTACCTGCTTATCACTCCTTTTCAACCTTATACTGAAGTCCTTGCTAATGCAATAAGGCAAGAAAAAGATATATAGATATATATATACACACACACATACATATATATATACTTGAAGATGATATGATTATATAGAAAATCTGAAAGAATTGGCAAAAAGCTCATGTAATCAATAACCAATTACAGCAAGGTTACAGGATACAAGATTAATATATAAAAGTCAATTGCTTTCCTCTAAGCCAACAATGTATAAGTGGAGCTTAAAATTAAAAACACAATGCTATTTACATCAACACCCAAATAAATGAAATACCTAAATATAAGTCTAACCAAATATGTACAAGATTTAAAGGAGGGAAACTGCAGAACTCTGATGAACTAAATAGATACACCATGTTCATGGTTAGGAATCCTGGATATTATCAAGATGTCAGGTCTTCCAATTTGATCTGTAGATTCAGTGCAATCCCACTCAAATTCCGAGCAAGTTATTTTGTGCTTATCAACAAACTGATTTTAAACTTTATATGGAGAGTCAGCTTCTATCACCTTAGGATGGTATCTAGTTAATAGTAAGAAGATCAGTTTTATAAAGAGATTAATTCTTCCAAAGACCATGCAAGCTGAGAAGAATATCCTCCAAAGAAAGGTGCAAGCTTGAAGAAAATACTGAGCCCCAGGAAGGATTGTACCCTGTGAGAGATCCTGAAGTATTAGACCCAGTTGAACCATGCTTTGATTCCTAACTTACAGAAAGTGGTAGAATAAATGTGTATTGTTTTAAGCACTAAGTTTATGGTTGTTTGCTACAGAAAAATATGAAACTACTATAGTAGCCCTTTGAGTTTCTCAAAACTGTTAGTTCCTTTGTTGCCAGTGTACTCCATATTGTTTTGGTAGATAGAGTATCCTCTGGAACTTTATGCAGAATATGATGAGTAGTTGAGTATTCTGGCCATATATAGTAAACCTACTCTAGCATGCCTGCTTCTCTACGCTTTTTGATTCCTTCTCCTACCACCTACCACAGCAATCCTGGCATGTATTTCTCAGTTAGAGTGAGCACTTTTTCCATGTTTCCAGAAGCCACTCTAGTAACATGCCATTACTCTCCCCTGCTTTTGCTAGATTATTAAACCCTTAATAATGGGGAATTTCTCCTTCACTGATAAACTTACCACTTCCAACTGTATTCTGTTCCCCTTGATTCAGTATCTTCAGGGTCTAGATCCATATATATATCTTCTTGCTAGATTAGATCCTCTAGTTCATTCAGTGTATAGATACTTTTCCTTATTTTGGCCAGGCTAGTACTTTCCCCAGTCAGATTATGTTGCGACTTCACCTTAGTTGTCTGTTGGCCAGAAAGGGAGGTGGGGATTGAGAGAAGATCCTGAATTGTCTAAGGCAGTGGCCTGTGCTTTGTCTTTAAAAAATGGATGAGTACTACTTTTTTAATTGAATTATAATTGACATACAATATTATATTAGTTTTAGGTATGCAAGATAGTGATTCAGTATTTTTGTAGATTATGAGATGATCACCATGCTAGGTCTAATTACGACCTGTCACCGTACAAAGTTATTATAATATTATTGACTATATTCCCTATGCCCTACTTTACATCATTATGACTTATTTTATAACTAGAACTTTGTACTTCCTAATACCCTTCATGTATTTCTCTTGTCCCTGAACCCCTCTCCCCTCTGGCAACCACCAGTTTGTTCTCTGTATCTGTGAATGTATTTCTGTTTTATTTGTTTATTTTGCTTACTTTTTTTTAAGATTCCACATGTAAGTGAAATCATATGGTATTTGTCTTTCTCTGTATGACTTATTTCACTTACCAAAATACCCTCTAGCTCCATCCATGATGCAAATGGCAGATTTCATTCTTTATGGCTGAGTAAGTGTGAATGCTAACTTTAACAGTGTGCAGTGGATTCCTTTTGCCATCCCTGTGGGTTCAAGGGAATCTGGGTATTCAAGAATATCAAGTATTTTGATGGAGATGTCCTTATCCCAAGATTCAGAGTCCCTTTTCTTCCTCATGATTGCCTGTCTTTGATATAGTATCAAGAATTCCAGCTTCTCAGGCTCCTCCACTTTTTTTTTAAAATTTTTTATTTCTTTTCAGCGTAACAGTATTCATTGTTTTTGCACCACACCCAGTGGTCCATGCAATCCGTGCCCTCCCTAATACCCACTACCTGGTTCCCCCAACCTTCCATCCCCCACCCCTTCAAAACCCTCAGATTGTTTTTCAGACTGCTCCACTTTTATAATTAAGTCTGCCTTCCAGCTGCAGACAACAAGTTTCTTTATATGCTGGCTTGGATGCCCTCTGACTTTCATGTTTTGCCTAAATTGGTGATTTATCAGCCTCATCCTTTATTGTTCTCTCCAGTTTCCCAGAGAAGTCATCCAATTCCATATTCCCTATAATTACTATTCACCTCAAGTCATTCATATGCCTGAAATATTGTGCACACTCTAATATTCCTGTCCATTCCATATCCCATTCCAGTTTACTTTGTTAACAGTAACAAGTGACTGTGTTAACAATTGCACTGCTACATCATACCAATGGCTATTAGTACCCCACCTACCACTACAGATGAAGTCCTCTTATCTGTCTGACCAGTGAGAGATTTAGCTCTAAGATCCCAGATGTAATACTACTTCTTGGGACTATTACTAATGTGAATTGTCTTGCGTCATGTTTCCCAAGAAAGCAAATATTTGCATATAGAAGGTTAATTGGAGAATGATCCGAGGAGCAGCATCTTTAAGGGAGTGAGAAGCTGGATGAGCAGAGGGGAATATAAACCTTGATATGGCTGCAGTCGGGCTTCAGGCTACCCAACAGAACTATCTGGATGGAGCTGGAATTGTCCCTTAGAATTATCCTGAATTGAGGCAAGGGGGTCAGGTCTTTGTCCCCCCACACTAACCAGTCATTAGATGCAGGCTGCTGTCTGGGAGGGGCCATAATTTTGGGCAAGGTGGCTTTCTTGGGTCAAGGTCAAGTCCTAGAGAGGAACTCAACTGTGAACCATTAGCCGACCCCAGTCCTGCAAATGGGGGACAGAGTGGCTTGATCCTCATGGGAATATCTGGCTAGAGAATGGCACCATGTATCACGATTTCTAAAGTCTGTGATAATAGATTGTATTGTAGTTAAGGTGGTTTTCTCTTCAAGCTTAAATAGTTCTTCAATAGAGCACTTAAACCAGAATGAACCATGTAACTATATTTTTTTTCAGACGATAAATATTTATGGAATGTTTACTATGCTAGGCACTATGATAGGCACCATGGAAACAACCATAAACACTACACAGTTGAAAGCATGAAACCATCCCCTTCAGTCCTGCCAGATGGAGACTGTGAATTAGAGTCATCCTTGACTTAGAATTTAGTCATTATAAACATTATCTTGAAAGCTTCAAGTTGTATCTTTCTGTAGTTGAGGGAAAGGCTGTAAAGAAGTATATGGCTCAGCAATCACATTATTTTCCACTCCCAATCAGCTAAAAAAATCTGAAAGGGAAGAAGGTATTAAGGAGATGAAGAAAAGGAACTAGCACTTCTCTGTATAATATAATGAACTAGCATCAGTGTGACAGAAGCTGTCCTGCAATTGATAGGTTGAGAGTGTATTATCCTTGAGCATTATTGTATTTTCTTCTTTTAGTTGGTTTTACTAAGGTATAATTTACATACAATAAGTTTCACCAATTTTAAGTGTACAATTTGATGAGCTTTGGCAAATTAATATAATTGTATAACTACTGCCAAAATCAACATATAGGACATTTGCATAACCCCCCAAATTTTTTTGTGCTATTTTAAGTTTCTCTCCTCCCTACAAGTCAGATTTTTGTCACTGGGATTTTGCTTCTTCTATAATATCATATAAGTAAAATTATATACTATATAGTCTTTTGTACCTGAGGTTTTTTCCACTTAGCATAACCCTTTCAAGATTCATCAACAAAGGCTTGTATGCAATTATTTATATCAACATTATTCAAAATATTCCCAAGCTGCAAACAATGCAGATGCCCTTCAACTGGTGAAAGGATAAAGGATCTGTGTTAGACTCGTACAGTGGAATGCAACTCAGCAATGAAATGGACAAACAACTGAAAAATACAACAAGGTTCTGCTATTTTATGTCTATACTAAGTTATGGGATTTTTTTTTTTTTTACTGATTGGTTTACAAAGAGAAGTATCCAATGTCTTGATACAGCTAAATGTTCAAATGGGCTTGGATGCTGAGCAGCCAAGAAGTGACAAATAGCTACTACTCTTGTTTCTTGAGAGTGATGTCTTTTGCTAATCTATCTGCATCCTCATGACTTCTCTTTCTTATGACCAACACATACTCTTGTGAGTTGACTTACCAGGATTAGGGGAGAGCTATACTGACAAATGTAAAATCTAGTATGAGAGTCTAAGATAAAACACTGGTCACTGGTGTGAAAGCTGAAAAAACACTTTAAGAATTTGATTCAGCTGTAACAAGCATCTTAAATGTAGCCATACATATTCACTGAGTTTGCTTACAGAACTCTATCTTATGAAAATAAAAATGCAATTCAGGGTAATTATAGTGATGATCAATGCACTTTGATCTATTTTATCTTAAGGTTCACACTTGGTGTACCAACTCATTATGTCATGTAGCCACCATTATAAGATCATACAAAATATTTTCACTGCTGTAAAAATCCCTATGCTCCACCTGTTTATCCCTTTGCCTCTCACCCCCAACCCCTGAGAATCACTGATCTTTTTACTGTCTATATAGTTTTGCCATTGCAGAATGTCAAATAGTGGGAATAATACAGTAACTTTTAAAGCTTGGCTTTTTTCCGCTTAGCAAGATGATTTTAATTCTCCATTTCTTTTTGTAGCTTAATAGATCATTTCATTTTATTGCTGATTAATATTCTTTTGTATAGATGTATACCACAGCTTATTGAGCCATTCACCTATTAAAGAACATCCTGGTTGTTGCTAATTTAGGGGAAGTTATGGATAAGGCTGCTATAAATACTGGTGTACAGTTTTTTGTGTGCATGTAAGTTATCAAGTCAATTGAGGTAAATACATAAGAGTAAAAATGTTACATGGTAAAAGTATGCTTAGTTTTATAAGAAACTGCCAAATTGTCTTCCAAAGTGACTGTTCCATTTTTTATGCCCACCAGCAGAGAGAGAGTCCTGCTCTTCCACATACTTGTCAGCAGTTGTGCTGTCAGTGTTGAATTTTAGCCATTCTAATAGGTGTATACGAGTATCTTACTGTTTTAACTCACAAATCCCTAATATATGGTGTTAAGCATCTTCACCCAGCTTTTTTTGCCAAATATGTATCCTTTTGTTGAGGTGTGTGTTTAGATATTTTGCCCACATTTTAGTTGGATTGTTTGTTTCCATACTGCTGGGTTTTAAGAGTTCTTTAAATATTTTGGATACAGGTCTTTTATTAGTTACGTGTTTTGAAAATATTTTATCCCAATTGGTGGATTTTTTTTCATTCTGCTAACATTGTCTTTTCCAGAGCAGGAGATTTTAGTTTTAATGAAGTATAAATTATTATTTTTTTTCTTTTATGGATTTTGCCTTTGGAATTAGATAAAAAAATTCATTGCCAAACCCAGATTCATCTGGAATTTCTCCAAAGCTGTCTTCTAGAAATTTTTTACTTTTGTGTTTTATATTTAGGCCTATGATCCATTTTGTGTTAATCCTTGTGAAAGGTGTAAAAGGTATAAGGTCTCTGTCTACACTCACTATTTTTTACATGTGATGTCCAGTTGTTCCAGCACCATTTGTTGAAAATACTTTTTTTCCTCCGTTGTGTTGACATTGCTTCTTTGTCCAAGATTGATCGGCTATATTTGTTTGAATCTATTTCTGGGCTCTCTATTCTGATCCACTGATCTATTTCTCTGTCATTTCACTAATACCACACTGTCTTAATTACTGTAGCTTTAAAATAAGTCCTGACCTGAATAGACATTTTTCCAACGAAGATATCCAGATGGCCAACAGACACATGAAAAGATGCTCATTATCACTCATCATCATGGAAATGCAATTAAAACCTCAATGAGATACCAGTTTATATTAGTCAGAATGGCTAAAATTGAAAACAGAAGAAATAACAAGTGTTGCCAAGGATGCAGAGAAATAGGAACCCTCATGCACTGTTGGTAGGAATGCAAATTAATGTAGCCACTGTGAAAAACAGTATGGAAGGCCCTCAAAAAATGAAGAATGAAATTTCTATATGATCCAATAATCCCACTAATGGATATTCACACACAAAAAAACAAAAACACTAATTTCAAAAGATATATGCACCCCTATGTTTATTGCAGCACTATTTATAATATCTAAGATATGGAAACAACCCAAGTGCCCATCCATGCACGAATGGATAAAGATATGTGTGTGGGGTACCAGGTGGTGGGTATTATAGAGGGCACGGATTGCATGGAGCACTGGGAGCGGTGAAAAAATAATGAATACTGTTATGCTGAAAATAAATAAATTTAATTAAAAAAAAGATATGTGTGTGTGTGTGCGTGCGCGTGCATATACATATACATTACTTATAAAAAGGAATGAAATCTTGACATTGGCATTGATGTGGGTGGAACTAGAAGGTATTATGCTAAATAAAATAAGTCAGTCAGAGAAAGACAAATACCATATGATTTCACTCATATGTGGAATTAAAGAAATCCTCTCTTTCCACTTTCTTGGAACCTGTGGAGGCCTCCTGGGAGCAGGACTTCTAAAATGACAAATATATCTGGAAGGCTCTGGTCCAAGGCCATTTTTGCTGGTTCTAAGTGGGGTCTCTGGAACCAGAGGGAACACACAGCTCTTCTTAAAATGAAGGTGTTAATGCTCAAGATAAGACTGAATTCTACTAGGCAAGAGATGTGCTTATGCATACAAAGCAAAGAACAAAACAGTTACTCCATGGAAACAGCATGGTTCATGCCAAGTTCCGAAGCACCGTTCCTGCTAAAGCCATTGGCCACAGAATCTGTGTGATGCTGTGCCCTTTAAGGATTTAAACTTCCTGAAAAGTAAAGAAAGGTATAGATTTCTGCTCTTGTTAAAAATAAAGAAGCAAAACAAACTAATGAAACAAAAAGATAAACCAAAAAACAGACTTTTAAATAAGAGAACAAGCTGGTGGTTGCCAGAGGAGGGGCGGGTGAAAGAATGGTGAAATATACAAAGTACACTCATCAAGATGAGCACCAAGAAATGTATAGAGTTGTTGAATCATTATATTGTATATCTGAAACTAATATAGCACTGTATGTTAATTATACTTCAATAAAAGAAATTTAAAAATGAACCTCACTGGAAAGGATGAATACCCAACTTTTGTAGCAACATGGACGGGACTGGAAGAGATGATGCTGAGTGAAATAAGTCAAGCAGAGAGAGTCAGTTATCATATGGCTTCACTTATTTGTGGAGCATAACAAATAGCATGGAGGGCAAGGGGAGTTAGAGAGGAGAAGGGAGTTGGGGGAAATTGGAAGGGGAGGTGAACCATGAGAGACTATGGACTCTGAAAAACAATCTGAGGGGTTTGAAGGGGCGGGGGGTGGGAGGTCGGGGTACCAGGTGGTGGGTATTGGAGAGGGCACGGATTGCATGGAGCACTGGATGTGGTGAAAAAATAATGATACTGTTATGCTGAAAATAAACTAATAATAAAAAAATGAATCTCAAAGTCAGATTATTGGTGTCCCAACTTTGAGCTTTTTTATTATGCGGGCTATTCTGAGTCTTTGGCCTTTCCATAGAAACTTTAAAATCAGTATCTGCAGGTAAATTGCTGGGATTATTACTGGGATTGCATTAAGTCTACAGATCAATTAGGAAGAACCAACATGTTAATAATATTGAATCTCCCTATTAGTGGACATGGAATATCTTCTCATTTATGTAAATCTTCATTTTCTTTCATCAGAGGCTTGTAGGTTTTCTTATACAGATCTTATACATATTTTGTTAGATTTATACCTAAGTATTTCCTTTTTTTCATAGTACTGTAAGTGGTGTTACATTTTAAGTTTCAAATTACAATTGTTCATTGCTGGTATATAGAAAAGCAGCTGATTTATATACATTAACCTGTATCCTGCAACCTTGCTATAATTGCTTGTGAGTCTCCTTTTTTGTTATGGCTAATTCTTTGGGATTTTTTACAGAGACAGCCATGTAGTCTTTGAATAAAGTTTATTTATTCCTTTCCAATTTATGTATCTTTTATTTCCCTTTCTTATCTTCTTGTATTAGTTAAGATTTCCAGTACAGTATTGAATAAAAGCAGAAAGAACATGCTTACCTTGTTCCCAAAATTAGGGGGAAAGAATCTAATTTCTTTTCATTAAGCATGATATTACATGAAATTTTTTTGTAGGTGCTTTTCATGAAATTGAGGGATTTCTCCTGTAAGTTGTTTGAGAACGTTTATCCCAAATGGGTGTTGGAGTTTTGTAAATATTTTTATGCAATTATGGATATGATCATGTAGCTTTTTAAATTTAGCCTGTTGATATAAAGAACTATATTAACTGATTTTGGAATGTTGAACCAGCCTTGCATATCTGGAATAAATCCCACTCAGTCATAGTGTATAATTCTTCTTACACATTGTTGGACTCAATTTGCTAATATTCTGTTGAGGCTTTTTACATTTATGTTTATGAGAGACATTGGCCTGTTGATTTTCTTTCTTGTAATGTCTTTGTCTTTTTTAGTATTAGGGTAATGCTGGTTTTATAGAATGAATTGGGAAGTGTTCCCTCTGCTTTTTTTTCCAGAACAGATTGGTGAGAGTTGACAATTTCTTCCTTAAATATTTGTTAGAATTTACCAGTGAAACCATCAAGCTTGCTTTTTTCTTTTTAGGATGGCTATTAATTATTGATTTAATTTCTTTAATAAATACAGGCCTTTCAGATTACCTGTTTTTCCTTTTGCGACACTCTGTAGTTTGTGTCTTTCAAAGAATTGATCCATTATTCTGGTTGTCAAATTTCTGGGCAAAGATCTGTCCCTATTATTTATTCATTATTTTACTGTTTAAGGAATGAGTGGTGTTGGCTCCTATCATTCCTGATATTAATAATTTGTCTCCTACCTTTTACAGGCAGTGGTAAAAGCCATGCAAAAGCTACTCAGGGAAGTACACCCCCCCCCCAAAAGCAACAACTCAAACAGGTATTTCTACACCCATGTTCATAGCAGAGTTATTCACGATAATCAAAAGGTAGAAGGAACCCAGATATATCCCTCCATGGATGAATGGATAGGCGTGGTATGTACACACAATGGGATATCATTCTGCCTTAAAAAATGAAAAAAAAAATGAAATTCTGACACATGCTATAACATGGATGAACCTTGATGACATTATGCTAAGTGAAAAAGCCAGTCACAGAAGAACAAATATTATATGATTCTACCTTTATGAGGTACCTAGAATTGTTAAATTCATAGAGACAGAAAGTAGATTAGAGGTTACCAGGGAATGGGAGGAAAGGAGGGGCTGTCGTTTAATGGGTACAGCACTTATGTTAGTGATGGTTGCCTTGGGCCGAGGGAGGGGAGGAGTTACTCTTTTGTGGGTACAAAGTTTCAGTTTTGCAAGATGAAAAGACTCCTGGAGATGGAAGGTTGCACAACAATGTGAATATATTTAACTGTACACTTAAAAATGGTTAAGATAGTAAATCTTATTTTGTGTATTTTACCATAATAAAAAAGTTTAAAAATTTTTTCTTTTTTATTAGACTATATAGAGATTTATCTATGTTACTGATCTCTCAAAAAATCAGCTTTTGATTTTGTTGAATTTTTCCTGCTTAAAATTTCATTGATTGTTGCTCTAATGTTTATTATTTAATTTTTTTCTGATTACTTCAGATTTAATTTACCCCTCTTTTTCTAGTTTACTGAGGTAGAAGCTTATATTGATTTTAGATGTATCTTCTTTTCTTAACTAAAATTCAATGAGCCAATGTATAGGTACATCAATAGTTTTAGGTACAATGTTCAATGATTCATTTGTTGTGAATAACACCAATAGATGAATGAATAAAGAAGATGTGGTTCATATATACAATGGAATATTACTCAGCCTTCTTTTCTAATATATGCACTTAATGCATTACATTTCCCTTTAAGCACAGTTTCACTGCATTTAACAAACTTGGTAAAATTTAAATTTAAATTGTATTTTCAATTTAATTTCATTCAGAATATTTTTATTTTTCTCCTGAGACTTCTTTGATCCCTATGCCATTTAGTAGTATGTTGTTTAATCTCCAAATATTTGGGAAGTCTTTCTGTTATTGATTTCTAGTTTAATTCCATTGTTATTTGAGAGCATGCTTTATATGATGTCTCTTTTTAAAAATCGGTTAAGGTGAGTTTTATGGCCCAGAATTTCATCTGTCTTGGTAAATGTTCTGTGTGAGTTTGAGAAGGTGTATTCTTCTGTTGTTGGATGAAGAAGTCTATAAATGTCATTTAAATCCAGATGATTGATAGTGTGATTCAGTTCAACTATATTTTCTGCCTATGAGATCTATTAATTACTGATAGAGGGATATTGAACTCTGCAATTTTAAAAGGGGATTCATTTATTTCTTTTTGCAGTTCTATCAGTTTTTGCAGCACATATGTTGGTATCTTGACACTTGGCAGTTGGTACATAAAAACATTAAGGATTCTTACGTCTTCTTAGATAATTGACCCTATTATTAGTAATGCCTTTATTTATTCTTGATGATTTTCCTTGCTCTGAAATTTCCTTTGTCTGAAATTAATATAGCGAGTCCAGCTTCTTTTTGTTAGTGTAAATACCATGGCATATTTTTCTCTATCCTTTTACTTTGATCTATCTGCATTTTTATATTAAATTGAGTTTCTTGAAGGCAACATATAGTTGGCCTGTGTTTTTGATCCACTCTGAAAACTTCTGTCTTTGAATCAGTTTATTCAGACCATTGATATTTACAGTGATTATTTATATAGTTTGATTTATATCTATAATACTTGTAATTGTTTTTTATGCATTGCCCTATGTTTTTTTCTTTTTGTTTTACTCTTTTTTCTGTCTGCCGTTGTTTAAATAAATATTTAATTAAATATTTGTCTTCACTTTCTTAGCATAACAATTAATATATTTCTAGTGCTACCCTAGGTTGTGATATACATTTACAACCACTATAAGTCCACTTTCACTTCACATACAGTACAGGTACCTGTACTTCCTTCTGTCCCCCACCTAAATTTTAGGTCATTCGTTTCATTTATCCATGATGTATGATCATTTCAAAAGTTGTTTCTATTATTATTTTGAATAAGTTATTTTCTTTTAGTTTAAGAAGAAAGATAAAATATTTTTCCTTCATTTATTTCTTCTCTAATATCCTTCCTTTCTTCATATGGATTCCAATTTCTGACCTATATAATTTTCTTCCTCTCTGAAGAGCTTTCAGCATTTCTTTCAAGGCAGCCAGGTCTATTGACAAATTCTCGCCATTTAATTTTTTTGGAGAAAGTTGTTATTTTCCTTTACCTTTGAAGGATATTTTCACTGGATATGGAATTCTAGGTTAGTGGGTTTTTTCTTTTCCTTTTAGCACTTAATATATTTTACTTTACTCTCTTCTTGCTTACAAGATGTTTGAAAAGGAATCTGATGTAATTGTTATCCTTGTTCCTCCACTCTCATTTTATTCGAGATTTTCTTTGTCTTTGGTTTTCTTTAGTTTCATTGTGATGTGCCTAGTTGTATATTTTTTTGGAATATCATCCTTGATGTTCTCTGGGTTTCCTCTATCTGTAGTTTGGTGTCAATCATTAATTTTAGAAAAATCTCAACCATTATTACTTTATTCATTTATTCTGTTCCTCTCTTCTCTCCTTCTGACAGTCCCATTACGTGTATGTTATTCTTTCATAAGGATATTTGTATGGATATTCTGTCTCATTTTTTAAAATTCTTTTTTCCCTCTACTTTTCAATTTGGAAAGTTTCCATTGACATATCTTTAAGCTCGTGGATTCTGTGCCTGTGTCTCGTCTACTGATGAATTTATCAAAGACATTTTAAAATATCTGTTACAGAGTTTTTGAATTCTAGAATTTTCTTTTGATATTTTTAGAGTTTCAGTCTCTCTACTTACATTACCCATCTATTCTTAGATATTGTCCGTTTTGAAAATTAGAGCCCTTAGCATATTAATCGTAATTATTTTACATTTCTGATTTGATAATTCTGAAATTTCTGCCATACCCAAGTTTGGTTCTGATGCTTACTTTTGCTTATCAGAATGTGTTTTGGCCTTTTAGTATGTTTTGTGATTTTTTTTGGTTTTTGAGAGCCATATATGATGTATCAGGTAAATGGAACTATGATAAATAGGCCTCAATATGAGGTTTTATTTTATCTGAGTAGGAGTTAGACTGTGTGTACTATTGGCTGTAGTTGAGACATAGGAGTCTAAAGTTTCCTCTGGTGTCCTTAATTTTATCTTACCTGTTGTCTTTGGCTTTTCATAGAGACTCCTTCTAAAATTGGGTCTGAGATTTGCAGTTCTCTTATCTGTGACCACCTTTTATTATACAATTCATTTTATTTTGAATAACATTTTCCCTGTTAAAATTTATATATGTTAATGGTAGGAGTTTTGAAAAACTCAAGAAGAATAACTGCACACAATCATACTATTCAAAGATAACTATTATTAACAGTCTGGCATTTAACACTTTATAATTGAAAATAAAGTAATTGAAGACAGTATAAATGTACACTTATTGTATAATAATTGAGTACATTATAGTATATAATGTAGTATAGTTGCAACATCATCAGTCACTGAAAAATGTATATGAAGCCTTTCATAACAAAAAATGCATATGTGGTAAATGAAAAAGACTATAAAATTGTCTATAAAATACACTGATAACTATGTTAAAAATAACTATGTTCAAAAGTATGTAGAGATATCCAGGAAATGAGTTATATATCTTAACACTATACAAATAATAACGAGTATATTTGGAAGTGACTTTGAAATCAATTTATTTTTCTAATATTTTCTCTTCCAAATATTGCGTGTGTGTGCACACACACACACAGACCAGGTTCTGTATTTTAGCATGGTAGTTTCTCAAAGTGATATTTACTACACTAACATAGAAACAGCCCAAATTTTATTAATCAGATTTATTTATAGTGTAATAAACAACTCATCATCTACCATTTCATAAAGCAGACTGAGGAATGATATTCACAACACTAATACAGAAGCAGCCCAACTTTTATTAATAAGACTTATTTATTTATAGTATAATAAATAACTCATCATCCACTATTTCTTAAAGCCAAAGGGGAATCATATCATGGGATGGACCTGAGTGTCAATCCGCCTCTTTGAAAAGGAGACAATTATTCTTAATTTATAGTGAGCAAATAGATTTTAATTATTACCTGATAATTTGTCTAAATGATTCTATGTATACCTGCCTTGAGAACTGAGGAAAGAAAAAATAATGAATAGTCCTTTGGTTGATACTGCCAGAGCCTTAACTTATAGACTTTTTGCATTGGTGTTAATGGTAAAATGTTCCAGTGGTAAAGTTTGTGAGTATAGCCAATGCATTGTTATTCAGCCATTAATGTGTGTAAGCATCACCTGAAGGACTAGTCAAAAAGTAAGATTTTTCTCTTCAGGGAAGTTCAAACCAAAACCACAGTGAAATAGCACCATATACCTGTCAGACTGGCTAGTACCAAAAAGATGATATAAGAAGTGTTGGCAAGAGTGTGGAGGAAACAGAACCCTTCTGCACTGTTGGTGGAAATGCAAACTGGTACAGCCACTGAAACATAGTATGGAATTTCCTCAGAAAATAACAAATAGAAATGCCATATAATCCAGCAATTGCACTACTAGGTATTTACCTAAGGAATACAAAAACACTAATTCAAAGGGATACATGCATCCCTATATTTATTGCAGCATTTTTCACAATAGCCAAGATATAGAAGCAGCCCAAGCTTCCATCAGTAGATGAATGGATAAAGAAGATTTGAGACACACACACACACACACACACACACACACACACACAGAGGAATATTACTTAACTGTAAAAAAGAATGTGATCTTGCCATTTGCAACAATGTGGATGGACCTAGAGAGTATTATACTAAGTGAAATAAGTCAGAGAGAGATACCATCTGATTTCACTTATATATGGAATCTAAAAAACAAACCAAACCAAAAAAGCAGAATATACCCATAAATACAGACAACAAGTAGGTGGTTGCCAGTGGAGAAGGTGGTGGAGGTATGGGCAAAATGCATGAAGGGGAGTGGGAGGTATGGATTTCCAGCTACAGAATGAGTAATCACAGGGATAAAAGGTACAGCATAGGAAATATAGTCAGTAGTACTAGAGTAGTGTTATGTTGACAGAGCACAGCTACACTTGTGGTAAGCATCATACAACATATAGAATGATCAAATTACTATGTTGTACACCTGAAGGTATTTTAACATGTAAGTTATAGTTCAATAAACTATTAATATCTTGGGAAATAAAAAGTAAAAATAAAGTAACAACCACTCCTTTAAAAAAAAAAAAAAAGTAAGATTTTTCTGGAGCCATCCCCAGAGATTCTGAATCAGTAAGCATTCCATAAAGACTGCAAATTGGTATTTTAACAAGCACCCTAGGTGATTCTTATGAAGGTGGTATAGACTCTATTTTGAGAAACACTAAATAGGAAAAGCATGGGTTTTTGATGTTAGGGAGACATTTCTATCAATCTTTGATTGATGCTCCAACTGACTAACCATGGGGCCACAAACAACTTATTAATAATGTAAGTTTAATATAATAGTTACCTTATCGTAGTTGTTGAGAAGATTAAGCAAGGTGATATTATTTAGAGCACTTTATACATGATGTATGCTCAATAAATGGTATTTAAGAGCAACAATAATAGTTATTATAACCAACATATATTGAAAGCTTATTATGTGCTGAACATTTTTTCTAAGCAATTTTATCTGTATTAGCTCATTTTATTTTTACAACTTTATGAGGGAAGTACTGTTATCCTTACACCTGAGGAAACTGAGGCATGGATATTTTGTCCAAGGTCACCAAGCCAGTAAGTGTTTTAAAAGAAAAAGCAGATTTTAAACTGAGGTAGTCTGGCTCCATTTCCGTTTTTTAAAAACTAGTATGCTGCAAATTATATATTGATATCGATTATTAGATATATAGCATACACAACTAATTGCACATGTAAACTTGAACAGTTATCTTTAATATGTCTGGATTATTCTCTCTCCTCAGCTTTCTGTGAAGTTTCCAATTGCAATATGGTGTTCAGGGATGAGTGTCCAATTCAACATTTTCAATTTCCTTTTAATTACTTGGGGACCTACCCAATGTCATCCAAATTCCCAAGGTTTATTTTGCAAAATATTGGCATTGTTCATATCTGCCCAGGTTCTTTCATTGTAATCATTCCTAAGATAAAAAATTTCTTTCTCCTCTGGATATTACTCTATGCTAAAAGAATGTTCTAGCACCACAAAACATTTTTGTGCATTGTTTCCAAGTTCTGCAAAAGTATTGGTGTTTACCATTGGCATACCTGATCTTAAAAATATTTTGAATTTTGGGGCGCCTGGGTGGCTCAGTCAGTTAAGCGCCTGCCTTTGGCTCCGTTCATGATACCAGAACCCTGGGATCGAGCCCCATATCAGGCTCCCTTCTCAGTGGGGAGCCTGCTTCTCCCTCTCTCTCTGCCCCTCTCTGCTGCTCATGCTTTCTCACATGTGCTCTTTCTCTCTCAAATAAATAAAGAAAATCCTTAAAAAAATAAAAAAATATTTTGAATTTTATTTTATATATATTATGTCAGAATTGCATCAGCTCACTTTACAGATATCTATACTGAAATAGTTGATAAAATTTATAAAGGTCATACCTTAATTTTCTTTTTTTTTAAAGATTTTATTTATTTATTTGACAGAGATCACAAGTAGGCAGAGAGGCAGGCAGAGAGAAAGAGAGGAAGGGAAGCAGGCTCCCTGCTGAGCAGAGAGCCTGATGATGTGGGGCTGGATCCCAGGACCTTTGAGATCATGACCTGAGCCAAAGGCAGAGGCTTAACCCACTGAGCCACCCAGGTGCCCCATACCTTAATTTTCTATACAAAATTTAACTTTATAAAGATTTTAAAGTGTTCAGCTTTATTTAACTTTGAGTTTCCTAAGATGTGTGTGTGTGTGTGTGTGTGTGTGTGTGTGCATGTACACATGCATGTGCATATACATATATTAACCCTCAAAATGAAATGTGGTTAATATCAGTTGCTCCAAAGGGAATAATATAGGCTGATGAGTTTCCCAAACTGGGGCTTATTTTGAAGCTGTGGAATTATCTACACTCACACATTTTTCATTTACCTTATATTCTGCTCAAGACTTTAGTGATGGTTGTAAGCAGATCCTAAAATTCAGATGTGTGGGGTGGGGAAGGGCATATTATAAGCAACCAGTTATAATACTGTGGTTGAAAGCAGCTGGTGTAGCACTGACCTAATTATGTGTTGGTAGATGTTTAACAACTGGCTTTCTGAGTGGAAGGATCCTGACTGATAGCATTTTCTGACTTCTGTGATGTTAATACTCCTACATTGGCCAATTTAAAGGTACCAAACTGATGTCACTGAATTTATAGGCAGGAAGAGATGCACAGTAGCACACTATCAATTGGTATTTCCACCATCCAGATACAATAGATTTAAATAATGTCAAGAGCATAGGTAATAGTAAATATTTAAGATATTATAAGTTTTGAGCATTTATTATGTTTACATTTTAATATAATGTATTCAATTGTAAGTTTATTATAATAATAATGACTGCAGGAAATTTTAATAATTAAGTGCTCTTGAGTTGGATAAGATGGCTCTAACTCAACACTGCATTGGACTCCTCTAAATATTGTTAAGTATTTGCTATGCTTCCCCCAGATACCTATTCAAAGAACTATTGGGCACTAAAGTAAGGATGATTTCTTCTCCCTTTGGGTGAGCATCCTCACTGCCACTCATAATAGTAATAGTACTATTAGCAGTAATTAAGTTATGAGGGCTTAGTATATGCTACTTGCAACTCTAAGAAGTATTATTTATTTTAACATTTCATTTAAAACAGTGAGGATTTTGAGGCTCATAGTAGTCTGTGATCTTGCCCTTGTTCACATAACTTAATGTGAAAGAGCTGGGCTACAGGTCCAACATTTGCCCTGTACCAAAACCTACCCTCTTAAACAGGGTCCTGTACTGCATATGTGTAAACATATTGAACCATATGAAATTGATAGTGAGATTTGACTTTAAAAAGGCAACATCATTTTGTTTAATTTAATATAGAGATAGAGATACAGATATGTTTTATTTCACCTGCCTGCTCAAGTTGACATGCTTATTTAGCAGTGCTAAGATTTAGTAGAATGCAATGGTAGATACCTAGGGATCAGAAGTCTTGTATGTTGTAGCAAGAGCACTGTGCCTCGTATCAGAAGATTGACGCCCCATTCCTTACTAGTTAGGTTTAATAGGGATGGAAAACTTGCTCTATTTCACTCCTAGGGCTTTTTTTTTTTTTTTTTTTTTGAGGGTTAGTGTGAAAGCACTTAGGATATAACTGATATAAGAGATTATTTTTATGATAATAGTAGTATTTTTGGAATAGGTAATAAAGTTCATCCTTCATACCCAGGGATGAAAAAATAACAATAGCATTCATTACCAAAGGTGTGACCCATTATTTTTCAATAAATATACTTTATATTGTTTGAACTCCCTAGCCTTTTAAAAATAATGACAACAAAAATAGAAATGTGTTTAACTTTCATATACCAACTATGTGTCAGACTCTCTGGACCCTTTACTTATGTTAACCCATGCAGTCCTGAAAACAATCTTATGAGTATACATCATTATTTTCAGCTTAATATGAGTCTCGTAAGTGGTTACTAAATGGTGGGTCCAGGATTGGGAGTGCAGTTTGCCTTTCTTGTTGGAGCTTTTGTCTCCTAGCTAGAGGACAGAATTATGTTACCAGCATGGTAAAAATCTTTTTAAAGATTTTTTAAATTTATTTGAGAGAGCAAGAGAGAGAGCATGAGCTGGGGAAGAGGCAAAGGCAGACAGTCCACTTCACAGGGAACCTGATGCAGGGCTCCATTCCAGAACCCTGAGATCATGACCTGAACTGAAGGCAGATGCTTAACTGACAGAGCCACCCAGGTGCCCTTCATTGGCAATTTTAAATTAATACTTGAAGCAATATTTTTTTTGAAAACCTGTAAAATTTTAATTCCATGTAGAATTTTGCATAGAACTTGAATATGTTGGATTGGAACAGTGATAAACAGCTAATTGAATCGGGAATTATTATCAAGTTTACTACCTGAATCAGAAAAGGAAGGGCATATTTCCTCTATTTCTGGGCTTGAAAGCAGATTCCCATGTGGTAGAGAACTCTTAATGGCCCATTAATAATATCTACTTAAGACGAATTCCTTTACTTCAGGCACCATAAGCATTCATAAAAGGGGAGTGTACTTAATACCGCTGGCTATATCAATTGATATTTTTATTTTCAGCAGAATTTGTTAAGTTACTCCATTCAGAATTTGGACATGTGCTCAGGATTCATTATTGGGCTATGTAGAATATATAAATGATAAGAAAATGACCTGAAGTGATTCTAATTCATAATTCTATGGTGCTCTTGACATCCTCCGAAGGAAATATTAATGATGAAATGACAATGTGGTAGAGAAAGCAATGACCTCTGTGGTGAAGACCCAGATTTATATCATGAATGACACTTCCTGGTTAGGCAGCTTTATTGTGTTACTATACCTCCCTAAACCTCAGGTGTTATCATCAATAAAGAAGAGATTATAATATTGTCATCATAGGGTTGGTGTTTGGATTAATTGGGTTAACACATATACAAAAATGTTAGTACACAAATAGTTGCTATATAAATACTGTCTGACTCTAAATAAGATTATTTGCCATATTTGGTTTTAATAATGTTCATTCATATCTTGTCAGAATCAAGGCAAGTCTAGTACAGTGTGGATTTTAAAGTTCTTTGGTTTGGCGCTTTAGTCTGCTTTATTCAATAACAGGTTGTCACCTTGTACTTTCAGAGTTAAGACAAGTCAGCTCTATGCCAACACAAACAGTAAAATTTCTTAACTCTTCAATAAGCTTGGCTATTGGTCCTATAGGGCTACTGTACCTGCCAAATCTGAAATGTAAAGTAATTCATAATACTAATGTCCTGTCAGCAATAACTTTCTAATCCTTTCAATGTATATCAATTATACTCCTAATCCCTGGGTTGAATGATATTTAACTATTAATGTAGTATAAAAAATAGACTTGGTTATAGTGCTAATTAATTATGTTTCCCAAATTGTATTCCAGATGCATTCATTCAGCAAGTATTTTTTGAATACCTGTTACGTGCTAGGCCATGTTCTAGGCACTGAGAATTCGGCAGAGAACAAGATCAAGTTTCTGCTCTCACTGAGCTGAGATTCTAGTGACAGTAGTCAAACAAAAAATAAGTAAGTTTATATCATATGTTAGATGGTAGGTACTACAGAGAATAGTAAAGAGGTGCTGTATAAAGAAATGTCAGCCATTTGTATGTCTTCTTTGGAGAAGTGTCTGGTCATGTCTTCTGCTCATTTTTTGATGTGATTATCTGTTTTGTGTGTGTTGAGCTTGAGGAGTTCTTTACAGACATTAGATATCAGCCCTTTGTCTGTATTGTCATTTGCGAATATCTTCTCCCATTCCATGGGTTGTCTCTTTGTTTTGTTGACTGTTTCCTTTGCAGTGCAGAAGCTTTTGATCTTGATGAAGTCCCCAAAGTTCATTTTTGCTTTTGTTTCCTTTGCCTTTGGAAACATATCTTGAAAGAAGTTGCTGTGGCTGGTATCGAAGAGGTTACTGCCTATGTTCTCCAATTTCATTCTTCTACACATAGCTATCCAGTTTTCCCAGCACCATTTATTGAAGAGAATGTTTTTTTTTCCACTTATATTTTTTCCTGCTTTGTCAAAGACCATTTGACCGTAGAGTTGAGGGTCCATATCTGGGCTCTCTACTCTGTTCCACTGGTCTATGTGTCTGTTTTTGTGCCAGTACCATGCTCTCCTGGTGATCACTGCACTGTAGTATAGCTTGAAATTAGGCAACGTGATGCCTCAGTTTTATTTTTCTTTTTCAACATTTCCTTAGTGATTCAGAGTCTCTTCTGGTTCCATACAAATTTTAGGATTGTTTGTTCCAGCTCTTTGAAAAATGCCCATGGAATTTTGATCAGAGTGGCATTGAAATTATAGATGGCTCTAGGCAGTATATCATCATTAGCCATCAGGGAGATTCAAATCAAAACTACATTGATATACCACCTTATACCAGTTAGAATGGCCAAAATTAACAAGACAGGAAATAACAAGTGTTGGAGAGGATGTGGAGAAAGAGGAACCCTCTTACACTGTTGGTGGGAATGCAAGTTGGTGCAGCCACTTTGGAAAACAGTGTGGAGATTCCTTAAGAAATAAAAAAATAGGGATTCCCTGTGACCCTGCAATTGCACTACTGGGTATTTACCCCAAAGACACTGATGTAGTGAAAAGAAGGGCCATCTGTACCCCAATGTTCATAGCAGCAATGGCCACAGTTGCCAAACTGTGGAAAGAACCAAGATGCCCTTCAACGGATGAATGGATAAAGAAGATATGGTGCATATATACAGTAGAATATTACACCTTCATCCGAAAGGATGAATACCTACCATTTGCATTGACATGTATGGGACCAGAAGAGATTATGCTGAGTGAAATAAGTCAAGCAGAGAGAGTCAATTATCATATGGTTTTGCTTACTTGTGGAGCATAAGAAATAACACGGAGGACATGGGGAGATGGAGAGGAGAAGGGAGTTGGGGGAAGTTGGAGGGGGAGACAAACCATGAGAGCCTGTGAACTCTGAGAAACAAAGTGAGGGTTTGGGGGGGGTGGTCGTCGGGGGGTTGGGTGAGCCTGGTGGTGGGTATTATGGAGGATACGTATTGCATGGAGTACTGGATGTGGTGCATAAACAATGAATTTTGGAACACTGAAAAAAATAAAATTAAATTGAGAAAAGAAATGTTGGCGTGAATAGTAGAGAATTAAGATATCTTTAAGGAATTGTCATTTAAGGCCTCATTAAGAATGTGTGATTTTTAAGGAAGGCACATTCAATGATGAGCACTGGGTGTCATATGTAACTAATGAATCACTGAACACTACATTAAAAACTAATGATGTACTATACAGTGGCTAACTGAACATAATAAAAACAATGTGATTTTAGCATATCAGAGGAGATAATGTGAAGGAAACTAATATTAATTGATAAACTACTCCATCAGGTTCTGGGCTAAATTAATTTGATCAATTCTCTTATTTAGTCTTCACAACCACCAATAAAATTTTTTGTAAACATTTACAGATGAAGAAACAAAAAGTCAAAGAAATTATAAACTTTTAAAGTTCGCAATATTAATCACTATGTTTCTCACACTTCAGGAGAGCTACTTTAGGTTTTTAAACTGGTCTCCTTGAAGCTTCTTTTTCTAGGCTTGAAGTAAAGTTATAGTGCCCTCCAACATTTTTCTCCTGAGTACAGCAGCAGTCTCTTTTAACTAGCAAAAATCATTCACAAGTCCTTCCCTTATCTCTTTTCAGTTGCACTTTTAATATCTTTTTGGGCTTTCAAACTTTCTAGTACATAGTATATTGATCCGCTCAGATCCCCTCTTCAGTGCCAGTGCTGGGAATATCTTCTGCTGATGGCTCACAACTGGGACCCTCAAAAGGCATTGCCTTCTCATCCAAGATTACAACTACCTTTCAACCAGGTGGTCAATGATGGCTAATGTGAGGGTTCAAAGGGTTCAACAATGATTGGCTAATGTGAGGGTTCAAAGGTTCAACCCAATTTCTTCAATTTGGTATGACTTTGAAAAGCTGGCATTCCAAGCTCTAGAGATTTCTGGTATATTCTGTAAGGCCCCATTTGCAAAGAGTGGAGATAAGATTCTGTCTTCAACCTTGCTTCCTTACTGTCTCTACAAGGACATCTCCCTAGAATACTCCCAATGAACCTTGTGCATATAACCACCCATCTCACAGTCTATTTCCAGGAAATCTGACCTAAAATTAATCTCTAACTGGTTCTAAAGATTTTACACTGTGGAAGTCTGCTTTTTATTCTGGCACCTTGCTTTGAAATTCCATGTCTATTGTACTGTGGCAACTCAGTTCAAACTTCCAATTTAAAATACTGTTATAGGTGAAGTGTAATCTGAACAAATTTAACATGGATCAAAGTAGTTCAGTACAGTTTGAGTGAAGTGCATCAGTGGGCTCTGATGAAAAATAAATCTGAAGAAGTAGGCACTGACCAGATCATGACATTCCTTATGGATTTTTTTTTCTTTAGGAAATAAGGGGCCTTTGAATAGATTTTAAGCAGGAGAGTAACAAAATCAGATGCACACTTTAAAAAGTTGTCTCAAGTGGCAATGTAGAGAAAGGATTGGATGGATCTGGATATGACTAGAGGCAAAGGGACCAATTACAAGACTAATTAAGACAAGACTTGGTAAAGAGATTGAAAGGGAGCAGAATTTGCCCAAAATATGCCTCTTGGCATAAAGATGATCTTCAGCTGGCTGTTTTTAAAGAAACAGAAGAAATGGGAAAAGCTCTGAAAATCTAGTAGAAGTTACCTTTGTGTAAGAGACATGTGCATTTATGAGGAGAACCTCCATTCTTAAGGGTGTCTCCCTTGTACCAGGAAGGGGGAAGGGTGACTCTAATTTCCAGAAACTGTTATCACCAGAGAAGGCAAGGACCTAAATCTTCGTAACAACCTTACCCTTGTCACCTCCCATAACCTATTCTACAGCCCCAATATATTTCTTGTGTCTTTAGCTGGAGATGGTATTTAAAGTGGTGGCTTGGCCCAATTCAAGGAGTTAGTTTTCCTGGGTCTCTCCCGTTGTACAGGAGGTATACATGTTATTAAACTTCTGTTTGTTTTTCTCTTGTTAATCTTTTTTATTCATTCATTCATTAGGCGTTCTTATTCTTTGCATCTTTTTTATTCTTTTATTATAGGAGGTCTCAGCAAAGAACCTAGAAGGGTAGAGAGAAAATTATTTTCCATCCTCTACAACATGAAATGATGCTTTTCTTTCTTCTTTCTTTTTTATAAATTATAAACATGTATGACTGTATTAATATTTATGTGACTCCTGAAACAAATGAAAGATAGTAATTAAAAGATGTAAGATAAAAAAGAAATATAGGGACACCTGTGTTGCTCAGTGGATTGGGCCTCTGCCTTCAAATGAAGTCATGATTTCAGGGTCCTGGGATAGAGACCTGCATTGGGCTCTCCACTCCGGGGGGGAGCCTGCTCCCCCACCTCCCCACCTGCCTCTCTGCCTACTTGTGCTCTCTCTCTGTCAAATAAATAAATAAAATATTAAAAAAATAAATAAAATTTCTATTATTTTCTTCCAACAATTCAATGAATGGTATTTATTTAACTTATTTTGGAATGTTCCTTTAGTGAGAAGTCTTGTATGAGGAATAAAATGTAATGCTTTTCCTCATTCTACAATTGGTGCAAAGAGATTTTTATTATCATTTCCTACCATTATCATCCCATTTAACCTATATCATAATAGCTTCCATCAATTCTTAAAATGAATGTTATTCTCTACAATTACATTACATGTTGTCACTGCATTAAAAGGGCATACAAGAAATATATTTTATATTGATAATGTATATAAATATAGTACTATTGGTGAGATGCTTGAATCCTTTTCAAGTGATCACAGGTACCTACAGGTTGCAGCGAATGAAACACAAGGACTTTTTCTCTTATCATCTTGGCATTCCTTTTGTATTAAATTCTTTAGTTTTTTTTTTTTAAAGATTTTATTTATTTATTTGACAGAGATCACAAGTAGAGAGAGAGACATGCGGGGGTGAGGGGAGCAGCCTCCCCACTGAGCAGAGAGCCTGATGTGGAGCTTAATCCCAGGACCCTGAGATCATGACCTGAGATGAAGGCAGAGTCTAAACCCACTGAGACACCCAGGTGCCCCAAATTCTTTAGTTTTAATGTGTAAACTTTCTCAAGATCATAAACTGAAAAATGGCCTTGAACAGTATTTGAAAGTTCATAATGAATCCAGCAGTAACTAATTATCTTCTTAGGTTCATAGTTAAAATGAGTAGGAATGATATTTCCCCATTTTGGACCAGCAGCAAATCTTGTTGGAACTGGATCCACACCCCCAAGTGCCCTAAACCTTAATCCATGACTCGGTATTTACCCTAAAGATAAAAATGTAGTGATCTGAAGGGGCATGTGCACCCGGATGTTTATAGAAGCAATGTCCACAATAACCAAACTATGGAAAGAACCTAGATGTCCATCAACAGATGAATGGATAAAGAAGATGTGGTATATGTATACAATGGAATACTATACAGCCATCAAAACCTGCAAACTCTTGCTATTTGCAATGACATGGATGGAACTAGAGGGTATTATGCTGAGCGAAATAAGTCAGTCAGATAAAGGTAATTATCATATGATCTCTCTGATATGAGGAATTTGAGAAGCAGGGTGGGGATAAAGGGGGTAGGGAAGAAAAAAATGAAACAAGATGGGATCAGGAGGGAGACAAACCATAAGAGACTCAATATCCGAAGACAAACTGAGGATTGCTGGGGGGTTAGGAGGGTAGGTATAGAGTGGCTGGGTTATAGACACTGGGGAGGGTATGTGCTATGGTGAGCGCTATGAAATGTGTAAGCCTGATGATTCACAGACCTATACCCCTGGGACAAATAATACATTACATGTTAATAAAGAAATCTTAATCCAATGCTTGTTGAAAATCTGTGTTAATTATTCTAAATTTCAGCTAAAAATGCTATTTTTCTCTTCTACATGGATCTATAGATAATATGTTAATTAATATTTGATTATTTTTCAAGAACCTTCAGGGTAGTAATAGGGAATAATATTATGTGGAATATTAGTCCCTTGGAATCATGTTTTATTTATTTTTTATTTTAAAATTATTTTGATTAACATACAATGTATTATTTGCCCAGGGGTACAGGTCTGTGAATCATCAGGCTTACATGTTTTACAGCACTCACCATAGCACATACTCTCTCCAATGTCCATAACAACCACCATCTCCCTACTCCCACACTCCCCAGCAACCCTCAGTTTGTTTTGTGAGATTAAGAATCTCTTATGTTTTCTCTCACTCCCAATACCATCTTGTTTCATTTTTTCCTTCCCTACCTCCCACTATCCCCCACCATGCCTCTCAAATTCCTCATAAGGGGGAGATCATATGATAATTGTCTTTCTCTGATTGACTTATTTTGCTCAGCATAATACCCTCTAGTTCCATCCATGTCATTACAAATGACAAGATTTCACTTCTTTTGATGGCTGCACAGTATTCCATTGTATACATATACCACATCTTCTTTATCTATTCATCTATTGATGGACATCTAGGTTCTTTCTTAATTTGGCTATTGTGGACATAGCTGCTATAAACATTCAGGTGCAAGTGCCCCTTCAGATCACTGCATTTGTATCTTTAGGGTAAATACCCAGTAGTGCAATTGCTGGGTCATAGAGTAGCTCTACTTTCAACTTTTTGAGGATCCTCCATGCTGTTTTCCAGACTGGCTGCACCAACTTGCATTCCCACCAACAGTGTAGGAGGGTTCCCCTTTCTCCACGTACTCACCAACAACTATTGTTTCCTAACTTGTTAATTTTAGCCATTCTGACTGGTGTGAGGTAGTATCTCAAGTGATCACAGGTGTCTCACTGTGGTTTTGATTTGTATTTCCCTGATACCAAGTGATGTTGAGCACTTTTTCATGTGTCTGTTGGCCATTTGGATGTCTTCTTTGCAGAAATATCTGCTTATGTCTTCTGCCTATTTCTTGGTTGCATTATTTGTTCTTTGGGTGTTGAGTATGATAAGTTATTCATAAAGTTTGGATACTAGCCCTTTATCTGATATGTCATTTGTGAATATCTTCTCTCATTCTGTTGCTGCGGCTGAGGTTGAAGAGGTTGCGGCCTGTGTTCTTCTCAAGGATTTTGATGGATTCCTCTCTCACATTGAGGTCTTTCAACCATTTTGAGTCTATTTTTGTGTGGTGTAAAGAAATTGTCCAGTTTCATTTTTCTGCATGTGGCTGTCTAATTTTCCCAATACCATTTGTTGAAGAGACTGTCTTTTTTCCATTGGACATTCTTTCCTGCTTTGTCGAAGATTAGTTGGCCATAGAGTTGAGGGTTCATTTCTGGGCTCTCTATTCTGTTCCATTGATCTATGTGTCTGTTTTTATGCCAGTACCATGCTGTCTTGATGATGACAGCTTTGTAATAGAGCTTGAAATCTGGAATTGTGATGCCACCAACTTTGGCTTTCGTTTTCAACATTCCTCTGGCTATTCGAGGTCTTTTCTGGTTCCATATAAATTTTAGGATTATTTTTTCCATTTCTTTGAAAAAAGAAAAATGGATGGTATTTTGATAGGGATTGCATTAAACATGCTGTGGCATTAAACATGCCACAGCAACTTCTTCCTAGAAACATCACCAAAGGCAAGGGAAACAAGGGCAAAAATGAACTATTGAGACTTCATCAAGATCAAAAGCTTTTGCACAATGTTTGTTCTTCCAGTCCATGAGCATGGAATGTTTTTCTGTTTGTGTCTTCCTCAAATTCTTTCATGAGTACTTTATAGTTTTCCAAGTACAGATTCTTTGCCTCTTTGGTTAGTTTGTTCCTACGTATCTTATGGTTTTGGGAGTAACTGTAAATGGAATCGGCTTCTTAATTTCTCTTTCTTCTGTCTTGCTGTTGGTGTATAGAAATGCAACTGATTTCTGTGCATTGGTTTTTTATCCTGACACTTTAATGAATTCCTGTAGGAGTTCTAGGAGTTTTGGAGTGGAGTCTATGCATTCTATGAATTCTATGCATTGCTCTCCTCTAGCTCTGGAGTTGCACAGTTCTCATTGTTCAGTGAACTTGGTCTCAGCTGGATCTTCTTGCAGATCTTCTGTGGGAGGAGCCTGTTTCCATGATTCCGCAATGTCTTTGCCTGAGGTGGAATTGCCCCCCCCCCACTCTTTCCAGGGGCCAGGCTAAGTAATCCGCTTGGGTTTGCTCTTGGGAGTTTTTGTTCCTTGAATGCTTTTAGTAGAGCTCTGGAGGATGGGAATGGAGTTGGTGGCCTCCTAGTCTCTGGCCTGAAGGAGCCAGTAGCTTGGGGCCCCACTCCTCAGTGTGCCCTCAGAGAAAAGCAGTTAATTCTTCCTGTCTCCCTGGTTTCCGGCCACACTCCAAACTCACTTGGCCTGTGACCAAGCATTGCTATCTCTGGCACATGGCCCCGTCTGGAGTCTCCAAACCCAGCAGATTCCTGTCACGGGTTCCTGCACTGCTCCTCCTGGAGGAAGGAGGGGGCCTCTCCGGATCTGCCACTTGTGGGGTCCCTGCTCGAAGAGCAGTGACCCAACTGTGCCTTGGATCATGGTTTAAGGTAACCCCGAGCTGAGAGCCCACTGCTCGGTTCCACCTCTGTAGCCGGCTTCCTTGTTCCAATCCCTGGCAGCTCTGCTGCACTCAGACACCCCGAGTCTTTCTGTGACCCCGTGGGTCCTGAGACCACACTGTCCCCGTGAGGGTTCCACCCCTGCTTAGCCTCTGGAGTGACGTTTCTCAGTGGAGTAGACTTCTGAAAGTTGTGATTTTGTGCTCCACTGCTCTACGGTGAGGAGCCGGCACCTCACCCTGTGGTCTGTCTTCCCTTCACTTCAGATTCACTTCACCAAACGTCCTACCTTCCAGAAAGTCGTCAATTTTCTGTTCCTAGGATTTCTGCTCTTCTCTTTGATCTCCTGTTGAATTTGTAGGTGTTCGGAATACTCTTTAGCTGAACTCCTGGGGACCTCATGCTGTTTCAGTCAGCTACTCCTCCACCATCTTGCTTCCTCCCTCCTGGAATCACATTTTAAACAGTAATTTTTTCATCATTTTTGCACTTTATTAGAAAAATGATAACCAGAATTGTTGGAGGTATTCGTAGAAATGGTGTGATATTTACCTAGGCTGAGGATGCAAAATTATTTCTTCTTTTGTTTCTTTTCGCAAAAGAGATATGATAGCAATGAATTCATCCTAGCTTATAACAAAATTATTCATAATAATTTTTTTGGCAAAAAGAAATGTGCCTTTATTGAAAATGCCATCATATAGATGAACTTTCTGATACAGTGAATAATGTCTGTGAAAAATATCTCCAAACTGCTAAACTCTGTGATTCTTAGGATAGAAAAATTACAGACAGGATGTTCGAAGGGTCTATCCTATATCCTTTCCTATAGAAAGGCTTCAAGGAAATGAAGGAATTCAGGAAAGAAAGCTCCTATTGTGTTCTGCCTTTGTTTCTGAAGCAGGTGGGAGGGGGCTTACTTGAGTCATACCAGCTCATAACTCCTATTGGAGCGATTTTCCTAAGGGATGACTTTTGTCACCTACTATTTCAGAAATGATGTTTTACCCCCTAGTAGGCTGTTAGGTAAAAGAGGTTCATCCATGACTTCATGATCCTCCCTATCACTCAGTTTTATCATTCTGCTGTTTTCAAGCACTACGTGAATCTTTCTTAATATCCATGGTACCTTTATTACTCTCCCCTCAGTCACCTTACCACATTCCATCCCAGCTGAGACACACTCTCTCCATCTTCCTTTCTTTCTCTTTCTCCCTCTTTCTCTCCATCTCTACAAGATGTCTTGATTCCTTTATTGCTGATTACTTCAATTTACCCTTAGTTTAGAAATAGCTTCCCAATTTAAATCCTATTTTGTTCATAAATGTTAACATTTGATTAATATTTTTTAAATGAAATAAAAATGTTGTGGATAGAGCTGAACTCCTCTTTGCATTTCTCCACTGTCCAATTTCCCTTTTCCCTAACCTGCCACAATCACCAGCATGAATTTGTTAAAGCCTTCTGGTACTCAATTTTATTCACATGACAGGAGTTGCCTCTATTTAAGATGTAAAATTTTTAGCACTGGCCAGCTATTGTTAATTTGTCTTATTTACAGTTCTACATTCCTTCTCACAAACACTTATGAGGTTTATGTTTTCAAAAATCTGAGAGATGATTGTTTTTTTCTTCTGTTTGCTAGTGAGATTGAGCATTTTATCTTTTGTTTATTCTGGACATTTCAATTCCCTCTTCTCCAAGATAACCATTTTCTGTTGTGTCTTATGTATTTGATTTTCTTTAAATGAATGTCACAAATAGCTTTTCCAAGTCTACAATTTGTTTTTTAACTCTTTTTGTGCTGTTTTTTGTATAGAACTTTAAAATTTTGAAATAATCAACTCTATCATTTTTTTCTTTCTTTATGTATGCTTTCTGTGTTATGCCTAAGAGATCCTTTCCTATCACAAGGTCACAAAGATGTCATTTATGTTTTATTATAGTTATATAGTTTATATTAAATATTTACATAGTTAAGCATTTTTTAATTTATTCTGGGTATGTAAAGGTACAGTTTTCTATTTTTAATATATGACAACCCAATTTCCCCATTTAATTGTAATATGAATCATGTCATGTACCAATGTATACAGATCTTTACTTGAGTCATCTACTCTGTTCCAATGATCAGCATTAGTACTATTAAGATAACTTTGTCCTAAACCTTGATATATGGAAGAATACATTTTTCTCCTGGTATTGTTTTTTACAAGGATAATTTTAAAGTTTCTTGGACTTTCAGTCCTCAATATGAATCTTAGAATCTATCTAGTGAAAAAGATGTCCTTATAAGATTTTGATTGGCACAGGATTGAGTTTATAGATTAATTTGGAGGAGAATTTTCATTTTATGATTGAGCCCTTCCATTCTTGAATATGGTTTGTTCTCCACTTGCTCAGGACTTTGATGTTCTTCAAAAATGTTATATACTTTTCTTTTTAAATCTTTTGGGGGTGCTGGGGTGGCTCAGTGGGTTAAGCCTCTGCCTTTGGCTCAGGTCATGATCTCAGGATCCTGCGCTTGAACCCCACATCAGGCTCTCTGCTCAGCAGGGAACCTGCTTCCCCCTCTCTCTCCCTGCCTCTCTGTCTACTTGTGATCTCTCTCTCAGTCAAAAAATAATAATAATAATAAAGAAATAAAACAAAATAAAATAAAAGGTATACCTATTTTTAAAGAATGTATTTATTTATTTGAGATAGAGAAAACATGAGTGACAGTGGGAACACAGAGGGAGAAGCAGATGCCCTGCTGAGGAGGGAACCCCATGTGGGGCTCCATTCCAGGACCCTCGGATCATGACGTGAGCCAAGAGCAGATACTGAACTGACTGAGCCACCCAGGTCCCCCTAATGGTATATCTTAAAATGCTTTTAGTTTTATTCTAAGGAAGTTATACTTTAAACTATTATTTCTTTTCTGTTGCATTTTTAAATTGATTATTGCTCGTGTATAGAAACACTGTTGGTTTTCCTATGTTGACTTGTGTTTAGTAAACTTGCTGGACTTTCCTGTCAGTTTTGTTTTGGAAAACCAACTGCTATGCTTTGGAGCCAAAATATAACATGAAGGCAGAGTTTGGGATAAAGAGAAACAATAGTTTTATTGCTTTGTTGGACAAAGGGAGCTATAACAGCTCTCATGGTTGAAGGGGCTTGGAAGTTTTTTAGGGAAATAGAAGTTCTAGCTTGTTTCTCTAGGAATTGTGAATGTGTAGCCAGCCTTTGTCATCATGTTTCCAGGGTGGTACTGGGTTTCTAAAAGAAAAGTCTATCTAAGAAAGGAGGAGGAGAGGTTTGCAGAAGGAAGGAAAAAGGTTAATTTAAAATAGAGATTTACAGGTTGCCTTGGTGGCACAGTCAGTTAAGTGTCTGACTCCTGGTTTCAGTTCAGGCCATGATCTCAGGGTCTTTAGATCAAGCCTGGCATCCTGGCTCTAGGCTCAGCCCAGAGTCTGCTTCAGACTCTCTTTCCCTCTCCTCTGTCCCACCATTAAAATAAATAAATAAATAAATAAATAAATAAATATCTAATAAAAAATAAAACAGAGATTCACTGAAGTATTAGTGCAGCTATTTTAATTTTTGTTTAACATTATGCTTTTGAGAAGCTTCAGTTTCACTTGCCTATGACTCCTGGTTTCTCCATGAAGAAATCCTATCATCAACAAAAATGATAATATTGTCTCTCTCTTTGTTCTTTTGATTTTTATTATTCTATTTATTTATTTTAATTTAAATTTAATTAGCCAGCGCATAGTACATCATTAGTTTTTGATGCAGTGTTCAATGATTCATTAGTTACATGTAACACCCAGTGCTTATCACATCATGGGCCCTCCTTAATGCCCATCGCCTTGTTTCTCCATCCCCCCACTCAGCTCTGTTTCTGCAACCCTCAGTTTGTTTCCCAAAGTCAAGTGTTCTTTTGATTTTAATATCTTCTTTTTCGTATAGTGTTTCATTTAGAACTTACAACACAATGTTAAATAGTATGAGTGATAGCAGGTATATCTCTTTTTTTCCCGAGTATAATAGACATGATTATAATATTTTACTATTAAATGTGTTTTGTCTTAGGTTTTTTATAGATAACATTTATCAGATTAAGAAAATATTAATATTTTCCTAGTTAGTTAATAATTTCAGTCATGAATGATTAACTCTTACTGAATTGGGTTTTTTTTTTTTGCCATCTGTTGATATTGTTTTCTTCTATAACTATCAGTGTGATAAATTGCATAGATTTCTGATCTTGATGCATCCTTATATTCCTCAGATAAAACATCCTTGATCATTACGTTTATGTACATGTGTGCATGCTTGTGCACACATAGCTGGATTAAATTTGGTAATATGCTTAGAATTTTCCTTTTATGATTCCTTTTTTTGATGAAGGAAAAACATGTCCTCTTCCCTTTAAAGTTCTTCTAGCTAGTCTAAGAACAAAATTGATGTGAAAAATACAGGAAGAAATTAAACAAAATTTAATTACATTTATGCCACCTATATACATTGGAGAGACCCAGGAAAACCGTAACTCCCCCAAATGGCTAAAACCATCACTTTAAATACCATTTCCAGCCAAAGGTAAAAAAGATGGGAGGGGGAGTCAGTTATGAAAGGTTACCAGGAAAAGCACAGTAAACAAAAGTAAGGTGGTTATGAAGATTTAAGTCCATGCCTTCTTCACTGAGATTCTGCATGTTTATAGAGTTATTACCCTCTTTTTAGTTCTGAGGAAGATACCCTTGCAAATGGAGATTTTCCTCATACATGTAAATGTCTTTGATAAAAGGGTAACAAGGAGCACCTAGGTGGCTCTGTTGGTTAAGCATCTGACTCTTGATTTCAGCTCAGGTCATGATCTCAGGGTTGTTGGATGGGGCTCAGCACAGTCTGCTTGACAGTCTCTCTCCCTCTGCCACCCCCAAATAAATAAATCTTTATTTTAAGGGTAACTAACTTCTACTTCATTTTCAAAGTTTCTATTGTGTCCACAGTTCCTTAAAAACTAGCCTAGAATAATCAGTATGCTGAAGAGGTATATTTTGGAGTGGCAGAATTAGCTCCTCTACACTTATTTTTATACTGTTCTTCTCTTATTTGGTACAAAGGTTGTTAAATGTGTTTAATAGCCTTCTCTCATTTTTATTCCTGGACATAATTTGTATTATAGAAATACTATCAGATGCTTGAATATTTGATAAAATTTACCTGTAAAACTACTTAACTTCTTGTCATTCATATCTTTTTTATTGGAATAAAGATAGATTTGACTACCAGGAGTGCCTGGGTGGCTCAGTGGGTTAAGCCTCTGTCTTCAGCTTAGGTCATAATCTCAGGGTCCTGGGATTGAGCCCCGCATCGGGCTTTCTGCTCAGTAGGGAACCTGCTTCCCTTTCTCTCTCTCTGCCCACCTCTCTGCTTACTTGTAATCTTTCTCTCTGTCAAATAAATCAATAAAATCTTTAAAATGAAAAAAGAAGAAATTAACTACCAGTTCAATTTTTTTTGTACTACTAGTTCAATTTTATTAATGATTGTAGATATATTTATTTATTTATTTATTTAAATGTTTTAAGAATTAATAATTTTTTAAAATTTTGCCAAAATACTATTTTTACTATTCTCTTATTATTTTAAAAAATTTGTAATTATGGAGAGAGAGGAGTCAAGATGGCGGAGAAGTAGCACACTGTGACTACATCAGGTAGCTGGAGATCAGCTAGATAGCTTATCTAAACATTGCGAACACCTACAAATCCAATAGTAGATCGAAGAGAAGAAAAACAGCAATTATAGACACAGAAAATCAACCATTTTCTGAAATGTAGGACTGGCAGAGAAGTGAATCCAAGGTGACAAGAAGATAGACCCTGGGGGGAGGGGCCGGCTCCTCAGTGGCGGCACAACAGAGCACAAAATCAGGACTTTTAAAAGTCCATTCCACTGAGTGACATCGCTCCAGAGGCTAAACTGGGGTGAAGCCCACGTGGGGTCAGTGTGGCAGGGTCACAGAAGGATCAGGGGTGTCTGAATGTCGCAGAACTTGCAGGTATTAGAATGGGGAAGCTAGCTACAGAGACAGAGCCAAGGAATGAGCTCTCAGCTCAGGGTTACCTTGAACCGGTCGCAGGCTGGGTGAGCTCGGAGCACTGCCGGAGGCCGGGGAGACGGGAGTGATTGGGCACTATTCTCTGAGGGTGCACTGAGGAGTGGGGCCCCGAGCTCTCGGCTCCTCTGGGCCAGAGACTGGGAGGCTGTCATTTTCATTCCCATCCTCTGGAACTCTACAGAATGCATTGAAGAAACAAAAGCTACAGAAAGTAAACCCCAGTGGATTACTCAGCCTGGCCCCTGGTAAGGGCGGTGCAATTCTGCCTGGGGCAAAGACACTTGAGAATCACTACAACAGGCCCCTCCCCCAGAAGATCAACAAGAAATCCAGCCAGGACCAAGTTCACCTACCAAGGAGTGCAGGTTCAATACCAAGGAGAGCAGCAGAATTCCAGAGGAGGAGAAAGCAAAGCTCGGAACTCATGGCTTTTTCCACATGAGTCTTTATTTAGTCTTGCAGTTAATTTAATTATTTTTCAATTTTTTTCTTTCTTCTTCTGATAATTTTTTTAACTTTTACCCTTTTCTTTTTTAACGTTTTTAACCAGTTTATCTAATATATATATTTTTCTTTTTTAATATTTTTTCTTTATTTGTTTTCTTTTATAAATTTTTTTTCTCTGAACCTCTTTTTATCTCCCTTTTCGCTCCCATGATTTGGGGTCTCATCTAATTTGGTTAAATCCTAATTTCCTGGGGTCTTTGCCACCCTTTTAGTATTTTACTTGCTCCTTCATATACTCTTATCAGGACAAAATTACAAGGCGGAAAAATTCACCACAAAAAAAAACATAGAACAAGAGACAGTACTGAAGGCTAGGGACCTAATCAATACAGACATTGGTAATATGTCATATCTAGAGTTCAGAATTACGATTCTCAAGGTTCTAGCCGGACTCGAAAAAAGCATGGAAGATATTAGAGAAACCCTCTTGGGAGATATAAAAGCTCATTCTGGAGAAATAAAAGAACTAAAATCTAACCAAGCTGAAATTAGAAAAGCTATTAATGAGGTGCAATAAAAATTGGAGGCTCTCACTGCTAGGATAAATGAGGGAGAAGGTAGAATTAGCAATATAGAAGACCACATGACAGCGAATAAAGAAGCTGAGCAAAAGAGGGACAAACAGCTACTGGACCACGAGGGGAGAATTCGAGAGATAAGTGACACCATAAGAAGAAACAACATTAGAATAATTGGGATTTCAGAAGAAGAAGAAAGAGAGAGGAGAGCAGAAGGTATACTGGAGAGAATTATTGGAATTTCCCTAATTGGCAAAGGGAACAAGCATCAAAATCCAGGAGGCACAGAGAACCCCCCTAAAATCAACAAGAACAGGTCCACACCCCATCACCTAATAGTAAAATTTACAAGTCTTAGTGACAAAGAAGAAATCCTGAAAGCAGCCCGGGAAAAGAAGTCTGTAACATACAATGGTAAAAATATTAGATTGGCAGCAGACTTATCCACAGAGACCTGGCAGGCCAGAAAGAGCTCGCATGATATTTTCAGAGCACTAAATGAGCAAAACATGCAGCCCAGAATACTATATCCAGCTAGGCTATCATTGAAAATAGAAGGAGAGATTAAAAGCTTCTAGGACAAACAAAAACTGAAAGAATTTGCAAACACCAAACCAGCTCTACAGGAAATATTGAAAGGGGTCCTCTAAGCAAAGAGAGAGCCTACAGGTGGTAGACCAGAAAGGAACAGAGACCATATACAGTAACAGTCACCTTACAGGCAATACAATGGCACTAAATTCATATCTCTCAATAGTTACTCTGAATGTTAATGGGCTAAATGCCCCAAACAAAAGACACAGGGTATCAGAATGGATAAAAAAACCAAAACAAATCTATATGTTGCCTGCAAGAACCTCATTTTAGACCCGAAGACACCTCCAGATTTAAAGTGAGGGAGTGGAAAACAATTTACCATGCTGATGGACATCAGAAGAAAGCAGGGGTGACAATCCTTATATCAGATAAATTAGATTTTAAACCAAAGACTATAATAAAAGATGAGGAAGGGCACTATATCATACTCAAAGGGTCTGTCCAATGAGAAGATCTAACAATTTTAAATGTCTATGCCCCTAACGTGGGAGCAGCCAACTATGTAAAACAATTAGTAACAAAATCAAAGAAACACATCAATAATAATACAATAATAGTAGGGGACTCTAACACTCCCCTCACTGAAATGGACAGAACATCCAAGCAAAAGATCAACAAGGAAATAAAGGCCTTAAATGACACACTGGATCAGATGGACATCGCAGATATATTCAGAACATTTCATCCCAAAGCAACAGAATACACATTCTTCTATAGTGCACATAGAACATTCTCCAGAATAGATCACATCCTGGGTCACAAATCAGGGCTCAACCGGTATCAAAAGATTGGGATCATTCCCTGCATATTTTCAGACCACAATGCTCTGAAGCTAGAACTCAATCACGAGAGGACATTTGGAAAGAACCCAAATACATGGAGAATAAACAGCATCCTTCTAAAGAATGAATGGGTCAAACAGGAAATTAAAGAAGAATTGAAAAACTTCATGGAAACAAATGATAATGAAAACACGTTTCAATCTGTGGGACACAGCAAAGGCAGTCCTGAGAGGAAAATATATAGCGGTAAAAGCCTTTCTTAAGAAACGAGAAAGGTCTCAAGTACACAACCTAACCCTACACCTAAAGTAGCTGAAGAAGAAGAAAGAAACCCTAAACCTAACAAGAGAAGAGAAATCATAAAGATCAGAGCAGAAATCAATGAAATAGAAAGAAAAAAAAAACCACAATAGAACAAATCAACGAAACTAGGAGCTTGTTCTTTGAAAGGATTAATAAGATTGATAAACCCCTGGACAGACTTATCCAAAAGAGAAAAGAAAGGACCCAAATATATAAAATCATGAATGAAAGAGGAGAGATCACAACTAACACCAACAAAATACAGACAATTATAAGAACATACTATGAGCAACTCCACGCCAACAAATTTTACAATCTGGAAGAAATGGATGCATTCCTAGAGACATGTAAACTACCACAACTGAACCAGGAAGATATAGAAAACCTGAACAAACCCATAACCAGTAGGAGATTGAAACAGTCATCAAACATCTCCAAACAAACAAAAGCCCAGGGCCAGACGGCTTCCCGGGGGAATTCTACCAAACATTTAAAGAAAAACTAATTCCTATTCTTCTGAAACTGTTCCAAAATATGGAAATGGAAAGAAACTTCCAAACTCCTTCTATGAGGCCAGCATCAGCTTGATCCCAAAACCAGACAAGGATCCCATCAAAAAAGAGAACTACAGACCAATATCCTTAATAAACACAGATGCAAAAATTCCCAGTAAAATACTAGCCAATAGGATTCAACAGTACATTAAAAGGATTATTCACCAAGACCAAGTGGCATTTATTCCAGGACTGCAAGGTTGGTTCAACATCCACAAATCAACCAATGTGATACAACACATTAATAAAAGAAAGAACAAGAACCATATGATACTCTCAATAGATGCTGAAAAAGCATTTGACAAAGTACAACATCCCTTACTGATCAAAACTCTTCAAAGTGTAGGGATAGACGGCACATACCTCAATATTATCAAAGCCATCTATGAAAAACCCACCGCAAATATTCTCAATGGAGAAAAACCTGAAAGGTTTTCCACTAAGGTCAGGAACACGGCAGGGATGTCCATTATCACCACTGCTATTCAACATAGTACTAGAAGTCCTAGCCTCAGCAATCAGACTATGAAAGGAAATTAAAGGCATCCAAATTGGCAAAGAAGTCAAACTATCGCTCTTTGCAAATGATATGATACTATATGTGGAAAACCCAAAAGACTCCACTCCAAAACCGCTAGAACTCATACAGGAATTCAGTAAAGTGTCAGGATATAAAATCAATGCTCAGAAATGAGTTGCATTTCTCTACACCAACAACAAGACAGAAGAAAGAGAAATTAAGAAGTCAATCCCACTTACAATTGCACCCAAAACTATAAGATACTTAGGAATAAACCTAATCAAAGAGGCTAAGAATCTATACTCAGAAAACTATAGTCATGAAAGAAATTGAGGAAGACACAAAGAAATGGAAAAATGTTCCATGCTCCTGGATTGGAAGAACAAATATTGTGAAAATGTCTATGCTACCTAAAGCAATCTACACATTTAATGCAATTCCTATCAAAATACCATCCATTTTTTTCATAGAAATGGAACAAATAATCCTAAAATTTATATGGAACCAGAAAGGCCTCGAATAGACAAAGGAATATTAAAAAAGAAAGCCAAAGTTGGTGGCATCACAATTCCGGACTTCAAGCTCTATTACAAAGCTGTCATCATCAAGACAGCATGGTACTGGCACAAAAACAGACACATAGATCAATGGAACAGAATAGAGAGCCCAGAAATAGACCCTCAACTCTATGGTCAACTAATCTTTGACAAAGCAGGAAAGAAGGTCCAATGGAAAAAAGACAGCCTCCTCAATAAATGGTGTTGGGAACATTGGACAGCCACATGCAGAAAAATGAAATTGGACCATTTTTTTACACCACACATGAAAATAGACTCAAAATGGATGAAGAACCCCAATGTGAGAAAGGAATCCATCAAAATCATTTTAGGAGAACACAGGCAGCAACCTCTTTGACCTCATCCGTAGCAACTTCTTCCAAGGCAAGGGAAGCAAGGGTAAAAATGAACTATTGGGATTTCATCAAGATCAAAAGCTTTTGCACAGCAAAGGAAACAGTTAACAAAACCAAAATACAACTGACAGAATGGGAGAAGGTATTTGCAAACAACATATCAGATAAAGGGCTAGTGTCCAAAATCTATAAAGAACTTATCAAACTCAACACCCAAAGTACAAATAATCCAATCAAGAAATGGGCAGAGGACATGAACAGACATTTCTGCAAAGAAGACATCCAGGTGGCCAACAGACACATGAAAAAGTGGTCCACATCACTTGGCATCAGGGAAATACAAATCAAAACCACAATGAGATATCACCTCACACCAGTCAGAATGGCTAAAATTAACAAGTCAGGAAATAACGGATGCTGGTGAGGATGCGGAGAAAGGGGAACCCTTCTACACTGTTGGTGGGAATGCAAGCTGGTGCTACCGCTCTGGAAATCAGCATGGAGGTTCCTCAACATGTTGAAAATAGAACTACCCTATGACCCAGCAATTGCAGTACTGGGTATTTACCCTAAAGACACAAACGTAGTGATCCAAAGGGGCACGTGCACCCGAATGTTTATAGCAGCAATGTCTACAATAGCCAAAAACTATGGAAAGAACCTAGATGTCCATCCACCGATGAATGGATAAAGATGATGTGATATATATACACAATGGAATATTATGCAGGCATCAAAAGAAATGAAATCTTGCCATTTGCGAGGACGTGGATGGAACTAGAGGGTATCATGCTTAGCGAAATAAGTCAATCAGAGAAAGACAACTATCATATGATCTCCCTGATATGAGGAAGTAGAGATGCAATGCGTGGGGGGGGGGGGTTAAGCGGGTAGGAGAATAGTAAATGAAACAAGATGAGATTGGGAGGGAGACAAGCCATAAGTGACTCTTTATCTCACAAAACAAACTGAGGGTTGCTGGGGGGAGGGGGGTTGGGAGAGGCGGGTGCAGTTATGGACATTGGGGAAGGTATGTGCTATTGTGAGTGCTGTGAAGTGTGTAAACCTGGCGCTTCAGAGACCTATACCTCTATGGATAAAAATACATTATATGTTTATTTAAAAAATAAATAAATAAAAATAAATCACAAAACAATTTTGTAATTATGTAAATTTTTCCCCTATCCTATTCAATTTTGCATTCTCACCTTCTTTATTTTTCTTGACCTTTTTTGTTCATTTTTTAATTTCTTATTGGTCTTTTGAGAGAGCTAGTCTTTATATTTGTTGATCTTCTCTATTTTCCTTTGCGTATCTCTTCTAACATCTAATTTTGCTAATATAACTGAGCCTGACAGTGGTCATTTTGTTTTAGTTAATCTCTTTTCTTTTTTTAAACATTTATTTATTTATTTTAGAGAGAGAAAAATAGTGTGTGAGCTGAGGGAGGGGCAGAGGGAGAGGGAAAGAGGGAAAGAAGCAGACTCCCCACTCAGCGTGGAGCCTGACATGGGGCTCTATTTCACAACTCTGAGATCATGACCTAAGCTGAAATTAATAGAGGCTTAACCAACTGAGCCACCCAGGCGCCCCTAATCTCTTTCATGTTCATCCTTCAGGTTTTTATTAATTTTTCCACAGTGTACCTTACATGTATATCCTAGATTCTGGGAACAAAATATTGAATATCATCTGCTCTTTTTGTCTAACATTAAGGTACAGAGCTGGACAATAGTTGACCTATGAAGCTGTCATTCGTCTAGTAACTAAATGTTCTTGCCTTTCTCCCCTAGTACTTGGTCTCAGTTTTCTGACCCAAGGGACAATATAGGAATTGGCTGAAGCTATGCTGATGTGGAACTAGTGTGTCCTCCCCAGATATCCTGAAGTTCCCCCAGTTATCCTTGTCTTCTGCATCACTACCTGTGAGTTCTCTTAATCAGCACAGTCTACTATTAAATGTCTGTGGCTTTCTACAAGCAAGGCAAAAAAAGATGTTTTAATTTTTCTAAACTATCAATGACCCAGCAGTGCCATTAATAACAGTTTTTCTTCCAGTGCCCTAGGCTTTCATCTTGATGGCAGAATCAAGGGTGCGTCCATTTGGAGAGGAAAGCTAAAGAGCACTCTGATATGTATTTAAGAAGCTTGTCTAATATGTACTCTGCTTCTCAGCAAGAATAAAACCCTTTTCAAAAGCTCACAAAGGTTCAGCCAAAGCCACTTGTATGCTTTAAGAACCCAAGTTCAATCGGGTTCTATACTTTCTTGACTTCAGATTTCTACCATTGCTACAGCATTTTGTGTGTCTACCCTGAGCAAGATACAAAAGCTTTTTCTCCATGAATACAATTTATACTTCTACAAATATCCTCAAGTTTAGACAGGTTATCATTCTCACAGCAGGCAAAATAATCTGTCCAAATGAAATAGTATGTGTCTTGAGCAGCACGTCCAGGCAAGGGGCAGTTAGGGATCTTTTATAACTCTGGACCTGTCACCATCTGCTGTGGGTATACTATTCCCTCTCAGGAAAGAATTCCCTATTTTGTTTTGTTTTTGGCTTTAACATGTAAAATCTAATATAGGACCTTAAATATGAAAATTCATACTCTCTCCCTTTCTACCTATTCTTCCTTTCTACCTATTAGTAAGCTAATCCCATCAGCAAAATTGAGTATGAATGCATGCACTCCCTTTTCCTCCTTAGGATCCTTTCTAAACATCCTCCTGCTGGGAGGTGATGGCGTTTCAAACATGTATTCTGTCAGACTTCATGCTGTCCCAGCCCACTCTCATAGACAGAAGTAGCAGTGACTTCTGAGAGGCCACATTCATTTCTGCATACCAACAAACTAACAATCAAAGCCATGGTCTCAAACTAAACCTTCCTCAATTCTACAGGCTATAGTGAGGTAGACAAAGATGGACACACATTCTTTGAAATTCAAGGAAAGAGTCTCCCCATGAGGCAAATTTAAATTTCGATAGAGAAGCTCAGTTGGAGGGCGCCTGGGTGGCTCAGTTGGTTGAGCAACTGCCTTCGACTCAGGTCATGATCCCGGACTTCCAGGATCGAGTCCTGCATTGGGCTCCCAGCTCCTTGGGCAGTCGGCTTCTCCCTCTGACCTTCTCCTCTCTCATGCTCTCTCTCACTCATTCTCTCTCAAATAAATAAATAAAATCTTAAAAAAAAAAAAAAAGAAACTCAGTTGGAGATGAGACACCACATTCTTTGTTTATTTCTTTTTTTTTTTAAGATTTAATTTATTTCAATTACTATATGTTTAATATAGAGCCTCCATCTTGCCAGCCAGGAAGGGAAACCCATTTCAGTCATTCCTGAGGCCCAGACCAGTCAGGGTAGTTCAGAAATCCTGAGGACTTATATTAAAGCACTGAGAAAGTCCCTCTGATCATTATTATCTGGGTATCTGAAATCTCAACACTCATAATTGGTGCTACTAATGATTAGTCTACTAATGATCAATTGAGCTAAGAATAGGTGGATGGGCAGGAGTCTTTGGATATACATACACTTTTAAGAGATTGATTATGTTATGGTTCCTTTCTTGATCTTGGGTGCAGTTCTAAACTAGATAAAGAATAACAGAAGTCTGGGTTGATGACTTACTGTGTGTGCAATTACATCCCAGCGGACTCTAAGCCTAGGATGGGTAGTGGTCTAGTGAGGCCAAAGAAGAGACCCAGAGAGACCAATTGAGACATAGGTTTATTGGAGAAACTTACGTACAGGGAGTCCAGGCGCAGCAGACTGGACAAAGCATCCACAGCTGAGATCTCTGTGCATCAAGCTTCTTTAGCATAGCAACTCAAGCTAGCAACTATCCATTCCCCTGCCCCTCCTTCCTTGGCTGGCGTTTTCAAAGAGATCAAGGCCTGTCACCTAGACACTCTTTGTTATAAGGTTGCCACCCCAGGCCCCTGATCTTGAACACTGAACAACAAGTCCTTTTGCATATTCTGCTTGATGGAAATATAGAGGAAGGAAGGGATCTCTACTTTCTCAAGATAGTGATTAACAGAGGCATTCAGGGTCTGCTTGCACAAACTAGCTATCCAGTATGTAGCCTACACTGTGGCATTCCAGTATGCAGCCTCAGCAATATAAAGGCCAGAATACACAGTTTTAAAAAGTTTGGCATGAGCTCCCATAAGCCTTAGAGATGTATTTGAAGTGTGCATGTTCTAGATAGAAATCTGACATCTGGAAATGGCCTATCAGAACATTCCAAAACCTGAAGGATTTAAAGTGCAATTAAAATAGAGAAACTTAAATATCGAAAGTACTAATGCCATGCCTATTTTCCTCAAACTATTACAGAATAATGCTTCTAAAAATATCTACATTTTAATTCAGTGAAATGCTTCCACAGAATAATTGAAATCATTCTTACAGCTCCTAAAATGGCTATAAGCAGCCAAACAAGAATTGGGCAGAGACAGCATATTGGAAATACAGTGTGATTTAGGTAACACAGAACATAAATATCTGATTTTTATTCTGCAGTTTAAACCTTTTTCAAGTTAAGTTGTTTGTTTTTGCAATAATTGTATTGTTTAAATCAGGGGCTGGTAAATGTTTTCTGTAAATGGCCAGATTGTAAATATTTTACACTTTGTGGGACACATAAAAGTCTGTCACATATTCTTTGTGTGTGTGTGTTTTAAAATATTTATTTATTTGAGAGAGAGCAAGAGTGAGAGAGCACAAGCAGAGGGAGCAGCAGAGGCAGTTGCAGAGGGAGAGGCAGAAACAGGCTCGGTCCCAGGACCTTGAAATCATGACCTGAGCTGAAGGCAAACACCTCATGGCTTTATTGACTGAGCCACCTACATGCCCCTTCTTTGTGTGTTTTTAACAATTCTTTAAAAATGTAAAAAAAAAAAAAAATTCTTAGATCATGAGCTATATAAAAAGAGGCAAAAGGTAGATTGGCCTACTGGCTGTAATTTGTTGACCCCTGGTTGAAAACACTGCTCACTTGTTCTCAAAGTGTGATTCCTGGAGCAGGTATCTTTTTAGTGTTGTTTGGGAATTTGATAGAAATGCAAATCCTGCTCCAGACTGACTTGACCGAAACTTGGGCATTCTGTAGTTTAACAAACTCTCTACGTGATCCTGAGGCTCCCTCAATTTTCAATCCACTGATTTAGACTCAAGCAACAGCCCTTTAGCCAGGTGATATGTTAGATTTTAGAAATAGAAAGATGAATAAATTCATTTATCTGCTAATAACTTATAATTTATCAAGAGATAATTTCTTGCCTAAAGAATGTAGCAGATTCAAGATTCACACTGAGAACATTAGGCACAAATCTTCATTCACTCCATGTTACCGTGCTGCCTCTCTGAGGACAAATATTTCCCTGAAGATAACTTTTCCTCAATGGTGATCAGTTTCCTAATTTCTTGTTGGGAATCCTCCTCCTCTTTTCCCATTTCTTCCTCCACTTGCCTTTCTCACAGTTGGGGACATTTGACACCGGTCTGCTTTAAGAGCCCTCTAGGTTCTGGGACCAATTCTGATTTCTGTCACCTGGAACTTAAAGAGCTGAGGCAGTTAACTGAATGGTTTTGCTTCAGGCTGTAGTTCCTTCTTACATCAATGAGCTATAGTCCTAATAACTGTGTTTCCTCTCATGCTAAAGTTCTAGTACCTATTTTCTCTTCCCATGTCACTTCCTGAATTATTTACCTTTCCATGGCCTGTGGTACCCATGTGCCCTCATCATTGCTGCTTTTCTTTTTCTTTTTTCTTTTTCTTAGTTCCCTCAGCCCTGCCCAGTCATATCAGAAAGTCTGAACATGACATTTGTAGCTGAAATCTTTGCTGAAGCTAAGGAAACAACCCTCACCACCTGTGATACATGGAGAAGGAAAACTGTACAGTCATGAAAAGTTGCAGCATTACTAGGGTTCACTGGAAGTTTGTTACCCCAGGTATATAAAATATTTTTTATATCTTATTTTTAATTTTATTTAAATTCAATTAACATATAGTATATTATTAGTTTCAGAGGTAGAGTTCAGTGATTCATCAGTTGCATATACACCCAGTGCTCATCACATCACGTGCCCCCTTAATGTCCATTGCCCAGTTGCCCCGTTCTCCTACCTGCCTTCCCTCCAGAAACCCTGTTTTTTTCACCTGTAGTTAAATGTATCTTATGGTTTTTCTCCCTCTGATTTTGTCTTAATTTATCTTTCCCTCCATTCCCCTACAATCCTTTGTTTTGTTTCTTAAATTCCACATATGAGTGAAATCGCATGATCATCATCTTTCTCTGATTGACTTACTTTGCTTAGCATAATACCCTCTAGTTCCATTCATGTTTTTGTAAATGGCAAGATACCATTTTTTGGTGGCTGATTCCATTACTCTTCTTTATCCATTCATCTGTTGGTGGACATCTGGGCTCGTTCCATAGCTTGGCTATTGTGGACACTGCTGCTATAAACACTGGGGTACATGTGCCCCTTTGCATCACTATGTTTGTATTCTTTTGGTAAATACCTAGTAGTGCAAATGCTGGGTCATAGGGTAGCTCTAATTTTAACTTTTGAGGCAACTCCATAGTGTTTTCCAGAGTGGCTGTACAAGTTTGCATTCCCACCAGCCATGTGTAAGAGTTCCCCTTTCTCCACAACCTTGCCAGCATTTGTTGTTTCCTGACTTGTTATTTTGTTATATAGAAGACTTAAACCAGATATGATAGGTCTCCAGCTCCCTTGTCTCCAAACATTGCTTCCTTTCCTTATTTTATCCTTTCAGCTTTCAGCCCTAAACCTAATAGAACCAATGCAGGACTTTTTTTTTTTTTTAATTTTTTCAATTTATTTATTTTCAGAAAAACAGTATTCATTATTTTTGCACCACACCCAGTGCTCCATGCAATCTGTGTCCTCTATAATACCCACCACCTGGTACCCCAACCTCCCACACCCCCGCCACAACAGTTCTTGACAGTTTGCAGTATGAGATTGTACAGTCTTGATCATGAGGCATGAATATTGGAACAAAATCCAAATATTTCAACCATAAGACTTGCAGAGATTAGAGATGAGAACTATTACCTGAGCCAAAACACAAGAACACCTCCCTCCTTCTCTCTCTCTCTCCCTCTCTCTCTCTTCTTCACCCTGTAAAAGCATAATCCTGTTTTGACACGTCAGTTAGGTGAGTTACTTGACGTCCAGGTACTTCCTGATGTGAATCAGCTCAATAATGCCTTTTACTTCTATTTGAGTAACTTGAACATTTTTTTCCCCTTGGCAGGCATTTACCAGTGCTATGTAGGGGAAAAAAATAAGCAATTTCCAAAATTAATTTAAATACTTTCTAATTAATTTGATGTTATATAATAAAATAAGTAATGCATTAAACAATTGACATTCTGCTATGAATTTAAAAGGTATTTCCTAAATGATATTGGCACGGAATATCCGCATTTATGTTCCCTTTTATTAGCACTGCTGATTCATGGAAATATATGCACTCAGTATGAAGTGTGAGAGAGGGCAAAATGACATCCACTTCAAAATGCGTGTTTCCTTGAGTCGGCATGACATGATAGATGTTATTCACTGTTTTTTTAGAACCCTCTCATTTCCTACATGCCTTTTAAGGTATAATCAGCTCACCATGCTGAGTGTCAAGGGTTTGAAAATAAGAATTTTGTATAATATTGCCCCTATTTTTAAATTTTTTAATTTATTTTTTAAATCTCTTTTCAGTGGTCCAGAATTCATTGTTTATGTACCACACCCAGAATTCCATGTAATACGTGCCCTCCATAATACCCACCACCAGACTCACCCAACCTCCCACCCCTTACCCCTCCAAAACCCTCAGATTGTTTTTCAGAGTCCACAGTCTCTCATGGTTCATTTCCCCCTCCAATTTCCCTTAACTCCCTTCTCCTTTCGAACTCCCCATGTCCTCCATGCTATTTGTTATGCTCCACAAATAAGTGAAGCCATATGATAATTGACTCTCTCTGCTTGACTGATTTCACTCAGCATCATCTCTTCCAGTCCCGTCCATGTTGCTACAAAAGTTGGGTATTCATCATTTCTGATGGAGGCATAATACTCCATAGTGTATATGGACCACATCTTCCTTATCCATTCATCCATTGAAGGCCATCTTGGTTCTTTCCACAGTTTGGCGACCATGGCCATTGCTGCTATAAACATTGGGGTAGAGATGACCCTTCTTTTCACGACATCTGTATCTTTGGGGTCAATACCCAGTAGTGCAACTGCAGGGTCATAGGGAGGCTCTATTTTTAAATGCAAGACAACTCCTCCATCAGGTATTCAGCCAAAGAAATAGAGAACTCTTTCAGTAAGGGAGAAAGAGATGGCTATGATTTGGGCCTTATTAGCTTGCTTCAGAACTTAACTTATGCTGTAAGATGAAGTCTACTGTCTATCTGGTACTGAATGCTAACTCATGTTCTCATCATGGAATAATGCCTAGCAAACCCACTATTCAGCCTATGATGAACTTTTCTTAGAAAACTATATTCATAAGTTAGACATTATTTAGGCCTAGAACTTAGCATATGAATATGTCCAAACATGGCTTCTGGATGGGAACTGCAGGGTCTGTGAAATCTAAAACTATTTGCCTTTCCTTAGTGATGACTACAACCATGGATTGAAGGAAAATCTCCTTGGTAAAAAAAAAAAAAAAGAAGGCAGTTTGCACAGAATATCAATCAACTATTATTTTTTTAACTAGCTGGTTATCAAGTTAAGAAAACAAAACAATAATACCTGATATTGACAAAGCATGGAACAATCAGTACTGTCACTCACTATTGTTAGAAATACAGATTAAAAAAAACCTTTCTTTGAGAACTGTTTGATAGTATCAGCAATTCTCATGTAGAAACCCTTTGATGTGCCATTTCTATTTCTCTAATTTTTTCCTGCAGAAATACTAATTTGTGTGCTCAAAAATGTATGGACAGAGATTTCTACTGCAGTAATGTTTATAATAGTAAAAATTTTGGATACATAAATGCTCAGATAGCAGAATGGCTAAATAAACTATAATATATCCATTCTATAATATTTGGTGTCTCATGAAAAAATAAAATGAGGTAGATCTATTATACTGATATGGACAGATGCACAAGATCATGGTTAAGTGCAAAAACAAGCTTCAGAATCCTGTGGAGCGCTGTACAATTTCCTCCCCAAACTCTTTGCTTTCTATTGTCTTCTCAGGTTCATATTTGGATCACTATACAGTTCACATTTGGAACACTTTAATGTTGTAATTCTCTGTCTCTCAGGAGAATTAAAACAGCTGATTAACTATATGTCATTCTGTGTAGGTGACTATGTTGCAGAAAAATACTAAACCCTGGCAAATTATCTCAATGAATAGGAAAAAAAAAAACCCTTCAGATGTTTTCTTTTTTGGGAATATAATTTTAAAAGTGAACTTTTTGAAGTAAAATAAATAAATTACAAAAGTAACACATGACTTTTAACCCCTCAAATGAAATCATAAGTCAGTAATATAGAGAGTTAGAAGGGAAAACACCTTTTGCCTTATCCCAAATCCAAATTCTCTCCTTAGATAACCACTTAAAACATGCTGGTTTGGAATATTCCAGATCTCTTCCCAGGCATCTACTTACACATACCTACATCTGATAACTATGTCTCTCTATAACTAAGCATCCTTTTTCCTATTTTAAACAAAAATGTCACTGTATGACAAACAATATTCTGCGGGGATTAGTAAATGCTGTCCTCAGAGAGGTCCAAATGGTTTTCACCCTCATATCACTACTCCATATTCAGATTCTTGGGAAATGATAGATAAGTGGGTCACAGGTTCTCCCCTTCCAGGAGATAGCAGACTACCTATAGTGATCATTCCACCAAGACTTTCTGAAATGATAGAGAGGTACTTGTCCAAAAGAAAATTGAAGTATCAAAAGGTGGTAAAATAAACATCAAATGGGCAACAATGACAGAAGGCTACATCTCTGTACTAGACTTGTTCAACTGACTGGGGAGAACATAAAACAAAATAGACTGTAAGAGAGAGGGGGTTCCTGGTTGGCTCAGTTGGTTAAGCATCAGACTCTTGATCTCAGCTCAGGTCTTGATCTCAGGGTCATTAGTTCCAACCCCTTACTGGGCTCCATGCGGGGCATGGAGCCTACTTAAAAAAAGAGAGGAGCATATTAAGTGTCATGGTGCAAACATGAAAAAGCAAGTACCTTTCCCTGTAAATTTAGAGAAATATTAATGTGGCTTAAGGGATGATTAAGAATTTTCTAGTTAGTGAATGGAATTCCAGGCACTGAAGCATGAAGCTAGGATAAAGTGATTATGCAGAATGTATCCCTCCTTCAAAGTCCAAGTCAATTCCCATAAATTGCTTGTTATTATCTGATATTCTAACTACTCATCATGTGACTTAGAATTTCATCAAATAATATGTTACATTTATCTTAAAGCTTTTCATGTGCATGTACCATGTTTTGTTATTAAGCAGAAATAGATGTTTCATTTGTTATAAAAGCTAAGATAATTTAAGAGATTAAATGTCTAGTCTATATATGATCTGATATGTTTAAGACCTGAATTGCCACTGGTGTTACTAATTTGAACTCTTCCTTTTATGGTTAATGTTACTCTGAGGTCAAGAACAGAGACCTCTCTGATTAATTTTGTAACCCTTTAATTAATATTTCACTGTCTTATGACATGATTTTGTAGAAATATTAAATTGTCAATACAGTTGGTTAGTTTGTAGTTTTTCCCAAAATTGCCAGAGGAGAAGGATTTGGTTGCTGAAAATATCAGTGTCCCAACTATAGTATGATGAATTCTATTTCAATCACCTTTCCATCTCTGACCTAAGAAAATAATATTCTGTCACCTCTGATATCCTTGAAGCTTTTGAACAACTGTGCATTGCTTGCAGAGAGGGATTTGACATCTGAGATTAAGACAGGTGAATGGAATGGAAAGAATATATACAGAAGCCCAGTTTAGTTCTTCTCCCTTGACCTAATCTCAGAAAAAAGGGGTAGTGATGTTAAAAAGAGACACTAATAAATCCTACAGCTAATGGCAACATTTCCCAAGGCATAGTGCCTGAATTTTGACAGAATTTTTAAAGGGAAAAATAATAGTATCAATTATGTTTATAATTTTTAAAGTGATTTAATATTTCTGATACAAGGATAGTATATATTAGGGACTGAATGTTTGTGTCTTCTTTAAATTTATATGTTGAATCTATAACCTTTAATGTGATGGTATTTGCAGAGAGGTCTTTGAGAGGTGAATTGGTTTAGATAAGGGTATGAGAGTGAAACCCTTGAGGTGGAATGAGTGCCTGTATAATAAAAGGAAAAGACAGAAGATCTTTCTCTTTCCCCTATGTGAAGATATAGCAGGAAAGCAGCAATCTGATCCAGAAAAGAGCCCTCAGCAGAACCTTACTGTGCTATGACCAAGGCTATGCATTGTGATCAGGGACTTCCAGCCTCCAGAACTATGAGATATAGATGTTTGTTGTTTATATCACCCAGTTTGTGGTATTTTGTTAAAGTAGCCAAAATGACTAAGATGTCATATTAAGGTACAAAATATAAGCTCTTTTCATTATAAAGTTTATTTCAAGTCTTTGCAAATAGGGCTTGAGTAAAAATATCAGGACTTCCCATTTCAGCTCCAGTATGTAAAGAACATGTAAGTTGCCATTCCATCTTTATAATAAGAAAAAGCTGAACATATTTACAATCAATAAAATTTCTTGGAACTATCATGGAATTGAGCTATCAAGGCAAACTACTATCCTGAAATCTAGAGGGATAAGATGAATCCAAAGAGTTCTAGCCAATATTTTCTTACCTGGAGCAAGCTACTGAAGCCATAACTGGTAACAATTAAATGGTAATTTTGACAAGTTTCTGGAGGCTGGGTGTGGACTAGTTTGAGAATGAGAAACTCCTATTGGCCACAATCTCAGGGTATCACCTCCAACTTTGGTGGTTTTAATTCTTACCATGTTTTCATGATGTATTACTCTGTTCAGGCTTCCATAACAACAGACCACAGAATGGGTATGTTATACAGCAGAAATTCATTTTCTCCTAGTTCTGGAGTCTAGAAGTCCAAGATCAAGGTTCTAGCAGGTTTGCTTCTCTTAAGGCTCTCTCTTTGGTGTGTAGATGGACTGCCTTCTTCCTGTGTCCTTACATTGACTTTTCCTCTGTGTGCATGTGCCCCTGGTATGTTTTTGTGTGTCCTAATCATCTCTTATAAGGACACAAGTCAAGATGGATTAAGGCCAACCCTAATGACTTCATTTTAACTTAATCAACTTTTTAAAGACTGTATCTCCAAACATAGTCACATTGTGAAGTACTGACTGTGAAGGATTCAACAAAGGAATTTTGAAGTGGACACTATTTGACCTATTACATATGGCAAACAACAAAGAAAATTAACCTTAAGCCCTGGCAGGAAGAGGGGGGAGAGTAACCATTTTGAGATATATCTATAACAGAAGTCTACTATGCCGAGGAAAATTTTACCTATCCCATATCCCACCTTAAGAAGGGAATTTTTCCCACTGTATCCACCCCCCACCCCGGTTTCTGGTATCAGAAGATAGGGATTGAGGCAGGAATGGTAACTAAGAAATATTTGCAGAGTTTATAGCCCAGGGACACAAGATCTCTCAATGACTGAGATTTAACCAAAAGATTATAGAATGCTTCCCTTCTCCAACATCTTACCAATACACTAATAGGGCTCCAGTATTATAACTTTGGTTTTAATGCTGAAAGAATTGCAAATTGCAGACACTCTTTTGAGGAGTACTTAGGGAAGTCAAAAGTCAGCAGAGGAGACAAAAACAAGGACAATAAAAGAATTCAAAGGCTCTGGAATCTACATCTATCTATAGGAACTTTACCATAGAGTAACTCCTGTCCATAATAACATAATACTTCACAGTAAAGGTCCTTTTGTCTCAGTTCCTATTCCAAGTACATCATGGCCACCTTTCAACATAAAAATTAAAATGTATACTAAAAGGCAAGAGAAACACAGCCTGAAGAGACAAAGCAGGCATCAGAATCAGATATGACATATAATTAGGAATTATCATATGAGAAACTTAAATTAACTGTGATTAATATGATAAGGGCTCTAATGGCAAAAGTAGATAAAATGCAAAAACAGATGTTTAATGTAAACACAGAGATGGAAACTCCAAGAAAGAATCAGCAGGAAATTATAGAAATCACAAACACTATAACAGAAATGAAGAATGCCTTTGATGCCTTATCAGTAGGTTGGACATAGGCAAGAATCTCCCCAAACTGTAATTCAATAATAAAAAGAACTAAAAGAGAAAACAGAGAACCAAGAGCTCTAAGGAAATTGTCAAAGGTGTAATATATATTTAATTGAAATACTGGGAGAAAGGAACATGTGGAAATGCAAAATGGTAGACTACCTTGGAAGAAACTTCGGTGGTTTCTTACAAAGCTAAATATTATGTCCATACAAAAACCTGTGCACAAATATTTATAGCAGCTTTGTTCATAATTGCTTAAACATGGATACAACCAAGATGTTCCTTAAATGGTAGGTGGATTAAAAAACTGGTATATTCATTAAATAGGATATTATTCAGCAATAAATGAAATGAACTAGAAAGCCATAAAAAGACACGTAACAACCCTAAATGCATATTACCAAATGAAAGAAGCCCATCTCTCTCTCTCTCTTTTTTCCTCCCATGTTCATCCTTTTTATTTATAAAATTCCACATTTGAAATCATACAATATTTGCCATTCTCTAACTGACTTATTTTGCTTAGCATAATACTAGCTCTATCCATGCCATTTCAAATGGCAAGATTTTATTCTTTTTTTATAGCTGAGTAATAGTGTCTCTCTCTCTCTCTCTCTCTCTCTCACACACACACACATACACACACACAAGCACATACCATATCTTCTTTATCCATTCATCAGTCAATGGACATTTGGGTTCTTTCCATAATTTGGCTATTGTTGATAATGCTGTTGTAAACATTGGGGTGGATGTACCCTTCAAATTAGTATTTTTGTGTCCTTTGGAAGTATAATACACAAAGTATAATACCCACTAGTGCAATTCCTGGAGCATAGGGTATTTCTATTTTTAACTTTTTGTGGTACCTCCATACTGCTTTCCAGAGAGGCTGCACAACGTTCCTGCCAGCAGTGTGAGAGGGTTCCCCTTTCTCCACATCCCTGCCAACACCTGTTGTTTCCTGTGTTGTTAATTTTTTTAGCCATTCTTTTGGGTATAGGTGATATCTCATTGTAGTTTTGATTTGCATTTCACTGATTATGAGTGTTGTTGAGCATCTTTTCATGTGTCTGTTGTCCATCTGTATGTTTTCTTTGGAAAAACATCTGTTCATGTCTTCTGCCATTTTTAAGTTGGATTAATTCTTTTTTTTTTTTTAAGATTTTATTTATTTATTTGACAGAGAGAAATCACAAGTAGATGGAGAGGCAGGCAGAGAGAGAGAGAGGGAAGCAGGCTCCCTGCTGAGCAGAGAGCCCGATGCAGGACTCGATCCCAGGACCCTGAGATCATGACCTGAGCCCAAGGCAGCGGCTTAACCCACTGAGTCACCCAGGCGTCCCTAGTTGGATTAATTCTTTTGGGAGTGTTGAGTTGTATAAGTTTTTTACATATTTTGAATTCTAAACCTTTATTAGATATGTCATTTTCAAATATATTCTCCCATTCTGTTGTCTTTTAGTTTTGTTGATTGTTTCCTTTGCTGTGCTTGAGCTTTTTGTTTTGATGTAGTCCCAATAGTTTATTTTTGCTTTTGTTTCCTTTGCCTCAGGAGAAGGTGCTATAGCCAATGTCAAAGAGGTTACTGCCTGTGTTCTACTCTAGGATTTTGGTAAGTTCCTGTCTCATATTTTGATCTTTAATCCATTTGAATTTATTTTTGTATATGGTGTAAGAAAGTGGTCCAGTTTCATTCTTCCAAGTGTGGCTGTCCAATTTTCCCAACACCATTTGTTGAAGAGACTGTCTTTTTTCCATTGGACATTCTTTCCTGCTTTGTCAAAGATTAGTTGACCATAGAGTTTAGGGTCCATTTCTGGGTTCTCTATTCTGTTCAATTGATCTATGTGTCTATTTTTCTGCCAGTACCATTCTGTTTTGATCACTACAGCTTTGTAATATAACTTGAAATCTATAGTTATGTTGCCTCTAGCTTTGCTTTGCTTTTTCAGGATTGCTTATGATAATACCAGTTTTTAACTAAATTACATAGGAACGACAACTCTCCTTAATTGCTACTGGGAATGAAAAATGATACAGCCACGTTGAAAACAGTATGGTAGTTTCTTACAAAACTAAACATTTTCTCACCATATAATCCAGCAATTATGCTCCTAAATATTTCTCCAAGTGGTATGGAAACTTGTACTCATCCAAAAGCTAGAAAATGAATGTTCACAGTAGCTTTATTCATAATAGCCCCAAACCAGGAACAATCAAGAAGTCTTTCTTTAGGTGAATTGATAAATAATCTGTGGTTCATCCAAACGATGAACTATTATTCAGGGCCAAAAACAAGTGAGTTATCAAGCCACAGAAAGTCATGGCTGAATTTTACATGCATATTGCTAGGTGAACGAACCCAGTCTAAAAAGGCTATATACTGTGGTTCAAACTAGATGACATTGGGGAAAAGGCTAACCTAGTCTGCAGACATATATTTCCTTGCACTGTTACCTGAGGAGGACTAGAAGCAATGATAACCCTAGCAGCAATTAGCATACCTAATGCCCTGTTCCTGGTTTCAAATGCTATTGTCTAATAAAAGGGCTCCTTGGAGAAATGGCTCATTCTAGGACTAGAGGAGGAAGTACACAAAATGAATCTGGATCATCTTCTGGTTGCCAGAAAGTAAGTGTTTAAGACACACCACAATGCTGGGGTTATATTCAAGAAACAGAGAAGAAAACTGAAGACCTTTCAATGACCAAAGCTGAAATCTTTGACGATCAAATTTGGATTATAACCAAACATGCACAATAAATACCCATGACTTCATATTGGTATAAATGGTTGAATAAGTAAATAAATGAAGTGAATATGCAAATCTCCCAAGCAGAATAATTCCAACAGATTTATGTAGATCTTCTGTCCTCAAGAAAATGAGGCATAGTTCCCCACTTCCTAACTGTGAACTATGCATAGTGACTTACTTCCAAAGAGGACAGTATGGAAAGGGAAAAAAAGAGTGACTTTATAGTGGAGAATCCTGAAAAACACTATGTAATCAGGTGATCAAAGTCGACATTAGCAGTAGTAAGTACTGCAGATACGATGTAATGAGAATAGCTCCTTACCTCTCTGATCTTCCAAAAACACATAATCCCAGTCAAGTAGTCAGGAAATATATCAGACAAATCTCAGTAGAGTGTCATTGTACAAAGTGACTACTGTTCAAAACTGTCAAGGTCATCAAAAACAAAGAAGGTCTGGGAAACTGTCAGAGCAAGATGAGCCTAAGGAGATATGATCTCTAAATGTAATGTGGTATCCCAGAGGGGATTCTGGAACAGAAAAGGGTAATTAGTTAAAAACTAAGGATATCTGAGTAAGGTATGGATTTTAATTAATAAAATGATTCAGTATTGGTTCATTAGTTATAGCAAATGAACCATACTAACAAAATATGTTAATAGCAGGGGTAAGTGGCTGTGGGGTGTTTGGGAACTCTGTACTATCTTTGCAGTTTTTTTGTAAATCTAAAATTGTCCTAAAGTAAAGATCTTATTCTAAAAAAAAAAGTATATCACACCAGAGTGGCAAGTTTAGAAAACTTAAAAATATCAATGGGAACAACATATATATGGCATCATCTCTAGAAGCCTTCTATTAACTCCACTTTTTCTCCACTAAGGCTAAACTAGATGTTTTTCTGTATAGTTGTATATTTCCCAGTAGTTATTTCTTTCATGACATCATGCATGACAGTAAATGTATTACTTGATTCTAAGCTAATCAAAGGCATGGATTGTCTTAGTTATTTTTGTATCCCCGTCATTTACCATAGTGCTTGGCACATAGTATGTCTTTCATAAATGTTTACTAATATATAAATAAATGAGAAGAACTATGATTCTCCTATAATAATTAAGACAACTTGATTCTTAAATTTGTCTAAATCGTTAGCATTCATAATATATACAGTACATACAATAAGTGGTGGCATTCAGAAGGGTTCTATAGCTAATAAAAATGAAAGTTCAAATAATTGTTGCCCAGTTGCTTTTTTATTAAAAGATTTTATTTATTTATTTATTTGACAGAGAGCACAAGTAGGCAGAGAGGCAGACAGAGGGGTGGGGAGGCAGGCTCCCTGCTGAGCAGAGAGCCTGATGTGGGGCTCGATCCCAGGACCCTGAGACCATGACCTGGGCCAAAAGCAGAAACTTAACCCATTGAGCCACCCAGGCACTCCTCTCCATTGCTTTTTATTGAAGAATTTTGATTATCCTCTTTGAGATCTTTCTCTCCACACTCTTCCACAAAAGCAAGGGGATATAGACATCCAGTCACTTGTTAAGGAAGAGAGGCCACTGAGGCTATCAAGGATTGCAACAAGACTCTTGACCCATTGCTATTTACAATCAACAAAAAGTTGATTTTAAACCAACTTTTGTTGGTTTAAACCAACTTTTGTTGGTTTAAAATCAACTTCCTCTCTTTGGAATAGTTGTTCATTATCTTTTATTTATAAACCATGCCACTTAAAAAATATTTCAAATAAAATTATGGGTCTGTTCTTTTGAGATAATAGAGAACTAAATTTTCTAAACCATGACCTTTAGAAAGGTCTTTCTGTGCCATCAGCTTGTAATATTTAATTTGCTTTCAGCTTGGTACAGGGTCTCTCAAAACAAAAATCAAATCACTGTTATTACTATTCCTGTAAGTTTTGTTTTGATTTAGGCTTTTGATCTTGTTATTAAGCATTACTGATTATGTAGTCTCTTTATTGTACACTAGTCATTAATAGGCTACATTGTTGGGTGAGTACTAATTTTGGCAAGTGAGCAACAGATATTTTGTTTTAAAATAAATTGTTAAAGGGAACAGAGCAGAATAGTCACTTTCAATTTTTTTTCCTACATGATATAAGCAGAACTCATGTCTTCTTCATTAAGTAAATATTAAATGTCATATGGAGTATTGTCTGGTTGCCTAGCACTGTGCTTTACAAGGTTGGTAATACAGAAGCTTTAAAGAGAACCATAAAATTGTTTTAACTGTTTATTAAGCATAACAAAGGATTTTTTTATTAATTAACTTTATTCAGTTATACAATACATGATCGTGGTAAAAAATTGAAACAGTGAAGAAGGGTGGGTGGTGGAATGTCAGTCTCCCTTCTTGCTTTCCTGATACTGCCATCCTCCCTTCCTGGAGACAAATGCTAATCAGTGTCTTGCATATCCTTCTAGAAATCTTCTATGTATACACACACAGTTTCTACCATAAAAATAGAACCGTATTATACATACTTTTCTACATTTAATTTTGCTTTTTTTTTTTTTTTTGCTTTCTAAATCAGTATTTAGGTGTTTACTTTATTCTTTTAAATGGACCTATTCTGAGATTCTAAGAATATTACATTTATGACAAATGCATTTCTATGACATATAAAATGAGATTTTTGTTCTAAACCAGACACACTGTGGAAAACTTATGTTTTGTTTATTCTCCTTAACAAATATAGCCCTTTACTATAACATGGGAGGAGACTTATAAAAATCTCTTGAAATTCTTTGTGTAGATTAATATTTATATATATTATTTATTAAGCACCCTTTATTGCCAGAACTCATGCTAGTTACTTAATACATATTATATTTAGTGGTCAGAAGAGGCATTATGACCAAGAAAATTTGGGTTTCATTCCCCAAGGGGCTTAATAGCTATATAATTTGGGGTATTACTGCCTCTATTTCCTAATCTTTAAGGTGAAAATAATGTTACATATTCAAGTGGGTGTATGTACTAATTAAATGATACACCTGTAGAAATGTAACTACCTTGAGGGTTGTAAGTTCCATGCAGGGTTACTAAATAATAGCAGACTATGTATTTAGCACATTACTCATAGCTCGTTTGATTAATAATGTGAGTCACTAATTATGCTAGAACTTAGATATATGATGGAATATTCTGGCCATTTGAAATTAATTTATATTTTACCAGTTGTATGTGCGTATAGGTTTTTTTTAAATTTTCAGCATAACAGTATTCATTGTTTTTGCACCACACCCAGTGCTCCATGCAATCCGTGCCCTCTCTAATACCCACCACCTGGTTCCCCCAACCTCCCACCCCCCGCCCCTTCAGACCCTTCAGATTGTTTTTCAGAGTCCATAGTCTCTCATGATTCACCTCCCCTTCCAATTTCCCTCAACTCCCTTCTCCTCTCTAACTCTCCATGTCCTCCATGCTATTTGTTATGCTCCACAAATAAGTGAAACCATATGATACTTGACTCTCTCTGCTTGACTTATTTCACTCAGCACAATCTCTTCCAGTCCGGTCCATGTTGCTACAAAAGTTGGGTATTCGTCCTTTCTGATGTGTATATGGACCACATCTTCCTTATCCATTCATCCGTTGAAGGGCATCTTGGTTCTTTCCACAGTTTGGTGACCGTGGCCATTGCTGCTATAAACATTGGGGTACAGATGGCCCTTCTTTTCACGACATCTGTATCTTTGGGGTAAATACCCAGGAGTGCAATCATGCCTGTAGTTTTCAAAAACAGAATACAAAATGCTTGTAGTAAGAATCTATCTCTGTCTATCCCATCCTTCCCTGTCTCTTAGTTCTGCTTTTGAGAGGCAATCAATTCAACACTGTAGATGTTTCAGCTCGTATTAACTGCCATATATGCAAATAATATACATGCATTGCTCTTTTTGGATACATCAGTTTCAGACATTATCTGCTGACTATTGAAAACACATTATGACTTTTTTAAAAAGTATTTTATTTATTTATTTGACAGACAGAGATCACAAGTAGGCAGAGAAGCAGGCAGAGAGAGAGGAAGGGAAGAAGGCCCCCTGCTGAGCAGAGCTACCCAGGCTCCCTGCATTATGACCTTTTTATACTACATTTCTCCCCCCTTTTCCAAGCCAGTTTCTGCATGTGGATGTATCACTTTTTATTGTTGTTGCTGTTAAATCAATATTCAACAGTTGCATCAATGACATAAATACTGCTCATTGATGGTCCATATTTTGAACTATAATTATGTTTTCTTTTTCTTAAAACATTTCATTTGTCCTTGATCTCCACTATAGGATTGGCTTTTAAGAACCTGTTGCTCCTGGGGCTCCTGGGTGGCTCAGTGGGTTAAGCCTCTGCCTTCTGCTCAGGTCATGATCTCAGGGTCCTGGGATCAAGCTCCGCATTGGGCTCTCTGCTCAGTGGGGAGCCTGCTTCCCTCTCTCTCTCTGCCTGCCTCTCTGCCTACTTGTGATCCCTGTCTGTCAAATAAATAAATAAAATCTTAAAAAAAAAAAAGAACCTGATGCTCCATTTTTCTCCACATAAACCTGTTGGTGTAAAACACCTATTAACAGTATCTCCAAGTGTTCCAAAAACATCATATAACCCATAAACTTCCATTAAAAAAAAAAAAAAACAAACTTAGCTTCCTCCCAGAGGTTTCAGTTCCCTCTTTCCTGACCAGGCTTAGTTGTCCTATGCCTGCTTCAAAAACTGTTATTCTAAGACTTCCCTTCACCATTCCCTAGGCTTGGATCTCCTATATCTAGAGTCCTATGTCTTTCTGTCTTAGTTTCTTCTTTTCTATCCCCCTGTACTTTTCTCAATTAGAGTTCATAGTGTGCAAAATTTTGAGTCTTCCCAGGTCTAGAAGCATTTATCTTCCATTTGATTGATCACTGGATTGGTATAGGATGCAAAGTTGAAAATATTTAGTGTCTGAAAGTCTTCTTACTGGCTGTTCAGTGTCTTCAGAAAAGAATTTTTCAATTACCTGATTAAGGATATCTATGCCTGACTGCCTATACGCTGGGGTCAAGGTGGAAGATGATGGCACAGATATAATAGCTTAACTTTTACTTAATTTCCCTTTAGGTCTGTGTTACATTCAAGTTTTCTTTCTACTTGGCACCCCCAGGTTGAGAGACTCTCGGATTTATTAAGATTTAATTTATTTATTTGACAGACAGAGGTCACAAGTAGGCAGAGAGGCAGGCAGAGAGAGAGGGGGAAGCCGGCTCCCCGCTGAGCAGAGACCCAATGTGGGGCTCGATCCCAGGACCTGGGATCATGACCTGAGCCAAAGGCAGAGGCTTTAACACACTGAGCCAACCCAGGTGCCCCAAGAGACTCTCAGATTTAATTTCACTCAGAAGTTGGAGGTCACCTACCTGACAGGTTAGGAGAGGAACTAATTTCTGATATTATCCATACAACTTACTTCTCCTTTTTGTATTACCTAAGAACTGTATCCCTAAAAACTGAGGCCCACAGGAGTCCTACAGGGTAAATTGTTCTGTTTTCATCAGTGCCCTCCTCTTTTGACACATTCTAGCTTCCTCTGTGCTTTTTTTTTAAGATTTTATTTATTTATCTAAGAGAGGGAGAGACAGAGAGAAGAAGCAGAGGGTGAGGGGCAGAGGGAGAGGGAGAAGCAGACTCCCCACTGAGTAGGGAGCCCAATGTGGGGCTCAGACCCAGGACCCAGGGATCATGACCTGAGCTGAAGGCAGATGCTTAACTGACTGAGCCATCTAGGCACCGCACTTCCTCTGTCCTTGTAAATTAACTCTTAGGCCCCTATCTTTGAAAAGAATTTAAATCTCTCATCTGTTGTCTTTGTGTGTGTGTGTGAAATATTTATGGGCTTATACCTTACAGTCCGTGGTAGGCAGAATAATAACCTCCCAAAAATATCCACATCTACTCCCAGCAACCTGTGTCTTTAGGTCACTTTCCATATTAAAAGGGATCTTGCAGATGGGATTGAATTAAGGATCTTGAGCTTGGGACATTGCAGCGGGTTATCTAAGTGAGCTCAATGTAATCACAGTGGTCTTTATATAAGGGCAGTAGGACGATCAGTCTTGACTAGTAAGAGATAGGAGGGTGGAAGCAAGAGGATAGAATAATGTAATGAAGGGGCCATGAGCCAAATAATACAGACCTCCTCTAGAAGCTGAAAAAGTCTAAAGTATTCTTCCCTGAAGCCTCCGGAAGTGTTAACACAGCCATGGATAACACCTTGACTTTAGGTTTCTGACTTCTAGAATTCTAACCAAATAAAGTTGTGTTGCTTTAAGCCACTAAACTTATGGTAATTTCTTATAGCATCAGTAGGAAGCAAATATAGATTTTGGCGCCCACTGTGGGATTCTGTAACAAATATTTAAAAATGTGGAAGTAGGTTTGGAACTGAGTAATTGGCAGAGGAGGGAAGAATAAGAAAAGCCTCCTTTGCCTTGAATAGACTTTTAGAAATATGGACATTAAAGGTGTTGCTGGTGAGGACTCAGAAGGAAAGGAGAAGCATGATAGAGAAAACTTACATTGTCTGAGAGAAGACCTAAGTTGTCATAAAGAGACTTCTGGTAGAAATATAGATGTTAATAAAGGTGCTACTGCTAAGGGCTTAGAAGGAAATGATGAACATGTTATTGGAAACTGGAAGAACGGGGACCTTTGTTATATCATTGCAGAAAGATTTGCTGAATTGTGACATACAGTTGCATGGAAGGTGAAACTTGTAAACAATAAATTTGGATATAGTCAAGATTTCCAGGCCAAGTGTTGAAAGTAAAGCCTAGTTTCTTCTTGCTTCCTATAATAAAATGCGAACCAAAGATTAAGGGAAGAACTATTATGCAAAATGGAACCAGACTTGATGATTTGTGAAATTCCCAGCCTATCCAGATTATAAAAGATGCTAAAAGTAGGAGATTCCCTGCCAGAAATTGTACTCTGGAGAGAATATGAAGGCTGTGGCTAGACACCTTTTTGCTAGTGCCTCCAAAGGCACAAGAGAACAGAGTATTTACTCAGAGGGCTCTTTGAAGAGATTAGTCATGTGATTCATGAATCCGGTCAGCCATCTCAGCAGGAGTCAAAAATAGATATGGGATTATCTAGGAAAGACCTTTGGAGAGGCCTCTTCTCTAACAGAGTAAATCCTCCCTGTTTTCAGTCTCTGGTCACTGATTCTTTCTTTTTTTAAATTACTGAACTATAATTGACATACAATGTTATGCTGGTTTCAGATGTATAATTTATTTGACAATTCTATGCATTACTCAATGCGGACTACAAAAAATGTAGTCAGCAAACAATATTACTATAATATTGTTGACTCTATTCCCTATGCTATGCTTTTCCTACTCATGAGTACTTTATTTTATAACTGGAAGTTTGTACCTCTTAGTTCCCTTCATCTATTTTACCCGTCTCCTCACCAACTTCCCTTCTGGCAACCACCAGTTTGTTCTCTGTATTTAAGAGTCTGTTTTTGTTTTTGTTTTTGTTTTTGTTTTTTAGATTAGACATGTAAGTGAAATCATATGGTATTTGTCTTCCTCTGACTTATTTCACTTAGCATTGTACCCTCTAGGGTCTAGGTTTATCCATGTTGTCACAAATGGTAAGATTTTATTCTTTTTATGGCCGAGTAGTATTCCATTGTATGTATATGACACATCTTACTTATCCATTCATCTGTTGATAGACACTTGGATTCCTTCCATATCTTGGCTATTGTTAATAATGTTGCCATAAATGTAAGGGTGCATATATCTTTTCAAATTCATGTTTTTGTTTCCTTTGGGTAAATATGGAAATGGAATTATTGATCATATGGTATTTCTGTTTCTATTTCTTATTTTTTGAGAAAGTTTCATACTGTTTTCCACAGTGGTTGTATACCAATTTATATTTCTGCCAACAGTGCAGGATCTCCACCTCCTTACCAGACTTGTTATTTCTTATCTTTTTGATATTAGCCATTCTGTCTGGTGTAAGATGGTATTTCATTATGGTTTTGATTTGCATTTCCCAGTGATGTTGAACCTCTTTTCATGTGTCTGTTGGCCATCTTTATGTCTTCTTTGGAAAAATGTTTAGGTCCTCTGCCCATTTTTTCATCATATTGCTTTTTCATGTTGAGTTGTGTAAGTTTTTAATATATTTTGAATATTAACCCCTTATCAGATTTATCATTCATAAATATCCTCTCCCGATCAGTAGGTTGCCTTTTTGTTTTGTTGATGGTTTCTTTGTTGTGCAAAAGCTTTTTTATTTTCATGTAGTCCCAATAGTTTATTTTTGCTTCTGCTTCCCCTGCCTGAGGATACATACCCATAAGTGGAGTGAATCCCCTTGACGTACATCAGAGACTTTTTGTGATTTTTTGTGAATGTTATATCAGAAGAAATATTGCCATCTGTACTGAAAGGGACAGGGAGAAGATGAATTGAAAGACAGTTAGCAGTCTCCCCAAAATCTATAGGCAAAGAACATAGTGGTAAAACTGCTTAGAGGCAAACGCATGCTATGATTCATAAAAAAAGAAGGATGATTCCAAAGCCCAAGCCGAGGGCCCTGAGGGTAGAGCTATAGGCTCAGAAGGAGGAACCAGGACTCACAGAGGATTAATTCCCAGGCCTCAAAATCTAGTGTAGTCTGCCCAGTTGGATTTTAAATTTTCTTGAGACCAGTGACTCCTTTTTTCCTTTCATTTTTTCCCATTTTGAATGGAAAGGTACATAACTGTTATCCTATATCTGTTCCATTATTGTATTTTGGAATCAGATGACCTGTTCCCTTAGTTTCAGAGATTCACAGATGAAGAGTAATTTTGCACCAGGATGGATTATTCTGATAGCCTTACTCATAACAAATTAGGTGATTTAGATGATGATATTTGTGATTTTTAATATCATGAAGACAGTTGGATGAGATTTTGGACTTCAGTTGATACTGTAATAAGTAAAAAATTTGTGGGCCTTGATATAAGACAAATACAGTTTATATGTAAGTTAGATACAAATCTTCAGGGCCCAGAGGGAGGACTGTGGTAGGCTGAATAATGGGCCTCCAAAGATGTCCATGTGAACATGTGAATATGTTACCTTACATAGTAAAACAGACTTTGCAATTGTAATTATATTTAGGAAATTATAACACAGGAATAATAACCCAGGAAATTATCCTGGGTTATTCAGGTGGATCCAATGTAATCACAAGAGTCCCTATAAAGGGGAGGAAGGAGGATCAGATGCATTACTAATATATGTGAGGATGGAAAAAATAGGTTGAAATGAAATGAAGAAAAAGCCATGAGCCAAGGAATGCAGATAGCTTTTAGAAGATGAAAAAGGTAAATAGGAAGATTCTTCTGTGAAGCCTTCAGAAGTAATGTTGCTGACACCTAGATTTTAGAGTTTGCACCTCCAGTACTATAAGATAATAAACTTGAATTGTAGTAAACCACAAAATTTGTAGTAATTTGTTACAGCAGCAAAAGGAAAGTAGTAAATATTTTAACACATTTTAATGGAATTTTGTGAAGGATTAGAGAAAAGTTGTATTTGTGTTTAATATCTCATATTTTAACTAGGATTATTTATGTTATTACTACTAAAAAATATTTAAGGGGTGCCTGGGTGGCTCAGTTGGTTAAGTGTCTGATTTCAGCTCAGGTCATGATCCAAGGGTCCTGGGATTGAGCCCTTTGTCTGGCTTGCTGCTTGGTGGGGAGTCTGCTTCTACTTCTCCCTCTGCCCCTCCCAACCCCCACTTGTGCTCACTCTCTCTCAAATAAATAAATAAAATCTCTAAAAATATTTAAAATATTTTCTTTTTGATAAAACCCTACCTGCCCTTTATAATCTAGCTAATGTCTCACCACATCTGTGAAAACCTTTTTTTTAAACTTCTTTAACACGCAGTGGCTTATCTTTTTTGAACCTTTGTAGTATTTACTTCTTATTTTTATACTTGATCATGTATGGTATTATCTTAGTGTCTAAAGACTTCATATATTAATTCCTTAACCATTATCAACATATTTTACCTATATTAATATTTCTTAGTGCCAGGCACCATGTTAAGTGTTAAGATGCAAGATTCAAAGAAGAATCAAAGAGACAAATCTTACCCTGAAAAGAACACATAATGTCCACTGTTCTCATTTTCTATTAACTTGTAAGTCTGTTACTAGACTATAGACACCCTGAAGACAGGGCATTTTACATTCCTCTACTATGCTCAACATGATATTAGAACCTTAGTAAAAATTTATTCATGAAAGAAAGAGAGGAAGAAAAAAGGGAAAGGAAAGAAAATACTGTAACTTCTAGGATGGGATAGAATTCTTTCTCCTTCCCACAATCAAAATGCCATCTAAATACTATTTTCTAGGATAGGATAATCTATTAAAATAGTTTATTTTCTTTGTGGGAGACTCTAAACAATAACAAAATTAGCCTAAAATCTACTGTGTAGATTAAATTAGAATGAGTCTCCTTGATTCTTGATCTGTGTGTTAAAATTAAAACATTTGCAGCCATTTTGTACTCATGGTAATTTAGAATTTTTGATTTGGCCTTTTATAATAAAGGTGATGTGTTTAAAGTCAAATTGCCTAAAATATATTTTATGTTTCCTCCCTTAACCTTTAAGAAATTTAGTTAGGCTATTAGTGCCTGTAATTAATGAAGTTAGTGATTTTAGCACTTGTGCAGCAGAATTTCTAAGAAGATGCCTCATACCTATCCAGTTGAGGGGGGGAAAACATGTTTTAATTTTCAGTACATGCCTTTGGTTCCCATGGAAACAGTTCAGGTAAAAGAAGTTTGAAATGTTACTTATTATTTAATATCTTATATAAATATTGCCAGAAGATATATCATATCTATTCAGGTGTGAAGTATCATGGGAGTTAAGCAGAGGAATATATAAATTAGAACTCATTGTGGTCTATTGCTGTTGACATTGCTGGCCTGGAAGGAACTTCAATAAGAATCTCAAGGACTATCTTGAAAAAATAATCAATACCTTCAGTAGGAAGGTACTGATTTTGTTAGTGAGCATTCTTAAAATAACACCATACTTTTCTATTTTGCAGAGAAAGATTTCAGAACTTAAATTTAGCTTAGGTTTTGGGAAGATATCAATTTCAAATTTATTTACATTTATTCACTTAGATTTATGTGCAGACCATTAAAACTGGATGGATCCCAAATAAAAGAGGTTATCGGCTTTGCATTATAATGTAAAGTTTCAAAATGTGAACTATTCCAATGAATAAGTTTTTCACTTTCAAGCAGTTCCATATGGTATCGGCCAATCTCAGCTATTGAGCCTAAACATCTAGTTGGTTCAGATCACTAAGAATTCTCATTTTTTGACCCTACAAATCTTTTATATTATAATAACACTGCTGGAGGGAATTTTGGAAGATACTCAAACATTTTCTTTCATATTGGGTTTTTCAAAAGTCTTAGAACATTGAGGAAGTTGGACATGATGAAATCTATATGTCACACTTTTTTTCTGTAGCATCTTTATATTGAGCATCACATGCAACTTCTAGTTCTGGCTGCTACACATCAGCTTGACCATTCCCTAATGCATTACTTCCTGTGGAATCTTACCCAGACTGCTTAGCCTCAGAATGTGAAAGGCTAAGTCAGGAATGGCACCCCGCACCCCACTTTCCAGTAGTACCTTAAACTGTTATGTTTGCTTCTTTGTATGTCAGTCTTGTTACACTGTAAACTCCCTCAAGCTGGGGGTCACATCTTACTGGTTTTTAATGTATCCTTGTCTAGCCTTTCTGAGATGGAACTTGATAAATTAATATTAAATTAATAAATCTAGTCTGAAATATGCTTTGCTTAGAGAAATATATTCTTGTATTTAACAATGTATATACTGGATAATTATTCTAAATAATTCATGAAATAATTCTTTGCATATATTTGAGTGTGTGGCACATGCTAAATTCCCAAACAGCAAATTAGCCTCTTGCTACCCACACAAAAATGCCTATGTGGCTTTTCTGTGAGAATGATATTTGACTTGGCTTTCAAACAGCTCAGAATTTAAGAGATAACTGGTAGATTATTACTTTCTTAAAAATCCATGTGATTGGGTGCCTGGGTGGCTCAGTGGGTTAAGCCGCTGCCTTCGGCTCAGGTCATGATCTTAGGGTCCTGGGATCAAGTTCCGCATCCGGCTCTCTGCTCAGCAGGGAGTGTGCTTCCTCCTCTCTCTCTCTCTCTGCCTGCCTCTCTGCCTACTTGTGATCTCTCTCTGACAAATAGATAAATAAAATTTTTAAAAAATAGTTTAAAAAATCCATGTGATTGCATTGTCTAAGAAAGAGATAATTGCAAGATATCTCCTTAAGTAAATCTTGCCAAGTGTTTTTTTCCAATATAAAACACTGTGGTTTGCAAGTGAAGTGGTACCGCTGACAAGATCTAATGGTACCCAGGACCCTTGATACTCTCTGACTCACTGCCTGACCTTGTCAGTAAACTTTTTGTGCCTGTCAGTGTAGCAGTAAAACTAAAAAAAAAAAAAGAAACAAAAAACAAAACAAAAATAAAAGACAGTCTCCCCTAGAAAAGACTCTTTACTGAGCTGTTCTGAGAAGTATATATCTTAAAAATCAGAGTAATTGTAAAGAAAATGCCATAAGGAATACTGTTGATCTCAGTAGCAAAAATTGCCCAAATATATACTGAAATCCTTGAAACAAAGAATTTTTAAAACATTCTCTTTTTAAAGATTTTATTTATTTATTTGACACAGAGACAGAGATCACAAATAGGCAGAGAGGCAGGTAGAAAGAGGGGGGATGCAGGCTTCCTGCTGAGCAGAGAGCCAGATGTGGGGCTTGATCCCAGGACTATGAGACCATGACCCCAGCAAAGGCAGAGGCTCAACCCACTGAGTGACCCAGGCGCCCCTAAAACATTCTTGACTCACCTGTCTTCCTACCACATTCCCTTAGAGTATGGACTCATGAAATAGTTTATTGACACTGACTAAAGTCAGTTGAGTGATAAAATCGTATATGGTATCTAAACTATGCTCTCATATGCAGATTCAGTACAGTTCCTTTTATGTATAATTTAAATCTCTCTATGATCTTACACTTTATTGAACAAGACCTTACCAATTTCCAAATTCCTTACCAAATTTCTTACCAATCTTTCCATGAAGGTGGAATGGATATTTTACTATAATTACTGATCAGCTTTTTGATTACTATTTACTTCATTTGAATAAACTATTCTTCACTATATTGTAAATATAAAAGGGGCAAGAAATAGCCAAGGCAAGTAGGGTGGGGTCCATGCAGTTCAGTCTTAGTTATAACTTCTGCTTAATTTGATCACACTCAGCTGTGTTCTTGACTTGCCTCACTTCTGTGGCTATAAAAATGCAAATGCTCTGCTATCTCTTCCTTTTCCTGTCTGCTCTTCTCCAATATCTTACCTGTACATATGCCTAATTTCACTAATCTGACACATTCTATTTCTACTAGCTAAAGTGATGTATTTTCCTTATCCTATGCTAGACGTATCTGTTCTGCTTGGAAAACCTGTCTAATTGTCTAACAACCATTAAATCAATTCTATGCTCTGGTGAGACTGTCTCAACTAGGCACTATAAGGAGGGTATTCAATACTGTTTCCAACGTCACCACACTCCTCACAAAGCAGCATCCAATGTTTTATATCTCTCCCACTTTGGCATACCATTCAGTTGAAACTGCCTTATTCTGGAGAAATCTGAGTATCATTCTTCTGCATGTTGCTGTCCAGTTTTCCCAACACCATTTGTTGAAGAGACTATCTTCTTTCTTACACAGAACACAAAAATAAATTCAAAATGGATGAAAGACCTAAATATGAGATAGGAATCCATCAAAATCCTAGAGAACACAGGCAGCAACCTCTTTGACCTCAGCCACAGCAACTTCTTCCTAGACACATCGCCAGAGGCAAGGGAAACAAAAACAAAATGAACTATTGGGACTTCATCAAGATTAAAAGCTTCTGTTGAGTGAAGAAAACAAACCAGAAAACTAAAAGGAAGCCTACAGAATGACAGAAGATATTTGTAAATGATATAACCAATAAGGGGTGAGTATCCAAAATCTATGAAGAACTTCTCAAACTCAACACCTGAAGAACAAATAATCCAGTTAAGAAACAGGGAGAAGGGGGTGGGATTATGGACATTGGGGAGGGTATGTGCTTTGGTGAGTGCTGTGAAGTGTGTAAACCTGGTGATTCACAGACCTGTACCCCTGGGGATAAAAATATATGTTTATAAAAACTAAAATTAAAAAAAAAATAAAAGGAAAACAAAGCTGCAAAAAAAAAAAAAAAAGAAAGAAAGAAACAGACAGAAGGCGTGAACAGACATTTCTGCAAAGAAGACATCCATTTGGCCAACAGACACATGAAAAAGTGATCAATGTCACTCATCACCAGGGAAATAGAAATTAAAATGATGGCAAATCAAAATCAAAACTACCTCATACCTGTCACAATGGCTAAAATTAACAACACAGGAAGCAACAAATGTTGGTGAGGATGCAGAGAAAGGGGAACCCTCTTGTACTGTTGATGGAATATAAACTGGTAGAGCCACTCTGGAGAACAGTATGGGGTTTCCTTGAAAAGTTAAAAATAGAACTACCTTATGATCCAGCAATTACACTATTAGGAATTTACCCAAAGGATACAAAAATACTGATTCAAATCGGTACCTGCACCCCGATCTTTATAGCAGCATTAACAACAATAGCTGAACTATGGAAAGAGCCCAATGTCCATTGACTGATGAATGGATAAAGAAGATGTGGTTTTTATATATACACAATGGAATACTACTCAGCCATCCAAAGGGATGAAATCTTCCCATTTGCAATGATATAGACGGACTTAGAGTGTATTATGCTAAACAAAATAAGCCAGAGAGAGAAAAATACCGTATGATTTCACTCATATGTGGAACATAAGAAGGAAAATGGATGGGCATTTGGGAGTGGGGGAAGAGAGGGAAACAAACCATAAGAGACTCTATAAACGATAGAGAGCAAAAGTGAGGGAAGGAGGTGGGTGGGGGAAGGACTTCATGAGTATTAAGGGAGAGACTTGTTCTCATGAGCACTGGGTATTGTATATAAGTGATGAATCACTGAATTCTACTCCTGAAACCAATATTGCTCTTTATGTTCACTAAATAGAATTTAAATAAAAATTTAAAAAAGAAATCTAAGTATCATTGCATTTCTCATAGGTTATACTATAGACAGTTTTTGTTAACCTTACAAATGTTTTTAATAAAATGAATTGTCTCAGCTCTCATTGATTAAAATTTAGTTTAGTTGGCATGATAAAATATCTTTGATGTGAACATTCTGATGGTTATCTCACACTGTTCATAATTTGGAGGTAAGATTATTCACATATAGAGGTAGATTTTTAAAGTCATTATTGTTTAAAAACCAAAGTTGGCTGTAGCTCTATTATACATTCTGAAGATAAACTAAGTGTGATTGAATAATGGAGGCTTTTCTTTCTTTAGGGAGTACGTCATGTTTGTTCAATTTTAAAGTGTTCTTTTTGATGTAGAATAAAATTGAGAAATAAATTACCCAGAAAAAACACTAAGTATACCATTAGGTTATTCCAGGAATATTTTAACTCCAAAAAATGAGTCGCAAAAGTTCACAGTGAAAGTATGATTAACACAAGGTATGTTTTAACACCATGTGCATTTATTTTAAAGGGTAAGTCATTTTATATCAAATGGCAAATATAGTCACCAAAATGAAATCTATCCATTAATGAACATTTAGTAAAAAGAAATTTAAGTACAGAAAATATTTTCCATCCATTTCAGAGTTTCTATGTCTTATAAATCATTTCAACAAAAATCTACAGATATAATTCAAAGTAACTATAATTTAACCAAAGTATTTGAATTAAAATACAGTATTTTAACCATCAAAACATAATATTATGGTATAATTAGATTTTCTCATATTGCTAGAGTCAGGAGGCATATTTTGTTTATTTTAGTATATCCTAAATCACTTAGTGCAGCTAAATAAAATTGATTTAATGAAGTAATTCTCTTCCTTTTTCCTGTTAATTTTCTTTCTTGGTTTTGAAATTCAAAGGTCATCCTAAATGAGAAAAAATATAATGGCTTGGCAAACCCATTAAAATTCATCCTTTTCCTCTGAATAGTTTTGCTGAATTAATTAATCTATTCATTGATCAAACATATATTGAGTGGAAACTATGTGTTACAATATGCCAGGCACCATGCAGGAACTGGCAAAGATGAATAAAACACAAGACTTCTCAAAATACAAGCTAGTGTGGAAGTCACATAATCAGATAATTAAAATATAACAAAAAATAATTTATGCATAACCAATATGATCTATTTTTATCAACTTTGGGTACAGATCAATCAAATCTCTCTTCTAAGTATCTATCATCTGATGTTAGCAGAAATTCCATAGTTTCTTCTTTAATCCCTGCCCATCCCTCTTGCTTTCATCTTAAAACCCAATAACCCGGGATAGTTATTCAGTACAAAGAGATCATTTTTGCTTCTAAATATTAGGAAGAGAGAGAACTGAGAAAAGGTATTTTAAGGCTATCAAGGTTTTCACTTTTGTTATTGCCACAGTGACCTGAATTTCCTGGATTTTATGGTTGAAGTCTTATTCTTTTGGTGCGTACTTACATGTTCAGCTATTGATCCAGAAACATTGGTGCAGACATTCTATGTCCCATTCTGCCGCACAGTTATTGTGTAAGCTCTGGTCATCAGTCTAGACAACTTCTAAACTCAAGTTAAGGTCTAATTTAGAAGTCTTGACATCCTTTCTTTTCAATGAATCTCAGGAAATTATCAGTGCAATCAACTAGATTTCAGATAATATTGAAACTTAAAAAGGGATAAGAAGGATATCTGGGTGGTTCAGTCAGTTAAGCATCTGCCTTCAGCTCAGTTGTGATCCCAGGGTTCTCAGTTTGAGCCCCACACTGCTTCTCCCTCTGCCTGCCACTCCCCCTGCTCATGCTCACTTGCTCTCTCTCTCTCTGACACATAAATAAGTAAAATCTTTAAAAAAATAAGGGATAAGAATTATAGCAATTTCTTTCTTTTTTGGATTAAACTTGACTTTTTAATTTTTTTAATTTAATTTTAATTTTTCAGTGTTCCAAGATTCATTGTTTATGCACCACACCCAGTGCTCCATGCAATATATGGCCTCCTTAGTACGCACCACCTGGCTCACCCATCCCCTCACCCCCAAAACCCTGTTTGTTTAGCAATTTCTTAAGTGTCTACTTAATCTTTATGCAAATTTAACGTTTTTATTAGATTATTTTTATTTTTAAAGGGTATTATGATATTGGGAAGGGCTGCTTTTTCAAGATACACATAACACACCTTTCCTTTAAAGCATCAGGTACCTATAAGCCTTTTATTTCTATGACAGTGGTAGGGAACACACACACACACACAAAATATGGGTTGTCTCCACCTCTAGACACAGGAAAACATCTCACTTATATTTAATATTTATTTTTTATTTTGATTCCTGGAACATGAGGACATATTCTGTAATATATACAGAAAGTAATCTGGACATATTGGGGAAACCCCTTCAATTTAATGAGACCTAGAGTAATATATTAGTTCACCCAATAAATATGTATTGAGGTTCTACAGGTCTTTTTTAAAAGAATTATTTATTCATTTTAGAGAGCGAGAATGGACGTGTATAAGTGAGGGGAGAGGCAGAGGTAGAGGGAGAGAGAGAAACTCAAGCAAACTTGTGCTGACCTTGGAGCCCAATACAGGGCTTAATCTCACAACCCTGAAATCACAACCTGAGCTGAAACCAAGAATCCAATGCTTAACTGCTATGGCACCTAGGCACCCCTGTGTCTACTATTTTCTAAGTGCTGGGGGTATAGCAGTGAATATAAAGCCCTAGTTCTTATGGAATAAGATTTCTGTAGTTCTTATGGAATAATATTTTAGTGGTTGGAGACAAAATTACGAACAAATACATGTAATATGGTAGATAGTGATGTGTTTGAAAATAAAAATTAGTGTAAGGGAACAGAGGCTGAAGGTGGAGAGGATACTATTTAGAAAGCATTTAAAAATTTTTTAAAAAAATATTTTATTTATTTATTTGACAGAGATCACAAGTAGACAGAGAGGCAGGCAGAGAGAAGAAGGGAAGCAAGCTCCCTGCTGAGCAGAGAGCCTGATGCGGGGCTCGATCCCAGGACCCTGGGATCATGACCCGAGCTGAAGGCAGAGGCTTAACCCACTGAGCCACCCAGATGCCCCTAGAAAGCATTTTAATATAGCACTCAAGGAAGGCTTTTCTTCAAGGTGACCTTTGGACCACCGTAGAGTGAAGAGCAAACCATGACAATATGTATACTAAGAGCATTCTATGTAGAGAGAACAGTAAGATCGGAGCATGCTTTGTTTGAGTCAGGATAATTGGCCAGCTATGAAAAGGGTGAAGATGGGGAGAGGGTGTTTAAATATTTCTTTAAAGTTTTAGAAAATTGCATGATATATTAGTCTTCTACTGCAGCCGTAGTAAATTACCACAAATTTAGTGGCTTAAAACAGCACATATTTATTATATTAGAGTTCTGGAAGTCAGAAGTCTGAAAATGGGTATTATGGAGGCTAAAATCAAGATGTCTGCAAGGCTGTATTCCTTTATAAAATCTTTAGGGGAAACCTGTTTCCTTACCTTTTCCAGCTTTTGGAGTCTACCTGCATTCTTTAGTTCATAGTCACATTCCTTTATCTTCAAATCCATCAGTGTGGCATTTCTCTGATTGTTTTTTTGTAGTTGCATCTCTCTCTGACCTCCTCTTCTGCCTCCCTCTTCCATTTAAAAAAAAGATAATAAGTAATCTCTATACCCAACTTGAGGCTTGAAATCACAACACTGAGAACAAGAGTCAGATACTCTATTAACTGAGCCAGCCAGGTTCTCCCTCCTTCTTCCACTTTTTAAGGACACTTGTGAATTCATTAAGCCCACCTAGATAATCTAGGATAGCTTCTCTATTTGAAAGCCAACTGATTATCATTCTTAATGTGATCTGCAACCTTAATTTCCCTTTTGCCATGAACTATAAAAAAGTCACAGGTTCTGGGGATTAGGATATGGACATCTTTGAGGAGCCATTCTGCATATATATGTGTGTGTGTATATATGAATATATGTGAATTTTCACACACATATACACATCAGAGAGTTGGGAAGAGCTTTCCACGCATGAGAAAAAACCCTGCTACCATATAAGAAAAGGTGCATTCTGTAATTAAAAATGAGAACTTTTGGGGCACCTGAGTGGCTCAGTTTGTTAAGCATCTGCCTTCGGCTCAGGTCATGACCCAGAATCCTGGGATTGAGCCCAGTGTTGGGCTCCCTGCTTGGTGGGGAGCCTGCTTCTTCCTCTTCCTCTCCCTCTGCCTCCTCCACTCCTTATGCTATCTCAAATAAATAAAAATAAAATCTTTTTAAAAATTAAAACTTTTGGGTAAAAATACAATATGCAAAATTAAAATTAGAGGAAGAATTGCATCTTATATGACATATGAAGGACAGTTTTCTTACTAATATGTATTGAATATGTATTGAAGCACCAATAACCTAAAAGAAAAATGGTCAAAGGACATGAACAGGCAGTTCTCAGAAAAAAGATATACAAATAGATGATAAATATATAAAGAGATGCTTAAACACTGCTCATAATTAGTGTTGCCACATTTAGCAAATAAAAATACAGGATGCTTAGTTAAATTAGAATTTCAAATAAGGAATGCATACTTCCCAAACATCACAAGGGCCATACTTACACTAAAAATTATTTGTTGGTAACAGAAATTCAAATTGGAGTACCCTTTATCTGACAACTGTACTTATAATGGAAGAAGTATAAATTAAGGAAGCAATGTGGTTCCATTTTAATAGCACCTGGAAAAATTAAAAATGGTTGTACCCTGTATGTTTAACCTTGTCTGAATTCTGAGTCACAGTAGACCTAGTCAAGAAGTACCTCAGTTAACCCAGTGCCTAGAGGTCATGGCCCAGAATGTTTTGTTTCCCTAAATCTGAGTTACAGTGTACCACAGATGAGTGTTGAGGTACTATGTTGCACACCAAAATGCAATTTTTCTTGTTCACTTTGTCAGAACAACCAGGTTCTTCTTCTTTGGTATTCTACAGGTACTGTAATTCATTTGGAGCATAGATCCATGTTCTTTTTTTTTTTTTTTTAAGATTTTATTCATTTGAGAGAGAGAGATCATGCACAAGTTGGAGGCAGAGGCAGAGGGAGAGGGAGAAGCAGACACCCGCTGAACAGGAACCCAACACAGTGCTCAATCTCAGGATCCCAGGAGCCTGAGATCATGACTTGAGCCAAAGGCAGACTCTTAAATGACAGCCACCCAGGCACCAGTAGAGCCACATTCTTAATCCCAGCCTGGGTGCTTGAGTTTTAAAAGCCCTTACCTAATCTTACCAGCTCTCTCATCTTTGGAGCTGAATTCTTTTCACTATGTCCCCAAGACTTATTACCATGTATTGCTCTACTTGAGACCATATGACCTGGAACCAAAAAAAGCTGGAGTTTTTATTGCCTTACTGTCAAGCATTCTTATCAAGGGAACACAGGCTTAGTTTAAAATGAGTTTCTGAAGGGTCCCTGGGTGGCTCAGTCAGTTGGGCATTCAACTTTTGGTTTTGGCTCAGGTCATGATCTCAGGGTTATGAGAATGAGCCATTGCATGGGCTCAGTGGGGAGTCTGCTTGAGATTCTCTCTCTCCCAGAGTGCTGGGTGGCTTAGTTGGTTAAGCAACTGCTTTCATCTCAGGCATGATCTCAAGGTCCTAGGACTGAGCCCTGCATGGACTCTCTTCTCAGTGGGGAGTCTGCTTCTCCCTCTCCTTATGCCCCCCAACCCCAATTGTGCTCTGACTCTCTCCTTCCTCAAATAAATAAATAAAATCTTAAAATAAATTCTCTCTCTGCTCCTCCCTCCCCACACTCTCTTTCTCTTTCTCTCTCTAAGAAAAATAAAGTGAGCTGCTGAAATGAAAGTTATGCCCATTATTAGTAAATCCCCTTTTCAGTTAAAAAGATAAATAAACTCTAGAGAGCTGCTGTAGGATATTGTATCTGTAGTCAACAATAATGTACTGTACACTTAAGAAATTGTTAAGTGGGTAAATCTCGTGTTAAGTGTTTTTACTACAATGAAATACAGTTAAAAATAATAAAGTGAGTTGTTCAGTGTTGTAGCCACTCAGACATTTTGCATGTCATGTTTAGCTGAAGAAGGACCCTTACAGGGGTGCCTGAGTAGCTCAGTTGGTTAAGTGACTGCCTTCATCTCAGGTCGTGATGCTGGAGCCCCGGGATCAAGTCCCACATTGGGCTCCCTGCTCAGCAGGGAGTCTGCTTCTCCCGCTAACCTCTCTCCTCTCATGGTCGCTCTCTCTCTCTCTCTCTCTCTCTCTCTCAAATAAATAAATAAAATCTTTAAAAAAAAAAAAAAAGAAAAAGAGGGGCGCCTGTGTGGCTCAGTGGGTTAAGCCGCTGCCTTCGGCTCCGGTCATGATCTCAGGGTCCTGGGATCGAGTCCCGCATCGGGCTCTCTGCTCAGCAGGGAGCCTGCTTCCTTCTCTCTCTCTCTCTGCCTGCCTCTCAGTGTACTTGTAATTTCTCTCTCTGTCAAATAAATAAATAAAATCTCTAAAAAAAAAATAAAAAAAAAGAAAAAGAAAGTCTCTTACAGACTTATTACACAGGACAGGAAATATCCAGACCACTATGAGAACAGAGGCAAAAGTATAATCATAACCCTACAACTCAGTGGGAAAATCACTACTACTGCTGGTAGTAGTAAAATCTTGCTATGGGAAGGTGAATCTACTTTATTTAATTTAATTTAATTTTATTTTTTTTTAAATTTTTTTTATTTATTCATTTGATGGAAAGAGATCACAAGTAGGTAGAGAGGCAGGCAGAGTGAGAGGAGGAAGCAGGCTCCCTGCCGAGCAGAGAGCCCGATGCGGGGCTCGATCCCAGGACCCTGAGATCATGACCTGACCCGAAGGCAGAGGCTTTAACCCACTGAGCCACCCAGGCGCCCCCTACTTTAATTAATTTTAAAAAAGATTTTATTTATTTGTCAGAGAGAGAGAGCAGCAGAGGGAGAGGGAGAAGCAGGCTCCCAAGTGAGTAAGGAGCCCAATGAGGGACTCAATCCAAAGACCTGAGCCAAAGGCAGATGCCTAACTGACTGAGCCACCATAGGTCCCTGGTGCATCTACTTTAAAAAGGAAAATGCATCGAGAGTAAACTGTAGGAGCTTCTGTTTTATTATATACTCAGAAGTGTTGTTAGCAGAGCCTCTCTGATTATGCAAAATATCTTGAGAGATAAGTGAATTGGGAGGTACAAGATGTTTCCAGGACCTTATTATCCAAAGCAATTGAGGTTTAAAGAAAACTACTAATTTTCATGGAATAATCCTTGGCCTTTTCAAAGGCCAAGATAAGTTATCACAAAATGAAAAAATACATGTGATAAGGATAACAAAGTTGTAAGAGCCTTAGTAAATAAAGAGCTCTAAAAATCAAATGTTAACAGTTGAATACTTCTGTGTGTTGCTGTTTGCTACTTTACATCCATTCTTTTTTTTTTCTGCTCTGCTTAGTATTCTGAGGTGCTAACCTATGAGAACCATATCATTAAGATTCCCTCAAAAGCTGGTTCCAGTTAAGTCCATCCAGTGGGACACAGTGGTACAAGAGCTGAGTGCACTGAAAGTGCACTCTCATTTTACCTTGGAGTAGCTGGGTCCCTAAAGAATTCCTTCAACAACTACATTTGGGAAACCATAACATGTTTTAGGCCAAGATGTATGAACACCCAGGGAAAACAACAGATTAGTAGGATATGTGCTTGACTCTTCAGATTCTGCCTTCCTGAAAGTCACATTTTCTGTCCTCAGTAAAGAGAACAAGTTCTACACATTTCACTAATCAAAACATAGTTGGGACAGTTCCTCATTTAGTAAATTCAATTTGTTAACTTTTCAGTTCTAAGGCTTTAGATATTTAGTTTCTACCATGTATTGAAAGGATTTATGGAGTTTTAAACTATTGTCATGTTTTTATGCACAGCATTATATTTGCCATACTTTCTTTGTCCAAAACTTTTTCTTCCACTTAATAAAAATTATTTCTTAAAGATGAAGCATCCATGATCCAGGCTTCTCCTCCTTTAAAAAAATGAACATGATGAGGACTCTGTTAGTCTCAACAGGACAGGCATGTTCTCAGATGTAGAAAGGTGGGCCTCACAACAGCCCCTGCCCTCATGCCACCAGTGCAGCCCCCAAGTCTTTCTTGTGGAATTCGTCCATTTTACCGGAGGTGGGATTGGAGAGGGCTAGAGTAGTCAAGGAAAGGTGGTGATTGTTAATAACTTATATCCCATCTACTACTAATATTAATTAACATATATAAAACATGGATAAAAAAGAATGATAAACCATTAAGAAAGGGGGAAATAAGTGTACAAAAATTGGGAAAATTACTATAAGTATTACATTTACTTCTGTACCTTTGGAGAGTTAAAAAATGAAAAGAGAAATATAACTCTCACTATCTGTTGAAAGGCAGGGAAGTTTTTCATGAATAAGGAAACCTGTATTTTGCAAATCTACCTCTGCTCCTCACCTGCTACAGATCTGGAACTAGTCACCTGACAATCTTTGCTTAATATTTGCATCAGAATAATGGATCACAATAAAGGATCAATTTCTATGGACTGCAAAGGATTGTTGCAAGGGGAAAATAATCAAATGTAGAGAAAATATTTTGTGTATTGTAAAATCCTTTAGTGGGAATCATTAACCTAACTGTAGGTTAGGAGTAACCAAGTGTTCCTTGACCTTCATTTCTAGGATAAAATTGTATTGCATGAGTATTTTTTTTAAAGATTTTATTTATTTATTTGACAGAGAGAGATCACAGTAGGAGAGAGGAAGGGAAGAGATCACAGAGAGAGAGGAAGGGAAGGAGGCCCCCTGCTGAGCAGAGAGCCCAATGTGGGACTCGATCCCAGGACCCTGAGATCATGACCTGAGCCGAAGGCAGCAGCTTAACCCACTGAGCCACCCAGGTGCCCTGCATGAGTATTTTTACAAAGGACATTGTTAGTATTTTAACAGCAGTTTTGAAGCAGCTATACTAATGTTTTCAACTGATTGACTATATGTTGAGCAACATGTAAGCATAGTGCTTTTAAATCATGGATGTTTGGTGCAAATTTGAAAACTGTGACAATGAATATATGAATATATTAATTAATTGTGTATGCATGTATATGTGTGTATATATACATGTATATTCATATTATGTGTATTTATAAGTATATATGAATAAATGATTATACATTGTAAGTGGGAACATATGGGCTTATTTGGATATTCCTCAATCAGAAGAAAAAGATGTGAGGGTGGTTATAAATCCTCAATGTGGGCAAGGAAGGTTATTTTGATTCTTTCTGGGTGTATCTTGATAACTTTGTTAAAGGACTCAACTTTCCAGAGATAAAGGGAGATTAAAACTTGTTTATATATAGGGGTAGTATTGATTAGGGAAAGAGGATTACCTTGAAGCTTATATCTATATGTGTATTTTTAAAAAATAGAAAAGAAAAAGGAAAATACAGGTATATGTATGAAAAAAGTTCAAGCTAAAAGGTTATTACGGAATATGTTGTATTCAACCTCTAGTTGTAATGGTAAGTAGGTTAAAAAAGTTTAAACAGAACAATAATAGTGAGAATGAATTAAAAATAAAAGTTGTATCCATGAAACTTACAGGCTCTAGGGCAATACTGGTAACTTAATATCTTCTTTTCCCCTGATATTGGGGTTTTATGGCTTTATGGGAACCCTGTGGTGCTTGTCCTCTCGTCCCCCCCCCCCCCGCTTTCTGGGGGAGGGGCCTGTTGCATTGTTTTTCAGTCAGTCTTGCTTGGGTTGAGAGCTCCTGCCCCCTACCAAGGGTCTGGTCTCTGTGGAATCCAGTTTTTCAGGCTTTTGTTCTCTGGAGGGTTTTTTTTTTCTCCCCCTCCTCTTTAGGGGCTTTTTGCAGCTTTTTGGAAAGTAAACTGCACCCAGTCCTCTACCTCAGAGAGAAGCCTCAGTCTGCTACCCTCTCTGTGGTCCAGAGCACACAGACTCCCTCTCTGCAAGTTCTGTTAAGTGGTGCAACCTCCTACAGGCAAAACATGTCCCCAGCCACCATCTCAGGGGTTGCCTTAAGCGCCCACTTGTCTCTGCACCTCCTTGCCAAAACTGCAAGTGAAATTGGTCCAGGGAGCCCGCTTCTGGTGGCTGCCTTTGCCTGGACTGCCAACCTCAGCTTGCCAGCTCCAGTGATTGCACTGAGGCTGGGAGAGTCCAGACCCTTGGCCAGTCCTAGAAATCACTGGTTAGCTCCAGGATGGAGCTTTCTCAGGGCCAGCGGGGAGTGGGTCAGTTCCTGATCTCACAGTGCAAAAAAGTTCTAGGTAGCACAGGCTGGCATTGTCATCAGACTCTCATGCAGGGGCGTGAGTGGCCGTGATGGAAGCCACAAAACCCCGGGGGCTCAATGCACTCTGTCTGACACAGGTGGTCACTGGCGGTGGTTGTCCTGGGTCCGTGGGTTTAGGTTGGTGCCCATGACCTCCCAATTCCACCAGTTGCCCATTAAGATCTTTTGCTCTTTTTGAGTGCTTTTAAACCAGACTCCAAGATAATGCTGGTCCCCAATCACAGGGTGCTCTCATATTGGGGTATTACTTTCTGGTGGCTCCCCCCGCTTCTGATTATCCTCCAATCAGTCCAATTGAGTTCGTTCCCAGTATGCTTTACCTCTCGACTGACATCTTCTGCCCCCGTAGAGATCCAGAAGTGTATAATCCTACATCTTAGGCTGATATCATGGGTGTTCAGAGTGTTCTGGTAGATAATTAGCTCACTTTAGGGACTGGTTGAAACAGGCTCTCCTACTAATTCACCATCTTGCCCCTCCTCCAAAAAAAAATGGGCAGAAGACATGAACAGACACTTCTCCAAAGAAGACATACAAATGGCTAACAGGCACATGAAAAAATGTTCATCATCATTAGCAATAAGGGAGAGTCAAGTAAAAACCACATTGAGATACCACCTTACACCAGTTAGAATGGCCAAAATTAATAAGACAGTAAGCAACAAGTGTTGGGGAGGATGTCGAGAAAGGGGAACCCTCTTACACTGGTGGTGGGAATGCAAGTTGGTGCAGCAAATTTGGAAAATTTTTATTTTCTTAATGTAAAATCTTTAATTTCTTAATTTCCTTAAGAAGTTAAAAATAGAGCTTCCCTATGACCCTGCAATTGCACTACTGGGTATTTACCCATCTGTACCCCAATATTCATAGCAGCAATGACCATAGTCACCAAACTGTGGAAAGAGCCAAGATGCCCTTCAGTGGATGAATGGATAAAAAAGATATGGTTCATATATACAGTGGAGTATTATGCCTCCATCAGAAAGGATGAATACCCAATTTTTACATCAACATGGATGGGACTGGAAGAGATTATGCTGAGTGAATTAAGTCAAGCAGAAATAGTCAAGTATCATATGGTTTCACTTACTTGTGGAGCATAAGGAATAACATGGAGGACATTGTGAAATGGAAAGGAGAAGTGAGTTGGGGAAATTGGAGGGGGAGACAAACCATAAGAGACTGTGGACTCTGAGAAACAAACTGAAGGTTTTGGAGAGGAGGGGAGTGGGGGGTTGGGTGAGCCTGGTGGTGGGTATTAAGAAAGTCATGTGTTGCATGGAGCACTGGGTGTGGTGCACAAACAATGAATTTTGGAACACTGAAAAGAAATACAATAAAATGGATATTCCTCAGTCAGCTAGATGCCTTGAAATGATTTTGGTTCTTTAGGCTAAAAAGTGCTGTGATACCTTCTTAAAGTTTGTTTCTTGTTGTGATTTATCCCCTCTAGGAAAATGTATTTGTGTAGAAGAGCAAATGCAGTGTTTTTCTTTTTTAAAAATACAGGTCAATGAAGTTCTGATGATGCTAAAATTAGACTTGACACTGTATGCGCCTATCACAATGTTTTAATTCTATTGAAATAAAGTTTGGCAGAGATTTCTAGAATGGCATTCTTTTCTTTGTAACAGCCAGATTATCAGCACCATTGTTAAAAGTTAATAATTTTTGCCTCTCCAGTGTGTCTGTGATATTGCCCTAGGTATTTGGGAAGAGGACACAGAGATTAATTAGAAAAGTCACATCCCTGTCCTTGCAACCTACATTTTTTAAGGCAACATCAATATAGTCTCACTAAGAATAAAAGAAACAAGATTGAACAAGATATGGACATATCGATTTCATTTCTTAGTGTCTAAAACATTCACTAAGAGTAATGAGGATTTTACGAAAGAGCATTAACTATTTCAAGCCACAGAGGAGATCTCATGGAAAATAGCTGATGGAATTATGCCCTGAGATGTCTAAATTATCCTGTTGTTTCATCATTTCTTCAACAAATATTTGTTTTTATGTTCCAGGCATTGTTACCAGCACTGGGAGTACAATAGTGGAAAAAAGAAAAGGCAAGGTTCCTGCTTACATGGAAGTTTATGTTATAAAGTAGAAACTAAAAATAAACAAACAAATGAAGGAGATTGCTTAAGATAGTGTTGTTACAAAGAAAACATATGTGAAGATGAGTTAGTAATGGTAAGCAAGTGAAAGTTTAAACATGAATGGAAGCATGAAACTTCACCTTAATAATTTGGAAATGCATTTAAATAAGCATGCTGATAAGAATCAATATGCTAATATTAAATCTCATTGGTAAATGAACTTTTAAATGAGATATATTGTATCTATTATCTGAGTAGAAAAAAATCAGTGTTTACTCAGGATTGGCAAGGATTCGGTGAAGCTGGGAACCCCCACACGCCTATTGGCAGATTTCTTCGCAGAAATCTACAAAAGAGTGGCATGATATATTCAAAGTGCTAAAAGGAAAAAAAAAACTGCCAACCAAGAATACTTTATCTGGCAAAGTTGTCCTTAAGAAATGAAATAAGGTAAAGATTGTCCCAAACAGAACAAAAGCTGAAAGGAGGGTCTGGCCTGCTTAGTTGGTAGAGCATATGATTCTTGATCTTGGGGTCATGAGTTCAAACTTCAGGTTGGACATAGAGCTTACTAAAAAAAATATTGAGGGAGTGCCTCACTACTAGACTTGCCTTATAAGAAATGCTGTAAGGAGTTCATGCTGAAATGAAAGGAGGCTAATTAGTAACATGAAAACATATAAAAATGTACTTCACACTGAACCAGTAAGAATATAGTCAAACTCAGAATCTCTAACTGTGATATGGTGGTGTGTTAACCACTTATACTAATGCAAATGTTAAAGGACAAGACATTAAAAGTAACTATAGCTAAAATATTTTTAATGACTAAACAATATAAAAAGATGTAATTATGACACCAACAAAATAAAAGGGTGGGAGTAAAAGAGGAGAGTAGAAGGTAAGTTTTTGTATACAATCAATGTTAAGTTATAAGTTTAATGTAGAATACCTATACAATGCTTCATGGAAAACACAAAGCAAGAAACCTACAGTATATATACAAAAGGTCAAGGGAAGCTGATCAAAGCAGACCATGATGGAAAATTGTCAATTCACAAAGAAAGACATCAAGAGAGGAATAAAGGAATAAGACAACTACATAT